>NC_140581.1:888067098-890467098 GCF_964204655.1 Triturus cristatus
TTAGTATCCTTTCTTCTTGAACATTTTTTATATCAGTTATACCTTTAGTACAATCACCAAATTAATTTTCAAGTACAAACAAACACTCAGCAGTCTACACTGCAGGCAGCAGACCTCGCAATTTGAATTATGGACACATGGTGCCAACTAACACTGTCCAACACAAGCCGATCCCACATGTGTAACTGTGTCCTGAGTCCTGAATGGCAGTGACCCCAAGTCCATGGCAGCCACCACAGCAACAAACTCTCTTTGATCAGTTAGACATATTTCCATATGCAGTGACCCAAAACTTCATGGCAGCAACCGCACCACCACATTCCCTTCAATTAGTGAGGAGGATTTTTATATTGAAGGCTGGTGATAAGTGGTGACCTGAACCTGCACTACGTGGGCCGGTGACGCCACCAACGTATGCACATGGCTGTGGGCCCTTGCTCACTGCTACCTCTGGCCTACACTACGATCAGCAGGCCTCACAATTCAGATAGAGTTGTGATTCCACATGATGCAGTCCTATAGCCAAGACACATTGCTCCCAGTGCGGCCCGTCGTCACCAAGCATCATCACAGGCTCCTACACGCTCAATACTTCTGGTGCCACTAACCCTCTTTAACAGAAGCCGATCCCACATGTGTAACTGTGTCCTGAGTCCAGAATGGCAGTGAGCCCAAGTCCGAGGCAGCAACCACACAACATGCTCCCTTCGATTTGTGAGGCATATTTCGATATGCAAGACCGGCGACACCTAGTCCCACTAACCCTCTTTAACACAAGCCAATCCCACGTGTGTAACTGTGTCCTGAGTCCTGAATGGCAGTCACCCCAAGTCCGTGGCAGCGACCACAGCACCAGACTCCCTCTGATCAGTGAGGCATATTTCCATATGCAAGGCCAACAGCACGTCGTGCCACCAACCCTCTTTAACACAAACTGATCCCACATGTGTAACTGTGTCCTGAATCCTCAATGGCAGTCACCCCAACTTCATGCCAGTGACCACAGCACCAGACTCCCTTCCGTCTTATTTGTTGTTCTTTTTTTAAGTAAATTTTTTAATGTAAATCTATACATGTCTAAGACTCTTCTTTGTCCAACCGCACAGGGACACTTCCGGGCCAAAGAAGGTTGTTGGGGGTATGATGGTAATGCGGGAAGAGGGTGCGTACCTGCTGATGTGGGGAGAGGCAGCGTCAAAGGGGTATCTATCACAGAAAGAACTCCGATATGTTTTCACAAATACCTTGGACAAATGCCAGATTTTTCAATACTTATGTAGTGTGAGTTATGAACAGTTTGCAACCAGGCTCGCAGAGGGACAACTGCGGCCCATCCACTCCACTCACAGATGAAGTACTACGAGCCGTCCACGCCATTGTAGCCATCCCTGCCCTGTTCCGTCGTACGCCACGCCACTCGTATTACGTTCCGACGATGGCCCCACATAGCTACCTGTCGCAGGCGTACTCGCTGTTGGTGTGCAGGTCAGTGGTCTAGTTCTCCACATCTCCCACCCACTCCCTGAGGGCAGGTTTGCACACACACCACACCTGTCCAGCACATGCGTCACAGGCCATGTGACCACGCAAATATAATAGATCGATAACGTCACATCCTTTATTGCCGGTGCTGACTAGATGCCGGACTGTCCATGTGTCGCAACCATAAAGAGTCTTTCAAAACTTCTGCAGAAGGTTACTCGCACCCTAATCTGTATAGCTGTCAGGGGCCTACCACCCCCTTGGCACGGACTACAGATGCACAGGTTTAGTGCCACCCGAAGCTCATATGGCCATCAGGGGACTACCACCACCTGGCACGAACTTAACTTCCACAGGCTTAGTGGCCCCAAAAGCTGATGTGCTCTCCGCCATTAATGACTCAGGACTCAGCGACATGTGTGAGATCTTCCGGGCCGTGGAGAAGATGATGTGGTCTTCGCCATTCATGACTCAGAACTTAGCGACATCTGTGCGATTCGCCTAGCACCTAATGTTGTCTCCGCCATTCAGGACTCAGGACTCAGCGACATATCTGGGATGCGCGGAGTTTTGACGGGGACGTGGAGTGCCCACTGCTGCACACTCCGGTGGCACCAGGTAATTATTTGCTCATGGATATGCAGGGGCGGCAGTGTCTCTCTCTCTCTCTCTCTCTCTCTCTCTCTCTCTCTCTCGCTCTCTCTCTATCCCCCTTCTCTCTCTCTCTCTCTCTCTCCCTTTCTCTCTCTCTCTCTCTCTCTCTCTCTCCCCCTCTCTCCCCCTCTCTCTCTCTCTCTCTCTATCTCTCTCTCTCTCTCTCTCTCTATCTCTCTTCCTTCTTTTCCTCCTTCTATCTCTCTAACTATCTCTTCCTCCTCCCTTTCTCACTCCCTTTCTTTCCTTCCCTCTCTTTTTCTCTCTGGCTTTTTTTTTTCTTCTCTTTTTCTCTATGTCTCTATCCTTTGATATGCACATTACACACGTCCTTATTTTGTGCTTTATTTTCCAGGCTCTGTCGTCCACATCCATGGTCCCCACAGCAGTGATCCACCTTGTTATTTTGTCTTTTTTTTGATAAATTTAAGTTTATTACTTTATCGTTGCTATATGTTGATATATGTTAATAAAAAAATAAAGTTTGAAAAAAAATTAATAACGTTTCTGGTTGTTTTCTTAACTGTTGTGTAACTCTTTCTTGTTCTTATTACTGTTATTTGATGAAGTCCACCATGGTCTTAAATTTTGGAGGACTTATCGTGGGAATACTGGTGATGTCTGCAGTTTCCACCAACTTCTGAATAGTGTGTTAGATTTATCTCAACTTTACTTCCATTAAAGTGCTGATAATGAAATGCAGACTAGCTGTTCCAGTTCAAAAAGACACGAGGTGCACCTTTGCGATTTATTCTAAATACTAAAATCCTGTAATGAATTGCACTGACGTAGTGACTAGAGGTGGGCGTAATTTGCGAAATTAACTTTCGCAAATTATCGCGAAAATGCTGAAAATCTCCGCAAACACGCCGGAAATATCGCGAAGACGCGGAAGTTTTTTTCCCGCCTGTTCGCGGTATTTTTTGCTTGATCGCGGGTCGCCAACTTACCCATGCGGTTGCTCACGGGCGCGGCCATCTTGTTTTCACTTGTCCCGCCCTCTCGTGATGCTTACTTCCTGTTCCGGGTCGCGCAATGCATGTTCGTGCCCGTTCGCGGTAGTAATTTTCTGTTCGCGACCGCTTTTACTTGATCGCGTTGCTTTTTGCTTGCTCGGGGAGAAAATATCGCGTGAACTTGCGCACGTGGTCGCAATGGGCGCGATCATCTTGTTTTTCACTCTATTGCATGGTTCTGGGGCCTGATTTTGAATCCTCCCAAAATCTTTTCAATCCTTTGTTTATAGCCACTTTTTTTTGATCTTTCTTACTTATTATTTCTCTAACTATTTTCCTGCTTCTATATTTTTGGTTTTTGTCTACTTTTTTTTTGTTTTTTAGCTACTTTTTCTCTCTTTCTATTGCCTGCTATTTATTTCCTTTACTCCTTTATTTTTTTTACCTTTTCTTTCCCGCCCCGTCCCCAGAACCATGTCTAAGGGTAGGGCTGTTCGCCATCGCAGCCAGAGCCGCAACCGCCTTCCTTGCGGAAGGCGGCGCCCACAAGGGGTGCAGGCACGGGCCTTATTTGGGGAGGTGGAGTTGGCTGCACTAATTTTCTTTGTGCAGCGCCACCTCCCCTCAACCCTGGCAGCAGGTGGCAGGCCTGGGTCCGGGTACAGCCTCCGGGAGTGTCGGCAGCGGTGGGGGAAGGTGCGCCGGGCAGTGTCGCGCTTCTCTGGGGTCAGGCGCACCCAGGCGCAGCTGATGCACCGGTGGTCCGACATCCTGGACTGTGAGCAGGACCTGCTGGTCCTGCTAGGAGTGGCGTTCCCGGGGCTTGGTGAGTACCTATTTAATTATTACAACTTTGTGTATGGTCTTCTGCTCTGTGTTATATATTGCGAATATCTTTTTTTCCTTCCAACCAGCTAGAATGTTGCTGCTTACAATACATTCCAGGTTAATAACGTTTAAAAGTCTTCTGTGATTATGACACAGGTGCTCTTCTGCGCTACTACTAATCTTACTTGTTTGCAGCTTTGCGTTTGCGCTTGCTTAGCGTGATTCTTTACGAGTTTATTTTAGAGAAATTAAGTTACGTAATGCTACAGTGACTCTAGTCCACTCCTTACTTTGTCCTGTCACTAAAAGATAGGGGCGGATTGATACTTAGGTTTAGGTACTTTGTATGAGCTTCTAATTTGTTAGTGGTATGCGTGATGCCCCCTCACTCAGTTACGTGACGTGCTGCTAGTACGGCAGTCTTTATTAGAACCTTTTCTAGTTTGTTCAATGAGTGGTGGTAGGCTTAGCACTAGCAGATCAGCATCAATCAATCAAACCAAAATTTGGTGTATACAAAAAATGTAGTCATGTGTCCTCCATGATTTGACCATATGCATTGTTGAGGAATACAGTGGAAATGCATACTTAATGTACAATTGGCATGCCTGGAATAGGTGGGCTAGGTTGGGTGGTACGTCGTACTTCGGCTTAGTTGTAACTTAGTATTCTGGAATCAGAATGGAAGACTGGATTACTGTTGATAAATAGTAACTTAAGTAGTCGAACTGCGAATCCCCCGATATTACTTGTTGACCAGATGAGATCGGTCAATTTAGTTATTGCAATTGTTGTTTACATAAGTGTTTTTTGACCGTTGTTGAAAAATATTGTATTTGTTTGACACCATCCATCAATGTTTGTCTGTTTCTTATATCTTTCCTGTTCATCAGCACCCAGGGGCAGACAGACAGGGAGTGGGCAGTCGGCGGGACAGTCAGAACACCACCAGGAGGACACCAATGAGGGCTCCTCTGCTGGCCCCAGTAAGTCTTCTTGTTTTTAATAATATTTCTTATTCCATAACTTTTACTGCCCCATATTTTTCTCGAACTGTTGTTTGTTTCCAAATGCTATTTTTTTACCACCAATTATCCTTCGATCTTTACGGTTTCTTATCCCTGCCTCCGCTATGATGACTCTCAGTACTACTACTACTACATACTATCAGTCTGTCTGTACTGTAGTAGCTAGTCTTGCCCAGTTGGCCAGTGCCACTCTTTATGTGAAAGGTTGTAATATAAAACTCATATTCACCAGTAGCTCGAGCCATTGAGTCCAATCCTTTGGGTCGTCGTCTTGTACTGCTTTTACTCCTATTGATCCTGAGTCTTTGTTAATCTTGAGGCTTTGAAAATTCACAGCAACAACAGCCCTACCAGATTTATTACTATTTTGATATGATAGCCTATAGGACATACTACTACTGTTGTAGGGATCTTGCACATACACAGACATTTGCACCAGAAAATAGGATGTTGGTGATGGTAGGTTGGACCTTCCTCGCACACCTCAATCAGAAATTCCGCACCCACCACAATTCCACTGCTTGACTATAGTACTGTCTTGTCATAACTATTAGGTCTCGGAACCCTCCCCCCAAGATACCCAACAAGTAGACATCCCAGAACATACCACACCCAACCTCTCAGTCGTGGAAGCAATGCACATGCACACCCTTACTTTAATTTGCTCACTCGTGTAAGTTAGTCCACACCAAATACCACCAAGTCTATGTAAGTTCAAAATGTTTATTTCAAATTGAGAAGTTCTGTACACTGTTGTATTATAAAATGCAGCACCAACCGGAAAATCAATAACATTAAAACAATATACATTGTTACACTTATACAGTTGGGAATTAAATCATGATAACTGGACAGTGGTGGAAGGCAGCACCACCATCCCCTAGGAATTTAGTTTATATAAATTTATAAATAAAGATGTGAGTGAAGGGACCCCTCACCTTAGAACAACCTAGTACTGGTATTTGTTGCATCATTCAGAAGCTCTGGTTCGTAGAAGGGAATCTTCCGTCTGTAATGCGAAAAATGAAATGGTGTGCGTTAGTATATTGCAACTTGCAAGCATTTCTCAGCCATGCCAAAAAGTGTAGCATTTATGGATAAGCAATATGGACTAACAGTAACAGTACACCAGTAAAAAAGTGGCTTGTTAATGTTTTTGTTGATCGCTTGTATGCAGCGCGTAGACTAGACAGTAGCAGTGTGAGGCAGGTCATGTGGGCTCAAAGGTGTCTTATACAAGAAGCTGCAAGGTAACATCACATGTGCAAAAATAAAAGACACAAAGGTAAAATGGTAGCATGGCTAGGGCTAATTAAGCAAAGGCTACAATGATCATATATAACTATTAGTGTCTACTCTACTACTACCTGATTTGTACTAGTGATGTATGTTAGTATTAACTAATTTTTCAACCTTGCTAATGATCAATAGGGGGGAGGTGTATATGACGCCTAATAAATGTGTAATGTTTTCTAGGCGCACTACCGACCACCATTGCCGGGGCCAGCGAAGGCGACGCGGAGGACGAGGATGCGGCAGTTGCTGCAGATAGCAACGGAGCGGTAGGGGGAGTGGCAGCACCAGTGGCAGGCGGTGGTAAGTTAGATTCATAATCCTTAACTATTGTTGAACTTGACAGTACACTCACTGCAAGGGTGTACTCTATGTATACTGTACAGTTGTGACTTAGGGCCCCATTAGGATGGTGGGCATATTGCCCCCGCCGGGCCGGCTGGAATTCACTGCCGACACCGCAGGGGCAAACCTCCCGCCATCCCTGTAGAAAATATTCAGACCCCCCACATGTCGACCAGGTGGAAAAGGGTTCAATATGGCGGTGGTGTCTCACTGAACACACCACCAGCCATATAATCTGCATTTTGGAATGCCTTTGCGTGGCGGCATTGCCGTCCACCACGGAAAGGCATGCAGACATTGCAGAGTATGCTTGGGGGCCCCCATGGAGGGTACCTACCTATGCTATGGTACGCCCCCGCCTTTCAAAGCAAAACGTGACAGGCTCCGTGCGGGGCCTGTCATGTTGTGCTTGGAAAAGCAGCACAACATGTATTTTTAGCATTGCTTTCGGCAACGCAAACCAGAATGTAAAAAAAAACAGGATGCGCCCGCCACTGTGCCGGGCGCATCATCCTAATTAATTGTCCCCACGGGGCCCCCACCCTTTTTAGCTTGAGGATGGCGGGCGGACAAAGTCCGCCCGCTATCCGATGTCGTAAGTAAGTATGAGTTGTTGGGGACATTTGAAGAGTGAACTAGAAGACTAGAATTCCCTTTAATTGGCATAGGAGCGGGAGTATTGAGTAATCAATGGCCTCATCTATCTGATTTCAACTCACTTTGAAAGTTTTATGGAGAAGAGCACCTGGTGCACTGTTCAACTAAAAAGTGAAAGATGGGTGGAAGGAAGAATGACGGGCGAGATTTAAAATGTTATGTACTACTGTGCTTTATAGTGCTACTCTACCATGCCACTATGTGTATAAATAATTAACTTGTCTTACTGTTTTTCTAAGAGTATATTTTACAACTGTCTTGTTTTTTTCTTTTTGATACATAGCTACTCCGAAACAAAATCGCAAGGAGTTGGCCATCAAGGCACGGTGCCGGAAGCTGGAGGCAATCCAGCGGGAATACCGGCGGCTGGTGGTCTTAGCCGAGGAGGAGGAGGAGACTGCGGCAGCAATTGTTCAAGCCTCCTCCAGTGCCCCGGGCCCCAGCCACCGCCCTCCAGCGGTACGGCGCCACCGTCTGGCGGCTCCCCGCCGCCACCGTAGTGCCATCTCCGGTGCCCCCCCACTGTGGCTGCAACTGCCGCGCCCTTAGACGCCGCGTCGCCTGTTTAGAGTGCCAGATGCGTGTCCTCCTTGAGTCCCGCCCCACCACTTAGTCCCTGTCATCCTGTTCTGCCCCTTTTTTAATTCTTGTTTTGGGTGGGAACTTGTTTGGGCGTTACGGGCTTTTTTCTCCTATGGACATTGGTTGGGGTTAGGGAGGGGGGTGGGTCAACTTTTGTGGGTTTAGTTTATTTTTGTTAGGGTAAATTAAATATATTTTTCTATGTTAAATGCAATGTTGTTAATGTTTTGTAGGTGGGGTAACTGTTTTACATCACACTGTTTCCTTGCTGGTGCATGGCCGCCCATTGCAAAAACCAAAGGAAATGATGGACGGAATGTTGAACATTGCAAGCACTCACCCCCAGTCAACTGATCTGGGTTTAATCCATCACCATTCTTTAGCCCACTCTGCCACCCCAGTTCAGACATGGCCATATGCAAATCAGTCTGACCCTGTGCCTCATGGGAACAGTCCAGCCCGAACTGCCAAGCCATGTCTTCCCTGGACCGGAAACAAGCTTCCTAGGACCGGTTTCTGGCATTTCAGCCGTCTTCAGCCAGGCTTGCTTGATTCCAGTGGCAAAGTGAGCAAGGGACTCACGTCTGAGCATACCCTGCCGACTTATGGCGAACAAAGCAAAAACCAAAGGAAATGATGGACGGAGTGTTGAACATTGCAAGCACTCACCCCCAGTCAACTGATCTGGGTTTAATCCATCACCATTCTTTAGCCCACTCTGCCACCCCAGTTCAGACATGGCCATATGCAAATCAGTCTGACCCTGTGCCTCATAGGAACAGTCCAGCCCGAACTGCCAAGCCATGTCTTCCCTGGACCGGAAACAAGCTTCCTAGGACCGGTTTCTGGCATTTCAGCCGTCTTCAGCCAGGCTTGCTTGATTCCAGTGGCAAAGTGAGCAAGGGACTCACGTCTGAGCATACCCTGCCAACTTATGGCGAACAAAGCAAAAACCAAAGGAAATGATGGACGGAGTGTTGAACATTGCAAGCACTCACCCCCAGTCAACTGATCTGGGTTTAATCCATCACCATTCTTTAGCCCACTCTGCCACCCCAGTTCAGTCATGGCCATATGCAAATCAGTCTGACCCTGTGCCTCATGCGAACAGTCCAGCCCGAACTGCCAAGCCATGTCTTCCCTGGACCGGAAACAAGCTTCCTAGGACCGGTTTCTGGCATTTCAGCCGTCTTCAGCCAGGCTTGCTTGATTCCAGTGGCAAAGTGAGCAAGGGACTCACGTCTGAGCATACCCTGCCAACTTATGGCGAACAAAGCAAAAACCAAAGGAAATGATGGACGGAGTGTTGAACATTGCAAGCACTCACCCCCAGTCAACTGATCTGGGTTTAATCCATCACCATTCTTTAGCCCACTCTGCCACCCCAGTTCAGACATGGCCATATGCAAATCAGTCTGACCCTGTGCCTCATGGGAACAGTCCAGCCCGAACTGCCAAGCCATGTCTTCCCTGGACCGGAAACAAGCTTCCTAGGACCGGTTTCTGGCATTTCAGCCGTCTTCAGCCAGGCTTGCTTGATTCCAGTGGCAAAGTAGCCACTGGAATCAAGCAAGCCTGGCTGAAGACGGCTGAAGTGCCAGAAACCGGTCCTAGGAAGCTTGTTTCCGGTCCAGGGAAGACATGGCTTGGCAGTTCGGGCTGGACTGTTCCCATGAGGCACAGGGTCAGACTGATTTGCATATGGCCATGTCTGAACTGGGGTGGCAGAGTGGGCTAAAGAATGGTGATGGATTAAACCCAGATCAGTTGACTGGGGGTGAGTGTTTGCAATGTTCAACACTCCGTCCATCATTTCCTTTGGTTTTTGCTTTGTTCGCCATAAGTTGGCAGGGTATGCTCAGACGTGAGTCCCTTGCTCACTTTGCCACTGGATTCAAGCAAGCCTGGCTGAAGACGGCTGAAATGCCAGAAACCAGTCCTAGGGAGCTTGTTTCCGGTCCAGGGAAGACATGGCTTGGCAGTTCGGGCTGGACTGTTTCCATGAGGCACAGGGTCAGACTGATTTGCATATGGCCATGTCTGAACTGGGGTGGCAGAGTGGGCTAAAGAATGGTGATGGATTAAACCCAGATCAGTTGACTGGGGGTGAGTGTTTGCAATGTTCAACACTCCGTCCATCATTTCCTTTGGTTTTTGCTTTGTTCGCCATAAGTTGGCAGGGTATGCTCAGACGTGAGTCCCTTGCTCACTTTGCCACTGGATTCAAGCAAGCCTGGCTGAAGACGGCTGAAATGCCAGAAACCGGTCCTAGGGAGCTTGTTTCCGGTCCAGGGAAGACATGGCTTGGCAGTTCGGGCTGGACTGTTCCCATGAGGCACAGGGTCAGACTGATTTGCATATGGCCATGTCTGAACTGGGGTGGCAGAGTGGGCTAAAGAATGGTGATGGATTAAACCCAGATCAGTTGACTGGGGGTGAGTGCTTGCAATGTTCAACACTCCGTCCATCATTTCCTTTGGTTTTTGCTTTGTTCGCCATAAGTTGGCAGGGTATGCTCAGACGTGAGTCCCTTGCTCACTTTGCCACTGGAATCAAGCAAGCCTGGCTGAAGACGGCTGAAATGCCAGAAACCGGTCCTAGGAAGCTTGTTTCCGGTCCAGGGAAGACATGGCTTGGCAGTTCGGGCTGGACTGTTCCCATGAGGCACAGGGTCAGACTGATTTGCATATGGCCATGTCTGAACTGGGGTGGCAGAGTGGGCTAAAGAATGGTGATGGATTAAACCCAGATCAGTTGACTGGGGGTGAGTGTTTGCAATGTTCAACACTCCGTCCATCATTTCCTTTGGTTTTTGCATGGCCGCCCATAGCCTGTGTTTGATTTAAATAATTGGCTGACTGTATAAGACACAAACAGATAGATGTGACACACCTCACTCATCGACTTGTCCTTCTAGTACTTTCAGTCTGTCCTCTAGTCTATGCATTCTTTGGACTGGTGTGTGAAAATGAAATCATTGACAACATGTCCATTATTAATTCTGCCTCCCCCAAACTTCTCTCTTACCGGTGCTTGATGTTTATGTCCAACTGTGGCACAGCACTGGCTGCATGGTGAAGATGGTTTCCTTTTTCATACATGCCATGATTGGGGTGGTGGTGTTGGTAGCATAGTAGTAGTAGTAGACACTGGCAGGGCGGCAGCATTTGCAAAAAAAGAAAAGGAGACAGTCAATCGCCTTTGAGAGACTGTTAGAGGAGTAGTAGAATGAAGTACAGTACAGAACTTACCGAGCAACAATAATATGCTCAAATATTTGACAAAAAAACATAATGGTGGTTGGGATAGCCTACTAGACAGAGTTACAAACTATAGTTGTGTCGAGTCACTTGACTAGGCCTACAGCCTAACAGTTAGTGCTGTATATGAGTAATGACAACAAACAAATCCAATCAATGGCGGCAATTCATGCTGAGGTATATGTTCCTTTGTTAAATAAAATAACCTCTGAAATATCCTACTCATGGATGGCAAGCAGAAGAAGATCATCGCTCTGCCTTGAAATTGAAGTACTGTTGCTTTCACCTCATCCGCCCCAGCAAGTGTGTGATTAAGTATTGGTGTACATTTAATTTAGTCACACCTCGACAATAAGTCACACAGCCCGGGGAAAGAGGGTTAGGGTTTGTTGAATGGATGGGAAGGGGTTTTTTGGGAAAGGTTTGACATAGAAAAACAGTATGCATGGACAAACAAACGACAATCATTGAAGACTACCATATCCATATGTTAAGGGAGAAAAAGGAAATGCATGCAAGATGAGAGACCCGGATTACATACACTTCTAGTTCTTGTTCTGTTGTTCCGGCCTTAATACTTTTACAGATAGCAAATAGAAATTTTAAATATTGGTAGGGACGAATCGTAAACACAGAGCAATACTAATGATGATAACAACAACTCCAAGAACACACTGTTGTAAAGATTGCATACAAAATATTAATCAAATTATTTAAAAGAAGATTTAAGTGGATACTGTTACTGTGTTATCCTGGTAAAAAATGTGGACTGGATTTGCATCTCGGCATTCCTCTTGCTCATCTCGTCCATCAATCTTGGGTGTGTCGCCTCGAGTCGCCACTCGCCACTGCCCGGCTGGAAAAAAAATGTTGATTTATTGGTAAGGTAAGTGTGCATTGTAATGTTTTCCAAAGTATAGGGCAAGGCCCGGCCTGTAATTGTAGATGGAAAACCAAAGGGGATATTGAGAAAGAAAGTTAAAACAAATACACACCTTATGGTGTAGTGCAACAAGAACACTTTCCGAGGTGGCATGTATGCATCATCTCAGTCTACTCTAGTCTGTTTCCAGCATTGGCCTTCAACAATAACAGGAGAGAGCCGGCCTTCAGTGCTTAGCAGTAGCACAGCCTACGTTAAGACTTTAGAGTATTTTTTTTTTTTTTCAAAGAGTTGGACAAAGGCAAAGCACATTATCCATTCCAAACATAGCATTTTACAGTTTAAGTTAGTAAAATCAATGCACCGCAGTCATCCCACCGCTACACTCTATTCCACTTCTACACAGACATTTGGGTCTGCTGTGGTTATTGTTGACGTGTTTACCTTTAGGCTTTTACGTTTTATGCCACTCAAGAAACATCCTCCTGACTTCATCATCATCTCCGATACTTTTACTGACTGACTGTGAAGATCGGCCTGCAGTATAAGTAACATTTTTATTACACAACAAGAGAAGAAATATTACTGACTTGAGTAATTCTTTAGTGTTCACAGAAAGGTAGATTACTAGTACACTTTGACTTCACTTTGTGCATAACAAACAAACAACGAAAACACAAAGACCAATCGCTCAGAGTCAGGTGTCCAATGCATGCCATTAACTGTCATTACCTGTTCCTTCTCATCTTAAGTTAACGGGACATCTATTTCGCCATCCTCATGATGGACGGTGCTGTTGTGTCAATCATACTCATTGCGCAGATTGAGTGAGTACCCTTCCTGTATTGAATTAAAAGCAATGTATCACCTAGCTGGAGGAGAAGTACACATTTAATATTTTCAAGAAGGGGAAAATGTAATTTACCTTGAGTTAAGTTTAGTGTGTTCTGTAGAAAGATGATTAGTGGCAGTGCACAATTACATAACTTAATGCACAACAAACACAACAAAATCATTCAGTCTGCGACTCTGCGTCCAATGCATGGCATCAATCATTATCTGTTCCATCTTATTTTCAGTTAATGGGCAGTCTCTCTCGGCTCTGAAGGAGAGCTATAGTAGTCATCTGATTCATGCTCCACTTCTTTTAGCAGGACTAGGAAAGTTTGAATTTGTTCTTCTACTATTGTTACCATCATCCAATCATCATTCATGAGGGCAATGGATTTGGGCGGGAGATTCAGTATGATGGAGTGGAGGAGCTGGATTCGGAGTACTGTACTGTCAAATTGCAGACACCTGAAACTTGTATATTAAATTAGAAGAGTAGAAAAGGGTGGTAATGGATTTGTTGTGATTCACAAGTTTGTAACCGGAATGACAGACACACAAAAAAAAGGGGGAAAAAAGGGAGGAAGACAGTAAGTGCAAGCCTAATTGTCAGGGAAGTATAGCTCGTCCTCAAACTCTGGGGGTTCAGCCAATAGTAGGTAATCATGTGACACAATACTTCCGTCACCTGAGCCGCTGTCCTCATCTTCCTCCATTGCTTCACATATTGTGTAATTCGGTGGTATGAAGTGCTGATTCATTTTGATCATTGTTAACCTCTCCACGTTTTTGGGCGAGAGACTGCTCCTTCTCAATGTTACAATGGAACCAGCAGCACTGAAAACACGTTCGGAAGAGACACTTGCGACAGGGCAAGCCAGATAGCTTATCGCCAGCCTGCTGAGCTTTGGCCATTCAGACCTTTTCCTATACCAATACTGCAATGGGTTTTGATCAATGTACACCTCTGTTGGGTCGTCCAGATAGGCCTGGACCATCCGCTCAATGTTCAGGGTTTCTGCTGGTAAGGTTTTGAGCTCTTTTCTCTGTGCATCAGCACTGTGCTTATTAATGCCTAACTTTACATACCAATCGTGTAATGATTGTACTCCGCCTACTGATCCAGTTATTGTTGCTGTGTTCGATAGTGATGGTGAGTCTTGTGATCCAAACGCACTGCCCTCAGTCGACAAAGTTGCACTTGATCCTGCACGGCCTGCTTCAGTCCTTGTGGGTTGAACTTGCGGGCTTTTAATTAGCAGCCGTTCGTTTTCCAACTTACTGGCTGTTTCAGCTATACAACTTTTGTAGCGGGCAACATCAATCTCGGAAAAAGCAAAGAATGTCTTCAGTCCAAATTTTGTACGTGGATCCAGAATTGTGGCACAAATGTAATGTTCTTGTGACAAAATTTTATTTTGTATCCTTACATTTTCAGCTAAGCGCCGGGATAAGCTCTCCACCAAGTCATGGGCTTGCCTTTTGTCCTCCTCACCTTTGTATGATTCAGACACATTATTCAGTTGATCCTCTAGCATTTGCAATAATGGGATAGCTTGGCCCATTGTACAGTCCTCCTTGCTGACTTCACGTGTGAAGACCTCAAAAGGACACAGCATCTCAGTCAGGCATTTAATTAGGCTCCATTGCTCCATGTCAAGGTTCATGCCTTTAACAGTAGCATCCCCTCTTCTGTTCCAGACATATTCATGGAGTGACCTGTACTGCTCATACAGACGATCATGCATGTAATACGTTGAGTTCCAACGTGTTGCCACCTCCTGGATGAGTGCCTTGACTGGCATCCTATGTTCACGTTGGATGATCCTCAGCTGCTTCCGAGCTTTAAAAGAATGGCTGAAATGAGTGCATATTCTTCGGCAGATGGCCAGTAAATTGCTGACTATGGGTTCTTTTTTCAGAAAGTCTTGAACTATAATGTTTATGCAGTGCGCCAAACACGGAACCCTGAAATCGGAACCAAGTTCCATGGCCTTAAGTACATTACTGCCATTGTCTGTGGCAACAAAACCAATACCAAGCCCTCTTGGCCGCAACCATTCCAAAACCGTACTGCAAAACTCATGTAAAATGTTTTCAGCCGTATGAGATTTCTCCATGGCGAACATGGCTACAGTTGCATGTTTCCGAGTACCTTCAAAAATTGCAGCTGTGTCAACAGCACCTCGTGCAGATAGCTTATCTCTAACCCCCACAAAAGAGATCCAGTGTGCAGTGATGCACATGTAATCTTTGGCTTGGCAACTGGTCCACATGTCTGTTGTCAGGTGGATATTGTGAACAGCACTCTGCTGCAAAGCTTGTCCAACAAATTCCATAACATCATGATGTAGTGCCGGAACAGCAATTCTTGCGAAATAGGACCGGCTGGGAACCTTCCATTTAGGGCAGATGGCAGACACCAATTCAAGGAAACCCACCCCTTCCACAAATGAAAAAGGAAGAAGGTCCAGGGCTAACATTTTAGCCAGCTTCGCATTGTACAACCGTGCCGTTGGGTGGTTGCGTTGGAACTGCCCCTCCAACCTAAACATGCTCTCAATGGTAGGCTGAATTACTTTCCTTTGTTGTGCTAACCCACTTAGGCTCAACGACACAGATTGTCTCTCGGTACTCGGTCGCCTTGGTGTCTCAGCCTGACTCAGAGTATGGCTCTTACTGCGGTGCCACTCTGATGTTACTGAGGAGGATGTGGGCGGTACCACTGCACTACTGGGGACAGGGCTAAAAATGCCTCCCTCTTCTTCACCTTCCACCGTAATAATATCGCTCCCTGATTCTTCCTGACCAACTTCAATGGGTTGAGTTTTTCTACTTTCTTTTAACTGAAGTAGGTGATTCTCCCACATGATAGTGTGGTGTATTCTGAGATGACTTGCTTGTCCTCCGGTACCATAGTTTGTACCAAGCTTACCACGCCAAACACCTTGCCAACAAATTGAGCATATAGCAACGTTCTCCTCCTTGGTGCTAACAGAAAAAAAGTCCCAAACTGGGGAGGAGAACTTTCTGGCACTGCTGGATGTGCCACTTTCAATACCAGATGAACTGGAGGGTGTGCTTGAAATGTGACCCTGTGCACCTAGACTGTGACATTTACTACCACTACCCACTGAAATGGTTGAGCTGGATGTAGGTCCCTGCCGGGCCTTGGAAAATATGGCAGCTGGAGGTAGTGGTGGTGTAAGCTGCGTTGGTGAGATCCGTGCTACATCCCGCTCAGTAGCAGCCTTTCTGGATAGGGTGAGAATGTTGGTCTCCAATCCCTTTGGGGCGGGAGTAATGTGCATGATGACTGGCTCATCTTCATCAACATCATCATCACCACCCTCTTCTACATCTACCTCCATAACTCTAAGTTTTTCTGGGACATTCCTTTTCAGAAGCATTGTCTTGTGGCGTATATCACTCTCAGACCGAGCTGGTGGACCCAAGTGTCATCACGATCATCAGAAGCGGGGCTTGAAGAAGAAGATGATGGACTAAGCCTCCTTTTCCTTGCTGGTGGTCTGGAAGACAATAGATCTTCTGAAACAGTGGTTTGACTTTGCTCCACTTTCTCTGCAGGAAGCTCGATTACGTCAGGAGCAACAACTACTATGGTGGGCTGTTGCGGCCGCTGCTGTTCTTGTTGCGGCCGCTGCTGTTCTTGTTGCGGCCGCTGCTGTTCTTGTTGCGGCTGCTGCTGTTCTTGTTGCGGCTGCTGCTGTTCTTGTTGCGGCTGCTGCTGTTCTTGTTGCTGCTGCTGCTGTTCCTTTTGCGGCTGCACACTTATCTGCTGAGTTTGCACCTGCGTTGAACTTGATTGTGTACTACTTTGGGGTAATGACATTTCTTCAACATTGCTGCTCGTTAGTAGACTGGCTACCTCTGCGACACTAAAGCCCTTGGGCCTAGGTTGGTGTGGTGTGCTGCTCCCAGCTTGGTTGCCGGACAACGCTGCTGCAGGCGTAACTTTTTTGGTGCCAAAAAAAACATTGGCCGGCACACCACCAGTCGTGGTTAATGGAACTTCCTTTTTCTGTTCCTTCTTCTCACCGCCAACTTTCTTGGTGCTGGACCTGGTAACTTTCTTTGGGGCCATCTTCTTCAGATGTCAGGCAGGATGCAGATGCACAACAAGCTCTGGTCACACGTGGACGTGATGCGCAGCAGGACTTCTGTCTGTCTGGCAGTTCAACGGGTAGCCGGGTGATGCTGATGACATCGCCTCCTCTGTCTTTTGTGCACCTGAAACCAAATAAGCCAGGAGAAGAACATCAGTGAAATGTTGCATTTGTTGTTGTGATTCAGTTACTTAGTACTGTACTAGTGCAAACAAAAAAATATAGTCTAGCCATTTATGACTTTTTTTAAACAAGGGCTATGTTATACTACTGTGTACAGTCACACACTACACTCTCAGGAAGGATAGGAAAGTTAATAATAACCACCAAAATAAAAATGTAATGGAAGTGGGGTGGACCCTATTTGCCATTAACATTTTTTGAGCATCTCAGCATCCATGGAGCTGCTGCCGGCAAAGGGAGTGGATGGATGGAAGCAGTAAGCCAAATAGCCAATAGGAAAACCATGCAGGCCTATGGCAAAAGCAGGACAATAATAACTCCCAGTACAAACACTAAATAAGGCCAGCAGCCACATGGACACTCACAAAACACAAACAAGCAGGGGGGGCTGGGAAATACCAGGAGCTGACAAAAGGCCTATAAAAGCCAGGTAAAGGCTGCATGCTAAAGCACACTGATCTGCCTTTTTAATGCAAAATGAAAATACGAACATTCACAGGCCCCAAAAAGGTCTGCAGGGTGCATGCATTGCACACCAACACACCAGACACATACAACAAAAGCATGTCTTTAAGACAACCAACATCAGAAAGGCCACCCCCAAAAAACACACTTCCCCAACTCAATCCAATGCCATCCATGCCCTAAATGATGTCTAAATTCAACAGACCACACAGAAAACACTTGATTAATAAAGCTGTGGCTACCTGCTCTGATCCTAGTGGATGAAAAAGCAGGCCTGTTGGCAGACAAGGCCAGGCAAGCTTGCAGGCCTGGGCTTCAAAATGGCCACCAGCCACATGGCCAGGCCCAACAACATCACAAAGGCCACCCCCAAAAAATACACTTCCCCAACTCAATCCAATGCCATCCATGCCCTAAATGATGTCTAAATTCAACAGACCACACAGAAAACACTTGATTAATAAAGCTGTGGCTACCTGCTCTGATCCTAGTGGATGAAAAAGCAGGCCTGTTGGCAGACAAGGCCAGGCAAGCTTGCAGGCCTAGGCTTCAAAATGGCCACCAGCCACATGGCCAGGCCCAGCAACATCACAAAGGCCACCCCCAAAAAACACACTTCCCCAACTCAATCCAATGCCATCCATGCCCTTAAATGATGCTTGAAAATAAAAACAAATAAAAAAACACTAAAGGAACAGTTGCTTCATCATGCACACACACACACCCATAGGCCATGCTCATGCTGCTCGGGCCTACTACTGACTAGTACTACCCACAACATTTAAAAAAAAAAGGAATAATGATAGTTACCAAAAATAAATTGTAGTTACAAGAACTGCAATGCCCCCAATCAAACAGACACAACAACCACTTACTTGTAAAATATCCAAATCAAAAAATCCTCAAATCCAATTGCAATGATGCAGCAGACAAAAAGAGTGATCTTTCCAGCTCAAAATCCAAAGGTAGAATGAGCAGGAGATGGACAAAGCACTGGGAGGAGTCTGCTGGACAGGAACAGGAAGTTGGAGATTCTGTGTCACTTCCTCCCTCTCCCCACCTTTTTAAAAAAGGGCTCCTTGCACAAAAAAGGACAGCCAAATGTCAATCTGAGGAGTTGTTTTCATCCAAAATCATCTTTTGCAGATGGTTTCATGCTGCTAGAGCTGATATTCTTCTCCAAATTGAAAATTTCACATGTTTGCGTTCTCGAGCCTCACATTACTTCCGCCGGATGTCGATTGCGTGTCGGAAATGACTTGATTGCGTTCTCTCGCTCCCTGTCACGTTGGATATGACGTGTTCGGGGTCTCTTTCTCCTTTTCGTGTTCGATTAGACGTGCCCGCGTCCTCACTCTCTGGCTCGCGGTGGAGAATGACGTGTTCGAGATCTCAATCTTCTCATTCTCTCGCGGTGCATGATCGCGAGAAGAAAGACGTGATCGCGCGACAAATGACGTGTTCACGCGACAAATGACTTTAATGCGGGCGCGAACTGTCGCGAGACAGCGCAAAATGGCTATCAACATCCAACATCTCGTGGAGAACGCGACCGGGTCGGGAAAACTTGTCAGCGAACGCGGGGATCCAGGTACGGCGATCGCGCGCACGCGAGAATTAATGTTTTTTACAGCGCGAGCAAGAAACAAATTATCGCTAAGCTGCAGAATGCGGAAATTTTGACATTTTCACGCTTTCCGCGGAACGCGAAAATGCCAAATTATCGCAATTTACGCGAACGGAAAGGAATTTTGGCCCAGGCCTAGTAGTGACTGCACTCACCGCGTACACACAAAATCATTTACGAAACCTCATTGTATTTATATTGATTAGGAATCGGGTCTCAGGTGCTGGATCTTGGCGAGGTACAGTGCCCAGTTCGTATATTGTCCTGCACACGCAAAAAATCACATCACAACTTTCACACCAACTGCAATGCGAAACAAATTCCGGCGACAAGCCACGTTAGCACCAGGGATTTTACACCTGCTTTCTGATGGTGTTAAGCAGGACGACTACCTGCACCATGAAAGAGAACACAGCCAAGAGCCACTCCAGAACACCCACAGGTGCCATAGAATAAATGAGCATGATACAGGGATACCCATGAGAGCCACAAGACTCTTCAGGACAACTCCGGGACCGCCAACGCCCCCCAAACCTGCATCTGAGCAAGTGTGTCCCTCTGGTCATTGTGTTAGCATGATAGGCACCAGCCCTGCAACATCACAAGGTGCTATCACCGCAGCATTGGCAGTGAGCCTGGACATGTAGCTACGCACGCATCCTCCTGCATGCACAAACGGCATGTGCTGGTCCGGAGTACACAGGTCAGCGCAGGGGTGTGCCTATCCGACAACGGGAACAGGGTGTCTTGGACATCTCCGTGTACAGGCAGTGCGGTGAGTGTGTCTCTGTGTTCTGGTGTGGCCTGCCACAAGGGCTGCAGCAGTCGATGTTGTAAAGTGACGGCACTGTGATGGTTTAGTTTGAATGCAGCAGCACATGCACAAATAGGCATTACAATGGTGTACCGTACGAGTGCACGAGATACAACACCGCAACGTGCAAAATTGTGCGAGCTCATGGGAGGGAGGAGCAGCTGTTTGCAACGTAACAGACAGTGAACTCTCCCATGTGCCACGTGCTGGGCATCTCATCCATGATGACCACGGTCGCAGACATCCCACAACACCAACCTTTGTACACATCCTCTATGAATGCAGCATGGTTTTCACTTCTATGCTCGTTCACTGGTGTGATGTTGGCGAGTTGTGTGACTTGTGCTCCTTGTTGGTGTATTTCATTTTGGCCATTGCTTGTCTATACTTGTGCTATACTTAACTGTGCATGTCTGCCATTCTGCCCATCTCCCCCCGTTCCCCCATTCCCTGCTTCTTCCTCTTCCTGGTGCTGTTCTGTCTATAATTTTGTTGCTCCACACATAAATACATGTAAAGAACAAATTAGAATAGTTCCTTGATTCTTTTAGGTTTCAAAACTTCAGTCTCTTGGTTTCTTTTTAATTTTCCATATAAACAGGTTTTCTAAATATTCAACAACACATAGAAGTCAGAAGTGCAACGTATTCTATCAACACACTTTCTAGAACATTCTACAACACATGCAGGTTAAACGTTCATCAATCTTTTTAAATGTAACCATATTTTTTTGCAACATTTTCTCGAACATTAAACGGCACGTGCAGGTTAAAATTTCATGATTGTTTTAAGTTCGAACAGTGCCTTCCAAATGCCAGTAGCGGGTGTGGTCGAGTTGACAACTTTTATCCTATGATATGTACTCCACATTAAAACTGCTTTTTCTTAACCAATCACAAAGATGCTTTTCGTCTCCCAATCACGTATTGTTTTGTATGGCAATAAAAAGTAGTTCCCGATCTTTAAACATATCTTTTATTCTACCAAGGAACTGCATGAGCTACAGACATCTTTCCATACCTTCCAGCCATACCAAAATGGTAGTGTGGATCGCAGGACATAGCTAAATTTTTTGGTGCAAGAGACGTATTGACTTAGACCTAGGTTTGCAAAATGTGGACATAAAATGGTTTGCACAGAGAGGATTGAAGTGGCACCAATTGTTGCCTTTGGTTAAAACCTGTTTGCATCTCCAACACCCTGACCTCATGATTGTGCACTGTGGTGGAAACGACCTAGGTACATTGCCTGGGGTAGGTTTGGAAATGCTTATGTAGGACACATTTGGACAATTTATGTTACCTTTCCCTCAAACTGTCTTTGTAAATTCCAATATATGCCAAAGACAGAAGTGGAAATGGTCAAAACAATTTTGCCCTCAGACCACCAATTGTGCATGGCTTATTACAGGAGAGATAAACTAAAATATAAAAAATAAAAAAATAAATAAAAAAATGATCCACACTCTCTCCACCCCGTGTGCAAATGGTGCCCGAAGGGCACCATTTGTGCATGGCTTCTAAAATATACGAAAAATTAAAATATTACCTTTCAAAACGAAGTACATCATATGTCCTCCATGTGCGCACGGTGCGCGCAGCGCATCGTGCGTACATGGCCCATCTAGCGTAACGTGGGCAATTTTACTGATAAAAAACCAATGAAATTCCCCCGTTATAGTTGCTGCAGGCAACTATAACTCACGCGACCGCAATCTTCTGCTGATGACATATGTGTCTTTATGAAAAAAAAATATTTGTAATATATGTATAGCTAAAAATGTATGGAAGAAGACATGGGCAAATAAGTGTCTAAATACAGTATTAGCATCAGCAGAGGATTGCGGTCGCGTGAGTTATAGTTGCCTGCAGTAACTATAACGGGGGAATTTCATTGGTTTTTTATCAGTAAAATTTCCGCTAACTATAACATGTGTGAAACCTATGGTTTTTTCAGTGAATTTGCAAGGTTTTTTAAATGCTAATTCCTAACTATAACGTGTGTGAAACCTATGGTTTTTTCAGTGAATATATATATATATATATATATATATATATATATATATATATATATATATATATATATATTCACTGGAAAAAAACATATGTTTCAGGGACTTTATAGTTAGCTGGACATTTCACTTGTACAAAACCATAGAAATTACTCCGTTATAGTTAGTTCTGCTAACTATAACTCGCGTGCCCGCAATGCACTGCTGATGATGTCACATATTACATCATTCATGACATGGTCAGTGACATCACTGATGACAACTCAAATGACATCACTGATGACATCATCCAGTGAATGTTGTTTTGTTTGATATTTAAATATGTATTATATATATAGCAATCTACATTGAAGAATGAGTGGATATATATATATGTCTGGACAGAGGATTTAGTAGCTGTGTGATTGACTGTTTAAGTGAGTAATTAAAAGTGTCTCACTAAATACATGGGTTAGTGACTAAACTGTGTGAATGTCTGTATCACTCTGTCTGTTGTTGTGTAATCTGCTGCATCAGTTGGTCACTAGCTACATGAGTGTCTATATTACTTATTGATTAGTTGGCTGAGTATTTGTATGGGAGACGGAGTGTATATCTGGTTGAGTGGGAGATGTGTGACTCTGTGCATCGATGTATAAGTGGTTCATTGACTAGGTGTATGAGTTTAAGAGTGCATGTGGAAACAGTTGTTTAGGTGAGTGAGTGTGTTTATGTGTGTGTTGATAAGTGAATATATATCTCAGTGGTACATCTGTAATGAAGTACAAAAATAAAAAGCAGTGTATGTGACCGTTGGTGTATGTAAATAACTATTAGTAAGAGTTAGTAATTGTTAGAGTGACTGTATGGATGAGTGTATACATGTAATAGTGATTTTATAACATAGTAAGTATGAGTTACTTTTTGTATGAATAAATGAGGTGTTGTGTGTATAACTGTGTATGTGAGTAAATGTAAGTGAGATTGATTCTTTGCATGAGTGAGTGGGATGACTGCATAACCGACTAGGATGACTGCTGATGTGTCAATGTCTATATAGGTGTATGAGTGCATTTGATAGTGTTCTATTGATTAGTGACTGCATGTATGAGTAATTATGTGGGGGAATGGGTAGTTGTGTATGTAGACCTAGGATCAGTGAGTGGGTATGTAGTAACTGGTATTGGTATGTAAATGGTTTAAAAATGGTACTCTGTATTGTATAGTGAGTGATCAAAGGTTATACTAGTGTGTGATGAGGTGTATTATCTTGTCGCATGGATGATGTCATTAGTGATGTCATCAGTGATGGAATTTGAGATGTCATCAGTGATGTCACTGACCATGTCATGAATGATGTAATATGTGACATCATCAGCAGTGCATTGCAGGCGCGTGAGTTATAGTTAGCAGAACTAACTATAATGGAGGAATTTCTATGGTTTTGCACGAGTGAAATGTCTAGCTACCTATAACGTCCCTGAAACCTATGGTTTTTACAGTGAATTTCTAAGGTTTTTTAAATGCTAATTTCTAACTATAATGTCCCTGAAACCTATGTTTTTTTCAGTGAATTTCAAAGGTTTTATAAATGCTAATTTCAAACTATAACATGTGTAAACGCGCCCCCTGGCGTGTTGTAAATTGGGGGATTAAGTCCCTTTGAGTCCTGAGGGTCCCTGTGGGCCAACTAGCCCACCAGGTACCTCCAGTAAGCACCACGGAGCTGCGTTGCAGAGAGGCGGTCTGAGGCCACGCCCCCTTTTAAACCTGCCTTACCGTTTAGGTGGCGAGCGATCTATCAGAGTTCAACTGTGCTACTGCTTAGAATGTTCTGAATAATGTCTACATTTGCACAAACTGCCTGCAGAAATATCCGTGACAAACCTTTGAAAAAGGACTGAGGCACTTTCATAGGTCTGAATGGAGGGCTCAATTATGTGACATCGCTCTAGTAAAATACTTTTGTCAGTCTAGAGGCACGGAAACAAACTATGCTGAAAGCGAAACCGTGAAACTGCAAACAGACATCTTTGTAAAGGAGGATACGAAACCAGGCACTGCATAAATTCCTCATCATGTAGCGGGCCGTGCTGGGGTAGTGTTTTAGGGTAGTGCAGCAGTATTTGTGTAGTGTAGGGAGTCGTGCTGGCGGTAGTGTTTTAGGGTTTAGGGTAGCACACTGGTGTTTGGGTAGTGTAGGGGGTCGTGCTGGGGGTAGTGTGTTAGGGTTTAGGGTAGCGTAGTGGTATTTGGATAGTGTAGGGGTCATGCTGGGGTAGTGTTTTAGGGTTTAGGGTAGTGCAGTGGTGTTTGTGTAGTATAGGGGGTAGTGTTTTAGGGTTTAGGGTAGTGCAGTGGTGTTTGGGTAGTGTAGGGGGTCGTGCTGGAGGTAGATTTAATCTTTAGGGTAGTGAAATGGTGTTTGTGTAGTGTAGGGGGTCGTGCTGGGGGTAGGGTTTTAGGGTTTAGGGTAGTGTAGTGATGTTTGTGTAGTGTAGGGGGTCGTGCTGGGGGTAGGGTTTTAGGGTTTAGGGTAGTGCAGTGGTGTTTGTGTAGTGTAGGGGGCAGTGTTTTAGGGATTAGGGTAGTGCAGTGGTGTTTATGTAGTGTAGGGGGTTGTGCTGGGGGTAGTGTTTTAGGGTTTAGGATAGTGCAGTGGCATTTGGGTATTGTAGTGGTCGTGCTGGGGGTAGTGTTTTGGGATTTAGAGTAGTGCAGTGGTGCTTGTGTAGTGTAGGGGGTTGTGCTGGGGGTAGATTTAGGGTTTAGGGTAGTGCAGTGGTGTTTGTGTAGTGTAGGGGGTTGTGCTAGGGGTAGATTTAGGGTTTAGGGCAGTGCACTGGTGTTTGTGTAGTGTAGGGGGTCCTGCTGGGGGTAGTGTTTTAGGGTTTAGGGTAGTGTAGGGCTGTTTGCGTAGTGTAGGGGATAGTGTTTTAGGGTTTCGTGTAGTGCAGTGGTGTTTGGGTAGTGTAGGGGGTCATGCTGGGGGTAGATTTAGGGTATAGGGCAGTGCAGTGGTGTTTGGGTAGTATAGGGGGTGGTGCTGGGGTAGGTTTAGGGTTTAGGGTAGTGCAGTGGTGTTTGGGTAGTGTTTGCAGGTTCGTGCTGGGGTAGTGTTTTAGGGTTTAGAGTAGTCCAGAGGTGTTTGTGTAGTGTAGGGGTTCATGCTGGGGTAGTGGTTTAGGGTAGCGCAGTGGTGTTTGGATAGTGTAGGGGGTCGTGCTGAGGCCAGTGTTTTAGGGTTTAGGGTAGCGCAGTGTTGTTTGGGTAGTGTAGGGGGCATGCTGGGGGTAGTGTTTTAGGGTTTAGGGTAGCGCAGTGGTGTTTGGGTAGTGTAGGGGGTCGTGCTAGGGGTAGGGATTTAGGGTTTAGGGTAGCGCAGTGGTGTTTGGGTAGTGTAGGGGGTCGTGCTGGGGGTAGTGTGTTAGGGTTTAGGGTAGCGTAGTGGTATTTGGATAGTGTAGGGGTCATGCTGGGGTAGTGTTTTAGGGTTTAGGGTAGTGCAGTGGTGTTTGTGTAGTATAGGGGGTAGTGTTTTAGGGTTTAGGGTAGTGCAGTGGTGTTTGGGTAGTGTAGGGGGTCGTGCTGGAGGTAAATTTAATCTTTAGGGTAGTGCAATGGTGTTTGTGTAGTGTAGGGGGTCGTGCTGGGGGTAGGGTTTTAGGGTTTAGGGTAGTGTAGTGATGTTTGTGTAGTGTAGGGGGTCATGCTGGGGGTAGGGTTTTAGGGTTTAGGGTAGTGCAGTGGTGTTTGTGTAGTGTAGGGGGCAGTGTTTTAGGGATTAGGGTAGTGCAGTGGTGTTTATGTAGTGTAGGGGGTTGTGCTGGGGGTAGTGTTTTAGGGTTTAGGATAGTGCAGTGGCATTAGGGTATTGTAGTGGTCGTGCTGGGGGTAGTGTTTTGGGATTTAGAGTAGTGCAGTGGTGCTTGTGTAGTGTAGGGGGTTGTGCTGGGGGTAGATTTAGGGTTTAGGGTAGTGCAGTGGTGTTTGTGTAGTGTAGGGGGTTGTGCTAGGGGTAGATTTAGGGTTTAGGGCAGTGCACTGGTGTTTGTGTAGTGTAGGGGGTCCTGCTGGGGGTAGTGTTTTAGGGTTTAGGGTAGTGTAGGGCTGTTTGCGTAGTGTAGGGGATAGTGTTTTAGGGTTTCGAGTAGTGCAGTGGTGTTTGGGTAGTGTAGGGGGTCATGCTGGGGGTAGATTTAGGGTATAGGGCAGTGCAGTGGTGTTTGGGTAGTATAGGGGGTGGTGCTGGGGTAGGTTTAGGGTTTAGGGTAGTGCAGTGGTGTTTGGGTAGTGTTTGCAGGTTCGTGCTGGGGTAGTGTTTTAGGGTTTAGAGTAGTCCAGAGGTGTTTGTGTAGTGTAGGGGTTCATGCTGGGGTAGTGGTTTAGGGTTTAGGGTAGCGCAGTGGTGTTTGGATAGTGTAGGGGGTCGTGCTGAGGCCAGTGTTTTAGGGTTTAGGGTAGCGCAGTGTTGTTTGGGTAGTGTAGGGGGCATGCTGGGGGTAGTGTTTTAGGGTTTAGGGTAGCGCAGTGGTGTTTGGGTAGTGTAGGGGGTCGTGCTAGGGGTAGGGTTTTAGGGTTTAGGGTAGCGCAGTGGTGTTTGGGTAGTATAGGGGTCGTACTGGGGGTAGGTTTAGGGTTTAGGGTAGTGCAGTGGTGTTTGTGTAGTGTTTGCGGGTTCGTGCTGGGGTAGTGTTTTAGGGTTTAGAGTAGTACAGAGGTGTTTGTGTAGTGTGGGGGGTCATACTGGGATAGTGTTTCAGGGTTTAGGGTAGGGCAGTGGTGTGTGTGTAGTGTAGGGGGTAGTGTGTTAGGGTTTAGGGTAGTGCAGTGGTGTTTGTGTAGTGTAGGGGGTCATGATGGGGGTAGTGTTTTAGGGTAAAGGGTAGTGCAGTGGTGTTTGGGTAGCGTGGGGGGCATGCTGGGGGTAGATTTAGGGTTTAGGGTAGTGCAGTGGTGTTTGGGTACTGTAGGGGGTCGTGCTGGGGTAGTGTTTTAGCATTTAGGGTAGTGCAGAGGTCTTTCGGTAGTGTAGAGGGTCGTGCTGGGGTAGTGTTTTAGGGTTTAGGGTGGCGCAGTGGTGTTTGGGTAGTATATGGGGTCGTACTGGGGGTAGTGTTTTAGGGTTTAGGGTAGGGCAGTGGTGTTTGGGTAGTGTAGGGGGTCGTGCTGGGGGTAAGGTTTTAGGGCTTAGGGTAGCGCAGTGGTGTTTGGGTAGTGTAGGGGGTCGTGCTGGGGGTAGTGTTTTAGGGTTTAGGGTAGCGCAGTTGTGTTTGGGTAGTGTAGGGGGTCGTGCTGGGGGTAGTGTTTTAGGGTTTAGGGTAGCGCAGTGGTGTTTGGGTAGTGTAGGGGGTCGTGCTGGGGGTAGTGTTTTAGGGTTTAGGGTGGCGCAGTGGTGTTTGGGTGGTATAGGGGGTCATGCTGGGGGTAGTGTTTTAGCATTTAGGGTAGCACAGTGGTATTTGGGTAGTGTAGGGGGTCGTGCTGGGGGTAATGTTTTAGTATTTAGGGTAGCGCAGTTGTGTTTGGGTAGTGTAGGGGGGTCATGCTGGGGGTAGTGTTTAGTGTAGCGCAGTGGTGTTTGGGTAGTGTAGGGGGTTGTGGCTGGGGTAGTGTTTTAGGGTTTATGGTAGCGCAGTGGTGTTTGTGTAGTGTAGGTGGTCATGCCGGGGTAGTGTTTTAGGGTAGCAAAGTGGTGATTGGGTACTGTAAGGGGTTGTGCCTGGGTAGTGTTTTTGGGTTTAGGGTAGTGCAGTGGTGTTTGGATATTGTAGGGGGTCATGCTGGGGGTAGTGTTTTAGGGTTTAGGGTAGTGCAGTGGTGTTTGGGTAGTGTAAGGGGTCATGCTGGAGGTAGATTTAAGTTTAGGGAAGTGCAATGGTGTTTGTGTAGTGTAGGGGGTAGTGCTGGGGGTAGTGTTTTAGGGTTTAGGGTAGTGCAGTGGTGTTTGGGTAGTGTAGGGGGTCGTGCTGGGGTAGTGTTTTAGGGTTTAGGGTAGCACAGTGGTGTTTGTGAGGTGTAGGGGGTCGTGCCGGGGGGTAGTGTTTTAGGGTTTAGGGTAGCGCAGTGGTGTTTGGGTAGTGTAGGGGGTCATCCCGGGGAAGTGTTTTAGGGTTTAGGGTAGTGCAGTGGTGTTTGGGTAGTGTAGGAGATCATGCCGGGGTTAGTGTTTTAGGGTTTAGGGTAGCGCAGTGGTGTTTGGGTAGTGTAGGGGTTCATGCCTGGGGTAGTGTTTTAGGGTTTAGGGTAGCGCAGTGGTGTTTGGGTACTGTAGGTGGTAGTACTGGGTTAGTGTGTTAGTGTTTAGGGTAGTGCAGATGTGTTTGGGTACTGTAGGGGTAGTGCTGTGGTAGTGTTTAGGGTTTTGGGTAGCGCAGTGGTGTTTGGGTAGTGTAGGGGGTCATGTTGGGGGTAGTGTTTTAGGGTTTAGGGTGGCGCAGTGGTGTTTGGGTAGTATAGGGGGTTGTGCTGGGGGTAGTGTTTTAGGGTTTAGGGTAGCGCATTGGTGTTTGGGTAGTGTAGGGGGTCATGCTGGAGGTAGTGTTTTAGGGTTTAGGGTAGCACGGTGGTGTTTGAGTAGTGTAGGGGTCGTGCTGGGGATAATGTTTTAGATTTTAGGGTAGCGAAGTTGTTTTTGGGTAGTGTAGGGGGTCGTGCTGTGGGTAGTGTTTCAGGGTTTAGGGTAGCACAGTGATGTTTGGGTAGTGTAGGGAGTCGTGCTGGGGGTAGTGTTTTAGTGTTTAGGGTACCGCAGTGGTGTTTGGGTAGTGTAGGGCTTCGTGCCTGGTGTAGTGTTTTAGGGTTTAGGGTAGCGCAGTGGTGTTTGTGTATTGTAGGGGGTCGTGTAGGGGGTAGTGTTTTAGGGTTTAGGGTAGCGCAGTGGTGTTTGGTTAGAGTAAGGGGCCATGCTGGAGGTAGATTTAAGGTTTAGGGAAGTGCAATGGTGTTTGTGTAGTGTAGGGGTAGTGCTGGGGTAGTGTTTTAGGGTTTAGGTTAGTGCAGTGGTGTTTGGGTAGTGTAGGGGGTCGTGCTGGTGGTAGATTTAGGGTTTAGGGTAGGTCAATGGTGTTTGGGTAGTGTAGGGGGTCGTGCTGGGGGTAGATTTAGGGTTTAGGGTCGTGCACTGGTGCTTGGGTAGTGTAGGGGGTTGTGCTAGGGGTAGATTTAGGGTTTAGGATAGTGCAATGGTGTTTGTGGGTGAACAACCTTTACAACGCAACTATTACCACGCACTACACTTACAACAAAATTTTTACAACGCAACATCCACTACAACGCATTCCATTACATCGCATGAGACTACAACGCATTTTTAAAAACTACCTTTACAACGCATTCCATTACATCGCATTCTACCTTTACAACGCATACCATTACAACGCACCTACACTATCCAACACTTACCCTACTGTTCCACCCCCTGGAGTTAGAATAGTAATTTTTACCCCTATACTATCCAATACTTACCTTAAATGCAATTTAATATTATGCGTTGTAATGGTATGCGTTGTAAAGGTAGTATGCGATGTAATGGAATGCGTTGTAAAGGTAGTTTTTAAAAATGCGTTGTAGTGTCATGCTATGTAATGGAATGCGTTGTAAGTGCATGTGTTGTAAAAGTGTGCGTTGTAACGACATACATCCGTGTTTGTGTAGGGTAGGGGGTCCTGTTGGGGGTAGTGTTTTACGGTTTAGGGTAGTGCAGTGGTGTTTGTGTAGTATAGGGGGGTCGTGCTGGGGGTAGGTTTAGGGTTTAGGGTAGTGATTGGTGTTTGTGTAGTGTTTGCTGGTTCGTGCTGGGGTAGTGTTTTAGGGTTTAGAGTAGTACAGAGGTGTTGGTGTAGTGTAGGGGGTCATGCTGGGTGTAGTGTTTTAGGGTGGTGCAGTGCTGTTTGTGTAGTATATGGGGTAGTGTTTTAAGGGTTTAGGGCAGTGCAGTGGTGTTTATGTAGTGTAGGGGCCATGCTGGGCGTAGTGTTTCAGGGTTTAGGGTAGTGCAGTGGTGTTTGGGTAGTGTAGGGGTCGTGCTGGGGATAGTGTTTTAGGGTTTAGGGTAGCGCAGTTGTGTTTGGGTAGTGTAGGGGGTCGTGCTCGGGGTAGTGTTTTAGGGTTTAGGGTAGCGCAGTGGTGTTTGGGTAGTGTAGGGAGTCGTGCTGGGGGTAGTGTTTTAGTGTTTAGGGTAGCGCAGTGGTGTTTGGGTAGTGTAGGGGTCGTGACTTGTGTAGCATTTTAGGGTTTAGGGTAGCGCAGTGGTGTTTGTGTATTGTAGGGGGTCGTGCCGGGGGTAGTCTTTTAGGGTTTAGGGTAGCACAGTGGTGTTTGGGTAGTGTAAGGGGTCGTGCTTGGGGTAGATTTAAGGTTTAGGGAAGAGCAATGGTGTTTGGGTAGTGTAGGGGTCGTGCCTTGTGTAGCGTTTTAGGGTTTAGGGTAGCGCAGTGGTGTTTGTGTATTGTAGGGGGTCGTGCCGGGGGTAGCGTTTTAGGGTTTAGGTTAGCGCAGTGGTGTTTGTGTAGTGTAGGGGGTAGTGCTGGGGGTAGTGTTTTAGGGTTTAGGGTAGTGCAGTGGTGTTTGGGTAGTGTAGGGGGTCGTGCTGGGGGTAGATTATGGGTAGGTCAGTGGTGTTTGAGTAGTGTGGAGGTTCGTGCTGGGGTAGATGTAGGGTTTAGGGTAGTGCAGTGGTGCTTGGGTAGTGTAGGGGGTTGTGCTAGGGGTAGATTTAGGGTTTAGGATAGTGCAGTGGTGTTTGTGTAGTGTAGGGGGTCCTGCTAGGGGTAGTGTTTTACGATTTAGGGTAGTGCAGTGGTGTTTGTGAAGTGTAGGGGGTAGTGTTTTAGGGTTTAGTGTAGTGCAGTGGTGTTTGGGTAGTGTAGGGGGTCGTGCTGGGGGTAGATTTAGGGTTTAGGGTAGTGCAGTAGTTCTTGGGTAGTATAGGGGGTCGTGCTGGGGGTAGGTTTAGCGTTTAGGGTAGTGCAGTGGTTTTTGTGTAGTGTTTGCGGGTTCGTGCTGGGGTAGTGTTTTAGGGTTTAGAGTAGTACAGAGGTGTTTTTGTAGTGTAAGGGGTCGTGCTGGGGTAGTGTTTTAGGGTTTAGGGTAGCGCAGTGGTGTTTGGGTAGTGTAGGGGGTCCTGCTGGGGGTAGTGTTTTAGGGTTTAGGGTAGTGCAGTGGTGTTTGGGTAGTGTTTGCGGGTTCGTGCTGGGGGTAGTGTTTTAGGGTTTAGAGTTGTACAGAGGTGTTTGTGTAGTTTAAGGGGTCGTGCTGGGGTAGTGTTTTAGGGTTTAGGGTAGCACAGTGGTGTTTGGGTAGTGTAGGGGGTCCTGCTGGGGGTAGTGTTTTAGGGTTTAGGTTAGTGCAGTGGTGTTTGGGTAGTGTAGGGGGTCGTGCTGGGGGTAGATTTAGGGTTTAGGGGAGGTCAGTGGTGTTTGGGTAGTGTAGGGGGTCGTGCTGGGGGTAGATTTAGGGTTTAGGGTCATGCACTGGTGCTTGGGTAGTGTAGGGGGTTGTGCTAGGAGTAGATTTAGTGTTTAGGATAGTGCAGTGGTGTTTGTGTAGTGTAGGGGGTCCTGCTGGGGGTAGTCTTTTACGGTTTACGGTAGTTCAGTGGTGTTTGTGTAGTGTAGGGGGTAGTGTTTTAGGGATTAGTGTAGTGCAGTGGTGTTTGGGTAGTGTAGGGGGTCGTGCTGGGGGCAGGTTTAGGGTAGTGCAGTGGTATTTGTGTAGTGTTTGCGGGTTCGTGCTGGGGTAGTGTTTTAGGGTTTAGTGTAGTACAGAGGTGTTTGTGTAGTGTAGAGGGTTGTGCTGGGGTCGTGTTTTAGGGTTTAGGGTAGCGCAGTGGTGTTTGGGTAGTGTAGGGGGTCATGCTGGGATTGATTTAAGGTTTAGTGTAGTGCAATGGTGTTTGGGTAGTGTAGGGAGTCGTGCTGGGGTAGCAGTGGTGTTTGGGTAGTGTAGGGTGTTGTGCCTGGTGTAGTGTTTTAGGGTTTAGGGTAGCGCAGTGGTGTTTGGGTAGTGTAGGGGGTCTTCCCGGGGAAGTGTTTTAGGGTTTAGGGTAGCGCAGTGATGTTTGGGTAGTGTAGAGGGTCATGTTAGGGGTAGTGTTTTAGGGTTTAGGGTAGCGCAGTGGTGTTTGGGTAGTGTAGGGGTTCATGCCTGGGGTAGTGTTTAAGGGTTTAGGCTGGCGCAGTGGTGTTTGTGTAGTGTAGGTGGTCTTGCCGGGGGTAGTGTTTTAGGGTTTAGGGTAGCGCAGTGGTGTTAGGTTACTGTAGGGGGTAGTGCTGGGTTAGTGTTTTAGTGTTTAGGGTAGTGCAGAGGTGTTTGGCTACTGCAGGGGGTAGTGCTGTGGTAGTGTTTAGGGTTTTGGGTAGAGCAGTGGTGTTTGGGTAGTGTAGGGGGTCATGTTGGGGGTAGTGTTTTAGGGTTTAGGGTGGCGCAATGGTGTTTGGGTAGTATAGGGGGTCGTACTGGGGGTAGTGTTTTAGGGTTTAGGGTAGCACAGTGGTGTTTGGGTAGTGTAGGGGGTCATGCTGGAGGTAGTGTTTTAGGGTTTAGGGTAGCGCAGTGGTGTTTGAGTAGTGTAGGGGGTCGTGCTGAGGATAGTGTTTTAGGGTAGCAAAGTTGTTTTTGGGTAGTGTAGGGGGTCGTGCTGTGGGTAGTGTTTTAGGGTTTAGGGTAGCGCAGTGGTGTTTGGGTAGTGTAGGGAGTCGTGCTGGGGGTAGTGTTTTAGTGTTTAGGGTACCGCATTGGTGTTTGGGTAGTGTAGGGCTTCGTGCCAGGTGTAGTGTTTTAGGGTTTAGGGTAGCGCAGTGGTGTTTGTGTATTGTAGGGGGTCGTGCAGGGGGTAGTGTTTTAGGGTTTAGGGTAGCGCAGTGGTGTTTGGTTAGTGAAAGGGGCCATGCTGGGGGTAGAGTTAAGGTTTAGGGAAGTGCAATGGTGTTTGTGTAGTGTAGGGGGTAGTGCTGGGGGTAGTGTTTTAGGGTTAGGTTAGTGCAGTGGTGTTTGGGTAGTGTAGGGGGTCGTGCTGGGGGTAGATTTAGAGTTTAGGGTCGTGCAGTGGTGCTTGGGTAGTGTAGGGGGTTGTGCTAGGGATAGATTTATGGTTTAGGATAGTGCAATGGTGTTTGTGTAGTGTAGGGGGTCCTGTTGGGGGTAGTGTTTTAGGGTTCAGTGTAGTGCAGTGGTGTTTGGGTAGTATAGGGGGTCATGCTGGGGGTAGATTTAGGGTTTAGGGTAGTGCAGTGGTGTTTGCTTAGTATAGGGGGTCGTGCTGGGGGTAGGTTTAGGGTTTAGGGTAGTGCAGTGGTGTTTGTGTAGTGTTTGCGGGTTCGTGCTGGCGTAGTGTTTTAGGGTTTAAAGTAGTACAGAGGTGTTGGTGTGGTGTAGGGGGTTGTGCTGGGTGTAGTGTTTTAGGGTGGTGCAGTGCTGTTTGTGTAGTATTTGGGGTAGTGTTTTAAGGGTTTAGGGCAATGCAGTGGTGTTTATGTAGTGTACGGGTTGTGCTGGAGGTAGTGTTTTAGGGTTTAGGGTAGTGTAGTGGTGTTCAGGTAGTATAGGGGTCATGCTGGGGGTGGTGTTTCAGGGTTTAGGGTAGTGCAGTGGTGTTTGGGTAGTGTAGGGGTCATGCTGGGGGTAGTGTTTTAGGGTTTAGGTTAGTGCAGTCGTGTTTGGGTAGTGTAGGGGGTCATGTTGGGGGTAGTGTTTTAGGTTTTAGGGTAGGTCAGTGGTGTTTGGGTAGTGTAGGAGGTCATGCTGGGGGTAGTGTTTTAGGGTTTAGGGTGGCGCAGTGGTTTTTGGTTGGTATAGGTGTTCGTGCTGGGGGTAGTGTTTTAGGGTTTAGGGTAGCACAGTGGTGTTTGGGTAGTGTAGGGGGTCGTGCTTTGGTAATGTTTTAGTATTTAGGGTAGCGCAGTTGTGTTTGTGTAGTGTAGGGGGTTGTGCCTGGGGTAGTGTTTTAGGGTTTAGGGTAGCGCAGTGGTGTTTGTGTAGTGTAGGTGGTCATGCCGGGGTAGTGTTTTAGGGTAGCGAAGTGGTGTTTGGGTAGTGTAGGGGGTCGTGCCTGGGTTGTGTTTTAGGGTTTAGGGTAGTGCAGTGGTGTTTGGGTATTGTAGGGGGTCATGCTGGGGGTAGTGTTTTAGGGTTTAGGGTAGTGCAGTGGTGTTTGGGTAGTGTAAGGGGTCATGCTGGAGGTAGATTTAAGTTTAGGGAAGTGCAATGGTGCTTGTGTACTATAGGGGGTAGTGCTGGGGGCAAGTGTTTTAGGGTTTAGGGTAGTGCAGTGGTGTTTGGGTAGTGTAGGGGGTCGTGCTGGGGTAGTGTTTTAGGGTTTAGGGTAGCACAGTGGTGTTTGTGAGGTGTAGGGGGTCGTGCCAGGGGTAGTGTTTTAGGGTTTAGGGTAGCGCAGTGGTGTTTGGGTAGTGTAGGGGGTCGTCCCGGGGAAGTGTTTTAGGGTTTAGGGTAGTGCAGTGGTGTTTGGGTAGTGTAGGAGGTCATGCCGGGGTTAGTGTTTTAGGGTTTAGGGTAGCGCAGTGGTGTTTGGGTAGTGTAGGGGTTTATGCCTGGGGTAGTGTTTTAGGGTTTAGGGTAGCCAGTGGTGTTTGTGTAGTGTAGGTGGTCTTGCCGGGGGTGGTGTTTTAGGGTTTAGGGTAGCGCAGTAGTGTTTGGGTACTGTAGGGGGTAGTGCTGGGTTAGTGTTTTAGTGTTTAGGGTAGTGCACCTACATGACAAAGGCATATGTCTCATGTCACTGCAATGATTTTAATCAGCAGCTCCAACAGGGCATGATGATGATCCTGGCAGGATTTTTGCCGTATGAGTGGGTGATGTAAATACACACTGCAGCACACATATGACATTTAGGTTCAATGCTATAGGTACATTTTCTATAATGGTCTCACAGGATAGTTAAATAGGCTGATTGGGTGATACCAATTTTACCAAGACCATTTCAGAGTCAGTGCACACTGACGCACTGTAGTACTGACTATCAGTGTCACATGGTACAAAGGGCTAATACCAGCAAAAATGATGTATTGTGCGGTGTTGCTTAGGCAGCAGCCAAGATGGCTGTTCCTCACTAACACAATCTGCGCTGGACCAGAGGAAAACCAGGATGACAGAACAGTTGATGATACAGGGAAACTTTAGCCTAGTATGGTGCCCTATAACAGTCAAGACTGGCACAACACCACACAAGTCAGGAGCTTTCACCACGAAATAGAAGTCTGCATTGAAAGAGTTGGGGGTATGGGACACTCTGGGGAAACTGCTAGGGGGCTTGTGAGAATACTTGTTCTTCTGATATGTGCACATGGCCTATTGTTGAGTTCATTATGCTTTGGTCAGTGCTGCTCTCCTCCCTTTAGTGGACCCCTCCTCATTAATCCCCATAGTGATTTCAGTTCATTGCCCATTGTCTCTTCTGATTGATTGGCTGGGCAGGTTAAGCGAGAGGGGAAGATGGGATATGACACTATGAGATCCTGTATTAAAGGGCGAGTTTCTACACCATAGCAAAGAACATTTTCAGATTAATTTTATAGGGGAGATAGAAGCAGGGGTGTGGGATTGTCATATGATAAACAAAAGCAATGGAAATATTGGAATTTGGGACAAAATTTAGAACAGTGACTATGGTGAGTTATACAGCTCTTGTTTTGAAAGAGGTTGTAAATGGAGGGGCTTCTCAATTTGACTCAGGGGGTTAGGGGACAAGACAAGGATACGCTTGTTCACCTCTGCTCTTTGACATCAGTACAGCATCATTCGACATCAGGATAAGAGAGGTCCCGGGCTCACTAGTATGACATATGGTTCATCCATTCATCAAATACTACTATTTACAGATTAAGTGCTCCTGCTGCTGTTATCACCCACAAATTTTATTCCCATACCTCAAATACTAGTAACATAATTTGAGAATGTGTTGGGCTTCATGACAAAATCTGAGATTCTGGACCTAAATCTTCAACAAGAAACAGTGAATTGAATAGAAGAGCAGAACCAATTTTGCTGGGCTACATGACATCAAATACCTTGGGGTCAACATTTATCTCAATGTAGCCAGTCTGTTTAGATTCAATTTTGCAACACTGATGGGCCTGAAGGTAGATATCAATAGGTGGCCTGCTTCATCTATGCGTTGGCTCAAGAAAATTAATACTTTTAAAATGAATATATGTAAGAAAATGGCTCTTTTTGCCATAATCACCCCATTTTCTGGACTGATGCTGCTATTTTTTTACTCTGTCGACCAGACCCCAGTGAATGTCATCTGTACCCTACAATATGCTGAAATTGGCTATACACCTGATTGGCATGCTTACCTAGAAGTCCCTTGTATATGGTACCAAGTGTACACAGGGCCTGTAAGTTAAATGTCACTAGTATCACTAGTGGACTGCAGCACTTATTGTGTCACCACTAAAGTGACAATGCTAAACATGACTGCAGGCCTGCCACTAGTAGCCTGGCTGTGCGGGTTTCAATCGAAAATTGGACCTGTCAAAATAACCCTCTTTGACAGGCCCACAACCTCTTTTTAACTATGCCAAAGTCACCCCTAAGTTAGCATAAAGTGCCCATAAAACAGGGTGTATGGCATTTAAGAGTAGAATGTGTAAAAGTTTAATATTAAACATGCCTGTACAGTGAAAAAGCCTAAAAAGCTATGTTTACTGTAGCAGGGTTAGCTGTTCTATAGGAAAGCATTGGGCTACTTTATTAAAGTTAATAAGGCCAACTACACCTAAAAAACACATAAAAAGTTAATTCTAGGACGTTTACAAATATTTCTTACACATTAAAGTCATTTGTAAAGTCATATTTGAAACAAATATTTCACCAATGGTAAGTTTAAAACGTTACCTTTAGCCTTCCTAAAGCCTCTAGATGCCCATTTGGCTGAGCTTCAACTGTCACCCAGGAGCTGAATAGCTCCTTGTTTTGGTGTGAATTGGCTCCCAGAGCTGAGACAAGGGTCTTGGGTGCAGGGAGAAGGTAATCTTCTCCTGACAGGATGGCTAAGGGGGATATGCCCAGCCTCTTGCATTTCTTCAAAGGATGTCTACCATGTCACTGGCAGGTGTAGCTCACTAATTGGCCTGCCTCCCTTTTGTCTAAGTAATCAGCCAGGCACCAATCACGGTAGGAGAGATGCTTTCCTCAGTCCACTCATAAACAAATGAGTAGGTTACCACTGGGAACTTTTTCCCTATTGATTAGGGAGGGGCATTTGCTACCTCCCACAGGATAGAGCCAGGCATAAATGTGGCACCCCTGTAAACCTTATTAAGTACACCGCAGGACCTGTGGAAGATAGAAGAAGGACAGCATCTGCTGATTTGGCCTTTGAGGAGAATCCTAAGGACTGATCCTGCTCTCGCTTGTACCAAGGAAAAAGAAAGGGACTCCAAAGGTCAGTTGGCAAGTTGGCTGCCCTCGTGTTAAGATGCAGAGACACAAAAGCTGCAAGAAGAATTTCCTGAATAAGACAAGCTGATCAGTTTCAACTGACCCTGCCTTGGGCCCTGCTGGTGGCTTCTGTTAGAGTCAGACCTGACACCAAAATGTTGTAACCCTTGATGTTGAATCGCCGGTTGGCCTCAGAATGCCAGTTTACCCCACTGAGTTCCTTAAATGTTTCTAATTACAAACATACTGTGCTTCGCCATGCCTGACACTGAGCAGCATTAGATCGATGTTGAGGCCTTTCTGGTCACAGACTTCTCACACTGGTAAGCTTTCCTACATTCGACGGTGACCACACTGGGACCCTGCACTTCAGAAACCCTCTGTCTTCAAGACAGATCCAACATCTTGCTCCTCAGGCAACTCGTTAACAACAGCCTTTTCTCTATACAAGAAGAAGGTAAACTTTCCAAACTTTCCACTGGGATGAACCTGGTCACTGTATACAACAGCGAACCATTGTGGTTGGCCCTGACTTTTGACTTTGACTTGGTCTAGCACAGCCAATTACTAGTACTTGGAGATGTGTGCTTTTTTGAACTATTTTAATGTACAACTTTAGAAATTCATATTTACTTTTCCCCTCATTTAATTTCTGTTATTTTTGTGTCATTTTGTTCGTTAAAATATTCTCTATGTTTATCAATGCTTTTCACATTATCTTAAGAAAAGCCTGCTTGCTCTGTGCCATAGCTACAAGGGACTGAGCTCAGGTTTAAGTTACTGAAACCTTTACAGGCCCTAACAGGAATATTGCCATTATTACATTGGTTGGACTACCATCCATCTCAAATATTAATCCACTTTCTCACAATATCCTAATGAGAGTGCTTTATTTATTCAAGGACCTTCAAATCATGGGCCCAGAGGGTTCTTTCCTAAAATAAAGAAAATTATTTTGAACTTTTTCTGGAAGATATTATGCCATCCTTGCGAAGATGGTGGACTGGCAGGCTCAGATTTTAAGACTTACTACAGGGCAGCTCAATTAAGAGCATTACCTGTTTAGACTGCCGTGACATCAGAAAGGATATAGACACATATCAATAGGGCAATTGCGGGAAGGACCATGTGAAACCTCTTGTGGACACCCACAAAAGACATACCTTTAAATGCATATATGAGCAGGCTCACGAGTGCTGTCTTGAATGATTAGGAGTCCCTAAACTCTGGCCTCCAGGTAACAATGCTTTGCTCCGCCATGCAGCTCCACCCTTCCTTCACCCCAGCAGAAAACCCAAGTCCCTTTGCACTAGAGTGAGATTTTCTCATGATTTTGTGAATGTTTACTAATGGGAAATCAAATAATTCGAGCAAAGCATAAATGAATTGGGGGACACTGAGTACCTGCATTAATTGTATTACATCTCTTGCTCAAAGCCGGTGCTAGTCATGAACTTAGACCTATCGAAAAATATGTGAACCAATCTTCTGTCGTCAGAGGGACAGTATCCACACTGTATATTGTTTTGCTTACCAATTCACATAAAGCGAGATGGGTGACAACAATAGGCAGGAAAACCCACATAACACTAATGTATCAGCATCTTGTGAGACATAACAAAAACATATGCTGTATACTTGAGAGAGAGACTCACTACAAGTCTATTTATGATTGGTAGTTGTAATCCAGGAAAACTACACAACTTTTGGCCCCTAGTGAGTCTGCTGCAGTATATCTAGTGGGAGTCCTCCCTGTATCAAACTCATCTGTAAGGAAGCGCTAGCCACAATAAAAACTAAGCTAGGCTATCCCTTATCAAATGGCATGGCCACAATCCTCTTAAGTGTCCACTCAGCACACTTGCAATATCAGACAAGAGCAGAAAAAGATTCTAATGTGGAACTGCTTAACAACAGTGGATGCCAAATTAGCAATCCACTGGCAAAAAAAAGACCTATGATGTATCAAATTATCATAGGTCAGCTTATGGCAGATGATGGCAATGGAAAATATTACACATAACATAAGTGAACATGTCTGGGATTTCCACTCAGCATTTAGGCCTGTAATGGGGGCCTTCGTATGAAAGTATATCTTCCTAAAATGAAATAGTTCTAGGGTGTATACCAGATTTGGGCCCCAATTTAGAGGCAATGAAGTACCCTCTCCCCCAAACTGAAGGTCTGCCAACCTCATTTAGAATCAGGTGAACCTTCAGTACGTAAACAGCAGAGACTACTCCATATCTGCCCCCAACATATACCACAGACCAACACAGGAAGGGTTGTCTGAGATTTTGTTATTTTCTGTTTACCCAATTTAGTGTGGGAGTACAAGTGGCAAGTTTTCACTGTCTGACACCGCCAGGTTTTGGCGGCAAGTGGGTGGTAAGGGACAGTGAAAACTTCAAAATGACCCCCACTCCATGGGAGAAATCTCTGTAAGTCTGTATGCTCCTATTATCACATTGGTTTTCCAGCTACACAGCATAAACTTCATATAGATGCTTGTTCCTTAAAACCCCAGATTGTGAAGCCCCCTGGAAGGCTTTGTGGATTTCAGGGAAACCAAGTGGACGGGCCATTAGAGAATGAATATATTCATATGTTGAAGAAAAAATTGATATGAAGGTGCTAAGTCAAAGATAGGTTTCTTTGGGTGACTGCTTTGTATAAATACTTTTTCTCTTTATGAACTTATGAACACAATTATTTTCTCTTGCAATGGTCAATGAGAGACAATATCTAATTAAGCTCTACTCTAAATTTGATTAGTTTTTTACCCTTTCTTGAAAATCAATAAAGAGATCAGTTTAAAAAAACAATAAGTACCAAAAAAAGGAAAAAAAATGTGGTGAAATGCAAATTTGCTGTTTTAAGTAATAAAACTGAACCTAGGGTCAGCTTTGGATCTGAGGGATGCACACACTTCCCCTTCGTTGCTTTGACTTCATAGGAAGTATGGTAGTTGAGAGCAAGACCACTGACTCATTGTCAGTGAAATTGCTCTCCCACCCTCGCAGCTCCACCATAAAGTGAGGTTTCTCCAGAGCCTCTGCACTCCTGTAGTGTTGGTGTTCGAGGCCCTCCTCTACCAGCAGGTTATACCTGCGCCTCATCCCTGGTTGTCCAGTGGAAATCTGACTCCTTTCTCTCGCTACACTTTCTGCCCCTTTATCCTCTCCTTTCTGCTCCGTTTTCACCCTTTAGCTTCTTATGTTTTTTTTCACCCTTTTACTCTTTAAAGAATTTTTCTTATGCTTTCTGCTCCATTTTCACCCTATAGCTTCTTTAGCCTTTTTTTTCACCCTTTCACTCTTTGAAGCATTTTTCTTCTGCTTTCTGCTCCGTTTTCACCTTTTATTCCTTTCACCCTTTTACTCTTTATATCTATTTCTTTTCTTTTTTCACCCTTTCACTCCTTAATTTTTTCCCTCTTCTTTGCTTGCTTCCCCCATTGTTCTCGCTGCTGCTGCCCCCGCAGCCCCTCCCCCCAGCACGACCAGCCCGAGCCAGTTCTCCTCCCCATTCCCGCCTCCCAGCTGTCCAGCCCTCCCTGACCCCTATTTAATGGTGGCTGCTGCGGGGACAGGCGAGCAAGACCACTGACTCATTGTCAGTGAAATTTCTCTCCCACCCTCGTGGCTCCACCATTAAGTGAGGCCTCTCCTGAGCCGCTGCACTCCCGGAGTTGTTGGTGTTCCAGGCCCTCCTCCACCCACACTCCACGCCTCATCCCTGGTGGTCCAGTGACCTCTAACTCCTTTCTCTTGCTCCCCTTTCTGCCCCCTTCATCCTCTCCTTTCTGCTCCCTTTCACCCTTTAGTTTTTTTTGCGTTTTTTCACCCTTTCACTCTTTAAGGCATTATTCTTCTGCTTTCTGCTCCGTTTCACCCTTTAGCTTCTTTAGCGTTTTCACCTTTTCACCCTTTACAGCATTTTTCTTCTGCTTTTCGCTCCGTTTTCACCCTTTATTCCTTTCACCCTTTTACTCTTTATATCTATTTCTTTTCTTTTTTCACCCATTCACTCCTTACTTTTTTCCTCTTCTTTGCTTGCTTCCCCTGTTTTTTCCACCACTGCTGCCCCGCGGCCCCGCCCCCAGCACGACCAGCCCAAGCCAGTACCCCTCCCTGCTCCCGCCTTCCAGCTGTCCAGCCCTCCCCGACCCCTACTTAATGGCGGCCGCTGCATGGCAGCGCCGCTGGAGTGCCAAGGGCAAGCCCGTCTGCGCCTGTTCGTGACCCGACAGTGACCAGTGCCAGGAACCCTGGACCTCTGCACCACCAACGCTACAACCCAGCAGCACTCCACGCACTCAACCCAGGCCGCAACAACAACTGCAAACTAGCATCACCAGCCGACACCCACGGTCCCTTCAGCTGTCACCGATGCCGGCACACCTGCAGCACCACCAGGAACACGGACCCAGCACAACACGCACACACGCAAGAACACAAACGAACCGAAGACCCTGCAATGCATCCTCCTCAACGTCCGATCACTCCACAAACACGCCACCAAAATCTGGGATCTCCTCACCAGCACCACCCCGGATGTAGCATTTTTTACCGAAACTTGGACCAACACCACCTCGGGACCGGACATCACCATCGCCATTCCCCAAGGATACAAGATTTCCCAGAAGGACCGCCCCACCCACCCAGGAGGAGGAATCACCATCGTCCACAAATCCACCCTCTAGCTGAGCACACTCCCGACGAGCCCACAGACCTGATGGAACACCTACACTTCAAGATGCAGGCCAGCCCTACCACCTCCCTCCGAGGAACTCTCATCTACCAACCCATCGGACCCTGCAGACCTTTAACCAACTCCATCACAGGCATCATCTCCCCGCAAGCCATTGCATCCACCAACTACACCCTGCTGGGAGACCTCAACTTCCACCTTGGCAACCAACTAGACCCCAACACCACATCCCTCCTGGACAACCTCCACAACATTTGACTACCCCAGATCGTGATCATACCTACGCCCTCAGCAGGACACACCCTTGACCCCCTCTTCACAACAGGAAACTCCATCACTTTCAGCCACACCATCGAACTCCTGTGGACAGACCATCGTGCATCCACTTCACCTTCAGAGCACCCACCATCCACAGACACCAGCACCTCCTCCAACGAATAAACTGGACCAAAATCACCAACGACCAGCTCACCTCCTCACTCGGCAACTCCACCCCAACCACCATGGAGGACGACGACCCCAACACAACAGCACGAACTCTACACAGATGGATCTCCGACAGCGCCAGCACCATAGCCCTCCTCCAGAAGAACAACAACACACACGCCAAGAAAGCCAGATGGTTTATGTTGGACTTGGCCCTTCTGGCAGGTTCACCCCTGAACTTTTTGCTTTTATTGGTGACCTGGTGGTAGTGATTTTTGGTTTCTGCGCACTTTCCCTGTGTCCCAGAGTAAAGTGCGTGCGCACTCTGAGTGCATGTGGTGAGATAGGCCTGCCCTCCCATAGGAATGCATGGGGAATGTATGTGTCCCTGGTAAATCCTGATGCGTGGGGTGTGCAGGCTCGAGTTTGGTATGTGCGGACTCGTGTGATCGAATGCTTCGCAATGATATATAATGCGTGATTATGTCATGTGCGGAAGTGCCACTTCTAGGAGTTGGCATATTAGTGTAAAATGTGCAGTGACTGCCTGTCGCGTGATTGGCTGGCTGAGGTCATGTGACGGGCTAGGGAATCCCCAGAGTCAGAAGGAGTCACCCAGTGGTGAATATGGAGATCAGCAGCTAGATGGGTGGGAGGAGTACACCTGGGTCCTGAATAGGGCTGGGTTTTCCCAACACAATGCTGGCTCTGCCCCCTGTGGTGCGACTGATGACCCTGGCCTGCACTCTGAATAGGGAGAGGGGCTGAGCAAAACAAAGTGCTCATGAACCAGTTGTAACTGGTTCGCCCCTTCCCTGCACCTTGAGACAAAGGAAAGCTATGTATAAAAATGGGGCTGTGTCCCCACAGAACCTGTTCTCTGCCAGGATCCTACCTGAGGGGGGCTGCTGCTGCTGGACCAGAGGACCGCCACTTGGACTACCTCCCTGCCTGGAGGCCCAGTGAGCTGGCTCTGGGTCCAGCCTTGCCCCCCCACCCCTGCCTTGCTGCATGCAGGGGAGAACTTTGCTGGACTTTGTGTTATTGGCATCCCTAAGTGCCTGGAAGCGCATTTATTTGCCTTTAGCGCTCGGAGCGCTTTAATTCTGAAAGCCGGTGCCCACCCGGCATCTGCCCCGTTCTGGACTGATCCTGAGGTCCCCTGGCAGGTGCCCACCCTGCCAGGGACATTGCTGTGCTCGTTGGTGGGTGCCCACCCCGCTTATTTAATTATTTAATAGGCGGGTGCCCACCCCGCTCATTGGTTTTGACTACGAGGGAGCCTACCCCTCATTGCTGCCGGGGAGAAAGTCACCGCCGCGGCCCTTGTGCAAACAGGAAGTCAGGCAAGTCTTGTGGTGACGTGGGCGGGGCCTCGCCTCAACCCGGAAGCAGCCGGGAGCCTACCCCGCGCTGTCCCGGACGAAGCAGGAAGAACCATAGAGAGCGAGAGAGCCCCGAGGAGCGGGAGCTCTCTGGTGCCGCCTCGCACTGCCCAGGAAGAGTCCGGTGTGAAGGGAGCTCCGGAGGCTCCCTAAGTGAAGCACAGACTGGCAGCGAGAGGAACGGAGTCCCCCTGCGAGCGGCCCGGTGAGTAGGGGAGGGCCCGGGGGGCTCCGTGGGGCCGGTATTCTCTATTACAGAGCGCTTGGACGCTCTAAACGTTTGGGGGCATTATTCTTCATTGTTCTTGAGCCCCCGAGAGGCTCCGACGAAGGGGGCAGAAGTGTCCAAGAGCCCATCGAGGCTCCACCTTACGGGGGCATTTCTTTGATAAGGCGGGCGGCCCCGGAAGGCAGCGGGCCGCTCCAACGTATCTGGGGGCATTATTCCTCACTGTTCTCGAGCCTAGAAGGCTCCAACGTCGGGGGCAGTATTTGCTCAGAGTCCAGAGGGACTCCAACGACGGCTCATTGTCTGTATAGAGCCACGAAGGCTCTAGGGGGCATTTCATGTGGTTAGAGCCCAGGGAGGCTCCACGTGAGTGCTGCATATTTGTTTTTAAAGGCACAGTGGTGCCCCAGTATTTCTCCAGCTGCCCAGCACTTAGTGGGCAGCTGCCACGTTTAGGCCCCCCTGACATTGGGACACAGGGCGTCCTAGCCCCTACCAGGCCAGTTGGCCTAGGGACTGCCACAGGTGGTGGCGAATGTGAGTTTTGCGCTATTTTTCCTTTCCTGCACCTCTGAATGTGTGTTTATGCGTCATGTGCCTTGTTTTACACCGCTGAATGTATTTTATGCATCATGTGTTTTCCTTCCCTACACCTCTGAATGTGTTGCGATGCATCATGTGTAATGTGCGTTTACCCCTACAGGTATTGTGATACTTAGGTGGTTGTTTTCTCCTAGTACAGGTGGTGCTAGTGAGGTCCTGGTTCCCTGCGCGATATTTTCCTAAGGTGGTTAGGGTTGCGTAGGTAGTACTTACCTATTACCAGTAGTTACTGGTTGTGTGCTATATGTGTTATTTTGTGCTACAGTAATTTTATATCCTATGTTCTAAGTGCTAAGTTCTAAAAGTGCTAATCCCTGACAGTGGTCCATGTGGCCCTGTCCCCTGTACATATAATCCCTTGTAAATTCTGCCTGTGCCTGTTGGCACATTGTAAAGTGTGTGTTTTTATCTAATGTGTTTGGTATAATACAAAGGCTATTTTTATATAATACCTTGTGTGGAGTTTCCTTTGTGGTGGGCCTTGGGTGTTGTTGCTGGGTGTGCGCGCAAACGCTTTACACATTGCCTCCGGGATAAGCCTGACTGCTCGTGCCAAGCTACCAAGGGGGTGAGCAGGGGTTATCTTTGGCGTTTAACTCCCCAGCCCTGACTAGAGTGGTGGTTTCTGTCTGGCTTTGGCGCAAGCCCTAGCCAACCAGAAATCCCATTTCTAACCTTGGTGGCAGCAGTGGGATTTGGACTTGCGTTTGCGCTGTACCGCAGCGGCAACTGGCCGCACTACAAAACTCTGCATTTAGATAATCACATGGTATAGGGATTATTGTGCTAAGTTTGTTTTTGTCATTTCTGTGGAAATGTGTTTTTTGTGCACTGTGAGTTAGGTGTCCCTAGCTCGGGAGGGTAGATCATCCCCCTAAGTGCATTGTGTTTTCTGGATTCACCAGAGGGTGGGATCCAGTGGTGGCAGCATAATAGTGTCCAGTACATTTGTTCCCCGCCCTGCGCCCAGAGTTGGTACCTGTGTCACTTGTGGTCAGGTTGAGGAATCAGGGGTGGTAGAAACTGCCTTACCAGTCCGAGGGGAGGGTTGTGTGTGGATGAATGGTGTGTGGCACTAGGCAAGTGAGTGTGAGTTCTCTGGGATAGAGAGCTTGCTGAACCATTTTTGTGAATTGTGTACTCCTGTGTTAAGCTCAGACCCCTAGGTTTCCTGTGTAATCTCTTCACCAGAATGGAGCCTGCTTTTGATCTCAGTGATCTAGTTGTTTACAGTATGCAGGAGTTGGAAAGGTTCTGTAGAGAGAGAGACATAGGGGTGAGAGAGTCAGACACTGTGTATGAACTGAGGAACCACATGATCGGATGGCAAAAAGATGAATGGGAACGTGAGCGCAGTGAGGAAGAAAGGGCCCGGGCCTCACACCTGGAGGGTGGTGGGTCTGGGGGGAGCCCTGAAGATTCAGAAGAAGATGACAGTACCTGGACGACAGTAGAGAGTGAGGACCCCGTAGGTAGGGAGTCCCTTGCTGGGTCCAGCGTAGGAGATAGCGCCTCATCCCTTTCCCTGTCCCCTGAGAACAGTGGTAGTTTTCTGGATTCCCCAGTGAGGGTGGAGTCCAGTGGTGGGAGCGATATAGAGTGCAGTACAGAGTCCCATTCCCAGTTCCCCGAGTGTGGTACCTTGTTCCCGAGAGGAGGAGTATAGGTTGAAGTTCAGGGGCAGTAGGAAGCTGTCTCACCATTCTTGGGAGGAGTTTTTGGGGGAATGTGATGATGCACTGTTCGATTGGATGACGCTTTGCCCGGAACGCAGTTATACCGCCCTGTATAGTCTGGTTATCAAAGAGCAGATGCTCCGTAGTTGTTCGCCAGGGTTGCGCCAACACCTGTTGAGGTATGGATCTCTTTGTCCATGGGAACTTGCAGAGGAAGCAGACCGCTGGGAAAGGGCCAGAGGTCCTCTAGAGTCATTAGTGAGTGATTCCAACAATAGTGGGTCAGAGATCCTCCAGCCCAGCGTGGTGGGGGAGGCTCAGTGTAGCCCAGCTAGGTCCCAGGATAGCAAGGAGGGTGTAGGGGCTCACTGCCTGGCTCAGTGGAGCAGGAGTGAGGGGGTAGCCAAGGGTCCCCAGACGCCCGAAACCCTGCCTCAGGACTTGGATGGTTTCATGAGGGAACACCAAGTTGGGGACCTAGGCTGTCCTGTTAGTCCATTTGAGGAAGATCTCCTAGTGAGTAGAGGACCTGGAGCGCCTATAAACAGGGCTTCTGTGGTTCTAGAGTCTGGCAATGCTGCTCCGGTAGGGAGGGTACAGGAGTCCAGCGTGAAGAGTGATTGGGGGATGAGTTCCCCAGTGGAAGAGCCGGTGGGTCAGGGACTTCTCAGTTGGGCTAGGATCCCGTGTAGTGACCATGGTGACACCACTTCTGTTCTGGGGGATCTCTGCGCACTGTCAGGTGGACAGGGGACGGGAGATCTGCGCCAGACAGACAGTCACTCGACATATGTGTCGTTTGTTAGCCTAAGGGGGATGGAGTGTAAATCCCCAGAAGTCCTGGAGTGCCAGGCGATTATTCCCGCAAAGGTTCTAGGCCGGAGGTTGGGAGGCCAGGTTCAGGATCAGCCTGACCTGAAGGGTGGGACGTCTGTAACCAGCGTCCCGACCGGTTCTTCTTCCAGAGGTACCGCCCCAGCTGGTAGGGAGCCGGGCTCTGGAAGGGGGTGCAGAGGATGGGAGAGCCCACCTCTGGCCCCGGTACAACCTGAGGGGTTAAACCCTGGGTTGGAATGGAGTTCTAGGTGTACCCCTCGCCGGAGGAGGAGGGACCCTAGGAGAAGAGGTAGGGGGAGGAGAGCCTTCCCTGAGACTCCAGGTCCGCCTGAGGGTGCAGACCCTAGGCTGGAGAACCAGTGGCAGTCTAGTCCTGTCTTGCAGAGAGGAAGAGTGGAGAATGGCCGCTATGTGCCAGGGGTTACTACCCCCCACTCTGTGATTAGGCAAGGACCAGTGGCACCTGGGTGGCCTAGGGCCTGGTCTTGGCCGCGGACAACTTGGGAGTACCAGTGGGGTAGCCCAGTTGGTCCGGACAGTGGTTTTAGAAGGAATTCCATGGGTTCACCGTGGCGTAGAACAGGAGGGTGTCCCTGCAGTATCGGGCCCGCGTCCGTGTTCTATCGCCCCAAGCAGGGAAGTCCATCACGGTGGTGATTGGTCTGCCCTGCGTTTTGGCTGGAAGGGGGTTGTGTTGGACTTGGCCCTTCTGGCAGGTTCACCCCTGAACTTTTTGGTTGTATTGGTGACCTGGTGGTAGTGATTTTTGGTTTCTGCGCACTTTCCCTGTGTCCCAGAGTAAAGTGCGTGCGCACTCTGAGTGCATGTGGTGAGATAGGCCTGCCCTCCCATAGGAATGCATGGGGAATGTATGTGTCCCTGGTAGTTCCTGATGCGTGGGGTGTGCAGGCTCGAGTTTGGTATGTGCGGACTTGTGTGATCGAATGCTTCGCAATGATATATAATGCGTGATTATGTCATGTGCGGAAGTGCCACTTCTAGGAGTTGGCATATTAGTGTAAAGTGTGCAGTGACTGCCTGTCGCGTGATTGGCTGGCTGAGGTCATGTGACGGGCTAGGGAATCCCCAGAGTCAGGAGGAGTCACCCAGTGGTGAATAGGGAGATCAGCAGCTAGATGGGTGGGAGGAGTACACCTGGGTCCTGAATAGGGCTGGGTTTTCCCCACACAATGCTGGCTCCGCCCCCTGTGGTGCGACTGATGACCCTGGCCTGCACTCTGAATAGGGAGAGGGGCTGAGCAAAACAAAGCGCCCCTTCCCTGCACCTTGAGACAAAGGAAAGCTATGTATAAAAACGGGGCTGTGTCCCCACAGAACCTGTTCTCTGCCAGGATCCTACCTGAGGGGGGCTGCTGCTGCTGCTGCTGGACCAGAGGACCGCCACTTGGACTACCTCCCTGCCTGGAGGCCCAGTGAGCTGGCTCTGGGTCCAGCCTTGCCCCCCCACCCCTGCCTTGCTGCATGCAGGGGAGAACTTTGCTGGACTTTGTGTTATTGGCATCCCTTAGCGCCTGGAAGCGCTTTTATTTGCCTTTAGCGCTCGGAGTGCTTTAATTCTGAAAGCCGGTGCCCACCCGGCATCTGCCCCGTTCTGGACTGATCCTGTGGTCCCCTGGCAGGTGCCCACCCTGCCAGGGACATTGCTGTGCTCAATGGTGGGTGCCCACCCCGCTTATTTAAATATTTAATAGGCGGGTGCCCACCCCGCTCATTAGTTTTGACTACGAGGGAGCCTACCCCTCATTGCTGCCAGGGAGAAAGTCACTGCCGCGGCCCTTGTGCAAACAGGAAGTCAGGCAAGTCTTGTGGTGACGTGGGCGGGGCCTCGCCTCAACCCGGAAGCAGCCGGGAGCCTACCCCGTGCTGTCCTGGACGAAGCAGGAAGAACCACAGAGAGCGAGAGAGCCCCGAGGAGCGGGAGCTCTCTGGTGCCGCCTTGCACTGCCCAGGAAGAGTCAGGTGTGACGGGAGCTCCGGAGGCTCCCTAAGTGAAGCACAGACCGGCAGCGAGAGGAACGGAGTCCCCCTGCGAGCGGCCCGGTGAGTAGGGGAGGGCCCGGGGGGCTCCGTGGGGCCGGCATTCTCTATTACAGAGCGCTTGGACGCTCTAAACGTTTGGGGGCATTATTCTTCATTGTTCTTGAGCCCCCGAGAGGCTCCGACGAAGGGGGCAGAAGTGTCCAAGAGCCCATCGAGGCTCCACCTTACGGGGGCATTTCTTTGATAAGGTGGGCAGCCCCGGAAGGCAGCGGGCCACTCCAACGTATCTGGGGGCATTATTCCTCATTGTTCTCGAGCCTAGAAGGCTCCAACGTTGGGGGCAGTATTTGCTCAGAGTCCAGAGGGACTCCAACGACGGCTCATTGTCTGTATAGAGCCACGAAGGCTCTAGGGGGCATTTTGTGTGGTTAGAGCCCAGGGAGGCTCCACGTGAGTGCTGCATATTTGTTTTTAAAGGCACAGTGGTGCCCCAGTAGTTCTCCAGCTGCCCAGCACTTAGTGGGCAGCTGCCACGTTTAGGCCCCCCCTGACATTGGGACACAGGGCGTCCTAGCCCCTACCAGGCCAGTTGGCCTAGGGACTGCCACAGGTGGTGGCGAATGTGAGTTTTGCGCTATTTTTCCTTTCCTGCACCTCTGAATGTGTGTTTATGCATCATGTGCCTTGTTTTACACTGCTGAATGTATTTTATGCATCATGTGTTTTCCTTCCCTACACCTCTGAATGTGTTGCGATGCATCATGTGTAATGTGCTTTTACCCCTACAGGTATTGTGATACTTAGGTGGTTGTTTTCTCCTAGTACAGGTGGTGCTAGTGAGGTCCTGGTTCCCTGCGCGATATTTTCCTAAGGTGGTTAGGGTTGCGTAGGTGGTATTTACCTATTACCAGTAGTTACTGGTTGTGTGCTATATGTGTTATTTTGTGCTACAGTAATTTCATATCCTATGTTCTAAGTGCTAAGTTCTAAAAGTGCTAATCCCTGACAGTGGTCCATGTGGCCCTGTCCCCTGTACATATAATCCCTTGTAAATTCTGCCCGTGCCTGTTGGCACATTGTAAAGTGTGTGTTTTTATCTAATGTGTTTGGTATAATAAAAAGGCTATTTGTATATAATACCTTGCGTGGAGTTTCCTTTGTGGTGGGCCTTGGGTATTGTTGCTGGGTGCGCGCGCAAACGCTTTACACATTGCCTCCGGGATAAGCCTGACTGCTCGTGCCAAGCTACCAAGGGGGTGAGCAGGGGTTATCTTTGGCGTGTAACTCCCCAGCCCTGACTAGAGTGGTGGTTTCTGTCTGGCTTTGGCGCAAGCCCTAGCCAACCAGAAATCCCATTTCTAACAGTTTACCACCAAACTTAGGGAGAGTCCAGACACATTTGCCGCAGCCTCGAAAAGGTCTGGAGGAACTCCAAATCCACAGAAGCCCACAACAAGTTCAGAGCCGCCACCAACGCCCACCACTAATTAATCAGAAATACGATAAAAACAGTGATCGAACAAAGAATCTCCACACACAAGCACAACAGCAAAGAACTCTTCAGAATTATCAAGGAGTTCGCCCAACCCACAAGCGAGTCTACTGACATTCCTCCCTCACAAGACCTCTGCAACAAACTCAGCACCTTCTTCCACAACAAAATCAAGAACATCTACGACAACTTCGACAAAGACAACCAACACACTGAACACTCACCAACCACCCCGACACCCTGAAGCCAATGATTGACAGCTGGACAGCCCTCACCACCACAGACACACTGAAGACGATGAAGTCAATCCACTCCGGGGCCCCCACAGACCCCTGTCCCCACCACATCTTCAATAGAGCCACCGACACCATCGCACCCATGCTTCGGCACACCATCAACCACTCTCTGGCGAATGCCTCTTTCCTCGAGGACTGGAAACACACTGAGATCAACCCAATCCTGAAAAAGCCGTTGGCGGAGTCCACCAACCTTAAAAACTACAGACCCATCTCCCTGCTACCATTCCCCGCCTAAGTCATCGAGAAAGCCATCAACAGCCAACTCACCACCTTCATCAAAGAGCACAACATTCTCGACTCCTACCAATCGGGCTTCAGAAAAAACCACAGCACAGAAACTGTCCTCCTCGCCACAACAGACGACATCCGCTCCCTCCTGGACAGAGGAGAAACAGTAGCCCTCATCCTCCTCGACCACTCAGTGGTCTTCAACACAGTCTCCCACCACACCCTAACATGCAGACTTCACGATGCAGGGATCTGGGATAAGGCCTTTGACTGGATCTACTCTTTCCTCTCCGGCAGACTGCAGCAGCCATGTCTGAACTGGGGTGGTGTGGTGAGCAAAATAACAATGGATTAAACCCAGATCTGTGACTGGGGGTGAATGTTTTGCCAATGTGCAACATTCCGTCCATCATCTTGTTTGTTTTGCTGTTTGCCCTATGTGGGAAGGGTATGCCCAGACGTGGGTCCCGTGCTCACCACGATACTGGAGTCAAGCTATCCTGGCTGAAGAGGGGTGAAACCCCGAAACCGGTCCTAGGATGCTTGATTCCGGTCCAGGGAAGACATGGCTTGGCAGTTCACGCTGGGCTGTTCCCATGAGGCACAGGGTCAATGCTGATTTGCATATGGCCATGTCTGAACTGGGGTGGTGTGGTGAGCAAATGGATTAAACCCAGATCTGTGACTGGGGGTGAATGTTTTGCCAATGTGCAACATTCCGTCCATCATCTTGTTTGTTTTGCGGGTCAGACTCCCTCCTTTCCTCTCGGACCATACACCAACCACCTGCGGAGTCCCCCAGGGATCCTACCTCAGCCCCACACTCTTCAATGTCTACAAGGCTCCGCTTGCCCCCATCGTCAGAACCCACAGACTCAACATTGTTTCATATGCAGACAGCACCCAACTCATCCACTCCCTATCCAATGATCCCAACTCAGCAAAACACAACTTTCAAAACAGCTGCCTACAACTCAACACTGACACAACAGAAGTACTCATCATGGGCACACACCCTGACACCTGGACCTACACCTGGTGGCACCCTGCCCTCGGAAGCCCACCCACCCCCATGGACCACACACGCAACCTTGGAATCATCCCGGACTCCGAGCTCAAAATGGAATGCCAGATCAACTCTGTTACATCCTCCTGCTTCCATACCCTCCGCCTCCTATGTAAGACATTCAATTGGATCCTCCCTTGAGCAGAGAAAGACCATCACTCACACCCTTGTCACCAGCAGACTCGACTACGGCAACGCACTCTACACCGGAATAAACAAAAACCTCACCGCAAGCTACACAACATCCAGAATGCCACCACAAGACTGATCCTCAACTTGCCAAGACACTGCCATACCTCCCAGCACCTGTGCACACTCCACTGGCTCCCCATCGAGGCTAGAATCCCCTTCAAGATTGTCACCCACGCACACAAAGCCCTCCATAACACCGGATCAGCATACCTGAACAGCCGACTCACATTACATGCACCCCAAAGGACCCTACGATCAGCCCAGCTCTCCCACGCGAGGGTCCCCTGCACCAGAAAGACCAAATTGGGAGGCCACTCCTTCTCCTTCCTTGCAGCCAGAGCATGGAACGCCCTGCCGCTCCACCTCAGACAGACAACATCACTCCCCATCCTCACGAGAAACCTCAAAACTTGGCTCTTCGACAGTCCCCCTCCTTGATGGACTGGATCCTGCACCTCCTCTCCTCCCCAGCACCTTGAGACCCTTACGGGTGAGTAGTCGTGCTTAACAAACACATGATGCAAATATATCAATCTTCTTAAGATGTAACATGATCATAATATATCTTCAGGTATGTCACAGAACTGGAAAAATAAAATACTTTTATTAAATATGTTCAAGTCATCACACAAACGCACAAACATTTCAAAAATCTCAAAAACCCTCCCAGCTATTACATTCAGCGGAAAGACAACCAAAATATTATTATTTTCAAAGATTCCTTCAAATGCAGCATTAAGCTTGATTTAATACCTGATTTTGGACTTTCGCAATCACTTTTTCTCCTTTCCACACCTACTTAGGAATATTAATATACCGACCTCCAGGAGCTTGGGGACAATTTCTTAAATCTCTCCCTGAAATTGCCGCCAATCTGGTTAGCACCTCCTCCAAAAAAAAAGAAACATTTTCGTTTCATTTTTAAAGGGCAGGCAGTGGTCCTTTGGACCACTGCCTGACCTTGCACACGTTCAGGAAGGACCTCAAGACCTGGCTTTTCGACTGACCCGGAGCTGCCGCCCTCCCCCCGCGCCTTGAGACCCTCATGGGTGAGTAGCGCACTATATAAACCCCTGCTTGATTGATTGATTCACCTTAAAAAATATTTTTGGAGCCAGTCACAAAGGGGAAGGGGTCCCCTGAGGAACCCTTCCTATTTGCGACTCCATTACCACCCTCTTGAAGAGGGCGGTAATTTGCGAGTCTTTTGCATCCCCAAAACATTTATATATGGCTCTGCGGTCGCTATTAGGAAGGGAACACCCCTTCGCAAAACCTATTTAGCAAATAATTTGCGACTCGCTAAATAGGCTTTGTACATGGCCCTCAGTGATTTTGCATGCGCAAATGAGTCGCAAACCCGTTTGCGCATGCAAAATATCGTAGTACATCTGGCCCTTGGTCCAAACTACCACTGGAGCAATGGATCCTAGCCCTCAAAGATACCAAGCCTACTCTAGTTTCTAACCCCACATCAGCAAATGAAAACTTTAATCATTGAATTGTGTCCCAACTTGTCAAGGTGTTGAGGTGTAAATCATGGGGGCTAGGCCATCTGTTTCTGGAATATCTTCTTTGGGAGGCAGATATCGCCCTACATAGCGGTATCATCAATACAGACTACTTCAAAGGGCCTCGTTTTAAGATGCTGTGTGTCTTCCATCCTATTTGGGCCTTTATGAAAATGTTAATCTCGGGGATAACCCTATTTAACGTATATTCGTATTTAGACTATAACCCTAATTTCCCCCTGCAAGTGCACAAAAGCTTTATAGATTGTTGCCAGGCATCCCATGTATTTACATTGGCCTCTTTTTATGAGGGTGATTGCCTTCTTTCTTTTGAGACATTATCCCAGAGATTCTCTCTCCCTCGCTCTCGTTTTGTCCACAATTTGCAAATCTGGCACTTTATTAGGGGTCTGAAAGTGAATGATGCTGATTGGTCACTGAAAGTGTACCTTGAATATCTGCAGCGTGGCACACCTAAGAAGGGCATCAGCCTGGCTTACAAAATGATCCTGGCGGCTGAGGTTCAACGATGGCCTCATCCTTTTCAGATAATGGCCGATAAGCAGAGCCGACATCTCGGGGTTTCAGTTACCTCTAACACAATGAGATGCACAAAAGTTTTTTTGCATACAGTTCTGAATGTTTCCCGCTCAAAACACATCAGTTCAAATTTATTCATGATTTCTACTATACCCCTTGTTATTTATTTATTATGAATCTTGGGCAGGATTCTAAGTGCTTCCAATGTTCCGGAGACCGTGGAGATACACTTCATATTTCTGATACCTGTCCTGCTTTCTCTAATTACTGGCAGACAGTTTTAGGGAAGTTTAATTGACTCTATCTGATCACCTTGAGGTGGAACCCAAAACAAATTGTTTTGGGCCATTCACCTCTTGTGCCTGGTCATCTGAGCAGCATTTATTTTTTTGCTATCATTTCAGATCGACTGATACAAGCTCGTCATTCATTTTTAGCTCAGGCTCCCAATTCTATTCTCTGGTGGCATGAATTTATCAACACGGGCCTCCTCGAGTGCCTGATCATCGATAATGATGAGCGACGCACTCAGCTTAGGAAGATTTGGGAGCCATTCAGGGAATGCTTTGTGGGGTTGCAGTCTGGTCTTGACCACCTTCCTCCATAGATATCTCATTCCTTTTCTCCTCTTTTGAGTCCCTTTTGTTTCTTGTTTGGTTCATCGAGCTACATCCTTTGAATTGCTGCATTACCTAATTTCTTTACTGTAAACCGATGAATTTGTATGATGGTACTATTGTATCTCACCTAAGAGCTCAATAAAAATGTTCAAAAAATAGCAATGTTGTTTGTTAAAATGTAACAAAATGATTTTTCTATAATTCTGCACATCACTAATAATAAATATTAATGTATATTAAACATTTTTAGGTTGAATGGTATTCTATTTTAACAACAGAAAAAACTTTTTCATTTTATTTAATATATTTCCATTTACTAACGTTTTATTTCAAAATTAAGTTAATAGAGCTGTAGCATGATTGTGTTTTACATTTCAACTAAATATTTAAAATGAATTTATATTATTATGTAACTTTAACATAATTTTAAACTCAAGTCAACAAAATTTAAAACTGAACTCTGACAAAACAGAAGTCCTAATCTTCGGGAAGAACACTTCCACTTGGGACCACAGCTGGTGGCAAACAGAATTCAGACCAACACCCACATCGAGAGGCAATGCACATAAACTCGGCATCATCCTTGACAGCCAAATGGTCATGAAACGACAAGTTAAAACAGTCACCTGCTCCTGCTTCCACACCCTGTGCACACTCCGCAGAATCTTCCAGATGGATCCCAATAAACACCAGAAAGACCATCACGCCGGCCCTCGTCACCAGCAGCCTCTACTAGGGTAATGTGCTCTTCCCCAGAATCTCCGCCCACCTCCTCAAAAGACTTTAGACCATACAGAGCACATCAGCAATACTGATCTTGGAGCTCACCAAATAGACCCGCTTCACCCCTCACCTCCTCAGAAATCTCCACTGCCTACGTATCCAGACGAAATGTCAGTTCCAGATCCCCAGAAGCATATATAAAGCTCTAAACAACCAAGGACCATCCTACATCAACCATCGACTGAACTTCCACTTGCCCACAAGATACCTGCACTCTGCCTTACTCGCCCTCACATCCCCCCGCATCCGAGCAGCGACGGCTGTTCTTTCAACTGCATCGCTGCCAAGACCTGGAACAACCTGCCCCTGCACCTCCGAACTGCACCCTCCCAGGCGGGCTTCAGAAAGAAACTTAAGACCTAACTTTTCGATGCAGACACAGCACCCTTAGTGCCCAGATGCCCCTAGGGATGATAATGCAGCGCTATATGAATGCTGATTGATTGATAATTTTAATAAGTATTTATTAGTTAAATACATTTTTTCTTAATACTTTACCATAGGAAGACTTCACTTTCTGGGCAGAGATCTCCACATGGTTATGTATAGGGAAAAATAAAAAGGTTTATTTAACTCAAAAATAAATATTAAAAATATTGTTTATTTTACATAATAATGTGAATTGATTTTATTTATGTATTTTAAATGTAAAAACACCTTTGGAATTCCCTCCCCTTGCCATAAGTAAAGGTCCTATGTTGAACATCGTCCTGGGTCAGGGCGATTGCGGACTTTTTCACCTCCAAGATCCAGCGGATCCAGGACTCCTTCCTTGTATTGGATCCTGAGGTATCAGGTCGGGCGGAGAATGCCGCTGCTACCCGACTGAACGCCGGTGTGGCCTTGGTAGCTTTCCCTCCTCTCTCGCTGACAGCTTCATTTGACCTGATGGTGGGACTGAAGTCAGGTTCCCCTCGGGATGCCTGCCCCGCAAAATTCCTGGCTAAAATGGCAGCTGTCATTAATCCACTTGTGAACCCCCTGTTGAACTGTTCTCTTGCACAGGGTGTGGTTCCCCAGTCCTGGAAGCAGGCAATGATTATTCCCCTGCTTAAAAAGCCTGGTCTGGATGTGGAGGTGTTAGCGAATTATAGACCTATTTCGCTTCTGCCGGCTTTGGCGAAGGTCATTGAAAAGCACGTGCATAAGGTGCTTGCCGATTACTTGGAGGCCCACGACCTACTGCACCCTACCCAGTCGGGTTTTCGCGCCAATCTTAGCACCGAAACAGCCCTCCTGGAAGTCTCGGAGGCGATAAAGGAGGTGTTGGATTCGGGTGGGAGAGCGATGCTGGTGATGTTAGACCTGTCGGCGGCCTTTGACACCGTCCCTCATGAGGGTCTGCTTGCTAGACTCTCAGAGATTGGTCTTCGAGGGACGGTGCTCCAGTGGTTTCGATCTTTCCTAGCAGGCCGTCGACAATCGGTCTGGGCTTCTGCTTGCTCCGCCGAGATGTCGCCATTGGGTGTCGGAGTTCCTCAGGGCTCTGTCCTGAGCCCAACTCTATTTAATATCTTCATGACCCCTCTGGCGGCCCTGGCGGAGTCTTTCGGGGCCCAGACCATCTCTTACGCTGATGACACCCAGCTCCTTTTTACCTGTGAGAGGGGTGCAGACTTCGATGGAGGTAGGATCCAGGGTTGTCTTGAGGCTGTGTTTCAGTGGTTCCATCATAACAGCCTCAAGTGCAACTCGGATAAATCCGAGGTCCTCTTCTTTGGGTCCAGCTCGGACCCGGATTGGAAAGTGTGGTGGCCTGAGAACATGTTTCCACCAGCAAGTTCGTCCCAGGTAGCGAAAAACCTTGGGATTAAGATCGACAATGGCCTCGCACTACGCTCGCAGGTAATCGGTCTCACAGGGACCTGCTTTGGCTTACTCCGGATGCTCCGCAAGTTCCTTCCCTTGTTATCGGAGGAACACAGGAAGATCACGGTGCAGGCGATGATAGGCTCGAGAATAGACTATTCCAACGTTCTCTATCTCGGCCTGCCAGAATACCTGCTTCAACGATTACAGGTTGTTCAGAATTCGGCAGCACGTGCTATTTTTGGACTATCTCGCCGTGCCAGAGCCTCGGGCCTTTTGGAGGCTCTGCACTGGCTTCCTGTCCGGAAGCGGATAGTTTTTAAATCTCTCACCCTGGCACACAAAGCCTTGCACACATCTGGAGCAAAATATCTTCAGAAAAGGCTGTCTTTTTATCGTCCTGCCAGATCGCTTAGGTCTGAAGCCTTGTTTTTTGCGGTAGTGCCCCGCGTGAAGAGAGCTCGCATTGGTGGCCGCTCCTTTAAATTTTTAGCGCCTCAGCTGTGGAATAAATTGCCTGTGTCCCTGCGCAGCACTACCAACCTGTTGGCCTTTAGGAAGGGGCTTAAAACTTGGCTTTTCACTTCTTAGTTTCAGGTCCTATCAGGTCTCTTCTCTTTCTGTTTCTGTTCATTTTTTCTGTTGTGTTTTGCGATTAGCGTGCAATTTAAAGCGTCGGGACACTCTTTCGAGTAGCCGCACGCTATACAAAAACCTGTTTAACATAACATAACATAACATAACATAACATATTAAAGTGAAAACTCAAAACTTTCTTAAGACGGTATTATACTGTCAAATAAATAGAGAGACTGTGCCTGTTACTTGAAGGCCATTCGCAACATTTACTGCACCAAAGAGTGCTGAATGGACCAGTTGCCATGCTGTGTTTTTGATATGTCTATAACAACCCGTATGTCCAACTTAGGGGTATATTTACAAGCCCCTATTACCACCACAACGTCCCTTAACGTGGCTTAAGGCTGTTGTGTAAATAAGGCACACTTACATGTTGTATTTAGCGTGAAAGGGGAGGGTAATGGGTGTTGCTTGGGCGTTCCACCGCAACAACCATTGATTTTGATGCTGCCTCCTATTTACAAGGGCAACATAAATAGGAGGCAGCGCCAAAATTAAGACCAGGGAAAACCTGGTCTTAAACAGGCGAAACAGGGAGAAATGCTTTATTTCTCCTAGTTTTTGCTATTTTGATGAGTGCTGCCTTGTGCAGCAAACATAAGAAACAGCAAATTACATATAATTGTTTATGTGCAGGGAGGTACCCCTTACTGTACATAAACAATTGTTTTTAAAAAAATGCCTTTTTGCAACTTCTATGTGTGCTGCATTAAGCAGCACAAATAGAACTTACAAAACGGCATTTAACAATTGTTTATGTGCAGGAAGGAAGACCTTCCTGCACATAAACAATCTTCCCCTCAACACAGGCACCCTTGCATTATGGTTTAAGGGTGCCTGTGTTGGCATAAGGCAGCTAAAGTTAGCGCCAGCGCAGGGGGAAACGCAGGGCTGCACCATATTGTGCTAAATATGGTGCAGTCCTGCGTTTCTAAAGTGACGAAGCGTGTCATTAGCCTTCTTGGCTTAACGACGCGCTTCACCACTTTATTGTAAATATGCCCCCTAGTCTCTTACTGCGAGAGGGCTTGAATCTAATTTTATTAAAGTTCTCGGTATGTTTGATCAATGTTTCCATATCTCTAAGGTTTTCTTCCGGGCTGGTCAGGGGAACCAAAAGTAGTCCTGGCAAAAATACTCAAACTGGCCCCACCTCCTTTCTCTCCTTGTGCTTTCTTTCCACCCATACCTTCTTTCTTTCTCTCGCTCCCTCTTTGTTTTCACCTCCCTCACTCTTTTTCTCTCTCTCTCTTGAAGCCTTCCAAGCCTTCTGCAATTAATCTCGGGGAACTGGGGAAAAGAATACAGGCACCAGGAGCGGCCAGGAGGCTTTATTTCAAATCTGGACTCCAGGTACACTAGGCCACCTGGGAAATGCCCAGTGGAATAAAAGGCCTTTCCGGCCCTGTTTTTGTTTCGAAATTACAAAACTCCCCGTAACAGGCGCACAGTGCTCCGAAGCCCTCAAGACCTGGTCGTGCTTTATACAACTATGTAAATAAACATATAGAAGCATACACTTCCTACAAAAATAGGCATCCAGACCCTGCAACGCTGATCTCCCAGCTGAGAATGTGTCTCCAGATGTACTATAATTTGGGAGGAGATAGCAATTTACACAGGAGGGTTCTGTGCAGCTGACTGGGAAACCGAACGATGTAGCCATAAGTGTCTCTAAATCCAGCACATCGCAGGCTGCACAATATGCACGCTGCTGTGAGGCCCGCGAGGACGAACCGATGTGTTTGCCTTCCTGTATCAGCGGCGACAGTTCGCTGCTCCCTTTTCGCTGCATTAGTTAGCAGCGCGCAGACGCTGGCTGTTGTGTACACAGACTGCCTCGTGTTTCGGTACAGCCGCGCGCTGCTTTAGTGCGGAGGCCCCGGGCCAGCCAATGTGATTTAGTACAGAGAGTGTCAAACGACATCTTCCCATGAGTCAGCCAAGGGTAAAGATGCATCGACGCTGATTTGATCCGGGATCTTCGCGGCATATAAATGATCGTATTTAATGTCGCCAGTGAAGGAGATGGGGGTTTATTGCACGCATTAACGTGATTGTTCGCGAGGAGTCCTTCCAGACATTATTTCTCAAAACCTAAGAAGCCTTTTTATGCCTAACTACCACATGCTGCGGTTTCATTACCATCTAGTTTTTTTGTGGAAGCATGACAGACAGCCCAGCGTCCAACTAATTGCAATATTTAGCCTGTCGCCAGTCTATCAAAATTTAAATCCCGCCTCCAGGGTCTGGTTGGTTGTGCGCTTCACAATACTAGCCGTGGCTGGCACCCTCTGGGTCCTGATGAGGGTGCTTGTAACATCAGACGTGTATTTTGCAAGTTCATACCCTATGGAAGGTTGCTTTGCTGCTGTTATGCGATCACATTTTACAGAACACGAGAAAAAATAACGAAATAGTACAACTTTTTGCAGTTTTAATTTTATTGTTTTAATTTAGGAAATTCCATTGCAAAGCTGATCTATTTCGGTCTGTCACACATTTGGATTTTGGCATTATTTAGTGACACAATTGCCAATTTCTTAGCCAAGAGGCAACTGTATCTTTGCCATGGCAAACGAGAAATTACGCAACATGGCGCACCAGCATAATTCATGTAAAATCGCGTAACATTCATACTGCGAATTACGCAACATTGCACTTCACCCTGGTCTGAAGGCAAAGTGAGAGCATACATTGGCAGTCATATCACAAGGGGAGATGCTGTATTTTAAATTATATTGTGGAAGCGAGCCACTGCAGTTCTGAAATGAGAAGACAGGAAGTCAAAAGATAGGTGACCTTTCCATGAGCATGGCTAAGATTCAGGTTTGGCAACTTGCACTTTTTGGTCTCTTATCCCCGCAAAGCCTATTGTGATGCTAAACTGGATCTGTACCCTTGTGACTCTAAGTCTACACAGAGTACGCTTCATTTTTGTTCTTCTGTCAACTCTATATCAAGCCAAGGCGTGATTTTAATATTCCTCTTCTAAAGTTTTTAAATATTAGGAAGTGCCGACCAGCTCTATATCATCTTCAGCTTTTAAATGATGAGTTTATTTGTTTAATGATTTATAGATACATTTCTGCAGCTGTTCGATTGCGTAGTGTTGTTGCGAAATGATCTTCTCTGTGCTGTCTGAATGATCTTTTTCTGGATTTTATGGCCTATGGGACGGGGGTTCGACATGTAGTGTATTACACAAGGTTTTTAGCTTATGCTGCCATCTCGTACAAATATAATTTTATTGAACTATTCTTGCTATTTGCCGACTATGAATTATCTCTGCTTTGAAGTATTTTTACTTATTGTCTGTATCTAACTTTTAATTTATGTTTTAAATGTTTTCTTTTATGATGCATTTTTTATGGCTGCAAGTCAGCCAAATAAAGATATTTGTCTCACTGGATATATGGTGGTTGCCCTGACAGAACTGAAAGTGAAAAATCTCTAAAGTTATAGTTTGACTTGGATATGGGAATTGAGATGAAGAATCATATCTATCATAAAACCTGCATTCCTTCCAATTACTTTTGTGGCAACTGGTCTCATTGTTCAGAATGATACCTGAAAATCTTTGCACATGTGCAAAAAAATTACCAAATTCATCGTGCTTACTGGATAATGGAGTGCAAAATATTAGCACTACAGGAAACATGGGCCAAATAGATTTCCTGGTATCTGTGTTGTGTTTATGGAGAAATATAGTCAGCAATTGATCAGCAGTTTTCCGATTCAATTACGTTGAATACAGTTTATGGTGTTTTTGAGTTGTTCACACGTATAAGAGTACCTGCAGCCAATACTGGCACAGCTAGCATTTCCGAGCAAGAGTATCTGGGTTTTTGTCTATCTTCAGCAGAAAATAGAAAGTAGGTTTGGGGGTGCTTGAAATGCCAATTGTAGTATATTTGATACAGTACCACTCTAAAGCATGCAGGTGTATCCCATGGTGTGCCAACCAAATGACACCCAATATAGCCAAACAATACAAAGGGGAAAGAAGCACACTGCCAGAAAGTCTGCTGCATTTAAAGTGTTATTGCTATCCATGCTCTATTATTATGGTGAATGGTACATAGTGTGCATACAACGTGCGAGTCGCCCTCAGGCACTATAGAAAGACAGAAGGCAGATAGTTGGTCATCACTGCCTAGTCCTTTATTAAAGCTTAAAGCAGAGTAATATTTTATTGTTCTTGACTGAAACACTTGCCATTTATTCAAGGCATAGATAAACCAAACAACACACAAGTTAGCCAAAGAGGTAGGTTATTTCCATTCCAAGGAATACATTTTTGCAAAAGATAATATTTACATTCTAAGCATGGGCTTAGCCATCTGGATATCAATACACGCACTTCGGTAATGAATACCCCTGTGCTTGCTGTGCCAGCAGGCCCCAACTTGCACTGTTTCTATCCGTAGTAACTTTCAGTGCTCCATCCCAGAGAGAGGCACTACCACCAGGGCACTGCTTACGCCTTGGCCTCACCGGGGTTCGTTTACATGGGACACCCCCTCCAAAGTTTAACACAAAAACACCGGCATCTCGGGTAGGGCAGGAGAGTCCAGGACCATCAGCAGGTCAGTCACCCCTCCCGCCAGCCCGGAGCCCCCACTGAATACTCGCCCTGTTCCAGAGTCAGACAGTCCATGCCAAAAGCAAAAAGGAGTCCACACCATTTTTCTTGCCTGGGACCCCGCCACAGAACGAGGAGCTTACTGGCGCTCTCGCCCTCCCCCCACCTATCACTTGCTCACCTGACCCTCCTGCCATGGACCCTATAACCGTCTGGATGACCAGTTTGAGCCCTTTGTTAGACAAATGAACCCCATCTGGTAGGTACAACTCTGTTTTGGATGCCTGTATACAATGTGCTTGCACATCCGCAGGGGTGATCCAATCAACAACTTAGCGACTGACTGGTTCAGCGCCTCCCCCACCTGCAGACTTCACCACATTCAGAAAACCACAGAAAACTAAAGAGATCCTCTCTCCCTGCCATATGCTATTCCCACTCCTTGGCACCACCCAGTACCGTAGTTAGAGTCATGCCAACGTGGATGTGCCAGTGCTACCGGGAAGATGATCCCCGGGCTGAACAAAAGGTGATACTTCTAACTAACTGAAATTTGACAAGAGTAACAAAGGTTGCCATACATGGATTGCCGCCTGGGCGCCTAGCCTTGAGTGGAGAATTTGTGGCTGGCAAGATTACCCACCTCTTCCTGACATTGCCATGGGTAGGAGAATTTGCTGAATGTCACCCTTAGTAACAGGGGACCTTATTATCGCTAGGGCACCATGCCCTGTGGGACATAACTATGCACTTACTGTGTCTATTCATTCTTGTAGGAATAACAGGTGATCTGATTATCGCTAGGGCGCCAGGCCATCTTGGACATAACTATGCACTTACCATGACTATTTATTTAGTGCAGAAAATAGCCCTCCTTGCCCCGGATAGGAGGGTTTACCTGAACGTGCTCTAACTAAAACGACCCATCCACTGATCTGCGAGCCATATTGCACTCACCATAACCAGGGCCATCTGGGAACCACAGCCACCTTCTATGTAACGCAGTGGATTTCATGGGCACCTGACGATACTCCTGTGATGGTGTCACGGGGAGGCCTGGGCCTGAAGTGGCTGAATTAGGAAAATGCTACTCCGCCTGAAATTGTGAAATATCTTAGAGCCCCCTGTGGTCTTACCTCATACTGACTGGTACGGCATATTGCCTGATACATACCATACTCCACTTAAGATTTACCGGAAACATCTGAAATACCCCCTGACCTGCACCATGTCTAAAGCAATTAATAGTAGAAGCAAACCCTCGATGGGGTGATACTCCTCACACAGCATTCCAAACCCTTTCCAAGTTAGATGGTATCCCTGAAAAACGCTACTTCTGGAACTTGCTCATGGTACCACTATCAAATGACTGGTCGCTAGCATACTGCACGCATTTGCCTGGGGCCATTGATTTGGTGCCTTAATGTAACTGATGGCCAACCATGGAGAAGTTATAGATCGGTAGTCTCGGGGGGGTGCCCCATACGATCTTTCATGGACCTAGCCAACAAATGGGAACCTCTGTGCCCCTCCACTATTTGGAGGAGGTAAGGGCAGCCAGCCAAGAGAAATGATGGTAGGCCCTGTGTAGACCCCTCAGTTGTTTCTACCCACTTGCCTATGGTTCTCAACCGCATGTCTGCGCAGCTCCCCTGCGCCGGCAAATGCATGGACTAAGGCAGGCCGACACCACTTAAAAAATAATCAACTGTTCCAAAGGCCACCAGGGGCCGTAGCTGTGCGCAACACCATGTCTTTGCATCATGTGTGCCAGAAATGCATCCTTGAGTGCGAAGGCCTGCTAAACACCTTCCTACTACGTTCAAATTCAGGTTGCCTTACTAATACCAACCGTAAGACAATGCCTGCACCGGTAGCCTTTTGCCCTGTATACTGGCACCCCTGTGCTCTTCCAAGCGTTCTTGCCATACCTGGCACCACTGCTGACCATATTCCCTCTGGATCCTCTGGTCCATTTCCTGTGACCAAGTTGCCTCCATCGTAACACGGTTCACCTCCCAGTTATCGTAGACATCGATACCATGCAAAACAAGTAGAGATACATATGTTCAGTGCACACTGTAATTGTCATAAAAAACAAGCTCACATGCCCGCTAATTGTTTGCTTCATGACTGCTCTCCCCTTTTATAGCCTGCACCGAATCAAGCCCCCATCTCAGAAAGAGACTAAGCCACTGTAAGGAAGGGTAGCCCTCATCCTGTGGTGCAGAACCTAGGGGAGGTGGCGAGAGTGTGAAAATTATGTGTGCATGTAGTGGAAGTAACAGGAGGATGCCAGTTGTTTTGCAGGTCCTGTGCTATGTCGTGCCCCATTGAACCATATGCTGATTACAGCAGCAAGCTCCGCCCATGCAACTGACCACCTATTTTGAGACCCCAGCAGGAAAGGACACGTCACAAGCCCAATTATCATTGACCTAACAGAGGCCCAACTGCTCATCTGGTGATAACTTGTCCTGCCTCATGGTGTATCGGCCAGCGCTATTCATGAGCACCTACTCACCTAAGAGGTAAAGTAAGATTTTTACCCCCTTAATGTTAAGCCTTAGCACACCAGACTGTAACCAAATCCTAGCTAATAGTTATGTGCCGCCATCTACTGGCATCATCTATCCGTTGTTTCCCCTTAGAAATGCGTAACCTGACTGCATTGCTGCGAGACTTTACCTTGCGATTGCATGGTATGCCCAACAGGTGCATTCAATTGGAATTGTGCTCCAAAACTTGCTTTCTTGCAACTACCTACTTGATTTCTCCTGGTCCTCAGCTGACTCCGGGGAGGTGGCGTTTGCTGTAATAGTCGGTAACTCTCACAAGAAGTATGACGGCCTAGAAGCTCGAGAGCTGGATACAGGGTCCCTATATGACCAGTGGTAAACCCTTTCTTAACTGTGTCATCTTGTGTCAAGAGCGTTGTTAAACTCCTCCCAAGACTTATTACAAGACTAGGGATGTAGCATGGCCAAAAACCCCTGCCGAATAGCAGGGAGATGCCCTGTCAGCCGAAGGCACAGTAAAACAGAATGAGGAAAAGGGGCAGATCATGAATTTGTGCCAAACTAGCACAAGGCATGCAATATACTCTGATAAATCTTCACTAATAAGTCTGTATGTTGCACATTCACTTCTCACTTGAACAAGGGTCAAGTTCTATTGGTTTTCGCTTTACATGAGCACCTGTTACTTTATACAAGGACTCATGCAACTTTACAGGCACGGAAAGATTACATGCCAGTGTGCCCCGCTACTGGCTTTGCCTACAATCACAGGATTTCGAGCCGACGCCGGCATGTGAGCCTCGTCCCTCGGCTCCCGTCTGCCAATTCTTTGCCGTTACCCTAAGCACTGCCTCTAAGGCGATGATAGACCTGATCACACTATTTGACTAAGCGGGAAAGCGAACTCACGATTTCACCTTCAATAGATCATCATCTCCGCTCATTTCCCTAGGTAGGCCACTGTAAACTTGGCGATGAATCTACCTCCCAGATCTTACAGGTAAAGGGTTTCGTTGGTGCAAACCATACAGAATATTTTTCAACTGAGTGTGTCAGGCTACAGGGGGACAGTTTATCATGCATCAATTACATTCCCACCTTTGCGATCACCCCTCTGGATTCGAGCCTGTGCCCAAGGGTTTTCCCGCGGCATGCTGCAGATGATAAAGAGCTCTACAGACACATTAACCCTGCCTTGTGGGATTCGAACACACCCTAGCTATCATTGTGAGGGCAACACACAACCTTTGGACAATACCTGTTGCAGCTGGCCCCCCATGGCTACAATCACATAACACCCGTAAAGCACCGGATCTGAACAGCAGACCTAATGTCGCCCAAGGCTCCCAACTTACATCTGCACCTAGTGTTTCAGATAATGAAATGTCTCTCTGTATTGGCACAGCTTTGGCTTCATTGTGTGTCAAAGTGTTGCAACTGCAGGCTTTGCTTTTCAGTGCGTTAAATACCGTATTTCACAAAAAGAAACACGGTCAAGTTCTCGAATTCTTATACAGTTCTTTTTATGTCTCAAGTTCTTAGATCTAGAAAGTGTCACAGTTCTGGTATTACAATTTGACATCACGCCACCTGAAAACGTTCTTGCAAGCATATGGGTAAGGAAAATGGCAGCGCTTTTTACTAATGCAAGGATGGGCAAGTCTGCATTTAGTCTTCACTAAATGCACCCGAAGGCCGAAACCCTCAGTTATGCAGACATTGGAACCCTCTTGTAAGCTTGGTATCAAGTGTGGGGAAGTTTCAGTGTTACACGCACCTACCATTTACCCCCGCAACATATAGCATATTATTGGGTGAAAAGAAAGGTGCTCCTTTGTTCACTAACGCATGCTTGACACTCTAAATAGTGAGCAAGACTCGAGCAGGGTGGGAGACATGGTCGACATTTGTAGTGCATTATCCAAAATGGCTGCCATGAAAGCTCTGATGGGACATGTAGCTCTTTGAAACCTTTCTTCATGAACATTTTTGAGTGGCAAAACTGAAATATATACTCATTGTGATATAACCGTCATACTTATCTATTAAGCAGAGAGCAAGAATAACAATAACTAGCGTGATTCAGCCCCATATGCCTCCTGCTAAACTTCAACCAATCTGCATACTAACCATGATTTCGAGGTTCTCGCTGGGATTTCGCCCCCATCTGCATCATACTGCTACTGCAGGCTGGTCGACCCTCCTGATGTGCCGCCATGTATTTGATGAGGGTGAGGAAACGCAACCTCCTGGCCATCCTGTGTCTCAGGCAGGCTCTCTCTGTTCCACAAAGCCTTGACGCGCCGACATATAACGAAGAGAAAAAGCTGAGCAGTAAGTGTTTGTATAAAGCATTCAAGGCTACGCTTCTAGTAGTGCCTTCCTTCGCGCTCCTCCATTTACCTTGCACCCTTTGTACCCATGTTGGTACTCGAACCTGGTTCCCCTATCCCTCATATGCTGCGCTGGCCCTTAGCACCATGTGCCTGGTCAGACACTAGTTGCTGAAGCATGTTGAGGTATCCTGAGCCCTTTACTGTTGCCCTAATTACATTACGTGCGGTCGTATCCCTTGTTTTATGCAACACCAAACCTTAGCCATGACCCCGTATCACAGAACCCGCTATGCAAAACCTTGAAAATATTTTTAAAAATCCCTCCCAAATACCTGACTATGCTGTGAGGCCCTCTCCTTTTCTCCTGTGCTATGAACCAGCCTACTTGCATCCTTTTTCCCACCGATAGCGCTTCGTACACCACCTACCGCGAAACCCACACAAATGAATTGCGACTCGCAAAAAAGTGTTTAGAGACCCGCTATTTGGAAGAGAACGCACCTTTCAAATTGCGACCCTCTAACCCATGTACTAATGTTTTGCGACCGCAATTGCAGTCGCTAAACACTCGCAATTACCACCTACTTCAAGTAGGTGGTAATGCATTCACTAATGGGAATGGGTCCCCAGGGGATCCCTTCCCCTTTGCAAATGCATGCAAACATATTTTTTAGGGGAAGGCAACGAAAACATTTCATTTTTATTTCTTTAAATGCATCTAGTTTTCCTTGAAAGAAAACAGGCTGCATTAAAAAAAAAAGCTGCTCTATTTAAAATAGGGGTGGGCGGAATTTGCGAAATTAACTGTCGCAAACTATCGCGAAAATGCTGAAAATCTCCGCAAACACGCCAAAAATATCGCGAAGATGCGGAAGTTTTTTTCCTGCTTGTTCGCGGTAATTTTTGCGTGATCGCGGGTCGCCAACTTACCCATGCGGTTGCTCACGGGCACGGCCATCTTGTTTTCACTTGTCCCGCCCTCTCGCGATGCTTACTTCCTGTTCCGGGTCACGCAATGCATGTTCGCGCCCGTTCGCGGTCGATATTTCCTGTTCGCGACCGCTTTTACTTGATCGCGTTGCTTTTTGCTTGCTCGGGAGAAAATAATCGCGCGAACTTGCGCACATGGTCGCAATGGGCGCGGCCATCTTGTTTTTCACACTATTGCATGGTTCTGGGGCCTGATTTTGAATCCTCCCAAAATCTTTTCAATCCTTTGTTTATAGCCACTTTTTTTGGATCTTTATTACTTATTATTTCTCTAACTATTTTCCTGCCTCTATATTTTTTGTTTTTGTCTACTTTTTTTTTGTTTTTTAGCTACTTTTTCTCTTTCTATTGCCTGCTATTTATTTCCTTTACTCCTTTATTTATTTTACCTTTTCTCTCCCGCCCCGTCCCCAGAACCATGTCCAAGGGTAGGGCTGTTCGCCGGCGCAGCCAGAGCCGTGACTGCCTTCCCTGCGGAAGGCGGCGCCCACAAGGGGTGCACTAATTTTCTTTGTGCAGCGCCACCTCCCCTCAACCCTGGCAGCAGGTGGCAGGCCTGGGTCCGGGTACGGCCTCCGGGAGCGTCGGCAGCGGTGGGGGAAGGTGCGCCGGGCAGTGTCACACTTCTCTGGTGTTCGGCGCACCCAGGCGCAGCTGACGCACCTGTGGTCCGACATCTTGGACCGTGAGCAGGACCTGCTGGATCTGCTGGGAGTGGAGGTCCCGGGGCTTGGTGAGGACCTATTTAATTATTACGACTTTGTGTCTGTTCTTCTGCTCTGTGTTATATATTGCGAATATCTTTTTTCTCTTCCAACCAGCTAGAATGTTGCTGCTTACATTCCAGGTTAATTACGTTCTAAAGTCTGTGATTGTTTTGACACAGGTGCTCTTCTGCGCTAATCTTACTTGTTTGCAGCTTTGCGTTTGCGCTTGCTTAGCGTGATTCTTTATGAGTTTATTTTAGAGAAATTAAGTTACGTAATGCTACAGTGACTCTAGTCCACTCCTTACTTTGTCCTGTCACTAATAGATAGGGGCGGATTGATACTTTGGTTTAGGTACTTTGTATGAGCTTCTAATTTGTTAGTGGTATGCGTGATGCCCCCTCACTCAGTTACGTGACGTGCTGGTAGTACGGCTGTCTTTATTAGAACCTTTTCTAGTTTGTTCAATGAGTGGTGTTAGGCTTAGCAGTTACTTAGCACTAGCAGATTAGCATCAATCAATCAAACCCAAATTTGGTGTATACAAAACATGTAGGCATGTTCATGTGTCCTCCATGATTTGACCATATGCATTGTTGAGGAATACAGTGGAAATGCATACTTAATATACAATTGGCATGCCTGGAATAGGTGGGCTAGGTTGGGTGGTACGTTGTACTTAGGCTTAGTTGTAACTTGGTATTCTGGAATCAGAATGGAAGACTGTATTACTGTTGATAAATAGTAACTTAAGTAGTCGAACTGCAAATCCCCCGATATTACTTGTTGACCAGATGAGATCGGTCAATTTAGTTATTACAATTGTTGTTTACATAAGTGTTTTGTGAGCGTTGTTGAAAAATATTGTATTTGTTTGACACCATCCATCAATGTTTGTCTCTTTCTCATATCTTTCCTGTTCATCAGCACCCATGGGCAGACCGACAGGGACTGGGCAGTCGGCAGGACACACAGAAGAACACCACCAGGAGGACACCGTTGAGGGCTCCTCTGCTGGCCCCAGTAAGTCTTCTTGTTTTTAATAATATTTCCTATTCCATAACTTGTACTGCCCCATATTTTTCCCGAACTATTGTTTGTTTCCAAATGCTATTTTTTTCCCACCAATTATCCTTCGATCTGTACGGTTTCAAAAATCTTATCCCTGCCTCCGCTATGATGACTGAGTACTACTACATACTATCAGTCTGTCTGTACTGTAGTAGCTACTCTTGCACAGTTGGCCAGTGCCACTCTTTGTGAAAGGTTGTAATATAAAACTCATATTCACCAGTAGCTCGAGCCATTGAGTCCAATCCGTTGGGTCGTTGTCTTGTACTACTTTTACTCTTATAGATCTTGAGGCTTTGAAAATTCACAGCAACAGCCCTACCAGATTTATTCCTATTTTGATATGATACCCTATAGGACATACTACTGTTGTAGGGATCCTGCACATACACAGACATTTGCACCAGAAAATAGGATGTTGGTGATGGTAGGTTGGACCTTCCTTGCACACCTCAATCAGAAATTCCGCACCCACCACAATTCCACTGCTTGACTATAGTACTGTCTTGTCATAACTATTAGGTCTCGGAACCCTCCCCCCAAGATACCCAACAAGTAGACAACCCAGAACATAACACACCCAACCTCTCAGTCGTGGAAGCAATTCACATGCACACCCTTACTTTAATTTGCTCACTCGTGTAAGTTAGTCCACACCAAATACCACCAAGTCTATGTAAGTTCAAAATGTTTATTTCAATTTGAGAAGGTCTGTACACTGTTTTCTTATAAATGCAGCCCCAACCGGAAAATCAATAACATTAAAACAATATACATTGTTACACTTATACAGTTGGGAATTAAATCATGATAACTGAACAGTGGTGGAAGGCAGCACCACCATCCCATAGCAATTTAGTTTATATAAATTCATACATTAAGATGTGAGTGAAGGGACCCCTCACCTTAGAAGAAACTAGTACTGGTAGTTGCAGCATCATTCAGAAGCTCTGGTTCGTAGAAGGGAATCTCGCGTCTGTAATGCGAAAAATGAAATGTTGTGCGTTAGTATATAGCAACCTGCAAGCATTTCTCAGCCGTGCCAAAAAGTGTAGCATTTATGGATAAGCAATATGGACTAACAGTAACAGTAGTACACCAGTACTTCCTAAAAAAGTGGCTTGTTAATGTTTGTTGACCGCTTGTACGCAGCGTGTAGACTAGACAGTAGCAGTGTGAGGCAGATCATGTGGGCTCAAAGATGTCTTATACAAGAAGCTGCAAGGTAACGTCACATGTGCAAAAATAAAAGACACAAAGGTAAAATGGTAGCATGGCTAGGGCTAATTAAGCAAAGGCTACAATGATCATATATAACTATTAGTGTCTACTCTACTACTACCTGATTTGTACTAGTGATGTATGTTAGTATTAACTCATTTTTCAACCTTGCTACTGATCAATAGGGGGGAGGTGTATATGTCGCCTAATAAATGTGTAATGTTTTCTAGGCGCACTACCGACCACCATTGCCGGGGCCAGCAAGGGCGAGGATGCGGCAGTTGCTGTAGATAGCAACGTAGCGGTAAGGGGAGTGGCAGCACCAGTGGCAGGCGGTGGTAAGTTAGATTCATAATCCTTAACTATTGTTGAACTTGACAGTACACTCGCTGCACTCACTGCAAGGGTGTACTGTATGTATATGTATACTGTACAGTTGCGACTTAGGGCCCCATTAGGATGGTGGGCGTATTGCCCCCGCCGGGCCGGCTGGAATTCACTGCCGACACCGCAGGGGCAAACCTCCCGCCATCCCTGTAGAAAATATTCAGACCCCCCACATGTCGACCAGGCGGAAAAGGGTTCAATATGGCGGTGGTGTCTCTCTGAACACACCGCCAGCCATATAATCTGCATTTTGGAATGCCTTTGCGGGCGGCATTGCCGTCCGCCACGGAAAGGCATTCAGACATTGCAGAGTATGCTTGGGGGCCCCCATGGAGGGTACCTACCTATGCTATGGTACCCCCCCGCCTTTCAAAGCAAAACGTGACAGGCTCCGTGCGGGGCCCGTCATGTTGTGCTTGGAAAAGCAGCACAACATTTTAGCATTGCTTTCAGCAAAGCCAACCAGAATGTAAAAAAAAAAACAGGATGCACCCGCCACTGTGCCGGGCGCATCATCCTAATTAATTGTCCCCACGGGACCCCCACCCTTTTTAGCATGAGGATGGCGGGCGGACGAAGTCGGCCCGCTATCCGATGTCGTAAGTAAGTATGAGTTGTTGAGGACGTTTGAAGAGTGAACTAGAAGACTAGAATTCCCTTTAATTGGCATAGGACTAGGAGCCGGAGTATTGAGTAACCAATGGCCTCATCTATCTGATTTCAACTCCGCTTTGAAAGTTTTATGGAGAAGAGCACCTGGTGCACTGTTCAACTAAAAAGTGAAAGACGGGTGGAAGGAAGAAGGACGGGCGACATTTAAAATGTTATGTACTACTGTACTTTATTTTATAGTGCTACTCTACCATGCCACTATGTGTATTACCTTGTCCTACTGTTTTTCTAAGAGTATATTTTACAATTGTCTTTTTTTTTTCTTTTTGATACACAGCTACTCCGAAACTCAACCGGAAGGAGTTGGCCGCCAAGGCACGGCGCCGGAAGCTGGAGGCAATCCAGCGGGAATACCGGCGGCTGGTGGTCCTAGCCGAGGAGGAGGAGGAGACTGCGGCAGCAATTGTTCAAGCCTCCTCCAGTGCCCCGGGCCCCAGCCACCGCCCTCCAGCGGTACGGCGGCACCGTCTGGCGGCTGTCCGCTGCCACCGTGCCATCTCCCCCACTGTGGCTGCAACTGCTGCGGCCTTAGACGCTGCGTCGCCCGTTTAGAGGATGAGATGCGCCAGATGCGTGTCCTCCTTCAGTCCCGCCCCACCACTTAGTCCCTGTCATCCTGTTCTGCCCCTTTTTTAATTCTTGTTTGTGTGGGTGGGTGGGAACTTGTTAGGGTGTTACGGACTTCTATGGACATTGGTTGGGGTTAGGGAGGGGGTGGGTCAGCTTTTGTGGGTTTAGTTTATTTTATTTTTGTTACGGTAAATTCAATATATTTTTCTATGTTACATGCAATGTTGTTAATGTTTTGTAGGTGGGGTAACTGTTTTACTTCACACTGTTTCCTTGCTGGTGCATGGCCGCCCATAGCCTGTGTTTGATTTCAATAATTGGCTGACTGTATAAGACACAAACAGATAGATGCGACACACCTCACTCACTGACTGGTCCTTCTAGTACTTTCAGTCTGTCCTGTAGTCTATGCATTCTTTGGAGTGGTGTGTGAAAATGAAATCATTGACAACATGTCCATTATTAATTCTGCCTCCCCCAAACTTCTCTCTTACCGGTGCTTGATGTTTATGTCCAACTGTGGCACAGCACTGGCTGCATGGTGAAGATGGTTTCCTTTTTCATACATGCCATGATTGGGGTGGTGGTGGTAGCAGCATAGTAGTAGTAGTAGACACTGGCAGGGCGGCAGCATTTGCAAAAAATGAGAAGTAGACAGTCAATCGCCTTTGAGAGACTGTTAGGAGTAGTTGAATGAAGTACAGTACAGAACTTACCGAGCAACAATAATATGCTCAAATATTTGACAAAAAAACAGAATGGTGGTTATGAGGATAGCCTACTAGACAGAGTTACAAACTATAGTTGTGTCGAGTCACTTGACTAGGCCTACAGCCTAACAGTTAGTGCTGTATATGAGGAATGACAAGAAACAAATCCAATCAATGGCGGCAATTCATGCTGAGGTATATGTTCCTTTGTTAAAAAAAATTACCTCTGAAATATCCTACTCATGGGTGGCCAAGCAGAAGAAGATCATCACTCTGCCTTGAAATTGAAGTAGTGTTGCTTTCACCACATCCGCCCCAGCAAGTGTGTGATTAAGTATTGGTGTACATTTAATTTAGTTACACCTCGACAATAAGTCACACAGCCCGGGGGAAGAGGGTTAGGGTTTGTTGAATGGATGGGAAGGGGGTTTTTGGGAAAGGTTTGACATAGAAAAACAGTATGCATACATAGACAAACAAACGACAATCATTGAAGACTACCATATCCATATGTTAAGGGAGAAAAAGGCAATGCATGCATGATGATGAGAGACCCGTATTACATACACTTCTAGTTCTTGTTCTGTTGTGCCGGCCTTAATACTTTAACAGATAGCAAATAGAAATTTTAAATATTGGTAGGGAAGAATCGTAATTACACAGAGCAAACCTAATGATGATTGATAATAACAACTCCAAGAACACACTGTTGTAAAGATTGTATACAAGATATTAATCAAATTATTTAAAAGAAGATAAAAGTGGATACTGTTACTGTCTTACCCTGGTCAAAAATGTGGACTGGATTTTTGCATCTCGGCATTCCTCTTGCTCCTCTCGTCCATCAATCTTGGGTGTGTCGCCTTGCCACTCGCCACTGCCCGGCTGGAAAAAAAAAGGTGATTGATTGGTAAGGTCATTAATATGCATTGTAATGTTTTACAAAGTTTCGGGCAAGGCCTGGCCTGTAATTGTAGATTGAAAACCAAAGGGGATATTGAGAAAGAAAGTTAAAACAAATGCACAAGTGATGGTGTAGTGCAACAAGAACACTTTCCGAGGTGGCATCTATGCATCATCTCTAATCCAGTCTGTTTCCAGCATTGACCTTCAACAGTAACAGGAGAGAGCAGGCCCACAGTGCTTAGCATTGAGCATATCCTACGTTAACACTTAAAATTCTTTTTTTTTCTCTCAAAGAGTTGGACAAACGCAAAGCACATTATCCATTCCAAATATAGCATTTTACAGTTTAAGTTAGTAAAATCAATGCACTGCAGTCATCCCACTGCTACACTCTATTCAACTTCTACACAGACATTTGGGTCTGCTGTGGTTGTTGTTGTTGACGTGTTTACCTTTTGGCTTTTCCGTTTATGCCACTCATGAAACGTCCTCCTGAGTCCTGACTTAATCATCATCATCTCTGATACTTTTACTGACTGACTGTGAAGATCAGCCTGCAGTATAAGTAAAATTTTTATGACACAACAAGAGTAGAGATTTAAATATTATTGACTTGAGTCATTCTTTATTGTGTACAGAAAGATAGATTACTAGTACACTTTGACATCACTTTGTGCACAACAAACAAACAACGCAAACACAGACCAATAGCTTAGAGTCAGGTGTCCAATGTATGCCATTAATTGTCATCATTACCTGTTCCTTCTCATCTTAAGTTAACGGACCGTCTATTTCGCCATCATCATGATGGACGGTGCTGTTGTGTCAATCATACTCATTGCGCAGATTGAGTGAGTCCCCTACCTGTATTGAATTAAAAGCAATGGGTCACCAAGCTGCAGGAGAAGTACCAATTTCTTATTTGCAAGAAGGGGGAAATTATTAGTGTGTTCTGTAGAAAGTTGATTAGTGGTAGTGCACAATTACATAAATTCATGCACAACAAACACAACAAAATCTAAATCATTCAGTCTGCGACTCTGCGTCCAATGCATGGCATCAATCATTACCTGTTCCTTCTCATCTTAAGTTATCGGGCCGTCTATTTCGCCATCATCATGATGGACGGTGCTGTTGTGTCAATCATACTCATTGCGCAGATTGAGTGAGTCCCCTTCCTGTATTGAATTAAAAGCAATGGGTCACCAAGCTGCAGGAGAAGTACCAATTTCTTATTTGCAAGAAGGGGGAAAAATTAGTGTGTTCTGTAGAAAGTTGATTAGTGGCAGTGCACAATTACATAAATTCATGCACAACAAACACAACAAAATCTAAATCATTCAGTCTGCGACTCTGCGTCCAATGCATGGCATCAATCATTACCTGTTCCTTCTCATCTTAAGTTAACGGGCCGTCTATTTCGCCATCATCATGATGGACGGTGCTGTTGTGTCAATCATATTCATTGCGCAGATCGAGTGAGTCCCCTTCCTGTATTGAATTAAAAGCAATGGGTCACCAAGCTGCAGGAGAAGTACCAATTTCTTATTTGCAAGAAGGGGGACAAATTAGTGTGTTCTGTAGAAAGTTGATTAGTGGCAGTGCACAATTACATAAATTCATGCACAACAAACACAACAAAATCTAAATCATTCAGACTGCGACTCTGCGTCCAATGCATGGCATCAATCATTACCTGTTTCATCTTATTTTCAGTTAATGGCCAGTCTCTCTCGGCTCTGAAAGGAGGATAGCTATAGTAGTTGTCTGATTCATGGTCCACTTCTTTTGGAAGGACTAGGAAAGTTTGAATTTGTTGTTACCATCATCCAATCATCATTCATGAGGGAAATAGATTTGCGCAGGAGATTCAGTATGATGGTGCGGAGGAGCTGGATTCGGAGGACTGTACTGTCAAATAGCAGACACCTGAAACTTGTATATTAAATTAGAAGAGTAGAAGACGGTGGTAATGGATTGGTTGTGATTCACAAGTTTATACTTTATAACCGGAACAACAGACACAAACAAAGGGGGAAAAAAGGGAGGAAGACAGTAAGTGCGAGCCTAATTGTCAGGGAAGTATAGCTCGTCCTCAAACTCTGGGGGTTCAGCCAGTAGTAGGTAATCATCTGACACAATACTTCCGTCACCTGAGCCGCTGTCCTCATCTTCCTCCGTTGATTCATGTATTGTGTAATTCAGTGGTATGAAGTGCTGATTCATTTTGATCATTGTTAACCTCTCCACGTTTTTTGGAGATAGACTGGTCCTTCTCAATGTTACAATGGAACCAGCAGCACTGAAAACACGTTCGGAAGAGACACTTTGCGAAAGGGCAAGCCAGATAGCTTATCGCCAGCCTGCTGAGCTGTGGCCATTCAGACCTTTTCCTATACCAATACTGCAATGGGTTTTGATCAACGTACGCCTCTGTTGGGTCGTCCAGATAGGCCTGGACCATCTGCTCAATGTTCAGGGTTGCTGCTGGTAAGCTTTTGTGCTGTTTTTTCTGTGCATCAGCACTGTGCTTACAATAGCCCATCTTTACATACCAATCCTGTAATGATAATGATTGTACTCGGCCTAATGATCCAGTTATTGTTTCTGTAGTCGATAGTGATGGTGAGTGTTGTGATTGTGAGCCAACCGCACTGCCCTCAGCCGACGAAGTTGCACTTGATTCTGCATGGCCTGCTTCAGTATCAGTACTTCTTGTGGGTTGATCTTGCGGGCTTTTAATTAGCAGCCATTCGTTTTCCAACTTACTGGCTGCTTCAGCTATACAACTTTTGTAGCGGGCAACATCATTGTCGGAAAAAGCAAGGAATGTCTTCAGTAGTCCCAATTTTGCACGTTGATCCAGAATTGTGGCACAAATGTAATGTTCTTGTGACAAAATTTTATTTTGTAACCTTACACTTTCAGTTAAGCGCCGGGATAAGCTCTCCACCAAGTCATGGGCTTGCCTTCTGTCCTCTACACCTTTATATGGTTCAGACACATTATTCAGCTCATATTCTAGCATTTGCAATAATGGGATAGCTTGGCCCATTGTACAGTCCTCCTTGCTGACTTCACGTGTGAAGACCTCAAAAGGAGAAAGCATCTCAGTCAGGCATTTAATTAGGCTCCATTGCTCCATGTCAAGGATCATGCCTTTAACAGTAGCACTAGCAGCATCCCCTCTTCTTTTCCAGACATATTCATGGAGTGACATGTGCTGTTCGGACAAACGATCAAGCATGTAATACGTTGAGTTCCAACGTGTTGCCACCTCCTGGATGAGTGCCTTGACTGGCATCCTAAGTTCACGTTGGATGATCCTCAGCTGCTTCTGAGCTTTAAAAGAATGGCTGAAATGAGTGCATATTCTTCGGCAGATGGCCAGTAAATTGCTGACTATGGGTTCTTTTTTCAGAAAGTCTTGAACTATAATGTTTATGCAGTGCGCCAAACACGGAACCCTGAAATAGGAACCAAGTTCCATGGCCTTAAGTACATTACTGCCATTCTCTGTGGCAACAAAACCAATACGAAGCCCTCTGGGCTGCAGCCATTCCAAAACCTTGGTGCAAAACTCGTGTAAAATGTTTTGAGCCGTATGAGATTTCTCCATGGCGAACATGGCTACAGTTGCATGTTTCCAAGTACCTTCAAAATTCGCAGCTGTGTCAACAACACCTCGTGCAGATAGTTTATCTTTAACCCCCACAAAAGAGATCCAGTGTGCAGTGATGCACATGTAATCTGTGGCTTGGCAACTGCTCCACATGTCTGTTGTCAGGTGGATATTGTGCACAGCACTCTTCTGCAAAGCGTGTCCAACCAATTCCAGCACATCATGATGTAGTGCCGGAACAGCAATTCTTGCGAAATGGGACCGGCTGGGAACTTTCCATTTCGGGCAGATGGCAGACACAAATTCAAGGAAACCCACCCCTTCCACAAATGAAAAAGGAAGAAGGTCCAGCGCTAACATTTTAGCCAGCTTCGCATTGTACAATCGTGCCGTTGGGTGGTTGCGTTGGAACTGCCCCTCCAACCTAAACATGCTCTCAATGGTAGGCTGGCTTACTTTCCTTAGTGGTGCTGTTTTCATTAACCCACTACGGCTCAACGACACAGATTGTCTCATTGAGGTACTCGCCGGTCGCCTTGGTGTCTCACCCAGACTCTGAGTATGGCTCTTACTGCGGTGCCACTCTGATGTTACTGAGGAGGATGTGGGCGTTACTGCACTACTGGGGACAGGGCTAGAAATGCCTCCCTCTTCTTCACCTGCCACCACAATAATATCGCTCTCTGATTCATCCCGACCAACTTCAATGGGTTGAGTTTTTCTACTTTCTTTTAACTTAAGTAGGTGATCCTCCCACACGATAGTGTGGTGTATTTTTAGATGACTTGCTTGTCCTCCGGTACCATAGTTTGTACCAAGCTTACCACGCCGAACACCTTGCCGACAGATTGAGCATATAGCAACGTTCTCCTCCTTGGCGCTAACAGAAAAGAAGTCCCAAACTGGGGAGGAGAACTTTCTGGCACTGCTGGATGTGCCACTTTCAACACCAGATGAACTAGAGGGGGTGTTTGAAGATGTGTGCCCCTGTGCACCTACACTGTGACTTTTACTACCACTACCTACTGAGATGGTTGAGCTGGATGTAGGTCCCTGCCGGGCCTTGGAAAATATGGCAGCTGGAGGTAGTGGTGGTGTAACCTGTGTTGGTGAGATCCATGCTACATCCCGCTCAGTAGCAGCCTTTCTGGATAGGGTGAGAATGTTGGTCTCCAATCCCTTTGGGGCGGGAGTAATGTGCGTGATGACTGGCTCGTCTTCATCAACATCATCACCCCCCTCTTCTACATCTACCTCCATAACTCCAAGTTTTTCTGGGACCTTCCTTTTCAGAAGCATTGTCTTGTGGCGTATATCACTCTCAGACCGAGCTGGTGGGACCCAAGAGTCATCACGATCATCAGAATCGGGGCTTGAAGAAGAAGATGATGGACTAAGCCTCCTTTTCCTTGCTGGTGGTCTGGAAGACAATAGATCTTCTGAAACAGTGGTTTGACTTTGCTCCACTTTGTCTGCAGCAAGCTCGATTTCCTGAAATGCCCCTACGTCAGGAGCAACAACTACTATGGTGGGCTGTTGCGGCAGCTGCTGCTGTTCTTGTTGCGGCGGGTGCTGCTGTTCTTGTTGCGGCGGGTGCTGCTGTTCTTTTTGCGGCGGTTGCTGCTGTTCTTGTTGCGGTGGGTGCTGCTGTTCTTGTTGCGGCGGCTGCTGCTGTTCTTGTTGCGGCGGCTGCTGCTGTTCTTGTTGCGGTGGCTGCACACTGATCTGCTGAGTTTGCGCCTGCATTGAACTTGATTGTGTACTACTTTGCGGTAATGACATTTCTTCAACATCGCTGCTCGTTAGTAGACTGGCTACCTCTGCGACACTAAAGCCCTTGGGCCTAGGTTGGTGGGGTTGGACTGCTGTGCTGCTCCCAGCTTGGTTCCCGGACAACGCTTTGGTGCCAAAAAAAACATTGGCCGGCACATCACCAGTCATGGTTAATGACACTTCCTTTTTCTGTTCCTTCTTCTCACCGGCAACTTTCTTGGTACTGGACCTGGTACCTTTCTTTGGGGCCATCTTCTTCAGATGTCAGGCAGGATGCAGATGCACAACAAGTTCTGGTCACACGTGGACGTGATGCGCAGCAGGACTTCTGTCTGGCTGGCAGTACAACGGGTAGCCGGGTGATGCTGATGACACCTCCTACTCTGTCTTTTGTGCACCTAAAAGCAAATAAGACAGGAGAAGAACATCAGCGAAAGGTTGCATTTGTTGTTGTGGTTCAGTTACTTAGTACTGTACTAGTGCAAACAAAAGATAGTCTAGCCATTTATGACTTTTTTTTTTCACTAGAGCTATGTTATTCTACTGTGTACAGCCACACACTACACTCTCAGGAAGGATAGGAAAGTTAATAATAACCACCAAAATAAAAATGTAATGAAAGTGGGGTGGACCATTAAATTATTTGAGCATCTCAGCATCCATGGAGCAGCTGCTGGCAAAGGGCATGGATGGATGGAAGCAGTAAGCCAAATAGCCAATAGGAAAACCATGCAGGCCTATGGCAAAAGCAGGACACTAATAACTCACAGTCAAAAAAACACCCAAAAAGGCCACCACCCACATGGACACTCACAAATCACAAACAAGCCGGGGGCCTGGGAAACACCAGGAGCTGACAAAAGGCCTATAAAAGCCAGGTAAAGGATGCATGCTAAAGCACACTGCTCTGCCTTTTTAACGCAACAAAATGGAAATACGAACATTCACAGGCCCCAAAAAGGTCTGCAGGGTGCATGCATTGCACACCAACACACAAGACACATACAACAAAAGAATGTCTTTAAGACAACCAACATCAGAAAGGCCACCCCAAAAAACACACTTCCCCTAACTCAATCCAATGCCATCCATGCCCTAAATGATGTCTAAATTCAACAGACCACACAGAAAACAAAACACTTGATTAATAAAGCTGTGGCTACCTGCTCTGATCCTACTGGATGAAAGCAGGCCTGTTGGCAGACAAGGCCAGACAAGCTTGCAGGCCTAGGCTTCACAATGGCCACCAGCCACATGGCCAGGCCCAACAACATCACAAAGGCCACCCCAAAAAACACACTTCCCCAACTCAATCCAATGCCATCCATGCCCTAAATGATGTCTAAATTCAACAGATCACACAGAAAACACTTGATTAATAAAGCTGTGGCTACCTGCTCTGATCCTATTGGATGAAAAAGCAGGCCTGTTGGCAGACAAGGCCAGGCAAGCTTGCAGGCCTAGGCTTCAAAATGGCCACCAGCCACATGGCCAGGCCCAACAACATCACCAAGGCCACCCCAAAAAACACACTTCCCCAACTCAATCCAATGCCATCCATGCCCTAAATGATGTCTAAATTCAACAGATCACACAGAAAACACTTGATTAATAAAGCTGTGGCTACCTGCTCTGATCCTATTGGATGAAAAAGCAGGCCTGTTGGCAGACAAGGCCAGGCAAGCTTGCAGGCCTAGGCTTCAAAATGGCCACCAGCCACATGGCCAGGCCCAACAACATCACAAAGGCCACCCCAAAAAACACACTTCCCCAACTCAATCCAATGCCATCCATGCCCTATATGATGTCTAAATTCAACAAATCACACAGAAAACACTTGATTAATAAAGCTGTGGCTACCTGCTCTGATCCTAGTGGATGAAAAAGCAGGCCTGTTGGCAGACAAGGCCAGGCAAGCTTGCAGGCCTAGGCTTCAAAATGGCCACCAGCCACATGGCCAGGCCCAACAACATCACAAAGGCCACCCCAAAAAACACACTTCCCCAACTCAATCCAATGCCATCCATGCCCTAAATGATGTCTAAATTCAACAGATCACACAGAAAACACTAGATTAATAAAGCTGTGGCTACCTGCTCTGATCCTAGTGGATGAAAAAGCAGGCCTGTTGGCAGACAAGGCCAGGCAAGCTTGCAGGCCTAGGCTTCAAAATGGCTACCAGCCATATGGCCAGGCCCAACAACATCACAAAGGCCACCCCAAAAAACACACTTCCCCAACTCAATCCACTGCCATCCATGCCCTAAATGATGTCTAAATTCAACAGATCACACAGAAAACACTTGATTAATAAAGCTGTGGCTACCTGCTCTGATCCTAGTGGATGAAAAAGCAGGCCTGTTGGCAGACAAGGCCAGGCAAGCTTGCAGGCCTAGGCTTCAAAATGGCCACCAGCCACATGGCCAGGCCCAACAACATCACAAAGGCCACCCCCAAAAAGCACACTTCCCCAACTCAATCCAATGCCATCCATGCCCTAAATGTGCTTGAAAATGAAATACATTCAAAAAACAACAAAAGGAACAGTTGCTTCATCATGCACACACACGCCCATGAGGCCATGCCCATGGCTAGCTCGGGCCTACTACTACTACTACCCACAAAATAAAAAAAATAAAAAAAGGAATGATGATAATTAATTATCAAAAGTAAATTGTAGTTACAACAACTGCAATGCCCACAATCAAACAAACACAACAACCACTTACTTGTAAAATATCCTATTCGAAAAATCCTCAAATCCAATTGCAATGATGCAGCAGACAAAAAGAGTGATCTTTCCAGCTCCAAATCCAAAGGCAGAATGAGCAGGAGATGGACAAAGCACTGGGAGGAGCCTGCTGGACAGGAACAGGAAGTTGGAGATTCTGTGGCACTTCCTCCCTCTCTCCACCTTTTAAAAAAATGACTCCTTGCACAAAAAAGGAAAGCCAAATGTCAATGTAAGGAGCTGTTTTCATCCAAAATCAGCATTTGCAGAAGGTTTCATGCTGCTAGAGCTGATATTCCTCTCCAAATTGAAAATTTTACGTTGTTGAGTTCTCGAGCTTCACATTACTTCCGCCGGCGTGTCGAAAACGACATGATCGTGTTCTCTTCTTTGTCCCTGTCGCGTTGGATATGACGTGTTCGGGGTCTCTTTCTCCTGTTCGCGTTCGATTAGACGTGCCCGCGTCCTCATCCTCTGGCTCGCGATGTAGAATGACGTGTTCGAGATCTCAATCTTCTCATACTCGCGCGGTGGATGATCGCGAGAAGAAAGACGTGATCGTGCGACAAATGACGTGATCGCGCGACAAATGACGTTAATGCGGCCGCGAACTGTCGGGAGACAGCGCAAAATGGCTACCAACAATCCAACATCTCGTGGAGAACGCGACCGGGTCGGTAAAACTTGTCGGCGAACGCGGGCATTCAGGTAAGGCGATCGCGCGAACGCGCGAATGTATTTTTTTACAGCGCGAGCAAGAAACAAATTATCGCTAAGCTGCGGAATGCGGAAATTTTTACATTTTCGCGCTTTCCGCGGAACGCGAAAATGCCAAAATATCGCAATTTCCGCGAACGGAACGGAATTTTGGCCCAGGCCTAATTTAAAAGCAGTTCCAGACATGGTGGTCTGCTGATCCCAGCAGGCCACCATCTCTGGGAGGGCCAGCCATTCTCAATGGTGTCGCAAAATGCGAGTGCCTCATTAATATTAATGAGCCTCGCATTTTGCGACGCCATTGGGAATCGCAATCAGTGTCTTCGACACTGTAGTACAAAGTAAATTGCAAGTCGCAATTTGCGACTTGCTATCGAGCGCAAATTGCGAGTCACAATTTACTATGGTCGTACATCTGACCCATACACACTTAAAAGTTAGAAAACTGCTTGCTATGGTTTGCTAAAATAAAGTGGCAAACTGCAAGGGGGAAATGGCATGATGGTCAAGCCCTATTTCACAAAAGTACTTGTCCATGGATGTTATTATTTAATAAAAGGTGTTGGAGTAATTGTTTTGTAATTATGTATAGCCAGCAATGGTGATTTTTTTTTATAGTGTGTAGGAAGTCTGTCTTTTGTGTGTGGTCACCCCAGAAAATGTGCCCTTTTCTGGACCCTATTTTTGTTTGACTTAGAACTCTGTGCTCTTTACGTCTGATAAACAGGAGTGCACTGCCTTTGCTCCCCCTTTAAGTGTCGTTAAATTGCCTTATGTCTAATTGACTTACTTAACTTGATTATAAGTCCCTATTATATGGTATAGAGACTGTACCCAGGGCTTGGAAGTAAAATGCCACCCGTTGACGGCAGCACTTATTGTGCCAAACGCTATAGCGGCAGTGCAAATATTGCTTCAGGCCTACTCTGTGTAATCTGACCGCAGCAACTTGAACCCTGATGCACAGGGTTGTCAAAATCGCCCTTTTAACAGGTCGGAAAACATGATTTTAAATACTACATTAACCCATAGCGGACCTGTGAGGATTTGGGTGCATTATATTGTATGGCTGTGCGGCCTTACCGTGGAATACACTCTCAAAAATTGTCTTGGGTCCAGTCAGGCTTGTTTGCACAACCTTAAGCTCTACCCTGGGTAGTTATGGTTTTGCGCAGTAAGGCTTAAACAAAGAAACTAGTGTAAAGCATTTAACAGTAATAAACAACAAAATAAGAAAGCCATGCAACACGAAAGAAATATGACTCCAATTTGCAAAAATTGATTATTTTTTCATGAATTTTTAGAGTCTAAGATGAGCAAAATCCACCAGAGGATTCCGGAGATATAGATTTTGAAATAAATCATAATTTTAAGTAATGGCAGCTGTAAAGTTTGGAAACGTCCGAAAAGTTTGCAAAAGTTGGTTTGACTACTCCGGCCCAGCTTGGGTGAACAAATATGACATGGAGAAGGTCTAGGGGGGCAAATGGGATAGATTTTGATAGTTACCTGGCCACCAGAGTGTTTTCTAGTCCAGTTCAACACTTTACAGCACAAACGCCATAGCAATCAACGGAATGGTCCTGATGCTGAGGATGTAGGAGATAAAGAAGCTCCAGGATGCTCCGGGTGCTGTGCGGTTGATGGGGGTGCCTTTGTGGTTATTCCTTGGTCCACAGTTCAGCTGGGGCGACTTTGGCCACAGAGGTCGAAGTCCCTCGAAGTCCTCATTGAGACCGTAGAAGGCTAGCTGTGGCTCGGCTACCGATCTCTGTATATATCGGTCCTTGTAAAATCCTTTGGTAGGGACTGGTGTCCCTCTTGGGTGACCAATCTGGACTCAGATGACACTCCTGGGTCCAGCTGACTCGGGTGCAACTTTTGGTCATTGAGGATCGGTCTCTTGGGGTGGCCAATGGCAGTTAGCAACAGATCTTCTGCAGCAGTTGACCCTGGTATGGGTTCCAAGGGGGAGTCAGTCCACTCTTACTTTGAGTCACTCTTTTTGTCTGGGGCTGAGGTATGACTTTTCCATGACCCAGGAGCCACAGGCACAGTACTCTCTTTGCTAGCCCAAGGTGCAGCAGTTGCATCCAGGAAACAGTGCAGCCTCTCTTTGAGCAGTCCAAAGGGCAACAGGGTAGTCCTTCTTCAGTCCTTGTTCCAGTTCTGACATGACCTGAGGTGGAGGGTGCCATATGTAACCCCAGAAAGTGACCTGGGGCTGATACGGTCACTAGCCAATGGGCTACCATGTCACCTTCCACCTGGTGACAACTTTCCAGCTATGTGTGGCCAGTGTGCACTATTCTGTCCCCTCTCAAAATTTCAAGACCCTTCCTCAGATGTCAGAAACTTGGTGGCCCACCCTAGAAGTGTGACTACCTAAGGGATACACAACCATGCTAAAACTGGTTTGGGCAAAAGGATTCCCTCTCTGTCCCTGTCTCCAGCCTTTCTACCTGAAAAAAGGACAGCCCCTCAAGAACGTTAAAGCCATCTGCCCACCAAAGGCAGCTTTACCTTTGAAACTCTCTTGAACTCTCGCACTCTGAGTAGTTTCCTGCTGTAGCAGGTTTCTATTGTCCCTAAGCCTGGGAGTCGTTCACACAATACACCAGGGAGGCAGAATTCTGTATGTTGGCCAATGCCTGTGAGAGGATACTGGACAACTAGGTCACAAACTTGCAACTTTCTAAAAGTTGCATTTCTTTAATGGTGGTGTTAAATTCAACCTGCACATCAGGTCGAGTTTAATTCCACAATTGATTTGATACCTCTAGTAGCCAGCTCGGTAGTCCCATTCATAAGTTAGTCAATTGGGCTACTAACCTTTCCACAGCAAAATGACAACTTGGAAGTGTTGCTGGTAAGGCAAACATAAAATATATGTACTAATTTAATAATATACAGCTGCCTGCCTCAGGGATCTATAGGCCTTCCTCAGGGGAGACTTACATATATTGCTAAGGGAAGTGGGGGCTTTGCCATTAGTTTAAATGGGAAAGTCGATTTAGCAGTTTTACCACTGACCTTTCAATCTGCAGTGGCAGATTGGGAGCCATTTCTACATTGTCACACAAATGGTTGCACAAACACTGCTACAGCCCTGTGTGGACACCGCTTTCCATGCCCTAGTTATCCTGGGTACCATATACTAGGGACTTATAAGTAAGCCAATCATTGCCATTTGGGGATTACCAATTCAGCTTATACTTTGGAGTGGGTTAGAACACTGAGGTCTGATTAGCGGGCCTCAGTGCACTCTCAGAGTCAATAAACTAGCAGGGTAAGTTGAAAAATGTCGGGGTGAACATGCAAAAAGAAGTGTTTCCTTACTACACTTTGCTTGCCACAAACTAGGGTGCTTAATATTGGAGTGGATCATGTATGACCTTAGAAATGGTAGGTTCCCCCAGTGACTAGGTCCAAAATGACATTGTCACTGTTCTGGATGTAACTGGTATGTAGAAAATATTTAAAAATATGTTTTATTCTTATATGTCTAACGTTTGACTTGTGCCAGTTTCAATCTCCATTTAAAGACCTATTTTTGTGTTTATTTAATGGTAATGTTCACTTTTTATTAAATATATGGAAAATGTAGCTTCTGAAAAGTTACCTTTACCTTGCCTTAAGCTACTTGAGGCTAATATGCATTAGCTCTCTAGCATTTACTTGCCCTGCATGAGGCATTAAAACTGCCTTCAGAGCAGGGAGAATTGCCTAGGAGCGAGAGGTGTTCTCTTGCCCTGGCAGGAAGACCAGTTAGAGTAGAACCGAGAATGTCATTTACTTCAAAGGTGCCTACCCTGTCACAAGTACATGTGATATCTTGAAAGTACCCAGTTTTTGCCCCAATCATCAGATTGGCATAAATCCCATTGGGAGGAAGGCTACCCCCAGAAATGGTTTTGAGTGATCACAGTAGAGAGGATGGACTTCCTGGGTAGGTACAGTGACACAACAAGCTGTAAGAGGCCTTTTTGCTGAAATAACCAGATGGCCAGTAGCAACTTGGCCTGGATTGTAGTTCGCTGTTGGGTTCTGGTTGGCACCTGAAGATTCTCTAAGTGCCTCCCCTGAGGGCTTAGAAGTGCACTCCTGTAGTGGTGTAGGAATCAGAAGAAAGTTTTGAAACTTTTGAAAACTTTTCCTCCACAGCTCAGGAGCGTGGGACCCACTGGAAAACGTATCCAACCAGCAGTTCCACTGTGTCACATTGAATTTAAGTTTCATTCCGGTAAAGGCTCCTGGCACCTCTGAAAAAAGTCTTATTCTGCGTTAGGACATAAAACACTTTCAGCAAGAAATCTCCAGATTTCTAGAACTCTAACACGATAAACCTGCATCAAGTATCAGGCCTTCAGCTCCAAGGTGGTAGCGGCAATTTCAGCAGTGGCCTGCTGAGGAAGAATCTTTCTTTTCAAAAACTGCCAAAGGCCCTTCCTGCACTGGGACCTAGAAGAAATTCCAATGCTTTTCTTTGAACAAAAGTGTCAAAAGCCCTTTCTGAAGTGGAACTTAGAAACTTTTTTCAACCTTTGGACTTTGATGCTTTTCATCAGAATCAATCCACTTGTTTTATCTGACCAAGGCTCCATTGCGGTCAGCCTCTCATCACACCTAAATCCAATTTATCACACCCATAGAATATCATTGGTGCTTTCTAATTGTTGGTGCTATTTCTACTTAAAACCTAAAAATGTATATCTTGGTTCCTTCTAATCAATTTTTCTTGTTTGAGTGTAATTGTGTTTCCTACATTTTTCTCTATATCTTAATTTAGTTCGGAGTTTTTACTGCTTGGTGTTTTGACTTTATTACTATTTTAGTACTGAATAAATACTTTAAATATTGCCCTAAATTAAGCCCATCTACTCTGTGCCATAGCTATCATGGGATTCAACTCTGTTTATTTTAGTGACTTTAAGGGTTCAACATTCTAAAACACTGAAACTATTGAATTGCTGCTTCAAAATATTAATAATATCAGTGTAAGAAATGTGGTTATTGGTTGAGAGGTTTGAGAGTCCCACTCAAGGAATAAATGCTTCATGGTGAATCACAAAAGTCAATAAATAAACCTGTGGCTAATTGTCTAATAGCTTGGCACAAAGCAGTCAGGCTTAGCAAATAGGATTTATGCAGCACTCAAACAGCAATAAAGTGAAAACACAATACAGGAAAAAAACTAAACCAACTGAGATGAATTGAGAACATTTTAATACATAAAGTGACACTAAAATGACAAAAATCCAAAGTGTCGAACCGGTGTCCTGAATTTTTAAAGTTTCAACTAAAAATAGTGCAAGAAGCACAAAGAGCCTATTGTGGGATGTGGTCAAAGTCTAAAGTTCAAGCCGTACACACTGGAGCGTGGGTCAGGTACTGGGACCAGGTTCGTTCTGGTGGAGAGTTTACCTTCTACTCAGTCCAGTTCCACGCGAGGGATGCAGGCGGTGGTTATTGATGCAAAGAGCAGGCCTCCATTGGAGCTTCATGTTCGTAGGAGACCTTAGTGGTTGTTGCTGATGCGCAGAGCAGATCTCAACTAGATTGTGTTGGCAGGAGACGGGTGGTTCTTGCTGTTGTGAAGAGCCCAGAATGCCAGGATTTTCACCTGCAGTTTGCAGGTGGAGGAGTACACTCTGAGACACCAACCAATGGTCCTTGACCTGGGAAGGCACCTCTTCAGGATCAGGACTCACTACAGCTGGACAGCAGCAGGGCTCAGGGAGGTCCAGTTGGTGCCAGTCAGCTGGGTAGTTGTCTCTGAGGTCTCTGGTAGCTTATCGTCTCTCTCTGTAGCTCTTACAGGTCAGACAATTGGCCCTTGAAGTCACTTCTGGGATCCTTGGTTAGACAAACAGGTCTGGTCTGCCTTCTTCTGAAACTACTCAGGCCAGGAATTATCTGATTTTGATTTCCGGGGGTGCCACCTTTATACCCAGTACCAGTTAGCATGTTAAGGTCACTCTCTTTGTCTCACCCTAAACTGGTTCTGGTCACTTCTTCCCCTTCCCAGAATTTGGTTTCAACACATGTAGGGCCACAAAGGGAAGGCAGGCCAAGGTGTGAGTTGCATTTGCTGAAGACAGGAAGGCAGTTTCAGAACTCAGGAAGGGGGAGGACACAGCCCTCAAGCTTCCATGTGAACTTCAAAAAGGGATGAGTACAACCCCCAGGCATCCTGCTCAGGAGAGAATCATCCTTCCTCACCACAAAGCCCGATAGGAAGTGCTGGTCATCAGTATTTCCTTGGGAGGCTGGAAGAGTGGAACCTGTTTTTGTTTCTGGGGGCCAGTTTTGTTACTGGGGACCGGTTAATTGCTGAGCTGGTGGGCACTTTATTTTGCTTATTGTCATAACACCCACTGCAGACATCCTTTTATATATTTTACAAGCAACAACAAAAATGCCAATATAACATTTGTGATTAAAGTTCCTGCTGGAGAAGGATTGTAGTTTTGTTTAATGGTATTTTTGACTTTTTAAGGTAGTACAGAGGGCAACATGGCTGATGCAAAGAACATGTACCATACAGACCACAGAACTGTATTTCCTATGGATAGCTCAGAGGGTTACTGCTTTTGTCATAGAGATCCTTTTGTTACTTGGAGTTCATAAGTTACAATCATAACATATCACAGTGAGCTAAGAATTGCCATCAAAGAGCTGAATGCAAACTGCAGGATACAGGTTGGAAAGTTATGCTTTTTCCCAGTCTTTTATTAGCCTAATGTTGCTTAAAGAAAGTGTTTCTTTGGGTACAAATAATATTATTGGTAAAGCCAAACTTAACTACTTGTTACGTTTTGAATCCTGAGTTTGTGGTTCTCCAGACAAAGCATTTTTCAAAATTGCCTACCGTTGGGCAGCCCACCTCAGATATATTTCCAAAGGGTAATTCACAAAGGCAACAAACATAGGTTCCATATGGACCGAGTTGTGGCCCCTCACACTCTATGGGACCTAGCCTGGCACCCCAAACATTCCAAACTTAGAAGTGCATCTATCGCTATCCTCACAATAACAGTCCCAGAGATTTGGGTAAAAATTGGCGCACAAGAAGGATCTCACCACCTTCCCAACCCCCACCACATCGATTGCCCATAATCTTGACTCAACCCCAGCCCTTGATCCCCATGCATTCTCCAGCTTGGAAGTCGGTGAATGTAGATCTCTGCTCATATTTTTCGTAGGTGGAAATATCAATACCTTTGACCAATGCAAACTAGACTTCAAGGTCACTGACACAGCCATGCTAAAATAATGCCAGTTACACCACGTGGCACTTCATCCCCTCAATGCTTATGGGGCCACATGGGCCTATATACCCATTGAGAAACTAGTCAGGGATTATGATGGATCCAGAGGGCAGATAACCAGAACTTAATAAGTACGCCAACACTCTGCATCTCCCTGCACCCGCCCATATCAAGGACAATGGCTCTTCAGCACTTCTATGGGCAGCTCACAAAAACAATGGGAAATACTCTGGCAGGACATACAGAAGTATATCCAAATGAGTGACAGCTTATAAAATTATGGTGTAATGGTACTACACTATAACTCTCACCCCCCCACCCCACCGGAACGGCCTGACATGCGCTGCTCCGAAGTAGTGGGATTGGCCTGGGACTCCCTGGAGGGCAATATAAACTGACACCTGTAATACTTTTCATTTCATTGTGACTAGTTACGTGACACGTATGCTTGCATTTAGACCACACCTGTTGGGTGCTCCACAACTGATACTGCTATTGCAATAGAGTTGCAATTCTGATCTACTTCTTACCAATGTGCCACGCTACCTGCAGGCGGTGTGGACTTGAAAATGAGACCATGGGGTATATTCACAAGAATGTGTGATAACTACCGCAAGAGCAGCGTAACACAAATTTCAATATCGCAGCCCATCGTGGGAAAATAATCCCACGTCAACGTGGAATTAATTCACAACACGGCGGTACCATGCAATAGTCTGCCGAAAACGCGGAGAATGTCCAAGATACAACTACCCCGATGGACATAAAAACACAAGCCACAACCCCTGAAAACCTGCGATGAGCCCTTCCGTGATGAGGAAAGCAGGGATAAGCAGTGCGAGGGCAGCAAACTCACGCGCAATGCGGGAACAAGCACAAGTACAGCATACAGAAAATGCCACTGAACAAAATACAGCAACAGCGGAGTACCACTGATGCACCCTGGCCAACTGCAGAGGACAACATGTACACCACTACATCCAAGCACCGTGGAAGGACAGAACTGACAGGCACACCGCATGAAAGAGACCAGTGGCAGACAAATCAGAGCCGCAGGAGCAACATACCCACCGTGCAGCTTACGCACATAAGCAGAAGGGCACCTCGACATTGGCAACATCCCGGTACAAACAGCAACCCCTCCACAACTGAACACAGGACACATCTGGATCGGCAAATGTGCACAAACAGGCAAATCACATCTGTAACCCCAGGGATGCGTAACATGACAATGCACAATTCCAACCTGTAACCTGCAAATATGTTTTATTCACACATGCATGATTGCCACGGACAAACACAATGTGACATGCTCATGAGAAGTAGGTGTTGATGATGTAGTTCCTACGGGCCATTCCTGCCACAGCTGCAGTGGGATGTGGGCCACCAGCCCCATTACCATCATCATCGTCCGGTACCTATGGAACTGAGATCCATGGGGCCCTTTTGCAAACACAGATGTTGTGCAACACACAACATGCAACGATCATCTTGCACATGACGTCCAGGCTGTACAGGAGCTTCCCACCTGTGCAGTCCAGGCACCTGAAATGTGACTTCAACATGCCAAATGTGTGTTCAACAATGCCCCTGGTGCGTATGTGGGCCACATTGTACTGCCTTTGGGCGGGTGTGTTCGGGTCCCAGAGGGGTGTCATCATCCAAGAGCAGAGTGCATATCCTTGATCACCTGTGACAGTGTGAATCTGCAAAATTCGCTATTTAGAAATTGCAAAATGCGGGCTTGATGCATATGCCCCTTGGCATCTTAAGTTTTGTGTTCTCCGTGAGAGTGTCTGTGGGTATGACTGCATATCCTTGTGCACTATAATATTATAATTTGCTATGCTTAAAGGCTAATACAATTGAATATATAATTAAAAATGTGTTGCAGAATGCACATTATGTGCAAAACAACTGTCAAGAAGGTGGTTGATTTGATTGAATGCTTTTTACAGCAGGACAAGAAATTCAATAAACCAGGCCTGTGTCTTTATTTCACAGTTATTTAGTTATGAATATTATTGAGTTCTAAGCTAAACATAAAAAGAGGGAAGCCAAGCCCTTTCAGTACTAACATCTGGGTTCAAGTGTCATCTAATATGGATGGGTTATTGTTCACACAATTTAATTTCACAATCCATATTGGTGGTGGAATTAGTTGAAGCCCAGATTGTTTGTGCCAATGCGTTATGAACCACGGGTGGCGGGGGTTCTCTTCAGGGCTGTGGGCTGGTGGTTTCTTGCATGTTAATTTGGAAGGGTTCTAGTGCTGAATTTGCTAGGAATGCAGTTGCCAGGCCATGTATTTAGTTTCCATTTCTTATTGAGTTTCGTTCTCTGTAGGTTAGGGACTTTCAACTAATTCTGCAACATCCTACGGCATCAATCTTAGAAGCCTCCCAAATTGACACTAGAACAAACACTGGGAGCAGCCTGCCCCCTCCTTCCTTCTTTGAAGATATAAGGTAACAATCACCTCAGCGCTGCACACTTGAAGCTTTATTGAGAGAGGGTAGAAATTAAAGCTAACAGAGTGGGTTTTTACACTTTTTTTACACTTTTTCTAGATACACACAAGCAATTACCAGCCCACAGCCCTGAAGAGAACCTCCAGCCACCTGTGGTTTGAAACGCATTGGCACTAACCATCTGGGATTCCACTAATTCTATCACCAATAGGGATCGTGAAAATAAATTGTATGAACATAACCCATCCATATCAGACGACACTTGAACTCGGATGTTAGCACCAAAAGGGCTCGGCTTCCCTTGAGTAGTAACGATTTAACCCCTTCTGCAGAGAAGGTTTGGAATGATTAAAAAATGTATTTATCTTTGTGTGTCTGCAAATGCATCACCAATTTTGCCTAGACATAACACATATTTGCATGTATTAATGTCACTATTTTGTCTTTGAATATAACGTCATTGTTTCTTATTTTTGGGTTTTGTTAACGTGTAGCACAATTGACTCATTTAAAAGAAGAGTGTTTGAATGCAATAATCATAACTAATGAGCTTTGAAATGAAGACACAGCCACGTTTATTGAATATCTTGTCCTACAGTAAAAAGCATTCATCAAGTCAATCACCTTCTTGACAATTGTTTTGTGTTTTGCCAGATGCCCATGGTGGTTGTTTTCAAGGGTACAACCCCTCTAAGTTTTGAACTTTGTAAAGGTGGCAGTTTCAGAATAGTAACCTAAAATAGGTGTAATAAGGTAACCCAATGTAAATCTATGGGAGAGGTAGTCTTGCTACAGTGAAAAATTACTTTGGGAGTTTTTCGTTACCATGACATGAAAAACCTAAGTACACATGTCTCACTTTTAAATACCATGCACCCTGCTGTATGAACCTATTGGGCCTGCATTTGTGGTGACATATAAGTATTAAAAAGGAAGGTTTATGCTAGGCAAAATGTTTACTTTTAAAGGGTTGAAGTGGCAGTTTAAAACTGCACTACAGGCTACTGTGGCAGACCTGAGACATGCTTTACAGGGCTACATTACTGGGTGGCACAATGAGTGCTGCAGCCCGCTGCTTCACTTAATTTACAAGCCCTGGATACATGTAGTGCCATATTCTAAGGTTTATTAGTAATTAAATGGACCAATCAGGTGTGTTCCAGTTTTACCATGTTTATATGGGTAAGCAAAAGCAATTTGCCACTGATTGGCAGGTCTAAAGTGTGCAAAGTCTTAAAATCAACAAAAACAGATTCAGCTAAGGAAGGCAAAAATATGGAGTGGCCTGCAGAAAGGACCAGGTTCAACAATCAGTGTTGTGCAGTGAAAGGTAAATTATTTTTAAGGCTAGAATGTGTGTATGGAGCAGAACATGTAATTTTGCTTACAAGCATATTCAAGGAGGTGGGGTTTGAGCACTAATTATTTCAAAATATGCCTCAAGCATGCAGTGGGAGTCAGCAGGTTCCAAGAGGCTGACCTTGGTGGTCTGGTCAGCTGGTAGAGTGATAAACCTCACATATGGAACAAGGGGGCCTGACTCTGATATATTTCTTGGGTCAAGTACAGGATCTTGAAATAAAGAAGGAGAGTTTGGCCTGCAGCCAATTCAAATTGATGGCAGATTGGATTGTATATTTTTAAATTAAAGGTGAAGCGGGCAACTTAGTACTGAATCAGCCAGGGAGACATTTTCCTAACACCATTGTAATCACACATAATGTTTGGAAGTACACTTTATGTTTGAGAACTGAAATAGATGAAGTTATGCAATAATTGCATATCACGTAAACAAGATTTGTTTTTCTTAAAACATGTATAACTGGAATACTACAGCAATGCTAGAGGCTTTTCCAAATGTGAGAGGCTGTTGTACATATTTTACTCCAAAGCATTGTTCAGGCAAAAATGTTACTTTGAAATTCATTTTTGTGGGGGAGAGCAATATATATATAGAGAGAGGCTATTGTACAAATGACTTCCTATTCTTTGTTGATTTGTTTTGTAATTTTGAATTTAGATACTTGAATAAATGCATCACACATTCATTATCTGCTGTCTGAGCTTCATCGCCCACCCTATTATTTATTTATTTTCCATTCATTATTTGGAAACATTTAGTTTATTTCATTGTTTGCATTAGTTGTTTGATGGAGGGCAGCAACTACCATTTATTTCGGTTTTTTTCCTGCTGAACCTGAAATATGGAATTAGAGATGCACAGCAGTAAGGGACAATACATGAAATGACAGTGGACAATTTGAGGTGGTAGATGCTCAGGGATATTTGTTTTCATTGTGCTTGTTTGTGTACTGAATTATTGTATACTGTGATGATTTTCTGTTTGGGGTCTAGTCTGGCTCAGGTAATTGAAGGTTTTCAGGTTTTTATTAATAGAGTTCCACATTTTCACTGGCACTGTGCAAGAGATATTTTAGGGCCATGTAGAAGTCCTTGAATTCATGCAGAATGTAGATTATTTTTGTCTGCCTGTGCTTGCTGGTGGCTGTGGGATGAGAGGCTCCAGAAGTGTAGAATCAAGCTGCCAGTTTTTTCCTGTGATATCAGCTGCCTTTTTCCTATGAGCTTCTCCCCCACTGTGTAAGTTTTTGTGTATGTATGTATGTTTATGTGTGTGTGTTTGTATATGTTTTTTAGCTGTGTGTGTGTGTCTGCATGTGTGTGTGTATGTGTGTGTGTGTGGTGAGAGTGGTGAATGTGTATTTTCGGCAACATTTTAAAAGTGAGGTCATTGGTGCCTAAGACTTTTTTCTATTTGAGGCATGAGGCAGGAGGGTACCTGTAGGGTGATAGCGCGCTTTATAAGTGTTGATAATATGAATAATAATAATGTTTACATCTTATGTTATAAGATTTGTCATTTTTCATGTTGTTCTATCATTTTTTATGCTAATTGATATGCTTATATTTTTATGTTTTATTTCTGATGGTGTTTGGGACTGCTGATGGCGCTACGCATATTTTGGGTATATATTTATGCTTATGATGGGGCAGAAGAAGAGCTCCGAATCAGGCAGGAATCTTCACTTTATCTTGTATGCCATCTCCTTGCGTGCTACTGTGAGACTAGTGTGTGTGTTTTGAAGCCATTTTCTCATTGTTCTTCATGCCTTTTTCCTCGTCGTGCCATGTTATTTTCCAACATTTTGAAAGCTAAGCAACCATTTTGTCTTTGCTCTCCATGCCTTATCCTTCTGTGGCAAGCCATGTGCTAATTCATCGTTTTAGGAACTAGAGTGTATCTTTAATGTTTGAGTATTAAACGGGCCGTAACTTCAGCAGAGGGCTCTCAAAAGCCTTCTGCTTATTTACAAGCCAAAAGATGATCTTTCAAAGTGTTATTTTGGGTAATGCGTAGTTCCCAAGTTTAGGTGGAGAGCAGCTCTTGTATAGAGCACTGTATAGTGACACTGAATTATCTCACCTCAAATGTCTGCATTTCTATCAACATAGGTTTAGGACAGTGCCATCCATGCAGAGATAGAAAGGGGCAAAGTATTTTGCCATTTCTACAACAAAGTCTTCAAGCATAGGATTAGCACAGTGCCATCCATGCCGAGCTGTGAAATAAAGAAAAAACCCTTTCACCACTCCAGGCACAGTATTGCAGGTCTGGATGGGTAAAAACCAAAGGTTACAGGGCCGTTATAGTTAGGAAAAAGAATTAAAAAAACCTTAGAAACTCACTGAAAAAAACAAAGGATACAGGGACGTTATAATTAGGCTCACCTTTTACTCGTACAAAACCAGAGAAATTCAGCAGTTATTATTACCTGAGCTATCTATAACTTATGCCCCTGAAATGCACTGCTTATGACCTCACATATTACAACACTCATTATATGGTCTGTGACATCACTAATGGCATCACTTAACAGCATCACTTAGTGCCAAGGGGGCGTTACATGGGTGGTACCTGGGCATTCCCATGCAACCAACCATGCCTTTTAACGCAAAATCCTATCTGTAAAGAATTGTAGACAAGTTTTAGTGCCAAATATTAACACCAATTGAAAGGAGGCATTAAAAGGAAAAAAAGTTTTAATTTCTCCTTTCTTTTTGTACTTTGCATGTGTGCTGCAGATCATTCAGTGTGCTAAAAAACAGGCATGTAAAACCCCACACATAGAAGGTTTTAGCTTGGAACTGCACCTTCTAAATTATGTGATGCTGGTTTAAGCAGTACATGTCTATAAATGAGTATGTGCAACAAAAGGGTGACAGAGATACTGCCGAAGTCACAGCAATGTATGTTGAAAATTGAGTGTTTGATGAAAATGCCTATGCCTTTTGTGGTTTTGACATGGGAAGTCAACAAGGAAGATTGTACCATTAGCAAACCCATCTCATTGTTGCATTTGTTGCAGGCCCATTTGCGTGAGGTAGAAGAAACATTTACCATTGTTAATGTAGATGCAGCTCATTTGGACAGCGTCTTTCTCATTTGTCTGAATAAAAATTCCAGGCTGCAGGGAGAGATCATGTCTTCTGAAGCGTACCTCTGTGCCACTAGCCACTCACTACACTGGATATGTGACACAAACATGGCTTGTCTACTTTCATTCCATTTTCAAAGCTGATTATCTCCACTTCCAAAATTGGATAATCTATAAAGCATCTGATCTGGAAGATTAAAATTTACAACATTAAGGCAAAGCAGTCCTGTGAAGAGCACAGTAGTCGCTCCATCAACAATTCACAATAGCAACATTGCCAAGGTATAAAAGAAGTCACAATTGAAGGTCACACCTTATGCTATAAAGCCTATTGCAGCAGCATCGATAGATACATCCAATGTGCTGCGTTGGTTTTTAGAAGTTTTAGGATTACATCAAGCACACGGATTCAGAAAAGAAAGGAGCAGGCAATGTTGAAACAAAGAAGATTCTAGTAAATTAAGATTCATTGACCTATTGGCATGGGAAAAGCCAACAGTGGCCTAACCTTAGCAGGTTGGCAGTAAAATATCTGGCAAATCTTGTGGCCAATGTATCCATCAGCAAATTTTGAGGGCAGCTGGGTCACTTGCCACACTCAAAGCGACTTGTGCCTCTCCATGGTGGAGATACTCACAATGACCAAAATGAAAAGGTATTTAGCCCTAAAAAGTATTCACCTTCAGTAGGCACAGCAGTGGATAGGTTTATTTTTTAACCATCATAAGCATGCCAACTGATACTCTAGAAGAAGTCATTGAGTACAAAGATTACCCTACATACTGGACTAAAAATTATAAACACAATGTTTACTGTTACAAAATATAAATTAAACTGAACGGATATTATTTCTATTACATTTGGTGTGCCAAGAGATGTAGGTAAACCAAAATGGACTAGTAAGTTCAGTGTGCAATGGACAGATAGATCATTTGGCCTGGCCTGATACCAATCAGAGACAAATAATCCAACCTTAAAATCAACCATGGACAATGAACAACACCTTCTAAGTCTTCAATGGATGCTGACCTTTTCTGCAAAAAAACTAGGATCCACATATGCCCTATCTTTCATTCTCAAGCGCTGGTGATAAGGAAGATTCAGAGGTCTGAATTGCTAACATATGTCTCCTCCATCTGTTCTGTGGTTCAGCCCAGCTCTCTGGGCAGACAATGGCATAATTTAGTTGTATCATATTTATTCAGTATAATTATCCATATTATAAATATTGTTTGTTGAAATGTGTGCCCCCCCTTATTTCATACTTTAGAAAGCTAATTTAGGAGCAAGCAGGGTGCCTAAGATTGATTTGTGTTGACTATCATCATCCTTCCATGAATAATTTGTCATGTCCTTGGAAAGTGGACTGTTGTGTGTCTCTCTCTCTCTTTCTTTCTCTCGCTCTCTCTCACATCCTTTTCCTTAACACCCCTATCCATCCATTCATTGATCCTCTAACCCCAATTGAGAGATCAATTATGCTGTAATATATTTCCACCATCCACAGCTCTCAGAGATGGAGGGGCAGATGTGGAGCAAGCACTGCTAAACCTCTCTGGGAGGATGCAAAAAAGTGCAGTCACCACACCATCCCCTTACTCTCTCAATGGAACATAATGGTACTGGAAACGGTCAGGTATAGTATAGGTAGTTTCTTTTTATAATCAACTCCCCAAAGAGAACCTATAGGCTGAAAATTGTTTACACAGCTGTGTGAATAATCCATAGTTTGCCTGTAACTAATATAACATATATTTAGTATCTGGGCTACTTCTGTATTAGAAAAACATAGGGCACTTGATTTAGTATATGGAGGTCTTAATTGAACTGTGTTGATTTATTCTGGCCTCTGCTTTGGACAGGGTCAGACCAACCTATACGGAAATCAAGAAGTTCCTGACAGACCAGTCTGACAGGTCACTGCGTGCGTCAGTTATTTGGCTATTTGTGAGCCTGTTTTCTGGTCTGCTGGGCCAGTTTTTACTGTGGACTTCCCTGATATTAAAGCAAACATTGCCTGCTACAAACTCAAATCCATGCAGTATTTCATACTTTTGAACAGTTTTACAGCGTGTCTTTCGAAGTACAAAAGAGCCACAATTTGCAAACATGGAAACCATTTTTTTCTATCTCATTTACTAATGAGGGCCGCTTTTATATTGGTTCCTGGGACTATTTTCGATTCCAGTCCGACTCTGACTTTGGAGGTCCCCCTAGCACAGTCTTCTTTCATGTTGAAAATTCTTTTTGCTGGTATAACTTGATGTGAGTGTATGTGAGCAATCTAGGTTTTTGAGGGCATGTTTGTACACTAATTGTAGGGTGTTGTTGCAGGGACATGTATGTGTTGTTGTACCCCTTCCACTGGTGTATGATAAAAATACTGAGTTTTTCTGCAGCAGCAAATCCAGATAAAATTATTGACCATGGGTCATGTGCTTTTGGTTGTAACTTTTGAGTGTCCTCCCTGCAGTAAGGAGCTCTTCTGATGATGATGAGAAGCAGGAGCAAGCGGGATTGTTACCCAATGGCTCGTGGTGGTAGATTACATGTGGCGACTCCTCATTTGTTTAACTGAAAAACTAAGCACCTAGTATAACATTGTTTTTAAATTGTGCCATAAGCACCCCTGTTTTTTCGGACCAGATGATTAGACTGGTTAGTCTCCACCACGTGAAGTTTTGTGAATGGGGCCTTAATTAATATGTGAGGAGATTTTCTTCCTAAATTTCCTCTCTGCTCCCCTTTGTTTTAGATGAAAATGCTAATTGACCCCTGGGCATGGCACTTCCTTGTTCCCCCAATCAGGCATGCACCAAATCCAGTGGGGAAAGAGCTGCTCCCAGAACTAGTTTAAAGTGACCATAGACAAGGGGCTGCTAATTCTCCTTCCCACATGTCTGGGATGGGCACACAGGCTCTGCACAAGGGGAGAAAGGTTTCACCATCTAGGTTTTGGGAAGAGAGGGGGGCTGTGGATTGTTTGCAGTGGGGCACACAGGAACTGCTGTAAATGTGGGTAGGGTTTGCCATGGAATTGTGATCCATATTGGTTAGAAAGAGGGCAGCAGGAGCATTTGGGCACAGGCTATTGCCAAGCATAAAGTGACACCCCTGGGCATCCTCTTCAGAACGCTACTGGGCTTGTGGAAGACAGAAAAAATGACTGCACCGGCTACTGAGACCTGTGAGAGAAGCTGAGATACCAGACCTGCCCCTACCTGTACCCAGGACCAAGTAGTAAACTCCAAGGGTCAGTTGATTGATCTGCTGTTAAGATATGGGGACATAGCAAGCTGCATTTTTCCTGAAGAGCTAAATAGTTCCAACTTATCTTGCCCTGGAACTTGCTGGTGGCTTCTTCTTGAATCGATCTTCACCCCCAAGTGCTCCTGGCACCATTGGCTGAGTCAAAGTGCACTCCTTTTAACACCCTGAAAAACCTGTGACTTAGAAACCTTTTGGACCAGAAAACCTCCAGAGAACCAGGACAAACCTGCCAAGTCAATCTGGTGAAAGAGCATTGCTACTGGGCCAAAAACTCAAGATGCCCCCCTCTGAGTTTTTCTGCAGCAGCATCACCACGCCAAGAAAGCATGAATCAAAGCTACAGATGTACTTAAAACCGTCCTTGATGAAGGAGGCAACGCAGCATTGATCCTGCTGGACCTAACCGCGACCTTTAATACCGTAGATCACTCGATGATATGTTATTGTTTCGAGACTATTGGCACAAAGGGTATAGCCTTAGATCTACTCAGATTGTTTCTAAAGGACAGGGAAAATACAATGATGCTAGACAACTTCAGCTCCAAAACCTTCTCGCTATCATGCAGGGTTCGGCATGGGTCCTCGCTCAGTCCCACCCTTTTTAATTTATGCATAGCTGAAATTGCTCCACTTATCCAATCCTTTGGTCTCTCACTCACCTCTCACAGAGATAATACACAAATTTTGGTATCTGCTACAAACAAGGCCAAAGACACAAGCTCTCAGCTTCTTAACCTCTTCAGTGCCCATGACGAGATAGTCTCGTCATGGAGCACGGTTGCGGTGTGCCCATGACGAGACTATCTCGTCATGAACCCCACCCACTAGTGCAACGCCCGGCACAGGAGGGGGAAAGGGCGTGGCACTGAAGGGGTTAATTGTATGAGAGAAATCAGCACTTGGATGGACAGGCACTGCCTAAAGTTAAACTCGGATGAGACAGAGGTTATTTTCTTCAAAAATAATCCTCACTTCTGGACTCTTGGTTGCTGGCCATCAGAAATGGGCCCACTCCCAAAGCCAACTCCCAAAGTTAAAAGTTTGGGAGTAATTATTGATGACAAACTAAATCTCAGTAAACAAGTTAATACCGTCATATCCGCTTCTTATAATACTATAAGAACCATCAAAAAGATTCTTCCTTACATACATATTAACTCTAGAAAAACAGTCGTATCCTCCCTCATACTATCTAAAATTGACTACTACAATGGTTTATATATCAATCTACACAAACAATACATCAATAAATTGCAGGTCCTCCAAAACTCTGCCGCCAGAGTACTCCTAGATCTCCAAAAATCCGATTGGCCGCACTCTGCTAGTCCTACCAGCGTGTTACCCCAAAGAATTGTGGTCCATGAAGTAGCGTCGGCGGGAACGCCTATGCCAAAAGTTTAAAATGAAAATGAGTGTCGCGTTAGCCATCCCTGGACACGTGTTTCGAGGTAGTTGCCTCTCGTCAGCAGGGAGTAGGTATGTGTGTAGGGTTGCTGCGTAGGCTGCCAAAAAATATCCTCAGGTAAAGTACCACTCAAGGCGCACAGGTGCGTAGCCATGGGCTCGTCAGCCCCACCGGCTCAAGGGAGCCTGAATATAAACAAAAATCCGATTGGCCGCACTCTGCTAGTCCTACCAGCGTGTTACCCCAAAGAATTGTGGTCCATGAAGTAGCGTCGGCGGGTACGCCTATGCCAAAAGTTTAAAATGAAAATGAGTGTCGCGTTAGCCATCCCTGGACACGTGTTTCGAGGTAGTTGCCTCTCGTCAGCAGGGAGTAGGTATGTGTGTAGGGTTGCTGCGTAGGCTGCCAAAAAATATCCTCAGGTAAAGTACCACTCAAGGCGCACAGGTGCGTAGCCATGGGCTCGTCAGCCCCACCGGCTCAAGGGAGCCTGAATATAAACAAAAATCCGATTGGCCGCACTCTGCTAGTCCTACCAGCGTGTTACCCCAAAGAATTGTGGTCCATGAAGTAGCGTCGGCGGGTACGCCTATGCCAAAAGTTTAAAATGAAAATGAGTGTCGCGTTAGCCATCCCTGGACACGTGGATCTGCACCTGCGCGCCATGAGAGGTACTTGACCTGTTTTTAATTACATTTTGGCAGTCCACACGGCACCCCTTTACACTGACCTGCTCCCTGCTGACGAGAGGCAACTACCTCGAAACACGTGTCCAGGGATGGCTAACGCAACACATACTGTTCTTTTTACACATCGTGGCATAGGCGTACCCGCCGTCGCCACTACATTTACCACAGTCCTTTGGGGCAACTTGCTGGTGTGACGAGCAGTGTGCGACCAACTTTTGCACAATTTATTACGGCTCCCTTGAGCTAACGGGCTGACGAGCCTTGGATCTGCACCTGCGCGCCATGAGAGGTACTTGACCTGTTTTTAATTACATTTTGGCAGTCCACACGGCACCCCTTTACACTGACCTGCTCCCTGCTGACGAGAGGCAACTACCTCGAAACACGTGTCCAGGGATGGCTAACGCAACACATACTGTTCTTTTTACACATCGTGGCATAGGCGTACCCGCCGTCGCCACTACATTTACCACAGTCCTTTGGGGCAACTTGCTGGTGTGACGAGCAGTGTGCGACCAACTTTTGCACAATTTACTCCTAGATCTCCCTAAACTTCACTCAGTATCCCTTGCCATCAAGGAACTGCACTGGCTTACCATCAGGAATCGGATCGAATTCAAAACCCTCTGTCTCACATTTAAGCCCCTACATGGTATGGGTCCCGAATTCCTAAAAAATGCCATCTCTTGGTATACCCCTAAAAGGAACCTCAGATCTCTGGGAAACTACAAAGTGACACTTTTTAGATTCAAGAAAACTAAATGGGGTGGCAGCAGCTTCCTTACCGGAGCCACTATACTTTGGAATACACTGCCTCTCCACATTAGATTCACATCATCTCTACAGGTTTTCAGAAAACGTCTTAAAACTTGGCTTTTCAACAGTTAACATTCCCTTTAAACTGCTTCTCCTATTTTTCTTCTCTACTCTGCTCAGTTGTCAGTGCAAGACACACTCGGGTAAACGCTGTGCTGTATCAATTTTTTACATCCTACAAGAAATGAGACATTCCCAAGATTTACTCTAGTGGATGCACAATGTTAAATATTCAACATATGAATGCCACAGTATCTTTATTTTGCTAGAGCATAAAGAATCATCATGTAACTGATCTTGTTCTGATGTCCTTATCTATCTGTTGCTCACTTGCATCACTAATTAGAAATAAAGAATCAGACAGAATCTGAATATAACACTGCAGAGGTTCGAGAACAGTTTTGCAGCACAGCTTTCATGGTTTGACAAATTTTCAGTATGTAGGTGCGGTGACAAGACAGGGGCCCAACAGGAGTCCCATATTCCAAACAAGCAACACCTAACTCCCCATATCTATTCCTAACCTGACGTTTCTCAAGACTGCAGAGAGAAGTGAAACAATTCCTAAAATTGAAAGGGAAGTCTCTGAGTTGATGCTGCAGGAGAATTTCAAGAAGTGCTGCCAACAATTTCTGGGCAGGGTTCTCAACACCTAGCTTGAAGATTAACTCCTGTGGAGAGCCAGGAACACAGGTGAATTACTTAGCTGAAACTGAGGAACACATGTATAAAGAAGAATCCTAACAAATGCTTCCTCCCACCAAAAGTGAAGAAAGCTGAGTGATTGGCCTGCCCTGGATGTGGCTTTTCCAGACTCTGGGATCCTGATGTAAGCCCTTGGATCTGTGGACAATCACATCATGTAGTAGATTCTTATATCCCACTATAGCTTTCCGCTCAGATATTGCATACCATTGTTGATTATAGAGTGCTCACATGGGCACAGGATTAATTTTGCCAGTGATGTTGGGGTAACGCCTGGGTAGCACACATGTGACAGCCACAGAAGTCGCCAGCATGGCTCCTGTCTTCCAGCATGTATGGCATCCTGGCATATGGAGTGACAGTACCCTGAGCAAGGGGCGGAAGGGGTGATGAATGTCCCAGAATCAGAGGTGGATGAGAGTGGGGTGAGCCCTCCGTGACAAGTAATGACACAACCCCCCGACCTGGAATACACCTCCTTGGCTGGGAGAATTAACCACACTAGTTCGGAAAACAATAGTTTGCCTCTGAGCCCAGTAAGAGAAGATAGGTGTTAAATGCTGATGACAGCAGGGATTAGCTATTTGGTGGTGGACAGGAACAGTTGCCAAAATAAATAGGCCTTTTTAAAACTACTTCTTTTGACATGGAGATGCGGTGGAAGGCTTCTCCTATTCATTCCCAGGGCACTTCTTGACAGATATTCTTGAGATAACCAGTTTTTACCCAGTCAGGTGGGAGAAGACCTCATGTCCACAGGGGTGTAGCAAAGAGGCTGAAGACAGCAGAAGCTGTCCTTCCATTTTAGCTGGGTTCTCTTAGAGTAAGGCAAAGAGGAAGTGCTACAAAAGCAAGTGGGTGACTGCAAGAAAATAGTTAAGATTGGGTGGCAGAATTTCAGGATCTGGCACCTCAGCCACCAACATCTCTGAACATTCCTGTACCTGGAAAGATTCCACATGCAGAAGAATGCTCTTCTGAAATAATAATCCAAACTCCTGACATCTGCTGAAAGAAGAGAACTCGTCTGAGGACTCAAGGGCTCCAGAATTCTGCTGGCACCCAGGGACTAGAACTGCTCTCCAAGAGTCAAGTGCTTTGCCTCCTGTTTGTCTCCTTCAACAACACAAAAAGCAGAAGGACTCCTGACTTCAAAAGGACTCCAGAGACTACAGAGAACTGTCTCAGCAGAAACTCTAACTGAGTCATGATCTTGTGCCTAGAAACTCGCCCTAAAGAGCTGGGTGCTGCAGTACTGACTAGAAACAACTTTCCCAGCAGTTGGCCTTTTTGACATGCTAAATACTGGTTCAGTAGGACATCATGGTCAACGTATCTGAACTTGTGGAGCACTGACGGTCCTGAGAACAATGACTATGTACTACTTTACTTTTCCTTGGTATCTTTTTTGCTCCTTACATTTTCTTTGTTATTTCTAACTTGGTTTTGGATTTTTATTGTATTTAAAATTGGTGGTAATTGTTGAATTTAAAATACCCTTCTCTTGGGATTGCCTCCTGCCTGTGCCATAGCTATCAGGGGTTAATCAGAGATTCTCTTACAGCGTTGCTTTGGTATAGCCAGAGTGGATTGGCTTAGTTTGCAGTGCTATCTCTTCCCAAATTAGTAATCCCATTTCTAACAAACACTATTAAATATAGTGGTGATAGTAGACAATTTGAAATGAAAGGATGATGCCAGTGGTTCTGAAATCCATTCAGTAATCCTGATCATGGCTGCTCACCTAGGGGCATATGTATCAAGCCCTTTTCCCGTTCACTAACGGGACGATTCTCAGAATTGGCCCGTTTGCGAACAGGAAAAGGCCTTTTGGGATGTATCATCCCAAAAGGGCATCGCAAATTAGAGAATCGCTAAATTTGCGATTCTCTATTTTGCGATTGCATTTAAGGAATCTCAAATTGCGATTCCTTAAATGCAATCTATGAAGCACAGAAAAAGTGTGAATTGGCCGTAAGGAATCGCAAATTACCACCAACTTCAAGTTGGTGGTAATTTGCGACTTCTTTGCAAAATGCACTTTCTTGCATTTTTCAAAGTGCCATGTGAAGCATATACATGCCCTTAGGGCATGTATGTGCGCCACATGTGCACACATACATATTTCAGGAGTGCAACAGGGTGTCCTTTTGACACCCTGGCACCTTTGAAATTGCATTCTCATTTTGCGATTCTCAAATTGCGAATCGCAAAATGAGAATGTCTTCACATTCATTCCTATGGGCCTCCTAGCCCATAGGAATGAATGGGAAGGTATTCCTTAATTGCGATTAGCAATTTGCTTATCGCAATTAAGGAATGCCAAGGAATTGCAAAATATTTGCGAATTTTTTATTACATCCCGTTTTGCGATTCTCAAATAGCGATTCGCTAAAAATCGCTATTTGGAAATCGCAATAACGGAATTTGATACATATGCCCCCTAATGGGTTAATTTAGCCAAATGAAAAGGAGGTTGTGCTATTTGCCTACAGCCTTTCGCACGAAGACAACACTTCTAGCAGCACTTAATATGGCCATATTATTTGAGTAATTACTGTAGAGGTCAGAAGAGAATAGTAGTACGGTATTAATCTACTAGAAAAAGACATCTAATACTGTTCATGCAACAACAACTTTGCCTTGACACATGAAAACAAGGTATTAATTGAGAACCAATTGGACTATTCAGGAAAGCTGAGATTTGAAGAGTAACAGAAATTGTACTAAGTGCAATTCTGAATTAAGTCATAAGTGGAATGACAAACACCAGGGTGTAATCCGTAACCACGAATCGCGATGAGGGGATGGCGCATCTCCGCAGATAGCCAGCATCACGGAGATAAAACTTGTCTTCTTTGGGTACAACTCTCATTTTTGCTCCAAGTTTTATCTGAGATGCCTGTAAAGTTTAACGAACAGACAAACAGGGACAGGCTACTTAAAACCAGGGGTGAAAAGGCTGCGCTTTAATTTGCCAACGCAAGTCGAACAAAGGCCTCCGGTTCCCCATTATTTTGTTTCATTAGCTCAGTTTTTAAGAACACTTTGAAAGATCCAGGCTCCGTCTTCCCTCGCATCCATCTGATTGTCCCCGCCATGAAACCAAGGGAAGTGAAATGTCAAGAGGGCCAGGGATTATCTTAACCTTGGACCCGCGCTGATCAGAATCTCGGTTCTAAGTCAATGAAGGTGGCGCCTGTTCAGAATAACCTGATCACTTTCGTCTCCCAGAAAGCTCTTCTTCAGAAAGTGCGCGGCGGCGGTAGGTGGATTAAAGGTGCATTCAGCTGTAATGAGCCGCATCATTAAAAGCTGACCACAGCCCATTGAAATGAGGTGCAGAATGTGTAATTACTTTTACTTCAGACGCCGCTTTAGTACCTGGCATTTGGTATAGTTGTTCTGCCATTACTTCTAGGCTCTCCTATTATTTCTATCCGTTCTTTCAAACGGGCCAACTTGTTAATACAGATATTGCTTTACTGTAGGTACTTGTGTTCATAGCTTTTCTGTGCACCGAGACCAATTTGTTTTTAATGAGATGAACAGGCAGGGATCTGCAGGTTCAGGTTATTATACAGATTTCGGGCCCTTTTAATAATCAAAAGGCAACGACAGAGTGATTCTAGAGTGGCCCGTTTTACATTTTGCTTTACTGATCAGTCACCATCTTCCCTGCGAGTTACAGTGACAGAGAAACCAAGCGTTCGTTGTCAATGCATTTTTTAGTCTCAACCAAACATGGCATCTTTTTAGAGGGAGTAGGGGAGTAAGTGGTTGTTTGGAGTCAGAGGGCACTTGGTAAGATTAATGACCTCAATGGTGGCGTGTTAAATGTAAATATAGGAATGACAACTCAAATATGTTATGCACACTTCACATACACTGCGGCTAAGTAACAGCAACACATATCCCTGTTGAGTTGTTTTCTACTCAAGGGTCTAACTCCTGTTGTGAGTGTAGGACATTTTATTTTTATCACGGAAACTGGAAACATAAACTGGCAAACGTATGCATATTAAACAGCTTTTTTTTAACATGCAATGCCTAAAGACCTGAAATGTGCTAGCATGTTTTTTTTTCTCTGCCTAGATGAGCATTCCCTTTGAAATGTGCGCAGCAGAAAAACAACAGCGCAGGCACAGTACATTGTAGCTGAGAAGTTATGAAGGCAGCAGATGCATGGGTATCTGTTGGAAATGGCCCTTGTTGCAGGGTTATCCCCAACATTTTTTCTTCTTCCTCCTATTTTTCCTGACCTGTGTTTTTTTGGGCTTTAGGACTCCGGGAACTTTACCACTGCTAATCAGTGCTAAAGTGCATACGCTCTTTGTGTATATTGTTATTTTGATTGATTATCCCTGATTGGCATATATGATCTACTGGTAAGTCCCTAGTAAAGTGCACTGAGTGTGTCAGGGTGTAAGAATGGTATCAAAATCCAAATTATTTAAAGTTAATTTATTAGCAGCACGGCATACATCCTTGCAGGTTGATCTCCAGTAACAACTGAGACAACCAGTGGAATCTAGAGTGAAGCAATCCAAATGGAACATGGAATGCCATCCAAAAGATGCACAGTGCTTGTGTGATTAACACACAGTGTAAATACATGTATACAATTGAACCTGTAAAAACAGAATATAACATATCTCCCTTATCAACAAAAAGATAATATAACCATGAGGAATACATATACCATTGTGAACATAGGGGCATATTATCAAGCCAGGCGATAAAATTATCGCCGCTTTAGCAGCAGAAAACTGCTGCTAAAACAGCGATAATGGGCTTGATAGTATGCTCTATGGAATTCCAATTGAAGCCCATGTTAGATGTCCTTCACATCTAACATGGGCTTCAATTGGAATTCCATAGAGCATGTTATCAAGCCCATTATCGCCGTTTTAGCGGCAGTTTTCTGACGCTAAAGCGGCGATAATTTTATCGCCTGACTTGATAATATGCCCCATAGATGGAACATAACATTTAAACTAAACATAATCATAAAATCTTTTGGGGACATTTCTTATACGATTGTTGATTTTGACTCTTGAAGATACAGTATCTTTAAGATGTATTGAGGGTGGAATAGTGAGATTGTGATCATCATGTCTAGCACAAAAAGTTTGACTAGGATTTTTGACAGGACACTTGGCTAATCTCCTAACATTCCAGACCTTCCCATCTTGAGTAACAACACTGTTAGGAAATACTTTTTTTATTTGTATGGCCTTACCAAATTTCCCGAAACCTTTGTTAACAAAGCCAGGTCTTAAAACTTTAACCCAATCTCCAATCTTAAAATTATGCACTTTTACTTTCCATTTGTTGTCGTACCACTTTATGGTCTTGAGCTGTTTACATTCCACTCTCTCTGCAGTAACATGTACACATTCTTTGTCATTTGTCAACTCCTTGCATTTATCTTTGAACCACCATGGACATAGACTAGATGCAGGATTTCTCCCTTTTAGTAATTTAAATGGACTAATGCCAGTAGTGGTATGTGGAGTTATTCTATAAACCCACAAACGCTCTCTCAAGGCACTCAACCAATCATTACCATGTTTTAATGAATCTGAGACAAAATATTTAAGGACTCTATTGAACCTTTCCACCTGTCCATTTTCATATGGTTCGTACAGGGAAGTAAACGTGTGCTTAACTCCACAATTATTAAGAAACATATTCATTTCATGTGATGTAAGTTGCACACCATTATCAGACACTAAATTTGCAGGACACCCCTCATGTGCAAAAACTTCTTGAAAGAACCCAATTACAGCACTGGTGGTAGCTTTTGACACAAACTTGACCTCGGGCCATTTTGAATGATAGTCAATAATGACTAAAGCAAATCTCGAATTCTCAGGCAAATTACTAAATGGTTCGGATAGATCAAATGCTACTTTCTGCCAAGGTTCCTTGGGCCAAGGGACAATTTTCATGGGTGGAACATTTACCTTCAACATCCTTTCACTGGATATACATTCATCACACTCCCTGACCACACGATCAATAAACCTATCCATACCTGGCCACCAGAAATAATTTCTAATCAACCTTTTCATTGCTGAAATACCTGGATGGGTTTTGTGAGCTATTTTAAGAATTGTTTCCTGAACTCTTCTGGGTGGCACACACTTGCCGCCTTTCAAAATTAAATTTCCTTCCAGTTCTAGTTGGTCTGATACATTGTAAAACAATATCAATTCTGACCTTACTTGATGTTTGTTTGGCCACCCATCTAAAATACATTTTTTTTAGATCATTCCATCTGTCATCTTCTTTTTCACATTCAGACTAAAATTTTTCTGTAATGTCTTGGAACTGTGAAGGAACAATGTCATTAATGCTTACAACAAAATCTGTCTCTTTAACAACATTAACATCATCATGATTACATGGTAAACGTGATAAGAAACCCGCAGTGACATTTTTTTTTCCTGGCACATATTCGGTCTTAAAATTATACTCTTGAAGTCTTGATACTCATCTAGAAATTCTGGCAGTAGAATTCCAACCTCCACCTGTAGACAGAATGGTAACTAAGGGCTTGTGATTTGTCCTGAGTACGAATTTACTTCCCCACACATAAATTCTATAGTGTTCTACTGCCCATACACACGCAAGTAATTACTTTTCAATGACAGAATATTTACGTTCCGTTTCATTTAAAGTCCTTGATGCAAATGCAACATTCCATTCATGCATACCTTCCCTTTGAGATAATACACTACCTAGACCATATAGACTGGCATCAACTGTAATAATGCACTCTTCTTTCACTCTAAAAGGTTTTAACGTTTGTGCATTTACTACATCTCTTTTTATGCTTTCAAAAGCATTTTGCTGTTCATTTTCCCAAGAAAATTTAACATTTTGCCTTAATAATTTTCGTAGTGGCTCCATTTTTGGTGCAAAATTTTCAATGAACTTGCTATAATACTCGCACATTCCTGCGAATGATAATAGTTGATCTTTGTTTATAGGAGTGAGAGCATTAATTATGGCATCAACATTAGACTTTTTTGGTACAACGCCATCTCCAGATAGTGTATGGCCTAAGTACTCCACAGATTGTTTAAATAGTTTACATTTATGAGCTTTCAAAGTTAGTCCATGACTATCTAGTCTTCTGCATACTTCATTTAGATGTGATTCATGTTCCTCAACATCCTTCGAGAAAATTAAAATGTCATCCTGGAAACATTTAACATACCCATCTATGTCTCTGAAAATTTGGAACATAACTCTTTGGAACACAAATGCTGCAGACGCCAAACCAAACGGCATTCTAGTATATTGAAATAGGCCTCGTCGGGTAATAAATGCAGTTAATTTCTTTGACTCTTCTGTGAGCTCTATTTGTTGGTACACAGATCTTAATTCTAACGTAGAAAAGATTTTAGGGCCATCCAACATAGATACTACTTCATTAATATTTGGAAGCGGATGACAATCTATGACAATGTTTGTATTTAAGACCCTCAAGTCCACACACACCCTGAGTTTTTGGTCTGGTTTGCGCACCAAAACAATGGGCGAAACCCACTCGGAGAACTCGATAGGTTCTATAATACCTTCATTAGCTAAATCTTTCAGCATCTCTCTTAATTCCTCCCTTATATTTATGGGAACACCTCTCAACATTTGTTTAACAGGTATGGCATTGGTCTTTAAAACAAATCTTGTGTGTAAAATTTTTCAACTTGCCCAATTTGTCACAGAAAACATTATCATAAGTTTCAATAAGCCTTGTTTCTTTGTTAATTAAACTATCATTTGGATTGATGATAGCTATATTTCAACATTATCCTCACTTAAGGAAACAGGTTCCTTGGATCGTGGATTGAGGATTATGCCCAACCTCCATTGTTCACGTCATCCCAACACATTCACCCCTTTGATGGCAATGTATAGTTTAATCTGAACTAACCTTCCTTTGAAACCTAAGGTAACATGTAAGAAACCCTCTATATCGATCCTAGAACCATCAAAACTTTCTGCACAAATATCTGAAGGTTGTAATTTGTTATAATCGCAAACATCAACTAATTTTTCATTGAAATATTTCATGGTGATAATTGTCCAAGGTGATCCAGAGTCTACCATAAGATCTATATCAGTCTCCATGATGCTGAAGGTGCATATGGGTGATTTGAGATTAATGTCAGGATCTTTGTTTAAAATTGAGACCATGAATCCTTTGTCCTGTTCTGGAGATTCTTTGATACTGGTGACTTTGTAAGATTCCGAATTATTGGAGATGTTACATGTACGATTGGAATGTCGTTTCACATCCCTGCAAATATTACTGAAATGACCCAACCTACCATAAACTCTGCATTCTTTATTAATGGCGGGGCAACCAGAAAATTATGCAACATGGAATTTACTGCCACACCTATAACAAAAAGAGTGACCGCTGACAGTGTCTAACTTTCTGTTAGGATGACTAATGGCCGGTTTTGACACGCATCCATGTGAACTATCACTTTTTTGTTCAACTTTTGATTTAATAACACAAATCTCCTCCTCTTTGGTTGAAGTATTAGACTTTTTGCTTACAATGTCCATCCATTTCTCTGATTGTTCAGTAGATTTCGCTGTGGCAATAGCTTCTTCTAAATTGGGATCTCCCATGACCCATAATTTTTCTTGAGCTTTTTTATTTCTGACGTGTACACTAATTTGATCACGGATCATTTCGTCAGTAATGCCACCAAAATTACAATGTAGACTCAAGGATCTAAGTGCAGTTCAATAGTCGTCAAACGATTCTTCCTCCTTTTGTTCCCTTGTGTAAAATTTAAATCTGTTCAAAGCGATATTGGTAACTTTTTTAAACCTCTTATCCATTCTAGCTAAAGCGTCAACATATACATTCATATTATCCCCACTTCCGTTCACTGTTGTAACTTGAGGAAGTGCTCTGAATACATCCTGTCCTTCTGACCCTAAGCAATGTAAAAAAATGCTCTTTTTCCTCTCTGCACTCATCCGCTCACCATCTATAACCTTCATATAGTTTATAAATTCCTCTTTCCATCTTGACCATGGAATGGGTGGGTCTCCTTTGTTTTGTAGAAATTTTGCTGGTGGGTCAAATTGCATTTTGCACCAAAATTTTCAACAGTGTGTGTTACATGGATATGGTATATTAATATAAATTCCCTTCTGACAGACAACAGTGTAATATAACTGACTGTGTACTAGAAATAATGTGCTGTTTTTAAGGAGTACTGTGAAATTGTTGAGATAGAAAAAAACAAACAAACCTGAATTTGAAGATCAACGTAGTATTTGTATTTCTTTAAAATAAACTTGCACAAATTTGTGGAAACGGTGGCACTAAATTATTATTTCCCTTTCAATTGCTTCAAAAGAATTATTTTAAAGCGCTTCAGTTGGAGAATGCGCTCTTACGGAGACTCGGTGATTCATCGTGGTGCTTGATCTGTTGCCATGGAAATATGCAAAATGGCCGTCCGGAAGTACGTTGAGCAACAGGCCGCGTGATGACAAAAGAACGCTTACGCTGACCTGTTACGCGTTTGATTCCCGGAACACTCTCGCATTAGAATCTTAGCGCCCTCGGTGATGGAGGCTGTCTCGAGACCGGTAAGCGTCCGTTGGCAATGGAACAAGTTATTTTGTAATGGATCCAATTAAATTCGGAAATTCACATACCTTTTTTGAATATTGACTTGCGAATCCACTTGAAACAAACAGGCTCCAGTACAAATTCTATGAACGAAATAAAGTACCTCCATGAGTATAAATCCAGAAATCAATTGAATCCAGCGTAGGTTACCATATACACTCCGTTCCCGTGCTGCAGTTTAGACAGGAGTGGACGGTAGTCTTCCCTTCATCGCCATTGTAAGAATGGTATCAAAATCCAAATTATTTAAATTTAATTTATTAGCAGCACGGCATACATCCTTGCAGGTTGACCTCCAGTAACAACTGAGACAACCAGTGGAATCTAGAGTGAAGCAATCCAAATGGAACATGGAATGCCATCCAAAAGATGCAGAGTGCTTGTGTGATTAACACACAGTGGAAATACATGTATACAATTGAACCTGTAAAAACAGAATATAACACAGGGCCTGTGAATCAAATGCTACTAGTGGGCCTGCAGCACTGGTTGTGCCACCCACACGAGTAGCCCTGAAAAGAATCTCAGACCTGCCACTGCAGTGTCTGTGCGCAGTTTTAAGCTGCCATGTCGACCTGGCAAGAGCACCCACTTGCTATGCCCTATCCTTCCCTTTTCTTACATGTAAGGCACCCCTATGGTAGGGCCAAGGTACCCCCCCGGGCAGGATGCAGTGTCTGTGAAAGGTAGGACATGTACTGGTGTGTGTGACATGTCTTGATAGTGAAATACTGCCAATTTCTTTTTTCACTATTGATAGGCTATCTTCCCCCCAGGATAGAACAGGAGATACTATGTAACATCTTACAAGTATAACTTCCCATTGGGACAAGATAGAGAAATAAAGTTTAGATTCTCTGAACTCAGAATTTAATAACACGTCTTTTAGTAAAGATGTTTTTTAAATTGTGTGTTTGAAAATGCCACTTTTAGAAAGTAGTTTTTTTCTTGTTTAACCATTCTGTGTGCCTATGCCTGTTTATGGATTGACTGTCTGGTTTTGGAGTGACAGGGGCTGGGGATGTGCATTCACTATAGACAGCCACTGGGGGGGGTTGAGGTGTCCCCTGCTTTTCCTGGGTGACTCACAGCTGAGCTGAATAGACATTGGCTGCATTTAGAGTGATGGGGGTAGTTTCATTTGCATCTAAATAGGCAGTGTCTCCTCTGCACAATGCTTTCTCCACCTCCTTTAGTGATGCTGCACCAGAGATGACAGAACTGGTTTGGACTGGGCTCAAAGGCCCTTGCCACAAAGAGAGAGAAGAGAAGATGGGGTATAAGTATTGGACCTTAAACCCCAGAGAATTAGATCACTTCTGGGCTCAAGAGGAGAAGAACTGGAGTGCTGTAAGAAGATGTACTGCCCCTTTGCTGTGTGCTTTGCTTGGTTGGCCTGCAGTTGCTTCTTCTGCCAAGGAAGAGAAAAACTGGCCTAGCAGACTGTAAAACAGGCTCGCCAATGCCATCACTGCCAGTGCCTGCATCCTGCACGGGCGGGGGGTTATATAGTTCTGATAAACAGCAACGATGTCTATGGCTGAGGTATCTTCACTTTGCCATTAAGGATTCCCAGTGTCTGGAAGTGGTCTACGCACGTTTCGGTGAAAAGTATGCTATGCTATGGCACAATGCGGATAAAACCAGTAGAGAGGAGATAAAGACACCGGAACAATCTATAGGAACTATCTGGACCACAAAAAAAATTGGTCTTGCCTGTCCTTTGGGCAATCATGAAGAGACGATAGTCACGCTTTCTGTGACCTTTGAGATGGAGCAAATATGTGAATTATAATACTCAGATGTGAGAAGCATATAGAAAGAAAACTCTTGACACATGGATACATGTGCCGATATTGGATCTGAGTAATATATACAAACCCCTGTTAGGACCTCTCTGATTAGGTAATTAGAATCAATCGGCCTTGCAATATACCTCCTACTGATGGTTTCCTACTTAATGGCAAAGTGAAGATACCTCAGCTATAGGCATCATTGCTGTTTATCAGACCTATATAACCCACCGCCCAGCTCTATTGGATTAATTAAGTTAATCTGTAATTGGTCCTGATGAAGGTGATATGAACTAATTTTCACCGAAACGTGCATAGACCACTTCCAAACACTGGGAATCCTACTAAAGACACAGACAAGAAAAGAACCAGTCGAGAAGAATAATTTAACTCTCAAATGTCTATGTTTTGAATTTAAAATTACATAGGATCCTATTTATACTTTGTATTTTAATGTTATTGTTTGTGTTGCTAGTATGTATGATATTATGAGTGAATAGGCTGATAGGTGAGAATGTAGATATGATGATTGGTTGTGGGGTTATTCGCAACGTTGTGATTTGTTTTTCAAATGCACATACTTCAAAATATATGAATTTGCAAAGATATGTGTGATTTTATGCTCTTGTGAACACAATAATAAGAAAATATACAATCTAAAAATGAAAACATACGTTTTTGATACATAATAACACTAATTTATGTAGTAAACACATGTGAGAAGATTTTGTATAAGGGGATATGTCTTATGTTTGAGCCTCTTGGCCAATGTTGAAATGAGATAGGTCAGTATAGAGGTTCCTCTTAGCACCAGAAAACATATGCATGCCAGCAAAATGAATAGCATTACAAGTAAACTATATACAATGAGAAGCCCTACCATGTTTAAAGATATATCTGTCTCATCCTATTCTCCCTACGGGGGCACAGTGATATATCATAGATCTCTGGGATTAGAACCAAACCCATACCTGTATTTTAGTTAGGTAATCTTCATCTCAGGTTCCGCAAGGCTGGCACTTTCATCTCAGGACCTCTCCTCTGCAAGAATGCCTCTCACTGTTTTCACATGGCACCTCCCAGTGTATATGATACGAGACTGTCTTTTTTAAAACAGCAGCTGTAAATGTATGTTGTGTCTAAATGCCAAGCTACATTGCTAACCGAGCACAAAAGACAGGGCACAACATTGTTTGACCTTGTATGAGATGTTCATACACAGTTTCAGAGAGAAGAGCCAATAACAAAAACATGTGCAGTGCTTTCCTAAATATTATAGTGGCACAAAAATAAATGCACTGAGTATAATGTGTGCAAAGCATCCTACAGCTTGCAATTAGGCTAAAATAAGAAGGAGAAATAAGTGTGCCCTAAAGAGAACTAATGACATCCCACTTTTGGTCGGGTAGGTAACGGAGAGACTACTAGATAAACACCATATAGCACAAGTTAAGTGAATTCAATGCTTTGCTAATTGACAGATTATACAAACAAATGACATCAATAAAAATAAAAAGCATAACATGTCAATTTGGAAACATGACCAGATTAAGGTGTGTCGGAGGTATCCATGATATCGCCTATAATTTTAAGAGAAAGTGAACCCAGGATGGACTTCATCTCCGCAGACGATGAATCCACCATAGCCCAGTTCAAATCATCCAGAGAGTAGACATGATCTTCGGTATCACCCAATGCTGAGAAAGCATCCAGGCAAGCAGCATCTGTGTTATTAGAGCTAAAGTTAAATGAGTCATCTTCTCTGAAGGGAGGGGCTCATACCTGGCATTGTGCAGCGGTCGCAAGTCAATGGGGCAACTCAAAATGGGTTGTTAGAGGACCCCATGAACAGGTTCATGTCCACAGGAACCGGTGTTTGCAGAGCCAGGCAAATTTCCAGTGCCCATTTGAAAAAGCACCATAGGCTATCAAACACAAGTTGGACGCAGGCACACCAGAAAGGTCGGAATGTCAATGACCAGACAAGATCCAGTTCTTCGAGCAGCAGGATTCCAAAGAATCTTTCCATGTGTTCATGCTATAACTGGACCAGTGGTTGTTTCAGACAGCTTCAAGGCAGAACAACCAATGTGGAGGAGCACAAATAGAAGCAAAATGCAGCAAATGAGGAATAACACCAATGGGATGCCTCCAAACACATTAGATAAAAGGAAATGAATAAGAGCCAGTATAACTCCAAATATTTTTTGGAAGGAACTGACAATGCCAGAACTGAGAACTTTTAAAAAGTAAGCAAGGCAGGCATTATTAGATGCATTAAAAATGCAATGAACTAATTCAGAGAAATGTATTGGGAGGTTGGTGGTTTTTTTTTTTTTTTAAACAATCTTTATTCGATTTTTGCATAGAAGGATCATTGAGGTACAATCTGTATTACACGCAGTACTTATACATATTTCCAGGAACGTTATGCAAGTATCTTAAACTTTCTTACAGCTGGTATCATGTATTTGTCAATGCACATCAAATAAACCATACGAGCGGTTGACATTACATTAGATATATGCATTGCTAGTTGTCTGATCATGACTACGTGTTATTTCCCCCATCTTCAAGGCTCTGTATGTATGGGGGCAATGCCTCCCGAACAACCCTCTAACTCCCAATCCACCCTAACCCACCCATTCAACGCAAACGCACCACAACTTTCAGTCTGGGGGTTTCAGATCTCCACTCTACCGTGGAAGATGGGGTGATGGGGAGTGGAAGGGGTCCACCCCCCCCAGCACGGAATGAGGGGAGGATGGTGAGCAGCCGGGGGGGGGGGTGCCCGGGGGGGGGAAGTATCATGTCCCACCAGAAAATGGTCTCTGTCAAACTAGAATTTACAATACTCAGTGCCAGGGAACCGGCTCCAGTCACTCCCAAACGCATCCGCCGGTACGTATACAATCTCAGACTGGGGTACTCCGGGGACTATTCCCCACAGCCTCCCCATCCTCCTCTTCCACCTCTCCCCTGAATAGCTCGGTCAGGTGTGCCCATTCTAGGGAAATAGGACGCTTTCGCAGTCCTCGACTCTCCTCCCGGTACAACGCCTCTCGTTCCGCTACCGACCACCTCAATACTTCCTCTCCCCAGACCTCCACCCGCGGCGGGGCCCGAGACTTCCAACGCTGGGTGATCAGGCGCTTTGCCAGCATTAAGGCCAGATTGGTAAAACGGCGCAACAGTTTCGCTTTAAGGGGGAGCGGCAGCAGACCCAGTAGGCAAGCTTCTGCTGTGTCCCAGGAGGGGCGCTCAGTAATTATATTTAAAACATGTGTTATCCTGCCCCAGTATCCCCGCAGCGCCGGGCACTGCCACAGCATGTGCAGCAAGTCGGCATCCTGCGCCGGACATCGTGGACAGGACGCGACTGCTGAAGCATACATCCTACCTAGTGTATGGGGTGTAAGGTAAGCCCTATGGAGAACAAACACCTGAATAGTTTTCAATCGACAATTGCGGGAGGTTGGTGTTTAACAAGGACTATATTTCACTAGATGTCCTTGCAGCTTGTAATTAGAAGGTTCCTCGGAAGATGTTAGTGGTACTTCTTTTTGAAACAATAGTGCCAGGGGTGGGGAGTTTATATGGCCCAACGCCCGAGCCATGTAGATTTCAGTCACGGTCATTTCAGTCTTCAAGTCTATTTTGTCCTATTGGCAACAAGACATAAAATTACTGAAAGAAAACACAGAGCCTCGGTCATGTGGGAAATACTTGAGAGCCTGTGATTGACCTGAGGTCGATGACTGTTCTCAAGTTAGGGATTGGGTAGAGGAAAAATGTGCCCTCCCCAGAAATAACATCTCTGCCTAGGGATGGGCTAATAGGGAATCACTGAGTATTTTGTCATATTTTTACTCACACGCTAACATGCACATATTCTGGGGCCCAAGATCCTTGTAAAAACTGCAAGTAAGGGGAAGCCAATGGAGCACCCTCTATTACAGCTTCATCAGTGTCATTTACGAGGCTGGAGATGGAATGTGGCCTCATATCCTTGCCCTTTGGATTCCTGTGATAAGCTTCTCATTGGGCATATTATGAGCTCGTTCCAATGGGAATCAAAATTATTCTTTTAATGCTGCCCCTGGGGCAGCTTCTCATGCACAGTTGATTCAACGTTTCACACTGTTCAACACTGGCATGTTCAGGTCTGTGTCCAAGTAAGTGTCCTTTACCGGCTGTGATACTGTGCTGGGGTTCAGCTGCAGAAAGTTGTGTGCATCTGAATGGTGTGCTTTTGTTCTTGAGTGTGCTTTATAGATTGAGAGTTCCTGGCTTTGCCCGCTGTCCTCATTCACCACCTGCCCTGAAATTGACCAGGCTTCTTTACTGCCATTCCCTAAGAAAGCCCTCCCTCATCCACAGTTTTGTAGACACATCATCAGTACAGCATTCTTACCTCAATGATGCAACCCCTCCTCTTGCCATCTGATCTTATATCTTGGCCCCTGACCTCATGCAATCATTAGCCCATTCCCTGCTCTATGAGGGATCTCCATAACTTCACCCAGCTCTTTTGAAAACACAGTTACAGACCTTGCACCTGTTTACTCTTAATCACCCCTGGGTTCGTCTACACATTCAATGGCAGCTGCCTCTACACTACCCCTTAAGTCAGCAGAATGTCCCACATGCAGTTTTGAATGTCGTCTACCCTGCGTTCTGTACCCCTTTCCTCACCATTAAATCTCCCAGTTTAGGGAGACGAATCAGTCTTTGTAAGGGTTTGTTTGCTGTGGCATTGCTCTGCTTATGACACAATGTGCTGCAGAGGGGGTGTGTATGCAAGTTGTGTGCCGGTGTGGAGTGTGTGTGTGCACACACTTGGGTCTTCCATGCTGGAGGCCTGGCAAGCAGAGGAACGTGTGCTTGTTTTTATTGTGCGTCTACAACAGGTTGTGTGCCTGCAGGTTGGATGCATGTGCATGCCAGAAGAGGGTACGTTTGTCTTAGCAGATTGGGTATATGTTTTAATGTGCCTTTGCACGAGGCTCTGTCTGTGGGCTAGAGGTGTGTGAATGCAAAAAGAGGGTAAGTTTGTCTTTGCGGGCTGTGTGTGTGTGTCTGTATGAAGTGTCTCTGAATTGTTTTCTGTGCCTACCTCTGTGCAGAGTGCCTGTCTTAGCAAATGTTTGCGGGGCGCTCTTCTGGGTCTCTCCCCCCCAAAGAGATATTTAGGATCCGTTGCTCAAAAGCAGCAGATTTTGAAGACATTCTAGTCCGCCTGTTGCTTCAACAGGAAGGAAAGAACAAGATGAGAGAGGCTGAAAAGCAAGAAGAGTCCAGAGAAGGAAAATAAACTGAGAGAAAAACGAAAAGGTAGCTAAAGTAGGCAGTAGATGTCAGCAAACATCTTAAAGAAATGAGTATATATGCGAGGAAACCACAGCTCGAAAAGATGGGCAAGAAAGGGAGAAGAATGAACATTATTTGTAATTGCAGCAAGTTGAATTGCATACGTGTGTTAAAAATGTGATTTAGGTGTCTCGTGAATGTGACCTTTCAAGAGTTAGAGGTGTTATTTGCTGTTGAGTTTGAGATTTAATCTCTGTCACAAATATGTGTAAATGCACCTACTGCAGGGATCCACGTATTTTCCTGAAAGTCACCAATTTCGCCTCTAGTGAGATAGTTGAGGGAGGTTAATACTCCATATGCACAGATTATTTGTCATTTATTGGTCCCAGGTTCTGATCATCCGCTTTTATAAAAGTGGGTTACTGCAGACACATCTGTGTTACATTTATCCGATTTTAAATACAGTTGCTGCATTCCAGCACTGCATGGCCAGTAGGAGATTTTTATCAGGATAAATGGGTTACAATGAAAGAACTTGAAAAATAAGTTAAAATATGCTAATTTGCACCATTTTGCACCAATCACCACCTCAAGCTGTCTAAACTCTAGAAATGTTTTTGCTCTTATAAAAAGCTATGAACTTGTCTGTTTTGTTCAATATAAGATTTAAGTAGTGAGTAGGACATGTGGATTTCTCTAAAGGGCAAGTAGATTTCTGAATCATTTTGCCATTTTGTGCAAACAGATTTTTAAAAGAATTTCATACCCCTGAGTGCATTGAATCTTCTTAGCATGCTAAAATTTGCTTTCAAAGTTGCAATGAATGGCCACAATGAGCTATCGTAGCCTCCTTGCGGAGGTGGGAAGAGCATGTTATTGCAGCAGGTGACAATGTGGGAAACCAACAAAATACATGGGATCCCAGCTTTCATTCCACAAAATTCATGATCCTTTAGCATTAAATAGCTTCAGTTTGAAAGACCTTGAATGATTGAAGGGGCTGGGATTCCTTTTAGAAAACAGGCCAAATTTGCTGCCAAGCCGTCTCAGACTACAGGAGGTAGCCCATAAACCCTAAAGAGACTAGGGCGATCATCTGTAACATACAACAATGTCTCATAGGGTATTAGTCAAAGGTCAGTTTCAGGCAGCACAATTAATTGCTGAGACTGGAAGGAAAGAAGGCGAGAACCAGGGAGACAACAGTTTTTTGTAACATAAATTGTACTTTAGTAAATAGATATATTTGTCATATTTAGTTTAATCTATTCAAACATATGGAAGGGTGACACTATGTTACATTAAATGGCATGTAACCTGCGGAATACTGTGCACAAGTGCTCGTGAAAAATTGTGACGGTGCAAGTGACACGTGAGGAAGTATGTACAGCGACAGGAAGGGGTGCAACAAAGAACAAGTGAGAGTGAAATTTACATAGTTGGGATACCCAAACAATAAATAATAATATACAAAGAAAGCAGTCAAGTAGGGTATCCTTGAGGAAATAGCGCCGACATTTTCTCTGCAAAAGGTGACGCGTTTCGGCCTGTAGAAGTAGTTAGGCCATTATCAGGACAATCATCAGGACCCGGTTACTGTTCTTAATATGGCAGTGCTGAGAATAAAAAGATATCTATATGTGGTTGGACACAGGTCACTAACTTGATGAAGGCTTTGCCGAAATGCGTCATTCTGTTTGTGGCACAATAAAAAACGTATTGTGCTGTCCTTTGGTGTGTCGCTGTATTTCTTTGGGAGTTCCCAAATCGGCACTTTCTTCAAATTTAAATAGCGGTTGTTGCAACTGCTGCTGGCACCGGCGTTGTTAGGAGGGTGAGCGGCCAGCTGTAACAAACTGTTATCGATTCAAATTGAAGCAGTTCCCGCCGCTCCAGAGACATCGACTTATTCACTGTCGGGTAAGTGGGCGGCGTGTGGGCAGATGGGAGTCATTCTAATTCCTTGCCGGAGGGTGGGGGTTGGATGCAGCTCCTGCATCTGTCTACAGAATCGCATACCCTACCTTGATTAAAAGTGGCATTGGAGCAGACACAACTCCCACGCTGGGATTTGACGTAGGGCATCTAAGTACAAGTTGTGAAATTATTTACTGGTTTTAGAAAATTAGTATGAATGAATGGCAGACTGTCAGGAAGGCTGTAGCCCTTTCGCTGTTCGATGAAGATTAGGAAACTCAAAGCATCTCATCTTCACCCGGAAGCAATGGAAATACAACAGAGCCGTCTCTCAAACAATAATTATTACTTTTGGAGAAATTATCAAAAAGAAAGCTAAACAAATGTTGGGAGATTACTTCCCTCACTAACTACATTGAGGCAAACAGAGTGCAAAGAGAACTCAGAATATCTATAATTCCCACATATGAAAACCCAAATCTGGAATTATTAAAGGAATGGTCGACTTTTATGGCGAAAACATGCAAGGGCATGTTAGAAATGTTGGTAAAATATGCCAAAATTGATTTGGACACTACTCAAAAAGAGCTAGCAGAGCTGAGGCCAGAATTGGATAAATTCACAACTGAAAAAGCAGTAATTGATTTTGAAAAACAATTGGAGACCAAAGAAAAACATTACGAGAACACGATCAAGGCGAAGAAACAGCGCTAGTTTTTACACCATAAATGAGACTACACCGAAGGTCGTATTCTCACATATGCGAAGCGTTTTGACTGGGTGCAGAGGAATTTTCATACAATGCAGAGACAAAGACAACAGGAATCTGTATCGACGGGCTCGAGTTCAGATCTGAGTTCGGACACAGAGGCTCAAACTGTCCCTTTAGGAGTACGCCCCCTCACCTTCCTTCACGAATTTCAAATTTTAAAACAAAAGAAGGAACAGGAGGAGAAGCTGCAAGTAAAGACCAGAGGAAAAGGAAGAGGCGCAAAAAGAGGGAGAGGCGCAGGAACAAACAAAAACCCAGAATAAAGAACAGACGGGCAGTAGAACTATCCCCTTTCAAAAACCTACAGATCTTGTACACACAACTAATAAATCAGTGATCAATTTGTCCTCAAGGATTTTAACAGCAGAGGAAAAGTCTCTATTAAAATTGGGATTATCATTCTGTCCTACATAAGACATTGATTTTGTCAGCACTCGCATTGATCTTTTTCTTTACATCTGCAAACTAAAACTGATGAAAATATAAAAGATGGCCATAAAATCCAAAACACCCAGGATTGGTTGCCCTATACCAGCGGATGTGTCTGACTTTCGTGTGGAAGATGCCAATCTCCTCTTGGACATTCATCAAATGGAGGAAGACATGGCAGATTTTTTAACTAAAGAAAAAAGCAGAATGTTAATTGAATTGGGTTTCAAACCAGATGCCACCTACCATACTGGTCTTAGACCAAAATTGGAATTTAACCCAAATGTCCCACATGACAATAAAGATGCCTATAATTTGATCATGATACATGAAATCAACAAGTTGAGGGAACAATATTCCAAATCACGACAGGATAACCTGACAAAATCACAAAGAAACGCCTTGAATGCATTATCTAATGATGATAGCATAATTATAAAACCTTCAGATAAAGGTGGTAACGTTATTATTATGGATGTCCAACAATATAATCAAGAAGCCCTAAGACTATTAAGAGACACTACTTGCTATGAGGAAATCAATTGGGATGTATAAAGAATAACGGTTGGTAAATATCATGAACTACTGGAAGGCTGGTGGGAGGAGGGCATGTTGGATGGAGAGGAGTATTTATTCCTGAAAACAGAGAATCCACGTGTCCCCTGCTTTTATTTATTGCCAAAAAGTCACAAACACCCCACTAGACCACTGGAAAGGCCTAGAGTATCTTTCAACGGGGGGCTTTTGGAGAATACTTCCATTTTTCTCGACCTTTATCTGTCACCTTTTATCACTAGATTGATATCATAGTGTAGGGACAGTACCGATTTTTTACGTCGCATACATGACATCACCTGGGAGGAGAGCTATCACATGATAGCATTAGATGTTTGTTCATTGTACACTTCCATTGATCAAAGGCAGGGTGTGGATGCCTGCATGTACTACTTCAGGGAGCGGCACAGTTCTCTTTGGGAACACACACAAATGTTGGAAAAAATGATGCTTTATTGCCTCAGAGAGAATATTTTCATCCTTGACAAAATACTATACCATCAAAGATCGGGCACAGCAATGGGCACATGCTTTGCCCCCAGCCTAGAAAATCTTTTTCTAGGCTGGTGGGAGGACCAGATCATGTGGGTGGAAGAGAATGAAAAATTCACCGAGCACTTCCCTATCTGGATCAGGTATATCGATGACCTGTTCCTGATATGGAATGGGCCGGTGGATCTAGCACAGGAATTCATTGAGTAATTGGGAAGAAATTAATTAAATCTGACCTTTACTCATACCATCTTCGTATTGTGAGTTTTTGGATATAGCTATATGTATGGAGGATGGGCAAATGGTGACCAGCCTCTTAAGAAAAGACACTGCTGGACATACCTTGCTCCACGCTAACAGCAACCATCCCGTTCCCCTTCGTAACAGCATTTCCTTTGGGGAGTTTCTTCGGGCTCGAAGAGATTGTAGTACTGAGGGAGGTTTTGCAAAAGAACAACAACCTATAGTAAAAAGGTTCAGGCAACGGGGCTACAAAAACAGGGTCATTACAGCGGCCAGTAAGAAAGCCAGGGACATTACACAGAATGAGGCATTGTTTTCCTCTAGAAGAAATATCAAGAGTGACACTGAGGTCCCAAGATTGATTACGACCTATAATACCAGGTCAAATAACATAAAATGCATCATGAAACCGCACTGGGGATTACTTGAACCTGACCCCATAATTGGTTCCTATATAGGTAAGACACCATCGATAACAAGTCAAGTCCGGCTCCCCGCTGGACCCCTGCCCCGCTTATATATTAAAGCAGATTTACACTCACTGCCCCTCACCACCCTTAGTGCTCTTAAACAGCTCGCTGGCTAAGGGCATTGTTACTCCTGCACTCAAATCGGCTGTGATTGTCCCGATCCTGAAGAAACCTGGTGTGGACCCCTCCGATCCAGTTAACTTCCGTCCAATTTCCCTCTTGCCTTACCTGGCGAAGGTATTGGAACGGCATGTGGTTAAAACCTTGAGCGAGTTCGTGGAAAGTCACGGCGTGTTAGCCCCTAGACAGGCCGGCTTCCGCCCAGCCCACTCAACTGAGTCCGTTATAACATCGGTTCTGGACAATCTCCGACAAGGATTGGATACCAACCAACATCAGGCCCTTATCCTCTTAGATCTCTCCGCCGCATTCGACACGGTGGACCACACCATCTTACTTTCCCGTGTCGAAGCGGCGGGAATCAGAGGAACAGCGCTACTATGGTTATCCTCCTTTCGGAACGGTCGGACTCAAGCGGTTCGTCTGGGAGAGTTCTCTGCAGATTTTCAACCAATTCAGTGTGGTGTTCCCCAGGGCTCCTCTCTGTCCCCTCTCTTGTTTAACCTCTACATTGCCCCCCTCATTTTTGCTTTACAGCGTCTGGAGGTCTCTGTGTACAATTACGCAGACGACCTCCAGCTCATTTTTTCCCTTTCCTCCACCCCTGAGTCTATGTCCAATGTCCAGTCCATTATGACCTTTATTCAGGACTGGATGAACTTCAACCACTTGAAGCTCAACCCCGATAAAACGGAGTTGGTGCTAACGGGTGGTTGCTCCAGTCCCTGGACATCTTCTTTTTGGCCCCCTTCACTTGGCCCCCCTCCCACCCCTGTATCCTCTGTCAAAACCCTTGGATTTAAAATTAATAATCAACTCTCCTTACACTCTCAAGTGTCTGCTGTGGTTTCCTCAGCCTTCCTTTCACTTAGGACCATCCGCAGAGTCTCTCGATTTTTCGCCCCAGAAGCGCTCAAACTAATTCTGTTAGCCATGGTAACATCTCGCCTAGATTATGGTAATATCCTTTACCATGGCATGCCCAACTACCTCTTGAGACGCCTTCAGCTTGTCCAAAACCAGGCTGCTCGGCTGGTCTTTAACCTCTCTAAGTCACATCATGTAACCCCTCTCCTCTCTACCCTGCACTGGCTCCCTGTCCGACAACGAATTTTATTCAAGCTTGGTTGCACCATCTTTAAAGCCCGGACAGGATCTGCCCCCTCCTTCATCAACTCAACCATTCAATCCTACACGCCTTCACGAGACCTTCGATCCGCCTCTCACCACCTTCTCCTGGTTCCCCGTTTTAAACGGAAGAAGTGGGGTGGCTCTAAATTTTCTACCACGGGTCCAGTCTTCTGGAACTCTCTTCCATTGCACCTCAGAACCTGCACCCAGTACCCCCTCTTCCGTAGAGACTTGAAGACCTTCCTCTTCACCCAAGCCTTCCCATCTTAAACGCTCACCTTACCCTCTCTCCGACCTACCAAGTAGCATTTGTCAGTGAGCGCCAAGAAACCGCCAGGTGTACGAGCGCTATACAAATCCCTTCAAATTCAAAATTCAAATTCAACATATAGGAAATCAAAGTCCTTAAAAGACCATCTAGTCCACAGTTAATATAAAACACCAACCACTACTACTTGGCTGGGAATTGCGAAGGGAGTCAGGAAGTGTAATTCCTCTAAAGCGCATAGGCATAGCAGTAATCGTGACACCTACATCGTAGGTCAGGGCAAAAAGAGTAAGAAGCAGATCAACAAGTTTATAACATGTACCAGTGACTATACCATCTATGTCCTGGAATGCCCGTGCGGCCTCAATTACGTGGGCAGCACGAAGTTACAACTAAAAAAATTGTATTATACAACATATAAGGGCGGTAACCAACGCAGATTTCATATACCCGGTTGCCAGGCACTATCAAGAAAAACATCAGAGCAATGCCAATTTGATTACATTCTTTGGCATTGATAGAATTCAGCCACATCCAAGGGGAGGAGATCGGGAAGAAGTCTTACGAGTTACAGAATCCAAGTATATCATCGAGCTTAATACCAAAATCCCCAATAGGAAGAATTATGGGGAGGAGCATGCAACTCACATCGGCCATAAATGATGTGATGATCAATATTACTTCCACAGTTTCTGGGATTATCAGTGATCAGCTTTAGCTGTTTTAATAATCTATCACTTTTTTTAATTTGGTGAGGGAGAGAGATAGATTCCCACATGTGGGATAAGATTCTGGAATCTGGGACTATTGAGTCAGTATATATGCATTTGCGTTCTGACATTGTTCCTTTTTGTAATGCTAGGCTTAGCGAACTTAACCAGACTTTCCCCTAGAGTTTGGGTCTCTACACTTTCCTCACTTTCTTTTCCTTTTCTTTTCACTCATGTTGTTCACTTTATTCACTTGCACCACAATCTGTCAGGTACCTGTTTTTACCCAGAAGTATATTAACAGAGAATTATGTTAATAATATGATATTGCTACTTTGAATAATATAGGATCAGGATTGTGCACATATTCGCATTAGAGGTTATATGTCTGCCTATTTTCTAATAGTCAAGATTTTCATGATGAAGTTTAGAAGGGTTTTGCCCAGTGATTATTGAATATATTTTGTGAGATGGATCAACAGGGGGTACATAACCCGCAAAGGCTACAATATGTATTTATGCTGAAATGTCAACGCATTACGTTTACAATTTATTATTATTGTCTACATTCTGTAGTGATAGCATGTAACACATAAGAAATGGTTATGTTGAAGTTCGGGGCATTTGCCCATGAAATTGACATGTTACTGTTTTTCCATTAAGATAGATGGGACAGGGGGTGTGGCTAACCTCCAACGGGAATGGCCGCTCGGTAGTTTCACTCCGGAGCGCCACTCCCAAACTTTCCGGTATAACTTTGCTCCTGCTGGCCCGATTCCTGCCCTGGTGCCGTCGGAGTGCGGCTGTGGTGCCTGGCTACCACCCGGATAAATCTGGAGTCTATCGATGATAGTGCCTCCGAGTGCTCCAGAGACCGAGGCCTCGCGGGTGTCCTTGCAGGCGGGAGTGCGGCGCCGCGCCATCTGAGCATCACGCAAGACCGCGGCTGAGACCTGGATGTTCGGGGCCTCCGGCGGTGAACTTGAGAAACTCCTCGTTGGAGTAAGCACTGCCGAACCCCTTGCAGAGACTGCGTGGACCATCCCTGGTAGTCCGGTGAGTGACGGGGGCCAAGTGGATGGTGTGGCGCCCCCCGTTGTGTGTGTTGGTGCGGGTCATTGCTCCCACATGCGCATAGGCCCGGGGTGGACCTGAGGCCAATACGCGGCCGCATGGAGAGAGCTGAGGCCGGCCCATATTGTCTGGAAGGTGCGCGTTATAGGGCCCCTCGACCGCTTGGTGCCTCTTGCTGTGAGGACCTGGAGTGGAGGCGAATTGGAATTGATCGTCGTAAGGGCACTGGGGCATGAATACCAGCGAAAGCGGACTTGTGGCGGTTCTCCGCAGTGCAGCTAAAGGTGGACAGCGACTGGATAGCGAGGGAGGACTAGAAGTGGCCCTCAGATTGATCTACAATCTCTCGTGGTCTTGCTGCTGGGGGCCTAAAAGATTTTTTGGTGTCCCTGGTGGCAACTTACGAGTCTTGAACTTTGTACCACCCCATGGACACGACAACCGGTCGTGAGACAAGCTGGTCACAGGAGGAGGACCGGTCACTGCTGGAGCACTGGGACCTGGCTGGTACCGCTGCGAGGCCCCGGAGTGTTGGAAGCAGTTTTGACCCATGCAAGGTATGATGTCTTTGCCCTTGGAGCGGTGGGCATAGGGAAGGCGCTGGTGTTCCGGTGCGCCCACCACGCCTGGTGGTGAGACTCTTGCTCTGGGGGCCCCTGAGTCTTCTGTCTCCCCTCACGACTTACATGCCATATGGTGGGGGCGAAACGCACTGCTGCTATGAAGTGATTTTCACGACTGAAGGGGTCGGGCCCTGATCCTCGGCCGGCCATCCACGGCTGGGAAACTGGTGTGAATTGACTTTATTGCTACGCGCATTACGCGACGGTCCCAGTTGGATACCCCTCTGTGTGGGATGCTTCCTGCGAAAACCGACAGGCTGGGTGAAGGTTTTCACTGCAGGCGGCAAGGAGTAGCAGCGGCGCCTTGATCAGTGGTGGTGTTCCCGTGGCAATATACAATGGCGGCCGGCCGTAATAGTCGGTCGATAACCCAGACCAAGCTAGAGAAATTCACCTGGCAGAAACAGCAGGCCGAAGACCAAACTGAGGCAGTGACACCGGGAGACGCCACGGAACCATCGAATAAGAATCTATTTGAGGCGATCACGGAGATACGGACCTCCCTTGAGGTGCGAATCGACACAGTGGCCACAGATGTGGCACTGATCTGAGAGAACATGAAGAAAATTGCAGAAAGGGTAGGGACGGTAGAGAATACTGCCAAGGAACTGGTTACTGATACCGCCCTGCTCAAGAAACACATTTCTGACCTCCGTTCTTCTCACGAAGCGATGGCCCTGCAGCTGGACGACTATGAAGGTCGAATGCGACAGAACAACGTTCGCATTATTGGCGTTCCGGAACGCGCAGAGGGGCAGGCAGCAGACCTTTTTGTGGAGGACCTGGTCCTTAAGCAATTACAACCCAGTGGACTCTCCAAATGCTTCACGATGGAAAGAGCTCACCGAGTGCCTGGGGGCCGTCTGAGGCCAGGGGCGCCCCCTCGACCACTGCTTGCGCGGGTGTTTAACTTTCAAGACGTGATGTTATTCTGCAAACGGCAAGGGCGGCCCCGCCACTTACCCTGGAGAACAGTAAGATCATGTTCTTTCCAGATTTCACATTGAGAGTGCAGAAACAGCGCTGAAGTTGCCTAGAGGTGAAGCGGGCTCTACGAGACCAAGAAGTCAAGTATGCCGTGATGTTCCCCGCCAAGTTACGAGTGGAAGCCAATGGAAAATCATGGTTTTTCACTCGACCTGAAGAGGCCTGGGACTGGCTTGAAGGCTGGCGCACGGTTGAAAAGAAAGGAAAGAAGGCAGTTTCAGCGGCGGATGATAACGCGGACTGGCACCAGCAGAGACGATCTCCTCCGCATTCTGACTCTGACTCCCGGAGACTTATGGGAGGACGCTGATCCGGTGGTTGGTAAGACTGTATGGGGTTGACAATGGCCTCCTAATGCCCTTACGAACTCTTTGGCGCATGGTTGGCGCCATGGCCTCCCGCACATGAGATCATATATATCTAGTTCTGGGAGGGATACTGATGCTTTTGTAATGGGGATTGTTTAGACTCTGGGGATTGCCCTAACCTTTGAATAAGTTGCTTATGTTGCTGATTTCCGTGATAGTTCAACAGGTCTGGCTGTTCTGAGGGGGAATGGTTTTCCTATAGGACTTATTGCTGCAATACTATTGATAATGAGGGTGCCACATGACATCTAATGATGACCGTATCGGGTCTCTGTGTGGTATACCGTTTTTCTTTTGGGGTAGGGGTCGGGCCGGGGAGCGGAGAACTGTCTGTATAACGGTAGAAGAGTTGGGAGTGGGGTTACTCACCTTCCCTTGACTTGTTTATGGGTGGGCGACAGGCACTCTGCATGTTGGGGGTGGCGGGCGGTTCTAGTCCCGTTAAGGAGGGAGGAAAGGAGGGGGTGAGTTTATTGGGCTAAGGGTAATCTTGAGTTTAATTGGTTGAGGGGATGCTTTTGGGGGGTATTTTGCAGCAAGACAAAGTGATTGCTTATATAGGCACGGTTTGATTGGTTTCTATGTTCAAGTGGCAGCAGGAAAGATCCTGTATCACGAGGTTGTCTTTGAAAGTCTGGGGGTCGCTCAGTTTGAGGCAGGGGAGAGCCTGGTGATGCAACATGTCCTCCATGAATACTGTACTTTCGATATCTGTGAAAAATAGTGAAAGGTTAGGGACTTAAGCTTGTCACCTGGAATGTCAACGGGTTAGGAGACAAAATGAAGAGAGGTATTGTGCTGCAGTATGTCCACCGCCATGGGCTTGATTTGGTATTACTACAGGAAACCCATTTAATTGGTAACTCTTGCATGGCCCCTGACAGGAAGGGGTATTGAATGGTTGATCACTCAGGTTTCACCACTGGATCCAGGGGGGTGGGGTTCCAGCTTCGGAAAGGCTGTCCATATGTGATACAAAATACCTGGATGGATCCACAGAGCAGGTACGCAGCTTGTACAGGTATGTGGGAGGGCAGGGTTATAAATGTTGTTTCTGTGTATGCTCCACCGGGTCTGCAGCGATTGACATTGACAGATGTTGGGACACTTTTGCTTAACCTGCCTGTGGGTACATTGATTATGGGGGGTGACTTCAACCTGACGATGGGCAGTCAACTAGATAGATCACCACCCAGACGTGACTCAGCACACTGCTCCCAACTACAGGATTTTATAGAAGCCTTGGGGATGGTAAATGTCTGGAGGTGGTCGCACCCTCATGATACACACTTTACATTTCAGTCTGGTGTACAAGGAAGTCAATCACGACTCGACTACTTGTTCACACTAAAAATCCAGCATATTAGGGACACCTTGCGGAAAGATACAGATTATTATTTTGAGGACAATATAGGCTCGGTCCAGTTGGCCATTACGCTTTGGGGGGCATATGGTGCAGTGGTCAAGGGGAGGGCACTATCGGTGATGGCTGGACATAGGGCTGAGGGCCGTCGAAGGGTGTTGGAGCTGGAAGCCGAGGTCCTACGTCTCGAGGTAGACATATCTCAGGTCCCGGACCCTGGCACTCAACACCTGCTTAATGTAAAAAGGCAAGATTATAAGCAATTGCTCCTAAAGGATGAGAATAGACGCGCTCTGGCCACTCTGCATCATCTATACGAACAAGGGGAACGCACTGGCAAATTGCTGGCGTGGCTGGCACGTAAAGAACAATCAGCGAGATGGGTGCGTGCGATTAAGGGATCTGATGATGTTCTGATCACGGACCCACGGGGCATCGCTGAGTCCTTTGCCAACTACTATAAGAGAGTATATGGTGTCCCGCAAGATTCTCAGGCTTCAAGGGCGGCGGAACTCCTTGCCACTATCGGGGTGACGTGCCTCTCGGAGCAAGATAGGGAAGCGTTGGATGTTGACTTGTCGGTTGAAGAAATTCATAAGGCAATTCAAGACATTTGTGGGGGTAAAGCGATGGGCCCGAACGGGCTCCCGATCGAGCTACCAAGCCTATGGCTCTCAAACTAGCACCTCATTTACTAAATCTATACAACGAAAGTTACGAAATTGCCCTCCTCCCGAATTATATTTGCGAGGCCACCATTGTGGTCATCCATAAACCCGGTAAGCCGGTAGATGAGTGCGCCTCGTATAGGCCTATCTCTCTGATTGCAGTAGAGGCTAAAATCTTAGCCAAACTATTGGCAACTCGCCTGCTCCCCTATCTCACTGACTTGATTCATCTAGATCAGTCGGGATTCATGCCCGGACGTAACACTGCGCGCAACCTGCGTCTTGTGCATGGTGCACTGGGCCGTGTGGACACTCTAGAAGAAGAAGCAATTCTACTGGCGCTTGACGCCAAAATGGCGTTTGATACCATAGCGTGAGAGCACCTGTTTGCAGTTCTTGGCCGCATCGGGTTCGGACCCAAATTTATGGGGTGAGTCAAACTGTTATACACGCAACCTATGGCTCATATTTCAGTGAACAATCATCGCTCTACTCCTTTTCCCCTGTGTTAGGGCACAAGACAAGGTTGCCCGTTGTCGTCGCTTCTTTTCGCCCTGGTTTTGGAGCCGCTGGTGGTCTGGATAAGGGGGGATCTGGACATCATGGGCCTTAGATGGACGAATGATCATGAAGACCGCATATCACTGTACGCGGATGATATTTTGCTTTATCTTGCCTCACCGACGTGCTCATTGCACCGTGTACTCCATATTTTTCATATTTTCAGGGCACACTCTGGGTATCAAATAAATTGGTCTAAATGCCAGATGTATCCCCGTTGGGGAGAGCCACGGCAGATACGATATTCCGGTGGCTTCCCAGGGTTTTCGTTACTTAGGGATTTTTATCACTACCAATGCCACACTATTTTTTTAAAGTAACCTGCTAGAGCCGCTACAGAGGTTTCGATCCGATGTCACACATTTGAAAACGCTCCCCTTACCTTGTTAGGACGTGCATCCTTATTCAAAATGCTCGCTCTGCCACGCTTTCTCTACGCGTTGCAAAACACTCCCATTCCGGTGCTCGACTCTTACTTTTTGCAGATTGATGCCGCAGTGCGAGATTTATTGTGGGACAACAGACCGCCTCCCATAGCCATGGCCAAGGTTACTATGGGTTGGTATGATGGAGGCATCGGACTGCCAGATGCACGCCTCTACTATCAGGCTTCACAACTGACGGCCATCAATCAATGGGTGTTCGGGCGACATGATGATCCCAGCTTTCGCACTGATCATTGGCTATTAAGGAAAGGGGGTTACAATAGAGCATTGTACACAAACCACAGGAAACTGTGCTTGACCGGCCCTACGGCGCGTACGGTGTTAGTGTGGCATGGAGTGCAGAGGCGGTTGGGCTGGCAGGGGCACCTCACGAAGGCTATCCCTCTATGGGAACCGAACATCCTGGGACTGCTTAGTGCCTGTGCAGGATTTGATAAGTGGGATACGATAGGGATCTCGACGGTGAGCGATGTGTGGGCCAAGGGCAAGAAGGCATCATTTTCAGATCTCCAAACTAAGTACCAGCTAGCGCCGTCGGAGAGCTTTCGCTACCTCCAGATCAGTCATGCCATTGACTCCACCCTTCCTAAGGATACCCCCTTCCAGACTCCTCTCCCCTGGAGGACAGGCTCTTGCTGGATCCTATGATCTGCAAAGCCATCTCTCTCACATATAGGAAATTGATTAATAATGTGTCGATTCAATGTTGAAGATGAGGGCGTCTTGGGAGGTTGAATTGGGAGAACTAGCCGATGAGGACTGGATGGAGGCGTTGAAGTAGCCATCCCGATGCGGCTTCGCCTGGTGCAGCTTAAAATTCTTCACCGAGTATATTTTGATGCCACACTGCTGCACCGATTGGGTAGGCGAGCCGATGCTCTCTGCCTCCGACACTGTAACCAGACGGGAACATTCCTACATATTCTATGGGGCTGCCCTCACATACAACAGTACTGGACGGACATCACCAGACAACTGACTAGGGCTTGTGACAAGTCTATCCTCCCAAATCCCACACTGTGCCTCCTCAATATTTGGGAGACAACAGACCTCACGCAAGCCAAAAAATCATGTGCCACAATGGGGTGGAGTATAGCGAAACTAAACATTGCTCAGAAGTGGGGCGCAGATACCATACCACTGCTGAGAGATTGGGCAAAAGATATGGACCATGCCATGCTGGCCGCAAAAAAAGTATATAAAGGAAGGGTATGTCCACGTAAATGGGATCACAAGTGGGGGCACTGGAATAAGTATAGGGGGGAGATATGTGTCTCTCCGACAGTGGAACTGAGGAGGGAAAGACTCTTGGTGCTGCCGGAGGGTGCTGACGAGATGATGGCACATACTGTGGGCAATCAGGAATAGATATGTACTGGTGCAGTTTCCCTACCCGGGAACATATAATGGACCAACCTGTGGATTGTTCTGTAATTGTTGGAATATGCTGCCCTGGGCTCCTGCCGGATTAAGGATGGGGACGATAATGCTGTAATTGTTTTTAACATCTTTGCCAAAGCTGTCGATGTAATGTCTTTATTGCTCCTTTTGTTTCTAATAAAAACTGTTTTAAAGAAAAAGATAGATGGGAAAGGGGTAGATTACCCTTTGCAGTCAAAAAGTGGATACGCCACATTGTGTTTGCCATTAGAATACAATCATCAATTGTAATTGTTGACATTTTCCCACGAATTGCAGTGTCTTTATGTTTAACAGTAGGACCCTTCAAATATGTTCATGGCTGAAGGTTTTGCCGCAGTATCAATTGACTATCCTTAATTCATGACAATGAAATGTAATGAATTTGTAAATATTGCAGAGTATTTTTATGCGATTATGTGCAATTTAAGACATTTTCTCGGACATTATGTTGCAATATCTGTTTACTGTCTATTAGCTCTGCCCTGTATTTCTATGGGTGGTTGGGCACAGGTCACTAACTTGATGAAGGCTTCGCTAAAACGCGTCGTTCTGTTTGTGCCACAATAAAAACTTATTGTGCTGTCCTTTGGTGTGCCGCTGTAGTTCTTTGGGAGTTCCCGAATCGACTTCTCTTCAAATATATATATATATAAAAGTTCCACCTTGTCCCCAAACGAAGCACACTCTCATTAGGAAACAATGATGTGAGGCAAGTCAAAGCCAGCATGCCGCCTTTCATCTTAATTTCGCCCATTGCATTTCGGGTTCATTTTTCTCCTTGTTCACGGGCAGCGATATTTTCCAACTTATCAGGGTGATTCTACATTTTATTGAATTGAGCGATATTGGAGATCAGTAAAAACGAGGTACTACCTTTCCCAACATGCATTGTGCTTTATTATATACTCATCTGAACTGCATGGAGTGACAAAGGGGGTATTTAAAGGTGATTCCTTGAGAGGACTGTTGTTTCCCAATATCGCTGCCTCTGAACAAGGAGAAAAATGAATCCGAAATGTGTTGGGCGAAATTAAGGAAGACCATATTAATTGCGAGTTCACAGCAAAAAGAAAATGGGAGGAGCCATAACTCATGAATGAAGCTGACTCGTAGTTGCTCATATCTGCAGACAGGGACATTTCTGATGCAAGCTGTAGATTGAAATGTTGAAATTGGCAGAGATATTACACGATGTATTAATCATACCACGAAAGGTGTTTCTGCTGTACTGGAAGGGAATGTTCTAACTTCTCAAGATGTAACATGGTGTTGGTTGCCTGTTTTTTTGCCATGAGTCGTTGTTTACATGTCAAGGAATGAATAGCTGGCTGGAATTAAGGTAACTCCAAGGAATGCGACCATTTTTAAGGGTTTGAAGGATCCAGCTAAACTGCATGATGGATCTGAGCTGACTTTGTCCTTGGTATAATAAATAAATGCCACTTTCCATGATATCAATAGCAGATGACAATGTTTTTAAAATTGTAAATGCGAGAAGATGACGTATTAATACTATTATCAACAACATCAAGCACTTTATCCAAATTATCTTGATCAATTTGTCTTAAACGTGCAGTAGCTTCCATATTTCATTATATGTAGCATAAATAAATCTTTTAGTACATGAAGATTTAGGACCTGAAAGAAAATCACTCATTTCTATGTCCTCTGATAGGAGAGAAAGATGTTGTCTCACTGCAGATAGTGTAGAGTGTTCTAAACACTGTTGACACAATTTCTGCACTGAATAGGTTTTAACAATTGCTGAGTCTTGTGATTGGGAGTAATGAGGATCAGGTCGGCTACCTTAAAACCCCGGTGTGGAATTAAAAAAATGGCCATGACATCCATTTGTATTCACTGGCCACAATAACCACCCATGAGGACTTGAAAGTGTGATGTTAAATGCACCATTCACTAACATACTAGCGAGTTGGTCAGCAGTGAAATATGTTAAATGTTGCCAATTTTCAAACTGTCCAAAGGAAGGAATGGTTGGTGCATTAAATTCTTTCATTTCAGCCAATGCTAGATAAGTAGTCTGCTGAATGGTGTTATTCAGGAAAATAATTTGAGTTGGAAATAAGCATGTTTGAAATAAAGGAGCCGTACCCAGGCCCTGCCAAGATTTTGTACCCAAAAGGATATCAAATCAATGGTGTGCTTCCAATAATCATAGCCTTTTACAGCTAATTTTGTAACAAATGAATTCTTATAGATTAATTTGGTTTGCATAAGCATATATTTTTTGGGGAAAGCAATTGTAAATAATGTTCTGAATGGCGCTCACTATGGGAAGGCTAGGACTACATGACCCAGAAAGCTTACCTGCATTGAAATCCTACAAGAGGCGGGGTTAAAATGAACAGTCCATAAATGCAGTTTTGAACTTCTACTTACAGCCAATGATTAAGGGTGCAGAACCCGAAACGCGTATGGCGCTTCTGTTTGGAGGGTGAATGCGCTGTACCCACTTTTTTCGGTGGTGTGGGGACAGGTTTAAAATAAAAGGACATTGGATCTGATTTGTCATAACTTGAAAAATATGTAAACTTATCAATGTATGTTTTGGAACCCCCTTGTGGCAGAGTTGGACAATGTTTAACTAAATATGTGCATTGAATCCTACCTAGATGTAAATAATGATGTCCACAATGGTGGTAACTGAACATCTCACCATAGTTAGCAGAATTAATATACAAATCCTCTGATTCAAAAACAGTATAATATTCCAGCTCTGAGAGAATTAAGTTTACAGTTTCAGCATTCCAATCATCAGAATATAACCCAGTTACTATCATATTCCCCATAGAAACCCTAAACACAGTACGGGACCTGCAGGATCTCCGTAGGACCGAATATGTCGCAAGGAACTATATCCCAAACAATTCCATCAGTTACTGGAACAGCTGAAATATTCAAGAGGGACAAGTCTCTTTTTATCTTATGTGAAGAAGAGTGAGGGGGCAATGCTCCATTGATCAGTTCTACAGCAGAGCATTCAGGAAGATAGTGGCCTTACTCAGCATGACAAAACTGTCACAAATACAATCCACAGGAATAGAAAAACCAAGGAAAATGGTATCCAAACATATATCCCAGGTGGTACCAGATAAGTGTGTTTCAGCCATGAAAGGAAAACACTGATCCATGCAGGAGGAGTGTCTAAAATGGAAGAATCACCAAACGAATCTGAAGAAAATTAATCTGGACCCACATAATACCCAGAAGCAGTTCATCGTAAAATTAGTGCAGCCGATACGTTTAAAGAATCGGTAAAATCCAAGAGTGGTGGATCAGTATATACGATATTAGCTGCAGAAGATGCAGTAGCTAGTTCTGTACTCACTGCTGTCGATTTGCTGGCAGTTGTAGCAAATTCAGGTATGGAATGAAATGTGTTCTCCATCCCCCCCATCGAGGGAGAAACCCCTTCAGTGGTGTTCACTAGCTGTAGAGGAATTTCCTGTACAATAGTGAGCGAAGTTAGAGAACTACTAAGGACTCCTCATGCCCTACTGTTGAGAATCAGCCACATGATGTAACTTGAATTTTTCAATGGAGATAAAAGGGTTGTCTTTAGAACCAGGAAGAAAAGGCAAGATTACAGTTGTTGTACCTTGAATGCCAAGGTCCGGCACCAGTGCTCGGTATAATGGGCCAAACTCCTTCTTTACCACCACCTTTTCTTTCACGAAATCCCCAACTTGAGAAAACCAGCCAGAAGGTTCTCGGGGAGGCGTCTTCAACTGCTCATTGGATTGGGTGTCACAGAAGGTTTAGGTCCTGCATGACAGCACAACAATCCTTTCCGTCAAAGGGTCTGGACCACAAAGGTCTGGAATGAACATTTTGATGCCAAAGATGACCTTGTATGAGGTTCGGCCACCCAGAGATTTTTTGGGGAGATTGTTGAGAGCCCGCTGAACCCCATATTGGTGGTGTATCCAACTACCCCCTGTCCCTAATACTCTAGCTGTTAAGGACTGCTTTAAGTCACGGTTCATCCTTTCCACAACAGAATTGCCCTCAGGACTAAATGGAGAAGAATAATGCACCTGTACACCCAGGGATTCCATAGTATCCTGGTACGCTTTAGAAGCAAAAGCTGGGCCCTGCTCCGATTGGAATGTACAGCATGCATGTGTCCCAATAACGACTTGCATGTCTTTGTTAAGAATGCGAGTATCAGCCAAACGCTGTGCCCTAACCCAGAGGAACCTGGGGCAAGAATGAACTGCAACTAGGGTAAATGTAATCACTGTATCTAAAATAGGACCACAGCTGTCCCAAAATATGCAGCCAAAAGTTTAGTTAGAAATTAACAGGTGTGTCTGAAATGGATGAGCCATGGTGGAAGCTTTAATTTGTTGAAAAATGCTAAAGCAAAGGACATATATTTTTTCCTTTTGATATATAGGCAATGCCACCAATAACGTTGCAGTAGCAGCTAAATTCTGGTCACCACACCTGAAGCAATGTCTTTGTGTACAGCTATCACTAACGCTAGTCTGCGGCCTTGGTTAGGAATCAATCGATCACCAACTCCTAGAGTAGTTACAAAAGGAATAATTTGTTCACTCAAGTGGTATGTATATTAAAATGAAATCTCTTTGGGAAGGGGGTGCCATCTTTATTTGCATTAATGACAGCTAAAATTGCTAATTTTTCTCATTTTAGAACGAGTAATTGCAGCAACAATGGCGGTCGCAACTTCCGAGTTGGCCGTTTCATGAGCCAAAAAATTCCCTACAGCACGTGCTCCCACATGCATCAATGCAATCAATGCATGTATAACATGAGCCTGTGGCAACCTATCTCTGAGGGCCACCACTTTAACCCAAAGCATTTTATGCCTGATTGTGGTGCCTTTAGAATCTTTGAATCCATTCTGACGCCAATAATGTAAATTATCATTAAAGGTGTGTATACAGTATACGAATCACTCACAAGAAGCGTGGAGAATTCAGGTTCAATATGTTTGAGTGCAAGAAGCAAAGCTGTTAGTTCAGCCAACTGTGCAGCTTTTTGTAGCTGGAATTTTCCTCCCAAGATCACACCAGCAACTGTGGCACATGCCGCAGACTACTGCTGTTTAGAGCCTATAGCAGGCTGGGCTGAACCATCAGTGTAAACAATCTGTTTATACTGTTCAAGAGGTAAGATCGAATTGGGCACAGTACAAACATGCTCATAAGTGCAAGAATTATTGTGTCTCTAAAGACTGGTCATAGACAAAGTCTACATCATCAGCTGTTAAGGATTTTGCTCATTGTATTCATCAGGATGGAGGACTTTAGTGTTCGGAATGCTAGCCTTTGGGACAGTTTCTAAGGCTGACACTGGAGTAACAACAATAATGTGTTTACCTTGTGCAAGTGGCCACTTAAGAATAGCCATCTGCACTGCAATCAGTATTTTTTCAGTGAAGGCAAAATGCATTTCTGCATTGGAATATAAATACGATTTATATGCCATTGTCACTGTCTCACCTTCATTAAAAGTGATGTAGGTGAATCCAATTGCACACGGATGACTAGGATTGTGGTACACGTTAATGTAAGTGACGTGTGGCAAGCAAGTCAGTTTGTAAAGATCTGAGTCTATCTGTGTGGTCAGATGTCCAAAGTGCATTGGAAAAATAAGGACAAATTAATTCATACGTGATTTAATGTGATGGGCATAATCAAGAATGTATTTTCTGCAAAAATTAAGAAATCCTATTAAGGATTGTAGTTTCTTTAATGCATTTGGAGGTTGCAATTGCGCACACTTCTCCAAAAAGTGAGGCACATGACTCTTACCCTCATGTGTAAGTTCATATCCTAGGAGAAGGACACTTAAAAAATGTGAAACATTGGAAATATACAAGGTCATTTTTTATTTTGTACGGACTATATGGTTATATAATGCCGTACTGTGTGTATTTTGTATTGCAAATGTGCATGTATCACTGTTTAAATGTCTGTAGTCTAAGACTATTCGATATGAATGATCAGGTTTCAAAAAATGAAAAAAGAGGATTATTCATCTGAGAGATACAGAGTTAAATTAGTCACTGGTACTCCAACTGTGCCAATATTTCTTTAACAGGTGCTTTAGTATCTAGTTTAATGGCATATTGTCGTTGCACTTGCGGGCTAGACCTTATGGGTATGATATGATAAGGAAAGTCCTTATCTCAGCCAACATGATTGCGTTACAAAGACAGGGCTTGCACAAGAGCCCATTCTGCTGCATAAGCCTGTTTGACCTCATCAGGGACAAGAGCAGAAAATGAAAGCAGTATTACAGTCTCAGCCTGTGGGGATCTTTGGACAAAGAATGGGGGCCATTCGACCTCTGCTAAAAGGATGTCATAAGACAAAGTTAAATTCTCTCAAGAACATTACTTTAATGGTGTATTGTATGTCACCCTCAATTTGATATCTAAGTCATATAGCCTATCTGGAGGAGCCATACGCCTATCTGGGGTTTCAACTTGCTTTCGCTGCCAGAAGCATCCGGAGAATCTGATGCACTATGGTGACTTCTGCCATACTGTCGAGGAGAGTCTCCGCCCATCTCCTGATCAGGAGGAGAGTTCTAAGTGTCTGTGGCATATTGTGCAGTGATAGCCACAGCTTTCTTTTTCTGAAATTGTGGTTTAAACGCCAGACATTTATCCTCCATCTTTATCTTTACATCAGATGAGCGTTGGGAGTCTCTTACTGGCGCTACGTAGTCTTCTAGTCTGAGCTCAGATCTCCCTCCTATTTCTGGTACTGCTTTTCAGATGAGTCCTTGCATTTTTCCTCAATATCAATGCCTCAGGAGTGAATCCTCACATATCATTGCACAAATCCCACCTTTGAACAAAGATTTTTGGATCCCCCTAAGACAGCTGTCCTGCCTCAAACGTGGCCATACGGCAGTGGGCATTGTACTTGCAAGTGTGAGAGGCAACAAGTGGATTTGCCAAACGTTTGTTAATATTGGCATATTCTCAAATACAGTCTGTCATATATCATAGATAAGAGCATGTCACATTCTAAAACCAATAAATAAATAAAAGCGTGCTGTTCCAAACCAACTAAAACAGGTTTTCAATTGAGGCCATTGCTTAAAGCTCATTCTAGTGTGAAAGGCAGCAGGCTGAGTTACAAGAAGGAAGGAATAAAGTGCAAAGTGCTGTCCTATCAGCTTCCCTTTCTTGAATTTATCAGACACATATACTGAAATAAGCACCCTCCGGCTTACCAATGACTTTCAAGTTTAAAGGAGGAAAAATAATAAATTGCGATGTGATGGCCGGGCAGGGACTGGTTTTGATCTGTAGCATCCTTCTTCATGACAGAATTTGTGTACTTCCCCAGGCTTGCCAGGATACATGCTGTGTTTTCAGTAAAGCACAAGTCCGAGGCCTTCCTGCAGTTTCTGACTCCCCTTGCCCCAAAGATGTGTGTAATTGGCCAGTTTGGAGCAACAGCACAACAGATGCAGCCAGGATTCTTTGTGATAAGTGCATAATCTGTATGAGACCACCTCACCTTGGAGGCCCAGGCAGGATTAAAGTCCGAGATTGGTAGAGTGATAATCCTCATATATAGGATTTTCCTGCTGGCCTGGACTGTTTTGCATAATCCTTTTCAGATGAGGTTACTAGCGCCTTCCTGTTTGCTGCTTTTTTCCAGGAAGACAGCGGAATGTCAGGGGAGTGCAAACTTTCTGCCTTGATCTTCAAGCTGCTGATTGCCCGACCAAGTATGCCAGGGGGAACCCTCTTCCTCAAAGATCATCTTCGGATGGTGTTTAAGTGAGTCTTCTGGCACTCATGGGACTCTGATGAAAAACTTTATGAGATTCCCCTGGCTTGCCGGGTCTGGTCTTTAGACGACTAACTCCAGCCTCAGCCTCATTCTTGTGGTTTGCCATGGGGCTAACAACACACCTTTTTATGCCTTAATCTGAGCAGCTGTTAGAATCCAGTTGAGGGCACCTGAAAAAGCCAAACCCTCATAGTTGAGGGCTGGTATTAATTTTGTTTTAAAAACTGTCAGCTGTGCCCTTATGAAGAATGAAGGATACATAGACCTCGTAGGCCCCAGATTTCGTTAAGACTGAGAACAACACAACGAGTTGGCACTACGCTGCTTTTTTGAGGACTTGGATGTGTGCTTCTGGTTATGAAATACAGCTGCACTTCCCCCCTGTCGCTTTTGGATTTATTCCATCTGGATTGTTGAAGGCATTTGGATGTCCGGTCGTTTCCCTCACCCCTGTCCTGAGGAGGCCTAGACGTCTCTTTTGGCCGAAACGCGCCCGCGTCGACAGATTTTGTTAAGAGGAGTCTGACAAGAAATGATTTGATTTGTCTTATGAATAATCGAGGCACAATTTTTTGATTAGGGTTCTGTAGACTCTTGAGAGCCAATTGTGCAAATAAGACTTCCTCCAAGTGTATTACCTATAGGTTATAGGTGAACACTTTTCTTTCAACGATTTGGGTGTAAGGAATTGGACAAATTTAGTTGTATGTATGTGTATATATATGTTTTTGATATGTTATGAATTTTTTTTTTTCTAAATCATGATGAAATAATTCCTGATTACTTTAATTAAATTATGTAATCATTGGACCTTTGGTATGTGATTGTTTCCTGTGTTGAAATGTATGTTTATGAAGACTAGGACTATGCACTACCAACAGAGGAATATTTAGCCTCCTATTGAGAATTCATTTTTTATATATATTTTTTCCTCCTGGCCATTTTTCTATTTCCTTAGGGTTCTTGAACTTGGTAAACAATTACCTAGGCACTTCAGTGTATGGGTGACATGATTGGACTTCATGCTTAGGTGCCTTAAATGGGTGGCAGATTTGACCCCTTCAGCGAGCCACATCCCAGGGTAGTTGTAAACTGGCGCTGTTACTATTGGCAGGACTCCCAATTGCCAGTGGGTTTGGTTTTTATGTGGATATTTACCAAACACTACTACCTTGGTTTTGCTCTAGTTAACCAACAGAATGTTCTCCTGATTGTAATGATGGAGTGCATTGAGTGCTCTCTGTAATCCAGCTCTGGTAATTGCTGTATCATCTGCGTATTTCAAGATGGGAACTCACACCCTGCCCAGCCTTGGAGTAACAAGACTTATGCCTTGCAGATCTGCCCCAGATCTGCAGTATTAAGGTTAAGGAGAAGGAGGGCCAATACGCAGCACTGTTTGAGCCCTTTATTTGTGGTAACTCTAACGTTTACTGTGGTAGGGCTTGATTTAACCTGAACCCATGTCCCCTGGTATAATGATATAATCCCTTTAAGGAGCATGGGCAGAATCCCCCATGCGGACAGTTTCCCCTATAATCTCCCTCGATCCACCCTATCAAAGGAGGTGCTGTAACCAATGAAGCAACAGAACAAAGGAGGTTGTTTCCTCCTAACAGCTTGTGGATAAATATGCCAGAGCTATAACATTGCCCATGGTTGAACAGGCGGATCTGAATCCTGACTGAAAAATTGAAGGGTTCCATTATCCATTGCCCATGTCTTCAACTGCTTAAATAGAACATGGGCATATGCCTTGGCTTCCAAATCGAGCAGGGCAACAAACCTATAGTTTACTGGATTGGAGGGGTCTCCTTTTTTATGGATCTGAAAAAGTATTCAATCTCTCAGGAACACAGCGTTGTTGCCGTAACTAACTTTATAGATTTAAGAGTATAAATCTATAAAGTATGTTGTGGCAGAGCCACTGCTTGTTTAATGATGTAGTCCCCAGGTTTTGCATGTTACTGGGTAACCCCATTGTCTGATAGTTATGTTGCCATAACTAAGGCATAATTTAAAAAGGGCATTAAAGTTGATGCCCAAAATTCTTGTGCCAATTTGAAAACAGGGGCCGGAATCCCATTCGGCCCTGGGACCCATCGCTCCTCATTTTATTAATGGCAGTTATTCCAGCTCTGTCAGTTAATAAAATGCCTTGGGAGTTGTGGATGGCTAGTTCTAAGTGATGCGTTGAAGCAACTATCACAGCCATTTAGTCTGTTGAGTATAGCTGTTCAACATACCGCAACCAGACTTGTTCAGCAACACTATTCTCCTTTTTCAATCCTGGGTTGCCGAGCTGATTTATGTGTCTTCACAGATGGGAGTGGTTCTTTTCTTTCAGTAGAGTGAAGACTTTGAGCCACTCCAGTTCAACATGCTCCCATATGAACTCCTATGCATTCTTTTTGTAGGCAGTTCTAAGAGCTGAGATGGAAAGGCCGCCAGCAAGGCCCTGTGAAGAACACATTTACAGTTGGCTAGATCTTTAGGACGACAGGGAATGTGTGATGCCATTGTGGGGCTTTTACTGAAAAGTTTGCGTTGGCCATTCCCGAGCACCTGTTGAAGGTCTGTGATGAGACCTTCCCAATCTCCTATTAATGAAACTAGGGTGGACAACTTGCAGCCAGGGTTTGTCTTCTGCATCCAAGCTGACAATTTGTCTCCTACTTTAGCCGATGATTTGATGTTTTAAGAACTATGTTGCTCTCTTCTCCTGTTGTTGCCCCGATCTCTGGAAATGTTAATGCTGAAGGGACAGCTGGTTGTAGGATAGCACACAGGGGCCTATGGTGGCTTTCGCCCATCATCAATTTTAAATTCTTCAAGCATAGGAGCAATCCTATAATTAACTAGGATAAAGCCTATTGTGGATATGTTACTGAAAGTGGGTTTCAGATGTCAGCAATGTATGCAAGGTTTTATGGGTCGAGCTGAGCTTATGATTATAGAGTAAGGCTTGAAGGGGAGCAGCCCCACCCGCTCCCTTGAGGTGGTTAGGAGTCTTGTCCACTCCAGGTCCCTCAGATTGAAGTCCCCAATTATAATTGCCTGTTGGTAGTCGTACTTAATCAGCAATTCATCTATCCTTCTTGTTAAGGAGTTCAGATTACATTTCTCCTGATGCTGTATGGGGTTAATATAGCAATTGATGAACAGCAGATGAAGGGACTGGAGTTAGGCTTCATGCCTTTTTATAAGTACAGCTTGAATTGCAGGTGATTTGATAGTTATTTCAATGGCAGGGATTTTTGGGCATCTTTTAAAAAGACTGAAATACCTCCAGATGGTCTTCTAAATATGTTCCTTTTGTGGCTGCAATGTGAAATTTACAATAGCCTGCAAGCGGTATAGTTTTTCGTTGTCTAAGTCTCGTGTAAACACTTGATGTCACTGTTGGATGTATAGTCATAAATAGATTTGCCCTCAAGGATTTTTGTGATTCCTGCTATGTTCCAGGAGGTAATGGACAGTTGTGTTTGGCAGGGGGTATCCCCCCTTTCCCCATCCCTAAATGTCTGACTGAGCCTGTTGTTAGGAGTATTGCCTCTCTGTTCTTTCAACCTCTGTGGGGACAGTCAGAGGTGGCCGAAAGTGCGCTGCCCATTGGTTGTTACAGCAAGTGGTCCTGATATCAGTGGGAGTGTGAGATTGTATTTGACTGATTCTGCCATTCATACCCAGCAGAACAGAGAGGACACCCTTTGCCCCATTAGTGGGGTAGAGGACATGCACATATTTCTCCAGCTGAGGAGATTGGATATCTATGCCGCACTCTGCCAGATTAGTCAGTTCCTCAAGTACTGCAAGTTGAAATTGTTGTTGAGGAACTCCCAAAAGAGAAGAGTCACCATGGGTGGTTCAAGAATCTTACCCGTTCCAAGTTATCTAATTGAATTTTAGCCAGAGATGTTACGTGTTTAAATAGCTGAAGGATGTTGCTCATATTCAAGCTTTCATGAGGTCCCTTAATGTGATATCGGATGTATGTCGTTACAACGCACACTTTTACAACGCATGCACTTACAATGCATTTTTTACAACGCAACATCCACTACAACGCATTCCATTACATAGCATGACACTACAATGCATTTTTAAAAACTACCTTTACAACGCATTCCATTACATCGCATACTACCTTTACAACGCATACCATTACAATGCATAATATTAAATTGCAGTTAAGGTAAGTATTGGATAGTATAGGGGTAAAAATTGCTATTCTAACTCCAGGGGGTGCAACAGTAGGGTAAGTGTTGGATTGCGTTGTAATGGTATGCGTTGTAAAGGTAGTATGCGATGTAATGGAATGCGTTGTAAAGGTAGTTTTTAAACATGCGTTGTAGTGTCATGCGATGTAATGGAATGCGTTGTAGTGGATGTTGCGTTGTAAATATTACGTTGTAAGTGTAGTGCGTTGTAATAGTTGCATTGTAAAGGTTGTTCACCTGTGATATCTGATGGTGAATACAATCTCATAGTTGCAGGGGGGTTCATTGGAGACTGATGATATTGCTATTTCTAAGTCACTTATTTGGCTGATGGTTGGGGCACAGGGCTAAATGGGTGCCCAGGAGCGTTTCTCATTTGATACCTGGCTGGCCTCCCTGAAATAGGGGACTGCCTACCTGGTGTTGTGGACTTTGGCTGCAAAAGTATGGGGGTCCATACCATGCTCAGTGACTCCACAATACTTAAGGAATTATCTGAAAAGGCCTGTGTACTAGGGTCCATCTTCATGAGATATCTCACCGCCGCATCTTTGGGCTCAGGGACAGATTCTGCCACTACAAGATCCTGGGTGTTTATCATTTGAAGAGAGGACATATGCCCTGGAATTGATCCCTCTTTTGTTGCCCCTTGTTTAGTCCTCTGTTTGAAGGTAGCAATTGAATGTAGGGGCTTTTCTTTGTTATTTCCTGGGGTGTATTTGTTCAGGGTAGATGGCAGTGACGTCCTTCTTTTGGCTTTGGCTTTTTTATGCCGCTTCCCCAGGCTTTTCTTGGCTCTCGTGGATAGAGGTGCATCTGGCAACACAGATTAGGCTATTGTCACATTGTTATTGCTATTTCTTTTAAGCTCAACCATGCCGTGGGGGGCTGGCCCACGAATGAACAAGGGACATTTCAAGCCGAGACACTGAGCTTGGAACGCCCTGGATATACTTGTGGGTGTTGCTTAGATATATTATTGGGTTTGGGGAGGCCCCTCTGCACCGGCTGGGTTCTGCATGAAGTTGTCCAGGACTGTTGGTCTGGTAGTTGCGATGTGCCCTCCCTCCCCTTGTGTGTCTCTACAATTTCCCTAAGAATTTCCAGGAGAGTGACCCACCTACTCTTATAGCTGTCAAATGCAGCTCTTCCTTGCCATTTGAAACTTGTGTTTCAAGGGGAGATTCCTTTGTCCCATACTGTGTTCTAAACAACTTTGGGGTTAATTCTAAAGTTCTCTCTATTCTATTTCTTTTGCCAAATTTTGTAAGAAGGCGGCTGTGAGATCATTTCGATGGAGTTAGCCATCAGGCCAGTTGAGGGTGGTGTGGGCCCTGGAGTGACTGAGAGAATTTCCTGCTTTTATTCTTCAGATCCAGATGTTCTGTGATAGTGTATTAGTGCAGAAAGTACTTCAATACCACACTCTTTTTCAGAGGCCTCCCTGGTGTGCACTAAATTGTGTTATATTCATTGGAATTGATGTCACAGGCTCTCTTGCTTGGCTTATGAGAGAGATATTAACAGTTTTAGGATCTGGATGTACCTTAATACTGCCAAGTACAGGTGCACCCCTCTTCCCTGGGCATGAATGCAATGTGCACTTCAGGTTGGGCTTAATAATATGGGGGAGGTTAGTAATGCTCAGGCTTTGGCCAACTGTAGACCTTATTACTTTTAATCCTTCTGTTTCCCTGGCACTAAGGGATGCCGGATTAGATCTTGATCTTGTAAATATTTGAAAGAACTGCATATTGAGACCTGTTTGAGGGGGTTTAAAAGGAGGTTTTTGCAGGCGATTGCAGCTCAACTGTGCTCCGTGCAACCTTTTTAATTGTTGGGGGTGAAGTGGCTTTCTTCTTAAAGTCTGTGTTTGAGCGAGGGGCAGGTTTCATTTTGGCACAATAGTACTGTGGGAAAGGCTCCTAATGTGAGCTGCAGGGGGGTGTTATGCAGTCAGTAGTAGGATTTGGAAGCTGTTCAATAAACTATGTAAGAGGCGAAAAGGGTAGCTGGAACTTGCTCCCAAATGATTGCGTCCTAACGATGTGTATACATCAGCAATACTTTTGAGCAGCTGATGTTCATGTTTGGCTTGTCCGACCACTGTGAGTCTTTGGCTTATAGCCAGAGACACCACTTCGCCCTTTATTTTAGATAGAATCATTGCAGACACCACCAGAAAGTCTCCCACTAATTTTATATCCAAACCCAGGGACGCAGCTGACCCATGCTCATCCTGTATTTTTTTTAACACATCCCGCAAGACTGACATAGACGGAGTGTGATGACCTATAGTATATACAGCGGCAAAGACTGAAACCCTTGGCTTGCAATAACCAAACCCATGAGCAATTCCTTGTGATAAGCATTCTGTGTTTGTCTTGTTGTCGCTTAAGGGGAAACACAGCTTCTAGTTGGTATATTTTTCAGGCAATTCAAAATGGAAATTCCTCACGATTAGTGTGCACCTTGCCCATAACTGAATGATCAATTGCAGGACTTATTCTAGTCACCGCAGGCAACTGGACTTGTCATAGCAGGCCAGGCAATGGTGGCACAGCCAAACAAAGTGTGTGAAACATAGCAAGTCAAGGGTTTATATTGTGTAACCAATGCAAGATATAATGCACGTGTTTGTGCAAGATTGAGGTTAGCTTCATCAGGTTACGGAGTATATCCATCTAGAGGTGGCTAGGTTGCCCAATCATTACTAAGGGGACCAAAGCAAACAGGTGCTGGTACATGTGGGAGGGCACCAAGGAACCAAGTATTGTCTTCCCAGAAAGACAATGTTTTTTTCATGAGCGCATAAGCTTTGTATTGTGCTGGTGGTGCAAGATTAGTATAAGTATGAAATGTGTTTGAATTAGAATCCACAGCTGAAAAATCGACCCAACAAGAAAACACTTCAAAACTATAAGCATTTTTTGCTTCTGCCTCAAAGATAAAAGCACCACCTGCATTAGTAAGTCCACGATGCGTTACATGTGCATGGACATCAGCTCTGCAGTTAACAGGAATGATAACAGCAGGTACAGCAATTAATAAAATAGAAATGGAAAGAAAGTGCAACACAAAAATGGGTTGTCCTTTAAAATTTTAAGTTAGAAAAATCCACAGAATTTGATGCTTCCTAAACACCATGGAGGATTAATCCCCAAGACCACGGACGTGTCCAGTGGTAGGTGAAAGGACGATTATGGACACACACATGCACTAATCAGGACACCTGTGCGATAAGTAGTAGACTGACCAAGTGTTGACAGCACCATGTTGCATGGATTCTGTGTAAAAAAAAACATGCCTGGAATCACAGATCAAAGCAAACACAAAGAGACGATGGACGGAGTGCTGAAACCTTTCAAACACTCACCCCCAGTAACAGATCTAGGTTGAATCCATCATCATTCTTTAGCTCACTTTGCCACCCCAGTTCAGACACAGCTATATGCAAATCAGTCTTGACCCTGCGCCTCATGGGAATTGTCCAACCCGAACTGCCAAGCCATGTCTTCCCTGGACCGGAAACAAGCATCCTGGGATCGGTTTCGGGCTAACAGCCCTCATCAGCCAGGCTAGCTTGAATCCAGTGGCAAAGTGAGCAAGGGACCCACGTCTGGGCATACCCTGCCAACCTAGGGCGGACAAAGCAAACACAAAGAGATGATGAACTGAGTGTTGAAACTTTTCAAACACTCACCCCCAGTCACAGATCTGGGTTGAATCCATCATCATTCTTTAGCTCACTTTGCCACCCCAGTTCAGACACAGCTATGTGCAAATCAGTCTTGACCCTGTGCCTCATGGGTGCAGTCCAGCCCGAACTGCCAAGCCATGTCTTCCCTGGACCGGAAACAAGCATCCTGGGATCGGTTTCGGGCTAACAGCCCTCATCAGCCAGGCTAGCTGGAATTCAGTGGCAAAGTGAACAAGAGACCCACGTCTGGGCATACCCTGCCAACTTACGGTGAACAAAGCAAACACAAAGAGATGATGGACGGAGTGCTGAAACTTTTCAAACACTCACATCCAGTCACAGATCTGGGTTGAATCCATCATCATTCTTTAGCTCACTTTGCCACCGCAGTTTAGACACAGCTATATGCAAATCAGTCTTGATCCTGTGCCTCATGGGAACAGTCCAGCCCGAACTGCCAAGCCATGTCTTCCCTGGACCGGAAACTATCATCCTGGGACCGGTTTAAGGCTAACAGCCCTCATCAGCCAGGCTAGCTTGAATCCAGTGGCAAAGTGAGCAAGAGACCCACGTCTAGGCATACCCTGCCAACTAAAAGCGAACAAAGCAAACACAAAGAGATGAGATCACAGGACATCAGTATGTAGGGACTGAGTCACCATACTACATCAGTACCTATGAACCCCAATCCAAACTAGCTCATAGACCCTTACCTGCACTCCTAACCTTCCCAGAGCGACAGCTAAGTTAGCCCCCAAGAACACAACCCTCATGGAACTGTGGAAACAGATAGTCACCTTTTTACTCAAGCATGTTCATAATAAACAAAACAAATGTACGAGTTTTACAGTGTTATTTTTTAAACTGTCGTATAACAACTAGAAAACATATGCATGCCAGCAAAGCAAGTAGCATCACAAGTAAACTATATACTATGAGAAGCCCTAAAATGTTTAGAAATATATCTGCCTCAGCCTGTCCTCACTACGGGGGTACAGTGATATATCATATCTCTGGGATTTGAAGCAAACCCCATGCCTGTATTATTGTTTGGCAATCTGCATCCCAGGTTGCTCAGGGCTGGCACCCTCATCTCAAACCTCTCCTCCATAAGAATTCCCCTCTTTGTTTTCAAATGGCATGTCCGTACAGAGTTGTTTGGCCTTGCATGAGATGTTCAGGCAGAGCTCCAGAGAGAAGAACCAGTAACAAAATCGTGCAGTGTTTTGTTAAATTAATATCATGGCACAACAATAGACGTGCAAAGTGTGCAAAGCAATACAGCCTACAAATTGCAATTAGGCTAAAGTAAGTGCAAACTAAAGCGGCTCTAAAGGGAACTCACAACAAAAGAAAGCATATTGTCCTAACCTATTTTAAGCAGCTTGCATGCAGCTCTTTGATTGCAGTTTGTTACAGTCACTGTTCTATATTAAGGAGGGTAGAGCACTGGGTGGTTTTCCTCCAGTCGATTACCCAAGAATCGTTGAAAGGAAAGCAGATCAACCATGCAGCCCTTTGTACTTGCACAGAATTTGCATTCGCTTGAGATCTCCGATCTCAATACTGTTTATTCAATTAAGGCACGGATTGAACAATTGGAAAGGCTCCCTGCAGCTGATTAAGTGATTACATATGCCGGGCAGCTTTGGATGATGAAGCAGTCATTGGTGAATGCGGCCTTGTTGAACAGTGCACTTTGTGCATCACAGCCTGAATGATTGGTGGCAAGGTGCACGGTTCTCTTGCACGAGCTGGGAAAGTGAGAGGTCAAACACCAAAGGTGGCTAAGCAAGAGAAGAAGAAAAAGAAGACTGGCTGAGCAAAGAGACGCATGCAGTACAACCGAGGCTTTGTCAACATAGTTCGTACCTTCGGCAAGAAGAAGGGATTCAATGCAAACTCCTAATTTCTTGACACAGTGATTTAGACGTGATTGTTTAATAAAAGCAGATAAACTCCTATACTAGGGTTGTATCTTATGAACTGCGGTAATAAAAGGATCTCTGTGACAAAAGCAGTAATCCATTCAGCTATCCTCATAAAACACAGATCTGTGAGCTACATGTACACGTTTACCCTCTTCCCTACATTATGACGAGGCAAAACTGAGACTAGTCAAAACTCAGTTCTCTCTCTCAAGCAGAAACATTGATCACAAAAGTTATTTTTACATTTTCAATGTTGCCTGAAAACTTGATGCACAAGGATCTCTGCTGCATGTGTTTTAAATTGAAAGTTATTGCTAAACACAGCGCCCCCTTGAGGTTAGCCCCCCTTCCCAGGTCAGCGCCCAGTGCGGCCACACCGGTCGGTCGCATTGCCCTAAAGCCGGCCCATCATGCCCATCATCCACCTGTTGTTGTGGATTTAAAGGCGGCCCTACCCGGTCGCGAAGAGGAGCCCACCGCTGTTAGCGGGTCTTTGGCGGCACCACGCTGGCGCTGCCATACTTGGAACGAAGGGAACTGGAGCCTTTACAGGGAAGGAGCCAGTTCGAAGGCTCTGGTTGTCAGCCACAAAGCGGGGCAGGTCCCACCTCGGACATTTGCATTTATTTTAACCACGAGACTGTGATATTGCACCCACGAGGGTAAAACCAAGAGCACTACATCACCCAGAAGGCCACGAGGAAGGTCACGCCCACTGAGGCAGGTGCTGGAATCAAAAGGTGCTCTCAGCTGCACTTCCAGTCGCTGTGCAACAAACGCCACTGAAGAAAGGTTTACCCCTGAAACGCGTCTGGCGTACATGTACTGAATCTTGTTGTCCTTGGATGTTTCCTGCTGGCAGGCTGTCTACCCATTAAAAGAGCGTTAATTTACCTCCGTGTGGCTTTGCTTCGAATGGGTTTCCTGTTGTTGTGGATATATATATATATATTCACTTAAAAAACCATAGGTTTTACACATGTTATAGTTAGCTGTACATTTCACTCGTAAAAAACCAATGAAATTCCACGTTATAGTTAGATCAGGTAACTATAACTTGCGCGCCCACAATAAACTGTTGATGACGTCACATAGTACATCACTCATGACATGGTCAGTGACATCACTCATGACATCAATGATGACATCTGAAATTACACATTGTGGATTGCGGTCGTGCAAGTTATAGTTACCTGATCTAACTATAACGTGGAATTTCATTGGTTTTTTACGAGTGAAATGTACAGCTAAGTATAACATGTGTGAAACCTATGGTTTTTTAAGTGAATTTGCAAGGTTTTGTAAATGATAATTCCTAACTATAACGTGTATGCAACCTATGGTTTTTTCAGTGAATTTGTACGGTTTTTTAAATGCTAAGTTATGTATTTATTTTTTATTTCTTTTTCTGGTTTTTCACTATGCGCACACCCTGCGCGCACGGTGCGCCTCGGTGCACTTCGCGCACCGAGCGCCCACGTTGCGCAGTCCATGCCGTGCGCGCCTCACCTTTTTTTACGCAGTAACATTTGTTTTTTTCTCCCTTGTGGGTCCTTTAATTTATTTAATAAATGTGATTGTTACTTCTTTTTTTTTTTTTTTAAATTTCTTTTGCCGTGCGCGTACGGTAAGCTTACCGTACGCGTACCCCGCGATTTTTTTTAAAAATTATTAAATTTATTTTTCGGACTTTTGCATCCTTCTTGGACCCCCTGACAAACACTAGGGGGTCTGCAACTCTCTTCGTTGCCCCCGTTTCACGTTCTCCACCTTTGTTTCTCAGTGCGAGAGACAGAAAATGGCGGCCGACACTTCCTGATTTTGACCGATTCGAATGTTTACAGTCATGTAACCACCAATCAGAATCGAGCTCGCGCACGTCACCGTACGCGTACGGTAAGCTTACGGTAAGCGCACGGAGCGCGCTTACAGATATATATATTGATTTAAATGCTATTTTCTCAGGACCTACTGAACAGATTTACACCAGACCTACAAAAGGCACTTCCTTGACCTTATGGCTACCTCACTGCCAAATTTCAAGTAATTCTGTTCAGCCGTTCGGGCTGTAGCTGTGTCTAAAGGTCCTATGGAAAAATGCATGGGGAAAACGCGTTTTGGGCCCCCCCTTTTTTCTCAGCCCCCGCTTGACGAATCCCCCCGAGACTTTCAGGGTAGGAGCGGAGCGTAGCGCCCCATTAGTTTTGAAAATTTCGCGAGGATTCGTCGACCGGCGCCAAAGTTATTCCAAATAGAATGTTGCGGATTTCCTATGGAAACATGGTCCTAACTATAACTATCTACTGGCGACCGCAAGTAGATAATATATATATATATATATATATATATATATATATATATATATATTCACTTAAAAAACCATAGGTTTCACACATGTTATAGTTAGATGTACATTTCACTCGTAAAAAACCAATGAAATTCCACGTTATAGTTAGATCAGGTAACTATAACTTGCGCGCCCACAATAAACTGCTGATGACGTCACATATTACATCACTCATGACATGGTCAGTGACATCACTCTTCACATCAATGATGACATCTGAAATGACACATTGTGGATTGCGGTCGCGCAAGGTATAGTTACCTGATCTAACTATAACGTGGAATTTCATTGGTTTTTTACGAGTGAAATGTACAGCTAACTATAATATGTGTGAAACCTATGGTTTTTTCAGTGAATTTGCAATGTTTTTTAAATGCTAATTCCTAACTATAACGTGTGTGAAACCTATGGTTTTTTCAGTGAATTTGTACGGTTTTTTAAATGCTAAGTTATGTATTTATTTTTAATTTTATTTTCTGGTTTTTCACCGTGCGCACACCCTGCGCGCACGGTGCGCTTCGCGCACCGTGCGCGCGCTGTGGCCACTCGGTGCGCTTCGCGCACCGAGCGCCCACGTTGCCCAGTTCATACCGTGCGCGCCTCGCCTTTTTTTACACAGTAACCATTTTTTTTTCTCCCTTGCGGATCCTTCAATTTATTTAATAAATGTAATTGTTATTTTTTTTTTTTTTTTTTGCCGTGCGCGTACGGTAAGCTTACCGTACGCGCACTCCGCGATTTTTTTTAAAAATGATTAAATGTATTTTTCGTACTTTTAGGTCCTTCGTGGACCCCCTGACAAACGCTAGGGGGTCTGCAACTCTCTTCGTTGCCCCCTTTTCACGTTATCCACCTTTGTTTTTCAGTGCGAGAGACAGAAAATGGCGGTCGACACTTTCTGATTTCGACCGATTCGAATGTTTACAGTCATGTAACCACCAATCAGAATTGAGCTCGCGCACGGCACCGTACGCGTATGGTAAGCTTACCGTAAGCGCACGGAGCACGCTCACAGATATATATATTGCTTTAAATGCTTTTTTCTCAGGAACTACTGAACAAATTTACACCAGACCTACAAAAGGCACTTCCTTGACCTTATGGCTACCTCTCTGCCAAATTTCAAGTAATTCTATTCAGCCGTTCGGGCTGTAGTTGTGTCTAAAGGTCCTATGGAAAAATGCATGGGGAAAACGCGTTTTGGGACCCCCCCTTTTTCTCAGCCCCCGCTTGACGAATCACCCCGAGACTTTCAGGGTAGGAGCTGAGCGGAGCGCCCCATTAGTTTTGAAAATTTCACGAGGATTCGTCAACCGGTGCCAAAGTTATTCAAAATAGAATTTTGAGATTTCCTATGGAAACACGGTCCTAACTATAACTATCTACTGGCGACCGCCAGTAGATAATATATATATATACTTGAAGATGAAGGATCACAAGAAAACAACAGCCAGACAGGGCAAAAATCTGGATCCCAAAGGATACAATGAGTCACAAAGAAATACAATATCCAAGAAAGAAGTGACTCAAACAGATAGATTAACCAAAGAACTAAAATATATTTCCACTACAACGTTTCAGCTTCCGTCTTCCTCAGGTAGGACAAGATGGTTTGCTCTGTGGCTGCACAGATGACACAGCTGAATTTTCCAAAAGCATCATGAGTGAAGATTCCATTTGGAATGTGGAATCAATGCAGTACGGAGAGCTCTTGAGATATGCAATAATCAGGTTGTGTTGTCAGTAATGTTCAGTCCATCTGGATGCAGTGATTTTAAACAGTACATCCAGAAGTTTTTCCTGGAGTCCAGTAGTTCTTCCTTTGAAACATGTTCCATGGGGAAAATCTTCAAATCTGATAGTGAATGATCCACAAGGTTAAAATGATTGGCTACAGGCTGGTCAATTTTCTTATTAATTTTTGCCGATTTGTGGTTCCTGAATCGTGTACGGAGGTCATTCACTGTTTGGCCTACATATTGTTTTTTACAGCTTTGCCGTTGGCACTGAATCACATAAATAATGCATGTTGAGCGACATGTAAGATGCTGCCTTATTGCATAGGTCCTTCTCGTAACAGAACTAGTTACAGATGATGTTTTTAAAAGATATTCACACGTGATGCACCTTTTAGAGTCAAAGCAATGAACCCCTGCATTTGTTACGGCTTGCTTGAGTTCAGCTCTCACAATAAGAGATCGTAAATTTGGAGCTCTGCGGTAAGCAATGACTGGCGGTTTTGGAAAAACTTTTCGACCCTTGTCGTTTATTTATACAATCATGGGTAGCTATTGACGGGCACATTTAATACACACGCACACCAAGTCATTCAAAGGGGGTTTGACAAAAATTCAACCAAACTATGCAAGAAACCCCCCTCACGGTTAATAAAACACACATCCACCGCCGGATGTGTAATACTTTTTATTTTACTCTCTGGAAAGGAGACGGACCTCACTTGAGAGTCACAGCGCGCTCCTGGCTGAACCCAATGCTATGTTACACCCACCAGTGCCCGCCGAGTGCCACACACCTCTGTGTTGTATTCCACCAGCTAGTGCGTATGCTATGACACTCTCTAACCCATGTGCACTGTAACATCACCCCGTGAATATGTCATGCCACACTTGCCTTCGCACGGGTTATATTGCCCCATCTAACGTGCCTTCCTCGATGCCTATGTTATAAGGCACAGCGCTATGCCATACATAATACAATCTGGGATCTATATCTTTGTCACAGTGCATATGCAACCTTACACTCTCCAGCACATATTTTATATTACAACTTCAGAGACTAGTTAGGTTACACAACACTGCCCAGTGCATATTACACTCCAAGGCGCATATCGCATAGTACGCTCTAGTGCCTGTGCTATCTCGCGCTCTCCAATGAATCTGTCATTGCGCACAATGTATTGCATATTATATTTAACGCCCCGGTTCATCTTATATCACACTTTTTGGTGCATACTTTATTCTTCTTTTTCTTATAAGCTTTATTGCAGTTAGATTTACCATAAAAGCACATTAAAAAAACATTTCTATACAATATGTTAGTCAATCGATACAACTCATGCATATATCACAGTTGTATAACTAAGTTGTTAAACATATCCTTTAAAACTATAAAATTTGAATAGTGTCTAGGGCCCTAAAATTAATAAAAACAATGGTTATTATAGTGATAAAATACTATCTGTTCTCTCCTGGTCCAATAGACTTGATGTGTAGCAATGTTAGTTATCAAGTTCCTTCGAATTGACCACATTGAAAACAGATATTTGGCTACTGCAGACACAATCACTGCATTGGTATCAGTTTTTAAAATCCTGAAAAAACCCAAATATTGCTTTACACCCACATTTTTACACAACTGAATTATCCATTTCCTCCTGATGTTAACATATGCTGGACAGAAAAGGATAACGTGTACGGGGGTTTCCTCCTCAGTTCGGCAACCTGGGCAAGGACGTGCCGGACCCCCTGTCCACCTATCAATGTTAGAATAGAGAGGCAAAGTGCCATATCTAAATTGCAGGTAGAGCTTCTTCGCCAAAGTGGGTTGTATTGCATTAATCTCCGGCTCAAAACTATAAAAGGACTTAACATCCAAGAAGGTATCAGTTAAGCTTGAAGTTTTCACTGAGCGGAAGAGATTCCTTAAATTAAAATCTTTTACAACACATGTCATGTTTTTTTTTTGAGATGGCTGGGCAAGAGACCTCAGGGTTAACCAGAGATCCTCGAGCCCAATCAGTGTGAGTGATTGTCTTACAAATGATAGCCAAGGGATCCTACCAGATCCTAGTGAAGCCATGACCACTTTAAGTTCCTCCTTATAATTCACCAGCTCAGGAATGCTCCACAGCCGCCTCCAATAAAGTAGGGGCCGAGCAGCAATAGCATCTGCGATTGGACGAATATTCAAGTCCAGTCTGAGCGGGCCCAAGGGAGTACTTCTTGGCAAATCCAGTAGTTGCCTTATGAAATTATTTCTGTTATGGATAGGTCACTTGCTGATATGTGTCCCCAGAGTTCCGCCCCATAGAGGGATGAGGCCCTGGCTTGAACTCTAAAAATTTCAAGGGGGGCACTTATTATTTTGTTGGTACAATTCTTCTGCACTTTTAAGATACCCCCAGCTGCCTGGGTTAATCTTAGATTGGCCTTGGCCAATTGAGGGCCCCACCCCATTTTATCGTTCAAGGTTAAACCCAGGTAATCAAAAATTGGGACCCTTTCAAGGGGTCTGCCTTCCATCATTGGATGGGGGCAGTTGATGGTACGAGCATTAAAAACCATGTATTTAGTCTTATTGATGTTGACCACCAGGATCCTTTTATTGCAGAATTTGACAAACTGATTCAACACCCGCTGCATACCCATTGGAGATTTTGAAAGCAACAGAGTGTCGTCCGCAAACATTAATGCGGGAAATCTTTGGGCGGCCAGTTTGGGGGAGTCAATGTTGTTTATGGCAAGGAGGTCTTCGATAAGCCCGTTGAGAAAGAGGGAAAAGAGGGATGGGGCAAGCACGCAACCCTGTCTAACGCCTTTCTCAATCGGAAATGGTCCAGTTAACTGGCCTTGCTTGTCAAAACGAACTCTGGCAAAAGTGCCTTTGTGTAAAATCTTAAATTGATGACATAAATATGGCAGAACCCCCATTGATAATAAAATGGTCCATAACTGGTTCCGGTCCACCATATCAAATGCGGACTTTAGGTCCACAAATGTAAGATATAGACTACCCCCTTCCAAGACCACATGCTTCCAGTGAAGGACCTGCAGCTGGAATAATTGGTCAGTTGTTGCTGTTTTAGCCCTAAATCCCGCCTGGAGCGGAGTCAAAATATTATTATCGTTAGTCCAGGCCTGTAGACGTTGTAGAAGGAGCCTGGCATAAATTTTTTCGGTCACATCGATGAGGCTAATAGGCCTATAATTGGAGGGTTGGAGCGGAGAGCCCTTTTTATAAATGGGAATTATCTCCGCCCCCAACCAAGTGCTTGGAAGTGGTAACCCCTGCAATATTGCATTAAATAGTACTAAAAGATATGGGGCCCAAACTATCGGTTCTTCTCTATATAGATCACCTGGGATCCTATCCAGTCCCGGTGCTTTATTCGTTTGGATACTTGAAATGGCCGATTGAACCTCAACCAACGTGAATGGTTGTATTGGCAACGTGGGGTTCAGGGCCAATAGGCTCGGTGGGGGCTCACTTATGAATGTAGAGGGGAGAGAATAAAGGTCTTTAAAATAAGAAGACCATGCTTCTTCAGAGATATTTGGGTCAATTGTAGTCCTGCCCTTTGGTTTTCCAGTATGGACAAGATTCCAAAATGACCTTAGGTCTTTTACCGCAAGTGCGGAGGTGATAGCAGACCAGCGATCTGCTTCCCATTCTGATTTTGCGTTACTTAACATTTTCTTATATACCTGCCTGGCTTCTGTAACACAAAGTCTATTACCTTGCCTTAGGGCCAGCAATAGTGCCTCTTTCGCGTCTCTACAACAACTGTTAAACCATGGATTCCCATCGTCTCGAAATTTAAGCTTGATGGGACCTGTAAAAGGTGTCCTTCAATATTGAAATCATTTCCCTATGGATACCTATAAGGTCACCTATGTCATTATCCAAGGGATTAATAATGCTGGAGTTTACCCTTTCAAGCAGAGGGATTACATCTCGATACATTTTCGCCATAACAATTTCACAGCTGCCCATCGGATTCTTCTCCCGCCTTGCACTATTCTCAAGTCACTACTTGGGGTGATCGTCATTGCACTATCCTCACTGGTCAGTTGAAAGTCCATCTCAATTATCAGGGGCCTATGATCACTTTCAATACGAGGAGGGACACTAAAGTCTATAATTTGAGGCCACAAAACCAAGCTGGCCAAAAAATAGTCTATTACAGATGCATGCCCCATGCCGCTGTAAGTTAGCTGAGCTGGAATGTCACTCTGAAGTCGGCCATTGCAAGCTCTAATGGAAAACATGCAGGTGAGGGAGGTCAACTGGAGGGCAAGAGCTGTCCAATTTTTCACAGGGTAGGCGTTGGGGGTGCGGAACTGAACAGGTTTCGTCTTCTTCAGTTGTGATCGAAGGGACCCCTTGTAATGGTTCAAAATGACAGTTGAAGTCTCCTCCGATCAACAAGGCAACGTCACCCCCAAGCGAATGCAATAGGGTGGTCAGTTTGTCTAAGGTGTTGGAAGTTCCCCCCGATCGCACTGGCCGTGAATATATGTTAATGAGTGCCAGTTTTGGTGTTTCATTATGTGACATCAGGATACACGTCAGATCAGGACTATTTGTTTCTAGCCTTTTCAGCATGAATCCAAGATGGACACCCACCCATATGCACAGCCCCCCTGATGGTCTACCTCTCGGGCCTTTTACTGCAGCTTCCGCAAAGGTTACATAACCCATTCTATGAGTGGGATCTACCACCCACGTTTCCTGGAATAAGCAGATCCCATGTAAATCCATGAATGTACACCAATCCGGGATGTCTAAGTTGGATGTGAGACCCGCTATATTCCAGGATAAAATTTTAAGGGACCCCTTCGTCGATATCTGCCTGTTTCCCAAAGTTCCCTCTTGACCAGGCCTGGCAAGACCCCACACTCCAGGACCAGCTAAATGCTGATCCGAGTGTGGGCTGGCAATCTGATGTTGCGGCAAAGGTATAAGGTTATCAATCACAGGAGGAAATAGGCCATCCCCTGGCTCCCCTATGGTTACGTGAGGTTTTCCCTCAGGGAACATTCTTCCTTCGTTAGAGGGTGGAGGATCAATTACGATGTTCGCCACCCCCAAGTAGTCCATCCTGGTAATCATCAAAACCTTCCTCCCTTTTATTATCATCCGTTGGATGGACCATTAGGGGGCTGGGAGGCATATGAAGTCAATCCACTTGATCCAGCAAGTTATATCTATTATTTACTGGAAAGCCCAGCACTTCGCCCCTAGCCTGTCCAGCCCTATTTCTATCTACATATTGCCAGGAATCCTCTTGCAGAGGCCATGAGTCGTAAGGCCTATGGTTAATGGTACGATGTACATGGGCCATTTGGTAAAAGTGGCCTAGCCTCTGTGTTTTGATAGTTGTGTCAGGGCTTATATGGTGCCTACTACATACATGATCAACTGCCCTATGATCCTCAAAGTTAATAATTACACAGTCCCCGTCCACATTTTTTGGTTTCCAACCCACCCACCCCACCCTTCTGACCAGCAAAATTTTGCTTTGGATTGTTCTAGGCAAGGGTCTATGGGTGTTCAACCAATGCATCCTCTTATTCTTAAGTTCCCCGTATGATTCATGTCTATCGTTCGTCAACTTAGGGACCCCTGTAAGGACGACCACGTACGGAGCACAATCCGGCGGTAAGTTGATGCTTGGTAGATCTGAGGTAAATTTATTTCCCCAGGGTCGGTTTGTGGACTCTTTTTCTGAGGTTTTAATTTTTACAGGATTAGCCGGTTCCAAGGGCTGTGCCTTTTTCGCAACTGTGGGACCATTTTTTGGGCCAGTTTTGCTGAGGCTTGGATTAGACCCCTGGTTAGTGGTCGCAATGGGTCGACCATTAGGAGTAGTAGGTATTGGCTTGTGCTGGGTCTGCGGAATATTCGCTGTGATGGCCAGGGCTTTAGCTTGAGCTTGGGTGACCGATAGATCCTTTGTAAGACCCATATTTTCCACAAGTAGTTCCTCCATTTTCCCCAGCCTTTTTTCTCTAGATTTCAATCTTTGCTCCATGGGCTGGATAACAGTAGATAAGGCCATACTTAGTTTTCCCATCAGTAGATCTAAGAAAGGGAACTTATAGGTGTAGAGTCGGTGCCAACCCTAGCAGGGCTATCTAAGGAAACCACAGGAGCACTATGCTCAAGATGTTCTACAGTTGAGGGATCCGATTGGCTGTTGTGTTTGGACTGTTTGGGTTTTCTGCCCCGAAGTGGGGCACCGGCCCTCTTCCTTTTAGGGAGAGCACCCTCTTTGCATCTTGTCATGACCGGCGGGTTTTTACTCGTTTCTGAGTGGGCAGGTGTCGTATTTGTAGTCTGCCCACATAGTAGTTGGGTTGGCCCATCCGCCAGATCTAATATGTTGCTTTCGATGGAGTTTAAATTGGTAGAAATCCCTTCAATAACTATATTTTGCTGGGGGGGACCTGGTGAGCATGCCTGTGCGACAGGGCCCAAGGAAGATCTCCTTAGGAAGACCGGGTGCTGGGACAGACGGCGTTCCGTCATTACAATTTCACGTTCCAATACCGATGATGCTCTCAAGATAAATTGATCTAGAGTCCCAGCTACATGCCCTATTGATGTCGGTTTCGTACCCCTTCTGGCTGCCATGTTAGTCAAAAAACAAACAAACAGAGGGACAGGTTATAGATGGTACTCACAGTTCCCACTAAAGGTCAGGGGGTTGGCCCGGTCCGGTCTCCTTCGGTCTGTGACGGGCTTGGACGGGCCCGCCCTTGGCCCGGGCTTCGCCCGGCGCGCTCCCGCGCACGTCCCGCGGGACTGAGCAGAGGGGCCAATTATATACCGCTACTGTGTTTGGGGCGTGGCATCTGGGCGTGCTGCTGCCTGTCACCACTTAGGCAACTCTGCGAGCGTCTCCCGCGTTTATACCATACTCTATATCTAGTTTTCATTTTCAATCATGCTCTCAGGACTATGTTCTATATAACACTGCGTTCACCTACCCTTTTCATGGGCATTACATTTTGCGATGGGGGGTGGAGGGTCAGGGGTAGTTTCTGCCAAGTGAGCCCGGAATCACATTTACAAACGTCCTCTTCTTCCTGAATAAAAGTGAGATTATGCTGCATACTTGTTCATATTTTAAGTAGTTCGCACGGAAACACATTTTAAAAACAATAAAGTTCCTAATACCCACGTTCTCTGAACAGTTAGCTTGCTGCCCCATCCACCTCCTCCTTATCCTCTGTTGTCTGAATCCATGGACTAGCCTCCTCCCTCCTGCCATGCATGGTTTGATGTGCTGCCACTGCCCTCCATTTAGCATGATGTACCAGTCCACTCCTCCTGCCCTCCATTGCCCAATTCTATGCCCCATCATTGACCTCCTTCTTAGCCTCTGTGCTTAGCTTGCTGCCCCTATTCTCCTTCCCCCTGCCCTCCGATGTCTTCGTGCATGCCCCTGCTCCATCCTTTTTGCCCACCATGTTCCATGGACCTGCCACTCCTATCTACTCTGAGTGTTCTGTTGAGATGCCACTCCCTTCCCACCTGCCTAGCATTGTCAGATGACTGGAACCTGTCCCTGTCACCTCCACCCTGCCTGTCCACATGCCATGCCCTATCTCCTTCCTCCTGTCCTCCATGGTCCATTTTACTGCCACACCCTTCTGCCCTCCCTGGTCTGTTGTGCTGCAACTGCTCCTCCTGCCTGCCCCACGCGGTCTGTTGTGAGGCCCCTTCCCCTGAACTCTCTTGTCTGTGCCCAGGTCCTGACCCTCCCTTCTATCCTCCATGGTCCTTTGTGCATGCCCCTGCACCCTCCTTCTTGCCCATCATAGCCATTGAGCTGCCACTAACCCTCCCGTTTGTCCTGCATGGTCTTCTGTGCTGCCACGGCCCCTCCCACCTTCCCTGTGTGGTCAGCTAGCTGCCCCTGACCCCCTCCCACCTTCCTTACATGGTCTGTGTGTATGCCATCATAGTCTCACTGTTGCTCTCCATGGTGTGTCTTGTTTCTAGTGCCCATCCTGCCTGACCTCCATGGTCATCTTGCTGCTCCTGCCCTGCCCCCTTGCCCCCAGCCCTCTGTTTCCATGTGCAGACCCCTATTCCCTCCCTCCTGGCGTGTCTGTTCCATTGTAATGCCCCTGATCCGTCCCTCCTGCCCTTTCTGGTCTGTTATGCTGCAGCTTTCTCTCCTGCCTGTCCATTATGGTCAGCTAGTTACCATTGCCTCTTTCCCCTCTGTTCTCTGTTGTCCATGTGCATGGTCCTGTCCCCTCCCTATTGCTTTCTATGGATTGTTGTGCTGCACTCCCATCCTGCATGCCCTGTGTGGTGTATTGTGCTACTGCAAACCCTGATGCCTGCCCTGTAGGGTCAGTTTGGTGCACCTCTCCATGTCCCTCCTGTCCTCTGTTATCCGAGTCCATGTTCCTACCCCAATTCCTCCTGCCTACCATGATCCAATCTACCATACTTGCGAACATTTTGAACTTGGTAAGAGGGAATTTTTGAAAAAAAACTGGGGTATTGATTTTCCCCTTTGAGTTACATTGAAAAAGAGGAGATTGTAGACAGGAGACAGATCAAATAAAGCCCATTTGGGCTTAAAAACATTGGAGGTTTCCTGGCTGAAACGGGTCTGTTGGCATGTATGGTTGTACTACCACTGCCTCTTCCTTCTGCCCACAATGGTCTATTATATTGCCACAGCCTCTCTTGCCAGTCCTGTATTGTTGGTTTGTTGCCCCTGCCCCCCTTTCCACTGCCCTCCATAGTCTGTTGTGCTGCCACTGCCCTTCCTGCCTGCCCAGTGTGGTCAAATGGTTGCCTCTGCACTCTCCTACCTGCCTTCAATTTTCAGAGTACGTGCCCCTGGCCTCTGCCTCTCAACAGTATCCCAATGAACAACTAGATTGCAAACATTCTATATTTATTACAAAAGTGTGGAACGCCTGACGTAATTTGATGTAATCAAAACTGTGATACCTAGAGAATTTCCATTAGAAATTACATATCTGAGAGGGACTTATTTGCATCAAAATTATGGTTAGTGCTCTAAAAAACTAAAATGAGGACATATTTTCTGAGTATTCAAATAGCGACAAAGCACTTTTAAATTTTTGTGTGGTGTTACTTCCAGAGCTGCAGACTTTGCAACTGGGGAACCAAGTTGGAGTTTCTGATTCTGGTCAAATCACTTAATCTCCCCATGTCTACAACCAAAATGAATTTGAGCTTGTGTGATGTAACCAATGCTCATGTAAAGCACTCCAATACCTGACAAGTCTGCACTATATAAAACTGCAAATACACAAAAAATAAGTGTTTTGCACACTTCTGTCATTCGGTTACATGTGGGCTACATCTGGGTGATATTTGTGCTGCATTTGGGCTCTTTTGTCTCTGGTGGCCATCTTGGGAGATTTATTTGTTATGAAGTTTCCTAATTTCCTCATTTACTGCAGTCTCCTCAGTAGGAAATGCTTTCAGTTTTTTACTTTGATTCCATCAAGAAGGTATTCAGATATGGCACACATTTTCCATAAATTCTGAATGTTAGCACTCTAGTTGCTCATTAGATCACTGTAGTAAAGCTACTGCTCACCACGGAAGTCTGCTGCTGGTATTAAAAGTGCATGTTTCAGTCTGCATATCAGAATTTTTTAATGAAATAGAAGACGATTTGAGAAGTCACTCAAAATGTGCCCTCATTTTTCTTTCTTCAGCACTAATCATAATTTCTATGGCAAAATGAACCACCTCATTCTGTTCCTTTTTAAATTAAATGTTTTAAGTGTTACCAGTTTATTCCAATCAAGATGGCTTCTGGTGTGCCATACTTTTGTCATAAGTAAGACAGTAAGCGCTCTAGTTGTTCTTAAGAACACTCTGGGGCATTCTGTCATTGGGCTATACTTGGGCTACATCTGGGTGATATTTGGGCTACATTTGGGCTCTTTTGTTTCTGGTGGCCATCTTGGGAGATTTATTTGTTATGAAGTTTCCTAATTTCCTCATTTACTGCAGTCTTCTCAGTAGGAAATACTTTCAGTTTTTTACTTTGGTTCCATCAAGAAGGCATTCAGATGTGTCACACATTTGCCATAAATTCAGAATGTTAGCACTCTAGTTGCTCATTAGATCACTGTAGTAAAGCTACGGCTCACCAGGGAAGTCTGCTGCTGGTTTTGAAAGTGCATGTTTCAGTCTACATGTCAGAATTTTTTAATGAAATAGAAGATGATTTGAGAAGTCACTCAAAACGTGCCCTAATTTTTCTTTCTGCTGCACTAATCATACTTTCTATGGCAAAATGAACCCCCTCATTTTGTTCCTTTTTAAATTAAATGTTTTAAGAGTTACCACTTTATTCCACTCAAGATGGCTTCAGGTGAGCCATATGTTTGTCATAAGTAGGACTTAGATCATAGATCGCAATGTTCCCATAATTAAAATAGCCTGTTCGCTCATAAATCCAGCCTTCCGAAAGGCTGAAAGAGGTCCCCTAAGAGCATGAATCTGCTCGAGCAGCCACCACCCACAATTTCCACAGGCGGTTAGGCGGCTCATCTCATGGAGTGTTGCAGTTCCTGTACCGGCTTCGGGCAAGCCGCCAATATTATAAACAATCTCCATACTCCCAATCTCGGAGAAAGGATGCACTCCAAACCAGGCTTCCATCAGTTTATTAGTGCAAGTGCAGGGAACACTGCATGCCTCCCAAACGTGTTTCGGTAGAATCACCTTAATCATGGGTACGGTCGGCAGGAATGAAACCAGCAGGTGAGTATATATAACAAGTGATAATCCTCAAATTAGTTCATAGTATTTATAACATGTGATTACCCTCCAATGAGTTCATAATAAACAAAGCATTCTGGTATTGTTAGTTTTTTCAATCTTTCATAGATCGCAATGTTCCCATAATTAAAATCGCCTGTTCGCTCATAAATCCAGCCTTCCCAATTGCTGAAAGAGGTCCCCCTAAGTGCATGAATCTGTTCGAGCAACAGCCGCCCACAATCTCCACAGGCAGTTAAGTGGCTCATCTCATGGAGTGGTGCAGTTCCTGTACCGGCTTTGGGCAAGCTGCCAATATTATAAACAATCTACATACTCCTAATCTCAGAGAAAGGATGCACTCCAAACCAGGCTTCCATCAGTTTATTAATGCAAGTGCAGGGAACACTGCATGCCTCCCAAACGCGTTTCGGTAGAATCACCTTAATCACGGGTACTGTCGGCAAGAATGAAACCAGCAGGTGAGTATATATAACACGTGATTATCCTCAAATGAATTCATAGTATTTATAACATGTGATTACCCTCCAACGAGTTCATAATAAGCAAAGCATTCTGGTATTGTTTGTTTTATCAATCTTTCATATATTGCAATGTTCCCATAATTAAAATCGCCTCTTCGCTCATAAATCCAGCCTTCCCAAAGGCTGAAAGAGGTCCCCTAAGTGCATGAATCTGCTTGAGCAACTGCCGCTCACAATCTCCACAGGCGGATAGGTGGCTCATCTCATGGAGTGTTGCAGTTCCTGTACCAGCTTCGAGCAAGTAGCGAATATTATAAACAATCTCCATACTCCCACTCTTGGAGAAAGGATGCACTCCAAAACAGGCTTCCATCAATTTCTTAGTGCAAGTGCAGGGAACAATGCATGCCTACCAAACGCGTTTCGGTAGAATCACCTTAATCACGGGTACTGTCGGCAAGAATGAAACCAGCAGGTGAGTAGATATAACACGTGATTATCCTCAAATGCGTTCATAGTATTTATAACATGTGATTACCCTCCAATGAGTTCACCATAAGCAAAACATTCTGGTATTGTTAGTTCTTTCAATCTTTCATAGATCGCAATGTTCCCATAATTAAAATCGCCTGTTCGCTCATAAATCCAGCCTTCCCAATTGCTGAAAGAGGTCCCCCTAAGTGCATGAATCTGTTCGAGCAACAGCCGCCCACAATCTCCACAGGCAGTTAAGTGGCTCATCTCATGGAGTGGTGCAGTTCCTGTACCGGCTTTGGGCAAGCTGCCAATATTATAAACAATCTACATACTCCTAATCTCAGAGAAAGGATGCACTCCAAACCAGGCTTCCATCAGTTTATTAATGCAAGTGCAGGGAACACTGCATGCCTCCCAAACGCGTTTCGGTAGAATCACCTTAATCACGGGTACTGTCGGCAAGAATGAAACCAGCAGGTGAGTATATATAACACGTGATTATCCTCAAATGAATTCATAGTATTTATAACATGTGATTACCCTCCAACGAGTTCATAATAAGCAAAGCATTCTGGTATTGTTTGTTTTATCAATCTTTCATATATTGCAATGTTCCCATAATTAAAATCGCCTCTTCGCTCATAAATCCAGCCTTCCCAAAGGCTGAAAGAGGTCCCCTAAGTGCATGAATCTGCTTGAGCAACTGCCGCTCACAATCTCCACAGGCGGATAGGTGGCTCATCTCATGGAGTGTTGCAGTTCCTGTACCAGCTTCGAGCAAGTAGCGAATATTATAAACAATCTCCATACTCCCACTCTTGGAGAAAGGATGCACTCCAAAACAGGCTTCCATCAATTTCTTAGTGCAAGTGCAGGGAACAATGCATGCCTACCAAACGCGTTTCGGTAGAATCACCTTAATCACGGGTACTGTCGGCAAGAATGAAACCAGCAGGTGAGTAGATATAACACGTGATTATCCTCAAATGCGTTCATAGTATTTATAACATGTGATTACCCTCCAATGAGTTCACCATAAGCAAAACATTCTGGTATTGTTAGTTCTTTCAATCTTTCATAGATCGCAATGTTCCCATAATTAAAATCGCCTGTTCGCTCATAAATCCAGCCTTCCCAATTGCTGAAAGAGGTCCCCCTAAGTGCATGAATCTGTTCGAGCAACAGCCGCCCACAATCTCCACAGGCAGTTAAGTGGCTCATCTCATGGAGTGGTGCAGTTCCTGTACCGGCTTTGGGCAAGCTGCCAATATTATAAACAATCTACATACTCCTAATCTCAGAGAAAGGATGCACTCCAAACCAGGCTTCCATCAGTTTATTAATGCAAGTGCAGGGAACACTGCATGCCTCCCAAACGCGTTTCGGTAGAATCACCTTAATCACGGGTACTGTCGGCAAGAATGAAACCAGCAGGTGAGTATATATAACACGTGATTATCCTCAAATGAATTCATAGTATTTATAACATGTGATTACCCTCCAACGAGTTCATAATAAGCAAAGCATTCTGGTATTGTTTGTTTTATCAATCTTTCATATATTGCAATGTTCCCATAATTAAAATCGCCTCTTCGCTCATAAATCCAGCCTTCCCAAAGGCTGAAAGAGGTCCCCTAAGTGCATGAATCTGCTTGAGCAACTGCCGCTCACAATCTCCACAGGCGGATAGGTGGCTCATCTCATGGAGTGTTGCAGTTCCTGTACCAGCTTCGAGCAAGTAGCGAATATTATAAACAATCTCCATACTCCCACTCTTGGAGAAAGGATGCACTCCAAAACAGGCTTCCATCAATTTCTTAGTGCAAGTGCAGGGAACAATGCATGCCTACCAAACGCGTTTCGGTAGAATCACCTTAATCACGGGTACTGTCGGCAAGAATGAAACCAGCAGGTGAGTAGATATAACACGTGATTATCCTCAAATGCGTTCATAGTATTTATAACATGTGATTACCCTCCAATGAGTTCACCATAAGCAAAGCATTCTGGTATTGTTAGTTCTTTCAATCTTTCATTAATCGCAATGCTCCCATAATTAAAGTCGCCTGTTCGCCCATAAATCCAGCTTTCCCAAAGGTCGAAAGAGGCCCCCATAAGTGAGCGAATCTGCTCGAGCAACCACCGCCCACTATCACCACAATCGGTTAGGCGGCCCATCTCATGGAGTGGTGCAGTTCCTGTACCGGCATCGGGCAAGTCACCAATATTATAAACAATATCCAAATTCCCACTCTCTGAGAAAGGATGCACTCCAAACCAAGCTTTCATCAATTTATTAGTGCAAGGGCAGGGAACAATGCCTCCCTCCCCAAAGTGTTTTGGTAGAATCACCTTGATCACAGGTACTGCCGGCAAGAATGAACCCACCAGGTTAGTATATGTAACACGTGATTATCCTCAAATGACTTCATAGTATTTATAACATGTGATTACCTTCCAATATGTTTATCATAAGCAAAGCATTCTGGTATTGTTAGTTCTTTCAATCTTTCATAGATCTCAATGTTCCCATAATTAAAATTGCCTGTTCGCCCATAAATCCCTCCTTCTTTTCAAAAGCCGAAAGCGTCCCCCATAAGTGTGCAAATCTGCTCGAGCAACTGCCGCCCACAATCTCCACAGGCGGTTAGGTTGCACATCTCATGGAGTGGTGCCGTTCCCTTAATGGGTTCGGGCAAGCCGCCAATATTATGAACAATATGCATACTCCCACTCTCGGAGAAAGGATGCACTCCAAACTAGGCTTCCATCAATTTATTAGTGCAAGTGCAGGGAACACTGCGTGCCTCCCCAATGCGTTTCGGTAGAATCACCTTAATTACGGGTATTGTCGGCAAGGATGAAACCAGCAGGTGAGTATATATAACACGTGATTATCCTCAAATGAGTTCATAGTTTTTATAACATGTGATTACCTTCCAATGAGTTTATCATAAGCAAAGCATTCTGGTATTGTTAGTTGTTTCAATCTTTCATAGATCTCAATGTTCCCATAATTAAAATTGCCTGTTCACCCAGAAATCCAGCCTTCCCAAAGGTCGAAAGAGGCCCACGTAAGTGTGAGAATCAGCTCGAGCAACTGCCGTCCACAATCTCCACATGCGGTTAGGCGGCTCATCTCATGGAGTGGTGCATTTCCTGTACCGTCCTCAGGCAAGCCGCCAATATTATAAACAATATCCAAATTCATACTCTCGGAGAAAGGATGCACTCCAAACCAGGCTTCCATCTATTTATTAGTGCAAGTGCAGGGAACAATGCGTGCCTCCCCAAAGCGTTTTGGTAGAATCACCTTGGTCATGGGTACTGTCGGCAAGAAGGAAACCAGCAGGTGAGTATATATACCACGTGATTATCCTCAAATGTGTTCGTAGTATTTATAACATGTGAGCGCCCTCCAATGAGTTCATCATAAGCAAAGCATTCTGGTATTGTTAGTTCTTTCAATCTTTCATAGATCTCAATGTTCCCATAGATAAAATTGACTGTTCGCCCATAAATCCATCCTTTCCAAAGGTCGAAAGAGGTCCCCATATGTGCGTGAATCTGCTCGAGCAACCACCGCCCACTATCACCACAATCGGTTAGGCGGCCCATCTCATGGAGTGGTGCAGTTCCTGTACCGGCATCAGGCAAGTCGCCAATATTATAAACAATATCCAAATTCCCACTCTCTGAGAAAGGATGAACTCCAAACCAGGCTTCCATCAATTTATTAGTGCAAGGGCAGGGAACAATGCCTCCCTCCCCAAAGTGTTTTGGTAGAATCACCTTGATCACAGGTACTGCCGGCAAGAATGAAACCACCAGGTTAGTATATGTAACACTTGATCATCCTCAAATGAGTTCATAGTTTTTATAACATGTGATTACCTTCCAATGAGTTTATCATAAGCAAAGCATTCTGGTATTGTTAGTTGTTTCAATCTTTCATAGATCTCAATGTTCTGTGGAAATATGGATTTTTCTGGTCAGTTATGTCCCCTATCTTGGACCCCAACGGTTCTATGTGCATGTCACAAGTACATATATGTTCCCTCCAGTTCCAGTTATGAAGACGCAAATACATGTGCGTCCACCGTCAACATGTCCTCTGTCAGATCCGCCATGAATAGGCCGGATATTCCATTCCTAAATATGAAAGGCCACCGGCTTTATATGGCTCAGTTACTCCATTTTGCAGTCCAGGCAAGTAGGCCCTGATTCTGTCATCAAACTCTTCTTGCCTTCTGCCTCTGAAAGCTCCAGTCTGAGCCTGCATCTGTGACCATGAACTTTGTCTCATTCTCTGCGCGGCTCACGAAGCCTGACATCAGCCTATTCTCTGACAAGAACTGTATTTCACCTTCGAATTATCTGCTTCCCCCTCAGCCGATGCATTCCTGCCTAGTAGTTTAAGTAAACATTCTTCCAGCTACCGAGCAAAAGGCCCGGCTTCTCTGTCTTTATGCAAGTAATTCATAGTCCTGTTACTATGGAAGATTCCTGCCCTCGCATTTAGTGTAGACACTTAGACGCTTGTACACGCACGCACAGTCAGTATAGAATAGATTCTGTCCGAGAGTCCTTCTTTCGTGGATAACATAGTTCTTTAAACATAGGATGTTAGATATGATTTGGGATTAGGTTGACTTGACCCTCCAGACTTCTGTCGCCACATGTAGAGCTAAATGTCAAGTCCCCTTCACCCCCTAGTTGCACGTCAATTACACGTCATGCTGCTGCGCGCGCATCTATGCCAAGTATTATCTTATAGATCCACCTATATGTGACATCATAACCAATTGTGTTCCTTTTTACTCCTTATTACACCCATTTTTGGTTACGCAGATAAATCGTCATTTTCCTTATCAATTGTTACGCCTACTGCATTCGCTTCATTGTAATGTATGTACTATAAAAGTCATTTCTTGTCAATAATGTATGTACTTCACTTCCTGAACCTCCGTGGTGATGGAACTTGGAGCAACCGATTATAATCGTTCATTGGAATAAAGCCCATTCCGAACCTCTAATACCACGGATTCTGCCTCTCATTTTACTGAGCTATTTTATTATGTTTCTGTATCAAATTAAGTCCAGGTAAAGGAATTTTATTTACCACATGAATGGCGCCCGAACAGGGACACTTTCTCATCTCACGCGCCGGCGGTGAGTTGCAGGCCCGGTCTCCTGCCACAGCTGGACGGACAATTACGCGTACCAGCAGGATTTCCTGTGTCTCCCTCCGGTCAAGCGGGGGCGACTGAGACTGCGATCAACACCCAGACGAGGCGGTGAGAAGTGCGAAGTATCCCGACCAGAGCCTAGCTGAGAGAGCAAGATCCGAGGTATACAGAGACCCACCAGTTCGAAGTCAAGCCCAGTTTCCGACGAGTCGAGTCGAGTCCAGTCCAGTTCAAGTTCAAGTTACCGAGGCCTTCCGTTTCCGAAGCTACCCGGTGAGTACCATTACTGGGGAGGCATCTCTGACGCGCACATAGGTTGTGCCGGTCAAGACGGGTTTGGGTACACAAATCCGGTCTGCACTGTTTTAGCAGTGTATCTGTACTGTTTAGCAGTATATCAAGTATTCCGAAGTATCTAGTTATTGTCAAGAATTAAGCTTGGTGATTAGTTATGCAGACGATCATCATTGTTGTTTCAGTTAAAGGTTTAATGTTTAAATGTTTAATGTGTTTAAAAACGTCCTGCATATTGTGGTATGAATGGTTGTTCATTATTGTGCTTTTGTACTAAGTGTGTTCAAGATTAAGTATCAGATCAGTTCTCAATATGCCGCTCTTTTCGAAACTAAGACAGATCACTACAAGAAAAGGGGTACTCGAAGAAGCCGTTCCTATTCCTCCTAGGGACACTCCAGGGTACTTCATGTATCATAAACATGGCTTAGATGCTATATTATTTCTTGATTTATGGGTAGACTACACCAAGGAATTACCAGAAAGTCAGAGGTGGCCCACAGCGGGAACCTGGGATGCAGAGTGCATCATGAAAGTAGAAGAAGAGTTATGGAAAAGGAAAGTCAGACAGTCACAGAAAGACGCCATTGAGTTATGGCGTAAAGAATCACATAGACGAACAGAAAAAGCACGTAGACAGGAGGAAAAGAGTAAAGAGAATTCCAATAAAGTTCAAGAAAATCTATTAATTGAGGAAGGTATCCGAGTGAAATCAGAACAAGTAGACAGACAAAGAAATGCCCTTATGAATGGTATGTATCCCCTTCTGGCCGAAGGATTACCTAAGGCTACTCCAGAAATACCGAAAGACTTGCCACCCCCATTGTTCCCAATAAAGGTACATCCTAAGGGGCATCCTAGAACCGCAGAAGACGTTTTTCTTTCCTCATATTTAGATGACGCAGCTCCCGAGTATGCTAATTCCGCCCCACATAGACCGCATACCAGGGAGATCCAACGCCAAGATCCAGTACCCGTATCCCTACAGCAACAGATCGAGTCACAAGTTCCGGCAAGCACATCTGTTTCTACATCTGTTCCTACAGCTGCTTCTATAGCTGTGTCCACACCTGTAGTTGCCGTGTCACGTTCAACGAATCCTTTCACACCCGACACCCCAGATGGGGCCACGGGAGGTGCTACCAATATTTTTTCTACGCCACCCAGAATGAATAAACTTACTTTTCAAGAGTCAGCACATTCACGTACACCCAAACTCATAAGTGCCCGTACGCTGAAGGAACTTCTTATAGATTGCAGATATGACCCTGTGCCCGGCAAAGAGGACGAAATGACCCTGGCATCATTGCGTATCAGACGAGCCGCAGTGTATTTAGGGAAGTTACCAGGAATGACTGCGCATCTAGATAAAATATACCATTTTGTCCAAACAGGGCGAGATCCAGAATGTATTAACAGAGCTATGGAATACCAGAAAGTAGAGATACAGGGGGAACTGTTACGTTTCCTCATAAATTGTGTGATCAGAAATCAAGACCGACCGGGGGTAAACCCGGAAGCAATGCAAATTCTTACCAGATGGAGTCAGAATATATCAGAAGGGAGACATGATAAGCAAAATTGTATAATAGCCATGTGCCGAAAGATCCGTAAAGAAATAGAACGCCTACACGAAGAGAGATTAGAGGTAGACGAGTTCGAACAAAGTGAGGAAGAAGGGTCAGGACTGCCCACAGGACAGTCGGACACCATAGCCTATGTAGGTAGAGGAAGATCTTGTAATAGTAATAGATGTCTTATTGACCCGATACGTCCGATATGTCCAGACAATAACAGGAGTTTCCCAACACCCATAGTCCATATAAGGTCTAACGAGCATTCGTTCCAAGCAGCTGACAAACTACTCCGAGAACGAAGGGGTTATCATTTCCTCGATTCTATGGATGAACAAGATTTAGCCAGGGCAGCTGTCCATTGGGTGGACAGTCCCGGAAAATATAGTGATGATACAGTAGCACGCACATTTTTGAATCTCACCCCAGATGAACAGAGGTTAGCTGGGATTTATATGATTCAACAACTCATTATACTATATCGGAGTCAGCGTTCGGACCCTGGTCCCTTACCTGACATATTGACTGAATTGCTTATGAATAGATGGAGAGGTTCAGGTACTAAATTAATTAAAGAAATTCTAGAATCAAGAAAGCAGTATATTCTTTTTGTATGCGCAGAGCATGTCTCATTGCCCGTCAAGGAAAGAACCACGTATCACATGGATAGACAGAATCCCTTACGAGAACAAGGACAACGAGTTCAAGCGCGTATTTGTATATACGCCCATATCGAAAATAGAATTGTTACAAATGAAGAAAGTGGTACCCAGTCATGACAAAGACCCAGCGGGTTTTCACCGAGAAATTAAAGACATGTTACTCATGGGAGAGTATACCTATCCCGACATTATGACAATATTAAAGGTATTGATGCCTGCTGGCATTTACGAGAAACTCAAGGAAAAAGAGTGGGAGGTAGGAGACCAAAAGATAGAATGGTCAGTGTTAGAAGCGGAAGAAAAGGCCCGAACTGCAGGAGCAGGGCTTGGGGATAAAACTAAAGCACTACCAGGTTTACTAGTACAGGTACTGCCACGTTTATTAACTACGAAAAAGGAAGATTGGGGTACAATTTCAGCCTGTAAACAGAAGCAAGATGAAGACACTAGTGATTACTATGCCCGATTTGAAAAATGTTTTGGTATAAATAGTGGCATAAAAGCAAGTAGCGAATCATACCCGCATCTGTTCGTAACAAAATTAGTAGAAAATGCCCTACCCCAAGTAAAGAATAGAGTATTAAAATTCGAGAGTACCTGGCAAGGTAACACTCCATCACAAATGTTACAAATGTTACAGTACCATCACAATAGAATTAGAGAGGAACAAGAACATGAACACAGACGCATGAAAGACACGAAAATGAAAATGCTAGTTTCTCAGACAGTTCCAGCTGAAGGACATAAAAGGGGTATGACACATTCCGATTCAGCAGGACCTGTAAAAGGGACATGCAATTATTGTAAAAAGCCAGGTCATTACGTACACGACTGTCCAGTTTTAAAACATAATATCGCCATAGGTAAAACACAAGAAAGACCACGGCCATTTAGACAAGATCAGAATGAACAAGGAGCTCCGCAGCATGCACAGGCCATGCCAGCCGCACAACAGTCTATACAGTTTGTGCCAGCTGCACCACCGTTGCCTGTTGCTGCCACACAGACAACAACACGACAAATGTATCAGACCGCCCAGTATGAATATCCTGAGTATCAGCGTTACGCATGAACTAGCCTAGAGAGGGAAGTTGACTTACCCCTTATCGAGATCCCTGTAGATCAAGAAGGACCTTATGTACATAGTGAATTATTAGGCCAAGACAGAAATTTTTTACTCGATACAGGGGCAAGTCGAACAACCATAAAACGTAGTGAAGTTCCAGGGGCACCCCTCTCAGGCTCACAGAATATTTCCCTTGGTTTTTCAGGAAAACCTATTGTTAATGAAGTGTCACAACCTCTGCCACTTACGATAGGACCTCTGACCCGAACTACAGATTTATTGCTTACTAAATCATGTCCAGAAAATCTGTTAGGAATAAAGACATTGAAAGCTCTAGGAGCTATAATATGTTGTTCTCCGGAAGGAGTAAGGTTGTTTTTACGTGATTTTAAAGGTCACTATGTATCTAGAGACATGGATCCCCGACTGCAGACTTTACCTACACATCTATGGGCACAAGGCCCTACTGATGTTGGATGCATGAATATTACACCATATCGAGTCACATTAAAGGCAGGAGTGGTGCTACCACGAATGCGACAATACAAGTTACCACCAGATGCTGTAGTGGCTTTACTACAAATTATTGACGAGCTCATTGCCCAAGGAGTAGTTGTAGAAACAGACTCCAATGTATGTAATTCACCGATAATTCCGATTCTTAAAAGAACAGATTCAAAGGCCCCGCCAGTATATCGATTGGTTATTGATCTGCGCGAGTTAAACAAGTGCATTGTGCCACAATTCCCTGTGGTCCCAGATATCTCGTCATTACTGACAGCCATTGATTCCGAAGCAACATTCTTTACTGTAATTGATCTCAAGAATGCTTTTTTCAGCTTCCCAATAGATCCGGAGAGCCAATATTTGTTCGGATTTAGTTTAAATGGACGTAGCTTTAAATTCTCACGCGCACCTCAAGGATTTACAGAAAGCCCCAGCATCTATAGCCAAGCACTGAAACGAGAACTAGATAGTATCCACATGCCAGTTAACACTGCTCTGCTCCAATACGTCGATGATCTGTTGATCACCGCCAGAAGCGAACCGGAATGTGAAAAAGCATCACTGACAGTTTTACAATTTCTAGCCGAAAAGGGGCACAAGGTGTCCCCTTCTAAGCTGCAATTCTGTGTCCAGCGAGTTGTTTATCTTGGACACTCGCTGTCCAAGGAGGGAAGGCAGCTTACACCCGACCGCATTCAGTTAATAGCTAACATGCCAACACCCAAGACACAAAAGGAGGTGCGGGCTTTCATAGGCCTCACTTCATATTGCAGGCAGTGGATCCCTCAGTATGCATTTCTAGCAAAACCACTCATTCAGTTGACAACACAGGAGGCAGCCACATCGACAGTTCTCCCTTGGACTCAGGAACATACACAAGCTTTTGAAAGCCTAAAGAAAGCTTTATGTCAAGCACCTGTTTTAGCAACACCATGTTACAGAAAACAGTTTACACTCTTTGTTACAGAACGCGAAGGTACTGCTTTGTCAGTACTCACACAGGAACAAGCAGGAGCACACAAACCATGTGCTTATTTTTCTAGTACATTAGATCCCGTAGCTCAGGCTTTGCCTGCATGCCTAAAATCAGTAGCAGCGACAGCTTTAGCAATCAGACAAAGCGATGCCATAGTGTTAGGACATCCATTGACAGTTCAAGTACCACATGCAGTAGAGGTTCTTGTAAATAGAACGCAAACACAACACTTGACTATAGCGCGACTTACAGGATACGAGCTTACATTGTTTCAGCCACACATAGAAATCAGACGCTGTAACACATTGAATCCTGCCACACTTTTGCCAGTAACCGGAACAGACCCACTAGCCCATGACTGTATTGAAGTTATTACTATAACGACAAAACCCAGACAAGACTTAACAGATGTTCCATTGTCAGATCCAGACCTGACGTTGTATGTAGATGGTTCATGTATGAGAATAAGTACAGGAGAGTTAGTGGCTGCTTACGCAGTCACCACAGATACTAAAGTCATTGAAACTAATCGTATAAATACTTTGTCAGCTCAAGCCGCAGAGCTCATCGCTCTGACACAAGCCTATATTCAAGCCACAAATAAAAAAGTCAACATATACACTGATTCACGTTATGCATTCGGAGTTGTACATGACTTCGGCGTGCTGTGGCGAGAGAGAGGTTATTTAACTTCCCACGCTGCCCACATTCAGCACGGACCCCTCATTCATGCCTTATTAGATACAATACATCTACCTACTGCAATATCAATTATGATATGTAAAGCTCATACGAAAGTTACTGATATCATTTCCCAAGGCAATGATCTAGCCGACAGAACAGCTAAACAGACTGCTCAAACCCAAACATCCGACATGACAAAGACAATAGTCCCGACACCGACACAGTGTATGACAGTTAAAGATCCTACTCTTGACGTAATTGACATACAGACACATGCTACACCAGACGAAATAAAGAAATGGACTGAATTAGGAGGGATCCAAACGGACCAAGGATGGATGATGAAGGAAAAGTCTGTATGGTTCCTTCCTGATTCAATGGTCCAAGTTATAATTAACACTATACATAGTCCAGCACATCTAGGAGAAAAAGCTATGCTAGACAGCATTCAACACATTTGGTTCAATAAACATTTACGAGCAGCAGCCAAACAAAAAGTCCGTACCTGTATGATCTGTTGCCAGTTCAACCCAGGAAAAAGCGTTCCAGTAGAACAGGGTGGATTTCATCCTCCTGATCACCCTTTTGAAGTACTCCAGATGGATTATATCCAAATGGAACGATGTCGAGGATTCAAATATGTTCTCGTAGTTGTCTGCGCTCTGTCCCGCTGGACGGAGGCATACCCGGTTTCAGATTACACTGCCCCGACTACTGCCAAACAGTTGGTTCGAGAATTCTTCCCACGATACGGTTTACCACGTGTTGTCTACTCAGATAACGGCCAGCCGTTCTCATCCGAATTAATGAAACATGTTTCACTTCTGTTAGGATATCAGTGGAAATTCCACTGTGTCCGACACCCCGAGGCAGCAGGTCTCGTAGAAAGACATAATCAGATACTGAAAATCAGATTGTCCAAAATATGCAGAGAGAAAGGTGTCGACTGGATAGTAGCGTTACCAGTTGCACTCTTTTACATGAGAATGGTAGCACACTCTCGAACAGGGCTATCCCCGTATGGGGTGATCTTTGGCAGACCACCAAATATGTGGGGGACGCCTATACCACGCAAAATAACTGATGTTGACTGTAATATGCTGACAGATTACTTGGCTTCCTTGATGTCTGCACTACAATCTTGTCGTTCACAGGTAGCTGCAGCCTTTCCCGACAACACTGAGGTGAAACCCCATGACGTAGTTCCGGGTGATCTCGTATTTGTGAGAAATTTCGACCGAAAGACTCAGCTGGAGCCCAGGTGGAAGACACCCAAGTTGGTTCTGCTCAATACAAGGACAGCCGTGAAGATCGAGGGCCGCAAGGGCTGGATTCATTCAAGTCATATCAAGAAATTTCATGGACTATCCTCGGATATAGACATTGTGCCCTGCACTCCCTCACAGACTGATTCAAAACTTCCTTTGGTTGAAAAAACTAAAACCGAACTCTATAAAGTAAAATTGAGGCCTAGAACGTCAGACAATTTGATTGTTTAAGTCCTCTCCAAGGTGAAGCGGTTGAATTTGTCTCTGACATGTATCCTCTAGACCTGAATCATGGACAGTCGCGAAAAATGATGAAACGACAGGTGTATTGTAAATCACTGTGTAGCCATTGCATAGTGACATTATTAATCTTGTTTTTCTTAAGTCTTTTAATAATTACTGCAAGTATATTGTTGCACATATATTACCCTATTGCCAGAAATGTTTACAATGTTACTGCTGAACATTCTTTTAGTGACCTACCGCCGCATGAATTGTCTTATAGACTTGCGCTGCGCAATAACACTTTCATTAGTATGTTACATCATTCCCATCAGACTAGTAATGCCACCAATTGTTGGGTGTGTGGCCGGCTCCCTCCCTATCAGAATTATGAAGGAGTCCTGCCATTCTTTCCACATCCATTTACACATAATGGCTCCTGTGGAGCATGGTTTAGTTTAATCAATTCCATAGACTCAGACACAGCAGTTTACCAAGATCATTGGGTATGGGGAAACCTGAACCTAGTTTTATTCAAAGTCTGCTACCCTGACAAGGAGGGTCGCCCCAAAAGAACAGGAACTGATCTAGAAAATGAAGTATATGGATTAGGTAATTTTACACCTAATCTCATGATTCTAAATGTCGTATCCGAAGTTGAACTAGTCTTACCCACCATGTCAGTATTCCCAGCGAAGGGTGAATTGTGTGTAAGAAAGGTTGGTTCCATACATATGGGCCATAGTAAATGCACTACTATAGTAGAGTTCAGTGATCAAGGCAAATCTTCATTTAGAGCTTATCGCCACTCCTACTTTATATGTGGTCAGACTGCATATATGCGTCTACCTCTAGATTGGGATGGTACCTGCTACATTGCATTCCTTTTGCCACCTGTTTTCCTAGCTCCTCCTGATTATTACAGAAATATTCATTTAGTACACAACAGAGAGCGGAGAGATCTCCCAATTGTCGATTACACTGAAACAGCATGGGAAAAATACACAGATTTCAATAAAGGCATCTTTCCCTATATAGGTACTGTTACTAATAGTAAGCTGATACGTAGATTAACTAGAACCCTTGAAGCAGTAGTGAATGAGACTATTTCCGCCTTAGGCAATTTAACAGAAGAGCAGTCTGCTATGCGGATTGTTGTGCTTCAAAATCGTCTTGTCCTTGACGTCATCCTGGCTGATAGGGGCGGAGCTTGTAGGGTCATCGGATCAAGCTGCTGCGTATTCATACCAGAAAATTGGCCATCTGTATATAAGGCCATAACCCGCCTTCATAAGATTGCAAGCCAGATACACCAGAACCCAGGCACTTGGACTTGGTCCGGTTGGTTTTGGAGTGTATTATCTACCTTTGGATGGAAGGTTCTATCCTTCCTAGGTATTGGCCTTCTCATACTATTCAGTTGCTGTCTATGTATACAATGTGGACCAGCGATCTGTGGTCTGTGTACCACATCGTGTATTCCACCACCAAGATTTCATTCGTCACGGAAGAAGAAAGAAGAACAAATGATGTTATATGAACAGATCAATGGATTGATGAAGATTGATATCTTTTAACGGGCAAGTAGGGGACAAGGAGGGAATGTGGAAATATGGATTTTTCTGGTCAGTTATGTCCCCTATCTTGGACCCCAACGGTTCTATGTGCATGTCACAAGTACATATATGTTCCCTCCAGTTCCAGTTATGAAGACGCAAATACATGTGCGTCCACCGTCAACATGTCCTCTGTCAGATCCGCCATGAATAGGCCGGATATTCCATTCCTAAATATAAAAGGCCACCGGCTTTATATGGCTCAGTTACTCCATTTTGCAGTCCAGGCAAGTAGGCCCTGATTCTGTCATCAAACTCTTCTTGCCTTCTGCCTCTGAAAGCTCCAGTCTGAGCCTGCATCTGTGACCATGAACTTTGTCTCATTCTCTGCGCGGCTCACGAAGCCTGACATCAGCCTATTCTCTGCCAAGAACTGTATTTCACCTTCGAATTATCTGCTTCCCCCTCAGCCGATGCATTCCTGCCTAGTAGTTTAAGTAAACATTCTTCCAGCTACCGAGCAAAAGGCCCGGCTTCTCTGTCTTTATGCAAGTAATTCATAGTCCTGTTACTATGGAAGATTCCTGCCCTCGCATTTAGTGTAGACACTTAGACGCTTGTACACGCACGCACAGTCAGTATAGAATAGATTCTGTCCGAGAGTCCTTCTTTCGTGGATAACATAGTTCTTTAAACATAGGATGTTAGATATGATTTGGGATTAGGTTGACTTGACCCTCCAGACTTCTGTCGCCACATGTAGAGCTAAATGTCAAGTCCCCTTCACCCCCTAGTTGCACATCAATTACACGTCATGCTGCTGCGCGCGCATCTATGCCAAGTATTATCTTATAGATCCACCTATATGTGACATCATAACCAATTGTGTTCCTTTTTACTCCTTATTACACCCATTTTTGGTTACGCAGATAAATCGTCATTTTCCTTATCAATTGTTACGCCTACTGCATTCGCTTCATTGTAATGTATGTACTATAAAAGTCATTTCTTGTCAATAATGTATGTACTTCACTTCCTGAACCTCCGTGGTGATGGAACTTGGAGCAACCGATTATAATCGTTCATTGGAATAAAGCCCATTCCGAACCTCTAATACCACGGATTCTGCCTCTCATTTTACTGAGCTATTTTATTATGTTTCTGTATCAAATTAAGTCCAGGTAAAGGAATTTTATTTACCACAGTTCCCATAATTAAAATTGCCTGTTCACCCAGAAATCCAGCCTCCCCAAAGGTCGAAAGAGGCCCCCGTAAGTGTGAGAATCAGCTCGAGCAACTGCCGTCCACAATCTCCACATGCGGTTAGGCGGCTCATGTCATGGAGTGGTGCAGTTCCTGTACTGGCCTCAGGCAAGCCGCCAATATTATAAACAATATCCAAATTCCTAGTCTCGGAGAAAGGATGCACTCCAAACCAGGCTTCCATCAATTTATTAGTGCAAGTGCAGGGAACAATGCGTGCCTCCCCAAAGCGTTTTGGTAGAATCACCTTGGTCCTGGGTACTGTCGGCAAGAAGGAAACCAGCAGGTGAGTATATATACCACGTGATTATCCTCAAATGAGTTCATAGTATTTATTAACATATGATTACCCTCCAATGAGGTCATCATAAGCAAAGCATTCTGGTATTGTTAGTTCTTTCAATCTTTCATGGATCTCAATGTTCTCATAATTAAAATTGCCTGTTCGCCCATAAATCCATCCTTTCCAAAGGCCGAAAGAGGTCCCCTTAAGTGCGTGAATCTGCTCGAGTAACTGCCGCCCACAATCTCCACGGGCGGTTAGGCAGCTCATCTCATGGAGTGGTGCAGTTCCAGTACCGGGTTCGGGCAAGCCGCCAATATTTTTAACAATATCCATACTCCCACTCTCGGAGAAAGGATGCACTCCAAACAGGCTTCCATCAATGTATTAGTGCAAGTGCAGGGAGCACTGCGTGCCTCCCCAACGCGTTTCTGGAGAATCACCTTGATCACCGGTACTGTCGGCAAGAGTGAAACCAACAGGTGAGTATACATAACACGTGATTATCCTCAAATGAGTTCATAATATTTATAACATGTAATTACCCTCCAATGAGTTCATCATAAGCAAAGCATTCTGGTATTGTTAGTTCTTTCAATCTTTCATAGATCACTGTGTTCCCATAATTAAAATCGCCTGTTCGCCCATAATCCATCCTTCCCAAAGGCCAAAAGAGGCCCGCATAGGTGCGTGAATCTGCTAGAGCAACTGCCGCCACAATCTCCACAGACAGTTAGGCGGCTCATCTCATGAAGTGGTACAGTTCCTGCACCTGGTTTGGGCAAGCCGCCAATATTATGATAAATATACATACTCCCACTCTCAGAGAAAGGATTCACTCCAAGCCAGGCTTCCATAAATTTATTAGTGCAAGTGCACGGAACACCGCGTGCCTCCACAACGCGTTTCGGTAGAATCATCTTGATCACGGGTCCAGTCGGCAGGAATAATACCAGCAGGTGAGTATATATAACACGTGATTACATGTGATTACCCTCCAATAAGGTCATCATAAGCAAAGCATTGTGGTATTGTTAGTTTTTCAATCTTTCATAGATCACAGTGTTCCCATAATTAAAATCGCCTGTTCGCTCATAAATCCAGCCTTCCCAAAGGTCAAAAGAGGCCCCCATAAGTGCGCAAATCTGCTAGAGCAACTGCCGCCCACAATCTCCACAGGCAGTTAGGTAGCTCATCTCATGGAGTGGTGCAGTTTCTGTCCGGGTTCGGGCAAGCCGCCAATATTATGAAAAATATCCATACTCCCACTCTCGGAGAAAGGATGCACTCCAAACCAGGCTTCCATCAATTTATTAGTGCAAGTGCAGGGAACACTGCGTGCCTCCCCAACGTGTTTCTGGAGATTCACCTTGATCACTGGTACTGTCGGCAAGAGTGAAACCAGCAGGTGAGTATATATAACATGTGATTATCCTCAAATGAGTTCATCGTATTTATAAAATTTGATTACCCACCAATGAGTTCATCATAAGCAAAGCATTTTGGTATTGTTAGTTCTTTCTATCTTTCATAGATTGCAATGTTCCCATAATTAAAATCGCCTATTTGCTCAAAAATCCAGCCTTCCCAAATGCTGAAAGAGGTCCCACTAAGTTCATGAATCTGTTTGAGCAAACGCCGACCACAATCTCCACAGGCGGTTAGGCGGCTCATCTCATGGAGTGGTGCAGTGCCTGTAAAGATTTCGGGCAAGCCGCCAATATCATAAACAATCTCCATACTCTCACTGTCGGAGAAAGGATGCACTCGAAACCAGGCTTCCATCAATTTATTAGTGCAAGTGCAGGGAACACTGCGTGCCTCCCCAAAGCGTTTTGGTAGAATCACCTTGATCACGGGTACTGTCGGCAAGAACGAAACCAGCAGGTGAGTATATATAACACGTGATTATCCTCAAATGAGTTCATAATATTTATAACATGTAATTACCCTCCAATGAGTTCATCATAAGCAAAGCATTCTGGTATTGTTAGTTCTTTCAATCTTTCATAGATCGCAATGTTTCCATAATTAAAATTGCCTGTTCGCCCATCAATCCAGCCTTCCCAAAGGTCGAAAGAGGCCCCCATAAGTGCGTGAATCAGCTCTAGCAACTGCCGCCCACAATCTCAACATGCCGTTAGGCGTCTCATCTCATGGAGTGGTGCAGTTCCTGTACCGGCTTCAGGCAAGCCGCCAATATTATAAACAATATCCAAATTCCCACTCTCGGAGAAAGGATGCACTCCAAACCAGGCTTCCACCAATTTATTAATCCAAGTGCAGGGAACACTGCGTGCCTCCCCAAAGCGTTTTGGTAGACTCACCTTGATCACGGGTACTGTCGGTAAGAATGAAACCAGCAGGTGAGTATATATAACACGTGATTATCCTCAAATGAGCTCATAGTATTTATAACATGTGATTACCCTCCAATGAGTTCAACATAAGCAAAGTATTCTGGTCGTGTTAGTTCTTTCAATCTTTCATAGATTGCAATGTTCCCATAATTAAAATTGTCTGTTCACTCATAAATCCAGCCTTCCCAAATGCTGAAAGAGGTCCCCCTAAGTGCATGAATTTGTTCGAGCAACTGCCGCCCACAATCACAACAGGCGGTTAGGCGGCTCATCTCATGGAGTGGTGCAGTTCCTGTACCGGCTTCGGGCAAGCCGCCAATATTATAAACAATCTCCATACTCCCACTCTCGGAGAAAGGATGCATTCCCAACCAGGCTTCTATCAATTTATTAGTGCAAGTGCAGGGAACACTGCATGCCTCCCAAACGCATTTCGGTAGAATCACCTTAATCATGGGTACTGTCGGCAAGAATGAAACCAGCAGGTGAGTATATATAACATGCGATTATCCTCAAATCAGTTCATAGTATTTATAGCATTTGATTACCCTTCAATGAGTTCATCATAAGAAAAGCATTCTGGTGAACAACCAAACGACATGGGGTACAAGGTTGCATCTGGGGCGGTGCAGGGGGAGAACATGGCGGCCGTGAGTTAGAGTGGTTGCTGCCGCCGTTTGTGTTCCCACTTTGCCCTGTGAAGACATGCTGTAGCGGGGACTAGCATTTAACAAACCTGCATCTTCTCGTTCATCTCCCTTCCCTCTTTCCCCCCTGAGACTTCCCAGGGGTATGTGCGTTGGTTTGTCGGGGTGATCTCCCTCGGTGGTCTCAAGGATCCCTGGAGCTGAGGAGGGGCCAAAGACTAGCGGCGCGCGGCCTCCTCAGAGGTGCCCTTGTTCGAAGCGATTCCGGAGAGGTCAGCGGCAGAGACAGCACAAGGAGAGCTACCGCCATTGTCTCTGCTTCGGAAAGGAACGCTATTCCGAGGGGAACGGGGAGAAAGACTGATCCTCATCGATGCCAGCGCACCCGACAAACTTACAACGTCACCACCCTCCACGCACTCAACACCGGCCGAAACACCGCCTGCTACCAAGCCACCCCGAGGCGCACACACGGGCCCTTCACCTGCCAAGCCTGCCAATTCACCTGCCTCAGGACCTACCCGGCACCCGCCAAGCCGAGCACCAGCAACAACCACCTCAAGTGCATCCTGCTCAACACCCGCTCCGTTCACAGACACACCGTCGAACTCTGGAACCACCTCGACACAACATCACCAGACGTCGTCAGTCCACACGCCCTCACCTCCACAGACTACATCCTCCTAGGGGACCTCAACTTCCACCTGGAGAACAACAAAGACTGCAACACCGCTGCCCTGCTGGACAACCTCGCCAACCTCGGACTCATGCAACTGGTGAACACCCCCACCCACTACGCCGGCCACACGCTTGACCCCGTCTTCTCCTCCAGCAAGCACATCTCCTTCAGCCACTCCACCGGACTACACTGGACAGACCACAGCTGCGTCCACTTCAACTTCAGGAGAACCACGACCCACCACCACCCGCAACAGGTTACCCGCAGAAGCTGGAGCAAGATCACCGCCGACCAGCTCACCACCTCCCTCAGCCAAAACCCTCCCACCATCACGACGGACCCCGACGAAGCAGTCCGCAACCTCACACAGTGGCTCACCGACTGCGCCGACGAACTCGCACCACTGAAGATCCCCCCCAGCAGACCCGGCAGCAGGAAAGCCTCGTGGTTTACCAACGACCTCAAAAACTCCAAGAAAACCTGCCCCACCCTCGAGAAAGCTTGGCGCCACGACCAGACAACAGAAAGCATGACCGCCCTCAAGAACGCCACCCGCAAACACCACAAGCTGATCCGCACCACCAAGAAGACAGCATTCAAAGAACGACTGGACAACAACACCCACAACAGCAAGGAGCTTTTCAGCATCGTCAAAGAGCTCTCCAACCCCAGCGCCTTCAACAACAACATCACCCCCTCGCAAGACCTCTGCGACTCTCTCGCCTCGTTCTTCCACCGCAAGATCGCCGACCTACACAACAGCTTCGGCGCGCTGACCACGCACCCAACCACCGAACCAGCGCCCCGCACCACCTCCCTCTGCACCTGGACCCCTGTCAGCACTGAAGACACCACCCGCATGATGAACACCATCCACTCCGGCTCCCCTACCGACCCCTGCCCACACCACATCTTCAACAAAGCCGACTCCATCATCGCACCCCAACTCCGGAACATCATCACCAGCTCCTTTGCATCCGCCACCTTCCCGGAGAGCTGGAAACATGCCGAGCTGAGCACGCTCCTGAAGAAACCCACCGCGGACCCCACGGACCTCAAGAATTTCTGCCCCATCTCGCTCCTCGCCTTTCCAGCCAAAGTCATCGAGAAGACCGTCAACAGACAACTCTCCGCCTTCCTCGAGACCAACGGTTCCCTCGACCCCTCACAGTCCGGCTTCCGAGCAAACCACAGCACCGAGACCGCCCTCATCGCAGCCACCGACGACATCAGGTCCCTTCTCGACAACGGGGAAACGGCCGCCCTCATCCTCCTGGACCTCTCAGCAGCCTTTGACACCGTATGCCACCACACCCTGACACAACGCCTCAGCAACACCGGAATCCAAGGATCATCTCGTTCCTCGCCGGAATAACCCAGAGAGTCCGCCTCCCCCCGTTCCGATCCACGGCCACCGAAGTCATCTGCGGCGTCCCACAAGGATCCTCACTCAGCCCCACCCTCTTCAACATCTACATGAGCCCTCTCGCAGCCATTGCCCACCAACACAACCTCAACATCATCTCCTACGCCGACGACACCCAGCTGATCCTCTCCCTTACCAACGACCCCACCACCGTCAAAGCCAACCTCCAGGAAGGAATGAGAGACGTTGCAGAATGGATGAAGAGCAGCCGTCTGAAACTGAACTCAGACAAGACGGAAGTCCTCATCCTCGGACCATCTCCCTCCGCCTGGGACGACTCCTGGTGGCCCCCTGCCCTGGGCAGCGCACCCAAGCCAACGGACCACGCACGCAATCTGGGCTTCATCCTGGACTCCTCCCTCACGATGACCAAGCAAGTGAACGCCGTCTCATCATCCTGCTTCAACACCCTGCGCATGCTCCGAAAGATCTTCCGATGGATCCCCACCGAAACCAGGAAGACGGTCACCCAGGCCCTCGTGACCAGCCGCCTGGACTATGGGAACACCCTCTACGCTGGAACCACAGCCAAACTCCAGAAAAGACTCCAGCGCATTCAGAACGCCTCAGCACAACTCATCCTGGACATCCCTCGCCGCAACCACATCTCTGCCCACCTCAAAGACCTTCACTGGCTCCCCGTCAACAAAAGGATCACGTTCAGACTCCTTACCCACGCACACAAGGCTCTCCACGACATGGGCCCGAAGTACCTCAACAGCCGCCTCACATTCTACACACCCACCCGCCAGCTCCGATCCGCCAGCCTCGCCCTCGCCTCCGTCCCACGATTCCGGAAATCTACCGTCGGAGGAAGATCCTTCTCCTACCTGGCAGCCAAGACATGGAACTCCCTCCCCACCCACCTACGGATGACCTAGGTCCATCTCTCCTTCAGGAAACAACTCAAGACCTGGCTGTTCGAGCAGTAGCACCCCCCCCCTCAGCGCCTTGAGAGACCCTTATTGGTGAGTATCGCGCTTTACAAATTTGGTGATTGATTGATTGAATGGAGGCGACGGTAAAGGAGGCTCTGTATTGGGGGCTGACCGAGGTGAGGTGTAAAACTGCATGTGTCACCTGCATAATCTCTCTGGCTTTGAGGAAGGAAACAGAAGAGAGTGAGGTATTGGGGCACCAGAGGTGTATGCATGAGTCTTTATAAGTGGATTTCTCCTCCCGCTCTCCGTGTTCCCCTTGTTCCTCCCGATTAGCAGATAAGGAAGGGGATGCCTTGGTTACCCTGGGCACCAGCCAAGTACAGCCCAATAAACTAATCCGGCATTTAATTTAAAAGCAAGCAAGACCACAAAAACGAAATTCATAAAGAAAGGTAGGAAACGAGGTGCAGCACAGGGGCTTATTATGCAAGGGTCCGGAAAGGGCAAATCCTATATAAATATCACAAAGCAGTCCCTCGAAGGTAAAATAACCCTAGATATACAGGGGAAAGGCGAGAGCTCTCTGCCAATAAGTCCCAAAGATAGCCCTGAAACCAACCTTTCACGTTTTTGGGAGAATAGAGGTAAGGGTACCAAGACAAACAGAAAGAAGAGCCACCCAGCAGATGCAAAAATAAAAATAACTCAGTCGCTAAGGTCTTATTTCAAGGTCCTGCCACAGGTTCTAGATGTGTTCAAACAAGGGGAAGCCCTAGGGAAGACTCCAGGCGGACAATAGGACCTCCTGCCCTAGGCCTGATGGAAGACACTGAGCTAGGAAATAACTCTGCCTCTACCCCCACCCCTACCCCTATCCCGACACATATACCTACACCTGTTCTCTCCTCAAACCCTATTAAGTATCCGGCCAAATGACCTGATCCGTTGAATATCCCAGAGACTATGGGGGAAAGTATAATTATGAGTGCAGCATTAACTTCAGAGAGTGTTGGAGGAGAAAGTTCAGCGGTGGAAAACGGAGTGACAAATGGCAGTGAAAATGGAAACAGCTATAGCAACAAGCAGCGTAGGAGCAGCATAGAAACAGGAAGGGAAGGTCCTCAGGTAGTTCCTCTGGAGGCATTATTCTCCACTCTGTCTTTAGACATCAGGAAGGGGTTTGCCGTATCGGGGTCTAATCAAGGAGAAATCAGACTTTTTTTTTGAGTCTCTGGAGAAGAAATTCGACCTTCTGGACTCTAGGATGGTGGTTCTAGAAGACTCAGTAGAGGGGCTCAAAGAAGACCTGGGAGCAGCAAAAGCCGACAAAATAACGCTTAAAAAGGATGTGGCAATGCTCCGAGATAGGCTAGAATCCTTGGAGAATAACTCCAGACGCAACAACTTGGGCGTCTTGAATGGACCGGAGGGTAAGGAAGGAGAGGACCTTAAAGCTTATATTAAAACTCTCATAAAAGATTCAATACATATTGAGGACTCAGAAAAAGACCTATCGAGAGACATACAAAGGATCCATAGAGACCCTTACAGGAGGCACCCTAATCGAACTAAACCTAGGAAGATCTTAGTTAATTTTCTAACCTTCTCCTTGAAAGAAAGAATACTAACAACTGCTCTAAAGCAGAAATCACTGAAACCCAGAGACTTTGCTTTTGAGATCCGATCGGATCTTTCACGCTCTACCTTGGATTGTCAATGGGAGTTGGGCAGAAAAATGGAAGAGTTTAAGAAACTGGGGGCCGTTGTCCAGCTAAAGTTTCCAGCACAATTAAAAATCATGTACAATAATAAAATGTACAATGCAAAAACAGTGCAGGAGGCAGAAGAGCTTTTGAAGAAATAGCTCTTAAAATAACACCCAAGCTGGGAAAACTACCCCACAAACCTTTAAGAGTCTAAGAGTTGGTCAATTGACCATGTCAATATACATCTTCTAGACCCACATATATCGCACACATCTGCAAGGTTTACAGTATGAAATAGGATAACAAGATGTTGGAAAAATATTAGAAATAGTGGGAGCCTTAGTGGGAGTTTCAGTTATATATGGTCCCAGACAATTGACAAAGATTAACCTCAGGGCTAAAGTGGGGCCCAGCGACAGGCACAATCTGGACTAAATCCAGGTAAATGGGGGTAGGGTTCTCCAGGGAGGGTATATGGGGTGGTGATGGAGAAGGGGGGGGGGGTCTCGGGTGGGTGAGCATAGGGGTAAAAAAGAAAAAAAAAAGAAAATTCTCATTCGCATCATAAATTCGGCGTTATTTTTTGGCTATCGTTTTTGACTTGGTGTCGACACTGGGGTTCAATCTCTTAATCCCCCATGAGAACATTACAATGTCTATCTTGGTATGTAAATGGTCTCCGGGACAAAAGTAGGAGGGAAAAAATCCTCCAATATCTTAAAGATTCATCTGCACAGATAATTATCCTGCAAGAAACACACTTTCTGAGGGAAGAGATTACCGGCATATGTAGGAAGCTTAGGTGGGTGGAATATTGTGTTAGTTCTGATCAAAATACCAACATCAGGGGTGTAGCTATTTTAGTTAAAAAACAAGCTAATGCCTGTCTCTTAACAACTATGACAGATCCAAGTGGCAGGTGGGTCATTGTTACGCTATCTGTAGAAGGTGCACCCATAACAGTAGTAGGTTATTATGGTCCTAACCAAGATGACCCTTCCACACTAAAAACTATTTTTTCAAACCTCCTGGGGTTTCCTGATTCGGTTATTCTTGCAGGGGATTTCAACATAGTGTTGGATCCTCAAAAAGATAAATTGCCCAGTAGTAGGGCAAACGTCCTTTTTAAATCTAGGACATACCTAAAGATGATGATGAGGCAGAATGCCTTATATGACATCTGGAGAGAAAGATCAGGTACCCAACTAGGTGTTTCCTTCTATAATAAAAAATATAGGCATAAGTCAAGGATCGATTACATCCTTATCAGTAATGATTTAAGGGGTAAAGTCAAAGATATAGGCTATCTGACCCCCACCTTTCGGACCATGCAGCGGTCTGGATAGAACTAAAGCTATCAGACAAAGAACAATGAAGGGTGTGGACATTCGATCGCACACTCCTCCTAGACGAGGCTGAGAAAGAGTATTTATCCCAGGAGACAGAGTTCTTCCTAAACATAAATGTAGGCTTGGCAGAGTCTGCAGTGTTTTAGGATACCCTGAAGTCGTACTTGAGAGGCTTGATAACAAATAGGACCTCCTATATGAACAGGCAGTACAGGGAAGTAACGATATCTATTGAGAGTGAAATGAAGGCGGTAGAAAGGAAGTTTAATAATGAAGCCGATCAGGTTACTCGCCAGGCACTAGAATAGAAACTGAAAATCTTGAAAGACCAATTGGAGGATATTATTCTGGCTAGAATCTCTAAACGATGGGAAGCTAGTAAGCCTGCCCATTTTGAATACGGTGAGGGGGCCGGTAAATTATTGGCATGGAAGACCAAAACTGACAGAGTTCGTAACCTTATTAAACAGATTGATGATGAGTATACTAAATCGTCGACAACTAATGAGGAAGAGGTAGGAGAAGCCTTCCTCACCTTTTTCAAAGATCTGTATACTGAGGATAAGGATTTAGACAGCATAAGCGGGCGTGAATGGCTAAATCAGATCAATCTCACTCCCCTAGACTTAGCCCAATGAGAGAACCTAGAGTCTGAGATCTCACAACAGGCGGTTAGGAAGGCGCTGTCAATCTGCACGATAGGTAAGGCTGCTGGGCCGATGGCCTTCCTATGGAATTATATAGGAGTTTGGGAGAGACAATAATTCCATCTATGACAACCCTCTTCAACAAAATTTTGGTAGAAGGGGCTAGACCTCCCACTTCATGGGGCGAAGCCAATATAACATTGATTCTAAAGCCAGGTAAATCTCCAACTAAGGTGCCAATTCCGATCCGGTAAAAACCGGGTACGAACCGTCGGACGGAGCCTTTTCTCCGTCCGACTCGTACCCGGTGCGAAATCCATCCGAAAATGCAAGTACGATTCATACGGAAACACCATTTCCGTACGAATCGAACAAAACACCGACCGAACAGAAACTAAACACAATTCCGATCCTGAAAGGCGCCGACGTGACGTCGGTACGCATCCAGCCTACGTTTCACGAACCAGGAAGTACGATTCGAACCGACGTCATCCCGCACGGTAAATATTTACCGGCTGCCAAAAACTGCCGGGAAATCAGGACGACACACGCAAGGAGCAGCTGGACGCGACGAACAGACATGGACCCGAACCTACGTGCCATCCCTGCCCTCCTAGCAGTCCACCTGGCATACAGGAACCGACGCAGACGCCGCAGAAGGTCAGCACAACAACCAGGGGCAAAGGGGGGGGCAGGGGCAGGACACACAACACCAACACATGGTACCAAATCACACATGGCCTGGACATACCTGACCATCAGGGCCTGGACACTGCCAGGGTGTGGGGGCGAGGCCAGCAACGCAAGCGTCCGCCACAACGGAAGTGGATGGTCACGCGAACCGGTACGTACCCTACCCAGGCCGCAAGAGCGTGGGTACGGAACGTACCACGCGTCCCCCTACGTCACTCCAACAATGGCAGTACGGCCCGTACCCACGTCAGAAAGGCCTTGGTACAGCTCGTACCAGCATTGCTGGGGTCATGTAGGGGTACGCGTGGTACGACCCGTAGCCACGCCCCCAAGGCCTGTGTACGGTGCGGACCCCACGGCACCGCAACAATGGGGGGACGCACCGTACCCACCCACCAAAGGCATGGGTACGGCCCGTACCCAGGCACGCAGAGCGTGGGCAGGGGTATGTACGGACCGTACCCCCACCCGTGGAAGTACGGCCCGTACCCCCACCCGTGCATGTACGCCCCGAACCCCCACCCGTGTATGTACGCACCCAAGCACCACCCGTGTATATACGCCCCGAACCCCCACCCGTGTATGTACGCCCCGAACCCCCACCCGTGTATGTACGCACCGAACCCCCACCCGTGTATGTACGCACCAAACCCCCAGCCGTGTATGTACGCACCGAACCCCCACCCCACCCTGGTATGTACGCCCCGAACCCCCACCCGTGTATGTACGCCCCGAACCCCCAGCCGTGTATGTACGCACCGAACCCCCACCCCACCCTGGTATGTACGCCCCGAACCCCCACCCGTGTATGTACGCCCCGAACCCCCACCCGTGTATGCACGCACCGAACCCCCACCCGTGTATGTACGCACCAAACCCCCAGCCGTGTATGTACGCACCGAACCCCCACCCCACCCTGGTATGTACGCCCCGAACCCCCACCCGTGTATGTACGCCCCGAACCCCCAGCCGTGTATGTACGCACCGAACCCCCACCCCACCCTGGTATGTACGCCCCGAACCCCCACCCGTGTATGTACGCCCCGAACCCCCACCCGTGTATGCACGCACCGAACCCCCACCCGTGTATGTACGCACCAAACCCCCAGCCGTGTATGTACGCACCGAACCCCCACCCCACCCTGGTATGTACGCCCCGAACCCCCACCCGTGTATGTATGCCCCGAACCCCCACCCGTGTATGCACGCACCGAACCCCCACCCGTGTATGTACGCACCAAACCCCCAGCCGTGTATGTACGCACCGAACCCCCACCCCACCCTGGTATGTACGCCCCGAACCCCCACCCGTGTATGTACGCCCCGAACCCACAGCCGTGTATGTACGCACCGAACCCCCACCCCACCCTGGTATGTACGCCCCGAACCCCCACCCGTGTATGTACGCCCCGAACCCCCACCCGTGTATGTACGCACCCAAGCGCCACCCGTGTATGTACGCACCGAAACCTCACCCGTGTATGTACGCACCCGAGCGCCACCCGTGTATGTGCGCACCCAAGCGCCACCCGTGTATGTACGCACCGAAACCTCACCCGTGTATGTACGCCCTGAACCCCCACCCGTGTATGTACGCACCGAAACCTCACCCGTGTATGTACGCACCGAACCCCCACCCGCGTATGTACGCACCCAAGCGCCACCCGTGTATGTACGCACCGAAACCTCACCCGTGTATGTACGCCCCGAACCCCCACCCGTGTATGTATGCACCGAAACCTCACCCGTGTATGTACGCCCCGAGCCCCCACCCGTGTATGTACGCACCGAAACCTCACCCGTGTATGTACGCACCGAACCCCCACCCGTGTATGTACGCACCCAAGCGCCACCCGTGTATGTACGCACCGAAACCTCACCCGTGTATGTACGCCCCGAACCCCCACCCGTGTATGTACGCACCGAAACCTCACCCGTGTATGTACGCACCGAACCCCCACCCGTGTATGTACGCACCCAAGCGCCACCCGTGTATGTACGCACCGAAACCTCACCCGTGTATGTACGCACCCAAGCGCCACCCGGCCACCCGTGTATGTACGCAACGAAACCTCACCCGTGTATGTACGCACCGAACCCCCACCCGTGTATGTACGCACCAAACCCCCACCCGTGTATGTACGCACCGAACCTGCAATAAGAATGGGGTGTGCCAAACACCCCCAGCAGTGCCCAGACACAGGAGGGGTGGGTGCAGGGTCCTCCCAGCAGTGCCCAGACACAGGAGGGGTGGGTGCAGGGTCCTCCCAGCAGTGCCCAGACACAGGAGGGGTGGGTGCAGAGTCCTCCCAGCAGTGCCCAGACACAGGAGGGGTGGGTGCAGAGTCCCCCAGCAGTGCCCAGACACAGGAGGGGTGGGTGCCTATCACTCCCAGCAGTGCCCTGAGACAGGAGGGGTGTGTGCCTATCACTCCCAGCAGTGCCCAGACACAGGAGGGGTGGGTGCAGAGTCCTCCCAGCAGTGCCCAGACACAGGAGGGGTGGGTGCCTATCACTCCCAGCAGTGCCCTGAGACAGGAGGGGTGTGTGCCTATCACTCCCAGCAGTGCCCAGACACAGGAGGGGTGTGTACCTATCACTCCCAGCAGTGCCCAGACATAGGACAATATACCCCATCAACAAGTTCAGTGACCTACAAGGGTGATACCCCAGATGCAGGCGGAGCCATCGCTGAGCCAGCATGGCTATATTGAACGGCAACCCTCACACATCCAGGAAATGTAGACACAGCACAGCACAGCATTTGGGAGACACCCTGCAGGGAAAATGGCCTGCTCCACAGAGGATGGAACACACCTTGGGACAATGTCACCATACAGTGAGAGCAAACATGACCAAATACCATTGGCAGAGACCTTTGTGATGGCACGCAGATGGCAGGGTACACCCCATGAGCAGCACACTCCAACATTTCACAGACCCCTAACACATTATCACCACCCCAACGCAGGGAGCACCAGCACCAACAGCAAGTCCAGGAAAGCATCAGTGTGCAAAACCAAAATAAAAGGCTTTATTCAGCAGGAAAATATATCTGAGAAAATGTCCACTATGTACAAGGGCCATGGGCCAGCCCAGCAGCAAAGTCCGGGGGGGGGGGGGTACACATCGGGACGTGTGTCCCCTAGCTTGCCTGCACAGTTCACAAGTCCATTTCATCCACAGAAGAGGGGGCATCAGGGGGGAGGGTGGAAACAGGCACCGCAGGGACAGGAGGGGAAAGGGTAGGTGTTGTGGGTGCAGGGAGGGATGATTCTGCCACAGGGGGGGTGCCAGCGCCAAAGGTGGAGGACAGAATGGCGCTGCACACGTCGGCAAGTTCCCCCAGCGACTCCCCCGCACCCAATCCAACCACAGGCCCCAAGGAGGGGGGGGGGCAAAGGGATGGGTCGCAGCGCCACTGGGGGAGGGTGTGGACAGGGTGGGGGACTCAACTCCCCTGGCCGGGTCCCGCCTCCACCGCTTGCGGGGTGGTGTCATCCTGGGGCTGGGGGGCACACTCGCAGTGGATGATGCTGTCACTGACTGTTGGCCAGGAGAGCTAAGGGGAGTGGATTTGGAGGGAGTGGGTTGTGTGGAATGCGGACTCCCACTGTGGCTGCGTGTTCTACGTTTCCCCCCCGACCCAGTGGGTGTGCCTTCCTCACCCTGTGTGTGAGTGACAGGAGGTGTGCGCTTCGACTTCCCTGGTGGTGTGGTGCCTGTGTCTGTTGGGGTGCGTGCACGCTGACGTCTGGATGTGCGTGGGACAGGCACGGGAGTGGGAATTGTGGATGGGGCAGGGGTAGGGGGTGTTACGCAGCGCTGCAGGAGATCCAGTGCTGCAGTCAGTGTGGAGTCTATGGACCTCAGCAACTGCCGTTGGTCAGACTGCGCAGCCGACATGCCCTCCATGTATGCCTCCATCTGGGTCAGCACCTGGGTGTGGGCATGGAGGACATTTAGCATCGCAGTCTGACCAACCTGCAACTGCCTCAGGATGTCCACAGACTCCGCACTCACCGCAGCAGTGGTGACAGGGGCAGGGGGTGCGGTGCCTGGCAGGAAGGAGACATGTGGGGACCGAGCACGGAGGGAAGGGCCACGAGCATGTGGGAGGCCGGTGATGGAACCTGAGGTGGCGGGGGGATGTGGAGGGCTGCCATCAGCTGGGGGGGCAGACTCCGCCACCTCTGGGAGCTCAGCCTCGGACCCGTCTGCGTCATAGTCTGTGTTGGCAGTCAACAGGTCCTCTGCCTCACTCCCTTCGGCCTCCGTGCCACTCCATGTGCCAGACAGGACAGCACTGCTGGCACTGGTGCTCAATCCCTCCTCCCGGTCCGTGCTAGTGTCTCCTTCCGTGTCCCCCGGCGATGCTGTGGGCAAGGTGAAGAGACAGGAGAAAATCAGACACCTGTACACATATGTCACATGAGTCAAATATACATAGGCCACATTGCATAGCCTGAAAAGCAACAGGAGTAACACCTACAAAACAATTTACACATGTAGGCCATGGAACACACAGTTTTTCGACCCACCATGCCACTGAGACACAATGGAGATCATGACACAACAGCAAATCACTGCACCTGAAATTTTAGAGAGGATCCAGCCTCTGGGGACAAATGTGCACAGCACCTGCACCACACTGCGTCGTCAAAAAGGGATGAGCATGAATCATATCCATTTACTCTTGCCGCATGCTGCAAAGGCAATACATGAAACCAGGCCACACATGACAGGGTCACTGCACCTTGAGCGTATGTCCAGTCAAACATCACACACAGGCTAAACCCAGCAAGGAGGATGAAGCTTCTGACATGTAGGCCTTGTACGCACAAACCACCCACACCTGAGGTTTGGTGCGTACATACACGGCTGGGGGGGGTTTGGTGCGTACATACACGGGTGGGGGTTCGGGGGCGTACATACACGGGTGGTGGTTCGGTGCGTACATACACGGCTGGGGGGGGTTCGGGGGCATACATACACGGGTGGGGGTTCGGTGCGTACATACACGGGTGGGGGTTCGGGGGCGTACATACACGGGTGGGGGTTCGGTGCGTACATACACGGGCGGGGGGGGTGGTGGGGTGTTCGGCGCGTATGCGGGCACATGTCTCCATGGTTGCTATGGGAGTTCGGTTCGGACGGTGTTTTTTGCGTACGGTTGTGAAATGGGGAGGACGGGAGGGATCGTACTTGCGCAGTCGGACTTTATTTTTCCGCACGGTGGGTTTTTCGACCGGGGACGCGTCGGTGACTTTTCCCGACCCGAGGACGTGTGGGGAAATCTTCCCAATGCGATTCGTATGGACTTTTTTCCGTTCGAATCGTACTTGGCAGTTTGTACGCTACTTTGACGATTCGGACGGAAAAAAATCCGGATACGAGTCGGACGGGGAATTTTTTTACCGGATCGGAATTGGCACCTCTATGGGGGTCCTATAGACCTATTTCACTCCTAAATAAAGACTACAAAATCTTTTCTAGAATACTGGCAGATAGGCTTGGTGTAGTAGCAGGAAGTCTGCTGCATGCAGACCAAAAGGGTTTTTTGAAAGGCAGGAATCTTTGTGACCTAACCCACGACTTTATAGGTGCCATTGATTTTGCCTCTACTTTTTCACTTCCCTTGGCAGCAATGACCCTGGATGCCACCAAGGCATTTGATAGAGTCAACTGGAACTATTTAACACGGTACTCGAGAAGTTTAATTTTGCAACAAAATTCTGCCGAACCATCAATCTCATGTACAGCGACCCTTCAGCATGACTTGTGGTCAATGGAAACCTAACTAGACCCTTTAAAATCGAAAGAGGAACCAGACAGGGCTGCCCCCTCTCCCCGCTCTTATTTAGGGAAACAACCTTTACAACGCAACTTTTACAACGCTATGCTATTACAACGCATTTTTTACAACGCAAAAGCTTTTACAACGCATGCATTTACAACGCATGCTATTATATGGTAAGTACTTTTACAACGCATATACCATTACAACGCATTCTTTGCAAAAGCCTTTACAACGCATGCATTTACAACGCATGCATTTACAATGCATGATGTTATATGGTAAGTACTTTTACAACGCATATACTATTACAACGCTTTTTTTAATATTGTGATTTGAAAAAAATTAATTATATATTGTTTTATTTAAAATAATTACTATATTTGTAAAATTTGATAGTTTGATTATTGATTAAAATGTTTTTTTTTTTTTAATAAATTTAAAAATGAGAGTAGTTTTACAATAGATTAATACTTGAGTATTTTTCTAATATAAAAGAGTATTTTTTAAGTTAAATTAATACTTGAGTATTTTTCTAATTTCAAAGAGTATATTTTAATTTAAATTTAAAAAATATAAGATTAAAAAAAGAGTATTTTTCTAATATGAAAGAGTATTATTAAAGTTTAATTAAATAAATATAGTTTAAAAAATTAATTGATTTGGCTTTTGAAAAATTAATAATTGAGTATTTTTATTTTAATTATAATATGTTAATAATTTAAAAATAGATTTATTATTAATTATTTATACTAGAGCTTTCTTTAAAAATATATTTAAAAATGTATTTAAAAATTAGTCTAATGAAAGAATTATACTTGAGTTTTTTTTAAAAATTACAGAGTATTTTTTAAGTTAGTTTAAAAAAATATATATTATTAATAAAAGAAATGTATTATGAGAAATTAATAATTGAGTAATTTTAATTGTAATAAAATATGTAATTAAAAGAAAAATAAGGATTATTAAAAAATATTAATACTAGAGCAATTATTTAAAATTAATATCAATTTTAAAAAAATTTAATAAAAGTATTATGAAAGATTAATACTTGAGTATTTTTAATCTTCTTATATAAAGTTTAATGTTTGTAAAAAAAAGTAAGAGTACTTTTGGAGTATTATAATATAAAATTAGAGAAATGTTAAAAAAAAGATAAAAAACTAAAAATATTTTTAATATTAAAAGAGTAATTAGAAATGCATTTCAGAAATAATAATACCTAAAGAAAATAGAGCAAAGAAAATAGAACTTACTTTAAAAAAAAATTCCCACGCTTTTGCATTGAAGTCTATGAGCTTATTTGTCCTTCATTTATTTTGGCAGCTTCAGAATATACAACCCGCGGAACAAGAAAAGAAGGATCAGAAAGAGAAGAAAGAGCAAGTTTTGAAGGAAAAAGAAAATAGAGTCGAGGTAAGGAAAACATTTAGTAAATTTACATTAAAAAAGTTACATTTTACATGATTAAATTACAATTTTTAAAATAATAACAGTAAACAAATATTGTTTATAAAATATTTCTTTATTGAAACAAACTTAAAAAATAAACCATATTTTTATTGATTTTTGCAAAACAAGGTACATTTTTTAGAAAACATATAAATATTTTAATTACATTTTTAAACATTTATTTACAGAATAGTTAAATAAAGTAGTCCGTTATAAATATTGAAGCACGCGATGACGTAATGACGTGAGCGTCGACGTAATGCGCCATTTTGAAGAGCATCGGAGGAGGAAGCAGCAGGAAGCTGATCTGCGTCCAGGTAGGAAACATTTTCACTTTAAATTATAGATTAAACCTTTAATAGTGACACATATATAGAAAGGAAAGAATAAGGAGAGGTTGCGGAAAAACTAATTGATGTTTTAAATGTTTTTAAACATGTCCACATTTATGTCATTAATGTATGCCTATGTCGGGTCGCGAAAAGGTATTGGTTCATTTTAAAAATGTATGTAACTGTTAAAATATTTAAAGTTACTGTTCACAAAGTTTTTTTCTTAACTTTGGAACTAAATATAGTGATTTTGTTCTTCATTTCTAAGAGAAAAATAATAGCGTATTCGTAAATTTTGGGAAATAATGATTGAATACAAATTGGTGTTTATGCAGCAATGTGCATTTTGGATAATGGCTTGACATGTACATTTTAGATTGGATTGAGTTTTGGTGATTTTTTAGGTCGGTAATTAAAAAAGAAGTTTTCTGTAATTAAACTAATGGCGTTCGGTTGTTGAAAAATTGGTCCAATACTATGGAACAGTACATTTGATGACATTGGTAGTTTTGCTAGAAATGAAGATTTGAAACAAAAAAAAAAGGACCCGACTTGTTTGTTTGAATACTTTTTTAGAAAAAACATTGTATGCTAATTGTAATTTAAAAATATTTAAATTTGAAGCAAAGCAAGAAAGTAAGTAAAAAACTAATTTTAGAAAGAAAGAATGTTAGAAAGATTTTCCAGGTAGTCTATAGCCACACACAACGAAAATTGTTGTACAATAGCCAATAGTCTCTCAGACATTTCCCTTGTTTTGACAGTTACTCGTGGGTTTAGACTACCTGCAAGTGTTTGGGCTATTCTCATTTCTTGAAAACTTTGCTCCTTCTTCAAAGTTTCCAAACAAGAGTAGAAGTTTGGATGAGGTTTGCCAATTGTGTGGTTGAAGGAGTTATGCCATCCCTCAATGGCATTGTTTGTTTTTGCTTCTCCCTCTAAACAACTCGTGTAGCAGTTCCACCACTCCACATGGAATGGTGGCTTCCTCCTGCGACCCGATCTGCTTAGGTGTCCAATCCATGTGTCCTCGAAATAATTTAGAATGGGTGCCAATTTTTCTTCGTTACTTGTATAATAAACAGATTCTATAATTGCAGTGTAGTACTCGTCCACACTATCGGGAGCAACAAAACAAAGTGCTGTTAATTTTTTTAGTTCAAATTGTAGTTTGCTATCACGAGAATATTCTGCAACTAGGGATGTTTTTTGTAATTTACGCCAAAATGCCTGGGAAAAATGAAAAAAACATCCCTGAATTTGGGTATCCGTGTACGTTTTATTGATCACATTGATCATGCTCAATTCAAAATCTATAATTATTTTCCTAGGACTTTGAGATGTTTTACTTTTAATCACTGATAAAAGTTCAGTGTATGTTGCAGAAGTCTTATCAGGTAGCAAACTATATACTAATGGGATTACACTATTGTTAATTTTGGCATGTATAGTGTAAATTTGAGTGAAAGGATGGGGTGTACTTTTAAACGTCCCATCCATCATCCAAATTTCACTACTTTCTAACTTTGCAAGGTTACGTGGGGTACTAAAAATGAGAATTCGTTTCTGAGGGTTTTCGTTGTCATGCAGAAGGAAAGGTTCATCAGAAAAAGAAATAGAAAGATCATGTGGAATTCTAATGTCAGAGAAAGAATGTGGTGTAGATAATTGAATGTTACTTGCCTGCTTTTATCTTTGAATAATTCTTCTCAAATTAGGAATTATAGGCATGTTACTAGCAACATGACTGGGGACACGCTGTGCAACCTCTCTTAAAATTGATCCTGTAGAATCATTGGAGGTGCTTGCAATAGCTTTCATTTCGTTAACTGTTTCTCTAATTTCTACCTCCATTGCAGAGGCAGAGTGGTTATGTTCTGTGGTTTTCACAACTAAATTATCAACAGTAACCGCTCTGCCACTGCAATGGGTAGTGTAGTATTGCACACACCTCCAATGATTTCTAGTTAAACTTATTCTTTCCTTACTATATATGTATCCTCCATGGTTTAATAAATTTTTTCCCTTCCTGGATTTAATGTACTTCGCAGCTTCAAGACTAGACATTATCTGAAAAGAGAAGAGAAGAAAAACAAATTAGGCTGAAAAAGTAAATGCAATACCTAAAATGTAACACTTACACCTTCCCACACTTTCCCTACTGTTGCACCTTCCTGGAGTTGGAATAGTAAATTATACCCCTACACCATCCAACACTTTCCCTACTGCTGCACCTTCCTGGAGTTGGAATAGTAAATTATACCCCTACACCATCCAACACTTTTCCCTACTGTTGCACCTTCCTGGAGTTAGAATAGTAAATATTACCCCTACACCATCAAACACTTTCCCTACTGCTGCACCTTCCTGGAGTATGAATAGTAAATTGCACCCCTACACCATCCAATACTTTCCCTACTGCTGCACCTTCCTGGAGTTGGAATAGTAAATTGCACCCCTACACCATCCAACACTTTTCCCTACTGCTGCACCTACCTGGAGTTAGATTAGTAAATTATACCCCTACACCATCCAACACTTTCCCTACTGCTGCACCTTCCTGGAGTATGAATAGTAAATTGCACCCCTACACCATCCAACACTTTCCCTACTGCTGCACCTTCCTGGAGTTAGAATAGTAAATATTACCCCTACACCATCCAACACTTTCCCTACTGCTGCACCTTCCTGGAGTTGGAATAGTAAATTGCACCCCTACACCATCCAACACTTTCCCTACTGCTGCACTTTCCTGGAGTTGGAATAGTAAATTGCACCCCTACACCATCCAACACTTTTCCCTACTGTTGCACCTTCCAGGAGTAAGCAAAAAAAAATCATCAATCTGAAAACTTTATGTTATACATTTTGGGAATATTTTAAAAATAAAAAGTAAATTGTTTGTTAAACTAATTGATGGTTAAAATACAATGTTGTATAAAAATACCTTGTTTTTTGGGAATTGGTTTCCTTGGTGAGGCTTTTGAAGTGGAATTGGCCTGCTGGCTGGAGTTGACACTTATGTGTTGGATGGAATCGTACTACACAAACAATTGTCTGGAAAAGTGATAAAAGGATAAAATGAGAAAACTGAACGTTGGTGAGAAATGCAAATTTGAAAAAACTTTTTGCAAAAATGATATTCAATATAACTAATAGTACATAACACTTTCCCTACTGCAGCACCTTCCTGGAGTTAGAATAGAAAATTGGACCCCTACACCATAAAACACTTTCCCTAATGCTGCACCTTCCTGGAGTTACAATAGTAAATTGCACCCATTCACCATCCAACACTTTCCCTACTGCTGCACCTTCCTGGAGTTGGAATAGTAAATTGCACCCCTACACCATCCAACACTTTTCCCTACTGCTGCACCTACCTGGAGTTAGATTAGTAAATTATACCCCTACACCATCCAACACTTTCCCTACTGCTGCACCTTTCTGGAGTTGGAATAGTAAATTGCACCCCTACACCATCCAACACTTTCCCTACTGCTTTACCTTCCTGGAGTTGGAATAGTAAATTATACCCCTACACCATCCAACACTTTCCCTACCGCTGCACCAACCTGGAGTTAGGAAAAAAAATTCTTAAAAATGCCACTCTTATTTTAATTATTTTGGGATTATATTAACATTAAAAATAAAATGGTTAGTCTAACATATTGATGGTTTAAATACAATGAAGTATAACAATACCTTGTTTTTTTGGAATTGCTTTCCTTGGTGAGGCTTCTGAAGTGGAATTGGCCTGTTGGCTGGAGTTGTCACTTATGTGATGGACTGAATCTTTCAGCAAAGAAACAAACAATTGTCTTGGAAAAAAAAAAGAGAAAAAAAAATAACTTAACGTTGTTGGTAAATGCAAATTCTGAATAACTTTTTAAAATTATGACATAGAATATAACTAATAGTACATAACACTTTCCTAACTGCTGCACCTTCCTGGAGTTAGAATAGAAAAATTTACCCCTACACCATCCAACACTTTCCCTACTGTTGCACCTTCCTGGAGTTGGAATAGTTAATTGTACCCCTGCACTATCCATCACTTACCCTACTTCTGCACTTTACTGGAGTAACAATAGCAAATGGATTGACTATTACATTGTGGAAATTTTAACTCTGAAAATATAAAATACCTTTTTATGTTGTTGTTTGTTTTAGTGGCTTTTTGGTAATGCTGGCTGCAGGAATAAGTTATTTTTAAAATTTATTTATTCCAGAAACTTGTAACCGATTTACTGTGGAAATGAAAAAAAAAATTCATAAATTAATGTTACTTAGTCAACGTTGGTTAAAGCAAAAAAACCAATTTTTTGTAAATATGATTTTTGACAAATGAGTATGAGTAACAATTGGTAAAGCAAAACATAATACACTTTGAATGAATTATTAAATAAGAGTAATAATGGATACACCTACACCATCACTCAATTACTCTACTGCTGAACATTCTAGGACTTAGAATAGTAATAGTTACCCTAGTAACATGAAACGCATTTTCAAATGTAGTACCTAATTGAAGTCATATTAGTAATTGTTACCCCTGCACCATGGTATTATTTCGTTTATGCTGTAGTGTGAATGAGTAAAAAATTAATATAATCACCTTAACCATCCAACACTTTAGCTAATGCTAAAAATATATTTATAAAGTAAAACAATTACAATTAAATAACATTTACCTTCACAATAGTAAAGGTGAGTCGATTACGTTGAGGTGATGCAAAATTAGGTGCACGAATTCTGGATTTTGAAAAAATAGCAAGTTTCTGTTTTTGGAAAAGAAAGTAGTTGTTTTAAGTTGGTATATATTTTTAGTGATAACAAATTAGAAACAGTACATTTTAAAAGTTAATATAAAAATTTTTAAAACATATTTTGTTTGGAAAGCAAACATATTTTATGCTAAAGCAAGGTGTTAAAATATTTTACTGACTTACTAGTAGTTGTCTACTAATAATGCTTTTCCAAACGAATTCAGTGCTCTCTCTGAGGAGGTCGCAGTGGAGGTGACAGAGGGTCAGGTTTTGACGTCTGGTCTCTCTGGTAGTTGATAATCAACTGATTGCAAAATGGTGTCTTGCTGGTATTTATAAGTTTTACTCAGTGTCACTATTAATTTTTTTAAAAAGTGCGTTCGATGTGTTTTTTTTTATACTTTATTTTACTGTGGAAAATGATAATTTAAAAAAGTATTTTAAAATGTATTGTTTTCATTCATTTGCTCCGTTTTGGCATCCATTTTGGAACATGTCTTTTGCTATTGTTTTCATAGAAAGTGTTGTAGGACAAGTTTTACAAGTGAGGTGGATAAAATGGCGCCTATGTGTATGTGTCTTCTGTTTTTCTCTGTTTACTTTCTTTCCGATGTAATCATGATAAAAATGTGTATGTATTGTTGTTAAATCTTTCGTTGTTTGTTTAAAACTTTGAAATGTGTGAATACGGATTTTTATGGGGGATTTTGAGTATTAATTTTAATACTCGAGTATTAATTTTAATACTCGAGTATTAATTTGGTAATGCATTTCAGTAGATTTACGTACAGTTTTGCTCCACATTTTAATACACTCCCCCACCCTAAAACCCCTAATTTCCCTGCATCCCGTGCCAGATTTTATTGTACTTTATTAAAAAAAAATAATAATAATTTCGCGTTGTAATGGTATGCGTTGTAATAGATTTCGTTGTAACTGCACTTTTAAGTATTTTAATAGGCTTTGCGTTGTAAAAGTATTCGTTGTAAAGTAATGCGTTGTAGTAGTATTTGCGTTGTAAAAAATGCGTTGTAATGGTATGCGTTGTAATAGCATGCGTTGTAACGTCATACATCCGTACATGTTAAATAAGACAACAGGATGTATGACGTTACAACGCATGCTATTACAACGCATTTTTTACAACGCAAATACTACTACAACGCATTACTTTACCATTTGCTATATGCCTCAGGGAGGAGACAGACATTATTCCATTCAAGAGTGGAGTGTGGGAGAGGAAGGTAGCTCTATATGCAGACAATTTATTAATTCTGTTGTCGAATCTGGAGCTATCTTTCCCTCATATTATCCGTCTAGCGCAGGATTTTGGTCAGGTCTCGGGGTATGAAATTAATGCTGACAAAACCAAAATTATGACATGGAATCTGCCAGAGTGTCGACCTTACGTTAAAAATTAGAATCAACTTAATAAAAATAGTAATGTTGCCAAAAGTCGCTTTTCTCTTCAACATCATCCCGCTATACTTTGAGAAGCTGGTGATCTATACATTTCAGCAATCTATTAATTCACTTGTGTGTGCCTATAAAGCGACAAGAATAGTGTGGAAAAAGCTGAGGTGCAGGAGAGAAAAAGGCGGTCTTACACTCCCAGACATTCAGTATTATGTCTGGGCCTTTCAGCTAACACATTCTAGAATGCTACTAAAATGCCTGGACTCATCAGAAAGGGGGGAAATGTTTTTAGCAATGTTAGATGAAGTAGGGTTATCACGTGAGGGTTTCTTTTTAAATATGGAGACCAGAAGTTTTTTAAGAAAATAAGGTTGAAGCTATTACTGAGTGCAGCTCAAACTTGGGCCAGAATTAAAAAATCAGCAGACCTAGAGTGCTGCTCAAGCTTGGCTCCTTTGTGGGACAACCCGGGAGCTCCAAGCTGCTTGAAAGATAAATTGGCAGCCCCCTTAAAACAGCGGGGTTCCTGGTATGGGGAGACTTGGTCTCTGAGGGAGCACTTCTAGCCTGGGCATCATTCGATGAGAAAATGGAGAAAGGCATGCCTAGATTCAAATATTTATAATTAAAGAGTTGGTTTCAGAGGTCTAATAAACCTATAGGTATGGGCAATATTCTCGAAGAACATTTGGTACAGAAGCCAGGAGGAAAGAAGGAGGTATCATTATTTTATTGGACTATTGAAGAGACCATTGATGGAGATTTCAGATTAGCCGAGGAACTACGGGGAGATGCTATCCCGGATATAGACTGCGCAGTCTTCTGGCAAATTTCCTTTAACACCTTGTTTTCAGTTGTGAAACCAGCCTGGCCAAGAAGGAATCACTACTTTACCAAACATAGGGCCTATCTTTCCCCGGCGAGACTTACTAAAATATCTAAGGGTCCCCCTGCTAGTTGCAAAAAGTGCCTTATGGAAAGCGTCCCAGACACACATATGTTCTGGGATTGCCCAGCTATTTCAGAAATCTGGAAGGAAGTAGGCTTATCATCTTTGGTATATCAAGTGAAGTCATAGGCTCAAGCAGAAACTTTTTATTCTATGCTATTCTGCTGGCCAGACGTGAAATATGCAAAAGATGGGCTGAGACCATGTCCCCCACGCATTCACACTGGCTGACCTCTCTATATAAAACCTCTAGAACTGATTTAGCTAGACTGTGAAACAGCAGGAAGAAAGTCATTTGGGATCGCTTGATAAACTGGTCTCCTGGTTAATAAGGATAATCTGCTTCACATTGATAAGATAATTTATATAATTTACGTAATCCCTTGATCCTATGATTAAGCCTCACAGGAAGCTCTCAGACAGTGTCAGGCTGTGTTGGGTCTTCTCAGTATCGGTCTCCAATTGCAAAAAGACCCACAGCAACAGTCACCGGTTTCAAGAAATCAGAAGAGCGCATGACCACCCTCTCCTCGACAACGAGAGGTCAGCAACAGGAAGTGGGTCTGTTAGCCACTGGTAGGCGGGTGACAGAGAGGCTGGGTTCACAGCTTGCGGGCCTTCGTCTCGTAACAGAGAAACAGTGGCAGCCTACCAGTCCCCTAGTTGTCTTGGGGTTAAGAGGCGAATGAGGAGAAGAAAAAAAAAAAGAAAACATTCTAGTATTGTTAGTTCTTTATATCTTTCATAGATCGCAATGTTCTCATAATTAAAATCACCTGGTCGCCCATCAATCCAGCCTTCCCAAAGGTCAAAAGAGGTCCTCATAAGTGTCCTCATAAGTGCATGAATATGCTCGAGCAGCCGCCGCCCTCAATCTCCACAGGCGGTTAGACGGCTCATCTCATGAAGTGGTACAGTTCCTGTACTAGCTTCGGGCAAGCCGCCAATATTATAAACAATCTCCATATTCCCACACTCGGAGAAAGGATGCACTCCAAACCGGGCTTCCATTAATTTATTAGTGCAAGTGCAGGGAACAATGCCTGCCTCCCCAACACGTTTCGGTAGAATCACCTCAATCACGAGTACTGTCGGCAAGAATGAAACCAGCAGGTGAGTTTATATAACACATGATTATTCTGAAATGAGTTCATCGTATTTATAAAATGTGATTACCCTCCAATGAGTTCATCATAAGCAAAGCATTCTGGTATTGTTAGTTGTTTCAATCTTTCATAGATCTCAATGTTCCCATAATTAAAATTGCCTGTTCGCCCATAAATCCATCCTTCTCAAAGGCCGAAAGACGCCCCCATAAGTGCACGAATCTGCTCAAGCAACTACCGCCCACAATATCCACAGGCGGTTAGGCAGCTCATCTCATTGAGTGGTGCAGTTCCTGTACCGAGTTCGGGAAAGCCGCCAATATTATAAGCAATCTCCATACTCTCACTCTCGGAGAAAGGATGCACTCCAAACCAGGCTTCCATCAATGTATTAGTGCAAGTGCAGGGAGCACTGCGTGCATCCCCAATGCGTTTCTGGACAATCACCTTGATCACCTGTACTGTCGGCAAGAGTGAAACCAACAGGTGAGTATACATAACACGTGATTATCCTCAAATGAGTTCATAGTATTTATAACATGTGATTACCCTACAATGAGTTCATCATAAGCAAAGCATTCTGGTATTGATGGTTCTTTCAATCTTTCATAGATCACTGTGTTCCCATAATTAAAATCGCCTCTTTGCCCATAAATCCATCCTTCCCAAAGGCGGAAAGAGGCCCCCATATGTGCGCGAATCTGCTAGAGCAACTGCCGACCACAATCTCCGCAGGCAGTTAGGCCGCTCATCTCATGGAGTGGTGCAGTTCCTGTACCGGGTTCGGGCAAGCCGGTAATATTATGAACAAAATCCATACTCACACTCTCGGAGAAAGGATGCACTCAAAACCAGGCTTCTATTTTTTTTTTTTAGCATAATTGTATATAGCGCGAACTTGACTCGAATCCAATCAAGTATCAGAGCGCTTTACATAGCACCAGTTACGTTACATGAGGACACACATTCATTTTTTTTTGTGTTTTTTTGTTAGGCACGGGGAGATTAAGTGATTTACCCAGAATCAAAGGAGGTTTAGCGTTATAACTTGTTACCGAGACTTGAACACAGTTCCCCCAGGTCTGAGGTCGAGCGCCCTAACCGTTAGGCCAACTCCTCTCCCATCAATTTATTAGGGCAAGTGCATGGAACACTGCATGCCTCCCCAACGCGTTTCGGTAAAATCACCTTGATCACGGGTACTGTCGGCAACACGTGATTACCCTCCAATGAGTTCATCATAAGCAAAGCATTCTGGTATTGTTAGTTCTTTCAATCTTTCATAGATCACAGTGTTCCCATAATTACAATCACCTGTTCGCCCATAAATCCAGCCTTCCCAAAGGCCAAAAGAGGCCCCCATAAGTGCGTGAATCTGTTCGGGGAACCACCGCCTAAAATCTCCACAGGCAGTTAGTGTGTGATCTTTAAAAAAAGGTTAAAAACTGATCTTTTTGGATAAAGTTTAGCCTATGGCCTCTTTTCTTGGATCGCGCCGGGACACTCTGTTGAGTAGCTGTGCGCGTTATAAATTGACATAACATAATATAACATAACATAACAGTTAGGCGGCTCATCTCATGGAGTGGTGCAGTTCCTGTACCGGGTTCAGGCAAGCCGCCAATATTATGAACAAAATCCATACTGCCACTCTCGGAGAAAGGATGCACTCCAAACCAGGCTTCCATCAATTTATTAGTGCAAGTGCACGGAACACTGCGTGCCTCCCCAACGCGTTTTGGTAGAATCACCTTGATCACGGGTACTGTCGGCAAGAATAAAACCAGCAGGTCATCATATATAACACATGATTATCCTCAAATGAGTTCATAGTATTTATAAAATGTGATTACCCTCCAATGAGTTCATCATGAGCCAAGCATTCTGGTATTGTTAGTTCTTTCAATCTTTCATAGATTGCAATGTTCCATAATTAAAATCGCCTGTTCGCTCATAAATCCAGCCTTCCCAAATGCTGAAAGAGGTCCCCCTAAGTGCATGAATCTGTTCGAGCAACCGCCTCCCACAATCTCCACAGGCGGTTAAACGGCTCATCTCATGGAGTGGTGCAGTTCCTGTACCAGCTTCGGGCAAGATGCCAATATTATAAACAATCTCTATACTCCCACTCTCAGAGAAAGGATGCACTTCAAACCAGGATTCCATCAATTTATTAGTGCAAGTGCAGGGAACACTGCATGCCTCCCAAACGAGTTTCGGTAGAATGACCTTAATCACGGGTACTGTCGGCAAGAATGAAACCAGCAGGTGAGTATATATAACACGTGATTTTCCTCACATGAGTTCATAGTATTTATAAAATGTGTTTACCCTCCAATGAGTTCATCATAAGCAAAGCATTCTGGTATTGCTGGTTCATTCAATCTTTCATAGATCACTGTTTTCCCATAATTAAAATCACCTCTTTGCCCATAAATCCTTCCTTCCCAAAGGCCGAAAGAGGCCCCCATAAGTGCGCGAATCTGCTAGAGCAACTGCCGACCACAATCTCCACAGGCAGCTAGGCGGCTCATCTCATGGAGTGGTGCAGTTCCTGTACCGGGTTCGGGCAAGCCGCCAATATTATGAACAAAATCCATACTCCCACTCTCGGAGAAAGGATGCACTCCAAACCAGGCTTCCATCAATTTATTAGTGCAAGTGCACGGAACACTGCGTGCCTCCCCAACGCGTTTCGGTAAAATCACCTTGATCACTGGTACTGTCAGCAAGAATAAAACCAGCAGGTGAGTATACATAACACGTGATTATCTTCAAATCAGTTCTTAGTATTCAAAACATTTGATTACCCTCCAATGAGTTCTTCATAAGAAAAGCATTCTGGAATTGTTAGTTCTTTCAATCTTTCATAGATCGCAAAGTTCCCGTAATTAAAATCGCCTGTTCGCCCATAAATCCAGCCTTCCCAATGGCTGAAAGAGGTTCCCAAAGTGCATGAATATGCTCGAGCAACCACCGTCCACTATCTCCACAGGTGGTTAGACGGCTCATCTCATGGAGTGGGTCTGTTTCTGTACCAGCTTCGGGCAGGCCGGCAATATTATAGACAATCTCCATAGTCCCACTCTCGGAGAAAGGATGCACTCCAAACCAGGCTTCCATGAATTTATTAGTGCAAGTGCAAGGAACACTGCTTGCCTCCCCAACGCGTTTCTGTAGAAGCACCTTGATCACTGGTACTGTCGGCAAGAATGAAACCAGCAGGTGAGTATATAAAACACGTGATTATCCTCAAATCAGTTCATAGTATTTAAAACATTTTATTACCCTCCAATGAGTACATCATAAGAAAAGCATTCTGGTATTGTTAGTTCTTTCAATTTTTCATAGATTGCAATGTTCCATAATTAAAATCGCCTGTTCGCTCATAAATCCAGCCTTCCCAAATGCTGAAAGAGGTCCCCCTTAGTGCATGAATCTGTTCGAGCAACTACCGCCCACAATCTCCACAGGCGGTTAGGCAGCTCATCTCATGGAGTGGTGCAGTTCCTGTACCGGCTTAGGGCAAACCGCCAATATTATAAACAATCTCCATACTCCCACTATCAGAGAAAGGATGCACTCCAAACCAGTATTCAATCAAATTATTAGAGCAAGTGAATGGAACACTGCATGCCTCTCAAATGAGTTTCGGTAGAATTACCTTAATCACGGGTACTGTTGGCAAAAGTTAAACCAGCAGGTGAGCATATATAACACGTGTTTATCCTCACATGAGTTCATAGTATTTATAAAATGTGTTTACCCTCCAGTGAGTTCATCATAAGCAAAGTATTCTGGTATTGTTAGTTCTTTCAATCTTTCATAGATCGCAATGTTCCCATACTTAAAATCGCCTGTTCGCCCATAAATCCAGCCTTCCCAAAGGTCGAAAGAAGCCCCCATAAGTGCGTGAATCAGCTCGAGCAACTGCCGCCCACAATCTCCACATGTGGTTAGGCGGTTCTTCTCGTGGAGTGGTGCAGTTCCTGTACCAGCTTCGGGCAAGCCGCCAATATTATAAACAATATTCAAATTTCCACTTTCGGAGAAAGGATGCACTCCAAACCAGGCTTCCATCAATTTATTAGTGCAAGTGCACGGAACACTGCATGCCTCTCCACGCATTTCGGTAGAATCACCTTGATCACGGGTACTGTGGTAAGAATGAAACCAGCAGGTGATTATATATAACACATAATTATCCTCCAATGAGTTCATAGTATTTATAACATGTGATTACCCTCCAATGAGTTCATCATAAGCAAAGCATTCTGGTATTGTTAGTTCTTTCAATCTTTCATAGATAACAATGTTCCCATAATTAAAATTGCCTGTTCGCCCATAAATCCATCCTTCCTAAAGGCCGAAGGAGGCCCCCATAAGTGCGTGAATCTGCTCGAGCAACTGCCGCCCACAATCTCCATGGGCGGTTAGGCGGCTCATCTCATGGAGTGGTGCAGTTCCTGTACTGGGTTCGGGCAGGCCGCCAACATTATGAACAATATCCATACTCCCACTCTCGGAGAAAGGATGCACTCCAAACCAGGCTTCCATCAATTTATTAGTGCAAGAGCACGGAACACTGCGGGACGATTCACAGAACTAACTTAAGACAAAATCCTAAACTTACTACTTTTGGTGTTCACAGAAGTTAGGATTTTGTCTTAAGTTTGTCTTAAGACAAACTTAAGACAGACTTAAGACAGACTTAAGACAAACTTAAGACAGACTTAAGACAGACTTAAGACAAACTTAAGACAAAATCCTAATTAAGTCTGTCTTAAGTCTGTCTTAAGTCTGTCTTAAGTCTGTCTTAAGTCTGTCTTAAGTTTGTCTTAAGTCTGTCTTAAGTCTGTTTTAAGTCTGTCTTAAGTTTGTCTAAAGTCTGTCTTAAATCTGTCGTACGTCTGTCTTAAGTTTGTCTTAAGACAAACTTAAGACAAAATCCTAACTTCTGTGAATACCAAAAGTAGTAAGTTTAGGATTTTGTCTTAAGTTAGTTCTGTGAATCGGGCCCTGCGTGCCTCCCCAACGCGTTTCGGTAGAATCACCTTGATCACTGGTACTGTCGGCAAGAATGAAACCAGCAGGTGAGTATATATAACACGTGATTATCCTCAAATGAGTTCATAGTATTTATAACATTTGTTTACCCTCTAATGAGTTCATCATAAAAGCATTCTGGTATTGTTTGTTCTTTCAATCTTTCATAAATCGCAATGTACCCGTAATTAAAATCACCTGTTCGCCCATAAATCCAGCCTTCCCAAAGGCCGAAAGAGATTCCCATAAGTGCATGAATATTCTCAAGCAACCGCCACCCACAATCTCCACAGGCGGTTAGTCGGCTCATCTCATGGAGAGGTGCAGTTCCTGTACCTGCTTCGAACAAGCAGCCAATATTATAAACAATCTCCATACTCCCACTCTCGGAGAAAGGTTGCACTCCAAATCAGGATTCCATGAATTTATTAGTGCAAGTGCAGGGAACACTGCGTGCCTTCCCAATGTGCTTTGGTAGAATCGCCTTGATCACGGGCACTGTCGGCAAGAAACAAAATCAGCAGGTGAGTATAACACGTGAATATCCTCAAATGAGTTCATGGTATTTATAACATGTGATTAGCCTCCAATGAGATATATATAATAGAGATAGATAGATAGATAGATAGATAGATAGATAGATAGATAGATAGATAGATAGATAGATAGATAGATAGATAGATAGATAGATAGATAGATAGATAGATAGATAGATGGATGGATGGATGGATGGATGGATGGATGGATGGATGGATGGATGGATGGATGGATGGATGGATGGATGGATGGATGGATGGATGGATGGATGGATGGATGGATGGATAGATAGATAGATAGATAGATAGATAGATAGATAGATAGATAGATAGATAGATAGATAGATAGATAGATAGATAGATAGATAGATAGATAGATAGATAGATAGATAGATGGATGGATGGATGGATGGATGGATGGATGGATGGATGGATGGATGGATGGATGGATGGATGGATGGATGGATGGATGGATGGATGGATAGATGGATAGATAGATAGATAGATAGATAGATAGATAGATAGATAGATAGATAGATAGATAGATAGATAGATAGATAGATAGATAGATAGATAGATAGATAGAAGTCATAAAATGTAGAGGAAAGTGCTGCTTTTTGTGTGGTCCCCCCTTTTAGGCTGACTGATTTTGCTGGTGTTTGAGCTCTGCACACCAGGTCACTGCTGCCTAAGCCCCAGTGTATGTGCTCTGACCCCTAAAACATATTTAAATTGTTTAAGCCCAATTGACATATATTTAACTTTACAGTAAGGCCACATTATATGGTGAAGGAAAATACACCAATCACATGGACAGTTAAATGCCAAGTTTATGCACTGCCGCACTTTTTGTGCCATCCACTAGGGTGACAAGAAAAACATGGCTTTAGGTTGACATGCCGACATGCAGAGTCTGACTAGTGGCACTTTCAAACTTGCAGGTGAATCTGGGAATTTAGGGGCCGATTATGATGGCGATAGGCCCGCCACCGACAGCCTTGCGGTGGCGGTCATTTCGCCATCAGACGATGATTTTCCCCCACCACATTACGATGTGCGGGGGGAATCAGACTGTGTCCATGGGGGGCGCAAAGTCCACGCGCCACGGTTCCACCACAGGCAATCTTTCCGATTGCCTGGCGGACAGTCCAGATAGGGTAAAACGGTGGTGGTGCCTAGCAGGCACTGCCTGCCAAATTACAATGCGGCCATCAGCCAGCCTTTCCATGACGGTGGTACCAGAAAGGCTGGCGGGGTTGAGTTTGGTGTTTAAGTTTGGGGGCCCCCCTTGTGTTGGGGGGAGGTGTTGTTGTACTGGGGGTGGTACCCATCGTGCCTGTCACGCAGTGCAGGGAAATGCAAAACATGCATTTTTACTATTGTGGTGGGTGCTGCAGCCAGCAGCACCCGCCGCAATGGTAAATACGCACCAAGTGACCGCCAGACAGGCACCCCAGTCCACCCGCCAACGTACTCAGCCCCTTAGTGTTCACATGTACCTACAGTGACTAGCCCAGAAAAGCTATTTTCACTATGAAGGGCTGTTTCTGTGCAATGAGAAAAATGTAAGTGCAGAAAGTCATTGCTCTGTTGTCTTCGGTTTCGGACAAGCTACAGGAATAATGCAACCACTATTTTCATTGCCAATTAAACATCAAATTAAGTGTTGGAGTTGAATTTTTAATAAACATTTACAGGCACATTCATCAAGAAAGACTTTTGCGATTCTTTAATTGCGATTTTTAAGGAATCGCAAATAAGGAATTGCAAAAGCCTATGCATGTAGGAATCGCTATAAAAATAGCGCTTCCTACAAATTCCTTATTTGCGACTCGCAAATTGTGAGTCGCAATTAAGGAATGCCGTCCCATTCATTCCTATGGGCCTCCAGGCCCATAGGAATGAATTGGAGATTGCATGAGCAATTTGCGAGGACCAGTAGGTACTCGCAAATTGCTCATGCAATTTCAAGGGTGCAAGGGTGTCAAAATGACACCCTATTGCACCCCTGAAATTGATCTGTGCACATATGTTGCACACACACATGCTCTAAGGGCATGTGTGTGTGCAACATGAGACTTTGAAAAATGCACAAAAGTGCATTTTCAAAGTTTTTGCAAATTACCATGAAGTTCAACTTCATGGTAATTTGCTCCCCCTATTAGCGAAATCGCTAATTTTTTCACTTTCATGCATTGCATTTAAGGAATCTCAATTTGGGATTCCTTAAATGCAATCGCAATATAAGGAATCGCAATTTAGAGATTCCTTAAATTGCGATTTTTGCATTTGGGATGATGCATCCCAAATGCAAAAATACCGGTCGCAAAGGGGCAGATTCTGAGAATCTGCCCGTTTACGACCGTTTTTTACATTGATGCATGTGCCTGTTAGACTGTACTTTGCGAACTTGTATGTTTGAAATCTTTAACCTTATTGTTTGGACCTACGTTTTGATTTTCATTACATGTGTGACATATTTTTAGGAAATATATCACTGCTTCTTCAGATTCTTTACCAAATGTAGGAGTATCTTTTATCCACAGTAACATATGAATGTATGGTGTGACTCTAGCTTGAAGCTGCTTTGCCAGGAGGAATTCACAGCCTAAGCTAATCGTGCCTTCTTTTTGTTGCATTTGAAAAGCAACATGGACAAAAATCATCTGTGAAAATAATTTACTAGGTTTGCACAATTAGCGAGTAAAGTTCAGCAACAGTTTTCATGTCAACTCTTGGAATGTTTGAATTTGCTTCTTTGAAAAAACTCAAGAGCACCCTGAAATATTTAGTGCAATTTAGAGTCATAAACTATATTGTTAGACCAAATTTCCACAGCACTTACAGTGTACGGGATACCAATTCTTTTTGGTCCACAGTGAGTTGCAAACATGTTATCACGATTGATAGAAGCATTTCACCCTTGATGCATAACAGTTCAGTGGCAGATATGCTCCTAAAGCATGCATCTGACATTGAACATTTCATAATGAGTAGCTTAAATTTGACAAATAACATTTGACCAGAAGATAGAAGACACAGCTCTTGTTCCTCTTGGTCTGACTGTAATGTGGTTCCTCTGCATACCACACCATCCTAGCAAGCAAGAGACAGTTTAAGTGTGTGAAAGGTGAAGGTTCAAGAGAAAGAGAGGGGCGGTAAAGAAAGGAAGGCACGAAGATTAAGAGTAAGGGAAATTCACACTGTGGGAGTAACAGTCAGTGGTATGGAGTGGGAGCAAAAGGAACAGTCTGTAAGTTCTATGGACAGAGACAGAGTGAATGTTGGCTATTTTGGGTGATGACATGAGAGAGAGTCAGATACAAACAGATACGTTACTAGAAATGGCAAAAGAGTGCAATATACATTTTGTTCTTTGGAGTGGGGCGGTTCTTCCCTGGGACATAAGATGGCATGGTATGGCGGGGTTATGTATTGAGAGAACGAGAAAGAGTAAATTGACTTCTTTATTGGGAATCTTGGGTTGAGTTTATTTTAGGGTGTACCCACCTTAGGCACACCTCCGAATCCTCTCCTTTTCTACGCAAGAATGAAAAGGATGTGAATTTGATGCAGTTTATGTCGTTTGCACTTAGCACATTGCACTTTTTCTGAAAGAGCACTTTTCTTCTTGACGTAAAAGACGGCGCATCGCGGAATTCACTTTTTTTTCAAATACATGTGTACATTTGCACAAGACACATTGCACTTCGCACTGCGCACCCTGCTGAATAAAGATGTGGGCTCTCCTGGTAGGCTTAGACGCTTTGGAGACTGCCAGTTATGGTATTCAAGGAATGCAAAAAAAAACGGCCATGGAAGAATACTGTGAAATGTCAACACAAAAGGATGAGTTGCAAGTAATTACCTACAAAGCTGATGGGCTAAACAATAGGCGACACGCAGGGCAGTGGAAGACTGGGTTGTAAGCTTTTCCCCTGATATCGTATTCGAGAGACGCACTTTAGGCACAGGGGCATCCCAGGACCAATATTGTTTAAGAATTGGCTGGGTTATGTATGTCTATCTAATGCTAAAATTTCGTTCCGGTCGCGGAAATTGCGAAAATTTGACATTTTCGCGTTCCGCGGAGAGAGCGAAAATGTCAGAATTTCCACAATCCGCATTTTACCGGAAATTTTTTGCTTGCTCGTGCTGTAAAATAATACATTCTCGCGTGGGCGTGATCGCCTTACCTGAATCCCCGCGTTCGCCAACAAGTTTTCCCGATCCGGTCGCGTTCTCCATGAGATGTTGGATTGTTGGTAGCCATATGATCTGTCTCGCGACAGTTCGCGCCCGCAGTGACGTCATTCGTCGCGCGATCACGTCTTTCTTCTCGCGATCATGCACCGCGAGACATGTGAAAACAAGATGGGCGCGCCCGCGAGCAACCACATGGGTAAGTTGGCGAGCCGCGACCATGCAGAAAATACCACGAACGGGCGGGAAAAAAACTTCTGCATCTTCGCAATATTTCCGCGTGTTTGCCGAGATTTTGAAAATGTTTGCGATAATTTGCCAAAGTGAATTTCGCAAATTCCGCCCACCCCTAACTAAAGCGGCGCATGGTGGTGTTGCCATATACGTTCATAAGTTTATGAAATATCATATAAACTTTTCTCAGATAGATAGTGAGGGCAGGTGGGCTCTGATTAGTGGTACCTTGAATAGCGCTCGAGTCACAGTCGCCACTATCTGTGCCCCAAATCTGGATGATCCTGCTCCAATGCCTGATCTCTTCCAAGCTTTGTTAGGGATCCAGGGTAAATTAATAGTGAGCAGTGATTTCAACTTGCTGCTCAATCCATCATTAGATTCATCCTCAAGCACTCGAAAGCAGAATAAGCCAAGGTCCGCCAAACTCCTATTTGTTTATATGAAAACCCTGCAGCTGGTTGATCGTTGGAGGGATAAATATGCAGCCAGGTGCAAATTTATATGTGTTTCTGAACGTTGTAAGTCTGCAGCCAAGCTGGATGTTTTTCTTGAGTCTTGGGGCATGTCTGTGACATATTATAATCATATAGCAAGTACATTCTCGGATCACTCGTTAGTCTTTGTATCAGTTTCAGGGATGAAGCCAGATGAATCCACTGCCAAGTGGATTTTTAGCAGGGTCAAGCTTGAGGATGAGGATGAGGATGGGTTAAGGAAATTGTGAACGGGATCAGATACTATTATGAGGCCTATCAGTATACAGCCAGTCTTAAAATGGTATGAGGTTTTAGGAGACAAGGGTACCCCGATATGTGAACCTGGGGTGATAATGAAGAGTTAAGAACAATGGTTCAAGTATGGCCCAAAAGGGTCCAATAGAAAAGGTGACCCAAACAGGGTCACTTGTTTTTTAGGAGAAGTGAAATCAATTCCGTAGGGAGCAGGAGACAAAGTACGTAAAGGGTCATGTAGGTCAAAAGATAACAGGTATTTATTTAAACAAAATCAATTTTAGAATACTCACATAATAAGAAAAGCGTGGTGTGAAATAATGATAGTGGTTTTAAAAAGACATCGCATTGACAACAATATAGTAGTTGAATTCCATAATTGATCTTTACAAGTTATAAGGAATTCATGTTGTGGGGTGGTCGACGGCGTTTCGAACCCGATTATTGGGGTTCATCTTCAGGACAGTGGTGAGCATGTATTTTGAAGTAAAACTGCCCGTAAAGTTCCTAGAGTCTCCAAAGTGGGAGGCAGGGGCTTCAAAAGTTAATTATTTGAAAACAAGCAGCTTGGCAGTACATAGATCCGCCTGGAGAATGTAATTTTCTTTAGAGGGGCGACAGGGCAGTGAATGGGAGCCTGAGGCCGAGCAGTCAGAGACGTCCTGCAGCTGTTGGGGTTGGAAAGGCAGTGCATGGAAAGGAAGTTTATCGCATTAGAGCAGGGCCTAAGAAATGCCAGTGCAAAGGTGTAGCATCAAAATACCATCAGTAACCAGCGGGAGTTTCCGCAAGTGAAGCTGTTGCTTCAGGAGTGTTACTATGAGAGAGCCCACACTGCTAATAACGCCTACCAACAAAAAATATATGAAGAGAGTGATTACACAGGGAGATTTCAGATCTGTCAGGCTCGTGAGAAAAGGGCTTGGAATACAATAAAATCACTCTGCATGGAGGAGACTAAGACCTTGATCATTGACCCAGGACATATCCAGGTCGAGTTTTGGAACATATAAGCAGATTTATAGCATTACATGTGAGATCGATGTAGAACATCTTAGATGTTTCCTAGGAAACCTCCTTATCTCTAGGATTAAATCAACGTTAGCACGTGGGTTGATGACAGTATTCCTATAGAGAAGGTGGAGGAGGTCATCAAGTCCCTACCCAAAGGGAAGGCCTGTGAGGAAGACTGTCCACCAGTCGAATTTTATCGTCATCGCCCAAAATAATGCAACTCGCTAATTATATATTAAAGGGGGGGACATAGCTCCATCCTTCAATACAGCTATGGCAGCAAACTTTTAAAAAAAAAACAAAAAGCTGGAGAACATTAATTCATATATATTGCCCTATTAGTCTCCTTAACAAAGATTATAAGATAATCATGAAACTTCTAGCCAACAGGATGAATAAAGTAGTAGGCACCGTCATACACACACCACAATGTGGATACATCCCAGGTAGACAGCTGTCAGCACGCAAACATTTACTGGTTGAGGCATCAGATCATTTTAAGCAAAAAGAGATCCTGGCACATACATTTTTATCAAATGCTGAGAAGGCTTTTGACTTGGTCAACTGAAAGAGTCTGTTTTTAATCCTCAAAAAGTTCGGGTTTTCCATTGCTTTTATCTAAGTGATTTCAAGGGGATAAACGTACACTATCGCATGGTTAGTCATTAATTCTGGGAAAATAGGCATTTCTAAAAATATAGCAGGGCACAAGACAGGGGTGCCCACTTTTGTCCATCTTGTTTGTTCTTTTTATTGAGCCTCTTGGCAATTGCCATTACAAATGGGAACTGTGTAGAACCTCCCATGGGTGGAAGGCAAAAATAAAGCTACACACAGATGACATTGCTCTGTTTTTAAATCCAGATGCAGCCACCCATCAGAGAGTGTTCAAAATGTTTCAGAAATTTCAGGCTCTAGGTGGGTACAAAATCAACAGGCTTATAACCGTGAACCTTTTTTGTAATTGTGTGATTGAAACCTTGCCATAAGGCTTTCTGCCATTAGTGAACACAAGGTCAAAGAGGTATCTAGGCATCTATACCACGGAGGATGTAAACAACCTTTTTACCCATAATTATCTACCTCCTATTAAGAAAATAAAGGGACTGCTCACTAGATGGACAGAATTGCCAATTTCTATAATGGGACAGGTTGCTCTAGTCCGCATGTGCACATTGTCGCCATTTCATTTTTTTTTTTGCCGCTCTACTCTGTGCCTTACTGGCCAAGTGTTTTAAGGAAATTGAAGGGCTACTTTCCTCTTTTTTGGGTCTAACAAAGCACCATATGTTGCACTAAGCACTTTATATAGGTCAACCACTGAGGGTGGTCTTGCATTGCCAAACCTAAAGGAATATTATTTTGCTAACTTTGCTAATTCCTCTTTTATATTTTCTCTCCCCCTTGGTTTGGATAAAGCAGTTGATAACATCTTTTAGGGTTTGATGCACAGGAATATAAAATTAAGGATTTCCTACGCTTGACAAAATGACCCAAAAATGTTTAATTACAAAGATATACAATGGCTTTTTAAATTGAAGGACCAATTTTTAAATATTTTAATATATCTGCTATCAATAGCTTCTCTCACCTTACTGACATCTTCACTGGGACACAGACCTTGCTCGAGAGAGGTATTGCTCATAAATGGGAATCCAATGGATATGAAAATGTTGGGGATTTCCTTAGAGCCGAGATCTGGAAAGAGTGGCCAGATACTTTCTCCAAGCACTAGATCCGATCAAGATAAAAGCCACTTCGCCACTAATTGCAGATTTAATTGAATCTGATGATACCTTTAGACCTGTAGGGTACTGGATGGCTGCCCTCTGGGAGTATCACCTGGGAGATCTTTTTAATGAACTTAAATAAAATTGGTCACTTCAGGGGGGCTTCTTAATCCCGGCCGAAGTTTGGAATATGACAAATAGATTACATTTCTCAGTGATAAGAGGTGCAAACCTCCACAGGATGCAATACTACACAAAGTGGCTTCTATGCAGAACACCGGAACTTCTCCAAAAATTAATCCCCAGATACAAGATACATTTTTTAGATGTCTTAAGAGGAACAAAGGAAACTGGCAGCATAATATCTGTGACTGTCCAAAAATAGCAGGATACTGGGCTTCCCGTAACAAACACTGTATCCACACACTCAACATTGATTTTGCTCATGATACTCGTGCCATCACACTGGGGGTTTCCGCAATTCCCAAAATATGGAAGGCAAACAAAGAGAAGTTATTTTTGGTCACACTGATAGCAAGATCCCTAATACTTCAAAAATGGACGTCTGCGGTTCCTCCAACGTTTGTACATTGGCGAGCGAAAATAGAAAAGTTCAAGGGCTTAGAGCACCGCTATAATTTCAGATCTGAATTGCACACAAAAATCAGGAGGCTATGGGCAGGATTGTGAAATGCAATGTTCTGTGAATGCTTGTAATCAGGGAATCCTAAAACAGCAACAAGGGGGATGCTGAAGTTTGTTAACTGAGGTAGTGTCATATGTTATCAGGCTATTAAAATTAATTTTGATAACTGTTTTATCTGACATGTAATGCATTCTTGTGAACTTTGAATAAAAAGACTTGAAAAAAGAAATAGGAAGAGAGGGTAACAAGCAGAAAAGGATAGACATATTGAGAGAGATGATGAGAGTGAGGAAGTGACACTGATCAAGGTGAAATGGAATGAGAAGGCAATGGAGTCTGAGACTAAGAGATAGAGCCAAGGGTTTGAGTGAGAGTGACTAAACAGAAGGAATAGAGTCAAGGAGAGGAAAACAAATGGAGAAACTGGCAGCATATTATCGTCGACTTTCCATAAATAGCAGGATACTGGGAATCCATTAACAAACACTGTATCCACACTCTATGATACTCATGCCTTCACACTGGGGGTTTTGGCGGATCCCAGAATGCAGCTGGCGGATGAAAAGAAGTTATTTCTGGTTACACTGATAGCCAGATCTCTAATCCTTCAAAATTTGAAGTCTAAATTTCCCCCAACATATGTACATTGGCGAGCGAAAAAGGAAACGCTCAAGGGCTTAGAACGCAATGCTACACAAAGTGATTTCGATACAGAACACTTGAACATCTACACAAAATTAACCCCCATATACAAGATGCATTTTTAGATGTTTTAAGGCGAAACAGGAAACTGGCAGGATATTATCTGCGGCTGTTCAAAATTAGCTGGGTACTGAGCTTCCATTAACAAACACTGTAGCCACACACTCAACATTGATTTTGCCCATGATACTCATGTCATCAGACTGGGGGTTTCCACGAATCCCAGAATGAGGATGGCAGATAAAAAGAAGCTATTTCTGGTCACACTGATAGCCAGATCCCTAATCCTTAAAAATTGGAGGTCTTGGGTTCCTCCAACTTCTGTATAGGTAAGCAAAAATGGTAAAGGTCAACAGCTTAGAACACCACTATGGTTTAAGATCCGGATCAGACAAAAAATTCAAGAAGCTATAGGCCGGATTGTGAAATGCTATGTTCTGTGAGTGCTTATAATCAGGGAAAACTGAACCAGGAACAGGGGGATACTGAAGTGGGTTGATTGAGGTAGTGTCAGATGTAATCAAGCTATTGAAATGAATTTTGCTAACTGTTTTATCTGAGATGTAATGTATTCATATGAATCCTCTGAATAAAAAGATTTGGGAAAAAAGGAATAGCACAAGAGGGTAACAAGCAGAGAAAAATAGATTGAGAGTGATGGTGTGAGAGAGGTAGTGGCACTGATCAAGTGTGAAATGAATGAAATGAGAAGGCAATGGAGATTGAAACACAGAGATGGAGCCAAGGAATTGAGTGAGAGTGACCTAAAAGAAGGAATAGAGTCAAGGAGAGGAAAACAAATGGAGGCAGATATAAATGGTAAAAAAGGGGAGGGTAAAAAAGAGGGAGGGGTGCAGTAAGATAAAAGAGATAAGTAGAAGGAGAAAAAATGAGAGGGAGAAAAAGGGAGAGAGATTGGTAGGGTCTCTGAATGAGAACTAGAAACAGGAAGAAATAAAAAGCTGCAGAACATAGACTCAGAGAGGCAAGGAGATAGAGGTAGAGAATTGGATCAAGAAGAAATGATGGTGTCTGAGAAAGAAGAAGGCGGTAGGAGATGGATTAGATGATTAAGTGTAAAAGTGTGAGTGGGAAGTGAGGTTGAGCGTTTGTCTGTGCATGTGAGGCACAGATAGCTATTGTAGGAAAGTTAGTTAGTAGTAGGTAGGGCTATTCACCCTCAGATAGTAATAATACCACAATCACTAATAGGTCCAGTAAAGTCTCAGTAAATTAATCCTTGCTCAACCCTTAATAGCTAAGCAAATCAGAAGCCAGGGTTAACTTAGGAGACAGGTTTCTGCAAATCATTTAATAATACCAAAACAATAAATTTGTAAAAACACAACACAATAAAAATCCAACACCACTTTATAAAAATAGAAAGTACTTTTATCTTTAAAACAACACCAAAATGACAAAGATCCAATATAGGAAACTGGAGATATCATTGTTTAAAGAATAGTGTAAAAAATGTGCATTCTAGCACCAGAAAGTTTAAAGTGCACCTCGTGGCTATCTGGTCGCCTGGACCAGGACCAATTCAAAGTTTTAGGCTGACCACAATGGAGCGGGATGCAGATAAGGAGAGGGTTAAATCATTGGCAATAGTTTACCTTCAGACTTAGGGTCTTATTACGCGTTTGGTGGTTCTCCTGCAGCACCACCACCTCTGCACTGGTAGAAGGACCACAAAGCTCATCGTGCACCCGCCTGCTGGATTCTGAGTTGAATCCGGGGTGGGATGGTGCTGCTGCATCAGTCTCATGGCAGTGGCTGTGTTAGGTTCATGTGGGAACCTTAACAGAAGACCACCACTGTGACAGCACTTGCAGCACTTTCCTGCATTGTGTGGCATGCACCATGTTGTGCATGCCACACCTTGCAGGAAAAGGAGTGGAATTCCAAGGGGCAAAAACATGTGTCCCCCCGCATGTACCCCCAATCCTGGAAGAGGCAAGGGGCCCTGTTCGGACCCCCTTTGTTGAATTAACATCACCCTTTTCATGGAGGGCTCACTGTCATGAAATGGGCAGTGGAAATTCAACTTGGAATATGCTCAGCGGTGCTGCAGCAGCATCACCAGCATATTCCTGCCCATATCCACTGCGCCACCACTGCGGAATCCTGGATACCGGTAGAGGATGTGGTCCTGTAGCGGTCTGACTGCCACACATTTGACATATGGCAGACAGACCCACAGTGGTGGCAGTGTTCAGACCTCCACCGTACGTACAGCAGTCCTAGGGTCAATGTACTCGGATTAAGGCCCGTAGTCTTTTTCTTGGAGCTTTTCTCTCGAAGTCAAATCCTTGGGCTCCTATGATCCGGAGTTTGATTCGATGATCATAGTCTGCTGCAGTGAGATGCCTCGGTGAGCTCTGGAAGTTTTTGTTTTCAACGTTGACGGCGAAGAGCACCGGAGTTGTCAGCAGGATGTACCAGTGCGGTCCTGGCGATTTGCAAATTGACGGAAGTGGCTTGACCCTTGACTTGGGCTGGTCTTCTCCTAGAGCTTTTCTGCAAAACAGCAGAAAGTTTCTAAATTTTGAGTTCTTACAGATTCTTTGTTGATTGTATACAGAAGGAGCACATACAATTATTATAATTTTCTCCACATATAGTTATCGAAGTCCATAAATAATCCAAGTTCCAATGTAAGCATCCTTGTTCACTTGTCTTTATTGACACTTGTTCCAATATCTTCACAATACAGATCAATCAGAAATTTCTATACAGCCAGCCTATCCGTTTCGCCCCCATGGGACATCATCAGGGCTGTTAAAAGAAAACACACAGTAAAAATCCATTCTACACAAAAAGTAAATATACCAACTCAAACTAAGTACCATACTGTTGATAAAACATGCTCAATTCCATCTGCCTATAGAACAATCTAAGATTTATAGCACAAGTGTTTCCTCTTATTTGTGAAATAGAGATCGAACTTAGATTATTAAATAGTGGTTAATCATGTTTATTTGTTTTCAGACACCAACAGATCAAAAATAAATATTGTTAAAATTGCCATCTATGGCTGGTAGTAAAAATGATAAAGAACTCTTCTGAAATTTATTCAAGAATAAGGTGAGCTAATGGCAGGATTTAGAAAAAAAAGAAAAATTAAAACTGAGCTAATAGTTAGATCTGTCTTTTCTAATATCGTGAGGTAACTGCAGTTATTGATATCGGCAATTCTCCATTACAGAATTTATGTCGCATAAAGTTGGAACACAGCATTGGAACTCCAAATAAGAATAATAAAAGATAATGATGTGAAGGTGAAGGACTGATCTGATGATCAATGTTTTTATTAAATACATTGTGTAAAAAACCAAGAGAATTAAAGATAGTGGACCGGCTCTTTGAATTAAGGAGGATGGGTGCTACCTTTGATACCGAATTAAATATATCATGGATAATTGGAATCAAAGTCAGGGATATTTCTTTTTCAAACTAATTCAATATGATCAGTCTGATCAACTTGATATTCAATTGAAATGGGTAAAAAAACTATGTAAGGTGAATTCAAATTGGTAAAGTTTAAAATTTGGATCAAAATAGAATGTTATATAAGCAGACATATTGAGAATGCTATTGTAGGGGATTTGCTAGAACACTGTTACCTATTTCACAAATAAGGGGAAAACCCTGTGTTATAAATCTTAGATTGTTCTATATGCAGATGGAATTGAGCAAGTTTTATCAACAGTGTGGTACTTAGTTTGAGTTGGTATATTTACTTTTTGTGTAGAATGGATTTTTACTGTGTTTTCTTTTCACAGCCCTGATGATGTCCCATGGGGACGAAACGCATAGGCTGGTTGTATAGAAATTTCTGATTGATCTGTATTGTGAAGATATTGGAACAAGTGTCAGCTGAGATGAATAAGTGCCAAAAAAAACAAGTGAACAAGGAAGCTTGCATTGGAACTTTTATTATTTATGGACTTCGATAACTATTTGTGGAGAAAATTATAATAATTGTATGCTCCTTCTGTATACATTGAATCTTTTGTCAGATGGCCTTTGGGTGGTGGATCATTAGAAGTGAGCATTAAAAGTTGTTCTGAATATTCACCCCAGAAATAATCACCTAGAATACTCACCTGTGCACACGAGTTCTGACCCTCACCGTTCTTATATGTTGGTTACAGATTATTTGTTGCTTTAGGGAAATCGAGGGTCCAGTACCACCAGCCAAGGGCGATAAGATTCTCGATTGTCTCCTGGGGGCTAGGACTCAATTTTCTACAATGCACTTGCATAATTCAGGAAAAATCAAGTTGCAACTGGTCATCTGGGGTGATCCTCTCTTTGGATTGACAGTCAACTTCTTCCAGCTTTGTTGTACCTGTTGCTGTTCAGGGAGTCCACTTCTTTTCCTTCGAGTTAGCACAGTTCATTCTTTGTGGCACCTTGGGACTGCAGCAGGTGTAGTCTTTCTGAGTGCATGTCTTCTGTTGTGGAGTCCAATGATCCATCAAGGCAGTCCTTCTGATGATCCAGGGAGTGAATTGAGGAACTCCGGCAGCTCACTCATATTTACTCCATTCTGGGATGGCAAGGGGGGGAGACACCAATCGATAGGGGTAAATTTACCTCCATCTGCTTAGACCACTCCATGCAAAGTGTGGCATATTTCTGACTAAGAATGCACTGTTCTTACATGAATTGAAATGGAGAAATCTCTCCTTGGAGTGCATGTGTGTGTACAACACAAGTATGTGACTAACAACTCACTACACTCCCCTTCCATACCCTCTCCAAATGCAATTAGGGGGCTCCCATCGGGCTGGGGAACAAGGACGTTGGGGGCTGTCTTGGGTCATGTGACATCTGTTATCCTGCCTTTGAAATCCAGGGCATTTCCTCAGCATCCGGCCTCTCCTTGGCTTCTCCAGGAAGAAAATCTCCTCCTACCAAATGGCTGTATTGTTTAAGCCCCAGGCCACCTCACACCCCCACAGGGAGCAGATTGGCTCAGGCTGTTAAAGGCTGATCAATCAGAAGAGGCCTGCTACTGGGCTGCTTTAGTTAACGTCAGGATAGTATGTGCTAAAACTTCTTTCCTGTGATAGTTATAACAAAGCTGACCTTGGCACGTTGTTGGATTTATTGTAACCATTATTTTGATACTTTGAATGATATAGCTAGCTAGCTCCCAGGCAAAGATAGACTTTATTAAGTTTAATAATGCCTTCACTATGTTAGCCTATAGGACTAGCAGCACTTCAATTGAGAAGAGCTTCTTTAGCTGCTTGTCCCTACTAAGGCATATAAAACATCTTTAGTATTGTCCCTGCTTTTTATAACATTGCAACGTACCCTTGCCACACCTAAGACAGACCTTGGTGGTGACTTATAAGTTATAAGAAGGCAGTTTTGGGCTTTGGAAACACTTTTTATTCCATAGTCCAAATTGGACATAGTTTTATTTTAAAACCAGTCTGCACACCAAGCACCACAGCAATGCACACTTAGGTGCTTTAAATCTACCGCAGTCCCTAAACCAAAAACCCTACCATAAACTAGGGACTTACAGGTAGTTTGTCTTTGCCAATTGGAATTATCCCAATTGCCATGGACCTATAGAAGACAGAGCAGAGTCAGTAACCACCAGCATCAGCCAAAAAATGGGGTGATCAGGGCAAAAAGGATGACTTTCCTACAGATATGAAGAGGAAATGAGGAAGAGCTGGTAAAGGAGAGGAATGAAATTAGGGGAGAACATTTCTGAGCTTCAAAAATGTTAATGCTAGGCACTCAGAAAGAGTAATAGAAATGGGATGGTAGTCAGTGGTGACTCGATAAAATGGGATAATGAGAGATAATGCATGTGAGAGAGAGACAGGGAAGAAAATTGCTAACAAAAATAGTAGATAAAAGGAAGGAGTGTTGTGGAGCAAAGTGTTTGCAATATAGATAGGAAGTGAGACAATGATAAACTGTGAGAAATGACAGATAGTCTGAGCATCAGTGCCAAAGTCAGAGATGGTAGAGTGATGAGGTAATGAGAGTGAAGCAGAGGGATGTAGTGAAAGAGAGGCACATTTTGAAATTGATAGAGAGTAGGCAAATCTTGATGACACAAAGGCAAGGAAAAATGGAGACAGAGGGAGAGACAGATAATAAATCTTGAGAAGGAGAGGAACAGAGAAAGCAAACCTACAAATGTCATAAAATGATTTAGAGTACATGGGACAGTTTGAAAACAACAATAAATAGTTTTAAAGACTGAAAAAGAGAATTTGTTTGAGTATCCTGAATCATAAACATTTCTGTTTTGTTGCCTAATTTAAAATACTTTTCTCTTTCATACAGTAATTTTATGTTTATTTTAGCCTCTCTCTGTAACAAAACATGTGGTACCTACCTTTTCAGTTTTTTTGCTTCGTATTGAAGTTAGTGATGCTCGAGATTTTTTCTTTGCTCAGGAAATGAAGGTAGATTCTTTTTGCTGCATTTGTCTACATGTTTTTTAAATCAGTCTCTGCTTGGCTTTGCTCTGTTAAGAGTGAGGGTCTCAAGACAGCTGAGGGAAAATTGCAGTCACCTTTCTTAAAATGGTGGGTGAACCAAGGTCCAAAAGTTACCTTGATATTTCACAGTTGTATAACTCTTGGCACAGCAGTTCCATTGGCTACTTTTGAATGAACTTCTGATTTCCATGCCTCTCCTCATAGCAGAAATGTCTTTTTTCACCAGAAGCCTGTTTACTTTCTCCACTTCAACATCTGAAATTAGCAGCCGTTTTTAAATAGTGCATCATCCTATCAGACCATGGCTTTCTTTTCTGCTCTCCTTTTCAAATGTTTTCCCCAAACTTTCTTATCTCTCTAGCTTTAGAGTAAGTTTTTGTGAGGTGCTCCTCTACTCGGCAGGATTCCAAAGATGACTTGTCCACCATAAGAAATAACACTTCAAACTTATCAGGATAAAACACAGTTTCAATAATTAAAACCTGGGATCAACCCTTTGGTAGATATGGCACTTAACAGATGTCCTTCATTTAGAAAAATCTGAAAAGCATTTGCAGTAGAAAAACTGGTAAAAAGTCAAACCACAGCACATTTAACCCAACAAATAATTTCAAACCGTAGAGAAAAATGTTATGGGCAAAGTGAGACCAAAATGACAAAATTGTAATAAATGGAACTAGACATATGAATGTTTAAAGATTTATGTCAAAGAGCACCAAGAAAAAGTAAAAAAGCACCGATTATTAGTCACTGTTAGTGATTGTCTAGGGCCAAGGGTCTGACCGCGATGGAGCATGGATCAGATACGCTAAGTTGGTTCATCAAGGTCAAAGATTTAACCTACTAACTTAGGGCCTGATTTAGAGTTTGGCAGATGGGTTGTCATGACAGTGACAGATTTCCCACCCTCTATATTACTAGAGTCATTGGATATATTGCACTAGAAATACTGTGGATGGGATATGTGTTATGTTTGTAATAGAGTAAGCTGTCCCCGAACTATAAATCAGGCACTTAGGGCCTGATTCAGATCTTGGTGGTGCTACTGTCGTCCCGTCACAGCGGTGCTCCCAAGTTCTCCATCGAGCTGATGGCCTTCAGTCTGCCATATTTAGATGTGGCGTCAACAGACTGGATACCCACCTCATCAGTGGTCTTTTCTGCTGGCTACCAGTACTCCATTGCTATCATGCTGGCGGAATTGCACCTAGTTGATTTAGATGTTCCCATTGTGCTGGCAGTGTCCTAGCAGCAGTGTCTTGATATAGTTAGTTCACGGTGGTGTGGAGCTAAGTACTACTTATCATTATCACACTACACATATGTGTTTTTAATATGTCAATATGTATATGCAGACAAAATGTAATTCTTTTTTTTTACATATAGCATTTAACACCAACAACACACAGTTGAATGTACACCCACAGGCACCACATGCACAACACCACAGCCACGGCCGCCAAATAGATATATTTTAAGTGTCAATACAGGTGTGTACATTTTAACACTATAATTGGTAAGATGTGAACACATAAAAAATTGCATGTGAAAGCAATGTAGACATACATTAGGCTAAACCAAATGTGACCACATGATTTATAGTGAGACAAGTGACACAGAAGCCTACCTTAGATTCCGGAATCAATGGGGTGACTTAGCATTGTGGCAAAGTAGTACCAGCACATGGGGTTCAAAATGGAAACGGAACTGGGAACAAGAAAAAAGGTACGTTTTCACCTCTTTTCTTCATTTCTGCCAACCTGAGTTTGGAGCTTTCCCTGACAGATTTTCCACGATGGAAAGGCACATCATGATATGCTGGCGGAGTCAGTCGGACTACGTTGGCGTTTTGTTTATGGTCCCGCCAACATCTACATCCACCTGGTGGACTGGCGAGTAGGTGGGCAGTGAAATGGTCAAAAAAGCTACAGCGGGACCAGGTCCGCCTACATCTAAATCATTTGCTGATGAAGGGTGATGCCCAAAAACTGGTATCAGGATGCTTGTTTCCGGTCCTGGGAGGATCTGGTTTGGCATTTCAGGCTGGACTGTTCCCACAAGGAACAGGGTCAAGACTGATTTGCATATGGCTGGGTCCAAACTGGGGTGGTGTGGTGAGCAAAGGAATGATGGAATAAACCCAGATCCTTGTGACTGGGGGTGAATGTTTGCATTGTCCAGCATTCCGTCCATCAATTGTTTCTTTTGCATATGTCGCCCTAAGTGGGAAGGGTATGCCCAGACATGGGTCCCGTGCTCACTACAACACTGGATTCAAGCTAGCCTGGCTGATGAAGGGTGATGCCCTGAAACTAGGCCCAGGATGATTGTTTCCAGTCCAGGGAGGATCTGGCTTGGCAGTTTGAGCTGGACTGTTCCATCAAGGAACAGGGTCAAGACTGGTTTGCATATGGCTGGGTCCAAACTGGGGTGGTGTGGTGAGCAAAATAATGATGGATTAAACCCAGATCCTTGTGACTGGGGGTGAATGTTTGCATTGTCCAGCATTCCGTCCATCAATTGTTTCTTTTGCATACATATAAATCATTGCCTTAGTCTCTGATTGGAAGTTGAAAGGCTCGAACATGGCAAAATTGTGGGGTATTTCTGCTGAAGTCCTCGACGCTGGATGGCTGCTCTACAAGATCCCATTGAAGCTACTGGTTTTAGCTGGTATAGTTCTCAATAAACAGTGTTTGGTTGAGAGGTGCACTCTTTTTATTTCCTGTTGCTATTCCTTCTCAAATAAATCTTTTCAAAATAATCAAGTGGCGCTTCACCGCTACATGTGCTGTCGACAAACGTTACATAAACTAGCAAAACATAACAAGTACACTGACTTGGATGTGGTGTGCACTGTTCACTTTGAACCAAAATTCATAAATAGATTAATCACAATCTGAACCACAATCTGCTTGTTATTGAATGTTTTAAGCATTTATTCCTATGTTCATAATGTATAATTATTTCATTACATTTGGTACCATACTGCTAGTACCAGCATGACTCACAAGGCTGGTGATAACACATATAAAGAACTTTCTTTATCCAAATTAAATTACTGGCTAATCTAACCATAATAGGAACCTGGTAATACTACTTATAAACTACATGGATAAATGCCCGATCTTTTCACAATACAACCAGACCACGTCCGTGCCAGAATGGAATCCGCCATAATGGAAGGTGCATTGTAAATAAATCTCTCCTCTGACCTGTATGTATGGTGCCTCCGGGGGCTGAGATTAAGCTTTATTGTGTACAAAAAAACCCGACTATAGGGAACTAATGAATCCTACTGCTCGATCTATATGCAAAAAATCAACCAGTCTAGTGGATTCAGTGGAGTGATATCCCAAGTAAATATACCCGCCATCAGATCTATAGCAAACAATTCTAGTCTTACACTACAACCAGCAGACAAAGGTGGAGCCCTCGTAGTCAAGGATACGTCCTATTATCATTGCAAAGTCAACCAACATGTGATGGATAAAAGCACATATATGCTATTGGATTGTGACCCTACAATACAACTCATGGGAATCTTGCAAAAAACCTTACAGAGGACAGAGGACATGGGATGGATTGATGACAAAACCAGATTATATCTGACCACGAGCAATCCACGTAGACCCAAACTGTACATGATTCCCAAAATACACAAAGATCTTTGGAACCCCCCATTCCGACCCATTGTTTCTGGATGTGGATCATTATTTGACCCTATGGGAAGGTATCTTGAGTTTTTTCCAGCAATTTGTGCAAAATTGGCGTTCCTACATCCAAGTCACTACTGACTTCTTGCAGAAACTACAGAGCATAGAACCGCTGGTACAGGACAATTGGTTATTATTAGGCCTGGGCGGTAAATTCCGTTCCGTTCGCGGAATTTGCGGAATTTGGGTAATTTCGCGTTCGCGGAGAACGCGAAATTGCCCAAAAACCTGTGTTCCGCGACTTCGCGAAATTTGTTGCTTGTTCGCGTTCTCAATATGCGTGTTCGCGAGATATTTCACCCCGAGCATGCAAACAGCGATCGCGAACAGGAAAAAAGTATCGCGAACAAGCAATTCCGCGTGTTCGCGGAATTTCTGCGTGTTCGCGGAGATTTTTTACCGTTTCGCAGAGATTCGCGTAACGCGATTACGCAAATTCCGCCCACCCCTAGTTATTATGCACTATAGATGTTACAGCATTAAAATACATCTATCCCCCATGAGGCTGGATTGGAGACAGTGGAATGGGCACTGTTGCGATCACAAAACATTAAGGCAGAAAAAGTACTTCTACTGGAACTGTTGCATTTTTGCTTCAACAACAGCTACTTCTCATGGCAAGAAAACTTTTATGCTCAACTCACTGGAACATCTATGGGATTTTCAGGAGCACCTGCATATGCCAACATTTTTATGGCACAGTTTGAAGAACAGCACATCATGAGCGATTCGAGGTGGCAGACAGGAATATACCTTGTACTGTAGGTTAATTGATGACATATTTGTAATTTGAACTAACACAAGAGATGAACTGGAGAACATGATAAAATCCTTCAACACACGAACCCTAGAATACAGTTCACACACATCATTGATGACAAGCAAATTAAATACTTGCATGTATTAGTCATGAAGAAACCAACAGGAACAGGTCTTCAAACTCAGGTATACACAAAGCCCACTGACAGAAACAACGCATTAGCATTCACCAGTTTCCACCCAAGGAGTCCTATTCACAACTTACCATTCTCGCAGTTCCTGAGAATTAAAAGGATATGTTCGGATCAAGCAGTAGATACTCTTAAAATCACAGAACACAAAAAGAGATACGTTGAAAGGGACTACCCGGAAGAGATATTGCAGGAATGCATTACAAGGGTGGACCAGAAAGACACGATGGAATTATTCACCAAATCCAGCAAACCAAAAAAGGATGTAGTAGTTTTTGTTTCTAAATAGTCTACATGTTCAAGCGCCATCAAATGGATAATCAACACTAGTTGGGAGCTTCTTGAAAATGAACCTGATTTCAACAACTTTATTCAGAGAGAAGCCAATACACGCTTACATAAGAGGGAAAGAACCTGCAAGAACTACTGGCAACACCTGATAAATGACTCAGTCTGGAAGCACAAAAGGGAACAATCAAGTGTCTAAATTGCATACATTGCGAACCATTCGATCTCGCAATTGAGGTTTCAAAAAATTGAGACTGTAAAGTTGACACATGGAGTTGACAACAGCAAAATATTGTTACAGCGTGAGATCGATAGGATCAATTGATTAGAAACATTACTACAAAAAGGACTGAACAACAGGATAGGTATGAGCTGTTTCATTTAAGTCATTAACCTTTCCAGCAGATAAACTGACACCAAGAATCATTTGGGTTAGACTAATGCCAGATAAGCTATAATCAATCATTTGAATGGACACACACCACATTCACAAAATATTCATAACTCACCACATCCTCAATAAAAGATTTACACATCAACTTGATAGGTCTCACTTTGGTGGAGGGCACTGTCTTCACGTGTCCTTGATTATCTGATCAATAAAGTTGTTAGAGAATTTTTACGGAGAACATGGTGGCCAGCGAGTAGCCGGTCGTGGAGGCTCCGAGAGTCAGAAGTCAAAACTTCTTGGATATGTGTTTATTAAGCAGAATGGATGTTCCGGAAAGAATGTATTTTTGGCTTTTTGGCTTTTCAAGACTCTGGGAGTAATTTAACCTAAAGATTACGAACTGAAAACTGAAAGCTGGAACCTAATAACGTACGCCAGCGAGAGGGAAATGGAAAGGGAAAAAAAAGCCACCAGCTTACGTGAAGGTTTGGAGGCTGGTTGTTCGGGCTCCCGTTCTTGTCTCCCGTCTTGGTGGTGGAGGTGGTGGGTCTGGTGGCGTTTGCGGCAGCCGCTGAGGGACTGGTCCGGGGGGCTTGAGACACCCGAGAGCTGTTTTGGTCCCGGGCAGCCCTTGAGGTGGGACGAGGTCGGAAAGCCATGGCCCGGATCCCTGTACAGGACAGCAGAGGCAGGGGCAGGACAAGCGCGTTGCTTCCAGTGCAGGAGCCACAAGGATGTTTCTGGAGGACAAAAGTGGCTGGGAATGGTATTGTCAGTGGTAAAGCAGAAGCAGAAACAGGCAGATAAGTAAGTCTAGCACAGGGGGACAAGGCAGGGGGTATTAACCAGACAAAGAATTTTGATGGAGTTTTGTAGGAGGATGGGGTAAAGCAGGCATCAGTGGTACAGGCACAGGGGGACAGAAGAGATATGCTCTAAGAAGTGCGAGTACTACTCAGCAAAAGGTTTTCACTAATATAGATCCCCAAGCTCCTAAAGATAGCCAGGACAGCATTCAAAAGCAGCAAATTCAACCCGGGAAAGAGTATATAAATTAGGCCTGGGCCAAAATTCCGTCCCGTTTGCGGAAATTGCGATAATTTGGCATTTTCGCGTTCCGCGGAAAGCGCGAAAATGTCAAAATTTCCACATTCCTCAGCTTAGCGATCATTTGTTTCTTGCTCGCACTGTAAAATAATACATTCTCGCATGCGCGCGATCGCCTTACCTGAATCCCCGCGTTCGCCGACACGTTTTCCTGATCCAGTCGCGTTCTCCACGAGATGTTGGATTGTTGGTAGCCATTTGCTCTGTCTCGCGACAGTTTGCGCCTGCAGTAACGTCATGCGTCGCGCGATTACGTCTTTCTTCTCGCGATCATGCACCGTGAGACAAGTAAAAACAAGATGGCCGAGCCCGCGAGCAACCGCATGGGTAAGTTGGCGAGCCGCGACCACGCAGAAAATACCGCGAACGGGCGGGAAAAAAACTTCCGCATCTTCGCGATAATTGCGCGTGTTTGCGGAGATTTTTAACATCTTCGCGATAATTTGCAAAAGTGAATGTCCTGGAGGAAGAAATAAGGGCCTGGCTGGACCAAGATGTCCTGAATAAAATCAAAGAGGAGGAATCTCATAATCTCAAAAGTCCAATCATAAGAAGTGAGGTGAAGAAAGCGATAACAGCAGGAAAATCTGGAAAAGCCGCAGGACCGGATGGGTTACCTGTGGAACAATATAAATGTCTAATGGAGGTCCTTATCTCCGTAATGGAGAAGCTTTTTTCCCAAATTTTTGAGGAGGGTGGGAGCATGCCACAATCATGCAACGAAGCCACAGTGGCTTTGATCCTCAACCTATTAAAACCACCAAACTCCTGTGAATCATATAGGCCTATCTCCCTACATAATGCTGACTATAAAATCTTTGCTAAGATTTTAGCAGAGAGATTAAATGGAGTAGTAGGAGGACTGTTGCATGAGGATCAAAAAGGCTTTGTTCGGGGGAGAGGAATTCAGGACCTCACTTACAATTTGATAGGGGCAATAGACTTGGCAACACTGTATAAAGTACCATTGGCTATTATCACTCTAGACGCTACAAAAGCGTTTGACAGAGTCAATTGTTGTTATCTACAGCAGATACTGAGACCGTCCAATCTGGGGGAAAATTTCTGCAGGGCAGTGATTTTAATTTATCAAACCCTCATAGCCAGAGTTTTAGTGAATGGGAATATGTCTGCCCCCTTTAAAATCCAGAGGGGAACAGGGGAACTGAACAGGGGAACTGAACGCAGCATCCAGCAGCTTTCAGTTACAGGGAGTAGCGCGCCGACTGTAGACACTTTAACAATGCTACAATCCCTTAAATTGGAACTTGTAGGGGTGATGGAACTAAGGTTAAAGAAGAAATGACAAGCCAGTATGCTAGCCCACTTCGAATGCAGGGAAGGCTGCAGAAAACTTTTAGCCTGGAAAACCAAGCAGGACCTAGCTAGAGGATTCATAAAAGAACTAAGATGTGAATCCTCTGGGAGCATCCTTAGGAGCGCTGTAGACATCGAGGAGGCTTTCCAAAATCACTTCAAAAAGGTGTACCAATAAGATTCAACTGTCCTGGAGGAAGAAATAAGGGCCTGGCTGGACCAAGATGTCCTGAATAAAATCAAAGAGGAGGAATCTCATAATCTCAAAAGTCCAATCATAAGAAGTGAGGTGAAGAAAGCGATAACAGCAGGAAAATCTGGGAAAGCCGCAGGACCGGATGGGTTACCTGTGGAACAATATAAATGTCTAATGGAGGTCCTTATCTCCGTAATGGAGAAACTTTTTTCCCAAATTTTTGAGGAGGGTGGGAGCATGCCACAATCATGCAACGAAGCCACAGTGGCTTTGATCCTCAACCTATTAAAACCACCAAACTCCTGTGAATCATATAGGCCTATCTCCCTACATAATGCTGACTATAAAATCTTTGCTAAGATTTTAGCAGAGAGATTAAATGGAGTAGTAGGAGGACTGTTGCATGAGGATCAAAAAGGCTTTGTTCGGGGGAGAGGAATTTAGGACCTCACTTACAATTTGATAGGGGCAATAGACTTGGCAACACTGTATAAAGTACCATTGGCTATTATCACTCTAGACGCTACAAAAGCGTTTGACAGAGTCAATTGTTGTTATCTACAGCAGATACTGAGACCGTCCAATCTGGGGGAAAATTTCTGCAGGGCAGTGATTTTAATTTATCAAACCCTCATAGCCAGAGTTTTAGTGAATGGGAATATGTCTGCCCCCTTTAAAATCCAGAGGGGAACAAGGCAGGGGTGTTCGCTATAACCTCTATTGTTTAATTTGTATATTGAGCCTCTAGCTGAAAAGATAAGAAGCCATACTGGAATATCTCCCTTCAAGTATAAGAAATGGGAAAAAAGGTGGCCTTATACGCCGATGATCTGATGGTGTAGACATCGGATTTAACTACGGCAATTCCAATATTATATAATGTGGCTTCACAGTTTGGCCGGGTCTCTGGCTATGAGATAAAAGACACCAAGACGGAGTGCATGGCCTGGAATTTAGATACACAACCACACACAATGAAAAAAGAGATAAGATATCTGGGCATCATGATTTCACAAAATACTGAGAACATTCCAGAAATAAACCTTCACAAAGTCAGTAAGGTAAATCTCTAACAAGCTGGGCACACTTACCATTAACAATAATTGGCAGACTTAATTTAATTAAAATGATGGTCCTACCAAAACTTATTTTCTTATTTCAAAATATCCCTCCTGCCTTTAGAGGAGAGTGACTGAAAAATCTTCAGTCAAAATTAAATAGTTTTATATGGGCATCTAAAGGCATTCGAATTTCCAGAAAAAAACTCTGCAGGAAAAATAATAAGGGAGGATTATGTTTGCCTTATTTAGTTTACTATGGATGAGTATTTCTCATGAAGGCAGTGAAAATGCTTCTGAATGAACCGGATGGCTCAGATATTGGAAAAATGTTAACAGCAATGCTGCTAGATCTGAAGTAAGGAGACCAAGGTTTTATATACAAATGCGGAGATCCAAGATTCTTTAAAAAGGTAGCAAACTTATATTGTCTTTTGATCGACCTAGCAGAGGGTGATTTCGAACTTCCATCGGAACTGTGGGGAGAGAGCTTGCCTGGGATCCATCCAGAAGAACTATGGCAAGTATCATATAACACCTTGTATTCCACAGTCCAAGCTGCAATCCTAAGGAGAAATCAAACTTTTGGTCTCCACAGGATGTATTGGTCTCCTTTAAAGCTTTCCAAATTTGCAAAGGGAGCCATACTGAAATGTCCTCAGTGCTTTCAGGAAAAATCTGATGATGTGCACATGTTCTTAAGCTGCCCAATGTTACATCATTTCTGGGCCGGTGTAATTAAAGAAATCAATGTCATGCTTGGGGTGAACTTGCAGGTAAGCGTAAGTCTGGTATTTTTCGGGGTTATGCCAAATTATGAATGTATGCCTTCAGATAAAAATAAGCTGTTGTTTTTTCTGATTTTACTTGCACGAAGATACATTTGTAAATGCTGGACTAAAAACACATAGCTGACTGTTTTAGATTGGATTAACTGTATTAAATATATGATGAAGTTTGATAGGGCATCACTGAATAAGAGAAGTAAGAAAAAAGTATTTTGGCTACCATGTATAGATTGGTTATATAGGCTTGAAAATGGCGTGAATACAGTCCAATGATTATGCCTCTACACTGGGATACTTTACCCCTCTGGTTGTTCTGTGAATTACTCAGAAAGGGCCAGAACAAACCAAGTATGAAGACAAGAGGTTCAGTGTAAAGTGCATCCATCTAGATACAGAGCTCTGTAGCTTGCGCCAATCAAGAGGGGGGGGCCACTGAAAAAACCCAAAGTAGCTCTGTGTACATCCAATGGTGAATGAGGACATTAAAAAAAAAACGTTGTTTGACACTTTTTTTTATCCCTTCACTGTTTCAGTCAGATACTTTTGTAGCAAACGGTAACCGGTTTGAATTTAGGGTAGCACACCGAAGATGTCTATTCATCCCACTGTTCAGCAGCGTTATATTTACTTGTGATATCACTCCACAGAATCCACTAGGCTGGTTGATTTTTTGCATATGGATCGATCAGTGGGATTCCTTAGTCCCCTATAGTTAGTGGTTTTTTGTACACAATAAATCTTAATCTCAGCCCCCGGAGGCACAATACAGACAGGTCAGAGGAGAGATTTATTTACAATGGACTTTCCATTATGGGGGATTCCATTCTAGCACGAATGTTGTCTGGTTGTATTGTGAAAAGATCGGGCATTTATCCATGTAGTTTGGAAGTAGTATTTGCATTTCATGTCTTAATTTGCGGTTTTCCACAAGAGGATCCTATTATGGTTAGATTAACCAGTAATTTAATTTGGATAAAGAAAGTTCTTTATATGTGTTATCACCAGCCTTGTGAGTCATGCTGAACTTGAATGGATAGCGTATTTCATGTGTATTGCATATTCCAATACGCCGGACACCAAACTGGGGACGCGGTCACATTGACAAATATGGTCGGTCATCAGTTTTTACACTGCGGGTAGACTTGAATATGTAGATCCAAAAAATGGTCGGGTCGTGCACAGACCGGGCAAGTAGAAAAGGTGAAGAAATTGTCGGGTGCCACTGAGGTATCACTCTCATAACCCTGGGAGTGTGAAAAGACAAGAAGATTCTCATGCGTTGGCTGAACACAGGCAACGTCCCTCTGGGCACACCTCATTAAGCGAAAGCTTAAAGCGTATTTAAACCATCTGATTGTGGCAATGAGTGAAGATGCAGTAAATACTTGAAGTCAAAACATTTATTGATCTCTGGGCTTTTCAAAATGCTTCATGTGCTTTAAATGCAATAACGATGATATTGTATATGCTCCATATCATCTGGTTGCCATAATCCCAATGCATTTCGGGCCCATTTTGCCCTTCATCAGGGGAGTCTAAACAAAAAGATACACAACAATAAATGACTGTTTACAATGAGAGGTTACGCCATAAAACAAAAGCCAATAAAGGACCCTGCCAGCGAGTTTACAAATAGTGCCAAAATACCATGGTGGCCACATTGTCATGTGCTACAATGCATAAATAAACATGATGAAGACCGGAGGTGTATTGCTAGAGTTGCATTAATCAAAGAATAACCGAGGCGAGTTGCCAACAGTAACGAAAGAGGTAAACCAAAATGCCGTGTTCGGTGCTCAGTAAAAATGCCGAGGTGGGAAGGAAAAACGAAAAAAGGTAAACACAGCTACTATACGTCTCATAAAAATTACAAGCGAAAAAGTGAAACGAGTGCCATTGAAAGCTCCATACAAAGTGAACTAGCGTGCATGCAACTAAACGCACAAGTATTCCGGTTAAAGCAAGTGTTTACCTTGTGCTGATAATTCAGTGGTTCGGGCTGTAATAGTACAGCGGTGCCGGTTTTCGGTCACGGGATGTGGGTAGAGCTGCTCGACAAACGGCGCGCATTTAAAGTGAAAAGGTGTCGGTGTAAACCGGAAGTGACGTGTGATGGTTAGTCCGCATAGCAGTTTAGAACTAGCGGGAATGGTCGGCGCCATGTTTCAAGTACCGGTGAACGAGCAAAAAAAGGATTAACAAGGTGTAAACAAGGAACAGGCAGTGTGTAAAACGAGTGAAAACAAACAGTGTGTACAAAGATAAAAAATGTGAGAGCAAATAATGATGAAAATAATGAAGGTTAAAAAACTGCAAACATGCACATGCAAATGTACAGAATTTATAGATAGCAAGCGAATTCCAAGCGGTCATTGAGACCCTTCGGTTTCAAAGAGTCCAGTTTATAAATCCAGTAATTTTCGCGTTGCAGTAGAAAGGTGTCATTGTCTCTGCCCTCCATCTTTGATACAGTTTCCAAAACCAGGAATTTCAGTTGCGAAATGTTGTGTTGTTTCTCTAGGAAATGAGCGGCCACTGTTGATTTCAAATTGCTGGTGCGTATATTGCTTTTGTGCTCCAAAATGCGTGTCTTGATCTTCCTTATTGTTTTACCGACATAAACCAGGCCGCAAGGGCATTTTAGTAGATAAATGACGTTGTTGGTGTCACAAGTGGCATTAACATGCAATTTGATGGGAGTACCTCTCATTGGGTGTGCAACTGAGTTATCCCTGATGATGCTGTTGCAGTTGCTGCAGTTTAGACAGGGAACTGTCCCTCGGAACAGTGTATTGGGTGCATCAATCCTAGGACGAATTAGCTCTTGAATGTTTTTGCTCCTGGTATATGCAAACATTGGTGGATTGCTGAAGATGCCATTAAAATCAGTTTCAAACGTCAGCATTGGCCAATGTTTTCTGATTGATTGTTTGAACCTATAGCTCATAGTGGAAAACCGGGAAACCATGACCATGCGATTCTTTTCTTTACGTGTAGTGGGTTGTAACAGCCTCTCACGTGGCGTGTTGGCCACTTTTGTTATGGCGTTAGAAATGACCTCCTGAGGGTATCCACGGGTGGTGAAACGATGTGCCATGGCTTGAATTTGATCTTGTGATTCAGAATGATCAGACACAATTCTTTTCACTCGGAGTAACTGTGAAAATGGTAAGTGGTTCTTCAGTGCCGGTTGATGGAAACTGGTGTAGTGTAACAGGTTGTTACGATCGGTGTTTTTTCTGAACAAGGTGGTGGTGAGTTGATTGTCACGTATAGTCAACTGAACATCCAAATATGTTATAGTTGCCTCATGGAAACTGAAAGTAAATTGAATGCGGTCATTGATCTGATTGAGATTTGTCAAGGCTGCCTTGAGAGAATCTAGTGAGCCAAACCATAAGACGAAAATATCATCTATATAATGCAAGAATAGTCGTGCATGTTCCTTCCATGTGTCCAAACTCAGAATGAATTTATTTTCAAATGCATGCATGAACAAATTCGCGTAGGTAGGCGCGGCACAATTGCCCATCGATGTACCAGTGAGCTGTAGGTAAAAGTTGTTGTTCCATCTGAAATAGCTTTGATAAAGTGTGAAGGTGAGGAGTTCCATCAAGAACACTTGTAAATCATGGTCCATATCAGACTGCAGTAGTACCTCTTCAATTGCTTCAATTCCTAAGTCATGAGGAATAGTGGTGTAAAGTGACTTGACGTCAATGGTGCACAACCACACTTCTTCGTCATCAGGCAATGTAACCTGATTGATCTTAATTAAAAAATCAGTGGTGTCCTTAACGTATGTGTTCATACGTGAGACAAACTGAACATCCAAAAACTTACCAATTGTTTCGTGTATACTGCCCCTTGTGGACACTATTGGACGTAGTGGGGGATTCATAAGATCCTTATGAATCTTGGGTAGCATGTGCAGGGTGGGTGTTCTGGGATGCTTGGAGATTAAAAATCTCTTGGTTTTTTCATCAATGGTTCCGTTTTCCACGGCCTTGTCAATAATGGTTTGTAAAAGATTGGCGAAACTGACTGTAGGATCTTGAGATAAAATCATATACGTGTTGCCGTCATTCACGTGTAGATCTACTTGAGTTTGATAGAAAGTAGAGTCCATTATAACTAGGGCACCGCCCTTGTCTGCTTTTTGACAGATGATGTTCCGATTATTAGCCAAATTGTCCAAGATTGCTCGCTCCTTGTTGGTAAGATTTTGGAGTTTAGAACGTTTCCTAAAATTGAAGGAAAGAATGTCATTTTTCACCAAATTCTCAAAAAGGTCCAATGTCTTGTGGGAGATTGGTGCTTGGAAAGTGCTCTTAGGGCGGAGGTGTTTAAGTAAGTGGGATTCAGGCTTGTGATCAGATTGTGTTACATTTTCAAAAAAAATTCGCAACCGGAGGTTGCGCATGAATTTGAACAGACAGATATCCAATTCCAATTTGTTGGTATGATAGGTTGGTACAAACGACGTGCCTTTTTGCAATGTTTTGATATCCATTTCAGTAAGTTGATACTCAGAAATGTTAATAACTAACTGCTCAGGATTCATGATTTCTTCCCTTTGTTCCTTCGGCCTAGCGCTGGTAGAGACTTCGGGCTGGGCATGGTGGGTGGGACGTCTTTTGCCCCTCCTGGGTCTAGTTGATCTTTTTGGCCTACCTCTAAAAAAGGAACATTGGTGTCGGGTTGAATCGGAGTGCTATCCACTGTGTGTGTGGTTGCGGAAGGTTGACTCATCGGGCGTCTTTCACTGTCCGAGGATGACGTGTCTGTCTCAGTATTAAGGTTGGAAGGTTTGTTCTGTCGTCGTCTTGCATAAACCTCAGCCCAGGAGTAGACCTCTCCCAACTTATAGTCAAGGGTGTCACGTTTATACTTGCGGATCTTCCGCTCGCTGATTTCCTCAGTGTATCTATTAAGTTGTGTGTTGATATCTTCCAAGGTTGTCTCCCAATCTTCTGAAACGATTAGCTCTTGGAGTTCTGTTTTGGTCTGAGCTATGTCTTTGTTAAGTTCTTCCAGGACTCTAGATAACTCTTCAATGATTAGTAAGATCAAGTCTAATGAACACTTGTTCAAGATGGCATACCAGCGTTCCACAAATTTGACTTGAATATGTACCAGTACCTATGCGATATTTCTCGGATCGGAGGCAGAAGGACTCGAGAAGCGCATTTATTTTGAATACCGGTAAGCGGGAAATTAATCGTGGGATTGTGAGATTTACTCTGTGCACACTTTTAGACGCTCTGAAGCACTCGAGTTAGAGTAGCATACGGTAACGTTGAGTTTGTTGGTTTAAGTCAATGATTGAGTAGAGAGCAGGTTACCATTTGATTGGTGAATTATCACATCTTGGAGGTGAGCAAGTATATATTTTTCATGTAATGGTTGGTTTTGAACATTTAGTCGATTGGCAGTACCTGTTTTAGCAATGTTTTATCTCATTTTGCCACATTTTAATTATAAATTGGTTTTGATTGATTGGCATCACCATTGATACGAATCCTCTACTGTATAGTATGAAACGTGGTAGGATTGGTCAGATCAAGAATTTTCACTTCAATCTTGAGAGTGACTCACACCTGCTGATTAAAAATAACGTTTAACAAAAGACACTTAGGCATGGATGGTATTTCGCATGAATACCTAAAATCAAAACTGATTGTACATACTAGCAGTCTTGAAGTGATCAGGCATAGCATGCACTATGAAGTGGTATGAAAAACAGTAATGGTTCACGTGAACCCTCAGTGCATGAAAGCAGTAGCTGTCCGTGGAGGGAGTTCGGTGGGGCAGTGAGGCGGGGGAGGGGCAGCGTGGGGAAATGTAAACACCGGAATATGGATGAACGGAGGTAAGTACACATTTAAATAAATAAAACAAATTTTGTTGCGCGCGCTACATCACATTTTGCGATTGCAAAGGAATCCGTTTTATTTATTTAAATGTGTACTTACCTCCGTTCATCCATATTCCGGTGTTTACATTTCCCCACCATGCCCCTCCCCCGCCCCGCCTCACTGCCCCACCGAACTCCCTCCACGGACCGCTACTGCATGAAAGGTTGTTGGCCGTATGTGATACTCCATGTATGTTACAATTGTTTAAACATTGGCATTTCGTTTGGGTTTCGGATGTGCCCCTAAAGAAGGAACCTTCCTGTCCCGAAATGCATTGGGCATGAAAATGAACAGGACAAATATTTTTGTGGAATGCATAAAATGTTATGTTTTCACGTTTATGTCATATTTTGAATTAAAGCAAAATGTTTGAAAAATGTTTTTGTTGTAAGGCACAAGCATCTGGTACTAGCAGTATGGTACCAAATGTAAAGAAATAATTATACATCATGAACATAGAAATAAATGCTTAAAGAATGCAATAACAAGCAGATTGTGGTTCAGATTGTGATTAATCTATTTATGAATGTTGGTTCAAAGTGAACAGTGCACACCGCATCCAAGTCTGTGTACTTGTTATGTTTTGTTAGCAGGATTAGCTCAGAGTAGTAGAAATTCAAATTTTGCTCATCTGTTTTGGTTCAAGATTCACATTCCTTTCTGGCCTTTTATTTGTTTTTGGCCTTTTGTCGGGCCTTAGTTTATGAATTAAATACAAACCCACATCGTTTGGCAGCAAAAATGCACCATTTCTATGTTTCTTTTTTATACAATCATTTTATATCAGCTGACTCTCAATGGCCTTGTTTCATAGACTACCATACTAGTACTATGTGTTTTAATTTTTTTTGCTGTTTGCAAAAGTTGCGCTTCTTTGCCAACATGTGACTTTTGCTTATGGGCAATTTGTCTGTTTTAATGGGGGGTTGCATGTGCACACAATGGCGACCAACTTAGCAGAGGACATGCAGCATTAGGGTAGATGCATATTCTGTTATTAATCATGGTAAATGTCAAATTTGATTTTTAAATGTTTTGAATTCGCACCAATGTTATTCTCCTTCATCCGTACACACATTTTTTATTATTTTAGATTTGATATCCACACATATAGCATCCAATTCCCACTGTAAATGATATGCACATTGTTGTTTGTTACTTCACACTTAATGTAGATGTTTTCTTTTACCTGTGAAAACATTGTCCTTGAAATGTAACATTGTCCTGTGAGTCGTGTGTTCTTCAATATAATTGGTTGATAGCCTTATCATACAACACATTTTGGTTGAACTTTTCCTTTGACTTCCTTTAATTCTCCAATTTTCTCCAGACTACCTTAGTAAAACAAGAGTGCTGTGGCTGCTTTTGAAAATTGCACAAGGCAAAACAAAACCCTGCTGATCAAGTGCTGCCTAGGTACGTTTAATGACGTTTGTATGCAGCATGCATATGTCCAATCTTGCCTTTCAGTATGGTGCTACTTTTCTCTACTATAAAATAAGTGCTGTCAGTTTTCAAAGTGCTGCTTTCTTTTATTCTGCGGCTTGTGTGGGTAGCTACTTTAAAATTGTTTTAATGGACCGGCTCCTCTATTTATGTGTATTCCAGTTGGCTAATATCGTACATCTGGAGTGTGAATGTGTTTTATATGTGCACTTCAATGTGCCGGTCTGCATCGTTTGGTTCATGTCTTTGTGCATAAGGCAATCACTCTATGGTACTATATTATTATATGTGTAACTCTGTGTTTTATAATACCCAAGGCTATGACTGAGCTAGTGAAAGTGCACAACTGTGTGTGAGTCTCTACCTATGAGTTTGTGAGTTTATATCTCTCACAGTGCCAGTGTGCAAATATGGGGGCATATTATCAAGAAACGGCGTTAAAATTATTGCCGCTTTAGCAGCAGAAGCGGCGATAATGGGCTTGATAATATGCCCTTGATAATTCCCATAGAAGCCCATGTTCTGGTGTCAACATGGGCTTGTATTGGAATTCTCTGCGGCATATTATCAAGCCCATTATCACCGTTTTAGCTGCAGTTTTCTGCCGCTAAAGCGGCGATAATTTTAACGCCGTGCTTGATAATATGCCCCATGGTACATTAATTTTCCCCTTTTTTATTTGAATACATCATAACATTTATTCTATGTATTACTGATTTCCTCTTCCTTTTTAACTTTTCGTGATATGTGAACGTTTGCTTCGCTGCAGTCACACTTACTCATTTTTCAAATGACTTTCTATTTCTATTTCTCGGTATAAGAATTCATCTAAGAGTATCCCAGAGTCCATCTGAATCCATGGTGATGCGCCAATTTGTCACACTTATTTGTCCTTTTGTTTTGGTTTACTAAATGTATTAACTTTATTTCTAGCTGTGTCTCTTTCTATCTTACTTGCTTTTCACTTTATTTTAAAGTGTTGATTGGAAGTGGTAAGACTTTCATCCCCTTTTTGAAAATATGTTCGGCTCTTCTTCAGACACCTCTGTAGGCCAGGCCACAGATCCCAGATCAACGTCATTTTGGTGTGGGCTCATTACTTGCTGTCTTCCAACACCAAAGTCTCCCATGCACAAACAGTGCAGTGTAAGCATTGCCAGGTGTTTTTCAAGCATGGGTTGTGTGGGAAATATTCATTTCTGAAGTTCCATACACCAGCTGCAGACTGTCAGAATGGTCTCTACAACCACTCATAATTTACGTTTTAATCCTTATTTTGTCTTTTCCAATTCGTAGGGCTAGATTTTTTTAATTTAGATTTACTTTTGTCTTCCACATCAGTCCTCCATTTTTTATACTCCTTTGATTTTTATATTTTGAATTGTACGTTTTTACCTTTTGAATTTGTTATGGAGCACACACCCATCTTCCACCAAACATTTTATATTTGAGCCATCACAGATGGTGCCGAGAGAATATTCATTGCAAATATGCACATGGTTTTCATAATTTTACATGTATTACTATTGTGTCCTATCATCCTACATTATGTCCTATAGTCCTACTTTCTATATTATTACTTTTCATTTTACAGTTGTGCAGTTTTCCCTCTTACTTTTATGCTTTAAATCTTTTCCTTTCCCGATTGTTATGCTCCTGTCAATGTATCTGTATCACTCACCCTGTGAGTGCATTATTGGCTTAATGTACACAATAGTGTGTCTAGCAGCATATGAGGTGCTGTCTGGCTCAGTGGTGGGGTGCTAATTTGCCGTGTGTGCTTCTATGTGGGAGTGTGAAGCGTCTTTGCTGGGTACAGACATTGCAGCAACTTGCGCTCCTGCTCTGCCTCATGAGAGAGAGATACCCTGTGTCAGTAGCTTTCCAGACATAAACATATGAGTGGTGTCTCTATGCTCTTACCTCTTGTCGGGCAGGACCATGGTCTGATCAAGGTTCATTGCCCAAGTAGAAGAAGCATACTGGCTCCTCCTTCCTGGATGCACAGGATTACGGATTATGGAATTCTGGGGGAATTCTGGAACCATATTTTAGGGTGTATGTAACACATCATGTGAAGCCGTATACTATTCCGAAATCGAGATGGACTACTTTCTGTGAAGGCTGAGAAAACCAATCAAAGATGCTGTTACTTCCTGTTTTTGACTTCCTACTTCCTGTTCCCTTTTTGGAGCATATATAAAGGGCTATTTCCATGCTTTCAGTCTGTCACAATGCAGTCTTTGTAATTATTGATGTCTCATCACCCAATAAGTTCTTTCTTACTAATTTCATTTTCATCTTGGACTCTCCTCGCCAGCCTTTCTTCAGGTACTTCTGACTGTGTTAGCCTTGGAGACTATTCTTTAGACACCTATTCTGCCCTTAGAAGGTTTTTTATGCTATCAGGCCTTTTCCTCCCAATATTATGACATTTTGCCACCGGCACTTGCTTCTCACATGTTTCTCTAGCATGTGAAGGTACTGCGGCTACTGGAAGGTGTTGCCCATGACCTGGATAAGTCAAAGTCAAGTCCTGCAAGAGTTAAGAGCATCTAGCTCTTGACAGTGAGTCTGCATACAAGAGCACATGAATTTATCTGACTTGGTGGTGATGTAAAAAGTGCATGTCCTTGTATGCGGATCTCAGTGTGAGACTGCACCTATGAGTACCAGATTATGTCTCTAAGTTTTAGTCTGCACTAATGAGTATGTGAATATGTGTTAGAGTTAGTAATGGCAGTGGCGTCTCCTACAGGTAACGCTGTGAGGCTGTGGTGGGGCGGGGGCAGGGCTGGGTGGGGTAGTGGAGTGTGACATACGAGAGGAAAGTGGAGAGTAAGGAAATATATAAATATAAGCACTTACTTTGATCTCGCAGCATCGCGGACTCGGTCTTAATATATGTTAAAAATAGAAAATTACTAGAAAAACATAACTACAATGTAATAATAGTTACAAAGCAATACTTAAAAACCACTGAAATTCGCCAGTTATAGTTCAACTTGAACTAACTGTCTTGTATTGCTTATGATCTCGCATATTACAACTAACCCTGGGCGTAGTTTGCGTAGTAGCGCTATGCGTAGCTATGCGAAGTGCACTTCGCACTACCGCAAGATACTTGTAACGCTACGCGAACTGCGTAGTTCGCTGTTTGGGATGATTGCACAGTGCTGGATGCTTGTCCGCACTGTGCAATCATTGAAAATGTCATCTCGCACAGTGCGAGCTGTTGTTTTCTGCCGCTCGAGTAGATTTTTACTCGAGCGGCCGCTTTCTCAACGCGGACTGGTAGTTTCTCATTGCGAGCGGTCGCGAGCATACGCAACCACTCGCAATGAGAAACCTGACCTCCCCACATTGAGAATCTCGCCGGGAGGTTTATTTTCCACGCTCGCGATCGCCAATTTGATGTTGCTGATGGTGAACGAGGAAAAAGTCTCGTCGGGATGTCATTTTGCTGGCTCGCGGTCAGCAACTTGACGTTGAGGACCGCGAGTGAGCAAAAAATACCCACTACGCTACGCTACGCATTTTTGCACTGTGCTACGTGCAATTCGCGTAGCACAAACTACGCAAACTACGCGAGCATAGCGTAGTTGGCCGCCCAGGGTTAATTACAACATTCATGACATGCTAAATGAAATCATTGCCAACATCGCTGATGACATCTCAAATTACATCACTGATGCTATGTCTAAGAATTGTGACAGTATGTTAAAGTCTTTGTGGACTGGGAGCAGTTCAATAAGTTACATCTGGGCCCAGACGTCTCTGTTTCTTCTTAAATCTAAGAGATGGCTGTTCTTATGAAATTAACTGCCCTTTATTTATCTGTAAACTTTCTCTCTTTCCTGACTTTTTATACTTTACATTTCAGAAACGAATCAAATACCTATCCTTTGGTCAGTAGTCTTACTTATCCGAGTATATTAACTGCAATATGGAGTGTATTCATTCCTTCTGTCACATTACACCCAAAGTTTTACTTCATGTTATTGCTACCTCGAATTTCTTCCTTTCTTTAATTACGTCCTTGCATTAATATGCGCTGATCTCTGTTTTATGCTAACTAGAAGCTTTTTTATTGACTGAGGCAGGAAAGCAGCGATGCACACATTGTTATCTTATAAATCTGGAAGTGATATTTAGGGCCAAAAGTCGAAATATTTTTATGATTTTTGTTCAACGCATTCGTCTGAGAAGGCAGTTTAAAAGATAACCGACCAACATGTTTCCGCAAGCAGCATCTCTGCATCTTGCAATCCAATTCTGCTACACTTGAAAAGGGAGCGTTAAACAATTCATTTTGCAAAGGATGCATATTTTAGCTCCTCTTGAGAATCTTCCACTATCGTGTATCTTTAAAAAAAACCTCTACGTATAATGAACAGACAAGCAAGTTCTCTGCTCCAAAAGGGATGACTAATGCAAATGCACTATCCAGTTTCAACAATGATAATAGAGGACAAATTGTCTCATCAATGGAATATCAGGCGATGCATGTCGCCCAGCAGTCAATGTTCGGCTAATGCTTTCCAACCTGTCATATAGCCTCTATGTAACAGCATTCAGTCATGTAGCCAGCTATAAAGCCTGCTGGAGAGGCTTTAAAAGAGGCCGAAATAGGGAGACTGAAAGCAAAAGTAATTGTAATTATCATCAATTTGCAATATTATGTACTGGCAACAATGGAGGGCTGCTTTTTAATACAGTACACTGGATGCAAAACTCAAAATAATTCTGGAATTAGTAGAAATAGATTTAACGCACTTGCCACATTTATGGTCTTGTGTACGTCAGGGATGCAACTTGTGATGTTTACACTGACACTCCCCGCAACACATAAGGAAAAGGGGAAATGAAACGAATGTTGCGCCATGCTTGCAACTCACAAGATTAAGTATCAATGGTTTGCAATTGTTACTGCTGGTGCAAACCATTGACTGGATACCAAAACCTGAAAGGGGATGGTATCCATTCTCAAAGTGGAAACTGCGTCCACTAAGTGAATGTAGCCTGTAGCAGACTTGAATCTACATGGATTTTTAGGTCTGGCTTGACAGTGCAACTGTCACTTGACTTTTTAACCTATATCAATATCAGTGGCAACCGCCACAATGAAGAGGTGGGGGGGCGGGTGAAGGCGGTGCGGGGGAGCACGGGAGGGTGAGCGCGGCCGCACGGATTATAATTAAAAAAATGAAAAACTTAGCTGAAGTTCACTCCCACGTTGCGCTCAACCTCGTTCTTACTGGTCCCGGAAAGCACTGGGGCCTTGTCGTGGACTCCCTGCAATCCTCGCACTGCTCTCATGTGGGAGCAGTACGGGAATTGGTGTGAGCAGGCAGGAAAGACTCCATTGAGTGTTTTGGTCGGCCTGAGACGGCCGGCTAAACACATATGCGCACTTAAGGAGTGCACATAGCACTCCTCCTCCCCATGCCCTGTCCCTCCCTGCGCAAGCTGGCTCAGAGCCAGAAAATGTAAAATAAAACAATGACATTGTTTTATTTTTCATTTACTGGCTCTGAGCCAGGCAGTGGGGAGATGCTCCTCGCCATTGCAGAGGAACCGCCCCTGACCAATATTATTCTACAGTACTTTCCTTCCTCAAAAATACATATCGATTCCTATGGTATTTACTTTTGATGCTTCACATAACCATACCTGTTGGCATTTCCAATGCCTGTTTACTTTGAAGGGTCATCTTGGACTAATAGGTACAAACAACACCCATCTTAAGAACCCCTGTTGATTTTCAGTAGTCTTGTTACTCATTGACAAACATCAGTATTTTTTATCATCCAAGAAAGTGAAAGTGCTTCTTATAGGGAAAATGTGCAGCTTATTGGGTTCCAGAATGTCAGCACTACCAGCATCCCAGTTTCAGTCATAATGTTTTTGACATTTGACCATTAGTTTTTCATTGACATGGTACTGTATGGCACCATTATTTATACTTCCACAGAGTCATCATCCTTCCCATCATTAGCAACATCAGTGTTAAGGACAGCAGGTAATGCACAACTTTGCCGCTCCGGGCTTTCCAATTTTGTGTTCTAGCACCACCATGCCTATTTAAGTCTCATTTTGCTTGAGATGTGCAAAACATGTTTTAGGCGTATGAAAGGACCAACAAGTTGCTCCCGTGTGGCCGATGTACATGTTTTTGATGTGACCACTGTAGCATCCTTCCCAACCGAAAGCATTCAAATCAATACACCACACACAGAGCTCTGGATTGTACAGCTTTATTCCTCAGCATACAATCTCACTCTGCTCGCTGATAACATCATAATCATTAATAAACACACCTTAACAACTCCCAATCAGTTAGGTACTTCCTTGACTGAGTCCGCCCAGAACCGCAAGGGTCCTAGCACACATAGTCTCTCAACATTGCATCTCCCCCTTTGTTAAATAAAAAGTACAAATAACAGTTATAGTATATTTCTTTGATGAATCATCAAAGGCGCTAAAACTAGTGGACCAGATGGAGGACAGGTTGTTCAGATGCACTCTGTTCAGGCACTGGATTCTGATGCTTGATCTGGACTGTCAGGCGGGACGGCCTCATCGGTAGGTGTAGGAGCTGACAATCACAGGGGTAGGTATTTGAAATGTGATGAGCCCCATTTGATGGACTGTCCGGGTCAATGTGCAGTCACCATGCATCCTGTGCACATCACAACCCTCAAAGGATCAACAGCAAATGGAGTGCCTGTTTCCCACTTTCGCTTCTGCCTAATCAGGACTAAGTCACCTTCATTGAATATTGTCTCTTGGGTTCTCCGACACCGTTCAGCATATGTCTTAGTCTTGCACTTTTGAGAAGTGTCGGTGACGCAAACTTTGTCAGCATTCAAGGATCACTTTGCTGTCCATTGTGGCAGTGCGGTTCTGGTGGCTATTCCAAACAGCAAGTTGGTGGGGCTTTCATCCCATAGTGGAGTGAGGAGTTGAACAATAAGCACCAAGGGTTTGACAGTGTGTGCTTGAATTCAATCCCCTCAAGGGATGCTCACTGAATAATCCTTTTGAGGGTACCCATAAAATGTTCCATGACACCATTTGCTTAGGGCCACAGAGGTGTATTCTTTTGATGCTTGACATTAATTCTGGTAAGAACCCTCTGAACTCTTTGCTGCTCAACGGTGGACCGCTGTGAGATTTGAGAATGGCCTGGATAACCCATGCTGCAAAGATGTTGTCAAGCTACTCAATGACCGTGACATGGGTTTGGGAGGACAAATTCTCTACCAAACGGAAACGTGAATATTCATCAATGACTACCATTAGATGAAATCCATTCCACAGGGGACCAAAGAAATCAATTGCAATCCAGGCCTTCGTAGGCAGGTCAGAAATTGTCAGTGGATGTTGAGTAATTTTGAGGAAAGGCAGTTGCCAAGATGACACACTTCCCTCTCAACCCGCTCGTCTAAGTGCAGCAATCACGCTCAGTCTCTTAGAGCTCTTTTGGTAGTACAATACCACGGTGCCCTTCATGGGCTAGTTCAATGTACTGTTGTCTTAGGCTCTCAGGTATGACAGTTCTTGAGCCTCTCAATAGAACACCTTCTTTGGTCACAGACAGTTCATCCTGTAAATGTTTGAATTTGTGAGATTCAACATCATCAATAAGAGGTCAAACATTCTTTTTCTAGGATTGAGCCAAAATGATGTCTTTGAGAATATGCATGTTCTTCTTAGCATTAGTAGGCTCAATAATCTGTTTGCTTGGCAAACTAGACTTCATAATGAAGCTGATGTACTCCTCAGCTATCTTGGATGTCGAACTGTAATGATTCAGTGGTACTCATGAAAAATAATCAACAGTGTTCAGATCTTTAACCGGCTTGTGTATAGTTGTATAATAGTGGTCTTGCAGTCTGAGATCCCACCACTCAATGCGATGGAGCATCTTGGCTTTCAGATTTCTTGACGATGTTGAGTAGTGCTTGGTGGTCTGTGATGATAGTAAAATGTTTTTGGTACACAAACACATGAAAATGTTTGCAGGCCCACACTACAGCCAGACTCTTCTCCAGCTGAGAATAGGCACGTTCAGTGTCAGACAGGCTCCGACTGGCATAGGCCACAATGTGTCTATGAGCATTCAGATGACCGTTATGTTGAGTAAGGATTGCCCCAAGCCCCACTGGGCTCACATCGACTGTGATCAAAGTGTGTAGTTTGGGGTCAAAGTAGGCCATCTCAAATGTATTCTCAATTTCATGTTTTATTCCTTTAAAACTTTGATCACATTCAACAGATTATTGGAACAGGACATTTTGTTTTACCAACTCTATTAATGGAGGACTACCGTAGCAAAATCACGAATGTACTTTGAGCACTAGCTGGCCGTACCTAGAAAGGATCGCAGCATGGTGACATTTTGCGGGGGCAAGTAGATGACTATGCTTTTACTTTGTCAGGGTCAGGAGTCATTCCCTTATCAGAAAATATGTGTCCAAAGAATTTTAGTTTGCTCTTGTGAAACTCACACTTTGCTGCATTCAAAGTAAGACCTGCATCAGCAAGTAAATGGCACACTTGTGTAAGAGCCTTGTTGTGCTACTTTCGTGTTGCCCCAAATGCCAATATGTCATCACTGTAATTAAAAGCATTTGTAACAGGTCGAATGTATATCATCCTGACCTGTTCTGCAGCTGACGACACTCCAAAACTCAATATTTTTTGTCTGAACAAACCAACATGAGTCAAAAAAGTGCTGATGTAGCTGCAATTCTCTTTCAACTCTAGTTGATTATATCCCATGTTCAGGTCAAGACGGAATACAACTTTGGCACCATTCAGTTGAATGATCATGTCTTTTATGTGTGGACCAGGTTGTCCAGCTCTCTTGAGTACATTGTTGGCCTGGTGCATATCAACACAGATGCACACTGCACCCTCTCTTTTTTTGTTTTTTTGGCACCACCACTATGATCGACACCCATGGTGTAGGAAAAGTGGAACACACAATGATGTCCTGCTTCAACAGCATTTCTAGTTCTTTCTCAACAGCTTCTTGCAAGTGGAAAGTGACTCTCCAGTGCCACTGGGCAACAGGACGAACGTCCTCATTGGTGTGAAGTCTCACTTTCCTTGTCTTGAGTCTGCCAGGCTGTGAAAGAGTGACAGGAATGTCTTCACAACTCCAGATTGACTGTGGAGTTTGTAATTGTTAGATATCAGTCCCATGTCAGCTGTCATGGCAAAGCTGAGTAGGCAAGCACTGGACAAACCACCTTGAAGAACATGAATTTGCGCTTGAACGGATACTGACTTATGTCTCAAAGTCTCTGTGAACGACCCTTGACTCTGCAATGTTTTAGAAGCTGCCCACATGTATACTTTCATGTTTGATGAGTGGAAACATAGCACAGAAGATAAAATGTTGAACTGCCAAAATGGCACGATGTTAATCAACGCATCACTTCCATAATATGCATTGTGGCGCAACTGTTGACATTTAATGTAATCTTGGGTCAATGTCCAAATGAATTCTTTTTGTTTCATTTGGTGGTTTGCTTTTGTCATTGGTGTCTCCTTTCAAGCAGCCAAACCTACATATGCCCATTGTTTGTCAGTCGAAGCCTTCTGCACACATTCATTTTTATCACTAGCTCTCAATAACGATGTTGAAAAGCCTCTGTAGGATGAACTTGATGATGATGATGAAGTACTAAACTGAAACACCTGAACTTTTTAAATTATGCGAGGAACAAGCAAATCTGAGACTCCTGGTGTAGCACACAATTAGATATAATGAAATAACCTAATCTGTCCATTGTGAGTCCCCAGAATGGTTATTTTGTTTTTTTAATGATCTACATTTGGATCTCTGCTGGTGCTTAATGCCTGCTCCAAAGAACTTGAACCCAGTATGCTCATTACATGAAATGTCAATAACCGCTGATCTCTAAGATGGCTATAGATGTAGAGGGTCAATCACTGACTGGTTACATATAAAACTAGGGGGTGGCGCATGCATTGTCCTCTGTTCCTTGGTACTGACTCAGGCTGTAGTGTCCTCGCCATACCTGGTTTTCGTGCCGACCCAGGCATGGGCCTTTGTCTAACATTATCTTAATTAATATACATATACAAGTATCTTTCCTCTGGTGTTATCTATTTATTTGTATTTTTACTGAAAAAAGGAATAAGGCTGAAAAAAAACAAATCTAGAAATAAAATCAGACTAGCTATTTAGTTCAAACGTTATAAGAGGGTAAGCATTGCTTTTTGTGCATCAAGTTAGTAATTTAAGGCCACATTACATAGCTTACTGGGTAAAAGAGAATTACAGGATACAGGGGTATTCCACCAGGAATCATGCTTGTGTATTCCTTCAGTAGTATTCTATCAACAGCAGGGTGATTAGGAGGAAGGGAATATTGGAAACGCCCATGACAGCTCAACAGAGCAGGAACTGGTCACACTGGAGTCTTTTTGGACTTTGTGGATGCATGAGCTATCTGGGAGCTTCCTAACTGATTTTCTCTTGGGAGGTGATGAATATCTTTAACCCACAGCAAGTGATTACACTGACCATGGAGAAGTCTTTTTTCGGTATGACAGGCCTCTGCCATCTTAGCCTGAACAAGATACAATGTATGAGCTGTCCTTGCCCAAAAGCTGAGCTATACAGCCTTTTATTGTAAATAAATTAACAATAAAAAGTGATATAAAAGCCAATAGGGGCAGCCTTTCCTTCTTTGTATAGTTCCAAGCTGGACCACTATAAACCAACCTGAGTACAATTCTGGATGAGAGACAAGAGAGAATGCACTTCCTTTGAAAAATACATGGAGAGTTATTTGCTATTTGCTAGACTCTCTGCCTATATTAGAATATGGTGTCTAAAGATACAGATTGTTAATGCTCCACTAGCTCCAGTAGAGTCTAGGATTTACTGTGATGACTGCAATCTGATACAAACACTGCTCTATGGGCCTGAAAGTGCCTAGAAAATTAAGGGACTTGGAAATCAAGGATTCATGTTATACATCTGGATGGAGTTCTGGAATGACTTTGGGTTATTTGAACAGGTTGTGGTCACATAAGTCACCCATGTAGACTGGCTCCTTTAAATATTTAGGGGAAACCAACAAAGTAGAAACATGACTGCACTGCATAACCACTGAGGGATTATTTCAATACCAATGTTAGCAGATATCCATCTGCAGTCCAAGGGGGGCATATAGCACCTATCTGAAAAAGACATGCTCCTCGCAGCTTGGTTAAATAACTGGACATGGTTGGAGGTATTCCATCTTCACGAAATGAGTTCTGAGAACCATAGCCTATAGACATTATTCTATTTTTGATGCTGATCTCTGGATTTGTACCCTGATCTGATGCAATCATGGATGGTTCAGCGAAGGCTCATGACTAATTCAGCAACCTTGTTTTGAGCCTTGGTTTTGAGGCTTGACTCCTGCCTATCTGAATTTGAAACTGTCTTACCTGATACATTCTGATTTGACCAGCTGAATTGATTTTTCAACAACAACGCACTCCAAAGGAGAAATCTTTGATTTGTTCATGCCACAACTTCAGTTTGAATGAGAGCCATCATACATCTGCCGAACATGATCCATAGATACCAATCCAATCAATGGGAGGACTTTTCATAATGTTCATATAACAGCTTGATTTGTATTGCATCACTATTGGTGTTTCTAAGTAAGTAGTAGGTGTTACTATTCCTGCATTTGATGATGAGAGGCTAAGTTGGCCATGCTGGGTTTTCAACTTGTGGTATGTAACAACAATTGGTTCTGTGGTGGAGAATATTTCTTCTACAATACCTTAATTTATATGAGCATTCTTCAAACCAAATTCTTTTAATTAATAGCAAATATTTCTCATAACGTGGTAAATTAATTTGCACCCCAATAAGAACAAATTAATAGAAGAACTTAAATAAGACACCAAACGGAGACTTAACATGTAAGATATATTGCCAATCATATATCATGAAGTGATGCAAAAAAGACATCCCAAAAAACAAAAACACAACAGGACTGTTATAAAACAATACAATGAAGAAAAATACAAACGTGAACAAAGAATGAGAAAAGACATACAATGACATGAAAGTTACACCAATAAATCAGTAGGGTGTCCCAAGAAAGCATATACCTGCATAGGCAATTGTCCTTTTGTTATTGTCGACGTTTGGACCCTTTAATTTTGAATTCAACACTTAAAGGGTCCTGGGGCCTCTGGAGTTCCAGAGAGCTCACCGGGTTTAGGCCTTCCGGTCCTCTAACAACAACAGTAAACATCAGATAATAGCCAGTATGTTGCGCCAGCAACAAAACAGGGCCATCTTATTGACAGCTAAGAAGGCACTGGAACCCCTTCTCCTAGATGGTGGCATGGTCTTTCTCGGTGGACTACTCAGGGGCCACTAATGTTAGACACAAGAGATTGCTTGCCGTCCGAGCCGCAATGAAACAGAAAGGTGTCAGATACGCTCCTGGAACCAGTGAGAATGATGATCACTGTGAATGGCTACCTAAATGCATTCCTGGATCCCAGAAACTTGGAACTGTTTCTTGACACAGTGGAGGAACTAACAATGAACATGGCTCCAAAGGAGGGTGCTGATTCCCCCCCACCACGTGGGACTCTCTTGCCTTGGAAGCCTCGCAAGTACCAGCCCTGCCATCAGAGACTATACGGTGCCCTCAGAAGAGAGGCTGACCGTGCCAGACTGCATCAGGTGGTGAAAGCATTACACAAAGGCTGAGATAGAGAAAAGTCCTGGTCACTACTGAAAAAGTCACTGAGATGGCTGGAGATACTAGAAAGAGCTGAACAGATCCATGGTTCTGTTTGAGGTCTGTGATGTGGACATTAAACTGCCCCATTTTCTTGTTATTTTTCTTTTTCTTTCTCTTACCTTTCCCTGTTGTGTGGTGCTAAACCTTGAGTTGTTTTTCCTTCATATTAATTGCTGTAACTCCCTTGCTATGTCAGAGAGACCACATTGCTGCTTGCTCTCCCACACTACACATAGTGTTGCCCCCTTCAACCACCCATTTTATGGTGTCCAGATCCCAGGAGCAATCTTCCCCATGTGAGAGCCTCTCTTCTCTTGTTCACTGGAACACTGGAGGCCCCCACAGAGATGATTTGGACTGGTCTCAATGTCCTAGGGCCTTGCATACTTATGCCAATGTGTGTTCCATTCTTTAATATATGATTTCCCAACTTGCTTCTTCGTACTGGCAAGTTGGGCATGTTGGCATGGTGCCGCTCGGCACAGGTTCTAGCTTGAGACCCAAAGCTTGATGGTTCATACCTCTCCCATGTCCCTGAGCATGTCTGGTGCTTCCATCCTTTTATCACTGTGCCACATTTAGCAGATTATTCCCCCAAGGGTTTCCTCCTCTTAGATTCCTGCACACTTGGGAGATGCAGGCTCCTGCTGTACTTTCCCCAGTGATGCTCTAGCCCCTAACTTCAATGTCCTTGAATGTCAACAGTATAGGCTGCTACATAAAGAGTAAGAAGGTTCTGCACACAAAATATATGGACATAACATTACTACAGGAGACCCACTTTTTCCCAGCAGAGTCTTACAGAAATCCTTGACCTGGCAACACATCCATCAAAGCAATGTGGGTCACAATCGCTGTAGTCATGCTCCACTTAAGACAAGGCTACTGTTACTATTTTTTTTTGTCTGGTTACACATGAAAACCATGGTGTACCACCCTGTGTTTCATGACCATAGTTGTTTTGGCTTCCTGAAGCAAAAGTTCCCCTTGACATACAGTCAGATGCCTAAAGCATGCCACACCTTTGACATGCAGCAGTACAACAGAAGAAGAACTGCAGGCACAGAGATCAGTGCTGAGCAAATAGTGCTCTCTAATTATGGTGGGTGGTTCTTGCTTGGGGAACAGAGTCAAAGACCTACCTGACCGACCCCCAAAATCTAGATTAGTTTCTACATGATTTTTCTTGGGCTCTAAGGGCCTTCTATGACATAATATTGACATTAAAATTATCAACATGCAAAAATAGTGTTGGAAGAATATCAAGAACACAGATATTGCAGTTCTATATATTAAAGCACAAATATTGACTCAAATATATCACCATAATAAACAATTTCTAAAATATCTAAATAGCAAACACAAAAATAGAGAAATATCAAATATTGACATTAAAATAAAATAAAAATGTCATCAACCAAAATTTTGCTAAACTTAATTTAAAGAACATATATATCTATATTTCTTTCAATCTATATGAATATATATAGATCATTTAAGCATGCGCAAATATTAGCACAAAACCCACAATCAGTGTTAACTGTATAAGGTACAAACAAATTCCAACTACAAAACCATCATCCAATAAAATTGAACTTAAAAACAGTTAATAAACACGTTTTCAATTAAACAATTAAAAAAAGCATAATAAGAAAAGTGAAACTTGCAATTAATTGTTGCAGAAGAAGCCATGACTGCTGGAAAGTGTCACTTTGCCCGACTGAAGCTGTAACCTGAAAGGCTGAAACACTCTGCAACACGAAAACACCTTCATTTTGAAAGTATGTACCAAATTATAAAACAATTTAACTACAAATATTATTTAAAATATTTCATAACACACACAAATAAATAGAAGGTATTTGAAATTATAACTCCACAACATGTGTAGCAATGCTGCCCAAAAATGGCACCACAAAGCAGAAAGAAAACAAGGTCAGAAACAATTTAAAAGTTATGAAATATGAAAAAGACAAAATTAAATGTGAGCATAAAAATAAAGACACAAAATGTAACACAAACATTATCAAAATAACAAATAATTTTTTAACTGTGGGATATAGCAAACACATGGTAACTAATAACTAAAGTCAAATAAACAATATAAACTAATATTTTTCAGCAGTAAAATAAAAAAGAAGAATAACAAAAAGAAGTAAAAGAAGAGGTCTCCAAATAACATGATTCCAAATATGCTGAAAAAAGAAGAAAAACACCAAAATGTAAATTCATAAAGTGAAATAGACTGTAGAAATGTAACATCAACTTTTAAATAACATGTAATATACATAAAAATAACACATATTTAAGAAGTCTGCAATTCACAGATATAATCCCGGAAACTGCATCATACATTAAATTACAGTTAAACTACTATTAAGTTACAGAGGAAAAACCTATACACCTATGCCAAAGAGAGAACGTATATTGAAAGGATGCTTTGAAAATGTACTTAATGTTATTTCAATTCATGATGTGGCAGGGCCACCATCAAAAAAGATATAGTTGTAATTGTAAGGGAACACAATCACCCTCCAAACATGACAGAAATCCTAGCTGTAAAGTGATGAAGAATACCCAGTACATTGGACAAAATAGAAAGTTCCCCAACATTTAAAAGCAACAAAAACTAACCAAGCTAAGTTAAGGTAGCAAATGTTTTGATTGAATATTAAAACCCATTACAATCAGTAGAACCGGGGTGTTATGGTGTCCTTGCAATCAGGGTCTTTGTTAATGTAATTTTTTTTATAGTCAATGTAACTGGAGGTAAATGGGCATCCATAATGAAGTTGTTATCCTAGAGAGTTACCCATCACCCACAAGTTTTATGTTTTCTTCATTGCTTGACCTATGTTGAATCAAGTCACAGGACCACATTTCTGCTGTCTGCTCCAGTTATTTTTTTTTTTACATAAGTCGACCTGTTAATTGAGGCTCTTTGCCATTTAGACATCATTTCACATTTTGGCAATTGCAGATTTTCAAATTCATTATTATTGGGAGAAGCCAATCTTTCTAAAGCGCTTGCAGATTTTGCATACTCATAGGGTGGGGCTTAGGGACTTGGATAAAGCTGTACATGATCTGCAAACGGAATAATGTTTGCTGCGTAACCTTCCATACTGATTCAAAGGTATCAGTCCAAATCTTGCATGCATTTTCTTTCTTATTCCTTCAATGGTAGTGGCCTATCTACATATTTTTGAGTGTTTGGTGGAGTGTAAAATTTTGGGACTACCCCTGCATGGGCTTTCATTGATATCTTGCGGTGGGAATAGGTTTTTTTATTACTTTGTCATAGTACTACAAGGTTTACTTTCCCACTCATGGGTGACACCAGTGAACGTAGTTCAATGCACCGGCACTGAATGAAAGACAGGTTATTGTAGCCCTGCAGAATCCTATCCAATACATTGTTGAAGTAGAATTATTGCTTTTAGGTTGCTAACAATCCCTAAGATGGGGTCAGGGGCACTGTGGTAACAGAATCAAGCTTATCTTGATGTTCCCAATATCACACACATACACACACACTGTGCTACGAAGGATAAATACGTTCAAATAAAAACATGCATTATGACAGTAATAACCTGTTTCCCTGTATGTCTAAAACAGCTACACAGGATATCATTAAAACAGCAAGAAGGCACGCTGTAAGTAACAAGAATAATATTTCTAAGATGTTTAGAATGTCATTCAAAACATTCTGAAATCTACTCCTATGCACTATACTTAGAGAGAACATGGACAGCAGAGTAACTTGCAATCTAGAGTTTCTCAGGGAGATCAGATGCACTAGATAGCTTGTGAACAGAAAGAGCAGTTGTTATCAGTGGAAGCGTGAAGGCGGTGTTCCCGGCAAAGGGCAAACACATGGTGAGGCAGCACCCTCTCTGTGGGACTCAGTCTTAGCAGCACTGAGTGAGATGTAGCATCTAAGAAATGTGTCTGCAGTAGGTGAGATCATCTTCTGGCAGAATCTCCTGCAATGACCTTGGTGAAGTGTCAAATGGTCAAATGGCAGTCCTTATATATTAAATCTTATCAGTAATTGGAGTTTCTGACATAAGAGGAAGCACTTCAGACTACACTATTTTAACTAAATGTCTGTACTTATTTTACCATGACATGCCAATTAGACATTTGTTGCATAAGGTGCTATATCTAGTCTATGTCATCTGTCAAACATCATGACACTTTCACAGTTATTAGAAAGATGAGGTCAGACGACATCTGCATTAAATGGCAGCCATGATGATTCTGCATAAATTGAGAAGGGTGATGACCTCCATGATGTAAAATGGCCACGGGGCCTACCTAAAATGAAGTCAGATGAGTCGGACCAAAGGGGCTTTATGTCATCCCTGGCTTGTATGTCTGAATGTGGCATCATAGCTGCGTATCTAACATGGAGGGACTTAACTAATGTGTAGAGACAACCATGCTCTCAAATTATTAGGATCTAAAATGCCTAAAACATTATAAATATCTGTGCACCCGCTCCGGTCTGAAACCATGACAGAGTAAAGATAAGTGATCAAATGCCTACAACCTGCCATGTACAGGAACATTGTCATCATCTCTGTTGTAGGCGTTTCATCTGGAAAAGATGTTCAGCTCCCCTCACTATCTTGACAATGCAAGAGAGTTCATAACAGAATGTTCGGGCTATAAGGGTGTCGCCTCAAAACCACCATGGACACTGTTTACCATATCTCAGCCACAAGGATGATTCGATAAGGCAATGTTTGTCCTGCCTTCTTATGCATTTTAAAGGCATATGTCAGACTATGAGAGGGATAGGTCCCTGCCATTAGTGCTTTCTCTCAATTATCATTCTAGTCAAACCAGTGTATTACATGTTGTAACTGAGCTTCAGCACAGTAAAGAAAAAAGGCAGGCAAATCCAACCCACCTTTCATCCAAGGGAGTTTCAAAGTGCCCAACTTCATCCAGCTATATCTGCCAGCCCAAATCAATGAAGCAAGCAACCTGTCTGGCTCCCGAAATATTTTTAATGTTATTGGGCACATTGAGTTCAATTACATGGAGCAGCTAGCGAAGGAACACCATCTCCCTAGGTGGATGTCAATCTATCCATCCACTTTCTGTGCAATTAAAGTCTCCCCCCCAAATGAATTGTGTATTTAGATGCAGGGCTCCCAATCCAATAATGTTCCTAAAACAATAAACTTCGCCAACCAGTATCAATACCATCCAGTATACCACACAAAAACACATATTGGCCCTATATATCAGCGATAGTCACCTTGTTCTAAAATAGGATCCCTGCTGCAATCCAAATCAAACTCCCCCTAGAATAAGCTGAATAGTGTGCATTAGTGATGTGCCCCCCATTTTGTCTATACTTCATCAATTTCTGTGTTCAACAGGCCCTGCCTCTGGAGGGTTGCAAGTGCCCTAAAATGCTTGGCATAGTATTTTAAGCCTCTTACATTCCAAGATTTGATTTTCTGTCAGTTATTTCCAACCGACTGTAAGATGTAGCTTTGGTGAATAAGGCATGCACGCATGTGTCAAATGAGTTGATGCGCTACCGGCATCACAGTATTCTGAAGCAGATGCATACTGTTTGAACTGTAAACATATAACCCCAAACCAAGGAAATAAAACCTAAACCTGTAAGAAGCATTCCCTCCCTTGTCCCTGTCAAGGGCAGATGCCTCAGCTAAATGTAACCTAAGAATGCGTTCAATAATTCTGCAGGAATCACCATAACAATAGCGCAACTCCTAGCACAGCTTTCCTATCTTCTCTTATACACTAGGAGGAAAGAATCAGGAAAGAATCAGAAAAGAACAGTGTACCACTCAGTATCCTGCCTGCCATCAGATCTAAAGATTGTACCTCTACTTCGCCATTTCATAATCCCACACTTCACATGCACATATTCCTTCACATTAGGATACAGTGTGGCACTCAAGGTGTCCGCTGCATCACTATAACCATTTCAAGGACTTCTTGGCAGACTAAGGTATAATTCAAACCCCACTGCAGCTTCAGGTTGTACTCAATGGTGCAGTTTAAATTTCTGCAGTTTCTGATATAGTCTGATCTTGTTGTTCCAGATCGGCATTTGTTCAATACATTTGTGTGTCTACAAAAAAGATCTGGTCGCCACATTAAAACACTCCCCCACTGTGGGATCATCACCCTGCACAATAATTCTAGATGTGTGTCCATTGTGGTGTGTCATTTCCCGTCTCTCTGACCCAGTTCCAGTAGAGCCATTTGAAGATATTCTTCCTGAGCCTCTCCTTATGCCTCCATGGGTCTCACATAATCCTTTCATTGGTACCTAGCCTCGGCATTCTAGTCAACTCTACACTTCCTCAGGGGTTGTAAAAGTTACTCTTTCAGTTTGCAAATACCTTGAGGCGTGCTTGATGTTGCAACACATATTTCAACATAAGAGAGTTAAGATTTTGTTTTACTCCAGTGAAAGTCTTCCGCTGCATTTCTAACTTTCTTGTGTAGTAAGGAAAAATTGGAATGGTAATGATTCTCATAGATTGTCATAACCTTTGTTGTACTGCCTGCAGTGGAAGATCCAAGTCTTCATAGTTTAGAAACCTTTCTATGATTGCCTTCAGTGGGGTGCCTAGCAGCGGTCTGGGTGTCAATGCCCTATGTGATGTGCATTTTCAATGGCATTTTTAACAGGGTCAAGTCGTGGGGCTGAAGTACCTACACAATCTACTGGTAATCAAATCTTTCTGGTGATGTTGCCTCTGCCCATTCAGAAAAACCCAGGAATCATAGAAAGGTCTTACAAACGTATCTTTATGCGCCTTCATCTCTGTGTGGCCACATATTTTTTCCAGCATTTATAACTTAGTGTGTGGAGTGGACTTATGCCATCTCCTTCTGCCGTGATGACTCTGTCAGCTATTTAACGGAGGTTTACCTCAATCCTGAGCTCTTCAGTTTTTGTCTCCAGCAATCCCCTAGTACTTTGTATAGCCGCAGGCAGGTCCAATTTGTGGGCTCAGTCTTGTCTGCCGTGGACTGCGCAGCGTCTTGTTTGTCTTTTTGCTAAGGGTTGGGGAGTAGTGTATTGTGTAATTGAGTGGTTTTGCATGAGTTTAGTGAATTTATCCTTCCCAATCATTGATGAAAATGGCACCTGGTATAAAACCCCAGATACACACCAAGGGCACTGTCTCATTATTACTCCCAGCAATCACCACCTGACTTTAGTGTTTCAAAGGTCTGTATCCTTTTTGGGACCCACAGTCTCAGTTACTAACCCCTGATCAGACACAGGTGGATCCTCTCAGATCTCAGCCACTTGTCTTAGGATAAGCTCAACCTGACGACTCCCTATTATTTTAGTTCAACAGGGGAGAGGTCTTCAAATCAGATTTAACCACATGAATCTCAGAAAGTGCTGGTGCCACTGCCCCAACCCATTCTGTCCTGCTCACCTTGTGGCTAAAGTTCATCTATTGGCCCTGTTTTGGGTCTGCTCAATAATTTAATTACTAATCGTCTTGCAGGACAGCTAGATAATTGCACTCTCCAGGCCATAATTAAATTAGGGCCTTTTCCACTTTTCTGTCCCACTGAATCAGTGTTGTTCCTCTCCTCAGGCCCCATTTTTCATGCGCTTGTATCTTCGGCGGCACCAATTCAAGCCTGGCCAGCTTTGCCATCTCTGGGGATGTCCATCTGCCCATCAGCCAACTATTTTATCCATCATCGGTGCCAGGATTGTCCAGCTTTCTTGCCTCCGTGCTGTGGTCTGGTGTGTCCCACTATAGACTGATTTCCGGTAGAGGCCCTGCTCAGCCAGGTCCATTGTGCTTCCCACGGCCATGGGCAGCACAAATGCAGCCTTTTTGCCACTCTTCGAGCCTGCCCTATCTCTTGGGGGAATATTGTGTTCTCAGTCGCTGCTCGGGAGGAAGGCCCTGCCTCACTGCCACACTCAAAGGTGGTTGTTATAGGCTCTGCTCACAGTTGGCCCCACCCTTCAAAGGCACCACCTTTTGGGCCACGCTCAAAACTCCGTTGCGGCCGGCTCCTTGATTTGGGGGTCTCCATGACCCAGCATGCCAAAGTCAATGTCAGTTCCAGCGGTTCTCAAAGACTGCAAAAGTCAGGATGTCAATGAAATTGCAGTTTATCTCAGGTTGTTAGTGAATTTGAGGGTTTTTCAAATTCTTGTACTGCCGGAATATGAGGGATTCGCCTGGGGTAAACCAGAACTGTCAGCTATTGCGACACCTTGGCCATCTTGGAAATCTACCCTCCTCTCATTCCCACATTTGGAAGCTTTTTGGACTTTGGAGGGCTAGATTTACTATTCCCACTCTACAAGTAACCAAACTAGGGAAAGTGTTGGATTTTGGGGGGTCAGATTTACTATACCCACTCCTAACGTAACCACATTGGGGAGAGTGTTAGAGATTGGATCTAATTTCACCATCCCGACTCCATGATAAACCACACTTAGGAAATTGTTGGTTTTTGAGGTGGGGGACTAGATGCAGTATTCCCACTCCAAAGTGTGTCACATTGCGGAATGTGTTAGACTTTGGGGGGAGAGTCAGATTTATTATCCTTACTTGAAACTTAATCACATTGGGAAAGTGTTGGACTTTAGGGGGGTAGCAGATTTACTATTTGCACTGACTTTGGAAGGACTAAATTTCATATTATCACTCCAAACTTAACCTCATTGTGGAAAGTCTTGAGCTTTGGGGGGCTGATTTACTAGTCCTACTCCAGCCTTGAGCACATAGGGGGAAATCATTGGACTTTAGGGCTGCAGTGATCGGATTTACTATTGTCATTCCAAATTTAACCATATTGGTGAAAGTTTTGAACCTTGCGAGGCAAATTTACTATTCCCACTCTAAACGTAAACACATTGGAGAAATTGTGGAACTTTCAGCAGATTACATACAATACTCTTATTATAACATTGGTGAAAGTGTTGCATTTTGGTAGGTGGTTAACATTTACAGTTTACTTTCCAACCTTAACCACATACTGTCAAAAGCAGAATTTAGATTAGAAATAAATAAATATTTGAACTAATAAGAAAGCCAATTGTTACAATAGGAAACATCAACAACGTTTATACTTATAAACACTTTATAGAAAAAAATAAAAATGTATCTTAAAAAATTGCCAATAATAATGACAAAGATTGTTATTACAAATACAAATGAATACCAAAAATATTTCTTTTAAATTGCACATTAAAAAATAACAAAAAATAATGTAAGCCATGATTCTAAAACCAAAAGGTAAAATAAATGAAACTCAAATTTCCAAACAAAATTCAACACTTTATTTAAAACAAATTCAGTAATTAATTGGAAAGAAATACGAATTTGAAATTAACTAAAAACTAAAAATACAAATATAAAATAATTTTTTAAAACCCAACATTTTAAAATAATAGAAAACAACATACAATGTGAAAAACAATTTAAAACACTTCTCACCCAATTCCCCTACTAACCTTACAAACCAGTCTTAAATTATTTAAAGTCAAAATAATGTATATAATAATTCAAATAGAATTAAGACAATAAATAATTTTCAAACATACCATATAATAAACAACACTTAGATACACAATATTAAATAAAAGGATATCAAACTCATTGAACATCTTGGACTGAGAGATACCATACTAGTAGGGCATTTTCTTCCCACTTCTAATATATTCAAATACTGCATGTGTGCTTTTTGCTCCCAAAGTTAGCACCAGGTTTCACTTGCCGCAGGAAGGTCTCCACATATTGTTTTAATACTCATTTTGCAGTAATAGTCTTACCTTTCATGGTCAACAGTGGGATAAACTTACAGAAAAGAACAAAACAGTGTTATAATCCAGTCCTAAATATGCCAGAATTCACAATCCCATCCCCAAGTGCAGTCCATCAACAGGGAGGGTTTCCCATTGCTGTTTTTCCAGTTTGTCCAATACCTGCACCCCCTTACTTAATTTGGAGTACAGGGGATGGTGAGTTTAGAACAGAAAATCCCCTCCACACTAATGGGAATGAGAAGTTTGGGCGGACAGTACAGTAGCAATTGTTAGGTGGCTTTGTCAGCATTGCCAAACCCTAAATAGCCGACTCATTGCTGTTCCTTCCTTGTCACAGGTAAATATTACCTGGGTATCTAGAGCAAAGTTCCCTTCCAACATCAATTGGTTTGAGTAAGCATTTGAAGCAGTTAGAATATCTCTTTATTACATCATTGCTAACCTTTATGAAAACAATTAAACATGTGCAAACATGAACATGATCAAGAAGTATAGATAATAAAAATGTATTCTATGTTCCATGCCACACTTTCAAAGCTGAAGTATACAAAAACAGTGATGGGTGGAAGGCTTGAATTAATCTCAGTCACTGGTAATGAATCAGGCTGCATCCTGGTACATCATTATTTTGCACAGTGTGTTACCTCAGTTTGGACCTGGCCATTTGCACATCAGCCTTCACCATGCTCTAATGGAAACAGTTCAGCCTGAACTGCCAGGCCAGGTCCTTCCTGAACCAGAACACAAGCAACCCAGGACCGGTTTAACCTTTATTATTGATCATCAGCCAGGTATAGCTTAGTTCCAATTGCACAGTGTGCATGCGACCTACATCTGGGCATACCCGTCCCACTTAGGGTGACACACTGAAGAATACAAAAAACAAATGGATTGAATAATTGAATTATTCTCAGCCACTGATAATTATTTTTTGTATACTTAAGTGTGATGCCCTATGTGGTAGGTGAATGCCCATACATTGATCCTGTGCATACTGTTCCACTGAAACCAAGCTATGCCCTTATAAGGGAATAACACAAGCTTATGTTGCTTTTGTTCTGGTTCAGAGAGAACCTAGCTAGGTGGTTCAGGCTGGACTGCTTCCATTGTTGCAAGTCAAGACTAACTTGCATACGGCTAGGTCCAAACCGAGGTGGCACGGTTTGCAAAGTAACTTTTAGAAATGACACTTTCAACTTTTTGCTTTTCTCCCTCCCAGTTTTCCGCTGATCTGGATGCTGGCCTTTAGACTTTGAGCAATTTTGACAATGTCATTCAGTCCCAAAGTGATGTGATCGTCATATAAATGATTGACTGACTCGTGTTAGCTGTAAGTCCTTTGCCAAGGGGTAAGACATATACCCAGGGTATGCATCTCGGACGCTCCTCAGTGGGCCTACAGCACTGGTTATGTTCCTCAGAGGTAACTCATAGATTATGCCACAGGTTTGCCCTGGTGGGGCCTGTGTGGACAGGTTACTATTACTCGGGTTGGCATTTAAAAAGCTATGTGGCAAGGTTCTGCATTTCTCTTACTATATTGGTGTTCTCCCTGAGGGCAGGGTGCGAATGCTCCTCAGTGTGCCTACAGCACTGGTTATGTGTCCTCAGAGGTAGCTCATCGATTGTGCCACAGGTTTGCCCGGGTGGGGCCTGTGTGCACAGGTTACTGTTACTTGGGTTGGCATTTAAAAAGCTATGTGGCAAGGTTCTGCAATTCTCTTGCTATATTGGAGTTCTCCCTGAGGGCAGGGTGCGATGTTAGGAAGAGGTAGGGCATGTGATGTGTGTGTGGGTGTTACATGCAAGCGTCGTCAATGGTACCGGGTAGTGTGTTCTGCACGACAGGGCCTGCTTCTTGCATTGGATTAGCATGGGGGAATGTAAGGAAGGGCTATTGAGCCGTATTTCCTATGGGCAGCATAATAGCAGTATCGTGTTTGATATCGATTAGTTCGTAACGGCGAATCCTCTCCGGTAGTTTGAGTGGATCCACCATTATATGTGTGGAAATGTCACTTTTTGGAAAGATGGCATTTTAATGCTCATGGCTCTATGTGCCTGCCGACCTGTCTCCAAATCACATCTGGGTGCTAGGGGGACAGCTACATCTGTGTATTCCTGATTGAAGGCCATAAATTAGTGGCTCATGGGAAATTGGGGACCCCCGACTCTAAGGGGCCTTTCTGGGATGATTACATGGGGGTGGAATTGGCATCTGCATTCCAAGTGGTAGGGTCTTGGCCCCACTAAAGATAATGATCTAACCTCCCAGGGTAGGATAGCAGACAGTACAGAATTTAGAGGGGGCCTGCGCTTTTCAAAGGTGGCCTTTTGAACAGATCGACACTTCAAAGGCTAATGTGTGTATAACTGCTGGGGCTCCTGTCAACGAAAGTAGAGCTAAATTTGGATTTGGAACCATACTACGCTGGCTCGACACTGGGACATTGACACGAGGAATTATTAGGGCAGAATGGACTGCAACTGGAGTATCCCCAGACTTGTGGTTGGCTGGAGCTTGTCATGCTCCATGAAGGGGACTCTCTCTTGGTGGATTTTGCCTGGACATTCCTGGCCTGCAGCTAAGTGGCAACTGTTGTGGCTGGGTCCTGAAGTACTCTTCAAGGGACGGTTAGCCGGCCTCCTGTCCACAAGATCCAAGTGACCCAAAAGATCTCACCATTTCCATTAGATCGTAAGAACCACACCGGGTGTGACGGAAATGGGTGGAAGTGATCATTGGTTGGGACCAGGACCGTCCTGACATACACCAACATCACGCTGGGCAGAGGAGTGTGTTCGGAAAGATCAGCAGCCATCTGAGGTGCCGAGATGTGAGGAGTTGGAGGAGTGAGGGGGTAGCTTGAAGAGTCTGAGGGACCAATGCTTGCAACCAAGAGGACCTATGTTAGCTTGTGCTCCACAGCATGTGGTGTCCAAGGGGTGTTGAGGGAACCTGAGCTGGGAGCTGAGATTATCTTTGACCTCCAGACCAGGAGGACGACACTGCCTGATATCATGGTCTCGAGCCGGGGTCATTGGCTCCCTCTCCCTGGACCCACGTCCACCAGGTCCTTTGTTGTGGAGAAAATCGTTACAAAGTCCGAGGGGTTTTGTGTGCCTTGTGGACACCTACAGTTGACTGTCGGGGACTACGGCAGTTCACATATCCACCTGAGGGGAAACATTTCTCCAGACTTGGAAGCACACTAGCTTCCTGGGTCACAACCTGTTATATCCTGCCTATTTACTAATGCTTCTTCTATGTTACCTGACTTCTAGCTGCTCAGCCAGTGTGAGTGTTCTGAGTGGAATGTTGGTGTGATGGAGATGATTGAAATGTTTAGGTGCATGTGTGGTGAGGTGTGACAGTTTAAGATGGGCTGAGCAGCAGGCTGCTTTACATGGATGCTAACCTGTAACTAAGACTTAATAAAGAATCTACAAAGATACTCCTCGGCTTCTTGACGTACATAACACAACCTTTTGTCCACTGGGAGGGGATCGCAATCCTGCACTCATGCAGGTGCCATAGGGTGACTGGAGGTCTAATCTGGATGGATAGAACTAAGTAACTGTTTCTTTCCGAGTGAGGTGGTCCCGGCTGTCTAATCAATGGGGCGTCAGCAGGGGAAACGTGTATCGTTGTCTGGTGTAGTTAAATGACAGATTGCCATAGGGCGACTGGAGTTCTAATCTGGATGGACAGAACTAAGTAACTGTTTCTTTCTGTGTTAGGTGGTTCCGACTGTCTACTTAACGGGGGCCATAAGAGGCAACGTGTATCGTTGGCTAGTGTAGTTAAATGACAGAGGGGCTGAGTCACAAGGCATAGTCAAAGACCTGTGACTGTTTGACCTTTTTTTGAATGGGAAAGTTTGACAATTGCATAAAACTGTGAAGCGTATATATAGTGTGTATCTTGTTGGATTTCAGCGTGTGAAATACAAATACAACTGTTTTATACACATGGTGTGGAGTCTTTTTGTGGCATACACAGTGTATTGTGAGGGTGGTGTTGTGTTAATGCTTTATACTTGGGCCCTGAGGTTAAGCCTGACTGCTCAGTGTCAAGTTACCTAAGGGTGAGCACAGGTTATTGAACTCATGTATAGCACTCATCCTATCTAGAGCAGTGGATTATGACTGGCTATGATGCGTCTCTGTCAGTCGGAAACCGCTGGGTCTAACAGTAACGATGGACTGGGATGAATAATTACCAGTGGCTGAGAATAATTCAAGCATTCCATACATCACTTTTTCTATAATACTCTTAAAAGTGGCATGGATACTTAAGCCATTAAAAAACATAATATCTCTTTTCATATGAAAGTGGGAAAGATATTTTATTTATATACCAAAGAACAAAATGTGGGTATTTTACTGGCTAAATTATTGTTCATATTTTTAGCAGGCTATTGTATAAATTAAATATCAGATGCATAGGGTAAAGCAAATGGAAGGATCCGGCAAAAAATAGATGTTCTACACTCACAGTAACTGCAACCTCAACACTAATTCTCAGGTTCTGTAGCGATCCGAACCCGTGTATTCGGTATCGTAGTACTGACACGATTTTGGTACCAATGAACCGTAAATGATCCATTATATGCATGACAGTGTTTTCGCTGCGCAACTAGCATGAATTCACTGAGAAATAGGGCATTCTGTTGTTAAGTCATGGCATCCATTTTAGTTACGGCATCCATTTTGTTTCTTGCCCTCACATAGTCAATGAACGGGCGATGACCCCGGCAGAATCACCTTGTTAAGGATACGTAAGCTCGAGCCCCGAGAAAGGCTGACGCTGCATGACTAGGCAGAATGAAGCTGCCTCCCTTGCCTGAGGCCAGTCCTGCTATACTGGTTCTCGTGTCCATTGTCCTGACTGAAAGGCCGAAGACGGTAGCCATGCCTGTTTATGATCCATAAACACCTCTTATCCTACTTTTCAATCCTTTGCACCTGGCTCTGCTCCTCTCCTTCTGGGCTTTTACGATGGGGAGGTTACGATTTTTATGATGGGGAGGATCGGGCAAAGAATGGAAAACTGACAAGGGGACCTGATCGAATACCGAAAACCTACAATTAGTTATTGTTTGATGTCTATTTACTGTTTGTTTGGGATACCGGGTTGGGCATGAGAAATATTCGTGTAATGTTGCCTAAAGACATTTTTCGTGTATTTAAGGAACAACCCACTTAATGCAATTTGAACAGTCTCGTAGATTCTGCCTCTGTGTGGTTCCTATGACTTCTGTGTCCCTGCAGTGAATAATCTTGGTCTCTGACGCCACCATCGAGAAACCCGCGTCTCTGTTTATTTGTGCACCGAGACAGGAAGGAACTCAGGGGTCTTCGGGTGTTGTTTCCCTGACACCTCTGGACTCTTAAAAGTCCAGAACCTCAAATTGGCGCCCATCGTTGGGCGACGTCATCCGGTACCGGTCCAAAGCCTGAAAAGTTCGAGGAGTTTCGTGTGAAGATTCCGGAGGGAGGTACCCCGCTTCATCGATCCCTGCATGTCGTAAAAGTGGCCCGACGATCTCTTCCACGAGGGTTCCCGTTCCCAGACGGCTACAGAGGACCGCTGCCCTGACTGTCGCCCTGTCTTGGACCCGAGGTGCAGACCTTAGTACGGCGAGACGTAGACGGGTTCTCCTTGGTGACGTCTTCCACATTTCAGTTAAGTATTAAGTGGGTTACGCTCAGTTTGGTTGTTCTTTGTTGCTCTGGTTTAATTCGTAGATTATCATTGGTTGCTCTTGTTTAGATAATCTTTGTTTTGGTATTGGTTCATTTTGGTAGGCCTAAGTTCCCTGCGCATTTTGGTTGGAATTTGTCTTTGTTTGTCATGACTAACAGTAGTAATTGTTTCCTGTCCTGGTTACGTTGCAACGGGGATTCCCGGTTGGAGAATTCGTGTTCGGTTCCTCCGATTGGAACTCCCACATATGAGCTCTATTGTAAACACGGTGTAGGTCCTATTGCGTATAATGAAGTATGGGTCCGTTATACCAATCAATCAATCAATCAATCATAGGCATTTATAAAGCGCACTACTCACTCGGAGGGTCTCAAGGCGCTAGGGGGGGGGTCCGCTACTGCTCGAACAGCCAGGTCTTGAGCTTCTTCCTGAAGGAGAGGTGGTCTTGGGTCAGGCGTAGGTCGTTGGGGAGGGCGTTCCAAGTCTTGGCGGCCAGGTGGGAGAAGGATCTTCCTCCTGTTGTCGCTCTGTGGATGCGGGGGACGGCTGCGAGGGCGTGACTGGTCGAGCGGAGGTGGCGTTTGGGAGCGTAGAAGTTGAGGCGGCTGTTGAGGTAGGTCGGGCCTTGGTTGTGTAGGGCTTTGTGTGCGTGGGTGAGGAGCCGGAAGGTGATTCTTTTGTTGATCGGGAGCCAGTGCAGGTCTCTCAGGTGTCTGGAGATGTGAGTTCGTCTGGGGACGTCGAGGATGAGTCTCGCCGAGGCGTTCTGGATCCGCTGGAGTCTCTTCTGGAGCTTGGCGGTGGTACCGGCGTAGAGGGCGTTGCCGTAGTCCAGTCGACTGGTGACGAGGGCCTGGGTGACCGTTTTCCTGGTCTCGGTGGGGATCCACCGGAAGATCTTACGTAGCATGCGCAGGATGTTGAAACGGGACGAGGAGACGGCGTTGACTTGTCTGGTCATGGAGAGGGAGGAGTCCAGGATGAAGCCCAGGTTGCGTGCGTGGTCTGTCGGTTTGGGTGCGTTGCCCAGGGCGGGGGGCCACCAGGAGTCATCCCAGGCGGAGGGTGAGGAGCCCAGGATGAGGACTTCCGTCTTGTCTGTGTTCAGTTTCAGGCGGCTGGTCGTCATCCACTCGGCCACGTTTTTCATCCCTTCGTGCAGGTTGGCTCTGGCGGTGGCGGGGTCCTTAGTTGGTGGTTGGTGTCCTTAGTTGGCCACCGCATGGTAGCTTCGAAAGCGAAATTCTAGACAATCTAGAAATGAAGTTGTTTAAAAGAAAAGCCCGGCCGGCAATGTTTGATTCTTTTCGCGTATGGCGTAAAGAAGCCAAACAGAGAGAAATTAAGAAGACGAAGAAAGAACAGAAAGAGAAAGGGTTAACTTTAATGGAGTCTGCTAGGCAGCTGCATGTCAACGAGACTGAGAAAGCAATGGAGATGGCGAATAGAAAATATAATTTGGCAATTGATAAATGTTACCCTGTATTGCCATCTTGTCCTACTAAGCCGATAGAGGACCATGAAAAGGATCCTCTGTTGTCTTACCTGTTGAATTCACCTCCACCGTATGGACAGGGTATCACAGCACCACAGTTACTACCTGTTGTACAGCCAGCTGCTGGTCAGCCTGGAATAGTTGCTCCACTTACTTTGATTCCAGCTCCTGTCCTTCCAGTGGTTAATGTTCCTTCGGCACCCCCACTTCCTGGGTCGCCTGTTCCGCCTTTGCCTGTCGTTTCGCAAACTGCTTTACCTGCTACTCCCACCCTTACTATTTCATCTGCTCCAGCTGCCCTGTCCCCGAACCCTGTGAACATTCTGACTCCGCTTTCCGTTCGTCGGAAAATAACCGACTCTGTAACTAATATCTTAACTCCTCTCTACAGGTCTTTAATTGGGACCCCCGTTTCTGACTCTATACAGAGACGTAGCCAGCTTCCTGGTCCCCAGAAACGAGAAATGTTAGATTCGACAGCTCTTAGGTGGATGTCGAAAGCTGCGAAGTATGATGCACGAAGAGTGTTAGATACCTTTATGCAATGGAATGAACCAACTCAACGTTATGTTTTTGACATGATGTGTTCTCTTGTGCGTGAGGAATGGGAAGATGATGACTTAGATTCCATCCCCTCTGATCTGATAAATGTTCAGCAGAAATTTGCCGCAGGAATGGTGATAGGTTCAGAAGTAAGGGAAGCGATAGAACTGATTTTAGCTTATAGGGATGATTTCACTCTTCGAGCGCCAAGGGACCCTGATGGTTCACCGATTACTAGGAAAAGACGAGGTCAATATCCGATGAGGGAAGTTCCACCGATATGGCGTGATGCAGTTCAAGCTGATGGGGCTAATGGTATTGCAGCTGCTCCGGCACAATTCCAGAGAGTGTGGATACACATCCCTTGGAAGCGGGCCGAAGTATTAGCAGTAAAACAAGCGCTGCCGGACCCGCGTAAAAACCCTGCTGGTTATTATAAAGAGTTAACACAGACAGTTCAAGCGTGTGTCATGAATTTGGCAGACATTGAAATGCTATTTGGCAATGTAGTGCCACAGCCTATATGGGCCAAGATTCGGCAAGAGAACCACCCAGTCGCCCTAGGAGGTGATTGGCCAGCTATTGTAGCAGCAAATGCGCAACAAGTTGGCGGTGCTAAACCTGAACCTCTGATTGCTGCCTTACCTGGCAGAATAATTAATCTGATGAAAACGCTGATGCCAGCGTTACGAGTTAATTGGGATAAACTATCGGCATGCAAGCAAAAGAAGGACAAAAGCGTCTCTGACTTTTTCACTAGATTTGAAGAGACCTTCGTAGACCACAGTGGGCAAGATATGAGTACTGAGGGAGGCCAGAGGTTGTTTGTCGACAAGTTTGTGTTTAATTTACTACCTGAGCTTAGTAACAAGTTAAAGGATTCTGAAAGTGCATGGGCAGTGTCGACGACAGCACAGATACTTGCAACTGCTCAGTATTACGAGAATAGAGAGAAAGAAGAGAAGGAAAAGTCAGAAAAGAAGACAAAAGATTTGAAGACTAAAGTACTATTGCAACAGGCGTATCCGCCTCGCTCGACTCAGTCAGATTCACAGCAGCGACCCCAGTTTCAGCAACAGCCACAATTCCAGCAAGGGACGTCCCAAAGATTTAATTATGGTTTTTCCCGACAACAGTTAGCATGGAATCAGTGTGCCTATTGTAAAAAGGAGGGTCATTATAAGAATGAGTGTCCGGTACTGCACGCACAGACTAGTGGTGTCCCAGCTCAGAGAGGTAATGTTGGGTTTATGCAAGCTCCTAGAGGTAGAGGACGTGGTACAATGACACCACAGGCCGATCGCCCATCAAATTATTTCGATCAGCGAAATGTACAACCTGCGCAACTAGGTAGATCTCCACAGTATCATGTTGAAGATTACTATGATCACAATGAAGAGATTCAGAGAAGCGAGTACTAGGACAGCCACAGGCAAAGAGAGGGAGTAGTATCAGTTCCAGTTGATCAGAGTGGACCTTATGTCACAGTAGTTACATCAGGTGTGGTCGAACCGTTTCTGTTGGATACTGGTGCGGCAAAAAGTTCAATTATGCACGCGAAACTCCCTGGCGCACCTTTGTCTGGCTTAACGAACACTTCAGTAGGTTTCTCAGGCGCCCCTGTTCACAATCCTGTTTCTAGTCCTTTATCAATTTCTGTTGGGCCATGCGAACTAAAAGCACCCCTTATCCTAACAACCGGTTGTAATGAGAATCTGCTTGGTTTAGATCTGTTGAAACGCCTGCATGCGACACTGTACTGTTCTCCTTCAGGAGTACAGCTCACATTAGGCAAAAGAGTCATCTCTCCAATGTATATGTCGATGGATAAGCTCCCACTGGAGCTGCGTTCTCTCCCTGATACTCTTTGGGCGACTGGTCCTAACGATGTAGGCCTTTTGGAAATTCCCCCTTATGTGGTAAGTCTGAAAGCGAATGTTAGATTCCCACGAATCCCACAGTATCGGATTTCGAATGAAGGTGAACGTGCACTCTTGCTGATTGTGAAAGACTTAATACAGAAAGATGTGATAGAGGAAACTAGAGGAAATGTCTGCAATAGTCCTGTTCTGCCGATTTTAAAACGCACTGACCCGTCTAAACCTCCAATCTACAGATTTGTGATTGACCTCAGAGAAGTTAACAAAATAGTGATTCCGCAGTTTCCTGTGGTACCAGATATCACTGCATTATTGACGTTGATTCCTGCCTCAGCCTCATGGTTTACAGTGATCGACTTGAAGAATGCCTTCTTCAGCATTCCGATAGCCGAGGAAAGTAGAGACATTTTTGGTTTCTCCTTAGGAGGTCGCAGTTTCAGATTCAAACGCGCTCCACAAGGTTATTGTGAGAGCCCCTCAATTTACAGCCAGGCATTGAAGAGTCAATTAGATGCTCTTGTACTTCCTCCTGGTGTTGCTCTGATCCAATATGTAGATGATCTTTTACTGGCTGCTGATGACAAGGAAACTTGTAAAATAGCTACAATTTCTTTATTACGTCATTTGTCAGACTTACATCACAAGGTTTCACCTTCTAAACTGCAATATTGTTGCCAAGAAGTGACCTACTTAGGTCATCTTTTGTCAAAGGAGGGAAGAAGGTTGACCCCAGAGAGAATCAAAGCAATTTCGCAGATGACTGTACCAAGCACACAGAGAGAAGTACGTGCGTTTTTGGGTATTACGTCATACTGCAGGCAATGGATCCCAAATTTTTCTCTCATGGCGAAACCATTGGTGGCCCTGACTGGAAAAGGTGTTCCGAGCCCTTTGCCATGGTCTGATCAATGTCAACAGAGCTTCTCCGACTTACGTGATGCGCTGTGTTCAGCTCCTGTGTTGGGTACTCCTGACTACAGTAAGCCGTTTACTTTATATGTCCATGAAAGAGAAGGTTGTGCGTTGAGTGTATTAACGCAACAATTTGGTGACAAACAGCGGCCTTGTGCATATTTCTCATCCACATTAGATCCGGTAGCCAGAGCGTTGCCAAGTTGTTTGAGAGCTACAGCAGCAGCTGCAGTGTCTATTCGACAGTCTGCTGGACTAGTCATGAACAACATGTTAGTAGTCATGGTTCCACATGCTGTGGATACACTCAGGAATCGAACAAAAACTCAGCACCTCACCAGTGCTAGACTATCAGGCTATGAGCTGACGCTTTTGGCAAGTCACATTCAGATCAAGCGATGCAACATATTGAATCCAGCAACGCTGTTGCCGACTACTCAGGAGTCGAGTGATTCAGAGCCCCATGATTGTTGTTTCAGAACTGAGGAAGAGACAAAAGGTAGGATTGATTTAAAAGACACTCCGTTACTAGATCCAGATGGCACTTTGTACGTCGATGGGTCATGTTTTAAACTACAGAATGGTGATGTGACTGCCGCGTATGCAGTTACGACTTTGAGTACGATTGTTGAGACCGCAAGAGTAAGTCAGAATTCTGCCCAAGCTGCAGAATTAATTGCATTAACAAGAGCGTGTGTTTTAGCTGAGGGAAAGAGAGTGAATGTGTTTACTGATAGCCAATACGCCTTCGGCGTAGCACATAGTTTTGGACGTCTGTGGAAAGAAAGAGGTTTTCTCACGTCCCATGGGACTAAGATCCAACATGGACAGTTAGTCAGCGATCTATTGGAATCTCTGACCCTACCGAATGAAGTTGCGATTGTGAAGTGCAGTGCACATCGAAAGATTACGGATGATGTTGGCCGTGGGAATGCGTTCGCTGATGAGGTCGCCAAAGAAACGGCCAAGAACATGACGAGCCGAATGTACGTTGCAACGTCTGCAAGATGGATTGCTGAATCAGGGATGTATGAGAATACGATTGAAAGTGTAAAGGCAATCCAGAATGAAGCAACTGAAAATGAGAAGAATGAATGGAAGGAGAAAACGGGTAAAATGGATTCAAGTGGATGTTGGGTTGATTTGTCTGAACAGCAGCGTTGGATGTTGCCTGATGCGTATGTGCTCGCAGTAGTCACGATGGCGCATGGAGCGGCGCACATCAGTTTGAAAGGGATCTGTAAAATGTTAGCTCCAGTATGGAAGAATGATGGAATTACTAAGTGTGCGGAAAGAGTGGTGAAAAACTGCATGATATGCCTGATGCATAATCCTGGCAAGGGAACCCCAACCCCAACTGGTCATTTTGCTCCCCCTTCTTGTCCCTTTGAAGTGATTCAGTTGGATTTTATCCACATGGACAGGTGTAACAATCTTAAATATGTCCTAGTGGTAGTCTGTGCCTTTTCAAGATGGATTGAGGCATATCCATTAAAGGATAACACTGCTATGTCCACTGCCAAAATCCTCCTCAAAGAATACTTCCCCAGGTATGGTATGCCACGGATTGTTTGGTCGGACAATGGAAGTGAGTTTGTAGGGAAAGTCATGAAGAGTGTGTGTACGGGTCTGGGTATCACCCAGAAATTCCACAGTGCGAATCACCCACAGTCAGCAGGTTTGGTTGAAGGGTACAATGGTACCCTGAAGCTGAAACTTGCTAAAATTCAAGCCTCCACTGGTCTATCTTGGCCAGATGCACTGCCTTTAGCTCTACTGTCCACCAGAGCGACTGTACACTCTCGAGTAGGGCTTAGCCCATATGAGATTGTGTTCGGTCGTCCTGCTAATGTTTGGGGAGTCCCTAGGCCAAAGGAATTCAAACAGATCGAATATCCAATGTTGATTGATTATCTTTATGACCTGACTGCTAAACTAAGCCTTATTCATCAACAGGTATTCGAATCCTTGCCTAAACTGCCAGAGAGTCCAGGCCACACGTTGACACCAGGTGACCAAGTGGTGGTGCGGAATTTTGAGCGAACCCGGAACCTCCAGCCAAGATTCGTGGGCCCGTTCCAAGTGCTCCTAACAACGAGAACTTATGTACGCCTAGCTGGAAGGAAGAATTGGGTGCACGCTAGCCATACGAAGTGTGTCCCTCTCCCACTCCCCCACGACAACTGGGTTAGACAGGGATTTGGTGCATCCGAGACAGAACCTGTTCCTAGGCTCATCCCTTTCAGTGATGCAGAGTACATAACGGACCCACGAACTGAAACGCAGAACTCTGACACCTCAGCAGGAACCGCTCCTTTGAACTTTGGACAGAGTGTTGTACAAAGTGAACATTTGTCACCTGTGGAGTCGAACATTTCTGCACCTGTAGACCAGCTATTCCAAGATCAGACAAGACCCGGGAAGTACAGATATAATCTACGTTCTCATGCTATGAACTAATGACATTGCATAATTACCTTTCTGTTTGAAAACTGTTTTGATCTTATCGCATTCCATTCAGTCAGGAAGTTTGCTCTAAATTTTTATCTTTTTGTTTTTGATTGTTCTCTCACCTTGCCGTCTGGGTTACCGTAGGGTCGTAACGTGTGCCTTGTTTTAATTTGCAGGGAACCAGACACAAGGTCGGTTTCTTCTGTTTACTTTGGGAACTCCCAGGGTAGACAGAGGCAATTTTTTAACAGGTACAAACCATCCGTTGCGAACGGTTGTAGAAGATGGAGCTTCCTGAACTGCGACGAGTTAACGTCATAAATGAGCACAAAACAAAACTATATGACATATTGTATAGCAAATGTTTTCTAATGCAATGTGCTCTGACACTTCTGATTGTTTTAATAACTTTGGTAGGCGGAATTATTTTTGGTATTCAGTTGATCTTTACACCTGTTACATCTACAGTATCTCCCCGTGTTCCCGTTTCTCCGACTGTTGTTTCTCTTCATTCTTTCCATCCTTTTCCTGCCCACGAGCAAGCTCGACGCTCTGAGTTTATAAATAACACTTTCATTCAGCTCTTGCACCAACATCAACTAGTGGTTAACACAACGAACTGCTGGGTGTGTGGCTTGATACTACATACCATGGACAAGGGCATCCCTTATCTGGTTCTGCCCTTTAGTTATAATGGATCATTCTGGGCATTTCAGACCATGTTCGCTTATGCCCTAGAGACCTATCCTCCACGACCTCCGCGTTCCACTAGGTATAACTCCGCTAATAGAGCCTTGGTAAAAGGAATCACTGACATGGTTAGAGACGTCAATAACACTCCGTTCATTCCCAAGGATGAATTGCGAGTTTACATGGGTTGGAATGTTACGGAATATGGCATTACTTTGGGTGAGAACAAACGTAAAAGCTCGACTCCGATCTGGGTCGTACCCCACCAAGGTCAGGTCTGTTTGCAAGGAAATGGGAGAAATCCGAAAGCTCGACTAGGGAAGAGTGACTGTATCGAAACATACGTTTTCCCGTCACAGTCTTCCCCTGCATTTTTAGCTGCTAAGGGCACCTATTTTGTTTGCAAAGACAGAGCATACACATGGCTGCCTGCTGACTTCTCAGGCTCATGTTATATCGCCCAACTGTTACCTCCGACATACACTGCTGCACCGGACTATCACAAAACTAGAGTTGTGAGAGGTGTTTTCAGTAAAGAAGATACTGCAGGCCAAGAAGCAGGAGACTTCTTCAAAGGTTTCCTTCCATTCTGGGAGCCTATGGCCAACAGTAGAAACTTACGTCAACTAGCACGGGTAGTTGAATCCACTATCACCGAAACTGCGGGTGCCCTTAGTAACCTGACAGCTGAGCTTCAAGCGGATCGCCTCATGACGTTACAGAACCATATGGTCCTTGATGTGTTACTTGCAGATCGAGGTGGGGTATGTAAGATGATCCAGTTGAGTTGCTGTGTATTTATCCCAGATAATGCGCCAACGTATATAAGGCCATCTCTAAGTTACACAAAATCTCTGACTCTATTCATGTAGAGGAAGGTGACTGGTCATTAATGGGATGGTTCTGGAGTCTGTTATCTGCGTGGGGATGGAAGGTTCTGATAGTCACTGGTGTTGCGTTGGTATTTTTATTTTCGTGCTGTCTCATTGTTCAGTGTGGTCCTGCCTTATGTAGCCTTTGTGTTTCGACATGCGTAAGAAGACCACCTGTTTTTAGAGATACGCCACGGGATAGAGTAATGCTTCAGCAACATATCAGTGACCTGATGAACATAGAAATGGACTCTGACATAGAGTAAGTTATTGCCTATGTAAGGGCAAAAGGACGGTCTGAGGTTCTGTAGCGATCCGAACCCGTGTATTCGGTATCGTAGTACTGACACGATTTTGGTACCAATGAACCGTAAATGATCCATTATATGCATGACAGTGTTTTCGCTGCGCAACTAGCATGAATTCACTGAGAAATAGGGCATTCTGTTGTTAAGTCATGGCATCCATTTTAGTTACGGCATCCATTTTGTTTCTTGCCCTCACATAGTCAATGAACGGGCGATGACCCCGGCAGAATCACCTTGTTAAGGATACGTAAGCTCGAGCCCCGAGAAAGGCTGACGCTGCATTACTAGGCAGAATCAAGCTGCCTCCCTTGCCTAAGGCCAGTCCTGCTATACTGGTTCTCGTGTCCATTGTCCTGACTGAAAGGCCGAAGACGGTAGCCATGCCTGTTTATGATCCATAAACACCTCTTATCCTACTTTTCAATCCTTTGCACCTGGCTCTGCTCCTCTCCTTCTGGGCTTTTACGATGGGGAGGTTACGACTTTTATGATGGGGAGGATCGGGCAAAGAATGGAAAACTGACAAGGGGACCTGATCGAATACCGAAAACCTACGATTAGTTATTGTTTGATGTCTATTTACTGTTTGTTTGGGATACCGGGTTGGGCATGAGAAATATTCGTGTAATGTTGCCTAAAGACATTTTTCGTGTATTTAAGGAACAACCCACTTAATGCAATTTGAACAGTCTCGTAGATTCTGCCTCTGTGTGGTTCCTATGACTTCTGTGTCCCTGCAGTGAATAAATCTTGGTCTCTGACGCCACCATCGAGAAACCCGCGTCTCTGTTTATTTGTGCACCGAGACAGGAAGGAACTCAGGGGTCTTCGGGTGTTGTTTCCCTGACACCTCTGGACTCTTAAAAGTCCAGAACCTCAATACTGTTATATTTCATCTCTGTACCCTAATATAGGTCCAGGGAACATCGTACACTTTCCCTACATCAGTTCCCGTTATTTCATATGAACAAGACTTATAAGGACATAACTCCAAATAAGGACAGAATGCCTTATAGGGACATCACGCCTTATATAAGGGCTGCAGCCTTTTATGGACTGAACCTTTCACCTAGTTCCATGCCGAGGGTGGGTTTTTCCCAATCGATATTGCTAAGACGTCATCCTTAGCGCACATGAATAATTGATGAGTACACTCTCCAGGGGATACACTTCACCTCTCCCATCGACACACAATGTTTAATCCCCAATGTCATCCTTATACTGAACAATGGGTAACACACGTACATAGACTGTATAAATACAGCACCTCTTGCTATCAGAAAGCAGGAGGGAACTGAGACTTCGAGGCCGACACACTCACCAGAGACGCTGCGGCTCCGGCTTACCATCGCTCCAGCTGACAGTGGTCTAACGATCCCTTACGGTTTGTCCAGTTCAAGTCCAGGACGAAGTCCCACACTCGCACTATTCAGGTATGGGGTTCCAAATAAAGCCTAGTGGGATTCTTGGCTCTTAGGCTTAGGCTCTATGGCACCTACTTACATGCTAGGTACACTTAGGTACATCTAGTCAGGCATCTTAGGCGTACGCACTTTATTTTATAAATGCATTTCCTATTCCTGTATATGTTCATGACCAATTGAAAAATGGTAGAACAATACTATTTCTTTTTATTCACTGTACTGCTGGTCCTATGTCTCTGCTACTGTGTTACAGTCGTAACAGCACACTTAGTTTACATGAGAAGGGCAACGGTATAATACATTCTTATTGCAAAAATGCTCGACTGTTTCTTCTCTGTGTCTCTCTGAGAACAAAACAAGCATGCACGAGTGACTGGGTGAAAAGTAGTATATTGTACCCACGAGTTTGAGGTTATTGTGTTCTGAGGTTGCCAAAAACTAATCTCTCTGATAGCAGGAGAGTCTAGTGGCACTGCGAGCTAGCTAATGCAAACCATAGGCTAACATATGCGGCGGGGGTGCACGGAGTCAGTCTGTCACCAGACCCACAGTATATGTTATCCGTAAACAGCGTAGGTCCTGCATGACAGGGTACTATTAGGACTACACTACAACACTAGCTCAATTCTTAAACGTAACCTTATTCTTAGCTTAAACCGTAGCATCAAATCTTGTTCTAACACCTAAAATGCCCTATTACAAACTTCTGTCACCCTTTTCCCCATCTTAAGCTTCGCCCTGAGCACATTCCATACCCAAGCTTCACTTTGACTGAGTTTCATACCGGTTCCCCACCAAAGACTAACTAAACTAAAATGCTAGAATGTAAATGTCTTTTAACATTTTTATTGGAATTTTGGCTTTCTGAAACTTTTATTTTTTTTAAACTGATGGTTTTCCAAACCTTACAAACAAACTTTTGTTTAGTATTTCTAGCTACATGATTCAATCTTCTTATTTAATACATTTTTGTTGTCAGTTTACCGTATGTTCTAACATTCTCTGAAGAGAAAATGTTCCACTTGTTCCAGACATTAATGGTGAGTCAAAGAATAACCATAGAAATAAAACTGTTTTACATTTGTGTCCCATGACCAGCTAGAGTCGTAGCTCAATAACCACTTACATGAAGACCCTGAAGTCTTTTTTTTTTTGCCTACCATGACAACTCTCTACATTTATATTCAACCGAATTAGCCAATGATGTGTAGTAGAAGATGGACTGGAAATCAGATGAAATTATTAAATTAATAAAGGAGTCTGGCGATTTTGAAGACGCTCTCAATTCAGAAAGGTATTTGACATATATTGTATTGCCTTAAATACAGAAATTTCTCATTTGGAATGTCAATGTTATAATTAAGGGTGGGCATAGTTCGCGAAGTAGCACTTCGCGAAGCTACGCAAAGTGAAGTTCGCACTACGCGAGCTACGCGTAGCACTTCGCGAACTGCGTAGTAACATGTTCGCACTGTGAAAGATGTTGTTTTCAATGATTGCACAGTGCGGACAAGCAACCGGCACTGTGCAATCATTGAAAATGGCATCTTGCACAGTGCGAGCTGTAGTTTTCTGCTGCTCGAGTAGATTTTTACTCGAGCTTCAGCTTTCTCAACGCGAACTGGTAGTTTCTCATCGCGAGCGGTCGCGAGCATACGCGACCACTCGCAATGAGAAACCTGACCTCCTCGCGTTGGGAATCTCGCCGGGAGGTTTATTTTCCATGCTCGCGATCGCTAACTTGCAGTTGCTGATCGCGAACAAGGAAAAAGTCTCGCCGGGATGTCATTTTGCTTGCTCGCGGTCCTCAACGTCAAGTTGGCGACCGCGAGCAAGCAAAAAATGACCGCAGCACTACGCAACACTATGCTACGCGTGTTCGCACTGTGCTACGTGCAGTTCGTGTAGTGCGAAGTAGCGCGAACTTCGCAAACTACGCGAGCGTAGCGTAGTGCTTCGCCCAGGCTTAGTTATAATATGATTAGGAAGAGAACAGACCATCATTATGCCCCTGCAAAATGAAGATGAACATTGAATAGGTGCGAGGACTTTAAAATGCTACATTTCTGGGAGAAAGGGTCCAAAAATATAACTATACGATCACCAGCTATCTAAAAAGAAATGTCTTTTGCACAGAAACTATACATCACGGTATTGGTTTCCTCATTACCGTACTTTTACATTTTCAGATACATTTTTAGATACCTGTGATGCACCTTAAAAGCTGTCAGAATTTTTACTTGACACATAAACTGATTATGAGACATTACGAGTAACCTATGAATAAACGTGCACCAACTCCACGTTAAAGAAACATGAGAAATAAATGTGAGAGAACTTAGTTACTGCATCCTAAAAGTATGCAGATAATTGAAGGATAGATGAAATCATATTCATTTGAATAATATAGGGTTATATTTTATTAACCAGCATTAGCATAATATTTCAACATGTAATAGAATGTTAAAGTGATGTACTCACGTACAATTCCTAATCATCCTCTTTGAAATAGTAATGTGTGTGAAGAACTAATGAAATCTATTGTTTTCTAGAAAGTTTTACATGTGATATTGAAGACTTTCATCCTGAATTCCATCATTTGTATATGTAAAATTGTGCACCAAATGAGAAAAGCAAAAATGGTCCTGCAGAGTCATAACAAGCGTAAATGTCATGAAACCTTCAGATAATAATCTTCATATATGTACTAATGTAGAACATTTGAAATGATAATAATATATCATGATTTGAAATAATTTTACACATTAATACTTTGAAATTGCAGTAATGTGTCATAGTTATATGTGATCCTTGTAAACAGACTATTAACATTTCTTGTGTGCTTATAGGTTGAAAAGATTATTGGAAGTTGAGGATTTCCCTATATAATGCATATTTCAATTACTTTATAGCCTGCATATTCTTAAATTGACTCTATTATGGGCATGCTTTTTCCTACTCTGCTTTGACTTACACTCGTGAGACGTTTTCCCAAACTTACAATGTGAAGCAAAACTGTCTTCCTAGAAGAGTTCTCACTCGCTTACAAGGACTGTTTGCAACAAAGTTTAAAGTTTGGGAACATATGCTATGGGAAACTGTCCACTTGAACTCACTGATGTGCCTATTGTTAAAGGATTACTGTTTGGAAGTTTGCGTGTACCGGATGTTCCGACAAATTACATGAACAGTACTGCCTCTTTCTATAATATGTGTCTTCTTTTATGCCTCATGACAATCTTCCTATATGAACCGACCAATGGACTGAGTAGTCTGATATGATGAGGTGACTAAAGAGGTGTCACCCCAGAGCTAGAGGACTATATTATGCAGTGATTTGATGGATGGAAAAATAACTGCCTTTGATTTTCAGGCAGCTTTTCGTTGGGAACTCTTTCGCTGATTCCTTTTACAGACTCTACTTGCTCCTTGTTTTGGACTGATGCATACGCTGTGTGCGCCATACTTGGATTCCTTCTCGATGGGACACTGCCTATGACCTGTCATGGCTCATGTCCTTGCTGAACTTTCCAGAACTACTTGTCACTTTATGGCAAGCCCCAACTAATTAGACTGTCCTGCACTCTTTAGCTCTTAAACGTAATTTTTGTGTCAAAACTGTTTTTACTGTTTTCAGGTATACCAACAGCAAGACAGCTCATAGAATACAGCTCCTATATCAAAGTAAAAAGCTAAAGGTGGATTCAGCGTCTCATAACTTGTGGAACTGGCTGTTGTCAATAGCATGCAAATTGCCCAGGACAAGCAGTACAAAAAGCTTTACAATCCTGCATTCCCCCCCTCCTATCACTCCCACCCAAACCAACCTTAAGTGAACTATGGTACATCGGGACTCTCATAATCGCACTAATGGGATACATATCTTCGGTTTGGGACACAGCCTACACATTCCAGGTGGCGTGTTCTGAAATCCTGACCTCCAACCTTTCATTGTCCGAACTGAAAAAGATGTCGGGCTCTTGTCTGGGTCGGTCAGGCACATAGTGGCAGACCAGGCTAAGCGGTACCTAACATGGGGACCCCAGATATATTTGACATTTTTATATGTGTCTGATAGTACATTCGCCATGCGCTCAATAGTGATCGTTTTCCAGAGCCTTGTGTGCCATTGGGTGAAGGAGTGCACCTCTTTACTCTGCCATGCTGCTGCTGCCTCAATTTTCGCAGCCCCCAGACAAAGCCACATAATGTTTTATCCCCAATGGTTTGGTATTTCAAGGAATCACTTCTTAGACCCAGCAATACAAATCCTGGATCAGAAGGTGTTGAGCTGAGTTAGAATCTCCTCCCAAAAAGGGAGAATACTCGGGCAGTTCCACCAGATATGCTTGAAATCTCCTAACATGCCACAACCCTTCCAACAAAGGTCTGACACCTGTGGGATGACTTGTTTGAGCTTAGTAGGGTAAAGGTACCAGTCAAACAAGAGTTTATAATGGGTTTCCTGCATGCCAATAAAGTGATTAAATCTAGGGATATCCCGCCAGTGTTTAGACCAGCCAACCTCCGGAATGGAGCCCCCCAACATCTCCTTCCAGAGGTCTACATGCCTCGGGCGTGGAGTAAGCACGGAATAGAGCAGGAGAGTGTAAAGAGTGGAAATACATCCCTTGGCACACTTCCCCGTCCAGCAACATTTTCAATAGGAGTCAGGCTCCTGGTGGCCACCGCATGCACATTAGGCTGTAATTCCCAGTGGGATAATTGAGTGTAGTGGAAGTATTTTGTAGGTGGTTGGTGAAACTCCCGCTGACAGTTTCCAAAGGCTTCCCCATTGTGGAACAAGTCAGATATTGTCAGGCATCCCCCCTCCCTCCAGGCTTCACATAGACCCAGCTGTAATGCTGGAGGAAAGTGGGGTTAAAGTGAACAGGTGTAAGAGGTGAGGGGAAAGTCGTCCAAGAGAATTGTCTAAGCATCTCTCCCCATACCTGAAGCATTGTCCTAGTAGGAGTGCTGAGATATGCATTCTGAGGCCAGTCTGCTTTAGGTTTCCATAGTAGGTCCCAGATATATTTCACCACTACCGCCCTATCAATATGAAGACAGTGTTTATCTGACTCCCTGACCAACCACTCTGGGATCAGTCTTAACTGGAACTCTTTATAGTGGAGATCGAAGTCTGGTAGGGCTATACCACCGGCCAGTACGATAGACGATCCCTACGATTCTGCCACACAAACCGAATAATTAAGGAACGCAGTGTCGGAAGGTAGCTATGCTCTAATTCAACAGGAAGTGAAATAGATAAATCAGCTTGTGCAGTATTTTCATCTTAACTGCATGGATTCTCCTCAGCCACGACAGGTACAAAAATATGCCAACATAGGGATTCTGCCATGTATTATGTGAATATATATGCACACGTGTTATTTGAAGTGTTTAGTCATACGCGAAAAATGGTGCAAAAGGATCAGCGCTCCTTCTCTTAATTTGTGGGAAGGGCAATATTTAAAAAGATTGTAAAATACCCCTCACACACCGAAACCTGATTCAGTGTCATGCTTTATCATTGGGGTCTTCCCGACCCTCTACGGGATGGTGCGTGCTACGACTTACGTAGACGCAGGAGCACTTTATTCAGTGATTGGTGAGTATGTGCAGTGCGTGGGATCGTGAAAAGAAAATGTGAGATGGTTAAAAAAAATTGAAACATTGCTCTTCCCACAAATTGAGAGAAGGAGCTCTGATCCTTTTGCACCATTTTTCGTGTATGACTAAACACTTTAAATAAAAATAAGAATAGCAGCACACACATGGGTGCATATATATTCACATAATACATGGTAGAATCCCTATGTTGGATAACAGTATTAAGAGGAGGACGATTCTACCTTTTTCCTCTTCATTCCCTCCTTTGATTTTGTGATTACAAATATATGCCAGTCAGTCTTTAATTGCTGAAGCAAGGGGGGATAATTAGCATGGAAGAAGCTCGAAACGTCAGGAGTAATTTTAATGCCTAAGTATGTGATGCCCTTCTAAGCCCATTGGAATGGGGTGCTCATTCTTATCATGTCCATGCCTGACGTGGACAGGGACAAGTTCAGCAAGAAAGGCTTGTTTAAATGAACACCAAACACTGCCACCTGTTCAAATTGTTCCAGCTCTCTCAAGAGCCCCACCAGCAATTGAAGAGGGGCAGTCAGAGACAGATGAACATCGTCTGCAAAAAGTGACACCTTGTGTTCTATTGAGTTGAAGGGTACCTCTCTAATCTCTGGGGTTGCCTGAATCTTGACTGCTAAGGGTTAGATGCTTAAAGCAAATAGTAACAGTGACAAGGGGCACCCCTGTCTCGTCCCCCTCGTCAGTCCGAAAGGGTCTGAGCTCACCCCGTTCACCAGCCCCCTGGCACTCAGTGACAGATAATTGGCCTTGATCATAGTGATAAATTGCTAAAAAAACTAATTTGCAGAGGGTGTGAAACTAAAAGGACCAGTCTACCCAGTCAAAGGCCTTCTGGGCATCCAGTGTCAACAAAACTGCTGGGATCAACTTCTTAGTTGTTTTCTCAATCAGGTGGATAACCCTCCGAATATGGTTGTGCATTTTCCTGCCTTCCATAAATCCTGATCGGTCTGGGTGGATCTAGTCAGAAAGCAGGTCCTCTAATCTGGTGGCCAGTATCTTCGAGTATAGCTTTGTGTCTATATTCAAGAGTTCTATAGGGCGGTATGAGCCACAGACCATGTGGTCCTTACCGGGTTTTGATATGAGAGACAGGAGGCCCTTTCCCATTGATGGTGTGACAATCCCGGCCTCCACCATCGAGTTAAAAAGGGATACCAGATGGGGAATGACTTCTGCACCGTAAGTCTTGTAAAACTGGACCACCCTCCCATCAGGGCCTGGAGATTTATTCAGTTTTAGACCCTCAATCATTGTCTACACCGCTTCATCTGTAATGAGACCACCCAGAACCTTATTCTGTGCCTCTGTTACTCGGGGCAAGGTCACTTGCTCCAAGTACCCCTGTTGGCCCTGCTCGCTAGATTCCTGCTCAGAGTAAAGGTTTTGGAAAAAACGGCCAAAGATCTGGGCTTTTTCAGTGTCAGAGGTAACTGTCCCTCCCCCTCACAGGTAATGTTTCCTATGTATTCTTTCTCCCTCTTAATCCTCAACTGTTTTGCTAAATGAGTGTCCCACCTTGGTGCCTTGCTCATAGGTTGTACTTTGAAATCATACCAAGGTTAGCTCTGCTCTATTGCTATAGATAGCATTGAGTTAACCTCTCAACGCTGTCACTAGTCTTTGGAGAGCTAAAGTCGGGTGTCCTTATGGGATTGCTCTGCAGCCTTTAGCTCTGCTTCCAGAGTCTGAATCTTCTTCACTCTCAGTCTATTCAGGGATGTGTTCGGTGCTTTACAATGTCCCCCAAGGAACTGCCTTAAATGCATCCCAGTGGGTCTAAGGGAAGGTGTCCTGTACACCATTTGTCTAGAAATTTTCCCTGATTGTTTTCCTCAAGTCATCTCTTAAAAGGCGATCCCTTATCAGTGAATTGGGAAAGAGACACCTATAGAATCTGTGTGAGGCGGCATCCCAGTCCATTAACATGGTCACTGAGGCATGATCAGAGAGTGCGATGAGGTGAAAGGTGACCGACTGCAATGCTGGAGTCAGGGCACCACTAACAACGAAGTAGTCCAGGCGGGAGTAGCTTCTGTGTGAGTGTGAGAAGAATGTATAGTCCCTATCTTGTGGGTGTAACTTCAGTCATGCGTCATATAACCCTAATTCTCTGAATGTCTTTTTAATTTTTGCTAGACCTGTGAGATTGTGTACTGTCCACTTTCATGTCCCATGTGAGATTAAAATCTCCCATAAGAATAATGTTGTCTTCCGTGAAGGCATCCAGCATAGAGAGGAACGTATGGAGGAAGGCTACTTGGTTAGTGTTGGGCGCATACAGTGAGGCAAATGTACATTTACATCCGTTGAGTGTACCATTCACCAAGAGTATTCTCCCCTCATCCTCTTTCTAGCCCTTAGGCTGGAATCCCACTGTGGAATGAAAAAAAAGCGCAATCCCATTCCTTTCAGAGGTTGCAGAAGATTTGTGCATAAGGGGGTAGTTCTTATGTCTCAGCCTATTTTCTTTAGTCTGTGTGATATGGGTCTCCTTCTAATTCTAATTTAAAACATTTATAAAGCGCAACGTGCACCGAACGGTTTCTTGGCGCTAGTGGAGGGTATTGGCTACAGAGGCAAAGGTGAGAACCGGTGGTAGAGCCGAGAAGGGAGGATTATACAGGGAATGCCTGTTTAAAAAGAAACGTTTTTAGTTCCTTGCGGAAGGATACATAATGGGTGGCCGCGCGTAGATGGTCCGGGAGGGAGTTCCAGAACGTAGGGGCCAGGGTGGAAAAATTGGACCCACCCCACTTTTTACGCCTGAAACGTGGAATTAGAAGGAGGGATTTGGTGGAGGAACGGAGTGCTCTGGAGGGAACGTATTCATTTATTAATGAGGAAATGAAGGTGGGGGCGGTGCCTTGACGAGCCTGGAAAACCATGCAGGCGGTTTTGAACAGAGAGCGTTCCTTAACGGGGAGCCAATGAAGCTCCCTGAGGAGTGGTGCGGAGTGATGATAGCGTGGGAGGCCAAAAACCAGCCGGGCAGCTTGGTTTTGGACCAATTGTAGCCTCCTTAGACTGTATGCTGGTATGCCATTGTAGAGAGCATTGGCATAATCCAGTCGTGATATCACTAGAGCGGCCATAATCATTTTGAGTGCCTGGGGGGAGAAAAAACGAGCGACAGTGCGGATAGTTCGGAGGGTGAGGAAGCAGGAGGAAACCACCGAGCTGATTTGAGAGTGAAGGGTGAGCTGGTTATTCATTTTAACCCCCAGTGTTTTGACCGTGATAGAAGGAGTGGGGGCGGGACCAAGAGTAGGGGGCCAGAAGAGAGAGTTCCAGGGACTGGAAGAACCTCCGGTAAGAACCAACTCGGTTTTGTCCGGGTTTAACTTGAGATGGTTGTGATTCATCCAGTCCCTGATGAATGTAATGGTGTGGTGGAAGCTGGAGACAGAAAGAGGAGAGGAGGATAGATCAAATATGAGCTGGAGGTCATCTGCGTAATTATACACGGTGACCTCCAGCTGCTGGAGAGCGAAGATGAGGGGAAAGATATAAATATTAAATAGTAGGGGGGACAAAGAAGAACCCTGGGGGACACCACAGGTGACGGAGAGTGGGGTGGTTGTGAAATCTCCTAGCCGGACCGCCTGGGTGCGGTCCCTCAGGAAGGAGGAAAGCCACACCAGGGCTGATCCCTCAATTCCGGCCGCCTTGACACGGGACAGTAAGATGGTATGGTCTACCGTGTCAAATGCGGCGGAGAGATCGAGGAGTACCAGCGCCTGGTGTTTGTTGTGATCCATGCCCTTCCTGAGGTTGTCCAGTACTGATACCACGACTGATTCAGTCGAGTGCCTAGGTCGGAAGCCAGCCTGGCGGGAAGCCAGTCCCCCATTGGCCTCTACGTGGGTGCTGAATACCACGGTGACATAGCGCTCCAGCACCTTGCCCAGGAAGGGCAGCAGGGAAATGGGGCGGTAGTTGGCTGAGATGGAGGGGTCAGCGCCGGACTTCTTTAGAATGGGCACTATGGTGGCTGATTTGAGCGTAGGGGTCACTACTCCCTGTGCTAGGGAGTTGTTAAGGAAGGCAATGGGAAGTTCAGGACAAGAGGAGTAGATTTGTTGGAGGGTTCGCGCCGGACAGACGTCTGCCGGAGAACCTGATTTTACTTTGGGGAGGATCTCCAGAAATACCTCTTCGGTGAGGGGAGGGATGGAGGTGAGAAGGTTTTGAATGGTAGGGGGGGAAGGATCAACAAAGGCAGACGAGGGGGGGGGGGATGTTGGCCTTGATGGTGGCGATCTTGTCAAGGAAGTAGGTGTTTAGTTGGTTGCATAGAGGCTGGGATGGGGGAATTTGGGGTGAAGCCCTATCAGAGTAGGCCAGGTCCTGCACAATGCCGAAGATCTCCCTAGGTTTGTTTTCAGCACACATTATTTTGGTAGAGAAGTAAATGGTTTTAGCGGCAAGAATTGCGGACTTGTAGTTGGCGAGTGATGTCAGATAGAGGGTTTTAAGTGAGGGACAATACTTTTTCCTCCAGTGTCTTTCTGCCTGTCGAACGGACAGTTTTAGTTCTTTTAGGTGGTCATTAAACCACCTATTAGACTCCTTAGGTCGCCGAACGGAGATGCGACGCAGGGGAGCCACTGAGTCACAACCTCTAGCCAACCAGGTGTTAATGGACTTGGCTTGAGAGTAGGACGGCAAACCAGAGAGGGACGGGATAGAATTCAGAAGGTGGGACGTCAGAGTGGGAAAGTCAACTCTGTTCCAATTCCGCGCCCAGGTATTTTTGGCGTGGAGGACTTTGGGTACCGGATTGGGAGAGATGGAAAAGGAAATAAGGGCATGGTCGGACCAAGGACAGGGGGAAACCGTCACTGGGGAGACTGGAAGATTGAGGGACCAGACCTGGTCGAGTATGTGACCATGAGAGTGAGTGGGGACAGAGATGTGTGACATAAAATTTAAGGATGTGAGAGACTCAGTGAATTCTGTCGAAGCTGAGCACTCAGCAGGTTCCGAGGGCCAGTAATTGAAATCCCCTAGAACCAATACCGATGCATAGTTGACCACCATGTTGGCCAGCAGGTCTTGGAAAGCCGGTAAGAACTGAGGCGAAGACTGGGGAGGACGGTACATTAGAAGACAGGTGATGGGGGGGGAGAAGGCGAGAGAGCGAACTATAAGGAATTCAGTGGGAGGAATGGGGGGAGAGGAAATGGTTTGAAAGTTCAGTTCCGACCGAGCAATTATCGCCACACCACCACCAACCCTACCTGCCGGACGGTCAGCGCGTAGGGCCACGTAGGAGGAGGGGAGGGTAGCCAAGAGAACGGGAAGGGAAGAATCGCAAAACCAGGTTTCGGTCAAGAGCAGTAAGTCAGGCTTCTCGGAATCGAGCAAGACAAAGAGCTCATGATGGTGCTTGACCGCTGACCTGGTGTTAAGTAAAAGAATGGATAGTGACGGAGTAGAGGGAAGAGGGTCGGGTGGGGGAGGGCATTGTGGAGAAGAGGCGGGCGGGGAGAGCGGCAGGGTAGGAGTGGAAGAGGGTACAAGCCCTAGTGATGTTATGTGCCTACGGACCGAGTCCGAAAGTGGCCAATGGCCATGGAGGGTAGTAAGCTCCTGAGAGGTGTACGAGATGGAATTAGCATGGAGTCGTGCCCCTAGCCCCGTCCAGCCACGGACGGGCGCAGACGGGCTTGCCTTAGGCGCGCCTGCGGCGTGCAAACGGCGCGCCCGCTGCGCACGTCCGCTGCGCGTTCTGTAAATGCACATTTAATATAGGCGGCCTCAAGGGCGGGAAGGGGGCGTGGCCTAGCGGTGGGCGTGTCCAGCGGCGAAGGACGCCGGTGTAAGGGGTCACGTGAGCCTAGATCTTCTCCGTGATGCCCTTAAAGTGCAATAGTGCTTTGCAGGTTTAAAATACAGTTTTAAAAAAGAACAGGTCTTGAATATCGTGGCAAGAGCGTCTACTCCCGGCTTTTCACCTCAGGAGACAACCCAACCGAGCGCTCGAGAATCGGCTCTTATGTAGGGCGGGAAGGGGGCGTGGCCTAGCGGTGGGCGTGGCCAGCGGCGAAGGACGCCGGTGTAAGGGGTCACATGAGCCTAGATCTGCTCCGTGATGCCCTTAAAGTGCAATAGTGCTTTGCAGGTTTAAAATACAGCTTTAAAAAAGAACAGGTCTTGAATATCGTGGCAAGAGCGTCTACTCCCGGCTTTTCGCCTCAGGAGACAACCCAACCGAGCGCTCGAGAATCGGCTCTTATGTAGGGCGGGAAGGGGGCGTGGCCTAGCGGTGGGCGTGGCCAGCGGCGAAGGACGCCGGTGTAAGGGGTCACGTGAGCCTAGATCTTCTCCGTGATGCCCTTAAAGTGCAATAGTGCTTTGCAGGTTTAAAATACAGTTTTAAAAAAGAACAGGTCTTGAATATCGTGGCAAGAGCGTCTACTCCCGGCTTTTCGCCTCAGGAGACAACCCAACCGAGCGCTCGAGAATCGGCTCTTATGTAGGGCGGGCAGGGGGCGGGGCCTAGCGGTGGGCGTGGCCAGCGGCGAAGGACGCCGGTGTAAGGGGTCACGTGAGCCTAGATCTGCTCCGTGATGCCCTTAAAGTGCAATAGTGCTTTGCAGGTTTAAAATACAGTTTTAAAAAAGAACAGGTCTTGAATATCGTGGCAAGAGCGTCTACTCCCGGCTTTTCGCCTCAGGAGACAACCCAACCGAGCGCTTGAGAATCGGCTCTTATGTAGGGCGGGAAGGGGGCGTGGCCTAGCGGTGGGCGTGGCCAGCGGCGAAGGACGCCGGTGTAAGGGGTCACGTGAGCCTAGATCTGCTCCGTGATGCCCTTAAAGTGCAATAGTGCTCCTTCAGTGCCACTACATCGTGCCTCTGGCCCAGCACATATTTCCACATTTTCTGTGGTTTAGCGGGAGAGTTCAAGCCTCTCACATTCGAGGTAAGGTTAGTGATCTCCTTTACCAAGGGTGTACCTCTTCTCCAAGGTCCACCGCAGACTACCACCGTCCCAACCTGCCCTCCTGGATCCCCTGGCATCGCCGTTCCTGTATCCTCTTCCTCCTTCTCCACCGTGTGTCCCTCAATTGGAATCAGGCAGTTCCATGTACACCAAAAAAAGCGATACAAACCCCACAGTTAAAACAAATAGAACAAAAATACTACTTCTCAAACCAAAAATTCCCGCCGGTGTTACCTTGTCACCAGCATATTGTTTAAAATTCGTTAAGGCAGCCTAACTTATGTTAACTTGAAAGAAATCAACAATCCACCCAGCATATACCGGGGCTCCTATAATATATTCCCCTGCCCGCTTGCGGTTCCACCCGTGTGCCAGTACTTGGGCATTCTCCCGTCCCCCCCTCAGTGTATTCATGGGTGGATCTCGGAGGCGGCCATCAAACCATCTGAGGCACCTCAGTTGTACTAAGGGCTCTTTCTTGCAGAGCGAGCAATCCCACCGCCCTCCCCCACACATCAAGTATTGGCAGGCTCCCCCTCCAGGATTTCTTTTGAGCTCTGGAGCGGCCCTGAGCAAGCCATTGTCTTTTGGGTCTTTGTTCCGCTGGCAATGCCATTCAGCTCCCTGATTCCTCCCCTGTGATTCTCTCCACCTCCACTGTCAAGCCCAAAAGCTGCAGTGCATCAAGGAGAACAGTGACTTGATGTGATTTGTTGTCCATCGGTATCGTATACTGTCTCATCGCAGTTTATCGGTCACTGATGAGAACTGCAAGTGTCCACCAAAGTCACTGGGGCTTCGTCTTGGAATATGGAACATGAAGCTGTCTGAAAGGACACCTCCTCAGATTTGCAGGCAGCCTGTATGGCTGTGTCTTTGACTTTAAAGGAGTGGAGCTTAGCAAGCACATCTCCGGGTCACCTCTTCTCCCCAGGCAACACAAGTCCCTCCCTATGGACCCTATCAAGTTTAAATTTCAATTGTCTATGTCCCAGCAGTGTGGAGAACAGCTTCATCACAAAGGCCTCCAGGTCTGGTCCCTCCGCCCCCTCTGCCAGAATCCTTATTCGTATATTGTCCCTTCGTGACCTGTTTTTCAAGTCCTCGCACTTTAGAATGGACGTCTGTAGTTGCGTGGCAAGGAAGCTTGCTGATTCTTCAGCCTTGTCCATACAACGCTCTAGATCCTGGAGTTTACCATCCAGGTCTAAGGTCCTAGCTCTGACTGCGTCCACGTCCACGTCCGGTTGTAGCGACGTCAGATGGCCATTAATATCCAAGCGAAGGGACTCAAGGGAGGAAGCCATGTCTGCTTTTAGTTCTTCATGTAGCGCATGCTTAAAGTCCCTCAGTGAGGTCAAGAGGTCATCCTTTGTCAGGTCCATCGTGCTGTCAGTGAGAGGGCTGGAGGGCCCCTCCTGTGACTCCACCAGAAAAAAATAACTGGAGACCCTGTTACTCTGGCTTTTCTTTGGTGGCATAGACACTGCCCCCACTGGGCCCAATGGTGCATGGGCAGCTCTAAGCACCCCGACACCAATAGCTTGGGCTCAGATGCCCTATGCCAAAATGCTCAAATCCTCTCTGGAGTGGCCTCTCCCTGCACAACTGTAATGCTGTAGCTGGGCAATCTTAAAGTTCACCCGGGGCTCCTCTCCCCTGGCGTTTTGCTGCTCCTCACTCAAGGGGTATTCCTCGTCTACCCTGCTCCACTTACTTCCCTGGCTTCAGCAAGAAGCAGTGGGGTTCCCCAATATCAAGCTAGAGCCCCCACGTAGTACTCCAATTCTCAGCAATTGGGTCAGGTGTGTGTGCCCCTCGCAGTGGTCGTCAACCTGTGTCAGATGGGGCTGTATTATTCCCTTCGTAGGTTGAATCCTCAATTAGGCAGTTTTTTCTTCATAATATGGGCACCTTAGAAGCCCCACTAGCCGCCATCTCTTTCTGCTGCGGTGCCTTCGTCACCGCACCCTCCATCTACTCCATCAATGCCTGACCGCCATCTTAGGATCAGGCAGCACATGGCCTCCGTTTATCTGCACTTCACTGCCTCTCAATGGGTGTCAGGCTCCTCTCAGGCGGTAGTGCCTGGCCTGCCCGGTGGACCCCCGGCCTCTCCTTACACGGCCTCCAGCCAGGTTAGCTCGGGGTGGGACTTGTTGCCCCAGCTCCGTCAAGGGGCCTCCACCATTCTCTCTGGGCTGCCGCAGTAGGCAGCTGGCACCTCTCTGGGCCTCTGCAGCAAGCGCCCTGCACCTTGAGCACCTGTGCCCCGGTGCTCTTTCAGGGTTGGAGAGTCCCCTAGGTGCTCTATACAGCCACCAGTCTTGACTTGACCGTTCCCACAGTCGCTCATGTGTTGGTGGCCTAACGAAGGCCCGCTCCCAGCCAACTCTACAATCTATCAGCATCCAGGAGCCCCGCCAACTCCCATGATCGTCTTTTAGCATCAGACTGCTCTACACAGGTATGTGATGATAATTAAAGCATGTTGCTGCCGGGATTAGGTGTAGACACCTGATTTTCGAATAGTGCTGCCATGGAGCCCTCGTGGATTACGTCCACTCAGCCATCTTGGTTGGCCACGCCCCCCTTAACTGTTTATTGATGATGTATTTGCCCCTTTTGGATACTTTCGACAAAATTATTCTTTAATTAAACCATAGGCTCTGGCTTATCATTCCTTGTCTCCTCAAGTTGAATGTGCATTCCAATTGATCTATTTAGGAATAAGGAGAGATCAACATAGAGAAATCTCAGAGCATCAGGTACTAATGCAGTTGTTTTGTATTGCCTCAACAGAATTATTGGGTGCATGATTTTAGTCCAACTTAATTTCTTCATAGGGTTCGGACTAGCTGTGATAATTCTTTACTTGTATAGTCTGGTTTTAAGACTCTATACATGAACCTAATTACTAGTTTGTAAGTCAGTTGTCCAATTCTTGGTACTCATTGGATAGCCAGATATTGGACCCCCTATATCCAACCCCTCATTAGCACAAAGCAAGGTCCATCAGAGGACCAAATGAGTGTTGGAGAGATAATGGTAATAAGAAAATCAGAATAAAAAACGGACCAGTTTATTTTTTATTAACACCAGCAACATATTTTCTGAGTCTCCAAAGGAAGAGAATAAAGCAAATTACTATTTCAGGTTGACTTACCTTATTCATCAAACTTTTCTTACGCAGCCAACTACACAGCAAAAAGAAGAAGTATCAGTACAACTGCACTGCACAATAAAATATCTGATATAGGGTTTTTTGCCCACGTGGGACATGAAAGAGGAAAGCCTTGCCAGGTCTTTTCCTGTGCACTGTCAGTCTGAGCATGCACACAACCACTCGTTAGAAAATGTTTCCATTTCTAGGGCAAATATTTTAAATATATTCACTTTTAAGAAAATGTTGTAGGCACATGCAATATTCATTCAGATTTCACTGATCTCCTGCAGGGATATGCTGCAACAATCTTGCATAGCAAGGTCACGCAACGGGGCAGACTTACTAAGGTTTCACACAACATTGCTGAGGTGGGTTGGGTGAAATTGAGAAAGTTGAAATGCACCATATGTATTAAGATACAGATCATGTCTGTTCTCTCCTTACATTGGTGAACTTGAGGTTGCCTAGTGCCAACGCCGGTATCCTTGCGCCTTACTGCAAGGGGGCCTGCATTACAAGCAGGATTTTTTTCGGGAAGGAAGGGGTACCTTTCTCCACAAAAACAATTCTAAAGGCATTTTGCATTTTATATGCATGATGCGGGATGCACCACCTATAGAAAACAGAAGTGACATGGAGATATAAAGATATTCCTCCTCATTACGCCTGGGTCTGGGAGGCACACCATTTTGGTGCAATCCCAGGTTTACTGACCTTAGTATAGTTGTGATTGCGTCAAAATCGAAGAGTGGATGCGTGAGAAAAGCCATGTAAGGTGGTGCAAACTGGCCCTTGCGTGGCTTTTTAAATCTCTACTAATACTTTGCATCATGGGTTCAGCAAAAAAGAGGTGCAGTCACACTACAAAATGCTAGTAAATCTGCCCCAGAGTATCTAGTGCCATGATTGAAAACATACATCTGTATCTGTATATCATCATATAGGAGAGCCATGAGAGATGGTCTATTGATGTGAGACAAAACTGCAGGTAACAGAAAACTCTGCTGCGTGTTCTGTGGACCACATATTGTACTTTCTTTCTTACCCTCTGTTTTCTATTTTCTACATCTCAAAGCTTCATGTGGCCCTTTAGCCATGGTTCCAGGGCAAGGAAGAACTCAAAGGAACACCTTCTTTTTAAAAGATCATGTATAATCAACATCCTGGTGAATCCATAATTGGCCATAACAATGTGATTGTCCCAAACCAACATGGACCATGTTTAGATCATAACTCAATTGAAATGGATCCAAAAGGTGATTTTCTTTTCTGTAAATCCGGGATAACCACCTCATTGGGGGTCAAGAGGTTCTATTTTGATTTGGAAGAGCAGATGAATGAAGGAGCTAACCAGGTGGTGAAGGGTCACATTATGCTTGAAGGATGGGTTAATAAACTGATTTATATGGGTAAACTAAATGTGAATGTGAGAACATCTGATTTCCATTCCAGAGTTGCCTGGAAAAATGTCAATCAGAGTCTTTGGCCAGCTTCAAAAAGTGGTTTACAATAAAAACAAAGTTGAACACTTCCTGGTTAATCTCTTAATTAAATATAAGAAAATATTTCTGCTTCAGTTTATGAAATTGGTGAATCTTGTATGGCTGATTGGCTATGTGTAGTAGTGCAATAAAATTGTAATTTTCAATATTGGAGGCTTAAAAAAATTGTTAAACATTTTTGGGATAGAATTAATTATAGTATCGCTATGCCGAAGAAAACATGGGTTGAGAAGAAAGTGATTTGCTTAGTTTTAACTCTATCTGTAATTCTTGCAAGCAGGAGTCTTTAAACGGCACACACACAAAAACACAAACACACATTCTTGCATACAAACACACACACATTTATGTGCATAGGATAGAGTGCATGCTTAGTGTGGGTACATCAAGCAGAGGCTAAAAAAATGTGGTGGCCCCAAAAGTGACATTGCACTTCTTACTCCTTTAGGGTTCCTTACTCCTCAATTCATAAAAATACGACTGAATGGAATTACACAAGACTCGTCTTAAAACTAGAACTTTACTCAATGAAGTTCCATTGCTTGTTGTGGTGTTTATCTGTTCAGTAGTTTTCAACAGACTGAGCATGAAGAGGTTACATTTCTGGACTGGTTTTGCTGACTTTCATGGTCCAAAAATGAAAAAACAAATAGTCAAATTTGATTAAAGTAGGACTTTAGATTCCCATTGTCTCTTTCAGTGCTGCAAAGGCAAATTCATGTCCATGCCCATGTGATTCTGAATGGATGCAACACCAGGAAAATGTTCCAACTGCCATTATGTGATGTTGGAACTTGGGGGCTGATTATGATTTTGGCGGTGCTGTGTCGATTCAGCACTGCCAAAGCCGTTTCTTTTGCTTTTTGCTGTCCCACGGTGTTTTTGTGAAAACGGGCACCGCAATGGGAACGCAAAAGAAGCTCCAACATGGCATGGATTGTGAAGTCCATGCCGCTGGAACTTGGGGTGCATGCAAATAGGAGGACACATGTTGTGCCCCCCTGAATGCCTCCCCATGGTGGCAGGGGTATGGGGGCCCTGTAAGGCACTCTTTGTTTCCCCTCCGCCAACCTTTTAATGGTGGTGAGCCCCCCATGAAAAGGCTGGCAGAGGGGAATCTCATAAAATGCTCAGTGGACTGTGACTGTCCATCCTTGCATATTATATAAGCCTGTGCAGTTCCCTGGCACAGCTGGTGCAGAGGTGGATGGTCCAAAATACTGCCTTGGAATAGGGCAGATGCAGGACACCCACCACTGCGCCACCGCGAGTACAGTAGTCAAAGACCACCATACTCATAATCGGCCCAGACAAGGTCTCAATACATTAGCCCCTGGCTCAACCCTAGGCAGCTGGCTGCGAACACAGAGGCTTAACTCAGGAGACAGGCATGTAAAGCATTTAAATACACCAATGTGTAAGACACAACACAATAAAATTCCCACATCAATTTATAAAAATAGGAATTATTTTATTCTATTCTTTGAATGTCTTCAAAATAACAAACATTCAACATAGGATGGAGAGAAATATGAATATTTGAAGATTAATAACTTTATAGTGCTTAAAAACATATGGTGCCAACTTGGGACATCTGGTCACGCTTGTCTGGGCCAGAGTCAAAGTTTGAGGCTAATTGCGATGGAGCCCTGGTCGGATACACTAAGTGGGAGGACCCGGTCAAAATTTTACCTTCGGACTGAGAAACATTTCTGGTGGATTTTCCTGAAGACATCGAAATTGAAGAAATTAAAATAGTCTGCAGCAATGAACTTTATAAATGCATTTGGAACACACATTTCTGGTCACATGACAATGAAAACAAATAGAAAAGTAGATAAGCAACACAATGTAGCAGTAAAGCATTAGGTGATTGGTTAATAACACAAAGCAGACTATAAACACAACCCAATACTACCACCAACTACCATTGAGACTCTGTTGCAGGTTGGAAAGCAATAACGCTCTATTTCTTCTTCAAAAGACTGGTGATGCACAAATTAGAAGCTTTAGTTATAACTATAACTTTAGAATTTCTAAAGTTTGAGTAGTTTAAAGTTGGGTTTGTATAAAAAGAATTATTGTAATTTTCCTAACTGTAACTTAGCTTTAAGGTTTGTTTTTTCATTAATTAAATCTGAATGTTTTTTTTAATACACGTGTTTCAAATCGTAGTGTTGAGTGCCATTCAGTTGAGTGTTTTTAAGTGAGGTGAGAGTAAAGTATAGTGCAGGACAGTGTCATAGAGTGTAGTGTCATAGAGTGTAGTGGTGTACAGTAGAATAAAGCATAGTGGAGCAGAATGAAGTATGGTATAGTGCAGTGGTGTACAATGGAATACCATTTTGTAGAGTGGAGTACAGTAGGGTGGCATAGATTGGAGATGCTTAGAGTGAAATAGTTTAGAGTAGAGTATCATAGAGTAGATTGGCTTAGAGTGAAGTTGCATAAAGAGGAGTGAGGCAAAGTATAGTTGTATACAGTGGAATAGCGCAGAGTGTAGTGCAGTACATTGTGGCGGTGTACAGTGGAACAGGATACAGTGGAGTGCCATACAGTGGAGTGGTATACAGTGTAATCATTTTGAGTGAAATGGTGTACCTTTGAGTGAAGATAATATACACTGGAGTTGGGTACAGTGTAATAGTGTACATTAGAGTAGTGTGGATTGTAGTTGTGTAAAGTGGAGTGCTGTAGAGCAGAATAGTGTAGAGTCTGATGGTGTAGAGTGGAGTGGCATAAAGTGGAGTGGGTACAGAAGAGTGGCGTATAGTAGAGTGGCCTAGACTGGAGCGGCATAACGGGATTAGTGTAGAGTGGAGTGGCGTACAGTAGAGTTGTGTACAGTGGAATAGCATACAGTGGAGTGGAGTGTGGCACATTGGAGTGGACTAGACTGGAATAGCAAAGAGTAGAGTGGTGTAGAGTGAAGTGGCATAGAATGGAGTGGCGTAGAGCAGAATAGTGCAGAGTTTAGGTGCGGAGAGTGGAGTTCCATACAGTGGAGCAGCATACAGTGGAGTCGCATAGAGTGAAGCAGTGTAGAGTGGAATGTTGCATCGTGGAGTGGCATAGAGTGTAGTGGTGTAGATTGCAGAGAGTGGAATGGTGTACAGAGGAGTATAGTAGAGTGGAATAGCATATAGTGGAGTAACATACAGTGCAGTGGCATACAGTGGAATACCATAAGGTGTAGTGGCACAGAGTGGAGGTTTGTGGACTGGAGTGGTGTACTGGATTGGCAAAGAGTGTAGTTGAGTACAGTGGATAGCAGACAATAGAGTGGCTTGGAGTGAAGTGGCGTAGTCTGGAGTGGGGTACAATGGAGCACAATAGCATACAGTGAAGTGTTATAGAGTGAAACGGCAGAGTGGAGTGTGGTAGAGTGTAATGCCGTACAGTGGAATAGTGTACAGTGGAGTGCGGTACAGTGGAGTTGCATAGTTTGGAAAAGCATACAGTAGAGTTCTGTAGAATTGAAGGGCACGCAGTGGTTGGTATAGAGTGGAATGAGGTACAGTATTATCGTGTTGAGTGGAATTGCATATATTGGAGTGGAACATTATAGAATGTAGTGTTGTAGAGTGGAGTCCGTGTAGTAGAATAGCGTAGAGAGGAGTAGCGTATAGTAGAGAGTCATACACTGGAGTGGCATTCAGTGGCACTCAATAAAATGTCATAGAATGGGGTGACGTAGAGAGGAGTGTCATAGAGTGGAATAGCATAAACTGCAGTAACATAGATTGTAGTACCACAGAGTAGAGTGACATACAGTAGAGTAGGGTATACTGGAGTGGTGTACAGTAGAATAACGTTGAGTGGAGTGGCATATAGTGGAGTGACATAAACTTGAGTGCCTTATAGTGGAATAGCATAGAGGAGAGTGGAGGGTTGTACAGTGGAATAGCATAGTCTACAGTAGCAGACATTGCATTGATGTAGAGTTAAGTGGCATAGAGTGGAGTGGTGTACACTGTAATACCATACAGTGGAGCTTCATAGAGTAGAGTGGTGTTTACCAGACTGGCATAGAGTGGAATGGCATAGAGTGCAATAGTGTAGAGTATAGTGATGTACATTCTAGGTGCGTTGAGTGGAATAATGTAGAGTAGAGTATGGTGGCATGGCATACACTGTAGTGGTGTACACCACAGTGTAGTGGAATGGAGTGGTATAAACTGTAATAGCTTACAGTGGAGTGGTTTAGAGTGGATTGGCAGACAGTGGAGTGTGGTACAGTGGAGTGGCATACACTGGATCAGTGTAGAGTGGAGTGGCATATAGTGTAGTGATGTAGAGATAAGTGGCGTCAAGTGTAATATAATAACATGGAGTGTAGTGGTGTAGAGTGGAGTGTGGTACTTGAAACAGACGTATTGTGAAAGTGGGTGAAGAGATGTAGCTGTGATGTGCCAGGAACATAGATTATGACCAGAAAATGCAAATTTTTGGTTGTAGGTGTATATAGTGTAAGTAGTGATAAAGATATAAGTATTAAAATACTTAGGGGCTCACCGCCGAACACGTGGTGACAGTCCCTGGACTGCCAGACTGGCGGTCCACCTGCCGTATTACAAATACAGTGGTGCGACAGGCAAGTCACAACCACCAGGGATCATGTATCTCGCGGGGGTGGCGTGGCGGTGAGAGGCTCTAATAGGATTGTGGTGCTGCTGCGGCACAACTGAGCATATTAAGAGTTTCCTCACCACCACAGTTTTCATGCAGATGGGGTCACCATGAAAATTATGGCAGTGAGGAAACCTATTGCCTCAAATACATAATGTGCCTGCAGGGGGCACATGTTGTACCCCCCCTGTGTGCAACCAACCTCTTTTCCAGAACGGCACTGAATTTACAGTCTATGCCATGCAGGAAAGGGCAGTGGCATTCCCATTGCGGTTCTTTTTAATAGGCACCGCCATGGGAACGCCGAAGGACTGCCTACCAGACCAGAAGATTGCCTGTAACCTGGCAGGCAGTTGGCATTCAAGTTTGGCAACCCTGGAGCAGAGTAATGGCATTATGGCCCACTCCAGGACAGCCAAACTTGTAAACAGGCCCTTAGACTATGATATTTTGTGTTGCTCCATACTGTGGTGACTTTGCGGTATACTACGATACATGCTGATAAGAAGGCAATATCTGATAGGCTAATGGCTGTCTTTACAAAATGTAAAAGGCAGCCATGTAGTTTTCAGGACACTTTCCATGCGTTATGGGTTAGGGCCTTATAAATAGGTACAGCCTGGCTATGTAATCCTGGAAAATAAATGGGTATAATAGAATATCGAACTTGGAATGTTTTAAAGAAGTCATTGATAGTAACAAGATTGTGTGTTTGCAGGAGACCTGGCTGTGCGACGAATCCCTATTGATTGAAGGGTTTGTCCAACAGACTAAAGCAGGAAGGAAGAAACAATATGGACTACCCTTGGGTGGTAGATGACGTTGGTTTCAATAAAAGTTGCCAGGAAGGTAATCCCCTTGGAAGTAAAATGCAAATGGGAAATGGGTTGTAGAGTGTTGCTGTTGAACATAGACCCACCATACGAAGGTATTGTCATTATAAATGTGAATACACAGAAGGGTGAAGAGAATGATTACAAGTCAGAACTGGGAAAATGTAAAGACGATGTGCAGTACTTAACTGACAATTACTATAAGGATGTACTTATTGTGCTGGGTGATTACAATCATAAATTAGATCCTCAGAGGATTGACCCATGGTGAAAGGAGCTGCTGACTTCATACAAGATAAATGATGCCATCTTCCCGATGGTGGATATGTCAGTACAATATAGGGCTCTAGGGCAAATTATGGGCTCAATGGGTTTAGTTTGCATAAATGGCAGATTGGAGACAGATCTACCAGCAAATTGTACATTTAAGATAGGCCAGCAACCCTGTCCAATTGACTATGTCTTTCCACATGATTGGAAATTTTAATTAACTAAGGGCCATATTTATAATAACTGACGCATCCCTGCATATCAGCAGGGATGCGCCAGTTATTTTGCGCCCCAGCTCCGCCATCATGGATGCGCCGCATTTATAATGCGGCGCACCATGGGGCAAAAACGGCACAGATGCGCCACGCATCTGTGCCGTAAAAGTGGCGCATTGCTGGAGTTGCATCGCAAGCGTGACGCAGCTCTAGCAATGCTCTGGGGGGCCCTATCTGCACAATGCTGCGTCAATCCTTACGCCTGCTTCAAGCAGGCGCAGGGTTTTGACGCAGCATGGGCTCAAAAGTGACTGAGTGAAATCTTGTAGATTTCACTCAGCCACTTTTAGGAGGCGTTCCTGCGCCGGAACGCCCCCACCTGCCCTGGAACGCCTACATGTGGTGCAGGGCTTTACAACGTGACGCATCTCCCAGATGCGTCACGTTATAAATACCCCGCACCATGGCGCAGGATTTGCGCCGCTGCTGCGTCACAAAAGTGACGCAACGGCGGCGTAAATGAGGCGCAAGTCAAACATAAATCTGCCCCTAAGAACTTTGAAGTGGCAAGAATGGAGGGAAGCAACCCTTACCCGCTAAAGCTCAGAATATACAGAGCAAGGGAAAAACAAAGAAATAAAGCCCTCCAGGTCAATATTGACTACCCAAGGCGTCTAACAACACGTATATCTGAGGAGCATATTGTAAAATTAGGGGCGGTACAGCAGAATCAAACGTTAGGAAATATTCTGAATAACGCGGATAATACCTGGTATGAAAATATAATTATCCAAGTGGTTGAATGCCTAAGGGTTAAAATAAAATCAAGAAGATCCTGTGAGGGTAGGAAAAATAGAACCCAATTCACAGAAAAGACTTGGTTTGATGAACAATATGTAAATTAAAAGCAAACATCAGACATAGAGAAAGAAGACTCAGGGGAAGGTATAATGTAGAATCATTCCACAACCTCCAGAAATTAAGGATAAAATATAAAATGATTATCAGAAATTAAAAAAGGATATAGAAAGAGAGCTGCTGGTTAAAAACTACTGTCTGTGATAAAATCCAAAGACATAAAAGGTTTTTGGAAGCTGGTCTTGGACAAAGGCAAAACATTAGGGACCTTGAACTGTGTAGTACCAGAAGATGATTGGGTAAGGTATTTGGGGAAAATGTATGGGAAATGGCCAGCAAAAGAGAGATTGAGAACTATACTGTGGCCAGGTGTGAGAGAGGAGATTAAGGAATACTGCACACCGAGAAATATTTAAAAAATCATATCTAACCTTACCTTGACGAGAGCTGCCGGACCAGACAACCGCCCTGCAGTGATCATAAAAAACAGGCCAGAGTGGTGGGAAGAATGTTTTTCAAAATAGTTCTTAGGGATCCTTAATACTGGTCTTGTACCAGAAAAATGGAAAGGAGCAATTATAAGGCCCATCCACAAACAAGGTGATATCAAAGCCCCAAAGAACTATTGATTAATTAACCTACTGGATGTAGGAGAAAAATTATTTGCAAAAATAATTCTGGAAAGACTCAAGGACTGAGCTGAAGGAAATCAAGTGGTGCCCCCTGAACAGGGGGGGTTTAAGGAGGGGCACTCTTCAGTCGACCACTGATTTGAACTATGGTCCATCGTGCGTAAGTATATCGAGCAGAGGGGCAGTTTGTTCTGCTGTTTTGTAGACTTCCGCGCAGCGTTTGTCCTGGTGGACCGTAAAACATTTTGGGAGATGTTGCTCGGCGTTTCAGCGCGCGCAACAACATTTGTTTTATTTTTTTTTTTTTTACATTACTCGGGTCGGCCACGAGCCAGAGTTTACTACCCCCACCCTGCCCCTCCCCGCCCCGCCGCACCACCCCGCGACACTCCCTCCGCTGGCCGCAACTGTGAGAAAGTATGTGTTCAGCAACCAAGGTCGTGTCAGATGGCAGTTCATGTAGTTTCAAATTTGAACAGCGCCCACTGCCATGGCTTACCCAATATAACATGGTGCAGCTTCTTCTGTGACATGTAAAACATGCAGCCCATGCTACTTTGTGCTTCCAGTGCAAGTGTAAGTGCTTGCAAAGCGCTCCCTGTTATGTTGTGGTACCTGAATTTCATGTTATAATAGTGTCTAGCTTAAATAGTGTGTTCTAAATATTGTGTAGTAAACTATCACTACATTGGAGTTAATATTAGAAAATCTACATCCAATGATATTTAAGACACTCCATTTATATTATACAATATTTCTGCTCATAATATTCTGACACAATCATCACCTACTGCAGCCAAATTATTATGTAAAGATGTTCACTAAACCAGTAAAGTTTTAAAATGTACCTATCTCGGCCAACAGGCGATTTATAGTCAGTAGAAGATGCAGTTTTCCACATACCAAAAATGATGTCCGCTCTGATCAAAAGCAGAGAGAAAGGAGCTCTCCATTTGAACAAACAGGAAATAACCACCAGCAAAAATAATGGTTCATTGGAGGATGAAATCATAAGACAGCTAAATGAGCCCAAGGTTTCTATATCATAGCACGGGTTGAGGTTGCAACCATCGAAAGAAATGGATAAGTGTAAAAAATTAAAAGTTATGTAACAGCAGTGTTAACACAATTGAATGATGTATATGACTAAAAATATGTAAAGACATAAGGCCAATAAATGTGTGATTTCCTTTGTGCCGAAGTAGACATGAAAGTGATGGTGTCTGCTATTGCATTTATACAAAACACTACCTAAAGAAACAAAAATGGGACTATAGGCTTGGTCAATGATGCATAACCATGTCCCTATTTTCCACCGCAGAGAACAGTGACCTCCTACGCGCAGGCATAAGCACCCACCCATTGACCAAGGTGGTGAAGTAATTAGAAGTCACATAAAGCAATACCAATAAGAAAATATACATTGAATAGGTGTCACACAGATCTGAAATTAGGGATATTCAGGTTGGAGGGCACAAAACAAGTTAAGGACACTTTGGTGGAATAAAGTTATACTTTCGAAACGCTTGAGCCTGAATAGCCAAGAATTACGTTTACTTAGTGAATTCAGCAAATCGCCCAAAAAAAGAATACGTATCAACAAAATGCAGAGGGCGATATGAATGGAAATAATGAGAGGGTAGAAATTCAACCAAGGACGGAGGACATGCCAAGACACTGAGCCCGATTTAGAGTGTGGTGGATGGCATACCCCGTCACAAACATATCCTATATCCCGTCCTTCGTATTGCATACGCCATAGGATACAATGCACTTGTAATACAACCGATGGGATATTCTTCACGTTTATGATGGAGTATCGCTTCCACCAAATTCTGAATCAGGCCCATTGTTTGCAAAACCACCAAAGTTACAAATGCAGTACAAACAAGGAAATGAAAACAAAGCAGCATTGATAGATAAAGGTGGTTTGAAAAAAAGGTTTTTGAAAGAAAAGTTTGTTGGGGAAGGGTCACAGCGAAATATCTTCCAGACACCTCTGAATGTTGTAGAGGAAGACAGTATGGTCTTGGGTAGTGAATGAACTCCATCCTTTCTGAATAGATTTGGCATGTCAAACCTGAAGTCGTTGTAGAAGATAGACGACACTGCACAATCATGCATAAATGTTGAAACAAATAATTTGTCTGATACTAATCCCATGGATCATTTCTTCCAAACGCTGTTCCAGAAATGATGACATCACAGTGCTTCCAAGAACAGGAACATTGCTTGTGTAGTGTTGCACATAGTTTGAATCTGCTTTGTCTGAAAATCCTTAAAATTAAAACGTGTATTGTAACATATTTTTAAAAATATATAATCAGAAAATGCCAACATGGAATTGTATGCTTTAACTTTACTGGAAATTTGAGATCTCATTGTACATATAAAGTAACACAGGAGCAAAAATTAATGAGTTAAACTATAGGAAAACAAAACAAAAATTATTGTAGCAAAAAATTGAAGGTAAATGTATCATCTGAACTGGAATGCCAAGGCTCAAAAGTTAAGAAAATGATGGGAGCTATCATAGAAGTAAAATATTGGAGCACTTAAAGGAAAACTGAATAGGGAGGAGGCTACTGGCTATTGGAAGAGATGAGCAGCACCTAGAACTAGATTTGCAATGATTTTGCATCAGGGTTACAGCTCTGATGCAACATCATTTTTGGTATTTACAACCCATTCATAGCCACTTTGCATGATTTAGTAAATACAAAGTAATGTAACACACTGCATAGTGGTGCTTTCAATTATTTTGCAGCTGCTAGGCATGCCATGGGTGGAACATAGACATTCCCATGCATCATCACAAAGATTGTTGATGTAAACCCGGATTTACTAAGGTCAGTAAACCTGGGTTTGCTTGCGTCATACAGGTACGCTTATTAGACAGAGGCCTAAGAAGGAGAAATATCTTAATCTTTCCTAGTTACTTCCATTCTGCAGCATCCACTTAGTTTTTGTTGGCCTTAGGACTCTGTGCACTTTACCACTGATAACCAGTGTGAAAGTGCAAGCGCTCACTCCCGAAAACATGTTAAAATTGGATCACACCTGATTGGCATATTTGATTTACTTATAAGTAAGGCACCTAGTTTTCAGTTTTTACTGATTTTTACAGTAAAATACATACAGAAAACAATGTGTTTACTGCTAACCGAACTGTAGTGAGGTATTGCAGTTGTATTTTGTTTTGCAAAAAATGATAAGGGTAAAAATGTGTAATATTTTTTCTGGCCCTCACAGACCACCAGTGGCGGGGCCGGCGGTAGTGCCAGTGCTCCAGAAATGGTAGAGGAGGCGGTTGGAGGGGAAGTTCTAGCGGTAGCAGTTACGGTTGGTGGTAAGTCAGATAACTTGCTTATTGATAAATTAAGTATGCTCACAGTATTTGTTAAGTGAGGCAGGCATCCCACCCATCATTATTCATAACCTCCCTGCCCATGGCATTTCCTCACCCATGACCTGACTGCAGCATTGTTTGATTCGGCACTGCAGTGTTCACTGTGCATTGTGCGTCTTATTCAATTAATGTGGCATTTACAAAGTTTTCAATGCATTATAAACTGAAAACAAAGTGGTTCTCCCAGTTCCCACTTAGTCACCTCCCAGTACTTCACTCGTTTATTCTTTCCTACGTTCTCTTCCAGCCTACCAAACAAATGTAAAAATCCATTGTTGGCATGTGCCATATTTTTCTGGCCAATTGATTTATGTACATATATTTCATGGGTTCCATAATAGACTTACGCCTATTCAACTATTTCCGTTTCAACATTCATCAACTACAGTGAATGACTAGGTGAAAACGTAGCACATGCTGATTAATGACACCTCACTATTCTATAGCAAAACCTATAGCAAAACCTCTATTTACCCAGTCTAATCCCTCTAACTTACCCTGCAGCACAGTAAGTTTAGTTTCCTTACTGCCAAGCAAAGGTATTTGTTGACAATAATCTGTGGTGGAGAGTGAGGAAAGGATGTAAATTGGGAATAAATGATTGGTTGTGATGAACATGCCAAATTAAATCTTTACCCTGTTCCTTTCCCTGCACTGCAGTGTATCGTTGTTCCTACTGCCTACTTATGGCAGACAGGATATTCCCGTTTTATATGTGACATGTGTGACGTGGTATTATTATTATTCATCTGCCTGTGTGGAGTTAGGGTAGAAATGAAAGGCAGTCGGAGAAGATCAGGGCCATTGGATTTAAGTAAAATAATTGTCCATTACAGCTGCCCCAGCTGCAGACTGCAGAGAGTAGCAAAGTACCCGGCCTGCTAGCATGCCTCCATTAATTTAGTGCAACAAGAATACTTGTGCTGCATAGTACAGAATGCCTTACTCATTAATGAGAGGTAACATATTTTTATTTTCATACACAAAGGGTCTTATTTAGAAAGTTCTGGCACAGGGCAGTGTTGCAAGGAATCTTGCTGTGCTGCCCTGTGTCAAACGAAAAGGACAGGAATGTGCTGTATCTATGAGATTCAGCACATTCCTGTCCTTTTCCCCTGTGCTGGCACAAAACGGGCTGCCATGTGCCAACACAGGCACCCTTGCACCATGGTCCAAGGGTGTCTGTGTTGTAGGGGTGATTTTTTTTGCACAGGAAGGGACACCTTCCTACACAAAAACAATCAAGAGAGGTGTTTCCTCTTTCTATGTGTCCAGCAGAATGCAGCACACTTAGAAAGTGGAAAAACGAGCCGAAATAGGGATATTTCTCCCTGTTGCACCTCCCTAACACCACCCGTGTAGTGGTATTAGAATCTGAGACATTCCAAGGTTTACGATTCCTTGTAAATCTGGGAATACTTCAGGTTCCATGGGTGTTGCGTGGTAACACCCACAGCAACACACGGAACACGCCTTTCACGCAATATTCTGCGTGAAAGGGGCACATATTTACAAGGCCATGGAAAGCCACACAAAGTGGCTTTGTGTTGCCATGTACATATGCTGTGGCATATCAAGCCAAAGGAGCGCAAAAAAAGTGAAGCTGCAGCAGTGCAAAAAGTGCTGCTAGGGGCTTCGTAAATGAGGCCCAAAGTGGCTGTTTTTTACTAGGAAATCCGATAAAAGAAAAAACCACTTTGTTTTGAATTAGTGGTATTCTGGCTCAATGCCATGCAGCCAGTCAGTGCTTTTATGTAAGACATGTGTTGGTAAAACCTGGCCCTGTGATTAATCACATCAAAAATTCCAATGCCCCTAGGGGACCAGTAAAGGGCTGCTAATGTGCCACTATATAAACAAGTGTTTACACAGAGCATTGTTTACAATATGTCTTTACATTTGTTTTTTACATAACTACTCCTGCTGGTCCACCACCACCACTATCTTCGGCAGGATATAGCAGACCGGCTGCGGTAGCACTGGACGGAGGGCATCCTGACTGAATATCATCAGCTGGTGGCTCTGGAGGAGTAGGAGGAGGCAGAGGTATCTGCCTAGGACCTCATTTCCTCCACCCAGCCGCCAGAGCCTCCAACACTGCCACAACATTGTCAGCACTGCTGGCAGCTGGGATCCTCCTGAACCACCACTGCTGTCACCCTCCTACCCAGACCGCTTCCAACACCACCTACTTTGAGAGCAGGCCCTGCTTTGCCAGGATGTGGCAAATCTTCACCAGGAGTTGGAAAGCCTTTAGACTTGCATAGATAATACCCTCTGGAGCCATTTTTTATTTTTTGTTTCGGGTGAAGAGGGTGGGAATTGGGAAGGGAATGGGACATTGCTTTGGACTTTTCTTTGGACATTGGTTGGGGATAGGTGATTTTTTGGAGAGAGGGGTGGGCCTGTTGTGGGTGGAGAGAGTGGGTTTTATGTAAATTGCTAAGTAAAATGAAATGAAAAAAGTACTGTCACTTTATGCCTGAAATTGTGTTTTACTTTTACTTTGCACTTCTGCCTTTGTTTTTTTAATTCGCTTATCAAAGTGCATACCATTTAGTTATAACCATATCCTACTACCCTCTGTAACTATATTGACCACTGGGGTCTATTCTGCCGGTGCCTATGCATATATATTGTCTACAACAACCTAGACAAACAACACCTTATTCCTAAGCTTCAGTAGAAGTTAGTTACTAAGTAAATGATTTCACTTCACTCCATAGTTCTCTTACATGAATAGATGAGGCAATAGCTGCTACCTCTATCACTCTTCCTAAACCTTATAGCAGGGTTGTCAAGGTGCCTTCTTAATGGTAGTGGTAGTAGTTGCAAGCTAGTGCACTATCAGGGAAGCCATCGAAAGTGAGGTCCCACTCCAGTCCCACCTAGGTGAACTCCAACTGTAGGATTATTCAAAAGGATTATCCATCACAGGCAACTGGATTTAAAGAAAACACAGAGTTAGTGGGTTATATTTATATCATAACTTTACAAAGACTGAGATGAGACTACCACCATGACACAAAGACCTTATATTATAACAAAAACTAGCAATAGTAACTTCTTCTGCTCAATGGGAAACTATTTTTTAAAGTAAACATACAAGATCCTTGATTCAGGAGAAGTAGACTCAGAGTTAGGAGTGGACAAGGTTAAGTGTTTATGCAACCCTAGACCTGAATGATAATGCTGATGGATGATGGTATATATCCATATTATGGATCCCTTTTATGCGTGGGGTAGTAAGTGGGGCTGGTGTGGACTATTGTTCAGTTGATAGAAGATCCTGCAGTGAGTTGGTGTTGCTTTCACCACATCTGCCTCACCAAGTGTGTGATCCAATTTTGGTGTAAATGGAGGCACATCAATAAATCCCACAGGTTGGGGAAAGTGGGTTAGGGGATTTGATGGATGGATGGGAAAGGGGAGTTGGGGAAAGGTGTTACAAAATTAAACACTAAACAACAACAATGCACATCAGGGTGATCAGCAACATATCATCATCATCATCAAATCATTTGTGGAAGGAAAAGAAAGAATGACAGCCCAATTAAATGCATTGCAAACAGCCCTTCAGCCCCAGAAGTTCCAAGTTATTATATATCTAAATGTTCTGTCAGCTAGGTTTGAAAAATACACAATTATGGCGTGTGAACCCACACAGATCTGAAAATTATGTTGTTATACTGTGTAAATGTCAAATTGGGCAGTGCATCTGCATTCTTCTTTGAATGCCCATCTTCTTGGGTGCCTGGCTGAACCATTCCAGCAAGTTAAGCAGGAGTGTTATGGAGTTTTGTTTTGTGCAGGAAAAGAGCAGACCTGGGGATTGTAAAACAGAAACAATATTGAAGGGTCAAGGAGAAGGATAGAAGGTAAACTTCATGAGGAGTGTACCAAGACTCAGAGGCAGGGCAAGAGCATACGCTGCTGCAATCATTCATTATGACTCATGTGCGTTTAACTGAGAAGTGAGAGCAATTTTACAACCAATTTGGGACAAGTAACTGCATGAACCGGGCTGATAATTCTCCCAACTATGATCCTAACATTTAGCCAAGTGCATGCATCATGTGATGATGTGACATCACATGTCTTTCTCATGTTATAAAAGGCATCCCCTGACCACAACCACATAATAGAGGAGTTTTACATTAGAGCTAGTACATACACTCAGCAGCATTTCCCAAATCAATGCACCTTTCTCCAGTCCACAGAGCTGATTAGGCCTCTTTGAGTCATCATTGTGTTGGTTTCCGTTTGAAGTTGATAACTTCATTCTTCTGGATGTTGAGGTAATCCCACCTTGAGTCCTTCCTGACTCTGAATAACGAATCAGTCTGACTCCGTTCTGACCCAAATAAGATTTGGAGAGATAGACCTGCAGAGCACTGCTGTTTCATGAACAAGAAGAGAAAACGAATTTGAGTATTTTGTGTAGATTTGTGTTTTTTAATTAAATTGACTGGTCTAGTCTCTGAAGAACAAGAACAAGAAGTTCAGCAAGGTGTGGACCCTGCAATTAAATCATGCTAAAGGTGAAAGGGCCAATCACATGCAGGAAAAATCACCTATTGGGCCCCAAACATTGCAAATCATAGAAATCAAATTTATAAATGAGTTCAACAACCTCCCTTACTGTCTGCCATCACATGAATCATCACTCACAAGCACCCAATCATATATCACTTATTGGTACAATAGTTACTTGTTCTAATACAAGCACGGTGGTACACAATTTCTATCTTCACATTTGATGGAAGCAACATATTGGCAGTCTTGTAAATCAAATAATTTTTACTGGGGCAGCCGTGCTACGGGATGATAAAAAGAAGAGCTGGAGGCAGGCATTGTCTCCAATGTACTTGAAGGGAATAGGTATGCTTCTTCACTGCATACTGGTCCAAGTCACATCCGGCCATACATGTGCCTAAAATGGTGGGTCTGCATAAGTCAGACACAAACACAATTACAATGTTCCTCTAGCAAAGCAGTTTGATGATAAAAAATGTAAAAGTTCTAGGATGGAATACTCAGTCGGAGAAGTAGAGTTCATCCTCATACTCAGGTGGTTCACCCAGAAGTTGGTCAGCTAATATACTTGAGTCTGACCAATTGATATGAAGTGTTGGTTCATTTTGATCATGGTCAATCTCTCTATGTATTGAGGTGAGAGACTGCTCCTTTTCAATGTGACAACTGCTCCAGCTGCAGTGAACACACGGTCAGCAGATACACTGGCTACCGGATAAGCCAGACACTTTATTGCTAGCCTGCTAAGTTCTGGCCATTGGGGCTTCATCCTATACCAATAGACCAATAGGTTTTTATCTATGTAGACATATTTTGGGTCATCTAGATAGTCCTGAAACATCCTATGAATAATCATTGGTGCTGCCACTTGTTCGACCTCTTTTGCCTTCACCCCTGCACCTCACTTAAGCCCTGCCACTTGAAACCAAACCAATGCAGAGGTTGGGTATAATTCTTCTGTTCCTGCTGTTGTTGTTGCCGATGTTCTTCCTGCTGGTGTTGGCTGCTGTTTGGCAACAGCACTGCCCTCTCTGAAGTTGAAGGTTGCACCCCAGAACTTCTGCCCAGGACTCTAATTTCCAGCCATTCTTCTTCCAGGTCTCTCCCTTCATCAACAATCTATGTCTTGGATAGTGATACAGCCATTCCTGTAAAAGAAATTAAAGTGGCCTGTAATTTGTTGTACCGTGGATCAAGTATTGTGGCACAGATGTACTCTTTCAATGACACAATGTCTCTTTGCAGCCTTGGATTGACAGCCAAGTGAAAGATTAAGCTCTCCACCAACCATACATTTCTTCATTGCAGTTCATGCCTGCAAACCTTTGGAATGCCTTTCCTAAATGGTCCTGTAGCAGATGCAACAATGGGATAGCTTGGCTCATTGTACTATCCTCCTAGCTGACTTCCCGTGTGAAAACCTCAAAAGGAGGTAGGATCTGTGTCAGGCATTTGGCCAGGTCCCATTTGTCCACCTCCATGGTCATGCTTTTCCAAGTTGCATTCCCTAATCTTTGAATAACAGAGTCATTTATCAGTTTGTACTGGTCTACAGATGTTGCAACAAGTGGTCAAGTTTCAATGTGCAGGCACCTCCTGTATGAGGGCTTTAACTGGTACTCTTTCAGCACGCTGAATGATCCTCAACTGCTTCCAGGCTTTAAAAGAATGACTGAAATGAGTGCAGATTATATTGCAGGGGGTCAGTGTGTTGCTGACTCTGGGCCTGAATATGATGGAGATCGGACAAGCATCCGACCGCCATCCAGTTGGGACTAGCCGACAGGGAGTTGGCGGTTCCACCATGCCAATTAGGATCCGCCTGCCGTGGAGGCAGTCGTAAACATGCCTCTTAGCATTGAGGCTTGTGCTGTGGCCTGAAAAAGGGCTTCAGCACAAACCTCACTGCTAAGAGGCATGTTTGTGAACATCCCTGCACTGTAGGTGCCCCCCAGAACCCATACCAGAGGGCCAGGGGGAAGGGGGACCTGCTAGGGGCTCCCAAAGTCAGTTTCCGACTTCCTGTTCATGGCAGATTAACCGCCATGAAATGGCTGGCGGAAAGGGACATTGTAATCCCTACAGTGGTGCCCGAGCAGGTACCACCACTATTTTAGGAATTGCAGTCCTTCTGACGGTCTGATGGGCTCCTTGGGTCCATCTGATCTTTGGCGGTCGGTCTCACTGTCCGCACACAATCCGCCCGACTTCATAATGCGGTGGGTGAACCTGCAGGGTCTGATGGTGGTAGGACCGCCACCGACAGCCTGACAGTGGTGGTCCCACCACCATCATAATCAGGCCCAGTGTCTTCTTTTTTGAGAAAGTTCGGCACAATCAGGTTGATGCAATGCGCCAAATACAGGACCCTGAAATAGCCCCCATCTGCCATTGACTTAACTATATTACTGCCATTGTCTGTGGCAACAAATTCAATTCCGAGACAGCTGGGTGACAGCCATTCAACCACCTTGCTGTTAAAGTCTTCTAAGATGTTTGCAGTTGTGGGAGTTTTCTCCGGGCGAACATGGCTACTGTTGCGTACCACTGAACACCCTTAAATGTTTCTTCAGTGAGGAGACCTGTAGATAACTGTTGCCTAACCCCCACAAAAGAGGACCAGTGTGCAGTGATACACATGTAATCAGTGGCTTGACACTGGTCCACATGTCTGTCATTAGGTGGATGGTGTGAACAGCACTCTGCTGCAAAGCTTGTTTACCCAATTGCAAAACATCGTGATGGAGTGCTGGAACAGCAACCTGGCAAAATAGATCTGGCTGAGAACCTTCCATTTCGGGCAGATGGCTGCCACAAATTCTGAAAATCCCACTTCTTCCACAAAAGGGAGGAGGTCCAGCACTAGAATTTTATCAGCTTCCCGTTGTACAAACATGCCATTGGGTGGTTGAGTTCATAGGGCCTCTCCTGCCTAAACATACCCAAAATTGTAGCCTGAGTTTTTTTCTTTTCTGGTGCCGCTGACACAGGCGACCTCCGGGGAAAACCAGGAGGTGGTAGATGCAATGTGCGTCTTGGGGCAGTTACAGTATGCTATAGTGTCTTTATCTGACTCTTGTGCCATTTCAAGGTTGCTGAGGTGGGTGATATTTGCGCACTGCTGGGGACAGGGCTGCTTTGTGTAAAGCTGTCACCCTCTTCTTCCACATCACCTTCACCTCCCACCGTGATCAGGGATGATTCCCCTCTCTCATCACCACCACCATCTGAAGACATTTTTTTAAGAAGCGATCCCACCGGATTGGATGATGTTTTTTCATATAGGTCATTTGGCCTCCAGTACCATAGTGTGAAGCAAGCTTACCTCGATGAACACTTGCATGGCAAATGAAGCATATTGCAATGTTATCCTCCTGCTTGCTAATCGTAAAGAAGTCCTAGACTGGGGAGAACTTTCTTAGTGTGAAACTGCCAATGTCTGAAGAATAACTGGAGGTAGGTGGTTGTGCCGCCAATTGCCTCTTTGTAGTGCGTACTTCAACTTAGGCAGTGCAGGTCTCAGCAGGGGTCTTACAAATATAAAAGCTGGCAGTAGTGGTGGTGGTGGAAATAGCGCCACATCCCTTGGAGAAGGTTGAATCAGAGGTGTAATGTTGGTGTCCTCCGAGCCAGTTTTTATTGACAATGACCGGCATGTCCTCCTCATCCCCTTCCATAATTGTATGACTTTCAGGAACTTTCCTTTTCCCTTATCTCTCCTGGCAGGTCTCGGACACAGCTGGGTTCCAATGCATGTCCAAATATTCAGGGAGGACTTGGAGAAGATGGTAGAGTACCCTTCCCTTTTCTTGCTGTAGAAGCAGAAGCGAAATGCCTTGCTCAACAGAAAGCTCAACCTCCTGTTCTGCTCCTACTTCAGGAAGATCTACTATTGCTGGCTGTTTCTCCTGTTGTCTACTTTGCTCAGTTTCCTGCAATGATTGAGTACTAGTTTGTGGCTGAGACCAATCAAATTCAGACTCACTGCTAGTCGCCATGATTGCAGTGGCTGCCTTGCTGAGAGACATGGCCTTGGGCTTAGGTTGAGGTGGTGCAGTTGATGCAGGAGTGCTGCTCCCAGCTTCCGACCTGGAGGACAGTGCGGCAGGCACATGTCTACTGAAAAAGGTTTGAGGCGGCACACCACTTTCTTGGCAGCACGGTTCCTTTGGGGCCATCTTGAAGATGTGTCAGTTGGCAGTGGCCATAGTTGTACAAAATATCGATTTTAATTTATGTATAATAAATAATATTACATATATTAAATAATAAAATTAACTTTAAAAAATAAATTAGATTTAACATACATTTTAACAAATAAAACAAATAAATCTAATTAAAAAAATATAATCATATGTATATAAAATATAATCTACAATGTAATACATATTCACTTTAAAACACTTACTAAACGATTAATTTTAATTTAGTTTCTAATGGTATATATAAAAATCTGCAAATAAACATATACATATATATATATATATATATATATATATTACCTACTGGCGGTCGCCAGTAGGTAGTTATAGTTAGGACCCTCTTTCCATAGGAAATCCGCAACATTCTATTTGGAATAACTTTGGCGCCGGTCGACGAATCCTCGCGAAATTTTCAAAACTAATGGGGCGCTACGCTCCGCTCCTACCCTGAAAGTCTCGGGGGATTCGTCAAGCGGGGGCTGAGAAAAAAGGGGGGTCCCAAAACGCGTTTTCCCCATGCATTTTTCCATAGGACCTTTAGACACAGCTACAGCCCGAACGGCTGAACAGAATTACTTGTAATTTGGCAGAGAGGTAGTCCTCAGGTCAAGTAAGTGCCTTTTGTAGGTCTGGTGTAAATCTGTTCAGTAGTTCCTGAGAAAATAGCAGTTAAATCAATATATATATATCTGTAAGCGCGCTCCGAGCGCGCACCGTAAGCTTACCGTACGCGTACGGTGCCGTGCGCGAGCGCGATTCTGATTGGCTGTTAGATCTTAGAAACATTCGAATCGGTCGAAACCAGGAAGTGTCGGCCGCCATTTTCTCTCTCGCACTCTGAGGGGTGGAGGAAAAACAAAGTTGGATATCATAAAAAGGGGGCAGGCTAGACAGCTCCTAACCACCTAGACTTGGTTATGGTGTGCCAGAAGGTCATCCAAGGCCCAAAAATATATATATTTTTTTTTTTTAAAAACGCCGAATACGCTTACTGTATTAAAAATTTTATTAAAAAAAAAAAAAAATCCATATTTCCCCCCCCCGTGTGCAAAATGTGCCCGCAGGGCACCTTTTGTGCCTGGCATATCACATATAAAAAATTTAATAGAAAACCTTTCACAACGAAGCGCATAATATGTCCTCCGTGTGCGGACGGTGCGCGAAGGGCATCGTGCGTACATGGCCCATCCAGCGTAACGTGGGCACGCGTTGCGCGTAGCTCACCGCGTGCCCACCGTGCGTGCACGGCACTAACTGCGTTAAGTGGGCGCGCGGTGCACGAAGCGCACCGCGTGCTCACTGTGCGCGCACGGAACAAACTGCGTGAAGTGGGCGCGCACGGCACGAACGGCGTAAAGTAACTTAGCATTTAAAAACCGTACAAATTCACTGAAAAAACCATAGGTTTCACACACGTTATAGTTAGGAATTAGCATTTAAAAAACCTTGCAAATTCACTGAAAAAACCATAGGTTTCACACAAGTTATAGTTAGCTGTACATTTCACTCGTAAAAAACCAATGAAATTCCATGTTATAGTTAGTGCAGGCAACTATAACTCACGCGAGCGCAATCCTCTGCTGATGACGTCAGATATTACATCACTGATTACATATGTGTCTTTATGAAAAATAAATATTTGTAATATATGTATAGCTAAAGATTAATGGAAGAAGACATGGGTAAATAGGTGTCTAAATACAGTATTAGCATCAGCAGAGGATTGCGGTCGCGTGAGTTATAGTTGCCTGCACTAACTATAACGTGGAATTTCATTGGTTTTTTACGAGTGAAATGTACAGCTAACTATAACTTGTGTGAAACCTATGGTTTTTTCAGTGAATATATATATATATATATACATATACCGAATAATTGAAACCGACACTTAAAGTTTCTGTATTGGTTCGGTCATAATATATTTCAAACACATCACCATGTCGGCTGACACGGTGAAGGAGAGAGAAGCAGCAGCATTAGCCATATTTAATGACTGCAAGGCGGGGACAAGTAAAGAAACTAACATTACCATCAACCCCCCGGAAAAGAACGCCACAATGTAAGAAAAATTCAAAATCCTAGAAAAAAAGAGTCGCTCCGAACAAAGTAAATGGTGGGAGTCACGCTTATTACGGATGTATCTGGACGTGGATAGAGTCCTGCGAGGGCTACGAATTCTACTGGCTCCTAGTTATGAGGCACCTAACCCTCTTATGATGAGAGAATGGGCGGAATGTAATTTAGACTCTTCCAAACGTCTTATGCAGATTCTTATCAAATATGCGGATATAGATCGTGCAGTACTGCTGGAGGAAAAAGCTAAATTGAATGATGAAATTGAGGCAATGGAACCAAAAGAAGAAAAAACGAAACTACGCCAAGAAAGGATATCTAGGCTAAAAAAAGAAGAGGACAAAATAAAAGAACGAAAAGCCTTTAAATTCTGTCGAGACAAAACGGACTACGAAGTAGGTCAAATCTTCACGTTTTCGAAAAAATACGAAGCATTAAGAGCTAATAAAGGACAGAAGTCACGAGCGATTATACCTAATGTACACGAAGCAAGTGAAATGACCTCCGGCACATCGTCGGATCTAAGCTCGATCCCAGACAGTGATTCGGATAGAGGCTCAACAACCAACCTCAGCGGACAAAGACACACACTTGACGAGGAACTCAGTTTTTTATGTGTGGACAGACGACAAACCCTTCGCCCACGCATAGAGAAAAACAATTTGGACCCACAAAGAACTACAAACGCAAGCAATGGCGAAAGGCAAACAAGGCAAGGAACAAATCAGAAAAGACGCGGTACATGGAGAAGAGGCAAATAAATGAAACAGGGAATGAAGGAGACATTAACAAAACTATTGTCAACCTATCTGAAATAACACTAAGCGACAATGAGAAGAAAATACTCAATCTTGGCCTCACATACTGTCCACCCAACAACTTTAATTAAGCCAAGAGGAGACTAGATATATTTAAGAGTACTCGCAAACTAAAACTTAAAAAGTATTTCAGACTGAATAACAATAAAAAATACGTTCCACCAAGCGGTGAAGGCCAAACAACTCCTATGCCAAGTCAATCAGAAACATCCTTCCTTAACACAATGCAAGAATTATGGGACTCTTCGGAAAACATAAATCATGCGGAAAATCAATCAGTGACTTCTACTTCCAGTCAACAAGATGTGTGCAATGAACACAATATAAATACCCAAAGCCCTAGAACTAAAACTAACTTCAAACCTAAGTCCAAATTTATTCCAGTGATGCTACGGGATTCTATAGACCTATTTCATGATCAAGTGACTAAGGAATTAAAGGCCCTTAATAGCAAAATATACAGAGGCAAAAGGCAATACAACAAAAAAGATGAGGACTATAGACACTTGATTGAGAAACTCAAAGAAAACAACAATGTGATTGTCCGTGCTTCAGACAAGGGTGGGAACATTGTGCTGATGTCCAGAGAAAATTATTGTAAGGAAGCCTACAGTCAGCTCAACGACAGAACATGTTATGCCAAATTCAGTGGTGCAGAATTAAAAAGCATGTATGCATCGTACAACAAAAATCTTGCAATGTGGAAAACAAATGGTATTCTCACAGGAAATGAATAGAAATTTTTGAAAAACCTCCTATTGTACCTACTATTTATTTCATTCCCAAATTACATAAGGACCCCGTAAATCCTCCTGGAAGACCTATAATATCAGCCATGAACTGTCACCTTGAACACACTTCACAATACATAGATTTTTTCTTGCAGGATTTGGTGAAAGCTTTACCGTCATATGTGAGTGACACTAGTGACTTTCTAAGAAAAATATTGAATCTCAAATGGAAAAACAACTACCACTTCATAGCGCTCGATGTCGTCTCTTTATACACGAGTATACAACATAAAGATGGACTACGAGCCATAAACTTTTTCTTAGATAAAGCCTTAGACACAAGTAGAGAACATAAGACTATGTTGATGAAGATGATCACATTCTACTTGGAAAACAATGTATTTATGTTCAATAATATGCTATACAGACAAACAAGAGGCGTAGCGATGGGGGGCAGCTTCTCCCCCAGCTACGCGTGTTTACACATGGGATGGTGGGAGGAGTTGGTCCTCAAAATAGAGCATCATGACAAAGTTAACTCTCATGTGAAGCTATGGCTGCGATTCATTGATGATTTATTCGTAGTATGGGATGGAAGTAAGGATGAAGCACAAAAGTTTGTACAAGATATCCATGTCAATGATTTAAATTTAAGTTTCACAGCTGACATCAGTGATTCTTCAGTAACATTTCTAGACACCCAGGTATACATAAAGGAAAATCAAATAGTCACAAAATTGTTCCGCAAGAAAACAGCGGGCAACTCCACATTGCACGCGAGTAGCTCACATGTAAAGCACTTGATAACCAGTATCCCCTATGGGGAAATGCTTCGCCTTAGACGAATCCATAGCCTAGAAAGTGATCTCATATTAGCTCAAAATGAGAGTAAAAAAGATTTAAAGAAAGAGGCTATTCAGAAAAGGTTATACAGAATGCGATCAACAAATCTATGCTAAAGAACAGGGAAACGCTACTCTTGGAAAAGCAAGTGACTAGATCATGTATACAAGAAACTACATCAAATGATGATACTAGGGGTGACTTTAGAATCATACTACAACACAGCCAACAGCACGGAAAGATTGAATCCATCATAAACCGTAATTGGTCTATGGTTCTTAGTGACCCAGTGATAGGATCTGAACTCCCGAAAAGACCCCCAATAACTTACATTAGAAGCCGCTCCATGAGAGATGACTTAGTCAAAACAAGCCCAGAAGTCATAGAATCCACGAGCTGGCTCCAAACTCATACTGGTTTTTTTAAATGTAAAACGTGTAAAGCTTGCTCACAGGGTGAAAACAAAACATGTTACATTAACCCTTTCAGTGAGAAAAAACACAAAGGTGCCGATTACGATCCGTTAAAAACCGCGTACGAACCGTCGGTCGGAGCGAATTCCCCGTCCGACTCGTACCCGGTTGTAAAACTTTACAAACATGGAATTACGATTCGCACGGAAACACCATTTCCGTACGAATCGTAAAAAACACCGACCGACGAAAATATACATACGAATGTGATCCGGGAATGCTGCGACGTGACGTCGGGACGCTTTCAGGCAGCGTTTCACGAACCAGGAATTACGATTCGAACCGACAGCAGTCCGGACGGCAATATTTTCACGGCACCCAAAAAGTGCCGCAAAAGCGAAGTACGGCGCGAATCGACCAGAGTAGGTGGCCCGGTACGCGCCGACCCCCCCCAGCCCCCGTAGGTACGCGCCGACCCCCCCCCCAGCCCCCGTAGGTACGCGCCGACCCCCCCCAGCCCCCGTAGGTACGCGCCGACCCCCCCCCCAGCCCCCGTAGGTACGCGCCGACCCCCCCCCCAGCCCCCGTAGGTACGCGCCGACCCCCCCCCAGCCCCCGTAGGTACGCGCCGACCCCCCCCCCAGCCCCCGTAGGTACGCGCCGACCCCCCCCCCAACCCCCGTAGGTACGCGCCGACCCCCCCCCCAGCCCCCGTAGGTACGCGCCGACCCCCCCTGTGTGTACACCCGTGTACGGTGCGTACCCACCCGTGTATGTACGGTGCGTACCCCCCGTGTACGCTCGAGTCGAACCCCCACCCGTGTATGTACGGTGCGTACCCCCCGTGTACGCTCGAGTCGAACCCCCACCCGTGTATGTACGGTGCGTACCCCCCGTGTACGCTCGAGTCGAACCCCCCCGTGTACGCTCGAGTCGAACCCCCCCGTGTACGCTCGAGTCGTACCCCCACCCGTGTATGTACGGTGCGTACCCCCCGTGTACGCTCGAGTCGAACCCCCCCGTGTACGCTCGAGTCGTACCCCCACCCGTGTATGTACGGTGCGTACCCCCCGTGTACGCTCAAGTCGAACCCCCCCGTGTACGCTCGAGTCGTACCCCCACCCGTGTATGTACGGTGCGTACCCCCCGTGTACGCTCGAGTCGAACCCCCCCGTGTACGCTCGAGTCGTACCCCCACCCGTGTATGTACGGTGCGTACCCCCCGTGTACGCTCGAGTCGAACCCCCCGTGTACGCTCGAGTCGTACCCCCACCCGTGTATGTACGGTGCGTACCCCCAGCGCTACGCGCTGGGGGTACGCACCGTACATACACGGGTGGGGGTACGACTCGAGCGTACACGGGGGGGTTCGACTCGAGCGTACACGGGGGGGTTCAACTCGAGCGTACACGGGGGGTACGCACCGTACATACACGGGTGGGGGTACGACTCGCGCGTACACGAGGGGGTTCGACTCGAGCGTACACGGGGGGTACGCACCGTACATACACGGGTGGGTACGCACCGTACACGGGTGTACACACAGGGGGGGTCGGCGCGTACCTACGGGGGCTGGGGGGGGGTCGGCGCGTACCTACGGGGGCTGGGGGGGTCGGCGCGTACCTACGGGGGCTGGGGGGGGGGTCGGCGCGTACCTACGGGGGCTGGGGGGGGGTCGGCGCGTACCTACGGGGGCTGGGGGGGGGTCGGCGCGTACCTACGGGGGCTGGGGGGGTCGGCGCGTACCTACGGGGGCTGGGGGGGGGGTCGGCGCGTACCTACGGGGGCTGGGGGGGGGGTCGGCGCGTACCTACGGGGGCTGGGGGGGGTCGGCGCGTACCTACGGGGGCTGGGGGGGGTCGGCGCGTACCTACGGGGGCTGGGGGGGGGTCGGCGCGTACCTACGGGGGCTGGGGGGGGTCGGCGCGTACCTACGGGGGCTGGGGGGGGGGTCGGCGCGTACCTACGGGGGCTGGGGGGGGTCGGCGCGTACCTACGGGGGCTGGGGGGGGGTCGGCGCGTACCTACGGGGGCTGGGGGGGGGGTCGGCGCGTACCTACGGGGGCTGGGGGGGGTCGGCGCGTACCTACGGGGGCTGGGGGGGGGGTCGGCGCGTACCTACGGGGGCTGGGGGGGGTACGGCACGTACCGGGCACCTGTTTGGACGTCTCCATGGTTGTTATGGGAGTTCGGTGCGGACGGTCTTTGCACCATACGGTTGTACATTCGGACGCCCGGGATGGATCGTGATTCCCCGGTCGGAGTTCACCTTTCACGTTTGTACGGTGAATCGTACGAGGACGTGTCGGACACATTTTCCGACCCGAGGACGTGTGGGGAAATATTCCCAGTGCGGTTCGTATGGACTTTTTACCATGCGAATCGTGATTGCCAGTTCGTACGGCACTTGTACGATTCGTACGGTAAAAAGACCCGATACGAGTCGTACGGGGACATTTTTTACCGGATCGTGATCGGCACCAGAATATCTAAACTCCTAACATGCAAAACAGAATTTGCTATATATGTACTCTCATGCCCATGTAACCTACAATATGTAGGAAGTACAAAACTTCAAGTACATAAACGCATACTACAGCACTTAAGGGCAATTACCAATCAAGATGAGACATATCCTGTAGCCCGGCACTTCAAATCCAACCATGGCTCCCGAAGTAGTGATTTAAGATATTTTGTGATAGATTCAATCCCAGCCAGTAGAAGAGGGGGTGACAGGGAGCATAGATTGCGCCAGCTAGAAACCAAATATATCCTGGAACTGAATACCAAATACCCATCAGGCCTTAATGCAACGGAGGATCTCTATACATGCCTATGATAATTCTTTGAAAGATACAAACCCATAAATAACTGGGGTCACTACTCAACTATCTATGTATTATGTAAAATGGTGATAAATATACTCTTTTAGGTTCTTTAAAAAAAAATCTTTTTAAAGGGAATTTTATAAGTATTTACTGAACTATTTATGAAAGTGTTTAGGGTCTTTTATATTCATTCACTCTTAGATGTATTTATTTATTATAGAACATAATATGTAAGCGGAATAATATCTATTTTAGATTATATTAGGACGCTCATACATTTGTATATTATGTAAAATGATATTTATATATTTAATTATTTATTCATATACTTAACTATTGATTGACCTAGAGGACAGAGGACCTGATTTAAAATCTCTCATAAATATCTCAAAAAATCCTCAAAAAAATCTCAAACGGTTTTATTAAAATGTAGCATCACTTTCTATAGTTACGAAAAGTTCATAATACTTAAACCTACCTGCATATATTGCCATCAATATTTGACAAACTGAGATATCCACTTTTCTACATACATTATTACAACTTGCTTGTATCTTACAGCGAGTCTAACTCATATGTTGTGATTCCAAGATCGTTTAACTGAAACAGCATTACTATTATGTACCATTAGGCCGCTTTTACATGTATTGACTTTGACTTGCGTATTTGCACAATTGGGACTGGTAGAGTCCATAATACCTTCTGGAGGCCTGTACTGCCACCTATCATTCCAACAGGAGCTGACCACATCATATTAACTATGATTTATAATACGTATGCAACGAAGCTTGGTTTATAGCAGACATGTTAACATGACATGTATAAACGGTATCACTGGGGCTCCAGTGATGATTTTCTTTCACACTATGCACTTTAGTATATTCTTTTCTGATGTTTACAGATATAGTCAAGCGTAATGTAACAAACTTGCAAGCATTAGTTCCGCTCATATTAACAACTTGTTCTCAAAAAACCTATATTATGTTATTTAAACCTAAATTTCCTTTTAAATACATTTCAGATGGTTTTAAGGTTTTTAATCTTCTTGTCAAATTACTTGTATTTTACTCGTAGTTTTAAGCTGGAAAGAATATGGAACTATTATCTATTTGCTTGTAGTCTGTCGTCCATGTCATTTGTTTTAACACATGCCAATCAGCTTGCTTGTTATTCGTATCATATAAACCAATGAATTGTAACGTTACCGTGTCATGTGATCAAGGCCCATGGTCGGGCTGAAACGCGTCATGGCGGCAAGGTGATCTTGAATAAAACATATTTTCTGCACGAAACTGTGGTCCGTATTCGTTGTCAGAAGCGACATTAGCGGAATTTCTGGATATATATATATATATATATATATATATATATATATATATATACAAAGTTCCATTGTAACCATTCCAAATGACAACGGTCGCCAGTAGGTAGTTATAGTTAGGACCTATTTTCCATAGGAAATCCGCAACATTCTATTCCCAATAACTTTAGCGCCGGTTGACGAATCTTCGTGAAATTTTCAAAATGTTTGGCCAGCTCCAGTTCACTCCTATCTTGAAAGTCGTGGGGTGATTCGTAAAGCGGGGGCCGAGAAAAAAGGGGGGTCCCAAAACGTGTTTTCCCCATGGTTAAATAGTGTAAATCCGTTCAGTAGTTCCTGAGAGAATCAAAAGTAAAATCACATAAATATCTATGGGCGTGCAGGATCCGCGCACCCTCACGATGACTAGCAGTATGCTAATTGGCTGTCAACACTCCAAACCAGGAAGTGTTGGCAGCCATCTTGTGCCTCGGTAGAACCGAGGCACAAGAAAACAGAGAAAAAACAATAACAAAACGAAAAGGGGGCAGGGTAGAAACACCCTGACCCCCTAGGCCTTCTTAGGTGGTCCCACAAGGACCCCCAGGGCCCCAAAAAACTTTTCCCAGATGATCCAATCACCAAGGAGGAGATTCTTTTGAGCATAAGTAAGGGCAGGAAGGGTAAAGCCACGGGAACTGATGCCCTTCCAAATGACGTATATAGCCTTCTGCTTGATGAGCTGATACCATTCCTGGAAGCCCTGTTTAATTCTATATATGGGCCGGGTGGCGAGGTCCCTACATCCTGGAAATAGGCCTCTATAGTCCTTATTCTAAAACCTTCTAAGGACCCTGCTAGGGCGGACTCGTATCGGCCAATCTCTGCTCAATGTGGATTATAAGATCTTTATGAGCATTTTAGTGGGGAGATTGGCCAAGCTCTCCCCCCAGCTTATCCATTGTGATCAGAAGGGCTTTATCCCCAAGAGGTATATACAGGATAAGACCCAGCAGTTAATTGGCATGATAGATCTTGCCACTGAACGATCTGTCTCTCTCACGTAGTGGAGTTAGATGCCGCTAAGTCATTTGATCGAGTATGCTGGGTCTATCTCTGGGAGGTTTTGAGCTCAATGGGGTTCAGCCCTAAATTTATTAATGCAATTAAGGCAATTTATGCCGAGGCTTCGGTGAGGATTTTTCTTAATGGTACATTTTCCTCCAGCTTCAATATCCTAAGAGATACACGGCAGGGATTCCCGTTATCTCCTCTTCTCTTCGATATCTATATAGAGCCTCTTGCCCAACAGTTGCGATTGGATCCTTTAGTGGTTCCATTAAGCTGCTCACCTTATAGTTGTAAAGTCACGCTCTATGCCGATGATTTATTAATTTATACTGCAGACCCTTAGGGGTCAATTAGAATGTCGGGCGGATCGCCACCACCATGTGGGCGGTGGCGATCCGCCCGACATTCTCTCCCACCGCATGCCATTTCCCCCGCCATATTACTATGGCAGGGGGGACCCTGGCAGACGGAAAGACTGTCCGCCGGTTTTCCGCCCGGATGATGAGTTGACCGGGCGTAAAAGGTTTTAATATGGTGGCGGTGTCTGTTAGACACTGCCATCCATATTACGATACATGCGGGGATTTGCCTTTCCGTGGCGGCATTGCTGCCACGGAAAGGCATACGGTCCTTGCCATGGGGTGCCTGTAGCGGGGCCCTAGGAATTATGGGGGGTGGGGGGTGGTACCCCCCTGCCTTGGCATGCACAACATGCATTTTTGGCCTTGCGGTGGGTGGTGCTGGTCACACTGACCCTGACAGGCACAGGGAGGTCCCAGGAGCGAGGTCAGTGCAAAGTCAGAGCGCCGGCCTGCCTGCCTGCCTGCCGATAATCCGACCAGGGCTCACGGCTCTAGAGCGAGGCTTGGAGCAAAGCAAAGCGCGAGCAACCCCTTTCAGGGACCCGCCTCTCACGTAGCAGTTAGCACATCTAGCATTAGAAACAACCAAAGCAGACAAGTTGAACTTCTCTTTAAAACAAAGGAAAACCACCAGCACCAACCCATTTCCAAAACTCCCCTCCAAAAGTAGGCTAACCCAGCCTCTGCAATCCTTCAAACAAATGTCACAAAATGAATTTATAGATCTGGTCAAAGAAACCAGTCCAGCCGGCTGCCCTTCTGAACCTTGCCCACCACAAACCTTTAAGTACATTATTTTAGCTACCTCTGCTATCACAAAAGTAAGAAAAATCGTCCAATAATTGTTTAAGTACGGGAATCTATCCAGGAGACCTAAGAAGGCATACATATGCCCAATATTTAAAAAAACTAACCTGGACCCACATAACCCCGACAACTATAGACCATTTATAAATGGACCTTTTATGGCCAAACTGACAGAAAGAGCAGCATTCACCCAGATGTCACAATTCATTGACAATAACTCCCTGATTTCAGACGACGAAACAGGATTCCCCCCCAGGATGAGGCACAGAATCTGCCCTCATCGCAATCTGGGATGGCCTTAAAAACACAGAAGGCCAGAACGGGTTTGATGCACAACTTCTCTTGGACCTCCACACTGCCTTCGACACAGTTGACCATGACACTCTTATACAAAGACTCTACGAAGCTGCATAGAAGTGACTGCTCTTGACTGGATCACATCCTAATTTCAAAATAAAACAAATGTCATTCATTCTCCCCCTTTCTCATTCAAATCCATACTTCACAAAGCAGGGGTCTGTCAAGGCTCTATCATGTCACCCATGCTTTTCAACTTCTATATGAAGTCATTACCTAAGGGCCCCAGACTTTTCCAAGGAGTTCATTGTCCAGACGGATGCATCGGAACATGGCATTGGGGCAGTGTTATCGCAACTCAATGAAGAGGGTCTGGATCAACCCGTGGTCTTCCTATCCCGGAGACTACTTCCCAGGGAACAGAAGTGGAGTGCAATAGAGCGTGAAGCCTTTGCAGTGGTATGGGCTCTGAAGAAGTTGCGGCCATACCTGTTTGGCTCGCACTTCCTGGTTCAGACCGACCACAGACCCCTTCGTTGGCTGATGCAGATGAAGGGGGAGAATCCCAAGTTGTTGAGGTGGTTTATCTCCCTACAGGGAATGGACTTTCAGGTGGAACATCGGCCTGGAGTGGACCACGCCAATGCAGACGGTCTCTCAAGGTATTTCCGCCTTAGTGATGAGAACTCCCAAGGGGTTGGGTAGCACTCCCCACTTTCAGCTGGGGGGGACGCGTGTTAGACCTGTCAGCCCTTTGGGTGGTCCCTCCTCATCATTATTTATTTTGTCTCACTTTTGCCTCAAACCCTAGTATTTTTCCTTTTTGGGAACCACCAGACTTTTTAGTGTTGATGCAGGGTCAGGGAGCCATTTTCCCTAACCCTGGAACTTCTGTCTGAGGGCCTGAAACACAAAATGGTGGCCACCCATTGTCACCTGTGACATCACTGGAACCTACTAGTACCTTCCAGAACATTCTAGAACCCTGTGACAGTGTGAGGCAGGTTTGGAATGTTGGGAAGCCAGCTCAGAGTTGGCAGTTGGAGTTGGCAGTTGGCACCTGACTGGTGAAGGGAGAGCAGCACAACACTGAAGGAGGAAGGAGTGAGGCAGCAGGGGTGGAAACTTGTGCCTGGAGTGGGGTCCAGAAACCCACCCTTGATACTAGTCCCTACTGACTGAGCCCAGCCTGGAGCCCTGTGTGGGATAAAGTCAAGAAGAACCAACTCAAGGACCTGAACAGCCGGAACAGGCCTTGGAAGTAAAGAACAGCAAGTTCCTGACCTGTCTATTGGTAACTTCCTGGAGTCCGACGCCGAGAAGCCTAGAGACCTGGGGCCGGAGGTGTAGAAGCGGCGCTGACTGGAAAGCAGACGTCGTACCCGGAGCCGCCAGAGGTCGAGAGAGGGCACCGACGGAGGTCGTGGAGACACCAGGGGTCGAGGAGGAAGACACCTGAGGTCGAGTGTGCGGCGTCGACGGGGGAGTGAAGTCCGCCCTCCGGAGTCGCCGGAGACCGAGCTGAATCGTGCCGGAGGTCGGGAGTGGAGATCGCACTCCGGAGTCGCCGGAACCTGAGGAAAGGAGCACCGGAGGTCGGGAGTGGAGATCGCACTCCGGAGTCACCGGAACCTGAAGGGAAGAGCACCGGAGGTCGGGAGTGGAGGTCGCACTCCGGAGACACCCGGAAGTAGGGAGATCGTGTCCCTGTGACGCCGGAGACCGACATCGAATCGAGGCTGCCCAGCGACATCGAGCCGAGGCCGTCCGCCGACATCGATCCGGAACCGCCTCACGGCGTCAACAGGAACTGACATCGAGCCGAGGCCGTCCGCCGACATCGATCCGGAACCGCCTCACGGCGTCAACAGGAACTGACATCGAGACGAGGCCGGCTAGCGACATCGAACCGGAACCGCCTCACGGCGTCGACACGACTCCGGCGGAGTCGGAAGTTCATAAAGAGGGCAGTAAGTGGAATAGAGGGCGCCTAAGGCCCTGTGGAGCCCTAAGAGACCATCCTAGGGGCTAGAGAGGTGTTAGGACCAGCCTGGGAGTGCCAGGGGTGGACTGAGACTGATACAGTGACCTGTGTGAGGGGTTGTGTAGTTTGGGAGAGCCGGATTCCTAGATTACCCTTGATCTACCTCAGTTTTAGCCTCAGCCTTATCCAAGTTAGGTGAGACACCCTCAGGCCATCCACATAACCACAAGCTGTGATTGGGCCAAATCAACCCATAGTACCTCACAAATTTGACCTGATTTGAAAGTGTACTGATGGCTTATATTTATTGAGAGTATTGTATTCTTTGTATTTATCCTATTTATTGTCTCACAGTAGTTATTGTCTCACAGTATTTATTGTCTTACAGTATTTATTGTCTCACAGTATTTATTCCCTCGCAGTATTTATTTGCCTATGTATTTTATGCACATCTATTTATTCATTGATTATTTATGATCTGAGCTTATTTATTTGACCTACCCTTTTTACAGAAGAAGTTTGGTGTACTGTAAGTGTGTTATTATTTATTTAACCTGCAACTAAGAGAAAACAAGATAAACACAGAGATATTTTCTTAAATTTTTACGGTGTAGTGTCGTTTTTGGAACGGATGCACGCATGGTTATTGTGAGGGTGTGACGTACGCTTAACACGGTGCCTGCTCCCGACCGCTCGAGCCAAGCTACCCCTTGTGTGTTGGGAAACACCGGGTGACTGCTAACCCGGTTGCCCGGGGTTTTCTAACATAATTGGTGTTCAGCGGTGGGATCGAGCTGTGCTTGCGTCCACTCGACAATAACTGTGGGTAGTCCATAGGCCTACACCGGGAGTTTTCTCAAAGCGGACTTCCTAATTCTGAGTTTTGTTTTTTCCAAATTTACTCTGGTGGTGGGAGGAGGTATTACAAAAGGTACCCCCCTGCATAGCTTCTGTAAACACCTGTCTTCTATTCTGAGTGGGCAAAATGGAGTTTGTTTTGGAAGACCTGGAAACTTATACTGTGGCCCAACTCAGAGAATTTTGTCAGAGAGAGGGGGTGTATTGTCCCCAAGGTGCCAAGAAGGGTGAACTCCAGACCAGCTTGAGGGCTTGGGGGGAGGCACGACGGGAAAGTAAGGCTGAGCAGGAGGACAGGGATGGAGAGCCTGTTAGCGAGGGGGCTGGGTTGTACCAACCTGAGGTGGAGAACCTGTTAGCGGGGCCCAGAACACTTTCCAGGAAGGGCAGCACTGTCTCTAGCGGTGGCTTATCAGAAGTAGAATTAACTGACCGGAGGGAGAAAAGACAGCTCACATGGAAGTTGGCGGAGCTGGAGAAAGAGAAGGAGGGACAGAGGATGGCTCACGAGTTGAGGCTGAGGGAAATAGATCTCCAGATCCTACAAGTCGGGGCACACACTGTTCCTAATGGTGGCAGCAAAGACAAAGAAATCACCAGGGAACCCAAACCCTATCTGCCAAAGGACATAGTAGCTAGCTATAGTGCAGGGGATGATATTGCCAAGTGGCTAGCGGCCTATGAGGTCTCTTTAAGGGCCCATGGGGTGCCAGAGAAGTACTGGGGAGGGGGATTGTACAAATACATGCCTCCAGCTGGTAGGGATGCATTATTGGCCCTAGAGCAGGATGAGCAGACCCACTACCCCACCATGAAAGTGGCGCTCGTAAGAAAGTTTGGACTAACACCCGAGAAGTACAGACAGAAGTTCCGGGGTAGCCACAAACTGGGCACACAGAATTGGGTGGACTTCCTGGACTATGCAAAGAAGGCATTAGAGGGTTGGATTCAGGGCAGTGAGGTGAGGGACTACGAGGGGTTGTTTGATTTAATGTTGAAGGAACACCTGCTCGAAAAATGTTTCCCTGAACTGCGTCAACACCTGGTGGATAGCAAGCTGACCAATCCCCGGAAGCTTGCTGAGGAGGCGGACATTTGGGCTAGTACCCGGGTGTCCACAAGGGGGACTGGAGGGGATACTCAAAAGGCCGGACAGGGCACCCCCCAGAAGAAAGAGGGAGGGGAAAAGAAAAAGGAGTTCTCTAAAGGCCCCCAAAATAACTTCCAAGGAAAGGGAACAGGATTCACCCCTAGGGCTAACCCACCCAGAAACCCTAATCCTGGCCAGAGTCAGCAGCCAAGGGTTGTCCATTGCTTCGAGTGCGGTGGCGTCGGACACTATAATGGAGATGCGAAGTGCCCAAAAAGACCACCCCCTCCCATTGGAGGAAAGGCCCCCGGAGTAGCTAGTGTAGTGCTCGGGGAAGAGATGCCCTTAACTAAGGGAAGGGAGTGGGCGGGTGTCACTTTAGTGTCCCTGGGAGAACGGGAGATGGTTCCTAAGATCCAGGTGCCCGCAAATACTATAAAGTATGGGCAGTGGGTCACCATCAATGGCCAAAGAGGGGAGGCTCTGAGAGACACAGGAGCCAGTATGACTATGGTACGTAGCCAACTGGTGGCTCCAGAGCAGGTAATTCCCGATGTACTCCACCCAGCCGCGATGGCTGACGGCAGAACCGGCCACTATCCGGTGGCCGAGGTTCCCTTTGAATGGGAGGGGGTTGCAGGTTCACTTCGAGTTGCCGTAAGCCCTGCCGTGCCGGTCGATTGTCTCCTGGGGAATGACATGGAGCACAATGCTTGGAAGGAGGTGGAATACCGGACTCATGCTGAGATGCTGGGTACACCTGACTGGGCCTGTGTTAGCACAGGGTCCGCGACTACCCGGAGAGGGAGTTTGTTTCGACTGGAGCCTGGAACAAAGGCACAGCCGGCTGCCGACCAAGGGAAGAACCGAGGACAGGAGGAGCCTGCCTCGGCATCCGCGCCCCGTGTGACGGATAGGCCACCGGAGGTGGTGGACCAGGAGTCCGCGGTGGGGGATGTTACCAAACTGGAGGACCTACCCATCCCGGCCGAGTGGCACGTGGAGGGAGGGCCGACCAGGGAGGAATTCTGCAAGGGCCAGAGGGAGTGCCCTACCCTTGAGGGACTGAGGCGACAGGCCGAAGCCCAGGCAGCAGGGAACGTTGAGGGGAACTACAACCTTTACTGGGAGGATGGCCTCCTCTACAGTGAACCCAAGGCACCCCTACATGGATCGTCACGAGCCTTAGTAGTCCCTCAATGTTACCGAGCCTTCCTACTGGAATTGGCTCACGAGATCCCCTTGGCAGGACACCTGGGGCAAGACAAGACCTTCGCCCATCTTGTCCCACACTTTTATTGGCCTCAAATGAAAGTGACGTCCGACACCTACTGCCGGACATGTGTGTCTTGCCAAGCCAGTGGGAAAACAGGGGTGAAGCTGAAAGCTCCCCTGGAACCACTTCCTGTCGTTAGCACCCCCTTTGAAAGGGTGGGCATCGACATTGTGGGTCCATTAGATCCGCCTACTACAGCTGGTCACAGGTTTATCCTGGTTCTGGTGGATCATGCCACACGGTACCCAGAGGCTATACCTCTAAGGACCATTACAGCACCTGTTGTGGCTAGGGCCCTGATGGGAATCTTCACCCGAGTGGGTTTTCCCAAGGAAGTTGTGTCCGACAGGGGGACCAACTTCATGTCAGCATACATGCCGGCCATGTGGAAGGAGTGTGGAGTGACCTACCGGTTCACAACTCCTTACCACCCCCAGACCAATGGTCTGGTGGAGAGGTTTAACAAAACCTTGAAAGGCATGATCAGAAGTCTGCCTGAAAGCCTGCGGAGGAAATGGGACGTCCTCCTACCCTGTCTATTGTTTTCCTACAGGGAAGTGCCACAGAAGGGAGTGGGTTTCAGCCCCTTCGAGCTTTTGTATGGGCACCCTGTGCGTGGACCTCTCAGCCTGGTGAGAGACGGATGGGAAAGAACTCCCAGAAAGCTTCCCCAGGACGTGGTGAGCTACATGCTGGCCTTCCGAAGCCAAATGGCTAAGTTGTGGAAGCAAGCTTCTGACAACTTGGAGGCCAGCCAAGCAGTAATGAAGGCGTGGTATGACCACAACGCTCACCCGGTGGAATTGGAGCCTGGCCAGAAGGTGTGGGTGATCGAACCAGGAGAGCTTAGCGCCCTCCAGGATCGCTGGTCAGGACCCTTTGAGGTATTGGAGAAGAAGGGTAAGGCTACCTACTTGGTGGATCTTAAGACCCCTCGTCAGCCCCAACGGGTGCTGCATGCCAACCGCCTCAAACCCCACCACGAGAGGCCCGAAGTCATTTTGATGATGGTGACTGACGGAGCAGAGGACGTGGAAAGCGAACCTCTCCCCGATTTATTTGTGTCTCAAGAGAAGGATGGGTCGGTGGAGGGAGTGATTCTCTCCCCATCCCTAACTCCTGAACAGCAGGAGGACTGCCGCCAGGTCCTGGGACAGTACTCTTCGTTGTTCTCCCTTGTTCCGGGTAGGACTCACTTGTGCGTCCATGATGTGGACACAGGAGACAGCCCACCTGTGAAGTCCAAGATCTACCGGATGTCAGACAAGGTGAAGGCCAGCATTCACAGTGAAGTCATTAAGATGCTGGAGCTAGGAGTGATCGAACCTTCCAGCAGCCCCTGGTCCAGTCCGGTGGTGTTAGTACCAAAAGCTGCACCACCGGGTGCCCAACCGGAACTGAGGTTCTGTGTGGACTACCGGGGACTGAACTCAGTAACCAAGACTGATGCTCATCCGATCCCAAGGGCGGATGAATTGATTGACCGGCTGGGAGCTGCCCAATATCTAAGTACCTTTGACCTTACTTCAGGGTACTGGCAGATCTCTCTGACTGATGGAGCAAGGGAAAGGTCAGCCTTCTCCACGCCCAATGGCCACTACCAGTTCTGTGTGATGCCCTTTGGGCTCAAGAACGCACCTGCCACGTTTCAGCGTCTGGTGAACCAGATCCTCACTGGAATGGAGAGTTTCTCGGCTGCTTATCTGGATGACATAGCCGTCTTCAGTAACAGCTGGGAGGATCACTTGCGTCACCTGCAAGCTGTTCTCCAGGCCCTGAAACAAGCTGGATTGACGATCAAGGCCAGCAAATGCCAGATCGGGCAGGGGTCGGTAGTGTACCTTGGACACTTGGTGGGTAGGGGAGCGGTGCAACCCCTCCAGGCGAAGATCAAGGCCATCATGGCCTGGGAACCCCCAAGACTCAGACTGAGGTCCGAGCTTTTCTGGGCCTCACGGGATATTACCGCCGCTTCATGAAGGGATACGGTACCATTGTGGCCCCCCTCACTGAGCTCACGTCCAAGAAACAACCTCGACGGGTAGTCTGGACGGAGGCATGTCAGCAGGCCTTTGTGAGACTGAAGCAAGCCATGTGCGAGGCCCCAGTCCTAAGGGCCACAGACTTTTCCAAGGAGTTCATTGTCCAGACGGATGCATCGGAACATGGCATTGGGGCAGTGTTATCGCAACTCAATGAAGAGGGTCTGGATCAACCCGTGGTCTTCCTATCCCGGAGACTACTTCCCAGGGAACAGAAGTGGAGTGCAATAGAGCGTGAAGCCTTTGCAGTGGTATGGGCTCTGAAGAAGTTGCGGCCATACCTGTTTGGCTCGCACTTCCTGGTTCAGACCGACCACAGACCCCTTCGTTGGCTGATGCAGATGAAGGGGGAGAATCCCAAGTTGTTGAGGTGGTCTATCTCCCTACAGGGAATGGACTTTCAGGTGGAACATCGGCCTGGAGTGGACCACGCCAATGCAGACGGTCTCTCAAGGTATTTCCGCCTTAGTGATGAGAACTCCCAAGGGGTTGGGTAGCTCTCCCCACTTTCAGCTGGGGGGGACGCGTGTTAAACCTGTCAGCCCTTTGGGTGGTCCCTCCTCATCATTATTTATTTTGTCCCACTTTTGCCTCAAACCCTGTTAGTATTTTTCCTTTTTGGGAACCACCAGACTTTTTAGTGTTGATGCAGGGTCAGGGAGCCATTTTCCCTACCCCTGGAACTTCTGTCTGAGGGCCTGAAACACAAAATGGTGGCCACCCATTGTCACCTGTGACATCACTGGAACCTACTAGTACCTTCCAGAACATTCTAGAACCCTGTGACAGTGTGAGGCAGGTTTGGAATGTTGGGAAGCCAGCTCAGAGTTGGCAGTTGGAGTTGGCAGTTGGCACCTGACTGGTGAAGGGAGAGCAGCACAACACTGAAGGAGGAAGGAGTGAGGCAGCAGGGGTGGAAACTTGTGCCTGGAGTGGGGTCCAGAAACCCACCCTTGATACTAGTCCCTGCTGACTGAGCCCAGCCTGGAGCCCTGTGTGGGATAAAGTCAAGAAGAACCAACTCAAGGACCTGAACAGCCGGAACAGGCCTTGGAAGTAAAGAACAGCAAGTTCCTGACCTGTCTATTGGTAACTTCCTGGAGTCCGACGCCGAGAAGCCTAGAGACCTGGGGCCGGAGGTGTAGAAGCGGCGCTGACTGGAAAGCAGACGTCGTACCCGGAGCCGCCAGAGGTCGAGAGAGGGCGCCGACGGAGGTCGTGGAGACACCAGGGGTCGAGGAGGAAGACACCTGAGGTCGAGTGTGCGGCGTCGACGGGGAGTGAAGTCCGCCCTCCGGAGTCGCCGGAGACCGAGGTGAATCGTGCCGGAGGTCGGGAGTGGAGATCGCACTTCGGAGTCGCCGGAACCTGAGGAAAGGAGCACCGGAGGTCGGGAGTGGAGATCGCACTCCGGAGTCGCCGGAACTGTTGCAGGGATTCTGCTTATACACAGAACTATGCGTAGAACCCCAGGACCTCAGTAAGTTGTGGTGTACCAGAAACTCACCTCAGAACCCAGAACCCAGTATCCGGCTAGCATAAGTGTCCCATTCGTTATCCGAGATCTAGCTCGGCGGTCCCAATGAAAAGACAACCCAGAACAAGCGACTCAGGAATGGTGGGAATCGGAAATACCTGTTCGTATATTATTCTCACATCAGTCCACAACAAGAATCAATAGAGACACGGTGAAAATAAAAAGAGTTTATTTTTATAGACCACGTGTCCTAATATGCAGTACTTTGGCTAATACAAGCAGACAAATGATTAAAATCAAAACCATCAGCATAGTTACAATTCCATAGAATATAAAAGGGGTGATCATGTTATAATGACAGTGGATACTACCACCTTCCCTTTACTAAGAAGCTAATATTATTATTATTAGACTAACAGAAGGTCTCTTAGGCTTGAATAGGGGACCCCATACCTCAAAGATCAGCTTAGTGAAATCACATCACAGGAGCATCAGGAGTCTTCTCGCAGGAAGGCTCGTCTTCGGTCTGAATAATAAACATGATGTCCGTGATATTAAAAGCACCAACTTTCAGGTATGTGCAGCTGCTCGTGTGTTATGACTAAATAGTGGGTCGATCAACCTAGAGTGGAAAACATGCATTGTCTAACAACTCAGACTGTTTGTCACATCGTGTGCAGACCAAGGTCGCTGCGCAGAGCTCGGGATGGTAACAACAGATTGCTCTCGTGTGAGGCAAAACTCGAGTCAGCAGTTTGTTTAAGCAATAACATGTGAACGCAGTGTCGTGTGCAAAAGCAGCTAGATGGCTTTCTAACTTCTGACGTGGTTATGCTAACTTAACAATGTATGTACGTATTAAGGGAGTCCTTACTACATGCCCCCTTGATCGAAGCACTACTTAGTATGCAAGAAAAGAGAGAACGCAGAGTTCAAGCGCGACAGAGCAGAACAAGGCGTATCCAATTTAAAAAACACTGGTCAGTTCAGGCAAAGTTCAGACGTACAGGGACAGTTCAAGACACGTGAGGAAAACACAGTGGACGATAGTTCACTCAATCCATGAAAGTATATGCAGCATATGTGGCCACTGCTTCCAGCAGAAAATCATTGGCACGGCCACTGAAGGTTTCAGCCATCCAGTTAAGTAAAGAAAAGGAACATACGTGTTCTTCTATTAGCGGAGCCTCTAGCACCATCAGAGGGCAACCAGCGTGTACTTCCAAATAACTCATATCCAAGAAGTCATATGCCGCTCTCACGATGTCCCAATTACCCAGGATACCATGCGCCGCACCGCAGGCCATAATCCGAACACCAGAACAGGCAGACTCGTGAGACACTAAGGGCCTCATCAGTCGATCATAATCCGGGTCCGGAGACACCATGTTGGATAAGCACAAATCCATAGGCCATTCAAAGGGACAATCTAGGCAGTGGAAGACAGGTTGCACGCAGGTGAAGTAGGAATACCGGAAGGATAATCCATATGCCAGGCTCAAAGTCGCCAACGGCAGGACCCCATAGTAATCAAGCATCCTGTCACGAAGAAGCTGCAGGCGGGACAGGCTGTCGTGTGGCACAGAAAGAGCAGCCATTCCGCAAGATGAAAAGTAAAAGTAGCACACCTGCCACTAGAGCCAGAATTAACGGGACACCTCCAAAGACGCTGGAGAAAATAGAATGAAAAAATGACGGAATCACACCAAAAATAGTTTGGAAAGAGGTCACGAGGCCCGAGCCCACAAGTTTAAAAAAATGAGCCAGGCCAGTCGTGGACGAGGCATTGAAAATTGTTTGGATCAAAGCTCCAAAATGCAGGGGGAGGTCAGTATTCAAAAGCGCCTGTACCTCGGTGCGCGTATTTGCTACGTGAAGGACAAATGTTTCCCGGGAGGAAGTCAATGGCACCTCCTTTTGGGACAATAGCGCTCTTATTCTGCTCATCTTGTTGAACTCTGCTTTCAAGGTTGGAATCGAAGGCCAGATGGAAGCATCCAGCCTCCCATGCGGGGGTGGAAACAGGACGTTATTGCAGCAGACAACCCTCTGTGATACAGTTACTATATACGGGATCCCTACTAGCATCCCGCAGCAAGCTTCATTGTTCAAAATTAAATAACTACCGTTTGCAAGCAGCGTGAAAGATGGCGTAATCACTGGTACCGGGATACCTTTGAGGACGCAGGCCAAATTCGGAGCGTGTACATTACAAGCACCGTGCAATTGAATGTGCCTACATACAACAGAATGATCAGGTGACGTTGTACATTCTTCACCCTTCAGATAAACCTCAGTACCGTCCCTTGTACATCTATACGTAAAGGGGAGGGACCAGACTTCATGTATGAAAGCGGTACCCAGCTGTTCATATCTACCCAGAGCATAGTGTTTCATACAAGAGGTAAACTTAAAAAGTGCAAACGGTAGAGTTATCAATCCGTGTAAGAGCCACACAGCGGAGTCGACTTCCGCTACAGAGAAAGGTAACGGCTCCAATTTCTCAATATGGAGCAAGGAATATGTAGCATCCTTCATGGACATGAACTGCTGTTTGTCAGTAAGGTTAAAGGGAAGAAATAACGATGTTGTATTCAGATAGTCCCAAGGGACCTTCCCTGCCTTCAATGTTTGTAATGTCCATGCAAACTGCATAACAGAACGCAACAGGTTTTGACCATGATACAACACAGACATATCATCCTGCACAATATCCACAATTGAAGAAACAATATTATCTAATGTATAAATGCGAGAAGAAAGAGTGTTAATGCTGTTATCAATAACTGCTAATACTTTTTCCATATTAGCCTGATCAATAGCTCTCAATCTTGAAGCTGCCTCAATTTGCGACAGTTTCCATACTTCGTTGTAAATAGCATACGCCCATCTCTTGGATCTGCCACCCACAGGACCTTTAACAAAATCATTCAAATCTATTTTGTCATGTAACTTTGATAAATGAACTTTGACAGATGCCAAGGTGGAATGTCGCAGCCAGGACTGACATAATTTCCCTACAGAGTATGTAGTTACTGTATGTGACGACTCAAACCGGGGGTCCACGCGATCTTGAGTATACCCCGGTTTCAGTCCTAGAAAACGTCGTTGACAGGTATCAGAACTGCTTTGCCAAATTAACCATCCCTCACTATCAAATTTCGAAATATTGAAAGATGAATTAGAAACTAATAACTGCAAAGCAGGAAGGGACAGATCTGTGTGATTATTCCAATTTGGGTAAGCACCCGGATCCGGCACAGAAGGCGAATTTAGTTTTTTAGAAGTGGCCAATCCGAAACAGGTGGTTTGGAAGATGGTTGCATTTAAAAACAACATATGATTTGGTACTAGACAGGCACGGTGTAAAGCTTCAGTTCCCTGAACCTGCCACGGTTTGGAACCCCAAACCGATTTAAGATCAATAGTAGCCTTCCATAGATCATAACCTTTGATTGACAACTCATCCATAAAGGACTTAGAATATAGCAATTTGGTGTGTGTCAGTCTAACCTTAGAGGCAGACTCAGGCTTAACTATAAAATAAAAGGATGCCGGGGCTGAAACACTGAAATCAGTAAAATAAGTAAACTTATCAACTAATGTATGTGAACTGCCAAACGAGGGGGTGGGACAGTGTTCCCACTGGGTAAAATTTACAAAATTTCTAAACGTATTTGCTTTATGCAGGAAGTGATTGCCATAATGTTGAAAACAATACTGTTCTGCATAATTAGCCGCATTGTCATACAAATCCTCAGCATCAAAGGCGGCATAATATTTCAAATCTGAAAACAGTGCTTCAATGGCGTGTACATCCCAATCATCAGAACGTATGTTCTGTTTAACTACATCACCCATAGAAACACGAAACACATTAGGCACATTAATGACCTCTGTAGGCCCATGAATTTGAAATTTAACTGCATCCCATGCGATTCCATCCATGACGGGCCAGGCAGTAATATTCACAAAAGTCTGGTCCCTTTTCATGATGTGGCATGAGGAGTGGGGGGCCAAAGTTCCATTGATAAGTCTAATTGTCGATCTCTCTTTGAGATAATGGCCATCCACCAAACGGAAGAAAACTACAACAAATCCAATGGACATGAACAAAAAAATACTAAAAAGCATCAACCAGATGTATGTCCAAGGGGCTATCAAAAAATGTTTCTTAAACCAGCTTACAAAAACAGCAATGTTTGATGGGGGAGTTGAGGGCAAAGAGTTAGTGTCAAAGGAAAAACGGGACTGGCCAAGTGCTGTAGATTGTAAAACAGGCGAAGGTCCACGTGTAGGATAAGCATACTCAGTCTCTTCGGGCAAACCACCTGCCGGTGGTATCAGCAAGGGATCAGTAACTGAATGCATCTCGATGGCAACATCAGACAAGGTGTTAGAAGCAGGAACCAACATTGAAGTTCTTTGCATTGTCTGGCATGAAACTGCTGGAGTCATACTAAGAAGTATCGGCCACTCGCTGAAGTTTGACATTGTCAATAGAGATGTACCTGTTTTCTTTTCGACCAGGAAGTGGAGGTAAAATGACTGTTCTTGTACCCTGCACTCCAAGCACTGGAACTGGTGCACGATAAGAGGGGCCGAACTCCTTCTTGTTCTCCACCTTCTCACGGACCAGATCACCAACTCGGGGTAGCCAGCCGACTACCGGAATCTGAACCTCAGCTTCAGACGTGGAGGGCAAATGTTCTTTCGAAAGAGAGTCTCTGGCTTCTTGTAGAGTCTGCAAAACAGCACAGTGATCATCTACGTCAAAGGGTGCGGTCGACGCCGCAATGTCTAGACCATCAAGGTCTGGAACAAACATTCTGATTCCGAAGAGCATCATGTACGGGGTCCGCCCACCCAGAGACCTTCTAGGGAGATTATTTAGTGCACGTTGGACGTTATACAAATGGGCTAGCCAGTTCCGGCCTGTGCCTAAAACACGTGCTGTCAATGATTGCTTTAAGTCACGGTTCATTCGCTCCACCACACTATTACCCTCAGGTCGGTAGGGAGACGAAAATTTGACTAGGACCCCCAAATTTTTCATAGCCTCCTTGTAAGCCTTAGAGGCGAACGCAGGGCCCTGATCAGAATGGAAGGTACCACACGCAAAAGTTCCCACAAAGACACGCAAATCCCTGATGACAGTCCGCGAGTCAGCACTCCTTTGTGGCCATACCCATAGAAAACGTGTGCACGAATCCACTGCAACCAAGATGTACTTGTACGCAGTATCAGAAGAAAAAGGACCGCAGTGATCTAAATAAACACAACCAAATGGCTTATTAGAGATGTACAGCTGTGTCTGTGGTGGGCGCGCAACAGTAGAAGGTTTAATCTGTTGGCAAATGTCACAATCAAGAACATAAGCGCGCGCTTGTTTATATAAACCAAACCACCTGTAACGTTGTTGTAGCAGAGATATTGTAGCTGACACACCGGCGTGGGCTGACGCCAACCCCTCGTGCGCAGCCAAGATCAGTGCTGGTCTGCAGTCCGCGTTGGGAATAATTCTGTCACCAACGTCGTTAATCCTCACTAATGGGACGTTATCAGGACTTAAATGATAAATATAACGAGAGGGAAAACCCTTCGGGTAATCACCTCCCTTCTCTGTTGCAGCAATAGCTGCCAAGATGTCATCATCTATTTTACTTTTGGATCTTGTAACTGCTGCCACTAAGTATTTAGCCACTGCTGTTTTCGCTGCCTCGTCAGCTAAGCTGTTGCCGACAGCATGGACACCAAGCCGCTGGTGACCAAGAGTGTGTATAACACTCACGAGAGGGAGACGTTCTTTAAAGTCTGCCACTCGAACCCAAAGCGTTTTATGCTTAATTGTGCTACCTTTAGTGTCTCGATAATCATTCTGAGACCAGAAGTGTAAATTGTCATTGTAGGACTGGACACAGTAGAAGGAGTCACTCACTATAAGAGTAGTGACTCGGGGATCAGCAAACTCCAGTGCAAGCACCAGAGCCCGGAGCTCCGCTAATTGCGCGGTACAATCACCCAATGACTGCGTATGCACTGCATCAGATTGGAATTCACCATTTACGAATGTACCTACGACAATTATGCAAGCCGCTGAATAAGCGTGCTTCGATCCAATTGCGGGTTGCGCAGACCCGTCAGTGTATATGACACAATGGTATTCTTCGAGCGGGCGCAAAGACAGAGGTGCCGGATGAACGAATTCATACTGCAAGTACTCTTGAGTCTGTAATGAGGCATCAAAGATGTAAGTGACATCTGGCGACGTCAGTGTTGTGGCCCATTGTATCCACCGTGGATGCAAAGCTTTAGAATTTGGTACACTTGCTTTAGTCACTGCCTCTAAAGCAGGATATGGTGTCACAACCAGAATCTGTTTCCCATGCGACAGTGCGCGTTCCTTGAGGATCGCCATCTGCACAGCAGTCAGAACTTTTTCGACCGTGGAAAAACGTAATTCAGCAGAGGTGTACAAGTGGGATTTGTACGCAATGGGGACTGTGTCGCCCTCATTAAACGTCAAATACGTGAACCCCACGGCACCCGGTACTATTCTTATTACCAGGTTAGTGCGGTTATCACGTGTCAGCAAGTATTGTGAAGCAAGAAGGTCAGCCTGTAAAGACTGTAAAATTGCAGAGTGTTCTAGCTGCCAGCTAGATTTCGAAAACGAAGGTTGTACCAAGGCGTAAAGCGGCTTGATACGCTGGGCATAATCAGGAATGTACGTACGGCCGAAATTCAGAAAACCCAGCAGAGATTGTAATTTCTTCAGTGTCGTAGGAGCACTTAAGCGTGCACACTTTTCCAGAAAGTGGGGGGCTAACCCCTTACCTTCATTGTTGAGCTCGTAGCCCAAAAACAACACCGTATATTCTGCGATGTGTGACTTCGCAAAATTGAATTTGTAGCCATAGTCAGCAAAACTCACGATAATATTGTCGACTCGAGACAGATGCGGCATCAGCTCATCATCCATAAGATAGATATCGTCAACATAGGAGTATGCGTCGGGGTCTATTCTTTCTCAGAGAGAAACCACGCGAGCAGAGAAGACGCCAGGGCTATTTTTGTAACCCATGGCTAATCTTGTAAACTGTTTTTGTTTGCCGCCCGAAGTAAACGCTGTCCACTGGCTACTCAGTGTGGACAGGTTGTGGCTAAAAAAGCCATTGGAAATGTTAAGTGTCGTTTTAAATCTTTTACGCACGAGACTGTCGACCAAAGCCGAGCAATGTGTATTTTGTACCGCGCAGGTCCAGCAATGGGAGTTTAGGTGCCGGTAATCCAAAACTAAACGGTACGAGCCGTCAGGCTTCGTTACAGTGAATAAAGGGTTATTCATAGGGGACACACATGTTTCAATAACACCCTGATATTCCAATTGTTCAAGGATTGCCGCGACGTGGGGTCTCGCTTCACGACGCATAGGATATTGAGGTTGGGGCTGGGGCATAGACCGCAACGGAATCTCATGGCAGGGGGACAATCTGTCCCATCCCACCTGAGTACGATACACCGCCGGCGCAAGCGCAAGCGCCCACTCCCCAGCATACACTTCAGCTTGGTCCTTAGGCACTGTGTGCGCAAAGGACGGGAGGATTACTTCCTCCCCTCTAGGAGCCTCTAAAATGAAAGCTGGGGGCCAATCTGCCTCCGCTAGGAGGATATCATAGGTGGTGGTCAGATTATCCCAAAAAATCCCTTTTATTGTACGTTGTATGTCACCCTCAATTAATAAGACTATTTCATAAAGTCTGTCCGGGGGAGCCACTCTGGTGTCAGCTGTTTCAACAGTAACCGAGATATCAGTTGCTGTCACCGCCAGAAATGGACGCAGAGCTTGACGGACTATGGTAATTTCCGCTGCGCTGTCCAGGAGCGTCAGCGCCCATGTCCGGTTCCGAAGCTGTGTCCGCACTATCTGAGGCATACCTTGCCGTCAGAGCCGCCACTTTCTTCTTCTGAAACGGGGGTCTTTGTCGTGCAAATTCGTCCTGCTTGCCTTTACCCTCAGTCTGTCGGGGCTGGTCACGCTGTTGTGGAGCACCCCGGCCTTTGCCACCGCCTCCGCCACCGGACTGTGTAGCCGATGTTTCCTGTGAAGAACGAGGAGAGCGCTGTTCAGAAACCTGAAATCTATCAGGAGACTTAATAGCAGCACGATCGCGCAGATCATAAGTGCGTTCACTACTTGACTGTACGGGAGAGGCAGGCCGAGAGCCCTGTTTCTGTTGCTGCTGCTTTCCCTGTTGTTTAAACTGCCATTTTTGTTTTGGAAAAATGGGTCTTTCGTCCTTACCAGACGTGTCTGCCTTACCCTGCTGTTTTAGATCGGGATTCTTTATGAAAGGCTTAACTCCTAAAGAGCTACGACCCAAATCCCGATATGCCTCTGCGATTATTTTCGCAAATTCCTGCGGTTTGTCCTCCTCAGCAACTCGCTTCAGTTCATTACGAACCTGGAAATGCAAAGCATCACCCGTTAGGTTTCCAATTATCATGGTAGCCACCAGGTCAAATTGACCGAGGAGCCGCATCCCTAACTCTATCGCAGACTCCGCACCATGGTTCTCTTGAACTCTTTTGATAACGGAGGGCAGCTGCAACATAGACGGAGTGCCAAAGCACTGCGCGTACGTCGCTGCAAAGACCTTGCCCCAATTTACACAATCATCTATGTGGGGGACCAAGTCTTTAGGCAAACTAATGGTGAGGATCCTGTGTTTCTCCACAGGAGTAGTATTCGGGTAAACCGCTTCTATTTGGTCAAATTTTTCAGCAAGCCAAAAGGGGAAATCATCCCTATTTTGGGGGCGCTTGCCCATAACAGAATTAACCATAACAGGACTAATGACCACCGCGTGATGATCAGTAGGCTGCCCCGCAACAGCAGGTGCCCCCGCATGCATATTGCGCGACACATACTGCACTAACGCCCTATATACCGTAATTAGGGCAGTGTGTAGTACACGCAACTCAGCTACCGTCACCGTGAGGTAACGGGGATGAGGCGTAAATCCGGCTAGTACCGGCCAAGTGGCCCCTGCAATTGATAAAGGGCCCATTCTCGGCGGAAGGGCGCCATTAAACCAAATAAGATGCTGCCAAGCAGAAATTGGGATTTCCTGTGTCCTATACGGCGTATAGTTCGCTGGCACGGCAGCGGCAGTGTAAGAATGAAAGGTGTCATCATCCCCCACCGCCGGAATCGTCACCCAAGAGTAGAACAACTCATAGGGATGAGCCGCATCGGCTCCCACCACAAAGATGACGTTCATACCAGTGTCCGGCACCCCATACTGCGTCAAATGACGTTTCAGAGCTGCACGGCTATGCGCCGCAATATCCACCGACATTAGGACAACACACTTGAATTATTCAGTAGCACAAGGGTTCAATAACCTTTTTAATTATCAAGCTTGAAAGAACCTATATCAATAGACCTAGGTAGGTTTTAAATCCGTCAGACTTGTTATTCGGAAACAAGAATGAGGGTGTTGTGGACAAACGCGAGCACTACTAAGGCGTTTCAACTCATAGACCAAACGTTAGGTGCGCCATGTTGCAGGGATTCTGCTTATACACAGAACTATGCGTAGAACCCCAGGACCTCAGTAAGTTGTGGTGTACCAGAAACTCACCTCAGAACCCAGAACCCAGTATCCGGCTAGCATAAGTGTCCCATTCGTTATCCGAGATCTAGCTCGGCGGTCCCAATGAAAAGACAACCCAGAACAAGCGACTCAGTACATACTCAGGAATGGTGGGAATCGGAAATACCTGTTCGTATATTATTCTCACATCAGTCCACAACAAGAATCAATAGAGACACGGTGAAAATAAAAAGAGTTTATTTTTATAGACCACGTGTCCTAATATGCAGTACTTTGGCTAATACAAGCAGACAAATGATTAAAATCAAAACCATCAGCATAGTTACAATTCCATAGAATATAAAAGGGGTGATCATGTTATAATGACAGTGGATACTACCACCTTCCCTTTACTAAGAAGCTAATATTATTATTATTAGACTAACAGAAGGTCTCTTAGGCTTGAATAGGGGACCCCATACCTCAAAGATCAGCTTAGTGAAATCACATCACAGGAGCATCAGGAGTCTTCTCGCAGGAAGGCTCGTCTTCGGTCTGAATAATAAACATGATGTCCGTGATATTAAAAGCACCAACTTTCAGGTATGTGCAGCTGCTCGTGTGTTATGACTAAATAGTGGGTCGATCAACCTAGAGTGGAAAACATGCATTGTCTAACAACTCAGACTGTTTGTCACATCGTGTGCAGACCAAGGTCGTTGCGCAGAGCTCGGGATGGTAACAACAGATTGCTCTCGTGTGAGGCAAAACTCGAGTCAGCAGTTTGTTTAAGCAATAACATGTGAACGCAGTGTCGTGTGCAAAAGCAGCAAGATGGCTTTCTAACTTCTGACGTGGTTATGCTACCTTAACAATGTATGTACGTATTAAGGGAGTCCTTACTACAGAACCTGAAGGGAAGAGCACCGGAGGTCGGGAGTGGAGGTCGCACTCCGGAGACACCCGGAAGTAGGGAGATCGTGTCCCTGTGACGCCGGAGACCGACATCGAATCGAGGCTGCCCAGCGACATCGAGCCGAGGCCATCCGCCGACATCGATCCGGAACCACCTCACGGCATCAACAGGAACTGACATCGAGCCGAGGCCGTCCACCGACATCGATCCGGAACCGCCTCACGGCGTCAACAGGAACTGACATCAAGCCGAGGCCGGCTAGCGACATCGAACCGGAACCGCCTCACGGCGTCGACACGACTCCGGCGGAGTCGGAAGTTCATAAAGAGGGCAGTAAGTGGAATAGAGGGCGCCTAAGGCCCTGTGGAGCCCTAAGAGACCATCCTAGGGGCTAGAGAGGTGTTAGGACCAGCCTGGGAGTGCCAGGGGTGGACTGAGACTGATACAGTGACCTGTGTGAGGGGTTGTGTAGTTTGGGAGAGCCAGATTCCTAGATTACCCTTAATCTACCTCAGTTTTAGCCTCAGCCTTATCCAAGTTAGGTGAGACACCCTCAGGCCATCCACATAACCACAAGCTGTGATTGGGCCAAATCAACCCAGAGTACCTCACAAATGTGACCTGATTTGAAAGTGTACTGATGGCTTATATTTATTGAGAGTATTGTATTCTTTGTATTTATCCTATTTATTGTCTCACAGTAGTTATTGTCTCACAGTATTTATTGTCTCACAGTATTTATTGTCTCACAGTATTTATTCCCTCGCAGTATTTATTTGCCTATGTATTTTATGCACATCTATTTATTAATTGATTATTTATGATCTGAGCTTATTTATTTGACCTACCCTTTTTACAGAAGAAGTTTGGTGTACTGTAAGTGTGTTATTATTTATTTAACCTGCAACTAAGAGAAAACAAGATAAACACAGAGATATTTTCATAAATTTTTACGGTGTAGTGTCGTTTTTGGAACGGATGCACGCATGGTTATTGTGAGGGTGTGACGTACGCTTAACACGGTGCCTGCCCCCTGACGGCTCGAGCCAAGCTACCCCTTGTGTGTTGGGAAACACCGGGTGACTGCTAACCCGGTTGCCCGGGGTTTTCTAACACTCCCCCTTTCTCATTCAAATCCATACTTCACAAAACAGGGGTCTGTCAAGGCTCTATCATGTCACCCATGCTTTTCAACTTCTATATGAAGTCATTACCTGCAATGATCAATGAAGTTCACCTCACATGTAATAACTATGCAGATTACACACAAATGCTCCTTAAACTGGAAAGCCCCAAAGACATTGGAAACTCACATATCTTCAGTTGTCTTAGAGACAGTGATGACATAGAGCCATCTCAAATTGAATACTTCCATGTGGCGAATGGAAAAATTATGACCCACTCTGTGCCTGGCCTGACAATCTGGGGGCACCACCTAAGTGTCTAAGGAGGTAAGAAACCTTGGAATTGCCATAGACTCCAAGTTATCAATGAATGCCCAAGTGGACAAATTAGCAAGATCAAACTCTGCAACGCATCTTCCTCCACCTGGGATTTCCACACAAGGTCCAGGCTACTATCTTGATTGTACTATTTAAAGTTGATTACGCCAATGCCCACTACCACTACCATGGTCAATCTTCATCAACTATGAAAACACTACAATGGATTCAGAACTCTGCTGCTAGACTACTCCTACATTTAAAGCCACAATCCCACATCTCCCCGGCCTTGATGGCCCTAAATTGGTTACCGGTTGCCAGAAGATCCACCTTCAAACTGCTTTGTATCGCCCACAAAGCAATAAATGGAAAGTTACCACTTCTCATCAGGAAAAGAATCACCACATACATTCAACAAAGGAACCTCCACTCAAGATGGGCACCTCGCCTCAGAAGCCCACCATGGAAAGTCACTGCACGGTTTTCATATAAGTTATTTGATTAGATGATTATAGGTCTTTGTTTTATTCACCTATCACAATATGTAAATATTATCATGACTATTTTGTCTACAAGTGTTTCACTTTTGGAATAAGTAAAGATAACATTTTTTTTTAAATAGCTTCATGTACAGCAACACATGAAAGTCTGAGTTTGTACAATACAACCTAAAATCTCGATATATAATCTTTCATATACATGTCTACACTTTCTATGTAGTTATGTATCTATATATTTATTACTTATCTCATACTGTAGAAGAAGGAAAAATACAACTTCTATTCTCTCCAATGCACTAATCTATTTCATCCTTTACCTTTGTCAATATAGTCTCTACCTCCTCTCTCTGACTCATCCCAAACCTCATTCTCCTACTGTGATCTCCAAAACAAAACTTTCTAGAGTCTACCCCCTCAAACCCTCCATGACTCACCCAAACTCCCAAGCAACCCTTTCTAAGGGGCTGATTACGATGGCGGTCGGAAAAGCATTCCAACCGCCATGGTAGCGGAAAATTACCGTCCGCAGGTACTGCGGAAAAACCGGCGGTCAGATTAGGATGCACTGCCTGAAACATCTTACTGCGGCGGTCGGATTCCAGGATACACCGCCGGAAAAGCTGAAAATCCGTCTGCGGTGGTTGGAATTGCTGCGGAAACACCCAAAAACGCTGTTTGCCCAGCGGTCAGAAACGCATGGAGGTGTCCAAGATTCAATTTTCGCTATCCGCAGTAGTGCTTCCGCCGTCCCCGAATGGCCGTATTCTCCACTGCGGTTTGATGGGCTGTTTAAGGCATCATGATTTCTCCGGCGGTCGTAACCGCATTCTGCACGGCAGTCCCTCTCTATTGACTTCATCCCCTACCAGAGCAGAAGGAGATTTCTGGTGGATCCTGAGACTCCACAGCAGATGGGAAATGGGCTATCTTTTCCCATCATAATGCGGCGGACGTGAGGACCACCAATGGAGTGCGGAAAAGGACATTTTCCGGGAGCACCACCGATAGCCCTACGACCGCCATCATAATCAGCCCCTAAAATCTTCCCTCAAGTATTTCTGCTTTGACTCATCTCAAACCTCATTTTACTACTATGTTTTCCCTAATCACTTTATAGAGACTCTTCCCTCCTCCATCTCTCCTTTTACTCATCCCAAGCCTTATCTTAGTACTGTGATCTCCCAAATAACACTTTCTAGACTCTTCCGTCTTCTATCCCTCCATTATCCTTTTCAATCCAATTAACAGACTCGCAGGTCCACCACTAAAATTAACACATATTTCCCTATACTAATGCACCTCTAACCCTGTTTGGATTCAGACAAGGGTGCTACTCGCCACAAAGCGCTTCAAAGCCTCATCAGGAGGAGTAGTAAGTGCTATATAAAAACAACTACAATTACAATTATTTGGGACAAATTCAAAACATATAACAAATGTACATTGACTCTTTTCCAATTAAATTCAGCTGTGTGTAAACATATAAAATCACATTCTAAAGTAATTCCATTAGTTCATTTTAAAAGCGTTTCCTTCCTCATGGAGGGGCTCATTTATGAACCCCTGCGCCACTTTTGCGCCACCGGTGCGTCACTTTTTGTGACACACCAGTGGCGTAAAACATGCGCCATGATGCGCCATATTTACAAAGTGACGCATCTACCTAGATGCGTCACTTTGTAAACCCCTGCGCTACATTATACCTGCGTCAGGTATAATGTATGCAGGGTGGGCGTTCCCACGTAAGTAAGCATCGTAGAAGTGACGCAGTGAAATCTACGAGATTTCATTGCGCCACTTCTAGGGTGCAAATGCGTCAATATCTTGCGCCTCCCTCACAGCAGGCGTAAGACTGACGCAGGCCCTTTCACATGAGGCTTGCCCCATGTGAAAGGACACATTGCTGGAGTTGCGTCACTTTTGTGACACACTCCAGCAATGCGTTACTTTTGCGCCTACAGATACGTCAGAAATACTGACGTATCTGTGACTCCTTGCGACATGATGCGTCATATTGTAAATATGACGCATCATTGGAGTCGCAGGGAGGGCGCAGTGAAAAGTGACGCATCACTGTTTTCACGCAGTGATGCGTCACTTTTCATGAATGAGGCCCGGAGTCTTTACACTGGAACACATCATGGGGCAGATTTATGAGCCCCTTGCGCCACTTTTGCGTCAATTTTCCCATGTTAAAAGTGACGCAAAAGTGGCGCAAGGGGCTCATAAATCTGCCCCATCCAGGTATATGGACACTGGATATACAAACCACTCGCAAAAAGGTGTTTTTTTCTAAAATCAACCAGAAACTCGCAATAAAGAAATCGTAGTGATCATCCATTTACTCCGAAAGGCTGACGTGAATTCAGAAGTGCTCTTCATATATCATCAAACCATAACATATCCAGATAGCTGGAGAGCGGCTAACCAACTCTCAAAACAGTCTCTCTGTATCTGAGCCAGCCAATGTGTGGTAAAAAGAAATCTCCTATCCAACACAGAGTCTTCTATAAATCAAAGCATCACAAGGAGTTTTAGCATCACACGCAGGTTTAGCATCACACGCAGGTTCAGCATCACACGGGGGTTTAGCATCACACGCAGGTTTAGCATCACACGCAGGTTTAGCAGCTTGAAAAGAACCGCATTGGCTTTCCGCAGCATCCTTTTGAAGCTATCCAATGCCGATGACGTTTTTTTTAAGCTACTAAACCAACAAGTGATGCTTTGCTGTATAGATATTTAATAAGTGCAACAGAGACTGCCTTTGTACACAAATTAATTTTTATGGATTTGTAAATTTGACTAATCGCTTTTGATTTGTGTTATATTTAAGTAACTGTATGTGTAATAATTCTGGTGTGTTTAGATTTAATAAATAACCTATTTTTGTGAATGTATATTTTTGTGTGGTAAGTTTTTGCACAGTTCTTACCGATTGGGGGGTTTTTAAGCTTGGGCCTAGGGGGAATTTTCATTATGCTTTAGGAGCTTTTGTGGGACCAGGAGCAACAATTCTCTGGTTTATTATCCTAGGAACACCTCATAATTAGAAACAAATGTTCAGCGGGGAAAAAGAAAACTCATTATATGACACCACCTAGTAGTGTGGCTAAAATCACTGTATCATGATAGAAATGGTCAGCCTTGCTTTTGTTTAAATATAGTTTGTAACATTTGTGGGGCTCAAAAAGCAGAGGACCAGGGGCAAAGAGGTCTAGCTAGAAAGCCCTACGTTTTATTTTTATTTTTTATGAGTTTTAAATAGCGTGCACTAGACCCGGAGGTTTCAGAGCGCTCTACCTGAGCACCAGTTGCGTTACAGGCGGACATGTTCATTCTTTTTTAGGCACCGGTAGATTAAGTGAGTTGCCCAGAATCACAGAATGTTGAGCATCCCTGCCGAGACTGTAACCCGGTTCCCCAGCTTCGAGGTCGACGCTCTAGCTGCTAGCCACGTCCTCTCCTGTGACTTGGTCCAGGGTTTTGGCCCTGTTCTGCTTGTTGAGTGGACCCAAGTGCTTGAAGCAGATAAGGTGTGAGACCTTTGCAGACAATATTGGAGACAGTGTACTCCCTGCAATCATACGGCTTCCTATGGTCTGTTCTCATTGCAGTTTCTCCTCAGGCACAAGGATAGACACTGTTGGCGAACCATCAACTCAAGTGCCTATACAGAACGAAAGGCCTTCCACCTCTCAGCACTAACATCTTCTGCTGTGCCTTTACCCGCAGCCCCATGAAGCTGTGTGCAGAGGTGTTTGAGCCTTACAGTTCTGGGATACAAACAGAACAGTCAAACACCTCTAATAGTCTCGGAGCACAAATTCAAACCATCCCTATGATCCTACTTTTGAGATAATTTCCTTAGCCAATGACAGTCATTTTATCATTATTTATGAGCGCCTGAATGAAACTGCGATGGAACTGTGGGTTTAAAGCTACCTCACCTTCAAGCTCCTCACCCACACTCAAAAAGCACTCCACGATGTCAGACCAGCATACCTCAACAAACGACTCACCTTCTACACCCCCAACCGCCAACTCCGCTCCGCTGACCTCACCCTCGCCACCGTCCAGCGCATCCTCCGAACAACCACCGGCTGCAGATCCTTCTCCCATCTCGCCGCCAAGACATGGAACACCCTCCCCATCCACCTACGACAGACCCAGGACCTGCTGACGTTCAGGAGACTTCTCAAGACCTGGCTGTTCGATCAGTAGCTGCACCCCCTCCCACAGCGCCTTGAAACCCTCACGGGTGAGTAGCGCGCTCTACAAATGATTGATTGCTTCAAGATGTTTGCATGGATGGATGAGCTATCTCACTAGTCTAAATTAGCAGAATTTATAAAGTAGAAAAACCCAGGCAATTCGTTTGCAAAATATATTTTACAGATAAGTGTTGTGTGATATGTAAGTTTAATGGGCAGTGACAACACATGAGGATATGGTCTCATTACGTGCTTGAGTTGCAACCTGGAACGTGGCAACTAAATTTTTATGTATATCAGTTCTCACAACGAACAAGACGATACAAATATAGAGGAGCCTGGAGAAGAATAGCTACTTTGGCCCTATTTTTCATCACACAATTACATCACGATTGCATTCACACGAGTGAACATCACAGCTTGCTCTGCCACAAAGTTTTTCGGATATCACGACAGAATGATAGTTTTGAAGCGGAAAGTGAAATAGTGCAAGACACTAATATTATGGAACACATTCCTATACCTCTTATCCAGATTAAAAATAGACTTAAAAGGCATAGTTTGAAGATTGCGTTGACCATTTGTTTTAACAAGCTAAAAAGTAAGGTAAACATAATTAACATTTTTTGAAAAAGATCTCATTTATATTTTCCTATTTTATCAACATGTTCAAAAATACACCACTCCCTCGTGCACCAAAGCCTTTTGTAAAACTTTCCACTTCCTTTCCAATTTGATATTTTGCAGGTTTCCTCTCCCTTGGCGGGTATTGCAGTAGTCCCAAATCCCAATGAAACCTATTATCAAGTCATTATTTATCATATCAAACAGCTTTTTAATTTCTTCTTCAATTGAGCTGCTGTACTCCACCCTGTCTTTGCTTTTGTAATATTATGCATAAAGAACGTGTTTAAAGTAAATATGAAAAACAAATCAAAAATGCGATATAGTGTTTGATCACAAATTTATTAGGAGCACAATTAATATCAGAAAAACTATAGACAAAGCGAGTATGTCTAAATTGGGTGTATATAAATCATACACATTGGAATGTGTTAAACTACTGTAAATGCAATTAAAATAGGTAGACAGGCATATAGCTATATGTATATACACACACACACACATTATACATATGTATCGGTATTATTATTTTACAAATTCAACTGCATGCTCATAGACACTGGTTGTTGGGAATGTCATCGAGCCCATAAATTATGGAGCTTAAAGACACATGTATATAGATATGATTTTACACATGCCACATAAAACTCCTAGGGACTCATTTTACATGCTGCATTGTGCGGCACTGAGTTCATAATAAATAACATTGGACGCATTGATTACCAACCCTTTGCCCTGTTGCCTTCAAGTTACGCACCTAAGAATGGGCACAACTCAATAATACTGCACGTTCTCCCCCATTCCAAGCAGCAAAACTCAGAATGCGTGGTGGTACCCACATGTATTCTGCGACGCTTTACCTGATGACATCTGCACAGCGTAATAGCACGTCACTACACATGTTGCAAATCCATTTCAGTTGTAAACTTACATTTGTGCACAATGAATGATTCCTGCGACCCAAACGGTTGATCCGTATTATTTTCTGGGATGTTTTGTAAACTTCTTGCTAATAACCACAGAGTTCTCTACCCATATATTTAAGTTTATAATGTCACACAAGGGGAAGAGGACCATAACCCACAGTCCCTGCTATTTATCTAGCAGTGACATTTGTTAAAAAAAAATAAGTGGAAGATTGTATCTTATGAAATGTGTTAATGTTTGAACAAATCATTTTTTTTTTTTTTTTTTTGTTTTTTTTTTTTTTTCTTCTTCCTCATATACCACCAGACGAGAGAGGCAGTCCAAATGGGGAAGTCCCCTTCCCTAAACCCCCTTCCGATGTTAGGACCCTGGGGGGGATAGGTAAAGGGGTCTAACCCTACTGGCATTTTACTGTTTGCTCTATATACTCCAACGTTTACTCACTGAGAGGCCCATTAGCGGTGTTAGAGATTGAGTCCCAACAGTGCCCAGGTAAAATCATCGGAAAAAAGAAAAAAAAAAAAAAAAAAATATATATATACTTTCGTCATCTGTTCCTCCAGGCCATTAGCGGTGCCCATATCTTTGCTTCACTGGAGGGATCGCAGGCTATATCTGACTCACAAGTGTACATAATATGTTTCAAGCAATCTAAGAAAATCGGTGCCTTCTCATTTTTCCACGCCCTACATATTTCTCGCCTTGCTAATACCATAATATAAAAAATAAGTTTGGAATCAGGGGCACATAATTGATAATTGTTAACTAACCCAAACATGATTGTCTTTGGAATTATGGTAAATTGTACATTTAATACTGTTGCAATGAAATCACCTAGTTTAGCCCAATATTGCGCCAAAGAAGGGCAATCCACAAACATATGTATGTCATCAGCGGCGAGCAATTTACACCGAGGGCACCGATGTTCTAGGTTTGTAAATCTTACAAGTTTCTTGGGCGAAATATAGACTCTATACAGGGTAAACAGATGGTTTCTTTTAAGTGCAGCTGGTTTAACTATAGTATGTAGCATTGTGAAAGAATCCTCCCACAGCTCCTTAAGGTTATCATGATTAAGATCAACCTGATCACCCCATATTTTTAGGAGTTCAATCTCCGGAACTTCTTCTGCTCCCATCATGGCCCAATACCAGAATGCCAACTCTCTTTTCCAGGTCCCTTTCTTGTTTACCGAGTCAAAGCTAGGATTTAATGTGCAGGACACCGGCGCAAGAGTAGCCCACCAACCCGATAATTGATAATATTTAAACCTAGTGAGAGAACCCTCCGTCAAGGTAAAGAGAGAATCCCAGTCAATAAGCTGTGCATCCTTTAGAAGATTTCCCCAGTGTGTAATACCAGCCAACCTCAAGGGGCGAGCTAGTTGATCTTTTAAGCACTCCGGGGTCCCTGGGGAGTCCCAGATCGGGGCCTGGGGAGCATAATAGGGGATTCCCAGCTTTTTCCTGAAAAAAACCCAGTTTTTTTGGGCAGCTATCAAAATCTTCAATCTAACTTTTTTTAAAAACCTGGGGTCTCCAAATTTAAACAAAAAATAATCCTGACCCTGGGGTACACTGTGTAGCAAAGCCTGAAATAAGGATCCTAAAACAGTAGTATCTGCCTTGTCTGCCAATCGTCTAAAATTTTTCAATTGAAACGAGTGACAGTAGATAAGTAAATCTGGGAGGGCAAGGCCCCCAACTTTTAATTTTCTCGTCAATTTCTTCCAAGATATTCTCGGCAGCTTAGAGTTCCAAATGAATGAACCTATTTTTCCCTGTAATTTAGCTATATCTTTTGGGTCAAAAGTCAACGGAATAGAGTTAAATAAAAAGGTAACTTTCGGCAAAATAGTCATTTTTATGAGGTTCACTCTACCAAATATGTTAAGCGGGAGCCCAGACCACCGTTGAAGAAGATGACAGATTTCCTTATAGACTCTATCAAAATTAATTTTAGTTGTCTGATTTATATGTTGAGCTAAATATATTCCCAAATATCTCATCTTCGGTTTAGCAGCCGGGTATTCTTCAACCGAATTCCACTGCATAACCTCGGTTTTGTCTCTGTTTATTTTATAGCCGGATATTGCCCCAAAGTCCTCTGCCAGAGCAAAGAGTCTAGGGACGGCCTCTTCTGGATTCGATGTAAACATTAAGAGATCGTCCGCGTAAAGAGCAAACTTCAGCTCTAAGCTCGTGATTTTAAATGGTTTAAAAATCGGGTCAGATCTCAACTTAATAACTAAAGGCTCAATATACAAATTAAACAAAAGAGGGGAAAGGGGACATCCCTGTCTAGTACCACGAAATATGTGCACCCAATCAGTGAGACAACCATTCACTAAAATTTTGGCTTTGGGACTAGAGTATAAGGCTCGAATCGAGGCTATAAAATTCAGTGGCATACCAAATGCATCTAGTGTTTTCCAGAGATAAGGCCAACTGACTTGGTCGAAAGCCTTTGCGGCATCAATGGCCACAATCGTTAAGGGCGACTTTTCATTAGTCGCTACATCTATGGCAGCAATAGCCTGGAATGTAAGTTCATTCAACTGCCTACCCGGCATAAAACCTCTTTGGTCGCTGTGAACCACTGATTTGATGACCTTGGCCAATCTCGCTGCCAATACACCCGCAAAAATTTTATAGTCAGAATTCAGCAGCGAGATTGGCCGATAGGATTCGACAATCTGAGGATCCTTATTAGGTTTTAATATTAGAGTCACAGTTGCCTCAGACCATGTTTGTGGCACAGCTTCGCCAGAGAGATGTATTTTATTAAATAAAATTGTGAGAATTGGCACAATTAATTCTAAATTAATTTGATATGCCTCAACTGGGAGGCCGTCCGGACCCGCTGCTTTTCCTTTTGCCATGCTCTTTAGTTGGTTATAGACTTCACCCTCTTTAATTGATGAACTCAAGAAGACCTTATCTGCTTCTGTGAGATGTGGTAGAACTAGTTGGTTAAGCCACACTTCAGCCTTCTCCGTGGAGAAATCTCCTTGTTCCGCGTACATCTTCGACATATAATTATGAACTTCTTTTACTATCTCATTGTTGTTATAGGTCAAAGTCCCGAGGCCTTGTAGAATCAAACTCCCAATTTGGTTCTTGGCTCGGTCTGTTCTGGCCTTCCAGGCCAAGAAACGGCCACACTTCTCCCCATAGGAGAAATTGCTTAATCTGCTCGCATCCCATCTTTCCTTAATGGCTTTATCGAGGAGAGCCTGATATTCTGCTTTAAGGGAATTTAACTCGTTTGATAATATATCTACATTGGAATATTGCATTAGGGAGGCGAGTTGAAGTTGTTTTTCTTTCAACTTTATTTTTATGAGGGAGTCCGCTTCAGCTTTCCTTTTATCCCTATTTCTCTTAACCGTGAGTGTAGTCACTATTGCCCTCATAAAAGACTTAAATGCCTCCCATACAATCTGAGCACCCGCTGAGCCACAGTTAAATCGGAAAAATTCTTCCAACTGTGTAGATAGCTGTGACCTTACTGCGTCTACTTGTAGTAATGATCTATCAAAAGTCCACCTTCTCATTTGTACTTCTTTTATGGAATATACTGTTAGTTCTACTGAGGAATGGTCTGAGAGTAGAGCGGGAATGTAGGAGGAGGAGATTACTTGAGGAAGAAGCATCTGATCTATCAAGAAAAAATCAATACGGGAATGATGCTTATATCTATGACTATAAAAAGAATAGTCTCTGCCCATAGTATTTCTGATTCTCCAAATATCCAGTAAATTGAAGTCTCTCATTATATTCTTAAGTTCTAATTTTGTTTTAGGTAAAGGAGCGACAGTGGCTCTGGAAGTCCTATCCAGGTTTTTGTCGAAAACCAAATTGAAGTCACCCCCCAATATTATGGGGGCATTAAAATTAAAAAGAGATGACTTCAGATTGGCCAGATGTTCCGGACAGTCCTGATTGGGGCCATAGTAGACTGCACAAACTAAGGAAGAACTGTCTACTTTTAACTGAGCGGATAGCCATCTGCCTGACGTATCCGTGTCGTGGTTCTCTATTCTGATTTTACTGTTTATACGAATTAATATCGCTACCCCTCTTGTGCTTCCGCTTTGGCGAGAACACAGGAGATCCTGAATCCAGCTTTGTTTTTCGAAAGCAATCTTACATTCTTGAGACTCCAGGTGGGTCTCTTGTAAAAGACATATATGGGCTCCTGATTTTTTCAAGAATTCACATACTCTGTTGAGTTTCCTCCCATCTCTCAATCCATTCACATTCCAACTAATTATTTTAGTTTTATTTATGGAATTCATCATTCCAGAGGATAAAATTTTCTATACACCAGAGAATATCTAAATCTGACTTATATACACAGGGAGTATTGAATAATTCACTACAACTCATACTGCTGGCTCTGTGAGGAAGTATTTTATTGTTTTTTTCCCCCCCCCCCTATCCCTCCCCTCCACCACCTCCAGCTCCCACCACCCACCCTGAGGAACCCCCCCACAACTATCTTGGCGATAAGAAAATCGCCTATTTGAGAGGCTCCGCGCTCCGTACAGAGCCCACCACTCATAATTACGCATATTTTGCTTAACCAGTGACCCAGTAATCTTATTCCCATATTGTGATCTCCTATATCCACACACCCACACAATTTTCTCTTTTTTTTTATTTTTTTTTTTATTTTTTTTTTTTTAAGTGAATTTTATGCTTAACCTTTGTTTTCTTTGCCACATATTCTGCATGTGTCGTGGATTAATATTTTATGATATATCGCTGTTATCACAGTTAGTATGTAGTGCCTCTATTGAACCCCCTTCATGTGTGATATAAAGGTATCAACCTCCTGAACGGAGGAGAAATTGTGCGTCTTATTTCTCCATACCACTCTTAAGGCAGCGGGAAACTTCATCATAACCTGCGCTCCCAGGCTTCTTAACTCGGACATCCGAGAGCCCAGTTCCCACTGTCTTTGGGCAGTGGCTCTGCCCACATCGGAACGTATTAAATACTTAACAGAGTTAATATGCAATGATGAATCTTTCAGAGCTCGCCCTAGAATCAACTCCTTAATTGAAAAAGAGAGAAAATTAACCAGGATCTTCCTTGGGGCCTTCCTGCCTGGATGTTGTCTAAAAGGATCTCTATGGGCTCGCTGAATCTCCTTTTCTAGATCAACATCCAGTCTATCTTTTAAGACTCCCTCTCTCAAAAGTTTGCATATCAGCGCCTTCACATCGCCATTCTCTGCTCCTTCCGGGATCTCCAAAAATTTCAGATTGTTCCTTCTGGCGTGGATCTCTAATCTCTCGATATCGCTTTGAAAAGCCCGATTCTGCGTCTGTAGAGCCGCGATGATATCAGAGTGGCTTTGAGAACTTTTTGCTAAAATATCCACTTTATTTTCAAGTGTCTCTGTTCTAGTGCAAATATCGTCCAATTTTGACTCTAAGGCTGTACATTTCTCTGAAATTACCTTCTGATTCCCCTCGGAGATTTCAAACCTAGGAATCAATTTTGCAAATAGGTCTTCACGAAGGGAAAAAAGAAGGTTCTTCAACTGGTTGTCCCCACCGGGGCGCTCTCCGTTTGGAGATTCCTCTGCGGTCTCACTTCCGCTATGACTTGCGTTACCCTCGCAAACGTCAGATTGCAGTACCCCATCTGGGTGGCCTCCTATATCCCCTGTGTCTGCACTCACTGGTGTATTACACAAACCCGTGCCAATTTCTGTATCTGGTTCACATAGTAAAGGGGAGAATTTGTTTGCTAAGCAAATTGTCTCAGCGTGAGAGATCAAAGAATTCTGTGGAGATGATGGAGATGATAGAGAGGAATGAGCCTGACTAGATGATTTGGGGGGTATTGAGCTTTTTGTGGAGCTGCTAGAGGGTATAGATCTACGGGGGGTCTCCTTCTCCATTATCTTAAAGTATGATTTCAGTGATGGAGTAGCTTTTACGGTAGTACGCCCTCCTTTTCTATCTTCCCCCAACTTGTTCCTCTCCCTCCTATCTTTTTTTTTTTGCCTAGGTGTCTTAGGCGCCACAGTGGGTTCTTGTAAGGCCAGCTCTTGCTCTTGCTCTTGCTCCAGTAGCGAACGCAGTTGATACCTGTTTCTAGTGGCTAAGGCGGGTCCCTTCCTTTGACCTCCACTGTTTTTCTCCGTCACTTTTTCCGCCAAGGAGTTGCTAGCTGAGGGTATTTGGACCCCCTCACTTGCGTTCGAGATCTCAGGATCCGCAGTCTCAGTACTGGGGGTGGGCTCTGTAACAAGAGAGTCCATCCCTATCCTTTGAAAAATAGCTCGCGGAAAAATGCACTGACCAGTATGAACACTAAACAAGTTCTGATGGCAACATAGGGGAGTAATATAGAGAAAATCCGGAATAACCTGGGAGGTCTCACCTGTGGCTACAATAGTTGCGCTGAGGGTACAAGCCCAGAAACCCCCTCCCTTTCGCCACCTTACCAGCCATGAACGCTGACCAGCACTAAAACGGTCGTACTGCACCGCACCACAGTGAGTGGAATAGATCCTCGCAGATGCTGCCGTTGCTCTCCTCCACTCCCCGGCGAAATCTCTGCATACACCCTTAGACCGAGAACCTCCCCAGGACTCTCCGCACCTCTCCTCCCTCCGCGCCGATGACGCCAGGTGACGTGAGTCGTAGACTGTCATCAGCTGTTTCTCTCCCCTCCGGGTCCAAGCGCTCGCCAAAATCCGCTCCGCTCTCCACAGCAGCGTGAATGACCAGGGAGAAAGGGGAAGAAAACAGCCCTGTGAATGCGGCACCCGGGCAAGTGGTACACAGAGTAACAAGCTCTCACCATTCCATCCTAGGCAAGGGACTCCATACCAGGATACGAGGCACGGGACACGAAAGACGGGACACGGCTAAGCAGAAAAAATGAACCGGGAAGACATCAGACGGATAAACGGAGCCTCTCACGGCCGGCGTTAGCCTGCCGCCATGTTCCTCAAGCCCCGCCTCCTGGTCCCCTCAAGCCCCGCCTCCTGGTCCATGTTTGAACAAATCATAACAATAATTTTCTTTACGTCACACTCTTCCTATCGAGGAGATAGCACATAAAGAGAGTACTCAATGTGCTAATTTAAGACAGATCTCTGCCAGAGTTTTGGACTGGCTGGTTGGTGATTGAAGAGGTTAAGCAGTGCTAATTTACCATCCAGACAGTGGTAAATGTTTGGCACTGGAACTTTAAAGCAATGTGATGAGTTTAACTGGAGATGTAGCAGCATTTGATGACAGTTCTAAAGCAAACAAAAGAACACAGTACAAAGACATAACATAAAACATCATATCAGCACGTCTAAAACATAACACGACACAACAGAGCAGTACAAAAAATGCAACACAAAAAACACATTAAAACAGAACAAAAAGACACTACAATAATGGAGCACAAAAACATAACACACATGAAAACCAATACAACACAACACTTCCACAACAAAATGCAGCATTGCAAATATGCACAAACTTTCTGGTCACACATTATTACCTCCATAAATCATTTTTATAATACTGTGGTCAAGGGTGTTTTCACGAACCTCCGGCTTACTAACCGCCAATAACTTGTAGTAGCAACAGTCAAAAATGATTTTTGATCCGGCCCTTAGTCTAGTGACATTATTCCAGTGGAGTAGAGAGTCATGGAGTGGAGAAGCAGAGAGTGGCGCACTGTGGAGTACAGTGTCGTAGAGTGTAGTAGAGTATCATACAGTGGCATATGGTGCAGTAGGGTGTTGTTAAGGGCCTAATTACAAGTTAGTCGGTATATTCTGACTCGTGCATAAACCCCTGTTTATGCATGGATCAGATTTGCGAGTTGGAAGGTATTTAAGGCATCTGATAATTGTCAGCTTTGTTAAAAACCTCAACCTTTGATAAATTCCAGCAAGTCAAACCTGCCTAAATTTTTAGGGGAAATGTGAACTGTATGTACTGTAACATGTAGATTTTGCTGTTTAATGTTATTCCCCAGAAACTTGTAATAGGTGCTATTTATCATACCATACCAAATATATGACATACTACAGGGTATCATCATTTACCAGGTGCGATAAATGGCACCTATAATTGTAATCAGGCCCTAAGTGTCTTATAGTGAATGGGGACTGGTCTAGACTAGAGTCCCCTGTTATAGAGTGTCATTTGTATTACAGTGGCGTGCCATAAAGTGGAGTGGCATACAGGTGAGTGGCATCACATAGAATGGAGTGGTGTGTTGTAAAGTGTATTGGGGTGCAGAGATTGGAGTGACATATTGTACTTTGGAGTGGGCTGGAGTGCTGTTCAGTAGAGTGGAGTGTCATACAGTAGAGTGGTAAGTTGTTAGGTGGAGTGCTGTAAAATTGTGTAGAGTAGAGCGAAATGTCATAGAGTGGATTGGGGTGTTGTATAGTGGAGTGGTAAGGTGTGTCATACAGTGTCATACAGTGGAGTAGAGTGGCGTTGAGGGGAGGTGCATAGAGTGCAGTACAGTGTTGTACCGTGTAGTGATGTAGAGTGGAGTGGCGTGCCATATAGTAGAGTGGAGTGGCATAGCATACAGTGAAGTGTTGTAGAGTGGAGTAGAGTGTTGTAGAGTGGTATACAGTGGAGTAGAGTGTCAGACATTGGCATACAATGTAGTACAGTACCTACTGTACAATGTTGTAGAGTTTCGTAAACTGGGATAGAGTGGCGTAAAGAGTGGTGGAGTGCCACATATTGGAGTAGAGTGTTGTGGAATAGAAGAGCGTAGAGTATTGGAGAGCGAAGTAGAGTATCATAGCATGGTGTAGAGTGTAGTAGAGTATTATAGAGTGCTATAGTGTGGAGTAGATTGTCATACATTGGCATGCAGTGGAGTAGTATTTCGCAGAGTTGAGGAACATAGAGTGTTGCACAATTATCGTACAGTAGTGTTGACTGGAGTGGGGTAGAGTGGAGTGGTTTGTCGTAGACTAGAGAGGAGTCTCGGTGAGTGGAGTCTCATCGAGTAGAGTGTCATTGTTAGATCTGGGGGTCTCTAGTTGGCAGAGGTAGGTACCACTGTCCAAATAGGGACCCTTACTTCTAGTCAGGGTAAGGGGGATACACTCTTTAGATAACAGCAACACAGTGAAAACACCACAAATGGACTCCACACCAGTGTAGATAAATAAATTACTTTTATATAACCCCTTCAGCGCGGCGCGGATTCCCGCGCTGTGCTGAAGGTTCTGTGCGCAGGCGGGGCCATGACGGAGCGGTTCCGTCATGCGCACAGCGCAACCGACGCGCATGACGGAACCGCTCCGTCATGGGCATCGAAAGGGTTAAACTACACAAGACCTAAATGACAAAAATCCAACATACACAGTTCAAGAATATGGTTTCAAAAGAGTTCTTAGCTTAGCGACAAAATAATCCACATTAGCGTCGATTTTAGCCAACAGTACCTGGTGACGTGATAAAAGTTCCTAGTGGTTCTCAGGCGTCGAAAAACAAGCAACAGCGTTAGTCCTGAGACCCTGGGGAGGCGATGCGTCAACCCCACTGCACGCAGCGGGCGTGTGCAACGAATCTGGTCTGTATGGGGAGTGAGGCGATACCTGTATGGATTCCAAGGCGTAGCTTCTCCGGTAGAATTTTACTCGCAAAGGCACGATGAGACGATCTTCGATGGCTCTGCGGCGATGTTTGCAGCGACGAAATGCGATCCGCTAATGAGCGGTGCGACGATCTCACCAGCGACGGTAGGTTCTGCAACGATACTCTCAGTGACAGGAATCTTCCCGCTCCGGGGCGATGCGCTCCGAAGATGAACGCGGCGTTGACGTTGCAGCAGCGACAGGCGCTGCGACAATCTTCGCGGCGACGGAAAAGTTCTCGCTAAGCCGGCGGTGCGTGAAAAAGTTGCAGATCTTTTACTTCTTTTCTCTTGGTCAGCTTGCCAACAGCAGGCACAACTTCCAGAGGCCCCACAATTGGATCAAGCACTCTAGGAAGGGCAAAACTCACACTGCAGAGTTCAGGGAGAAGCTGGGGGTGAAGTCCTTTTGTTCCTGGGACTTCTTAACAGGAGGCCAGCTCTACACAGGCCCTTGGAGATTCCTTCAAGCCAGGGGACACAGCACACAGCAAAGTCCTCCCCCTCTCCTTGGCTCTTGGCAGCAAAGCAACTGCAGGTCAGCCTTACAGCCAGTCCTTCTTCTTCAGTCTTTTAGCTTTCTCCATGGCAGAGGTTCCTTCTTGATTCCAGGATGATCTAATTTCTTGGGATCAGGGTCCCAATATTTATACCCCCAAATCCTTTGTCCTCTGAGGGCAGAGGGGCCTTTGCCCAGTCCAAACCAGTTCTGGAGCACTCTGTTTACATGACTCCTTCTTTACTTTCACAGTGCAAGGCAGAAATATCAGACGCCCCACAGGAGGTGGAGCCAGCATTGTGGGGGCAAAGCAAAGCCCTGGAGCTCTTTGTTGACATGATTCCTTCTCTCCTTTCACAGTGCAGGGCAGAGACATCAGACGCACCACAGGGGGTGGAGCTAGCACTGTGGGGGGCAGGTACTGTCCTATTCAGTTCCCAGGTACAACTCCTCTCACCAATCTACATAGAGATTTCTCTATTCAGCCCTGTGCTGACTCACCCTGTCTCCGGGAATTCCCCAGCCCCCTGGAATTCCCCAGCCCCTGTCACTCAAACTCCAGACAAGAAATACACAACCTAGCAGAGGCAGGTTTGAATGGTTAGACAAGAAAATGCCTACTTTCTAAAAGTGGTATTTTCAAACACAGAATGTTAAAACCAACTTCACTAAAAGATATATTTTATCATTCTGAGTTCAGGCATACTAAACTTTAATTTTCTATCTTGCTCCTATGGGAAGATATGCAGGTAAACATTATACTCAGCATTCCCCATTATAGCCTATGGGCAAGTTAGCCTTTCAATAGTGAAAAACGAAAATGGCTGTAATTCACTACCAGAGCATGTCACCTACACCAGTACATGCTCTACCTTTCACATACACTGCACCCTGCCCAGGGGGGTACCTAGGGCCTTCCATAGGGGTGTCCAATGTGTACAGAAAGGGAAGGGTTAGGCCTGGCCAGTGTGGACACTGGTCAGGTCAGTATGGCAGTTAGCAACTGCACCCAGGCACTGCGGTGGCAGGCCTGTGATACCATTTTCGGGCTACTACTGTGGGTGGCACAATCAGTGCTGCAAGCCCAGTAGTAGCATTTGAATCACCAGCCCTGGCACACTGAGTGCACTTTACTAGGGGCTAACAGGTGAAACAAATATACCAATCATGAATAACCAAGCAATATAACAATATACCTAGGGAGCACTTGCACTTTGACACCGATCAGCAGTGGCAAAGTGCCCAAAGCATCTAAACCAGCAAAAACGAAATCCAGCACTGCATCAAAAATACAGGTGGTAGAGGCAAAAAGTCAGGGGAAACCACGCCAAAGATACCAGGTCTAACAGTCATCAAGTGGAGTGTCTTTGCTTCGAGTAGAATAGAGTGAGTAGAGTGTTGTAAAGTGGAGTGGTGTACAGTGGAGTGGCATGCATAGAATGTGGTTTTGTATAGTGTGTTATAGTGGAGTGGCATAGAGTGGAATAGGATGTTGTACAGTAGAGTGGCATGTGGAACAGTTGAGCAACATCTCATGCAGTCAAGTAGTATGTCGTACAGTGGAGTGGTGTCTTGCACAGTGTCAAATGTGAAGTCCCGCACCATAGATTAGAGAGGCATAGCTATGTTTGCTTTTGAAAAACTGAATTTCATTATACTTTTGACTTTGTAAAACAGCATTTCATTGACTTATACCTCTCCCAATTGTAGGAAACAGAAAGTGTATATCGAACGAGAAAGTAGTGGAGCTTGGAAGTTAAATTATTTTATTTTCTCAAGCCATCTTGCAACTTTTTCACACCTGCAATGACTGAAGATGGTAAGTTTGTAATAGACTAATACAGTGATATGTAATTTTATCTAATAAACACAACAGAATGTCAATCCATTATTATGTTCCTTTTTATGTGTTTTTTGGACATAAGTAACACTTCTGTTACAGTGCTCTGTCATTAATTAGAACATGTAGAGTTCAAGATAATCAGATGGTAGTAGTCGTCATAAAACAGTGGAGACAAACACATCAGTTGGCTTGTGAAAAACACTATATATGGTGTGAATGTCCAACTGTTTAAATATCTAACTAAGTATTCTGATATATACAAAAGCATAGCAGACCGGGAATACAAAGTCCTGTAAGTTTTTTAACTCAAGACAGAGCAACGTATATCATTCTCTCTTTTAATACGGCAGAGCTAGTGCCAATTAGTGCATAATTTAAGCTTAGTCTTTGTGATTTGAGTAGTGTTACCGCATAAGCCAAATAAATAGGAAACTGTTCTCTACTAATATATAATCTTTCAGAAGTAAGAACATTGCTGCACACTCGGAGATCTATTTTTGCTGTTTAATGTTGTCAAATTTGACCACAATAATGTCAATATCTTTATTTTTTCCAGAATTCACAATGTCCACAACAAATCCCATGGCTCCATTTACTAGTCCTTCTTCTACATGTACATTTTGACATACAATTGCAGGACAATTTTTACACAGCTTTAAATTCGTCACCAGTCTGATTTTTCCATGTTTACAAATCTCTCCACTTTACCTTCGCAAGGAAGATGTGCAGTTGTTTCTTTTTCCAGATGTAGCATTTCATGGTTTAATTGAACACATTCTTTAAATGTAGGCATTAAACAAACAATAGTTTGTGATTGTGAAAGACGGTAATGCATAGTGACAGCAGGCTAGTAAAGGTTAGGAAATAATGTACTTGTATTTTGTTTCTTTAGCACAATCTTTGATTCATTTGTTACAGTGCTTAAGTAAATGTCTTTCAATATCTTGGCATATTCTTCATTGTTAGCTTGCCTCACATTTTGTGTTAATTCTGTGTATGTGAAATGCAAAAAAATGTTGACATAGCCTATACCTCATAAACAGTTCAGAGCTTGCTCCTGCAAATATTTATTGAAAACTGGTTGTTTACAGGTGTTAGTTGTAATAAGTCTCCAGACACAAATTATATGTTTCCCTACAAACAGCACATCATGAGATGTTCTGAGTACCTCCTGCATACGCAGATAAACAAACGCTGACATTAAGTTTGAAACCATACTTATCTATGATCAAAACTTTGATTTTTTTTAGGACTCTACTATGTTCTTGGCATCTGTCAGTATTTCATTATAAGGATTCCAATTTGTATGGTCATCCACGGGTGGTAGCAGTAGACAATGTAAGGCAATTCCTTTAATGTTATGTGCTCCTAAACCAGTAGTAGCAGTAACTACACAAGATTTATTTGAGGTAGTATCTTTATGAACGTAATCAGTAATCTAAATTATCTACGTCCTTTTTAATTTCATCCATTGCATGTTGAAACCTTGTCCAGGGCAACCACAGCTTCAGTATCAAGAACTGGTTGTCCAAGAGGGTCACCGGTCTTACAAGTGTAAGTATTATTAGCAGATGCAATATTGCAGTGAATTTCTGCATTAATATTTTCCCTTCTTCCATGACTGAACATTCGTAAGTATGTCTGAAACTGAGACAATGGAATGTCATTTTTTTAAACATTAAATGCATCTTCATAGCATTGAAAGGGACCTATAATTTCTTCCTCTGTGTCATGGTTTAAATAGTTGAAAAAGTGCTAAATAGTATAATTATTTTCTCCTGTGTCACAATGTAGTTTCTGATGATTAAGAATAGTATGTTTGGAATGACGCATTGAACAACTATTGATACTTTCAACTCAAAGTTTTCAACTGTTGATATCTTCTGTCATATTATTTCTATATGGGTAGAATTGTGCAACTTCAAAGAGGTATAGTCTTTCTACCAATGGACTTCTCTTAGGATAGTATGTGTCCAAAATATTTGCTTTTAAAATGCCTTTGTTTGTGGGAAATAGATGTTCAAGCTGTTCAATTTTGGGTAGGATTTTCAGAACTCTTCATCGTGAAGATGACAGCCCTAAACTAAGCCACATGATTGTCCTTGATTTATCATATAAGCTTGTGGAACTTAAACAGTCACATGCTTCATGGCTACTGCCCTCATGGTGAGACAACAGTTGGTGGCTAAATCTGCATATTTTTTATTTCAGGATTGCTCAGCAGATATTTCCGCCAATGTTTCCTTCATATATGTTTCTTTGCCTTTGTAATGTAGGAAGCAACTGCTGTAGATTGTTCTGCAACAAATTATATATCCATGCTAGCATCCCACATATGTAAAATTAAAGGGTTGTTTCAGTGATTTTTGAGCTACCGCATGTCTTATAGATAACAATAAATTATTGGCTCATCATTTCCATAGAATTGGTCCTTAAAATTGAAATTGACATTTCGAGAGTATTTAGATTTGTCCTGGTATTTTCTAAAGCAGTATCTACAACCCTTAAGTGATTAAAAGCATAAAACTTGCTCACATACTTTTTTGTTCTGATCTTTTTTGAGGTGTCACAAGTGACATAGCATTCAATTAAATTTAGAACTGAACCTTTGAAGTTGTTTCCAAACTTAAGTGCATCTTTGATCCAGAGAAGCATATAAATGTGTAGTGTACCTCTTGTTTGATACTCCTTTGAGATTTTTCTTCAGTTGCTTAAGTAATGAAGCATTGTTTAAAATTTGAGGTTAACATATCTGCAAACATTTGCAGGATCCAAAAAACATATTTATGCAGGCGTTTTGCAGTTAATGTCTGGAATTTTTGAGTTTGCTTTGAGAGAAATTGATACAAATCATCCTATGCGTACTCACCACAGCTCAAAGGAATAAACCGAGTAGGTGGTCTTAAGTTTCTGAGCGTACATGTTTGTTATTTGTTGACATACCATAGTGTTTGGATAAGTTGTAGTCTAGATTGTCATATTTCTTGTGTACATTTTTCAACAAAATACTGTGCTTTTATATTAGTAAGGCAGGTTCTCGTTTACATCAATCAAGTCATATTTATAGAGCATGGCTTGTCACCTGAGAGGGCATCCAGGTGCTTGTTGCAAGTCTCAGTCGAAGAGTCAGGTCTTAAGACCCTTCATGAAGTTGGTCAGGTGCTGTGTGGAGGTGAAGGGTGCTCCAGGCTTTGTCGGTAATATGGGAGAAGGAAGCGTCCTCCAGTACGCCATCTGCATATACCGGGGATCTGTGCGTGTGAAGGTGTGTGGAGCAGAGGTTCCTGGGGGGGGTCAGTGGAAGTGCAGACAGTGGATCATGAAGGCAGGTTTTTGGTCATGAAAGGCTTTGTAGGCATGGATTAGGATCTGGAAATAGCATAACGTGCAAAAGCATAAGAAGTGACAGAAAGTTCACTTTCATATTGTAAAGTGAAAATATGAGAAATATCTTGTTGAAAGTGTGGATCCTCTGAATATAATTTTATAACATGGTACTCACAAGCAGAAAGTTGTCAATCATCATATCGTCTACCTCTTCCAATGGGGAATAAATATGCATAGGGACTTGCTTCTAGTGTTCTTTCCCAGGCACTAATAGGCTCTCCTCTAGCTTCCTTCATCTGATACAGTGCATAATCATCACTCATCATGTCTTTTGAGAGTAGTAGGATTATACTATATTGTTCATATATTTGTTCAACTTGTTCTTAAATAATCTGTTCAAAATGTTCTGTTTTATTTTATTTTCCAAATTATAGGTATATAGAGGAGATGGAGTTTGCTATGTCAAAATCTGTAGAATATATGTTGTTTTTGTGAATTGTTGTCAAATATTGTAGTCTTTTCTCAGTACTCCATTGACTAAAACCATTAAACGTTTCTTTAGTTTTCTTTCAATTCCAGGAGTGGTTATGCTGTTGTTGAACTCTAATGAGAGAAAAACGACTTTTCCTTTCAGAGTTTGTACTTATTTATGTGGCTGACATTTTCCAGATTTGGGTTGCATTCTAATTATGGTTTGAAAAGGATGCACTGCTTGAATTTAATGCTTTCATATGAAATCAGTTACTGTGGTTCTGAAGGTATTGGGTATATTTCCACATGAATTGCACATGATGACATAAAGCTATGGTCTAATTTCCACAGCAGTAATTGTAAATTAGATGGTAGTCACAGATATTGTAGCTTTCTTCTGCAAATAGAAAGAGTGTTAGATTTCTCCATGATAATTTCGCCCTATTTTCATTTTTTTCAATGAGATCAATTATTTTAATTTGCTTTTAATAATGTATTGTTCTACAGCAAATGCAAATCTGATTTGGGATTTCAGAAATAGTTTCTTTGAAATCTAGAATATCCATTTTGTAATTAGCTAAATCCATTCATGGATTTACTGCTTTGTTCGAGGTAAAGGCAACATGCGGACAGTTGGATATAGTCTGTAGTATTGTTCAATGCAGCTGGATTAGAGTGAAGTAGAGAACAATTTAATTATTTTAATTATAATAATGGCGTTTTCACCAAGTATAATGTCCACACAAGTTTACTTAATGTTGAATAATGTGTGGAAAGCATTTTGTGTTATAATTTTTTATTAGCATTTCATAAATACGGTACAATAAATATATGAAAACATTGCATATCTTAAAATACGTTATAGTAGAGAAAAAATAATGAATATAATTGTAAATATAAAAGCAAATATATCAAAATCCATTTTGATTTTTGGAATGTGGTGTCTCACATAGGATTTCTCAAACAACACAAAGAATGTCATGGTAGATTAGTAATGGTCTGAAATAGACACACATCACCGTTTTAGAGAAGTGCAGTTGTTTTTACTCAGTTATGACCATTTACATGTCATTAGAAATGTCCCTAGGTTCCAAATTAATTTGTGTCTAACATTACTAATAGAATACAATTCCATTCATATACAGGTTTTTTTTTCTTCTTGCAAATATTCACTAGCTATTGCATTTTCTTTCACTTGTTTTTTTCCACCTACATTTCAATGTAAGATTTCATAATCCCAGCCTTCATGTATGACCGATAGCACACTACTATTCTGTCAAAGATAACTTTCTTATTGAAGGTATGATTCAGTGCTTGATGTATGTTTTAAAGTTCCCTGTAAATCTTTACAGAATATTTGTATTGTTAGTTGTTTGTGCCATATTTATGTATTTTAAAGGTTCGAATTAAATGGTCAAGACTTATCACGTGATTCATTATGAAAATAAAGAGATTTCTTTTCAAAAGAAATTATTTTTCAACAATACGTTCAACATATTGTTTCTGTATTAGTTTGACAATCTTCTTCCTTATGTGAAGAATTATTTGAAGCAGGTTGTTGAGGGCACTAGTTTTGTAATGCTTTGCATTTAAATTCCTAATCTCGTCTTTTCTTTTGAAGATACTTTTTGTTGAATGGCCACTGTTTTCTTTGTTGTAATTGGAAACTGTTAATGGTGGCCTCTTGATCACTTGCTTCCTATTAACCTTTTTAGTACTAACGAGAAGATGTGTAGAAACCTTTAAAACGTTTTTGTAGTCTTGCCAGTAGTTTCTTTTTCTGTAGTTGTCCTCCTTCTCTCTGTTCAATTTTTTTCTTCTCTCTTTGCTGTCCAATTTTATTTTGCTTTAATTAATCAATCAGGCATTTGTAGAGCACACCTATTCACCCGTAAGGGTCTCAAGGCGCTGGGGGGGTGCAGGTTCCACTCCATCAAGGAGGGGGTCTGTCGAAGAGCCAGGTTTTGAGGTTTCTTGCGAAGATGGGGAGCAATGCTGTCTGTCTGAGATGGAGTTGAAGGGCGTTCCAGGCTCTGGCCGCGAGGAAGGAGACGGAGCGGCCTCCCGATCTTTTCTTTCTGGTGCGGGGGACCACGGCGTAGGAGAGATGGGCTGATCGTAGGGTCCTTTGGGGTGCGTGGAATTTGAGTCAGCTGTTATGTATGCTGGTTCGGTGTCATGGAGGGCCTTGTGTGCGTGAGTGAGCATCTTCAAGGTGACTCTAGCCTCGATGGGGAGCCAGTGGAGTGTGCGCAGGTGCTGGGAGATATGGCATTGTCTTGGCAGGTTGAGGATCAGTCTTGCGGCGGCGTTATGGATGTTCTGTAGCTTGCGGGTGAGGTTTTTGTTTATTCTGGTGTAGAGTTAGTTGCCATAGTCAAGTCTGCTGGTGACCAGGGCGAGAGTGACGGTCTTTATGTGTTCAAGGGGGATCCATTTGATGGTCTTACGTAGGAGGCGGAGGGTGTGGAAGCAAGAGGACAAGACAGAGTTGATCTGGTGGTCCATTTTGAGCTCGGAGTCCAGGATGATTCCCAGGTTGCGTGCGTGGTCCATGGGAGTGGGCAGGCTTCCGAGGGTGGGTGCCACCAGATGTAGTTCCAGGCGTTGGGGTTTGGGCCCATGATGAGTACTTCTGTTCTGTTGGTGTTTACTTGTAGGCAGCTGTTTTTCATCCATTTGGTGATGACTTCCATTCCTTTTCGAAAGTTGGGTCTGGCGGTGTTGGGTTTGTTGGATATGGAGAGGCGGAGGCTTTTTTGGACTCCTTGGCCTGTGGTTGTTTTGCACGGAATCATATGCGGTTAACAGATTCCGCCCCTAATATATGCCCGCCCACTAAAATAGGCCCTATCTCCAATCTTATGACCGAAAATGGTTTTCTCATTAATGCTAGATCTCTGGTGAGAAATAACATTGCTTTTAATGAATTTGTGTCTGTAAGAAAACCCTCTTGGGTCTTTGTAACGGAAACCTGGGCCTCTGATTCTTCTGGCCCTGATCTGGTGGACGCCACTCCCGACGGCTATGGGCTAGTCAGGATGGATCGTGTGGGACGCAGAGGAGGAGGGCTGGGGATTCTTCATAAATTGTCTCATACTTGCCGTATTACTATTCTACCTGCTCCCTCAGATAATTTTCAGGCCCTACATTTTGTAATTACTCCCCTCTTCGTTGCTCCTTTTGTTGGCATATTGATCTATAGACCGCCAGGACCCAGAGCTGATTTCAGCTGAACTCTCCTTAATCTTTTAGAACCCTATTTTGGCTGTGCTCGGCTGACAGTTTTGGGTGATCTAAACTTTCATCTTAAAAGTTTGGATTCTAGGGAAACTATTTCCCTTCTGGATTCGCTGTCTGCCTGTGGCCTTCAGCAATTGGTTAAAAGACCTACTCATCAGGCAGGTCATATCCTGGATGGGGTTTTTTCAAATGACTCTCGATTATCGACAGACCTGCCTCTTCCGTTAGTTTGGTCTGACCATCTAGCTGTCCCACTGGAGCTTCAGGCATCATCTGTAGACACTAGGTCAAGTATGCCTAGTAGGAAAGAACCCAGGAGAAACTATAGGCTGATCTCTAATGACACCCTGGCCCCTTTTATTTCTACCCATGCTACTGCCACACTGAGGGACGTTAGTACGGCAGCGCTTGAATTTACCTCTTCCATTTCCAGTGCTGTGGCCCCAGTCTACCTGCGTTACTCTGCTAGGAAGAGACCCTCGGCCCCTTGGTTCTCAGATTCTTTGAGACTTTTAAGACAGGGCTGCAGAAAGCAGGAGAGGTTGTGGAGGATGAGCTGGGACACTCAAGAGAGGGAAAAACATACAATTCTCCTTAAAGGGTATAAAGCAGAGGTAATTAAAGAGAAACAGGAATACTTCTCTAAGTTAACTACCACCCTTTCTTCCCCTAAAGATCTCTTTAAAATTGTTGACTCCCTGTGTACCTTACAATTGCCCAACCCTATTGTTAGTTCTCAAGATTTTTGTGATAAAATTGCCAAGTTTTTTCATTCTAAAATTGCCGACATTTATCTGGCTCTTGAACTGCAAAGGGCATCTATGCCTCCCTCTCCCACCTCCGTCACTCCTCTCTTAGGAAATGGAGATGTGGCCTCTCCGGCGAGTTTGTCTCGTTTCCCTCCGCTGTCTTTATACCAACTGGACCTGCTTTTGAACAAAACCAGGTCGGGGTCTCCTTTAGACCCATGCCCTCTTAAAGTTTTCAAGGATTGTAGGGAAACCCTACTGCCCCCGCTTCTGGATATTATGAACCGGGCGATGCAGGAGGGGATTTTTCCTACTTCATGGAAGAGTGCTGTTTTAAAGAAGCCAACTTTGGATCCCGAAGTTCTCAAGAATTTTCGCCCCATCTCTTTGCTCCCGGCACCAGCAAAGATGTTGGAGACTCACTTGAATGAGCATCTTGCGGCTTTCCTGGATATTTCAGGTCTTTTAGATCCATCGCAGCACGGCTTTCGGAGGTTCCAGAGTACGGAGTCGGCTCTCACGGTTGTGCTAAATAATATCCGTACTCAGGTTGATCAGGGCCATACCACTCTTCTGGTCCTGTTAGATCTGACAGCCGCCTTCGACACCCTTTCCCCCTCGATCTTAACATCTCGTCTTAAGGACATAGGGGTGGAAGGGGTGGCTCTGAGCCTTTTGGCTTCTTTTCTTGCTCAGAGGGAACAGAGGGTCACAATGGGCGAGTTTCTATCTCCATCCCTGCCTGTGCAATGTGGGGTCCCACAGGGGTCGGCCCTTAGTCCGACCCTCTTTAATATCTATGTGGCCCCACTTGCCAGGTTAATAAGATCCTACAGGATGGAGGTGGTCTCCTACGCCGATGACACCCAGATTATGGTGTCCCTCTCCCACGCGGGAAATACCTCTGCTCTCAGCTTCAGGAACTGCATGGAGGCAGTTTCTCAGTGGATGATTTACAATTCACTGAAGCTGAATGGGGAAAAAACTGAGGTTCTCGTCTTTGGTGGGAAAAGGGACATCTGGTCCTCTGAGTGGTGGCCCCCTGCTCTGGGTGTATGTCCCACCCCCATGGACTCAGCTCGTAACCTGGGAGTTCTGATTGATCCCTCCCTTTCCATGGCACAGCAGGTAAATAGGACGGTTGCTACCTGTTGGGGCATTATTATCCTTAGATCCTTAGAAAAATAAAACACTATTTAGCTCCACAGGCTCGCAAACAAATTGTGGTTGCACTGGTTGCCTCACGGCTTGATTATTGTAATGCCCTTTACGCTGGTATTGATAAAGGCTCTCTGCAACGTTTGGAGATGGGTCTGTAGTTTTTGAGGTTGGTGGGGTCTACCGAGGGTTTCTTCAGGAGGGGGTTGACCCCGGCGTGTTTCCAGTCATTGGGGAACGAGGTGGTCGCCAGGGAGCGGTTGATGGTGTGGTGGAGCATGGGTGCGATGGTGTCGGAGGCTCTGTTGAAGATGTGGTGGGGGCAGCGGTCTGTGTGACCCTGGAGGCGATTGACCTCATTGTCTTCAGTGTGAGGGCAGTCCAGTTGACAATCACTGGCTTCAGGGTATCGGGGTGGTTGGTGAGGGTTGAGTGTGTTGGTTGTCTTCGTCAAAGTTGTCGTAGATGTTCTTGATTTTGTTGTGGAAATGGGTGCTGAGTTTGTCTCAGAGGTCTTGTGAGGAAGGGATGTCAGCAGACTCGCTGGTGGGTTGGGCGAATTCCCTGATGATGTTGAAGAGTTCTTTGCTGTTGTGCGTGTGTGTGGAGATCTTGTCTTTAATCCCTTTTTTCCTTGTTTTTCTGATGAGTTGGTGGTGGCCGTTAAACACAGCTGTGTGAAGATTTTGTCTTCTTTGTGGTGCAATCTGTTTTAGAAAACAGATAAAAAAGCAATGCTTAGAGTATTAACTTTTTTTGTATTTACCTGTGTTCTTTTTATATCAGTATTTCATAAACAAATATATCCGTTTTATGTTGAAATATATAGATGGAGAATATGACATATAATTTTCAATTTATCTGTATTGTCTTTCAAGAAGAAATACAGCTGTATTGATTTCCAACAGTCAGCAGAGTGTGTATGCTTGTTGGTGTTATTTAGCAGTATTAGGCTCTGTTTATAGCTCACTTTGTGTTATTTAACTGGGACACCACACTACATTAACTATAAATCATGCCTTCTCCATGCACTGCTTATACCGTTTTGTATTATCTCACTTACACCATGTAAAATAATAATATTCACAAGAATCGTTATGAAATCTCAAATCAGATCTTTTGTGAGAACACCGTGTATTGTAGAGTGGTGTGTTATAATTAATGTAGTGAGCCTACGGAGTTGAATATACAGTGTATGGAGGTGTGCGAGATATGATAATTTGAAGGTGTTGCTAAAATTATGAATTATAGGAAAAAGTATAAGGTTAGAAATGTACATTTTGCTATACTTTCATTTTTGTTTGTAGCTAAAGAATAAATAAAGTTGTATACATTTAAAGCTGATGTGTAAATTATAAATTTAAGGTATAAATATAACTGAAGAATTTATAATGTTTGTCTGTATAGCAAGAATAAAAAAAGTTTTCCCAACTATAACAAAGGTTTAACCTTTGTTTTTTTCATTGAATTTTAATGTTTTTTGTATTTTAATAAAACTTTTTTTGAAATCATAGAGTTTACAATCCTGTAGTGCAGTGCCATTAAGTGGAGTGTGTTACAGTCAAATGGAGGAGAGTGTTGTAAAGTGTACTGTGGTAGAACACAGTATTGAACAGTGGATTACAATGGAGTGGAGTACAGTGGAATCTGGTACAGTGGAATTGGTGTACAGCGGAATAGCACACAATGGAGTGGTGTAGAGTAGAGTGGCATAGAGTGAATGTAGAACAGTGGAGTGAGGTAAAGTGGACTAGTGCATACTGGAGTGGCATATAGTGGAATAGCGTAGAGTGGAGTGTTGTAGAGTGAAGTGGCATACAGTCAAATAGCATACAGTGTAGTGGCAAAGAGTGGCATGAAATTAAGTGTGGCATGGTTGAGTAGAGAGCATACAGTGAAGTAGCATAGAGTGCAGTGATGTAGAGTGGAGCATCATACAGTGGAGAGAGGTACACTGTAGTGGCATGCAGTAGTACAATATCATACAGTGGAGTTTCGCAGATTGGAGTAGTATTTAGTGGAGCATTTTTCAAATGAGTGTTGTAGAGTGCAGTGATGTAGACTGAAATAGCCTATAGTGGAACGGCGCACAGTGGAGTGTTGCTGTGTGAAGTGGTGTAGAGTGGAATAGCGTAGAGTACAGTAGTGTTAATGGGACAAGCGTAGAGTGCAGTTGCATAGACTGGAATTGCACAAGTTGTAGTGCTGTAGAGTTGAGTGGCATGGAGTGAGTGACGTAGAGTGGAGTGGAGTAAAGCAGAACGGTATAAAGTGGAGTGGTATACAGTGGAGTGGCATAAAGTGAAATATCATATATTACAGTGGAGGACAGTGGAATGGCATAGAGTAAAATACCATAAAATGGAATGCCATACAGTGGAGTTTGTTACAGTGGAATAGTGTAGAGTAGACTGATGTGCAGTGTAGTGGTGTACATTAGAGTGTGTTAGAGTGGAGTGACACACAGTGAAATAGCTTAGAGTGGAGTGGTGTACAGTGGAGAAGCATAGAGTGCAGTATGTACAGTGGAGAGTTCTAGAGCTGACTGGAGTAGAGTAGAGTGAGGTTCAGAATAGAATAGCAAAGAGTGGAAGGGCGAATAGTGCAGTGGCATACAGTGGAGTGACATACAGTGGAATAGTGTGCACTGGAGTGTGGTAGAGTTGAGTGCTGTAGCATGAAGTGGTGTAGAGTGGAGGGGCATAGAGTGAAATAGAAGAGAGTGGAGTGGCATTAAGTACAGCAGCATACAGTAGAGTATTGTAGAATGGAGTGAGGTACAGTGTAGTGCTGTACAGTGGAATAGCATAGAGTTTGGTGGGGTAAAGTGGAGTGGCATAGAGTGGAGTGGCATAGAGTTACCAGCGTATATTGTAGGGACATACAGTGCAATATCATACAGTGGAGTGTGGTAGAGTGGAGTGGTGTAGATTGGAGAGGTGTAGAGTGCAAACGTGTGGAGTGGTGTGGCATTACATTGGTGTAGCATACAGTAGAGTGGCACAGAGTGGAGTGAGGTGTACTGTAGTGGAGTACAGTGGAATATTGTAGACTGGATTAGCATGGAAAGGAGTGGCATAGAGTGGAGTTGCGTAGAGTGTATTTTTGTAAAGTGGAATTTTGTAGAGTGGAGCAGGGTGGAGTGTAATGAGGTACAGTGAAGTGGCACACAATGTATAGTGTACTGTGGAGTGGCGTACAGTGGAGTGTTTTAGAGTGGAATGGCCTACAATGTAATAGTGTAGAGTGTTGTGGTGTAGAGTGGAATAAAGTTAATGATGTACAGTGCAGTCCATAGAGTGGAGTGGCATATATTGGAATAGCGGACACTAGAGTGGTATAGAACGGAGTGTTGTTCAGTGGAATAGGGTAGAGAGTAGTAGGATAGAGTGGATTAGTATAGAGTGGAGTGGCTTACAGTGAATTGACATAGAATGGAGTGATGTACAGTGTAATAGCATACCGAGTATTGGTAGAGTGGAGTAATGTATAGTGGGGTGGCATACAGTGCTGTGGCATAGACCGGAATGACAGAGTGGATTGGTGTAGAGTGCAGTGGCATAGAGTAGAGTGGTGTAGAGTTCAGTGGGGTAGAGTAGAGTGTCATAGAGTGGAGTGGTGTAGGCTGGAAGGGCAAACACTGGAATAGCATATATTAGAATGGTGTCAGATGGAGCGGCGTATAGTGGAGTGGCATAGAGTCGAATATCATAGAATGGAAGATCGTACAGTGGAGATGCGGACAGTGGAGTGGTGTAGTTTGCATTTGCACAACGAAGTGGCATAGACTGGTGTGTCATACAGTTAAGCATCTTACTGGGGGATAGCTTATAGTGGAGTGGTGTAAAGGGCAGTGGTGTACACTGGAGTGTGTTAAAGTGGAGGGTGCAGATTTACAACCCCCCTGAGCCACCAGTATGTAACTTTTTGTGACCACTGGAGCCGCATTTCACTTCTACATATATACAAGGAGAGGAAAAGCCACCCTGTGTGACTTTTCTTCTCTGTGGCTTTTCCTCTCCTTGTAAATATGGCCCCTCCACAAGCAGCACTTTGTGTGGAAGAGGCGTTCCATGGGTGTTGATGTGGGTGTTCCCACGCAACACCCATGGAATGAGACACATTTCCAGATTTACGAGGAATCATAATTCTGGAAATGCATGTCAATGCTACGCCTCCCCAGGGGAGGCGTAGCGAGGTGCAACGAGGGGAAATGTTTTCATTTCTCCTCGTTTGTTGCTCTTTCAAAGTGTGTTGCATTCTACAGCACGCATTGAAAGAGGAACATGCCTGTAGTAATTGTTTTTGTGCAGGAAGGTGCCCTTTCCAGCACAAAAACAACATCCCCAGGACACAAGCATCCTTGCACCATGGTGCAAAGGTGCCTGTGCCCACGCATGGCTGCAGTTTGTTCGCCAGCGCAGTGGAGAGCACAGGAATGTGACATATTATTGTAAATATGTTGCATTCCTGTGCTTTGGAAGTGCCGCAGCATGGCACAGCCAAAGGGCTTGTGTGTTTACAGTGAAGTGCTCTAGAGTGAACTTGCGTAGAGTGGAGTGAGGCACAGTGGAATAGCATAGAGTGGAGTGGCATAGGGCAGAATGGCCTAAAATGGAGTACTGGAGTGGCATACAGTGGAATATGTCTACTGGAATGGGGTAGAACAGAGTGGCATAGAGGGGAGAGGCATGCAGTGTAAGAGCATTGAGTAGAGTGGTGTACCGTGTAGTAGTAGTATAGAGTAGAGTGATGTAGAGTGGAGTGAGGTACAGTGTAGACTTGGAGAGTGGAAAGGCGGAGACTGGAGTGGTGTAGAGTGGAGTGGCATACAAGAGAGTGGAGTACGATGGAGTGTTGTCCAGTAGAATTCTGTAGAGTGGAGTGTTGTAGAGTGGAGCTGGGTAAACTGTAGGTGGGTAGAGTATGGTGCCATACTGTGTTATAGTGTACTGTGGAGTGGCTTAGAGTGGAGTGTTCTAGAGTGAAGAGGCATAAAGTGGACTAGTGAAGAGTGTATTGGCATTGAGGAGAGTGGTGTAGAATTCAGTGATATACAGTGGAGTACCATATCGTGGAGTGGTGTAGAGTGGAATGATGTTAATTGTTACTGGTGTACATTTTAGTGACATAGAGTGGAGTGGCATATAGGTGAATAGTGTACACTAGAGTGGTGTAAAATGGAGAGTAGTGTAGTGGAATAGGATAAAGTGTACTAATATTGAGTGTAGTTGCAGACATTGGAGTTGCGCAGAATGGAGTGATGTACAGTGTCATAGCATACAGTGGATTGTCATAGAGTGGAGTGGATTATAGTGGAATGGCATACGCTGCAGTGGCATAGACTTGAGTGGAGTGGGATGGAGTTGATGGGCATGCAGTGAATTAGCATACTGGTGTACAGCGTTGTGATGTAGAGTGGAGTGGCATATAGACGAATGGAGTACACTAGAGTGGTTCAGAATTGAGTGTAGTTCAGTGGAATAGGGTAGAGTGTAGTAAGGTAGAGTTGATTGGCGTAGAGTGGAGTGACATACTGTGGAGTGGCGTAGGATGGCAAAATGTACAATGTAATAGCGTACATCCCTTTGACATAAATGATCATTTTGCCTTCTTTGTCTGTGATGGCTAGTCCAATGAACAGGTGAAGATATCTGCTTCTACCAGAAACAAGGAGCAACCAGCAACTTAGGGCTGGATTTCACAAATTGGGGAGTGTATCAGCGTACATTGGAGTAGGGTAATTGAAGCAGATGTAGTCTGAAAGTGTTAACTGATGTAGTTTAGTATGGCAGCAAAATAGATTATTTGATTAATGATGATTTTGGGAGTATCTGTTAATAGTGCAAGTATTGTTGAAGCTATCATTTTTTTAATACTTACTTATGTATTGTGCCACGGTATTCTAGGGTAAGTGCACATGATAAGGCAGTAGGTGAATAACTAAGGGCTGTATTTGGGGTCTGCATTCTGTGTTTCTCTTCTTTGTGGGTTAGGGTATTAGATCTAGATAAGTACTAGGTTTTAATGTTGTTCCCTACCTACTACCACATTTATTAAAGTGTTGATAGTCAGAGAAAATTATTTAGAATTTTCTATATATTTGTACTGTAGTTTAGGGAGAACTGTACAATTTTTAATAGAATATTTTTTAAGTAGAACAGAAATTTTTAGGTATTAATGGAGCACTGGGTGGACTTATTAAAGATTTATGTATTTTAAAAATGGAAAATTCATTGTAGTACACTTAGGGGCCGATTCCGATCCGTGTAAAATATTCCCCATACGATTCGTATCCGGGTTTTTTTACGTACGAATCGTACAAGTCCCGTACAAACTGGCAAGTACAATTCGTATGTAAAAAACTCCATACGAATCTCATTGGGAAAATTCCCCGACACGTCCCTGGGTCGGAAAAAGTGTCCGACACGTCCCCGGACCGTTTTACCTATGAATCGGGAAACCGAAGTCCGAACGCGCAAGTACGATCAGTCCCGTCCGTCCGAATGCACAACCGTATGGTAAAAACACCGTACGGAGCGAACCTCTATAGCAACCATGTAGACGTCCAAACATGTGCCCGCATACGCGCCGAACACCCTCCCAGGCCCCCCGCGGGTGTACGCGCCGGACCCCCAACCCCCCCGTGGATGTACGCGCCGGACCCCCAGCCCCCCGCGTATGTACGGTGCGGACCCCCACCCCCTATGTACGGTGCGGACGGGGGTCCGCACCGTACATACGGGGGTGGGGGTCCGCACCGTACATACACGGGTGGGGGTCCGCACCGTACATATGAGGGTGGGGGCCTGCACCGTACATAAGCGGGGGGACTGGGGGTCCGGCGCGTACATCAGCGGGGGGCTGGGGGTCCGGCGCGTACATCCGCGGGGGGGCTGGGGGTCCAGCGCGTACATCCGCAGAAGGCTGGGGGTCCGGCGCGTACATCCGCGGGGGGGCTGGGGGTCCAGCACGTACATACGGGGGGCTGGGGGGGTGTTCGGTGCGTACCGGGCCCCCTTTTCCTCACGCTTCGCGGCGTACTTGGCTTTTCCGGCACTTTTTGGGTGGCGTAAAAATATTGCCGGAGTGCAGTCGGTACGAATCGTACTTGCTGGTACGTAAAAGGCTGCCTAACTCCGTCCGCATGTCGCGTATGCGCTGTCCCGGATCACATTCGGATGTATTTTTGTGTCGGTCGGTGTTCTGTACGATTCGTACGGAAATGGTGTTTCTGTACGAATCGTACTTGCATGTTTGTATGGTGTTTTTACCGGGTACGAGTCGGACGGAGAAAACGCTCTGTCCGACGATTCGTACCAGGTTTCTCCAGGATCGGAATCGGCCCCATAATGTGTAAAATACAAGGTACTACAGTGTTTTTTACAAATTGTTACATATTTATTTAATTATAATTGATGGGACTGTGGTACTCCTAAAGCATTACACAGTACTGCATACATTTTTTTAAAATACATAGACACATATAAATATTTTTCCCTACCTATTACCATTTTAATAAAGTGATAAAAGGTAGAGGAAAAATATCAAACCTAATACTTACCTACATCTAAGGACGAAACACAGAACACAGGAAAAGTGTACCTAAAAATAACTTTGATGCCTTTAATTTTTGTACATGCAGTCATTAGCCAATCACATAATGACTTATTATTGTATTGTACTGGAGTACTTCTGCAAAATACCATGAGATACGGTAAACGTTTGCAAAAATACAGCGACAACTGATATTACTATTGATAAAAATGCTTTATAACTTAGTAACTGCTTACCTGTAGTAACTAAAAGCATCATGTGCAGCTACTATCGCAGATTATTGACATTTTTTAGGCTTAATTTACGTCCTCAGCTTTTGCCCTCTAATCAAGGTTGTTATAAGGATTCCATGTTGTCCTTGTGTGAATGCGACAATGTCTCTATTAGTGATACTTTGCATATAGTTTTGATTTGCTCAAGATATAACAATTTGCGCTATAATTTCGTACGTCCACTTTTGATGCCCATGAATTTTAAGTAAGTGAGACCTGCATTATTGTTCTTACAGTTTTTAATTACCCCTACAATATGTTATTTTTTTATCATGTTATCTTTCTGGTGTTTTAAAGAAGGTTAAACTGTAATTCGTGTCGATGTCATCATGTATGTAATGTGTCACACAGTGTTGAACTTTAATGATTTTATTTTTAAAATCGAATAAAGTTTATTGATTCAACTAAAAGGATCATCTGTGTACCATAAAATGTAATCCTGCAATCTTCATGCAAATCCGTCCAGACATTTTTACGCTACTTCCAATGCAAAAGTCTATGGAAAATGCATCATTGGAAAAATGTGTTTTGGGACCTCTTTTTTTCTTTGCACCCCCTTGACCAGTCAACATGAACCTTTGTATCATCCACCAATGTTGAAGGAAGAATAGGTCTGCAAAGTTTCATGGAGAATTGTCCAACAGGCAAAGTTATTAATGGTGAAAAATTCAAGGAATTCCTAACCACAACTATAACTACTGGCTAGGCCTGGGGGGAGTTTTTAGAGTCCTGCTACGCGGAATTACGTGAAGCACCACAAAAACTCTGCTTTACTCCGTGGAGTTCCACGAGTGGGCGGAGCTGCTCAGCGCACTCATTTGTGTGATGTTTGTCAAGAAGGGAAGAAGGGGATGAACGGGATTGACTGGCCACACACGACAGCTACATTTCTTAAATACAAGAAATATCAAGGGAGGCAAGAAAACAACTTTAATTACTCAATGCTCAGCATAAAATGACAGGTCAGTACTTAGTCCCTATTATTTAGATACCTAAACGGTGCTCATTAGATCAACCTGGTAAAGATATGGGGTGCAATCTGTACTGTAGGTAGAAAATGGGTCAGTGCGTGGATCCCTAAGTAATGCCTCAGTAGACTAGTATTGAAGCCAGTTTGGTGGTTACAGAGAAGTTTAGTTGGAGATGTCTCTCTTTTTGAATGCCACAGGACCACCTTCAACTACCAAAAAAAAGAGCAACACCTACTTTGAGCAGTGGCCGGGACCCTCCATTTTTTTGGACCGGCATTTGGTGCCGCCAATGAATAAGCAGCTTCCAAAGAACCCAGTTGAATAATGGGTGCAATGCTGGATGCTTAAGTCATCCAAATTTATTTTCTTATATTTTAAAATATAAAGTACATCACTCTTCAGTGAGCAACTTCCATTGTCTCCTTCAGCCAGCTTGCTTTATAGAACGGCCTTAAACATTCAGCATCGCGCCCATTTTTCGACTGGGTTACATGGAAGCTGCTTATTAAAGCACAATGTACAAAATGCATTTCAAGAAGGAGCTTATTTTCTGATGATTTTGACATCCTCCTGGAAGTTATTTCACCCACTAGAATCTCAATTTCAATGTGACTGCGCAATCTTCTGCCACTTTTTTTGGTGCTTCCGGTATATTTTTTATGTCCTGATGATTACCCTGCTTTAAATAACAATTAGTCTGGTCAATCTGATTTTTTTGCTACATTGGAGGTAGCAAACATCTGAAATGAATCTTTAGACACACAGAAGAAGCAACTGTAACCTACAATGGCTTTCTGCAAACCATACATTCTCAGGTTGTTTTGTTTGTTTTGATCACTTCGGATTGATCATAGACTTTGCCCACGCCAGGCCATCTTACTCACACTTAGTTGTAATTCAAAGATAACCAACATTATTTGTAAGGTGAGACATCACTCTGAAAAAATTCCCTTTCAGACTTTATTTGATATGTGTTCTCTTAACTTACTCTGATTTCCACAGGCAGCGCGTTCTAGGACTATGGTACTAGAATATCAATGTTTAAATATCAACATAAAAAACTATTTTGACCAAAATAGCGACTACCAGAATATTGTGGTAGTAAATATATATCAGCAAATATTGGTTTACCACAGGTAACTCCCATGCATCTGCTGTGACGACATATATATATGCCTTCAAGATATGTAAATTGGGAGTTCAAAGTAGATAATCTTAATTTATAAATATATCCTTATGTTCACGATATTCTGATTGATGATTTTGGCTGCATTTTTTCATGTTTCCATTTGTGTACTGTACAAATTCAAGTGCCCCCTTCCCCCCTGCGGTCTTAGAATTTGCTGAGGTCACAGGTGAGGAAGATTACACCTGGTGAAGTTTTTTAGATCCTCCCTAGAATTCGTGACTCTTCTGACTCTTTCTTGCTGTCACATTGTATCCTGAAAAAGGACATTTGTTATTATTTAGCACCTTGCAATACTGAGTGGCACAAAATGTTGGAAGAATAACATACACAAGCTTTTAGAGTAGAAACCTGGGTGGACAGAGAAAGCTGAAACCATATAACTAACCCTGGGCGGTGAACTCCGCTCCGCTCACGGAGTTTGAGGAGTTTCCTGCACTTCGCGTTATGTGGAGATCGCGGAGTTCCGAAAAACTCTGCTTCACATTGCGTAGCTGAGTTTTTTTCCTCGCTTGCATTCATCAACATCAAGTTGGCAACCGCGAGCGAGGAAAATCAACATCCCGGTGAGATCTCTCAACGCGGGGGGAGGGGGTGTCAGGATGCTCATTGCAAGTGGTGACGTATGCTCACGACAGCTCGCATTGAGAAACTGCCCGTTCGCGTTGAGAAAGCTGCCGCTCGAGTATAAATCTACTCGAGCGGCAGAAAAAGAAAGCAGGGACCACTTGCACTGGGCATGGTGCTGTTCGCAATGATTGCACAGTGTGGACAAGCATCCGGCACTGTGCAATCACCGCGAATGGCATTTTTCTATCATACTCCGTCGCTTGCGTAGCTCTGCGTAGTGCGGCTGAGTTTTTTTTGCACTTTGCGTAGTGCCGCATAGTGCAACTCCACGAACTCTGCCTAGGGTTACAGATAACCAGCAATTAAATGTTGAAGAAAGGCTATTTGTTGTCCAATGTAACAGCTGGCACACCACCAACAATCAATGGAAATGCATCTTCTTATAAGTAATGCACAACTAGAAACAAAAATGCGGCTGCCTCAGTAGGACTTTACTATGAGGTGATTTGACTCATAACAGACTGCACTGAGCACCAAACTCTCTGTACCTTGGTACACTTAATAAAAAATGTAGCCTGCTTCTGTGTTAAGTAAAAGCAATAAACCACACAACAGGAGCAATGTGAGCAATTGGTGCCTATTCCCCCAATCAACATCTTTCAAAGGTAAAGAGAAGTGTTCTATATAGCCATACGTTGTACTGCCTGAGGGTCTCACCGTTGTCACACAGATTTTCTCTGGATCTGACACCAGAAAAGCAGGGAAGGGACTTATACTAGTGGCATATTGGCTTCATACGATGAGGAGATAGTCACTCAGACCAGTCCAGCCCCTAAGAGGATGGGTCCTTGGAAAAACTGCATCCTAAAGAATGAAGATGCACAGTGCAGACCCACAAAGAGGTTTATGGTGGCTGAACACTGACTTCAAGGTAATTAAAACAATTACCACCATATGAAAGTCCTGGAATTTACCATGAAAGTCCTTGAATTTATTGTCTTCATCATCTTTGGATGATTTATCAGCTGGCGTATTCAGAGTCAGGTGTTTATGTGGTCATCTTCGTTCTACACCCAACATGGCACCACAGGATACCTATGCTCTCTGTTTGAATGTGAGTTTGGAGCACAGTTGTGGCCTATGTCAAAAGTATCTTAAAACACTCAGCTAAAAAAGAAGGGATAATGTAGGGAAATGTGTCTTATTGCATGATTACCCCCATTTTGTGGACTGACTGCAGTTTGTTTGACTTTGGGAAGTTGGACACTTTTAACCAGTCCTCAGTGCATGTGCTTTGACCATTACCCATACTGAAATTACTTATACTTCTAATTGACATATTTCAGTGATCTATAAGTCCTTAGTATATGGTAGCATGCTTTTCAAGGCCTGTAAATTACATGTCACTGGTGGACAGAAGCACCCATTGTGCCAACCAAAGCAATGGCAGTGCAAACATGTCTGCAGGCCTACCACTGCAGCCTGTCTGAGCAGTTTTAAAACTGCAAATTTGACCTCGGAAAATAACCTCTTTTGATAGGTCTAAACCCCTTTTTTATGGTTTATATCCTTTTATTGTTTTAAGAGATCAGACAGTGCCAAAAGCAGTAGTACATGCATCGATATATATCAAAGCCATTCATAGCTTCCAGCAGTTCTAGGCATGCAAGTATCTACATAGGAGAGAGGGATCAAACCCCCCAAAAAACAACTCTAAAGTCTAAACCACAAACTTTCCCCCCTCCCTATATTGCTCACTCTTTATTTTGCAAGACATAGGGTGACTATGACAACACTCAGTCGACACACCACTTAATCAGATTTCTGGTCTGTTTCTGGCAAACGCAGGACGCGAAGATACTTGGGGCATGTCAGTTCCCGGAAGTCCTGTGAGAGTAGAGACAGGTAGGGTCGCCATAATTCTCTGAAGGAGGCGCCCTGATTAGCAAGTTTCAACGAGATCTTTTCCTGGAATGTGCCATAACTGGTGTATCAATCCCAGGTGCGTGGCTGTTCTTGGTGTTCTCCAGAGTGAAAGGATATTCTGTGTAGCGCTCCCTAGGGCTAAACCTATCTGTTTTCCTGCCTGGATTTGAGTGGGTATCTGAGGGTGTTAGGTAAGCCCAGTAAGACATATGTGGGGCAACGTCTGTAGTGATGTACTGAGGTGTTGATCTACGTTATCAACTACTTGTGTCTTGTAGGGGAGCAATCTCCGACAATCCCAGAGCAGGTGTACCAAGGTCCCCTGAGCCACGCATCCTCTCCAGCACTTTGCACAACGAGCTGGGTTTGCCTTGTGTAGGCAAACCAGGGTGTAGTACTAATATGTGAGGCAAGTGTTTTGTTTAGTGCTAAATTTCAATCTGTGAGCCTAGCCCTGTGATATATCTCCCCTCATTCTTTATCACTTAGCTGCCTCCCCAAGTCCTGTTCCCACCGATTTTGGCTGACTTTATACGTGTGTCCATTACGTTGGATCAGGAATGCATATAGTTCAGATATTAGTCATCTAGCAGAGGATTTAGTGATCAACCATCGCTTGTCGCGGGTGAGATATCTCTGCGTGTTAGGTTTGATGTGCGGGTGTAACAACCAATGGCTGATTTGTATGTAGTGGAGGCGTTCAGTATCAGGGAAAGCAAAGTCCACACTAAATTGTGTGAAGGGGAAAACTCCCTCTTCCGTGAGCATATGTCCCATAGAGCAGCAACTGGTCTGATGGCAGCTTGCAAATGTTCCGGCTCCTAATCCTGGAGTGAAATTGGAGTTGGTGAACAGGGTTGTAAGTGGCAAGTTAAATGAGGTCAAACAATCAATCAATCAATCATTTGTAGAGTGCATTAATCACCCGTGAGGGTCTCAAGGTGCTGAGCGGGGGGGTGAAGCTACAGCTTGAACAGCCAGGTCTTGAGAAGTCTCCTGAAGGTCAGCAAATCCTGGGTCTGTCGCAGCTGTGTGGGGAGGGTGTTCCATGTTTTGGCGGCGAGGTAGGAGAAGGGTCTGCCACCGGTGGTGGTCCTGTGGTTGCGTGGGACGGTGGCGAGGGCGATGGAGCAAAGATGGCTGTTCGGGGTGTAGAAGGTGAGACTTTATTGAGGTATGCCAGTCTGGCGTTGTGTAGTGCTTTTTGGGCGTGGGTGAGGAGCTTGAAGGTGATCCTCAGTTGACTGGGAGCCAGTGTAGGCCTTTCAGGTGGGCAGTGATGTGGGTGTGGCGGGGTATGTTGAGGATGAGATTGGCCGTGGTTCCTGCGTAGAGGGCATTGCCGTAGTCCAGTCTGCTGCCTGTGGGACCGTCCTTCTGGTTCCAGTGGGGATCCATCTGTAGATCTTGCGAAGCATGCGGAGGGTGTTGAAGCAGGAGGGGGAGACGGCGTTGACTTGATGGATCATTGAGAGCGATGAGTTCAGGATGAACCCCCAGTTGCGTGCGTGGTCAGAGGGTGTGGGTGCGGCTCCCAGGGCGGCTGGCCACCAAGAGTCATCCCAGGCGGAGGGAGTGGATCCGAGGATGAGGACCTCTGTCTTGTCCGAGTTAAGTTTCAGGCAGCTGGTCTACATCCAGCTGGCGACAGCCTTCATTCCTTTGTGGAGGTTGGTTTTGGCGGTGGCGGGGTTTTTGGTGAGTGAGAGGATCAGTTTAGTGTTGTCAGCGTAGGAGAGGTCAAGTTACATCGAACATTAGTTCTGTCCCAAACTTCTATCATTACTTGTGTGATACGAGATAAGTATCTATTCTGAGGTCTGTATTTCTTCCTTAGGAAGGGAACCTTCTATAGTGACATGCCTGCCCCCGCTTGGTTCCACCCTACTAAGTAGCTACTTTTATGCTGCTTGATAGTAGAGCTGTAAATCGGGATACCCAGGCCTCTGTGTTGGGGGGGGTGATAAATCAGCTTCTTCTTCATTTGAGGTTTTTTTCCCAGCCTGATTTACTGGAGAATCTCTTTCTGGAGTTTCAGTAGCATACCCTTCGGTTGAGCTACTGGGAGCATTTTGGAAGAGGTACATTATCTTTGTTAGAACTGTCATCTTAACAGCAGCTATCCTCCCAAACCATGAGATTTAGTGATTATTCCAGCAGGCCAGGCCAGTTCTAATCTGTTAGTGATGCCTGATAGTTAAGCGAAGTGGTCGCCGCGATAGTAGGTGCCAACTTAATCCACAAATATGGGATCTCCTCCGTCATTGGATAGGGTAGTGTGCCACTAACTGGCTCGCCAAAGGGAGAGCTAAGGAGAGATTTAGCGCCTGTGTCTTTTCCACATTAACCCGGAAACCGAAGGAGCAGTCGCCGGCTTATCTAGAGTCACTAACACGTTGACACTTTGTCGACATAGAGGCTTATAGTATGCTATTCCCCCCCAAACACATTTTTTGTGATCTGGGGGCGGTCTCGTACTCTCCGATCTAAGGGCTCCATGTACAGGGTGAACAGCAGGGGTGACAATGGGCATCCCTACTGTGTGCCTCTGCAAATCAAAAAAAGAAGCGGAAGTGTAGCCATTGACCCGGACATTCACTGTGGGTTGATTATAGCAGTTTAATTTGTGCGCCATGAATATCTCTCCCACTCCAAAGTTTATGAGGACTTGCTCAAGAAAAAGGCCAGTGTGCTCTTTTGAAAGCCTTTTGGCATCTATCACCAGGAGAATGAGTTCATCTGAATTAGGTGAGGCTTTTTCAATGATTTGTAAAATGTGTTTAGTGTTGTAGCTCGTTTGCCTCTGGGGTATAAAGCCTGCTTGATCTGAGCCTATAATGGAGGGCATATGTGAACTGAGCCTGTGGGCCAAGATTCCAGTGAACAGTTTGAGATCTACATTTAGTAGAGAGATAGGCCAGTAGGAGCTGCACTGTGACCCGTCTCTGCGAGGTTTGGGAATGACAGCAACCGAAGCGGTCAACATTGAGGCTGGGATCGCCCAGAATGTAGCTAATGAATTAAAAAGCCTAGTGAGTATAAGGGCAAGAGAGTGACAGAAAGTTTTATAAAAAACTGATGGAAACCCATCCAGGCCTGGGGATTTTGCAAGTTTCAGATGGGAGATAGCAGTTATGAGGTCCTCAAGGCATATATCACATTCCAAGCAATCTACTAAATCTGAAGTAAGGGGGGACGTGAAGCCAGCTTGGAGAAAAAGAGTGCCATTCCATGGAATTGAGGCATTGACTAGATGAGAGATCTGTATAAACTCTGCGAGGGAGTGAATATCAGTCATGCCAAGTCCAGCCTAGCATATGCTTTGTGTGCATGAGAGAAGAATGAATATCTGCTTGCGTATGGGTGGAATGCCCTCCAGAGTTCTTGTAGTCCTAATTATCCCAACTACCCAGGCCCTCCCTCTGAAAGTGCCCTGGCCTGGCCATGTCCCTGTGTCAATCTATCCAGGACGTTATCTCAGACCAAGTAGAGGTCAACCCCCTTAAGGAATCTCCTTTCCGGTGTGGTCAATGCCTTGGCAAGTGCAGTATGTCCTTCATTGGGAGCATATATGAAGCCTACCACGAAAGAATGGTCCCCCAGTGTAAAGTAACAGGCGAGGAGTCTGCCCCTAATTTCAGCCCCTCTATGTCCCATCTTCCCTTGGAAAGTGTGTGCCACCAGAATGGCTACTCCTACTGTCTTGTTAAGGGCACAAGAGAAGAATTGGTGGGTAAAAGCCTGTGGTCGTAGGTGGTGACAGTCCTTCTTGAGGAGATGAGTTTCCTGTAGCAGACATAAATTGGCCCCTGAATTTTCTAGGTATGAAAGTAATGCCCTGCATTTTACCAGATTTTAAAGTCCTTGCATGTTAAGGATTTTAAGAGTTGTGGCATGCATTACGTCCATCTAGAGAGTTAGAGGCTGTAGCGTGTATCAAACTATGACCTTCAACTGGCTGCTGTCGGTGCCCCCGTGAATGTCGGTGGCCCTCTCATGTCGTGATCGCTGTGTGAGTGAGTGTAATTCCCAACAAAGACACCCCAAGAATGTAAAAGGAAAACCATTCGGTAACAGGGACATCAACTTACAGTCTGTCTGATTGTCTTTCAGCGCCCAAAGAATAGAAGTATTGGGTCCCTAATTTGGCTAGAAAACTTTGTGCCCTCTGCCTGCCCCCGGCAAGCCAGTGGCAAACAATTCAGCTATGTGACCTGCCATCCTAAATATCTTTAGTCTTGTCCAACGTAGGGATCAACTTCAATGCAGCCTGTTGCCTCTCTGCAATTTCTGCTAGATCCGGGCAGCCAGCCCCCCCCAGCTTCGTGCCCACACCAGCAGGGTCGCCTCTCCCTCGGGCGCGGTAGTCAAACATCTGATGTGTACCTCCCCCCCATTGGCAAGTCTAGTCCTAGGAACTGGCACGTTCTCACCGGGGATCTCAGTTGAAAAAGCTTTCCGTGCAGGCGGAAGATGATGTGAAAGGGGTGCACCCAGGAATATGGCACCCCTTTGTTCCATAGATGCATTGTAGCAGAATGAAATTCCCTCTGTTTCTGCAGGGTGATTGTCACTAAGTGAAACCCCGAAACCGGTCCTAGGATGCTTGTTTCCAGTCCAGGGAAGACCTGGCTTGGCAGTTCGGGCTGGACTGTTCCCATGAGGCACAGGGTTAAGACTGATTTGCATATGGCTGGGTTCAAACTGGAATGGCATGGTGAGCAAAAAAAGATGGATTTAGGCCCAGATCTCTGTACTGGGGTGAATGTATGACATTGTTCTGCATTCTGTCTATCAACTGTTGTTTTTGCACTAAGTCCTGGCATAGCATCGGTGTCTGATCCCTGAAGCTGATGGGATGGGACCTACAGGCTTCTTCACTGGAAAGTCTCCTAGGCATAACAAGAGGTTCACCGGTGGGTCAAGCTTGATGTCGGTATCCAAGGGGGCCCCAAGAATGTGGCAGAAAAGGTCCCAGGCATAGCAAAATATGCCCACCCTCTCCACCATTGTATCTATGCCCCTAATGAGGATGGTATTTCAGCGGGATCTGTTCTCGAGAGCGTGTGAATGGGCTTGCAAGTCTATTTGTTTTTCGCAGAGGCAGATAATCTACTGCTGCAGTGCTTCTAGTTCTTCTTCATGACTATTTCCCTGTTCCTCCAAGGTTGCAACTCAGTCACCGGAGAATCTATGTCTCTCCTGATTTCTTTGATGTCTTGAGAGAGAAATCTCTTTGCTGCCTGCAGGTCACCCCTCAGGAAAGTGAAAAGGGATTCAAGAAAGGAGCATATCACTGGTTCCTCTGTTGCCACCTTATCGCCACCCTGCAGAGAATCTGAAGTGGAAGGGCACTGTCTAGGGGGGGCCCACCATGGATGGCCTGGACAGCATATCCTTGAGGGGGCGGTCTTTCTTATTACAGAACTGCGATTATCACTCAGCACCCCCTGTCCAGCAGGTCCAAGGCAGTCCAGACACCCCACAGAGAGCAATTGGGGGAGATCCATCCCAGGTGGGCTCAGTCATGGGTTAGGCCCCAGCAGGCACTCACTAGCAAAGTGGACTCCTCACCCACTGGGGAGCCTGCCCGTGAATCACTCAAGCCAGGCAGTACACCAATATGCCTCTTGCACTGGGCTCCAGGTTCAGCGCCCACCAACCCTGATGTTCCCTACACCGCCCAGTCTCTCTCTGTGTCTGTGCTGGGGAGTGGGTTACTTTATGTGTCATGTGCAGCCTTCCCCATGCGCCATGCTCTCCCGCAAGGTGAATTGGAAAGTGTGGAGTCTTTTGAGCCTCCCCCAGTGCTACTCCGGCTCCTTCTCCCAGTTGGTAGTGGCTGCTCACCCTTGAATCCCTGCCAGTGCATGTCAGATGCTCAAGGTGGGTTTCAGGCCCAGTATTCATTACCTACAGTGCCTCCAAGCCACTCAGTCTCTTCTTATACAGTGCTGGGGCATGGACCTCCCTGCATGTCACGGATTGCTATCGCCGGTTACCTCATTCTCTGTAGATGCAAGTATCAGCTGCAGGCCTGTTGGATGACTCTTGGTGTTGCCTTAGCTCCAGACCCAGGTGGTAGCCCTCCTCTTGTGTCCCTACTGGGGCCTCCACCACTCCTCCCTAAGCATGTACCCCATCAGGGCTCAGCTGCGCCAGGGTGGCCTCTAGCCTCATGAGCAGGTCCAGTCCTCCCTTCTGCACTCCTTGGCCCTCTGCCGCCCCTCTCCACAAGAACTCACTGGGGGCTGTAGGTTGCGACCACCTGGCTCCTTGCTGTGGGCCCGTGCAGAGCAGCAGGCCCGGGGACCCTGCCCGATTTACCTCCGAGATAACTGGGTGTGGTCATGGGCTCTGGCATGTCCCCCACACCAGCCAGCTGCCTCATCTGGTTCTCTGTTATCACCACTCTTAAGCCGACACTGTGCATGTGTGCACTACGCAGGCCTCTCCACTCTGGTTCTTCCACTTGCTGGCTGCCGCAGTGCTTGTCTCACTCCTAGGTTAGGGCAACATGATGTGCTTGTATGCCCTCTGGCCACCAGAAATGATGACGCATAGTTGTCTACTCCACCTCTGGGTCCCTCTGGCACCGCTCTCGGATCTCGCCCACCGGCAGCGACAGGCTGCTACTCCCGTGTGGATGGCAGGTCAACGGTAAGTTGGTAGGTCTGTGGTAGGCACGGAGAGATGAGAAAGAATGTCTTACCCAGCCGGCATCTTCACTGCACCACTAATTTAGACTTAATGACCACAAGGAATGGTTCATGGTATTTAGAAGTAGGACCTGTAAATGTTTAATGTTAAATATGTCCTTACATTGACAAGACCCCAAAAGCTATTTCACTGTAGCAGGGTTAGCTGTTCATAGGAAAGATTTGGGATACAATAATACATTTCCAAATATTATCTTCATCCTGGAAAACGGCTACAAAGTTATTTCTTGGACTTTTTAAAATATTTATTACAAGCTCAATGCATTTCTAAAGTCAGATTTGTAATACATATTTTGCAAAAGGTATTTTTAGAAAGTGACCTCTTCCCCTCCTAAAGCCTCTATATTCTCATTTGCATGAGCTTCCAACTGTCATCTAGGAGCTAAATAGGGGGCTTGAAGAGGAGTGAACTTCCGCCCAGAGCTGAGACAAAGCCCTTGGATGCGGGTAGGTATTATTTTCCTCTGGCAATCATCTGGGCCTTGCCCACAAAATGAATACTTTTTGAAAAGGCCTACCCTGTCACAGGTAGGTGCAGCAAATAGAGTTATCACAGAGGAGGGGTTACTCTTTTCCATGGCCATACCTTTAGGGTGGGAACAGGAGCTCTGCAGAGGAAAAGAAAAGTTCTGCCATGTTAAAATTACAGAGAGAAGGGCACTGCTGGATTGTTTGCAGTAGGGCACACAGGAACTGCTGCAAAAGTGGGCAAGTTACCCCTGTGAACTGTTTTATATTGGTTAGGAAGGGGCAGGCATCACCACTAACCACAGGCTAAGCATCTCTGGGCACCCTCTTCCAAACATTACTGGACTAGTGGAAAATAGTAGAGGGACTGGACAAGCTGCTGAGACCAGTAATGAAACCTGAAAGGCTTACCCCTTTTCTACTTGCATCCAGGACAAAGAAGTGGACTCCAAGGGTCAATTGGCTGACCTCTTCTTAAGGGACACAACAATCTGCTGAAAGCCCTTTCTCTGACGATCCCAGCTGACCATCTCAGACTCAAACTTCCCTGGCCTCTGCTTCTGCTGGAGTGTGTCTTGGTTGCCCATTTCTGTTTCTAAGGTTCTGAGTGCCTGGGCTGTTTCAACATGTATTTCTCTGAACATCCTAAAAAAACTGGGACTTAAAAACTTTTTGGCTCCAAAGAAAAGACCTGTGGAGGACCAGGACGAACCCGCTAAGACAATCTTATCATGGGGTGTTGCCTTTGGGCCAGAGATTCACAGTTGCTCCTCCTTGAGGCATTTCTGCAGCAGTAAATCTGTGTCAGCGGGACGTTAAGGAGAAGGTATCCAGCTTCATGAAACTCTTTTTGACTACAGCTTTCACCCTTGCCAAACATCAAATTCTTCACCAGGACCTTGTGCAACAGCTATCCAGCCTTGTGGAGACATTTTTGCCCACAGCCTGCTGCCTTGCCCTACTGTAGATTTTTGACATCTATTTCAGAGACTTAGGGGTCTATTAGTATGTCGAGCAGAGGCACCACCGTGGTGCTGCCGGTGGCAGAAAATGCATTTTTCCGCACGCCAGCAGCGGTCCTCACGCCTACCATATTAGTATGGCCAAACATAGCCTATTTCCCATCTGCCGTGGTGCGACGCGAACTGCCATTAAAGTGCTCCCTCCACCGTGGTGGTGGGAGCCAATGGAGACTCACCGCCATGCGGAATGACGTGCCGTCCGCTGTACAAATCAGGATACCCCAAACAGCCAGTCGCACCGCAGCGGAGAAACCGCCCAACCGGAGATGGCGGAAGCTCGACAGCGGAGCGTGAACCCAGAGTCCCAGCCCTTCCACCTGGTCCCGACTGCAATGGATCCAGGTCTACACGTCTTCCCGGTGCTGTACCTGACACATTACCAGCAACTCATGGACCATCGCGGATGATGCCGCAGGTACGCAATAACACAATCCCGCACACAACCACAACACGCAACTTATGGGCTGATATAGGGTCCCTGTCCACACCAGACACCCTGGTGGGGAAAGGAACACATCCACAAGTGTACCCACATATGTCCTACCTGTCACCAAATCACCCCTCCGCATCCAGGTCACCCATCGTCCGCGATCATGAAGTAATGTCCTGGTCACGTCACCGCAGCGGTAAAGACGCGGGAAAACATCCGCACAATGCAGAAGGCAGGGCCAGCGCCAGGCATGGGCATTGCACAAAGATCATAGGGCCACACCTCCACCCTCTACACACTAGGCCCCCCGAACATGAATGGACATGCCATGTGCCCCTCCTGTGCCCTCCCCCTGCACAATAACCAGCCAGGTGAACACACACCCTGCACCACACACCAAACAACTATGGAGACAGCCACAGCAGGAGTAGCTGCAGAGGAACACACAGCACAGAAGCACAGGGCCAGGGCAACCCACACACCACAACAATACACACATGGCAAGAACACTGAGTCCAAGCAAAAAATGAACACACACACAGATAATGAACAATCACTCCACTGGACACACAGCCTGCCAAGTCACACAGACATACCCCACACTGACACACAGCCACATACACAGACCACATGCCAGCAGCAATGAAGTACAACATATAGGAAACCTAAAGTAAGGTGCCCACAAATGGAAGGCCAAGGAGCTAACTACCAAGCATGTGTACATCACATGCAAGTCAAGAATCATATAACAACACCCTCAGCCCATCAAATCACACATGGCTGGCACAGTGAGTGAAGTCAAACCACAGTCACCTCAGTGCAGCAACTCAGGGAGGCAGCAAGGCAAGCCATGCAGAGGCACAGGGATGAAAGGAAGGCCCTGAAGTCAAACATTGAACAGCCACACATATGTATACAACTACTTGACAGGAGTATGCCAGCAGCACAACACACAGGGCCCATTGACACACTCCCTGACTGTTAAACACAAGTAGGAATCTTCACATATACCCCCATCACACCCGCAGCACACAACACCAGTGTCAGACACAGAGAAGGGTGTCAATAATGTCCAGTCATTACACAGACAAACAATCACACTCCCTGGGGGGTATCCACAAACATCACACACACACAGGGATGCCAGCACCAACGTCTGCACCAAAACAACAGACAAACACATAACTCAATAAAAACACACAGAGAACCACAACAAGACCGGAAATTACCTGTGCAGCCAAACTGTGGAAATGCAATAGGAGCACAGACAGAACAGGAGTGCACAACCTCAGCATTTAGGAACAATGCACAGACAACATACCACAACACAGACAAGAAGTGCACCATCACAAAACAACTATTGACACAAACTGGGAGAAATGGGCCTACAATGACACACAGACAGATATACCACACCACCCGTCAAGTCAACATGATGTCATAGTGTACCACATGCCTGCACATGCACAAGAATGACAAGAGACAGCTCAAATATGAGAAGAGAAAACACCAAGGACGCACCTAAACCAAGCACAGGAACTAGAATAGACCTAAGTTCATCTGACAGACACACATGTAAGGCAGACCACACTGGCTACACACAGCTGAATGAAACACACCACACCAACAAAACACACACACTGTCATGCAAATAGAACACCACACACAGAGCATCTGTCAGCACCAAGAGACAACACAGCCCAAACACTGCGCACAGCCACATCAAGCACACAACAGATGCACATGCCTATAAGTCACATTGCAAACACAACCGATGCACACAAGGCAAGGACAATGCAACATACACCCACAGCATTGCATGCACACCAAGCTGTGTGTGCACACCAAACATACCAGCCCCACACAGATATGACTGACACAACATGAACACCCACGACAACAATCCAAACAGCAAACTGACAACTAGGCCTGGGCTAAAATTCCGTTCTGCTTGCGGAAATTGCGATAATTTGACATTTTCGCGATCCGCGGAGAGCGCGAAAATGTAAAAATTTCCGCAATCCGCATTTTACTGGAAATCTTTTGCTTGCTCGTGCTCTAAAATAATACATTCTCACGTGCGCGCGATCGCCTTACCTGAATCCCCGCGTTCGCCGACAAGTTTTCCTGATCCGGTCGAGTTCTCCACGAGATGTTGGATTTTGGTAGCCATTTGCGCTGTCTCGCGACAATTCGCGCCCGCAGTAAAGTCATTCATCGCGCGATCACGTCATTCTTCTCGTGATCATGCACCGCGAGACAAGTGAAAACAAGCTGGCCGCGCCCGTGAGCAACCGCATGGGTAAGATGGCGAGCCGCAACCACGCAGAAAATACCACGAACGGGCGGGAAAAAAACTTCCGCATCTTCGCGATATTTCCGCGTGTTTGCGGAGATTATTAACATTTTCGCGATAATTTGCGAAAGTGAATTTCGCATATTCCGCCCACCCCTACTGACAACATCACACTCAGGAAGAGAAGCAGTACCTCAGCAAACACACATACACCTAACCCAACACCTACAGATGCACAAAGCTGGGACACCAAAGTGGAAACAACATGACCAGAGAACTGTGCAGCACAAATAGTTGAACTGCATATGAGCAACCATGACTGCTAAACAGTACAAGAAAATCACATATAACCAATTGAGAAAATGTCCTGAGTGGCACATTGCTCCTGTGCAAAGATCTGCACCACAAAGAACAGTGTCACAAATGAAGTGATGGGGAGGCACACACACAGGCAACCCAAGGGCACAGCTGGCATGAAAGTGAAATGGTGTGTACGTCATTAGTGGACATGGCAGGAGTGTACATACACAAATAGATGGAGTGCAGACTCACAATGGGTAGGCATCTGAAGCACAGACAGGGGATGGTATGACACCACACACCACATGCCTTACTGGAGGCAACAAAGACCCGTGTGACAGCAATGCATGAGAAAACACACCCACAATGTCAGTGTGGCTGAGCAGGTATGCACAGTCACCACAAACAGCATCAAGACACATGGATGATCAACAAAACACAACCCTGACTTGCCAGCCACATACTCTGCATACTCACAATTGACAAAAAACAACAAGTAGGAGTCAGCCAAAACTGCAAGGACACACCAACACACTGCACAATGCACAACATACAACACACACATGTGCACACAATCACAGGGCTGAACAATCACACAAACAGGCACTCTACTCCTGGGTGACACATGCGTGTAGTCGACATTGCAGGGGCACACACATATCCACACTCCCAACAAATTCACCCCCTGCACACTGCACACTTCATGACCACCAAAGTGCACACATTGAAAGTAACCCATGTGACTAGGATGACTGACCATCACAAGATGACTATACACCTACACTGCTGGGCACACATAAAGTAAGATCACACATACATGATGACCCTGGCCAGCCTGCCTGCAACCCTGTGGATAGAATCCCACTCTGTGGTGGCAGTGCCTCCAAACCTGACATTTGTACAATATAGCTAACATGAACAAAGAATGAGAATGACAACAGTATTTCATCTAAAACCAACATCATTGCACCCACAAGCATCAGAGTCAGGAAGAACTGAGGTCCCTGTCACCCCTGTAAAAAATAGAAAAAGTGAGACAAGCCATTGGCAATGTTGAAGTGTCATACAGAGCATGTGGCACAGTAAACCATGCACACACAGAAAAACGTTAATCAGCAAGGACACTGACAAAACAGACAACAAGAGTAATTGTATTTATTCACATACTGCACAGATAGGCACCAAAATAAGACAAGAGCAAGGCCAGTGGCCAGCACAAAGTGCAGAGTAAGTCCATGAGATACTGCACAGGCAAGGGACAAACATCAGTGAACAACAAGGCCAGTGGCCAGTCCAATGTGCAGAGTGAGTCCATGAGATCCTGCACAGGCAAGGGGCAAACATCAGTGAACAACAAGCCCAGTGGCCAGTCCAATGTGCAGAGTGAGTCCATGAGAAGCTGCACAGGCAAGGGGCAAACATAAGTGAACAACAAGGCCAGTGGCCAGTCCAATGTGCAGAGTGAGTCCATGAGAAGCTGCACAGGCAAGGGGCAAACATCAGTGAACAACAAGGCCAGTGGCCAGTCCAATGTGCAGAGTGAGTCCATGAGAAGCTGCACAGGGAATGTGTGTGACTGTACCCTGCCATGGTCAGCAACACAGTAAGGGGGTAACAATAGGCAGTACAGGCACCGCTGTGGGAGAGACAGGTGTGTGAGGGGGACAACCACTCAGACTTGCCTGTCAGTCGGACTGGGAGCTGGCTGTGTTTCGGGGGCAGTTGGAGTACTTGACCGGGGAGAGAGAGGCCCAGTTGAGGTAGAGGCATCAGTGGCTTGGGAAGCCGGAGGGCTGCTTGGACGAGGTGGTGTAATGGCACGTGGAGGTGGAGTCATGCTGCTGTGAGACAGTGTGGGTGGGAGATTGTGGAGGGGTGCCTTTCCACTTCTTGGGGATTCTAAATGGCTTCCCTGTCTTGGGATTAGTGGCAAGTGGTGCGGACACAACAGGCACACTCACCACCAAAGCTGCATTAGGTGCAGCCGGTGGACCACCCTCTGGGGACATGCTGGATCCAGCTGTTCACTAGGCCTGGCCTTGCCTTTGCATCCCCAACCCCTGTTTACCAGGTGTTCCCCCTACAGTGCCCTCCTTTCCCTGCTTTACTGGACTTTGGATGGGAGTCGAGGTTGGGGGTGAATCTGCCTTGGAGCTCTTCTTATATGTACTCTTAGCAGGCACCACCTTCTCAGTGGGTACGGAAACGGTCTGCTTGTCTATGCAAGATAGTTTTGGGACAGGAGAGTCCTTGGCTGGGGGTGCCTCTGAGGCCTGCTTCTTGGCTTTGTGGCCCTTGCTGTCACTCTGGGGTGGCTTTAGTTTTCTGTGGAGATGGTGTCTGTGCCCTCGAATGCTTGGGATGCTGCTGCTGTGTGCTGCGTGTGCTGTATCTTGACCTTGAGGTCTGTTGTGCGTGGTAACTCTCGTCAGATGTGGCCACTGGCAGGGGGGTGGACAAAGGGACTGAAGCTGGACTCCCAGATCATGCCAGTTGAAGGGCTGCTGTCACTGCGGAGGACAAAGACTGGACAGTCCGGTGTAGCCCACCCACGTCTGAATGTATGCCCTCCATGAAAGCAACCACCTGTGCCAACTTTTGTCATGGTCCATGAAGGCATTGAAGAGAGCTGTCTGGCCCACACCCAGCTGGTACAAAAGGTCCACAGACTCAGCACTGATGGCAGCAGGGGGGACAGGGGCAGCGGTGCCTGGGGTGAAGAACACTCTTCCCTTCTTACTGGTGCGAACACGGGCAGCCCTAGTGGGAGTAGCTGGGAGGGTGGTCACCATACGCTGTGTGGTGGAACAGGAGGCAGAGTCCCCATTCCCTGTGCCCGCCAACATGGCTGCATCACTGCCATCGTCAGATGACGTTGAGCTTTGTGTCTCTGGCTGTGATTCCTCCAGCAGACTCCTGTCCCTCTCCGAGGCGCTGGTCACATCTGTGTCACTGTGCTCGTGTTCAGCTGTTGTGCTTGATGCCTCACCACTGATGTCCGTCCCCTGTCCTTCCGTGCCCATGGGAGATGCTGCATGAGAGAGAGAGATGTAGGGTCAGTTTATTGGCATCAACAGAACAAACATATGCAAGCAAAGCATCACTGAAGATGACAAAATCTACATGTTGCACACCACCCTGTGCAATGACATTGTGCAAATTCAAATATTAACTCGAGCAGTGGGTGTCAACAAGCAAACTAGGCATAAGTGAGCCATGTGATGCCCACACAGCACAATATACTGCTGGTGGCTCCCTTCAACCAGACACATAAATAGCTCTGAGCACACCTAGGGCCCTTATGGGGGCAAGGATGGACCCCACAACATGTTGCCACTGTCAGATCTAGATGGAGCAGACGGGGACAACACAGATACAGACTCCAATATAACAGTCCACAATGGCCATGAGCTCATGCCATACACCAAGTTGTACTTTGGTTCACAACTACTGTTGCACATTGGCGTCAGATGTCTAAGCCTCACAAATCTGAGGTCAGGCAATGCATGCCTTGATGAAAGCACTCAGATTAGGCACACTGCCGTACACTTCTATGTGATTTATCAGACTACCCCAATACAGACGATACCTGAAGCCCACGACTCAGAATGAAATGTAAATGCCCAGTACTAAAATCACATTAGGAAGTACAGGTAGGGAAAATGCATGACAGCACTGAGGCCACTTACAAGCCACTGCATCACACTACCAACATCACATAGCCCAGCACTGGCCCAGGCTGTGTACACATGCAGCCACTCACAGCCAAAGTCACCCTTCCCAGAATACTCACCCCTAGCTTGCTGCTGATGCTCCTTCTAATGTGTATCAAGCTCAGGCTATGTCAGGGCCAAGATGCGGGCCATTAGTGGTGTCATGCTGCGCTGCGCCAACCTGCCAGTCCAAGGGATCAGCCCCAGTGTCATCTCGGCCATGTTCTTGCTCAGCCAGCGGATGTCATCCCACCTCTTGTGGCAGTGGGTGCACTGCCGGTTTGAGACACCCAGAGCCCTCACCTTGCATGCAATGGCCCTCCACACGGCCTTACGCTTTTGTACTTTTAGCTGCAGGCATGGGAGAAAAGAGGGGGAAACATCAGTAACACAGAGTTATGTACCAATTTCTGTCAGTACAGTAGCATGATACTGACCCATACCAAATCCACAGAGATGTCTAATAGAGACAAGAATGCATCTCACATGCTACATCAGCATGGGAGAACTACACATAAATGCATGCAGGTGTGAGGGTGGACACAGTACCTGCCCATCTCATACACATGCAGGATGCCAGCACATAAAGTCATGTGTAATCTGCCCACATCTATTGTCCAGTTTTGTAGATTAATACATACATTACATATCAACATATGTTTGGGGGTAGACTCACTGTGTTCAGCACTGTGCAGCCCTCAATGTCCTTGCCCTGTGAATGGCTTACTGTGTCATGGAGGTCACTTTGAGGGACATGATCTCACAAACCCACACTTTTCTCACAAGGCCTGTCGTGTGCAATCTGCAGGGCTGAGATGACTCATTAACGGAGAGTAATGAAAAAAGACGCATGTTATACTCTGTACATTCAGTGATATGTCCCTGTCAGACTGGGTGGTGACTATGCAGGCCAGGTGGGCTCACACAGAGAAGGACAAGAGGGACCCACACAGCCATTAACACAAGCAATCACTGTCCTGAATCCTGCATTACCAACTTGCTGCTTCACTGTATGGCTGACAAGGCAATACATGTCCCTCAAATCTTGATGTGCAGGCAGGGAAACGTGTGAAATAGGCCACACACCCCTTTCCCCTGGAGAAAGCATGCTAGGCAGTGCATGACAAAACCCCCCACTCTCAGGCACATACTGCAGCAGCTCAACTTCATGTGTGCCCCCCTGCACTCTCACTCACACTGTTGAAGATTTACCACGACATTTGCGGCACCATATAGCCTTGGATTCTGTGTGAGCACCTCGTCCACCAGGACCTCCAGCTCCTCGATAGTGAAGGGACTGGCCCGTATCTTCTCAGTCCTCGCCATCACTGTGGCCAGGTGACAGCAGGAGCAGCAGCAGTTGGTGGTGAGGGGTCTCAGTCAGCAGTCCTGGAAAACAGCAGCAGCGGCAGTGGGTGGTGAGGGGCCTCAGGCAGCAGTCCCTGGAGGCAGCAGCAGGTGAGGGGTCTCAGGCAGCAGGCTCTGGGAGCAGTGGAAAAGTGAGGCTCTCTCCCACACATGTATATAGCCCCCTGGGGTAATTTCAGTGGTTCTAGGCTGCTGCAATTGGTGTTCCAGGTCTGCCTTTTTCAAATGCATCCAATGACCGGCTCCGCGGTGGTGGAGTACGCCTAACACGATGTTCAAAATTGCATTAGGCTACCACAATTGTGGTTCCCTTTGGCTATAAGGGTATGGTCTATGTCGGTGACACACCGCAGGGGCCAGGCGGGCGCTACCGCGTGGTGTATCTTTCAATTGCATCCAATTACCGGCTCTGCGGTGGCAGAGCACGCCTACCGCAATTTTCAAAATTGCATTAAGCTACCACGATTGCGCTTCCCATTGGCTGTAAGGGCATGGTCCATGGTATGGCTACCATGATTTGGGTGCCATACATTGGTGCCTATGACCGTGATTTGGGTGGCGGAGCATGCCAACCGCCATTTGACCATGTGTATATGCCTATCACTACCGCAATTGTGTCTTGGGCATTGGCAGTGACACAGCGCAGGTGCCACGCGGTAGCTATCGCGATTTCAGTGCCATACATTGGTGCCTATGATCATGATTTGGGTGGCGGAGCAAGCCAACTGCCATTTGACCATGTGTATATGCCTATCACTACCGCGATTGCGTCTTGGGCATTGAGGGTGACACACCGCTGGTGCACGGCAGTAGCTACTGCGTTTTGGGTGCCATACATTGACATGGGTGACAGTGAATTGGGTGGCGGAGCACTTTGACAGCCCCTATGGACACATTATGCTGTGTCAATGGCCAATGGGCAGTTCTCAACAGTGCACAGTGGCCACATGAACAATGGCACATCATTGTGCACACAAAGCCAATGTCACATTTAACCCACTGCTGACTACACATGGCATGTTTGTGTATGTGAATTAGTACATTGGCATGTACTCCCTCACATGTCACTTGTGATGTTGATGGGCATGTACACCGAACAGTGTTGTTATGGACTCTCCAATGTGTACACATGTCAATGTGTGATAGTGTTGTGACAATACCAGTGATGTATGTCTTAATGAACAATGTGCATATTTTAATGTCTACTTTTATTTGATCATGCACACACGTGTTGTTTACGCTCAGCCTGTGGTAATTGTGTTGTTGATGTATGCCATGTTGAACTTACGCCTGAAGGTGTGGCAGATACAGCAGCTAGGTATGAGACAGTAGTGTTGCTTTTTTACACATATGCTGAATGAAATACTCTCATGCGTGACCATGCTAGATGTGGCCATATCCCTATGTGCATTCTCATAGTCAGATGTTGTTTCGGAGGTACTTGCTGTGTGAAAGGGGACAAGTGTACGAGTCGTGTAGCTGAAGGTGTCCCTACATGTAAGCTGCTCTGCAACTCAATTGTTGGCGTTGTGTCAGTCAAAACGTAAGAGGTTGTGCACATCTCATGGTGTATTGCATTGACATGTGTCCACTTTCATCTCAACTAGGAGGAGATCAAATCTGCCTCGTCCCTTCAGGCAGACATGGAGAATGAGGAGATCATCCGGAAATTCCGTCTGGATAGAGTCACCCTACAGAACCTTTGTTCTATGTTGGAGCCCCACCTGCAGCCTCGCAGAACATATCCAACAGCTTTCACCCCAACTTCCAAGGTGATGGCGGCCCTGCATTTTTTTGCCACTGGATCATTCCAGAACACGGTGGCCAGCGCAGCTGTCATGTCGCAGCCTATGTTCAGCATGGTGCTGGGTGATGGCCTGTCTGCTATGATGATCTAAAAGGACAGATATATCCCTTTCCCCAGGGGGCCTGAATTGGCGGCTGTGAAGGGAGATTTTTATTCCCTTGTACACACCCCCCATGTTGTTGGTGCCATTGATTGCACCCATGTTAGGCTAGTTCCACCACAGGCATGTGAGCACATTGACAGGAATCGGAAAAATTTCCATTCCATCAACGTGCAAGTGGTGTGCCAGGTGGATATGATCATCTTGCATGTGTGTGCCAAATTTCCCAGCTCAGCCCATGACTCATACATCATGCATAACAGCATTGTACCACAGCTGATGGCTAACCTGCTTCCTGAGCGTGCATGGATTGTTGTTGAGTATGCAGAGTCAAATAGCATGCTGTGTGTGTGACATGCAGTCCTCTGACACAGTGTCATTTCAAGGTTTCTCTGTGTTCCTCACACCTAGGTTATCGCTACTTTCCTTACGCCTGCTTTTAGTTTGACTTAGCCATGATATCCAATGGAAGGTGGATATCATGGTTAAGTATGCCCTGCCCCATCAACAATCTATCGCCAAACCTTGTGCGATTATCGCTGGATTTCCAGCAATAATCGCACATTTTACAGCTTGTGCCAGGAATTTTATTGCTTTTGAGATAAGCGTTGCTGATAGCACGCTATCTCAGCGATAGCCGGCAATAATTATCCTAGCGCTAAGTGCGCTTAGCGATAATTATCGCCGGTTGTTGCTGATATGATCCCTCGTACTTTACGGATCCTTATGTCTGGTTGATGAGTTACCATTATCACCTGCTGCACTGGGTCTGTGTGCATTTCTTTTGAACCTGTTATTGTGGTCGTTATGTTTGGTATTGACATTGTTTATTTGTTTAATGCGGACCTACACCATCTGATTGAGCCTTTTTTGCTCTCCTTTATAAATTTTATCTGACAGAGATAAAGAACTGATCACCTGCATTTCATGTACCACTTGATATTTTTAATGTTGGATGCTGTTTCCTCAGTTTTGGAGGGAGTCTTTAGGCTGAGATCTAGCTCTGCTGTCAGACAAGTGCAACCACATTTTCAAGTCCAATGTTGGAAATGAAGATACTTGGTAAACCCAAAGGGGGATGCTAAGCTTGGATGTGTTTTTTTAGAAAGCTCCCACAGGCAGATAGTTAGTCATGTAGTCCAGTGCATTTTTGTGCATTTTAATCAGATACACACTGAATTTCTGCAGTCATGCAGATTCTGGGGACAAGCTGCTCCAGACAGCGCAAAAAGGAATGGGTTGATTTTTTAAATTAATCTCAGCAACTACATCCGGGCTGCATTTCAATCCATCATTTTTAGCTTGCTTATGTGATTACCAACATGTACCGTGCATACGCAAATCAGGCTGGTAGCAACTCAAAAGGGTCTATCAAACTGGAACCGCTATCTCATTTCCCTTCTGAAAGGGAAGATAAGCAGTCTGATAGTAATTACTAGTGGTTGGGTTTATTTCAAGCACTCTCCACATCACATTTTTTGCCCAAATGTGACTGCTATGTACGCTGTGCCATAGGAGCCCTTTGGTCTTTTAATTTGAAGTTTCTGGGTACATGATGCTGCAGGGAGCGCATAAAGGAATGGATTGTATGCTTTAATTAATCTCAGGAATGGTAATAACTCTAGGCTGTACTTCAAACCATAGTTTTTAGCTCACCCGTTCCTTGCAGTCAGGGTCCAACCATGTAAGTCAGGTTGGCCGCTTCTGCAAAGGGTGGGTCATTCCCACATTGCTAGACCATATCCAATCAGAAGGGGAAAATAAGTAGTCTGTAGTGATATATATATATATGTGGTTGAGATCCCTCATACATTCAGTCCAAGACTTTTTTTGTTTTTTTCAGGAATGCACCTTAAGTGCAAAGGCTATGTCTGACCAGACATGATCCGCAGGACACAAGTTGCCTCTCACCGATGAGGCTCAATAAGGCCAAATAGTCTAGTATTATATTATTTCCATTCAGTTGCATATCATGATGTCTCTGCGAAAAACCAAGTGCCTTTTTTGAACTTCAGGTGTCTAAAGTTCAAACATATAAATTGGAATTTCTCTGTTAATATATGAACTTGAGACGGAACAAGTCCGAAACAGAGAGAGGCCGTCTCTGCTCTCTGTTTGCAACTTGTTCTTTCACTCATTAGTTCACTGAATTTCTGTGATGTTTGAACTTTAAACACCTCACATGCAGAAAATCAGGTGCTCGGGTCATCGCACAGCCATCATGATACGACCCCTCAGTAGTTCGATTCAGGCCGTTTCTATTGAACTAGGGCCAGGGCTAAGGATGATTGTCATCTATTTGCTGCCTGTGTGCAGCGGCATAATGAGCAAAAAAATAATGAAATAGAAAATCACTGAGAAATATTAATACTTAATTATATTAATTGAGGCATTCCACCCATCGTTTATGGTTTTCTTCACAAGCTCTGGCATGCAGGGGCATATTATCAAGTGACATAACGCCGCTTTTTAGGCACATAGCGCCGAAAAAAGCATTGATTTATTTATCGCACAATCATCAAGGCGGCGCTAACATACATTAGCGCATATTAGCTGCCGTTTCCGTGACACTTTGCATCTTAGCGATATACATCTCTAATTCGATGCAAAGTAGGCTTTCCTGCCATGAAACAACATGAAAGATGTCGCTAACACGACATCACAGTATTTACAAGGAGGCCCCGGAACCGCGTTGCGATTTAAAAGTCCGCGCAAACCACGGTTATCATCAGATTCTTACGCCTGTTTGAAAGTTGACTTAGCCATGTTTTCTATGGGAGGTGGATCGTCTGGTTACGTCCACACTCCCCTATTATCAATCTTTTCATTAGCATGTGAAATCATCGCTGGATTTCACACGCTAATGAGGATTATCGCCGTCTATCGCTGGTTTGTACATCGCCTGTTGGCAGAGCGTTGTAAAATACGCCGCTAACACGATGCTGTAAACTTTCGATAGACGGCGATAATCAAATTTACGCTAAGCGCGACTTGCGATATTTACCGCTACCCGTTGATGATATGCCCCATAGTGTTTTCAATCATAAGGTAGGTTATTACTGAGTTCTCGGATCAAATCTGTTTCTCTTTCGTGTCTGCCGAAAAAAACTAGAGAAATGTTTTATCCAAAGAGCTTAGCAAAGATGATTTAAAAAAGGGTCTCCCCTTCGTCCTCCGCACTGATAAAGGTATTTTTAGGGTAAATAAACCAAAAGGGTCTGCTTGACGATAGAGTTTGGCGAACCACTGAAAGCTCGAGCCAGTGGAACTTTCATGTGGCTGCAGCCTGCCTCCCTCCGTGCACCCTGGATGTGGCGTAACAGGCAAAGCTGCTAACTTTGGACCTGGGCAGCCAGGTTTGGGTTTGGGTGTCAGCTCAACATCCAGTGATTCTGGGCAAATTAGGTAATCTCCCCAGCCCCATAAATTATGAATGGTCACTTTGTGTTATACAATTGGTGCTCATGTGTCGCTCTATATACAAATTGTAGAAAAATACACAAAGCAGTATCAACAATGCCTTATTATGAAGAAAGACAAATAGATACCGATTTACTGGATACGCTGCGGCCTCCCAGCTCAGATTGTGTGATATAAGGCAAAGAATTTATTTCAGCAAATCTGTTTCTTCATTATCACATATGAAAGCACTTTCAAGCATGTGAGTTCAGAATACCAGTTATAGAAAAAACTATGTGACAATAATGTTGGTGTATACACATCTGGGCTACTAACAGGGTTTACATGACAACTGTCTTGCCTCTCTGTTCACTAATGATTCATGTTTAAAAACTATCAATTAAGTTCAGTGCTGTAACGAGACCTAATAATGTCAAAGCTTCCACATGTTTACAGGAACACACTCTTTTTCAAATTTTAAAGAGCCTTTATTATATTTCACTTGTTGTTTATTGTTTGATGTACATAGCAAATATTTTCAGGGCTCAGTTTGTGCACAGGCTGTAAGAGTCAAGCCACACATTGACTTAGCTCTCCCTGTTAATCAGTGGCAGCTCCTCAAGGGAGTGCTGCGGGGCGGTGCAGCGGGGCAGGGTGGGGGTAGTAAACTCAAGAATTGGGCCCAATGGAGTTGATTACAAGAAATAAATAAATAAAACAAATTACATTGCGCACACTGCAACCCCAAATCGGCAGTGCAGCGTGCAATGTAATTTGTTTTATTTATTATTTCTTTACTCAACTCCGTTCGGCCCAATTCCGGAGTTTACTACCTCCCACCCTGCCCTTCCCCCGCCCCGCCCCACAGCCTCGCAGCACTCCCTCGAGGAGCCGCCACTGCAGTTGGCTCGCTCCCCTCTACTTAATGACTGGAGCTCTAGTGTCTAACTTAATGAGTTTCTGATACCCGCATCATAAGCTTTAAAACTAAGCCCAACACTGCCACTTAGCAGATCCCTCAAAGAGTAAGAGCCATTCATACCCACCACCAAAGGGGCCAAAACTCCACTTGAACAGTTGTCTGAGGTGGGCATGGACGTTAATTCACCAATATGCCAGGGATAGCAGAAGTGGCATTACACACCCCTTGAACTACACTTTCACTCACACACAGGCTTATATCTACACTCACATTAACACACTCCCACAAAAACACAAACTCAGCCGCAAGCACACACACAACATACATATCCCCAAATTTGTTTACTTATCTCAGCTGCCAGGGAAGGTAATTTTCATGCTTAATGCGGTCAATTTTCTATCACATTAATAGTAAATAATGTAACACTATTCACTAGTACTGTAATGATAAGTTTACAGAAAACAAGCAGAGTGGGGTCCCAGCATTTGTCCATTAGGATGATCTTCCACTGTGTTCCTAGCATTGATGTTGACTCCTCCGAGGCCAGTGGTTCCAGAGGCAGTGCAAGAGGTCTTAAGAGGCAAGCCAACATTCGCAGCTGCGAACGCTTGCGACACCTAAGTGATGTCCATGGAGGTGGGGGGAGGGCTTCAGGCAGTGCTTAATTTGTAAAATAATAAGTGCCAGCTTGAACTACCTATTGCCCCTGTCATCGCTGTCAAAACAACTACTAACCATCTCTCTCGCCTGCATGTGTGACAGTTCAGATTATTTCAGGTCTCCAAAGCTAAAGGAATGGGAAGGTAATTTTTTATGTATATTGTATTCATAAACTACAGTTGATCTGCTCATCCCCAAATTAGATTGGAAGTGCCACCATGTGGCAGACTGTCCTAAGTGTGGTGTTGACAATTAAATGCCGGTGCCCAGTACCGGAAACCAATTCAATTTTGGTGTTAAGCACCGGAATCCACTGGCTCAAATTAAACACTGGGTTCAGGGCGTTCAGAAACTCACTGAGAAGAGGGCTATCTTTGTCCACCTACCACCATGTTCTTCAAATTCTGATGTTTTTGTCCTTGATTATTGTCAGTTATTGCAAATATTTTGGAATGAACCTCTGAGTCATTGTTCATTCTGTTCCTTTTTACGTGTTTCGTGTTTCATATGGCTTATTTTACTTACCCACATTGAACATTTCAGCGATGGCAACTGTCAACCGAAGGCAAATAGGGTATTATTGTGAAATCTTTCCAAGAGTGCCTACGTCATTGTTGCTCTCTGGTCTGATCCTGTTACTGAAACATGGGATTGGAATTGTACAAAGCCTGCAGGACTCCTATGTGGTCCTTCAGCTTGAGTTGGCTGGAGAGGAGGCCAGACAAAACCCTTCAGCCAGCTAGAGAATCATAGGTGGACTGTGCTTCTACCCTGTGCAACCTTTGTAGTGCTGATGAAGAGTTGATGCAGCAAAATGCCAGATAATTTATGGAGACCAGCTACTCCACTTAACTACCCAGTGTGCTGGTGTTCTGCTGCATCCAATCTTCCTAATAGTACAGCTTAGGTCTCCAAAGCAGGAAATGTTCCATTGTGTAACTACATGATTTTGCACCCACCAGCTAGAGGTGACCACCGGTACTGTGGCACGCACATTAGAGGAGACAGTAGAGAAACTGCGATTTTACAGTCTTTAATTTGATTTCTCTATATAATGGGTGTATTCAGTATGTTCCTTGAGTGTTCATAGGCGATGTCTTGTAATTCTGACCATCTGTCAGTTGTAGTTCTTCATTGTTTTGTTGGGGTTTATGGCCAGGAGATAGAAGCACAAGCTTCAGTTTTCACCTCAATGGACATTCCATGATTAACTATTAGATCATCAATAGCATTATCTCTTAAACCCTTGGATCTCCATTTTCCATTCACATTCACATACCACTCACTCAAGCTCTTATCCATGTCCTTCAAACCAAGTGATTCTTCCACATAATAAAAACACAATACCACTAACTGTGAATGTGTGACTAACCCTGTTCTCCTCTAAAGCAACCCCTCATCTCAAACATTGACTCTTAATCCCACAAATCCAAATTTATGAACAATATTTTCAAACCTTACTACAGTTATTTATTGTGGAGAAACTCCTGTTTCCATATTCAAACTCATTTATCCATTGTCTCTAACCTCTGACCCCTGACTTTAGAGCACCTAACATCCTAAACATTACTGCTTATCCCCTTACACAGCCTAAAACACAAACACTGGCCCTTCACACTTTCATTTTTAAGCTTTAAAGACTTGAGTTTTATTATTATTCAGCATTTGTTTGGTGCACAGCTACCTTAAGGCATCCCAGCGCTAGTGGCCGAACATTAAAATTTTAACGTTTTATGTGCTTAAGTATAAAGAGAGTTGTTTGCAGTTTAGGTGATGTGGAAAATATGCCAAAAATGTATGGATATTCCATCCACTCAATATACAATGTATACCCATAAATACCTTTTGGCAGCTATCCTGCATCTGCCAACACTCTAAATAAACCCTAAGGTCTTCATTATTGCAGCTTGTTGTATTTGTCACTTCGTTGTTTTTGAAAATTAAAGTTTCTAAACTTGGTACTTGAGAACTGTGAATTTACTGGCACATGCATCAACATAGGGTTTTGCGATTCCTTAATAGCATAGGGTTTTGTAATTCCTTAATTGCGATTCCTTAATAATCGCTATTAAGGAATCACAATTAAGGAATTGCAAAACCCTATGCATGTAGGAATCGCTAAAGAAATAGCGATTCCCACAAATTCCTTAATTGCGACCCGCAAATTGCGAGTCGCAATTAATGAATGGCTTCCCATTCATTCCTATGGGCCTCCAGGCCCATAGGAATGAATTGAAGATTGCGGGAGCAATTTGCGAGTACCAGTAGGTACTCGCAAATTGCTCCCGCAATTTCTAGGGTGCAAGGGTGTCAACATGACACCCTATTGCACCCATGTATTTGAACTCTGCACAAATGTTGCATACCCACATGCTCTAAGGGCATGTGTGTGCGCAACATTAAACTTAGAAAAATGCAAACAAGTGCATTTTTCTAAGTTTTAGCAAATTACCATGAAGTCCAGCTTCACAGTAATTTGCTCCCGCTAATAGCGATATCGCAATTTTTTAAACTTTAATGCATTGCATTTAAGGAATCTCAATTTGGGATTCCTTAAATGCAATCGCTATTTAAGGAATCGCTATTTTGAGATTCCTTAAATAGCGATTTTTGCATTTGGGATGATGCATCCCAAATGCAAAAATACCGGTCGCAAAGGGGCAGATTCTGAGAATCTGCCCGTTTGCGACCGGTTTTTAGGTTGATGCATGTGCCTAGACTCTCTCTCTAACAAAAATTTTCCCTTAGTGACTGTGCACTTTGTTTTACCATAACAGCACAGCATGTGTTAACTATGAATAGGTATGTTTCAAGCACCTGATACATTTCAGACACAGGGTCAAAGTAAGACCACGTAGACAGAGTATTTCCTAACTGAGGGCCAGATGTATCAACATCAGGAACTGCAATTTCCAAATTGTGATTCTTACCGAATTGCAAGTTGGAAATCGTAATTTCTAAAGTATCGAAATCTTATTTTTAAAATAGCTAGTCCGAGCAAGTTACTGAGTCACAATTTGTCCTTTTGTATATTGAAAAATAGCTTTTTTGCAGTTGAAAAACGGCTAGATTCTGCAAATTGGGCCATTTCAGAACTCAAAAAAGCTTAGTGGCTGTTGAGCATTCAGAGGGGAATATTTACTAGCCCATTTGATGCTCCAATGACCCAGCACCGTTTTCCATATATCAGCCACTTTGTAAATATGCTCCTTTCCGCCGCAATCCTCTGCTGCAAAGGGGCGTGCAATGGATGTAGCTGTGGGCGTTCCACCGCAACACCTATTGCTTTTTGATGTTGTCCCAGATTTACAAAGCTGAAGCAGCACCAAACACTAATGCCATGGGGTTAGAATGGACCAATGCAGAGAAATTATTAACTTCTCCTCATTTTTTGCTCTTTCCATGTGTGCTGTGTTCTGTAGCACACATAGAAGGTGCAAATCTTCATTAGTGGCTGTTTATGTGCAGGAAGGTGTCCATTCCATCAAATAAACAATCAACCCTCTGGCGCAGACACTCTTGCAACATGGCGACAATATGCCTGCGTTGACGCTAGGCAGCATTTTTGCGCTAGAGGAAGAGGAAACACGGTGGTGCGCCATATTCTTGTAAATATGCCATATCCCTGCATTTTGAAAATGATGTAGCGTGGTGCTTCCAAATTTGGTGCAGCACTGTGAACCGACATTTTATTGTGAAAATTCTAGATCGTACTGATTTTGAAAATGTTCTTTCCTTGGAATTGTAGAAAGAATTTGAAACTATCATTAGAGTGGGTTATGATAATATGATTTGTGTGGACAGTGACCTTTTTGACTAGTCAAAAATTGTTTTCGCGTGGTTGGAAGAGTTTGTGAAGGGGTCAGAGATGAAGTAATCTATTATAAGATCTATGTGTTTCTTTTAGGATAACATTATCCTCTTGGTATAGAAATTTGACCCTCCGTTTTTCTAGGCATCAGGCGTTTACATTTTTAGCGTTTAATTGGCTCTATCCAGCCTAAAATTAACCGAGCAAGCCCACCTAATGACCTACCTCTCCATGTGTTCTTACGCCAAGCGCTAGGAGTAAGGGGCTGTGATGCAGGATGATCAAGCGAAATCGAGATTTTGTAAAATAATAGCAGCTAAATGAATAGGTCTGTTAGAAGAATGCATTTTTTCACCATATTGAATGGCATATTAAAATACAGAGAAGCCAATTCAAATGAATACTGTCAAAAGCATAACCCAGTTACATGAATACATTTTCTGTTCATGAAGACATCAAAAAGTGTGCAGAAGAAGGCTGACCTGCTAAAGGAATAAAACTGTTAAATGAGCTCATTTTTAATGTATTAAAACATTTTCTCCATTTCTGTTCATAAAACAATAGTCTTCTGTGAATTCCCGCGAAAGGAACAAGGCTATTAAAAGAATAAGGCTTGTCAAAATGATATCAAGTTTAACAAGATCTGACTTCTAACAGGGTTTATTCAGGGACCAGTGAAAGAATATGGAAGAGAAATGCTACACTATGTCCAGTTTCAGCACATGCCCGAACTCTCACCTTAATCTATACAGACTTTAGCTTTTTATTCTGCATACACAGTTTGCACCTATTTCAAGAAAACCCATTGGTCCGGATTCAAAAACTGCATTTTGTGATACATTAAGTAGTAAAATGGCAGTAGCACTTACTTAAGACAGGATTTAATTCACAAACCTATGGGTGGAGATCTCTACCTCTTCTCTTCTATTTTTTCTATGCGGAGATATCCACACATGTAAGTTTATTACTTAGTAATAAATGTAGGCAAGACCGGGTGAAGTGGTGGGAAAATGAGGAATACTTGTTACTAACTGTGAGGAGTTTAGGGAAATTTAAAGTGGGGGTTAGGGAGGGACATACTAATATAAACACACACCCTTTATATGCACATTAAGTAGTTATAATTAGGTCTGCTTTTCCAGGGACAGAGCTTTTTTGGTTTGCTAATAACTTTGGCCTCTTCACAAAACGTTCCCAAAAAAAGTGCATCCACCTCAGCTCCTACCTGGAAAGTTTCATAGTGATCCATCAAGTGGGGTCCAGGAAAAAAGGGTGGTCCAAAAATTTAAAATCTCACTGCACTTTCCATGGACCTCTTTAAGACAGGTTATAACAAAAACTATTGAAAGGAATTACACCAAATTCGGCAGAAAGCTGGATCTTGATCCACAGATTGTGCTTTTTATGATTTGGGGTTTATCCATTCAGTTGTTTTTAAGATATTAATGGTCCAAAATAAATGTATATTTTGACAGTTGGGCTCGTGAGAGTCCAGTGGGTTTCCCGCGATACAATAAAATTAAAAATGGAGCCCTGTAATTGGTCGAGAGGCGGATTTTTCCCATGAACCTTCACGCTGTAATAGGAGCAAGAGGCTCTCGTGAATCCCGCAACAACTATGATTAGCTGGCTGTTGGAATGTTAGAAACAAAATGGCCACCATTACTGTTTACTGTGAAAAATTGGAGATGCTGTGGAAACGAAGTAAAACAGCCATATAAGGGGGTTTGCTTGTACTGGACCTTGGATATCTCTCGGAGTACTCTCCACGTTACGGAACCTTTGCTATTTTGGTGACTTTTCAATTTGATTGCGCTATACTGCTGGAATCACAATAGAGATTATTTTCGACAACTCGACATTACGTTGAGGATTTTTTGACGGAATTATTTGTCTCGAATTTAATATATATTTCCTGTTCTACACGTCACCAGGCCTAAAATATTGCTTATGCCCTGAGGAAGTCTTTTGGGCTCTCCGCCCTTTGACGAAACACGTGTTGGCTGCAAACATCTATGATCAACTTGCCATTACGATTTACTTTCTGACATCTACAACAACGGAAACAATAAAGAAGACAATCCATTTACTTATGGATGGGACTCTGTTTTTTGCAACTTATTACACTTTAAACTAATCATTGTTACTTTGTCTGCTCGGGAACTACTCAGTGTTTGTGCATATAAGGGTGCAGCAGAAAGGCATGGTTTCCCCCTAGATTTAGAGAGGATGTGTTCAAGAGATAACTACTGTGAAGGAAATAAATGTATTTTGTTTTAAACTAAATTTTACAGTCTCATGGGACTCTCGTGGAATCATGAATGGTAAAGAGGAGTAGATGGGTTCTCAATAGACTCTACTAATAGGAATGCATACTTTGGTCCTTGTATTTAAGAGGAAGTTTATAAGAGATAATACTGTGATGATTGGAAGGTTAATTATTTTTTGATTAAAAAAGTTACAATCCTGTGAGACTATTACTGTATTGTGAAAAATAGGAAGGAGTAGGTGATGTTTGAATACACTTTGCTATGCACACTTGTTACTGCATGAAGGAGTCCTAATGGAGATGGTTATCAGACTTACAATTTATGGTCATTAGTTTGAGAAGAGTTGTGAGTAGAGTTAAGGGTCATCCACACACCCAACTAGGCACTCCTGTTATCCGAGAGACATCTCAAAGGAGAGGCAGTCCCTCTCCACAACCTACTACACACACCCATCATCTGAGAGAGAGGACTCAGCAGAGAGGCCAATCTCTCCACACACCCTACCATGCTTACCCGTCATCTGATGGTGAAGTTTGACAAGAGAGGGCAGTACTTCCCCACACACTACTACGCACACCAGTCATCTGAGAAAGAGGTCTGAAAGGAGAATCTAATCCATCCTCATACTGTACTATGTACATCCATCATATGAGAGAAAAGTCTGACAGGAGAAGCATGTCACTCCCCACACACTCATATTCACACCAGCCCTGTTAGAGAGAGGTCGGAAAGGAGAGGCTAATCAATCGCCACACACTACTACACATACCCGTCATCTGAGAGAGTGATCTAAAAGCAGATGACAGTTCCTCTCCATCCCCTACATTGCACTCCCACCATTACAGAGAGGTCCCAGCAGTGAGGACAGTCCCTCCATACACTCTACTATTTACACCCATCATCTGAGAAAGAGGTCTGAAAAAAAAGCCAAGTCCCTCCGCAGACCCTACTCTGCAGATGCATTATTACAGAAAGAGATCTCAGCAGAAAGGCCAATCCCTCCACACACCCGATTACACACAGCTGTCATCTGACAGAGAGGTCAGAAAGGAGAGGCCAGTCCGTCTGTTCACCCTACTACACACACGCATCATTAGAGAGAGAGGTCTCACCAGAGAGGTCCACAAGGAGAGGCTAATAACCCGCCAAACCCTACAACACATCCTCATCATCTAAGAGTGAGGTCTTAAAGGTGAAGCCAGTCCCTCTCAATACCCTACTATGTTCATCCATCATTACAGAGAGAGGTCTCAGCAGAGAAGCAAGTCCCTCCACACAGCCTACTATGCTCACCCATCATCTGAGAGAGAGGTCTGAAAGTAGAGCTCAATTCCTCCCACACCCTACTACGCACACTCATCATCTGAGCGAGAGGTCTGAAAGGAGAGTCCAGACCCTCTCCACACTGTTCTACTCACACCCATCATTGCAGAGGGAGGTCTCAGCAGAGTGGCCAATCCCTCCACACAGTCTACTATGCACACCCATTATCTGAGACAGAGGTCTAAGTGGAGAGACTAGTCGATCCCCATACACCCTACTATGCACACCTGTCATCTGAGACAGAGTTCACAGAGGATAGGTCAGTCTCTCTTAACACACCTTACCATGCACACCTGCCATCCAAGAGAGAGGCCTCAGTGGAGACGGCAGTCCCTCAACACACACTACTATGCATACCTGTTATCTGAGAAAGAGGTCTGTGTGGAGAGGCCAATCTCTCCCCACACCCTACTACACACAACTGCCATGGAAGAGATGGGTCTCAGTGGAGAGGATACTCTGTCTTACATAATACTACTTCCCTTCATTTTGTCACAACTGCACAAGACTCTCGCGAGTGCTCACAAGCTTCAGGGAGTGGAGCTCGCTACATGGACACGTACAATCTCACTAGAGGCTCGCAAGACCACGAGGGAAAATTCTGAGCCTGCCATGAGATGTTTTACAATCATGCGAGAGTCTTGCAAGATCGTGATGGTGAGCAGTAGAAAAAAAGGGCCAAGTTTCAACCAATAGTTACCAATTTTATTACATCTTTGAAATAATGCTGTGATTTGATTGGTACACAACCAGAGATAGTTCACATTGTTCTTGGTGATTTGGAAGAGAAGGAATCCTGTTTGAGTTGTGCTCAACAGAAGAGACTGAATTTGGAAGTGAGACACATGGCTGTCTTCTGCTGCTTATAAGAAACTGCTCTATGTTCAGGTAATAAAAATATACTTTATGAACTTTGTTGAGAAGTGTTAGTAAGTGAAAAGCCATTTCTAAAAGTGTATATTTGTTAATATAGCTTCTTAGAGGTAAGGATTAGAATGTAGGAAGATATCACAGAGATTTGCATGATGTGTTAAAAAATGAAATGTTGAATTTGTATGTAGTTCTAAGTAAAAGAGGCAGTTTTTCTGAAATAACAAGAGAAAGAATATCCAATCTGTTAATGCAAAGCCTTGTGTTTTATGAACCTTAGAGAGTTAATATTTTACTCCTATGAGATGTTTGAGTATAGACAGTGGTATTTCTAGAGTAAAACATCGTGCTCACTCTTAGAAAAGGTGTGTTAGGAGGAATGTGCTAGTTTACAAACTGCTATGGATCCAAGTTTGAAGGCATTTTATATATATATATATTTTTTTAAATATCTTTATTAGACTGCTTGTAGACCATTGCAGGTACATCACCCCAGCATGGGTTCCCGTAGGCACATTTGCATCGGATATCAATACAAGCTGTGGTTTTTTTTGTATAATAGAAGCACAAAACTACCCGTCCTGAACAAACCCTCCACCCAAATCCCCCCCCCATTCCCGGCACAGTGCTTAGCAATCTTGTTTACCTGGGTAGTCCTACAGAGTTAAATGCGTCAGTTGACAATAATCGTCCCAGTTGTCCCCACTTGTATAATAGCATTGTATTACAGAAGATCATCTCAGGTCTGGTTTCCCAAGCAAATACCCTGTGAGCGGAGCCCAAAACTCTTTAGGGCGAGAGACCTCTGGTATTTCCTCTGCATACAATTCCAATTGATCCCTGCAATAAAGTAAGTCTCGGATCAACTTCCTCACCGTCAGGACAGTCCTAGTCCCCCAATTTTGCGCCACTGCCCGCTTTGCGAATAAAGTGGAGATAGCCACCAGCCGCCTATTGCACGGTTTGAGCTTTTTCACCCAGCCTAGCAGGCAAACACCACTGGTTCCAGCACAACGTCTGTAAGCACTTGCGTAACGTTCATGCAGAAATTATATATACCAGCACACATCCACACTATGTGCAGGAAATCAGCATCTGCCTGTCCACAACGCGTACAGCATGAACTTTCCCTGAGGCTGAATCGGTGCAGTTGCATCAGGGTGTAATAGAGTTGGTGTAGGTAGATGAAGTGAATGATACGGAGATTGCAGTTCACCGTCATCCAGCCGGTTAGCACACAGCAGAAGTTCCAGTCATCCAACGTCAGTGTGGTGCCCAGCACTGTCACCCACTCATTTTCCCTGAGGGACGCATTATGCAATTTGGTTATCAAGCCTCCACGCTCCGCGAGCACCGCCCGTAGTGCCCGCAGGGCACGCGGCTCAGCCGGATACCCAGGTTAAACATCTCAGATTGCTTGCCGCAACCGCACATAAGTGAAACCAAGCATCGGTCCCGCACCGTGGCGACTCTGCAACTCGGAAAGTGTCAGAAATACTGATGATAGAGATCCCCAAGGTGGATAATACCCACCTTACTTAGCGCCTTCAAGGCAGCGGGGTCCCGAGCAGCAGAAATGTCAGGGTGCGCTGCAAGAGGCAGCACAGGGGCATAGATATAGTCCACCCTGGCCCTTTTTGCCAGTGCACTCCATGCCCACGCGTACAATGAACCGGGCTAATTTCCCCCCGTGGTCCCCCCGCCTCCCAACAGGGCAGCAGCTACCAGTGGCACTGGGATCACAGAGTCCGCTCCTCTAGCCGTGTGTGGTTTATATTTCTGAGGGAAGTACTGTTGGACTTGGCCCTTTTGGCAGGTTCACCCCTAAACTTTTTGCCTTTCCTGTGACCTGGTATTGGTGGTCCAGTGTATAGTGCATGCGCTCTCTGAGTGCGTGTGGTGAGATTGGCCTGCCATCCCATAGGAATGCATGGGGGATATGTGTGTCCATGGTAATTCCTGGTGTGAGAGGAGTGCAGGGTCGAGTTTAGTATGTGCGAACTCGTGAGAATAAATGCTGCGCAATGGTGTGCGCAGATTTATTGTGACTGGTGGGGAAGTGCCACTTTTAGAAGTTATCCTTAGGAACAACCTTGGGTTTTGACTTCAAGGGCAGCAAGGCCAAGTCAATATATAATTACCAAAACAAAAGAGATGCCAATGCTGCACAAAGTATCAACACAATACTTCAAATCATGGACTGAACGAAACAGTACCACTACAAACCACTTTTTCCGTTTGATTTTAATCAACAATTTTAAGGAATCAGTACTTCATTAACTCATTTTTAAGCACGGTCTTATTTACACAGAAAATAGCAAAAAACAATACAATATTAATATATACATTTCCTACACAAATATACACGACACTACTACTGGCATACAAGTGTCAATCATACCATACATTCATACTACTCAATCATACTGTGAGACATTTGAGACAAATAATCAATGACAATTTTGCGACTTTACAAAGAAAAAGGAGGGCAACCGAAAACTTGTTCACAGCCTAATGATAATAGTTTGAAAATAATTAGGTTGAAATTTGTGCGGTTAGCCCACAGCGGAGAGGTCTACGTGTTTCGAATCCCTCAAGTTGTGGGGATTCTCATCAGGACCAGATGCTCACTATAGAAAGAATACAGAAAGGCTGAATTAGACCAATGAACCCTTATGCACTATACTTTCCTCAACGCAAACCTTGTGCAAGTATCTTACCTTGCAGCCAATGCCACCTGAAGGGAGACTAGCGAGTGTGGAGTATAGACCTTTTCAAAAAAGAAGACCTTTAGAAAGACAGAAGAGGAGAGGTATGAATTAATTAAAATGTCGCATGAAGCGCTGGTATGTGTAATGGCGGTGTTAGTCCCACAATCACGTCTTACTTGTCAGCCTGTCGATGTCGTGTATCTTACTGCTGGCGTGCCTTCGGACTCTCCGCTGTGGGCTAACCGCACAAATTTCAACCTAATTATTTAATGAAGTACTGATCCCTTAAAATTGTTGATTAAAATCAAACGGAAAAAGTGGTTTGTAGTGGTACTGTTTCGTTCAGTCCATGATTTGAAGTATTGTGTTGATACTTTGTGCAGCATTGGCATCTCTTTTGTTTTGGTACTTTTAGAAGTTGGCATTTCTGTGTGCTGTGTGTCTGCCTTCCTGATGTGGAGTGCATGTCTGGCTTGTGATTGACAGGTGCTGGATGGTGTGGGGAATTCCAGGAGCCAGGGTGAGTCAGCCCAGTGGTGAATAGAGAGATCTGGATCTAGATGGGAGGGAGGAGTTGCACCTGTGACCTGAATAGGGCTGCACCTTCCCTCCACAATGCTGGCTCCACCTCCTGTGTTGCGTCTGATGTCTCTGCCCTGCACTGTGAAAGGGGAAGAGGAGCTGAGCACAACAAAGTGCTCCAAATCTCCCCTAAACCAGTTGCATCTGGTTTCCCCTAGTCCTGTACTTACAGACAAAGGAAAAGGGTGTATAAAAGAAGGGGCTGTGACCCTATGAAGGTGTGCTCTGTTGTGCTTGTCCAGACGCTGGTGGCTGCTGCTGCTGGGCTCCAAGAGGAACCGCCACAAGGGACTGACTCCCTGCTGGAGGGCCCTGTGTGCTGGCCTGCCTGAACCCAGCCTTGTGCCCCCCTGTACTTTGCCTTTTATTTGGAAGAGTGCTTTGCTCTTTATTGCTGGTAAGAGCACTCCATTTTTGACCCTGGACGTTTGACTTTTACCCCTAGGAGCGCTTTGTTTTCCATTGCCAAGAAGCGCTTCATTTTCATTTTAAGGAGTGCCTTATTTTATTTTCTGAAGAGCACTTTCCTGTCCTGAGGAGCGCCTTCGTTTTTGAGCTGCAGCGCTGAGCTGCGATCGATCTCGAGGGAATCCCGACAGGGGTTCCCCCGCATTGCTGGCTTCTCGTAGCGGGAGCCCACCCTGCTACTGAATGTGTCTGATTAACGGGTGCCCACCCCATACTGCTGCCAGGAGAAGGAGCCACCGAAAACCCTGAGGGCCGCCGCGCTGCCCGCGGCGACCCGGAAGTTGAACTGTGCAAGCCTCGGTTGTGGGCGGGGCTCACGAAACAACAACCCGGAGGTCTAAACAGGGCTCCGTGAGCATGAGGGAGCCCCACGGTACTGAGACAGGGAGCTGACGGGAGCCTACCCCGCGCTACAGTGCCAAGGAAGAGCCGGAGGCCGCTGTCAGCCCGAGCGCCCCTCCCGTGTGGTTGGAAGGAGCCCTGCGAGCAGCCCAGGACGTGCGGAGCCTTGAAGGCTCCTTGCCGAAGTCCAACAGTCCTACCCGAGCCACGGAGAGAGCGGAGATGGGGCCACAGAAAGCCTGGTGAGTGGAGCTAAGCCTCGTTTTCCTTGTTGTTTCTGACCCGGCCCGCAGTGGTGACATATGCTGCATTGTGGCAGCTGCACTCTGACCAAATTCTGTGAGCACTCTTGCCCCTAACCAGGAGTCCGGTGGGAGGTGAATATCGGGGCACATTGTCGGTGCCTGCCCCTGAGGTCGTTCCTAAGGCACAGTGGTACCAGGCCCACTTCCAGCTGCACCGCGAGAGAGGGCGGGCAGCTGCTTCACAGGGGCATTTTCCTTTTGGTGATAGAGTCCCAGAGAGGGGCTCAGGGGGCACGCTGGTGCCCGGGCTCATTTTTACAGCTGCCCAGCAATTAGTGGGCAGGTGCCACGTTTAGGCTTGTGCATCTGCGCACTTTACTTTGCTGCTTTTGCAGCCAGCCCTGACATTGTTGGATGTAGGGCAGTGGAGCCCTGTGAGAGGCCAGTCGGCCTGGGGCCAGTTTCAGTGCGTTGTGCCCCCGATTGGGGCACACTGTTTTTATGCCAATTATTCCCTAAGGTGTTTATCCTAGTGATGCCTACTGTAATGCCTATTGCGTAATGTGTGATGCTAATGAGGTTTGGGCCTAAGGTAGTTTTATGCCTAAGGTGATTCATGCGCAAGGTGATTTATTCATCCTCTGTATTACATTGCAGGATCTCATGATAAGTTCCTAACTTTACCAGTAGTTACTGGTTGTGCGCTACATTTACTATTTATGCTACATTTACAATTGGTGATTTTTGATGGTCTTGACAGTGGCCCCATTGGCCCTGTTGTGTGTAAATAGTCCCCTGTGAATATTTCCTAGTACCAGTTGGCACAGTGTATATTATATGATTATGTTTCTAATGTATTTATGACAATACAGAGGCTATTTTTATATATAACCTTGTGTGGAGTTGCTTTTGTGGTGTACCTAGTGTGTTGCTGCTGTGTGTGTGTGTTGCGCAAACGCTTTACACATTGCCTCCGGGATAAGCCTTACTGCTCGTGCCAAGCTACCAAGGGGGTGAGCAGGGGTTATCTTTGGAGTGTAACTCCCTTGCCCTGGTGGGTTTTGCCCGGCTTTGGCGCAAGCCTTAGCCAACCAGAAATCCCATTTCTAACAAGTACCAATAGTGCGCAAATTGCACCTGGGCACATAAGTAATATAGGCGAAAATCAGGGGCATCGAACCCGCTGCGCTCAAATGGCTGCGTTACACCTTCCAGCTGCACCGGGGCTTTCTGCCCCCCCAAACAAACGTGAGCAGTACCGATTGCAGTGTATGAAACAATGCAATGTTCAATCTAATGGGGATATTAACAAATAAATAAAGGAGTTTGGGTAAAAAGGACATTCTAATGACCGCAATGTGATCTGCGAGTGAAAGGGGCAGCTTAGCCCAGCATGCTGCCTGATCTGTAATTGTGTGAACTGCCCGGCCATAATTAGCCGTAATCACTACTTCATGGTCTCTATGGAGCCAGATTCCCAAATACTTTACCGGGTCATATGTCCACTGCAGGGGGAAGTCCAACTCAATCTCCTTGGTGCCAGCAGTCAGTGGAAATACAGTGGACTTGGCCCACTTAATGCCTAGGCCAGAAAAGCGTTCAAACCTGACATACTCTCTCAATAGTTCCGGCAAATATGTAACGGGCTCACGCACATAGAGTAGCATATCATCAGCGTAGAGTGACACCATTAAGGGCCGCTGCCGGAACCGCAGTGCCACCAGAGCATGTATCTGACGCAACTTGCAGGCCAGAGGCTCCAGTGCAAGCGCAAAAAGCATTGCCGACAAGGGGCAGCCGTGCCACGTTGGATGGAAAAGGCGGCAGATACCCAGCCATTTACACGAACCCGTGCAAACGGAGCGGTGTATAGAACATGGATCCATTTCAGGAAGAATGGGGGTAGACCCATACGCAGCAGGACGACAAACATGTACTCCCACTGTAGGGAGTCAAACGCCTTCGCCACATCGAGCAGCACAGCGACCGCTTGAAAGTAGCTCTCAAAATAATGCAACGTGGAAAAAATAGTACGGAGGTTATGTGATGTGGATCTAGAGGGCACGAAGCCCAACTGGTCCAGGAGGACCGAGTTTGGAACTAGTGGTTGGAGCCTTGTGGCAATCATTTTTGCCAAGATTTTGTGATCTATATTAATTATTGATAGGGTTCTGCAGGAATCGCAAGCGTTTGATGCCTTATCCAGTTTCAGTAACATCACAATTAAGGCCTCCTTAAGTGAGGGATGCAGAGTGCCAGACTCGTACACCACAGCATACACCTCCAACATCCTTGGCGCCATAACATCCGCAAATGCCTTATAGAACTCGTTAGGGAGGCCGTCGAGACCTGCCGCTTTACAAGTGGGGAGTGACATGATTGCCTGTTTCACATCATCAACATCGAATGGCTGCGTGAGGTACTCCCGTTGGTTTTGAGACAACCAGCCCAGGGCGACGTCATCTAAATAAGCATGGATCTTATCCGCATGAGGCTGAGCACATTCCCCATATAGTTTAGAGTAGTAATCCAGCATCACCCCGCTAATATCTGATTTACCGTATTGCGCCTTGTCCTCAGCATCTAATAGCTCAGTAATGTAAACCTGACTACGCGGCATCGCCAATTTCTGAGCCAGGGAGCGGCTAGGCCGGCCCCCCTCTCCATAGTAGCGGACAGTACACCGACGTGATCTATGTGCCATCTCCTGGTCCACCGTCTCATTATGCCTGACACGCGCTCCCGAATAGCCGCCAGCGTTTCGGTGGCAGGGCAGCGAGCATAGTTGTGCTCCAGAGCAACTATTTCATCTGCTAGTTTCCGGATTCGATGACGCAGGTTACGGAGAATACCCGCCTGAGCCCCGACACACACCCTCGATAGTCACCTTAAACGCCTCCCAGAGAACTCTTACAGGTCATGTGAAATGTGGGAGCTGCATATGTTGTGATTACACTGTTGAAGGCAAAACCTTTGAGCACGGAGCAATCAAATATGAGAGAAAATATTTTTCTAACTGTAATTCAACAAATGTTGTGTATGCAATTTTCTGTCCCTGCAAAATGATCTACGTGGGCCAGACAAGCCAGAAAATCAAGCTCAGGATCGGACAGCATCGCAGTAGAATCCGGTGTAAAACGGCTAATGCACCCCTAGTGGAGCACTTTACGGACAATGGACATACTGAGAATGATCTCAAATAGACAATTATCACAGTGATCAAACCACCCCCAAGAGGGGCAGACATTTCTCAAATACTCAACAAGGAAGAGCTCCATTGGATTCTGAGAACCAATAGCATCCACAGTGGCCTCAATCGCCTTGAAGACTGGACCTCCCTTTTATAAAGATGTCCCCGTTTTTCTAAAAAGATGTCTCTTTCAACGTGTATTCAAGTCACAAACACTGCCACTCTGTATGCACGTGCTCGTGTAATCACACTATGAGTCACTTACTCTGCACCTTCCCTGGGCAACCCACACCACCTTAAAATGGCCTCCTCCTTTTCATCATTTTAGTCCTTCTTCACTTTCTGCCGATTGTGTGCCTTAACCAGTCCTTCCCACACCACCTTAAAATGTCCGCCTCCTTTCCATCATTTTAGTCCTTCTTCGCTTTCGGCCGATAGTGTGCTTTAACCAGTCCTTCCTCACTTTCTGCCGATAGTATGCCATAACTAGCTCTGCCTCGGCAAACCGGCAGTCTCCATTGAAACTCCGAAGCAGATGCGGCGATACTGCCCACGCTCACTGAAGTAAGTAGCACGGCTAGATCCCTTGGACACCACCTCTTTAACATGGCGGGTTCACGCCTAACCCATTCTTACCCCTCTCTGCTTCCAGGTAATGCGATCGTGCATTCTCCAACAGCTGGCAGACAGCACCCAACAGGACTTTCTGCCATAAAGCAAACAGAATTGGTAATTAAATTATTCTGTTTTACACTCAATTTCCGTGTCAACTCCACCCCTTCTTAAACTTAGACACCTCCACCTCTGCCTTTTGTTCATTTAGATCCCGCTGGTGTCAGCAACCCCCAAAGCCCAGATGTTGAGCGCTCCTGCGCCTATAATGAACCGTTGACTCTCTGCCACCTTAGGTAAAGTCCCCACTGCCTTCTGGGTTCACCCATGAAAATATTTCATTCACCTTCGCACCGCGCCGTTTTGTTGTTCCTTCTGAATCACTGGAAACACCTTGCTCATGATCAGGCACTGCGCCGGTTCGTCGTCCTTTAATATGCAGACTGGTTTTTATCATACTCACTTGTCTCTTCTCCGTTGAAACACTGCAATAATTCACAATTTCATGACGAAGCTTTACTAGGCACCATAAATCAGCATCAATTCAACCAACTCCTTTTTAACGTCGTCACTGCGACACGAATTTCAATCCTCACTCAGCATAGACTAGAGAAATGTCACCACCTCTGCATGAAATTCAATCCACATTGTTCACGCAACTCCAAGCACCTAAGTCACAAACGTTATGCTGAAAACATGCCTAGTATTGTGTCAAATGTGGTTAAAATTCTTCCTTTCCATTTTTTATCCCCCTTTTTCTCCCCTTGTTCCTTTTTTGTATGTAAAGAATTGTAAAAAAGTTGTGATATATTATCAAGACAGCAGTGCATTATTTGTTTGTCCTGAAGATGATGCCCTATATTTAATGTGGCATCGAAACGTCGTCGACACCCAAATACCCTATGCACTAGACTCAAGCTATAACACATTGTGCAACGGTGTTAAATGATTAATTTGTGTCTGTCTATACTGAGAACAACTGTACAGACCCATTTTGGCTTGCCTTTTGGCCAATTCTGTGTTCATTGTTCTGTCTTGTGTTCTGTTGGTCACGGCTGTGCCCACTTGTCATTTGAATGTTTTATTTGATACTACTTTTGAAAAATACTATGAAAATAAATTCTTGTCCGGCTGGACAAAATACATACATTCTATTCTAAGTGTATGGTTATCTATCACACTGTATTCCTCCTGAATAGGGACCACTGTTCTCTATAACATGAAATTGCCCAAGGTCCCTGTCTTAATTCCTTTGGGTTTCCTTGTTCTGTAAAATAATCCCAGAGAACACCAGCACTGTTCACAGAGCCGGAATTTTCCCGGAAATTATTCTGAATGGCTTCGCTCACTGTGTGCTTAAACACCGAGTCAGTCAAGGAGGACGGCTGCAATCTCCAAGAAAACAGGGGCCTCTCATATCCAGGAAGCTGCAAACCAGCAATACTGGTGAATGATCAGAAATAGTTTTAGCCAAGTGTTGAGCGTCCACGGCCCACGTTCATACAGCTTCAGAGATGAGCCAATAGTCCAGGCGGGACCATGTGCCATGGACTGTGGAGATAAAAGTGCTTTCCCTGACACCTGGGTGCCTCCCACGCCAGACATCCTGCAAATACCCAGCATCCAAGAGCCCAGGAAGAACGTCTGTGGACTGTCTGTGTTGCGGAACCCCACTACCCTCCCTGTCCATATCCACATCCAAACACGTGTTGAAGTCCCCCCAGATGATTTCAGCATGAGGGAAGGCTGAGATTCCATGCCATACATCCGCATAAAATGATTGATCATCCATGTTCAGGCCATAAACATTAATCAGAAGGATTCTCGTGCCGCCAAGCGTCCAATGCACCATAGCCAGCCGACCCTGCTCATCAATATCCGTACCATGTACTTGGAAGGGCGTGCCCTTCTTGACAAAAATCATCACCCCTCTGGAATAGGATGAATACGACGAGGCCACTCTCACTCCAGCCCATCGAGCGCCCACATCCCTCTCAGATTGCTTGGTGAGATGGGTCTCCTGCAAAAAGGCCACATTGACATTCAACCTACTTAAAGAAGTTAAAACAGTACGGATTTTCTTGGGACTGTTGAGGCCACGTATGTTGCAAGTGAGGAATCTAACATCACTGCCCATGTGTAAGGTTACACTTCAGAGATACAGTTATACGAGATCTGACTTTCAGAACATGCTGCCCAGGTTTGAGTTTAGAACAATATACAAGTCCCAACTGTGCCCACCTTGTCCCCCCCAACCCCCCCACCCACTTTGGCATACCCAGTGTGCCAAAGCCATCCCAGTGTGTACAAAACAACCCCCAACACCCAAAACCAAAATAGTGCAAAGAGTGGGCATCTCCCATATCAGAGGTACCAGAGGGCTACTGTCCTCTCGCAATACAGGAGGTGTCTGATCAGGTCTAATACTTGTGCAAAAATCAACAAGGCATATAGAAAACAAAAGGCATCCAGCAGATGAGGCTATGGGGAGTTATCCCCCTCAAGTTAACATTATACACCAACCGTAACCTTAGGGGCCAAGTACTGAATGAGAGTCCCACCAACAAAATAAGTGGTAGAAAGCTGATTAGTGCCCCCCTGTCCAACGTCATTGCTCCTCTTCATCCGTGGCAGCTTTGTCCCCCTGTCATTTCCATTTCAGCTGCTTGGCGTAGGGGGCTGTGAATATCTTAAAGTTAACCTCCGCCCGACACTAAGGCGCGCAGGATATAATATTGCATACGGGATGCTTTCAGACTGGAGGAATTTTTTTACTGAACCGAACTCCTAGCGTGCAGCCTGCACTGTGACCGGGAAGGCCGGTAAGAAAGACAACGCGTTCCCCTCATGACAAATATTGCCCTTATCCCTAGCAAATCTCGAAATGGTATCTCGGTCCCGATAGTTCAGAACCTGGGCAATTATAAGACGGGGCGGAGCGCCCGGAACAGGGCGAGCAGCCAGAGAACGATGGGTGCGCTCAATAATGAACATGTTGGATAAGTTCTCAGGGCCGAAGATTTCCTTGATAAGGCTCTCAATAAACGTCTCCATCCATCCAGTGTTCGCAGATTCGGGAAGGCCCGTGATGCGAATGTTGTTCCTTCTTGACCTCACCTTCAAATCCTCATTCTTAGGATGAATCAGTGCTAGGACTTTTTCCACATCAAGTGTTTTACGGGTACCCTCGCTGAGGCCATCGTCCGTGGAGAATACCCACTGCTCCACTTCCCCCATTCGTACATTTTTTTTTTCCAGCTGCGCAGCCATGTGGTCAAGCCTGTGCGTAATAGTGGACACATCGCCTTTTATAGACTGGAGAGTTTTTTGAATGGCCATTAGCGTGACCTCAAATGTGGACGGTCCCTCCCCCTGAGCATCTGCCTCAGAGTCCGATGCTGCTTTTTGCTCGGTTCCTCCAGACTTACGCGCTTCAAAAGTGAGGCGAGGTTGTGTCTTATCAGGCTTCCCCATTAAGAATGCCGGGAGGCACAGGACACAGTCCGTGAATCGTGCAACTCAATAGCCCTCCCAATGAGATGCAGGGAGCACCAGCAGGCAACCCACACCCAGGAGCACCAGAAGCATGGAGTTCACCGAAATAGCAGAGTGGAGCAGGGCACCGGTGTCCGCAGGAGTACCCCGCAACACGCCAAGGCACATGCACCCCCGTTAACCGACAGTAGGTAGCGTGTCTTTATTAATACAGCCCAGTAGGCTGTGGGGACCGGCAGAAATGGGGATCAGCAGCAAGTTTTACATGAAAGGTCCAGAGCGCCACAGCGCAAGTTATGGCTCCAGGACAAGCAGGAGCAGCGCCCACCCGAGGCAAACTCACATGGACAATACCACCCCTCCCCGCGCAACAAGCCACAGCTGGCAGAGCACAGCACACTGCTCAGGCCCGCACCCACCTACGCAGCTAATGGCCCAAGCAAGGCCGCACCCCACTCATCATGCCCGCAACATGAGTCAATGATGGCACTCAGCGATGTCCCAAGCTCCCCGGGGGCCAAGCAATCTCGAGGCGCCACCACACCAAAGGTTAGTCTGCAGAGCAACTGCACCTATGTGTGCAGTGATGTAGGCTGGAGCACACGAGAGGCCGCCCAATGCACCATCACTCTGAAGCCCGCTCTCTCACAGGACCAGCCAAGTTGTCCTCCGCTCACTGCCGCCGGCCGCGGGATCCCACAGCAGCGCACGCACAGGGTCAGAGCACACCAGGTCAGCTTTGCGGTTATTTTGCGCTGTCAGTGTTAGCAGGACAGCGCATGCAGCGATGTCTATGGCGCTAACCCACCCTCAGCAGGGGACTCAGAAACCTCACACGCGACCGTGCCTGGCTGGGCCAGTTGCGCCGTCTCTCCGCAGCTTCCGTGGAGCCGCTCTGGCTGCAGCATGGCGGGAATCAGCAGCAGCCAGCTACCGGCACATACTGGGCGCCCTGAGCCACTCCAGCCCCAGCAGCAGGATGGGGTGCAGACAGGATCGGGCGGGTGCACCTCCTCCAGTCCCTGTGCGATATCACCAAACGGCCACAGCAATCGGAGCAGGAGCAGCAGGTCAGTTCAGTCCCGGGCACGGACCTCTGCCATTTTATCGCCAGGCCGCCTCAGCTCCCTCAGCAGTCCTTCGCTGTAGTCGCGCCCCCAGGTGCTCCAATATTTCGCCAGTAGCTGCGGCAGGGTCACTCCATGTCCAGCAGTCGATTTTAGCCAGTGATGCGTCGTTATAATGCAGATTTTGAGCGGATTGTAGATCAGCCGGGCAGAGCAGCACTAATATGCAGCCCTTTCTCCTGACTCCCTCTAGCGCCCCCCAGGCATGTTATATTTTAATTGCGGATAAAAAAACTACAATGTTCAAGGATGTGGAATTTTTTAAGAGAAAGGAATATGAAGCTAGCTGTGCAATACATATAAGTATGTGATTGTGGTGATAAATGTAGTAATCCACAGAGAATATAGTGGTGTATCACTGTTATAAATGATTGATCAGTATGTAACTTGAAATATTTTGCTTAGTTTGTCTTTTTTAGGAGAAAAATGGAAAACAGAATCTCTGCAACACAGAAGTACCATGTAACACAATATATGGAAGAGGAAAACAAAAATTGTTTACTTTTGAAGAAAGAGGAAACATTAACTACGTGGAAAGTCAGGAACCAAAGTAAATTGCACAATTTATGTTGTTCTTACTGTCTATGGCAACATGTCTACCCTTGCAGAAGCTTGTTATGTGTAGCTCTACTTGTTTTTGATAACAAAATGATCTGCTTCCTTAAACAGCAAAGAATGCTTTCTTTACAAAAGGAGGGCTGTTATCTGCTTGAGCGGTACGTTCCTGGGGAGAGGTAGCAGCTGTCACTTGAAAGAATGTGTAAGCAGGCGAAGAACTGTCTAGTTTGGCTGTTTCAGATTAACTACATCTACAATACTTCTAGATTCCTGTAATGGATGTAACAGACTGGTCCATTCTATATTCCCAGCTGAACTTCTTATTGCATATTTCATAAATCTAAAATTTTGCATAGACTATTTTGTCACCTAGCCTGCTATAAGAAGACTACTAAAGGAGATATTGATTGGCAGGCTAGCGTCTCTGAAAAAAAGGAAAAGAAGATCCATGTACATCAAAATTCATTAGGCAAATGAAGCAAAAGGGGAGGAGGTGCTGGTGTTATAAATTAGTAACGGTAGTTGTTGTGTTTGTTTTACAGTTATTGATGTAGTTTGCTAATGTAGTTTTTGTTTTTAATATTGTTAAATTGTTTTCTTTATAACAAGTTTACATTTACTACTGATTTCTTTCCTTAATAGCTTTTAAAAAATTGAATATTGTTACAAAGTTGCATTGTTCTATTTTCAAGTACTGTAACTGTGCTGCTGCATGTATATGTATGTATATGGTACTATAGAATGAGAAGGGCTTCTTCACACTGTAGTATAACAATTTTTATACAGGATTGAGGATTTGGCACAGAGGCGACTACATCCTCATAGTATGCTATGCACTGCTGTTAGCTGGTGGAGAGGGCAGTTCTTTTCCACATATTGTTATATATGTTTGTTACTCTAGAGAGACATTTCAGAGGAGAGGTTTGGCTCTGTGTACACTTTACTACACATGCCTGTCCCCATAAGGAGACAGATGAGAGAGAGGTGAGTGTGTTCTTACCTTCAAATATGCACACTGGTTGTTCAAGAGAGTTTTCAACAGAGAGGCTACTCCATTTTATACTGTACTATGAACATTCATTATCATGGACAGAGGTACGAGCAGAGACAGCAGTCTTCACTAACAGCCTACTTTGCACTTGTGGTACTCTGGGTAGATGTCTGAGCTGACCTGGCAGTCTCTCTATACACTAGTCTTTATGCCTGTCATCCAACAGAAACTTCTGAGTATAGAGCTAATTTCCTACCCACAATTTAGTTGTAGATCTGTCACTCAAGAGACATGTCTCAGCAAAGAGGCTGGTCCCTCCCCACATCCTACTATTCATACCTGTCACCCAAGAGAGATACCTAAGGATACGGTCTAGTCCTTCCCTATTCCCTCTAACATGCACCTGCAAACTCAGATAGAGGTCTCAGCAGAGAGGCCAGTCCCTCCCCACATCCTACTATGCACACCAGTTATGTGAGAGACAATTGTCAGTGGAGAGGCCAGCTCCTCTCTACACTCTACTATCGTCACCCATCATCTGAGAGAGGGGTCTGAGAGGAGAGGCCAGTCTATCTCCATGCCGTTGTACGCTATCAATGAAGAGAGAGACCTAAGTGGGGAGGCAATCCAAGAAGCCACCGTACTACACAGCTGTTTCATCTGAGAAAGAGGACTTAGCAAACTGGCCAGTTCCATCTCTACAGCCTACTATGCACACTTGTCATCAGAGACTGAGGTCCCAGTGGAGAGGTTAGTCCCTCTCCACATCCTAATATGCATCAGTGTCATGCAAGAGAGAGATGCTAATGAAGAGAGCAGTCTGTGTTTATTTGTTAGCAGAGAAATTGATCATCCCGGAGAGACATTTGTGCAGAGATGCCAGTACCTCCCCATATCCTACTATGCACAGGTGTTATCTAAGAGAGGGAAGATAGTGGAGATGCCACTCCTTGCCAACACTGCACTGCACATCCATGTTGTCTTGGAGACAGGCGTTAGTGGAGAGGAGAATGTTTACCTATACACTACTGTATTTGTCTGTCATCCTGGGGAGAGCTGTGACTGGACAGTGAAATCCATTCCCACACCCTAATATGTATGAAAATGTTCCTGGGGTGAGGTCTCACTGGAGAGGCCAGTATTTACTATAGAATAGTTAGGTCTTACATGTGAGGTGTGTACCTTTTCCACCCTACTATTCATACTGCCGAGCCTTTGGGAAAGTGGAGAGGCAGTGTTTCTTTACACCGTACTCTATACACTGGTTACCTTCGTACAAGGTCTTAATGGAAAACTGTAGAGACCAGTCTCTAGCCACAGTCCAGTATACACAGTTGTTTGACTGTGGATAGGTGTCAGTGAGATACAAGTGTCTTCTCACACCCTACTGTCCACAGTTATTATAGTGTGAAAAGATCTCATTAGAGAGTCTACTTTCTCCCCGCACAATACTAATGGGTATGATAAGGCAAAAATACTGTAATAAAGGAAAGGATTCTTCATCTAAAAATAAGCTTACAATCTTGCAAGACTATCGCAAGATCATAAATAAGTAGTGATTGAACTTTTTCTAATAATAAAATAATGAATGCACTTATAGTAAATATATGAGTATAAATGTGTGGTATGTACCAATGTTAATCTTATGATGCAGATCAAGCAAGTGGGGTTTTCACATAAATCTAAGCAATTTATTTTTCTCCACAATGATTTAACCGATTGCATTTTTTTTAACATAAACTAACTGTTACTATTCTGGTGTATATAAATTATGCATACAATGTCAAGATATAGTCAGGGTAAATGAAAAGTCCATTACAAAAAGTATGATCTTGCGAAAGGCTCATGAGAGAAAACCGCGAAGCACTGCCCCTCAAACTGCAATCGAGAGATTGCCTCCTGGTTCATGCTAGAATCTCGCGATAGAGAGTAAAAAAGGAAACACAATACAAACAACATAGATCATGAAACTGCATGGAAGATTTAAAAAGAGATGGTTTTGTTAAGAGTGTAAAACAATTTTGTGTTGTCAAACATGGCACTTTTCTTTTTTTTTAGAAGGGTAGGACAAACACTTAAAAATTGAGGTATTAAATAAACACATAAAAACATTCCTTAAAAACAAAAAGGAAGAAAACTTACAAAAACAAAGATTTTAAAAAAATATTTCTGCTGTGGGAGGACCCTTTTGCTCCTGGAAAAGCTCGTCTTGGGCAGACCTGCTTGTCTCAGATGAAAAAAGTATCTGCTTGCATAAGCGGCAAAACAGTCCTTTATTTATAAAAGAAGTGTTATTGTCCATCTGTTCAGTTAGAACCTGTAAAGGCATAGCATCTCTCCTGGTGCAAAAGATGTTGAAGTGCCAGTAGAGTTGTCTACCTCCGCAGCTCGAGCCAACTCTGCCCATGCAAGCCTTTGCAGATGCATAGATCTGAAGTATCTCCACATCGCTGCAGTACTCATTCTTTATAGTTTTCTTCTGCTCCCCCAGCTGAACTATTAACTGCAAAGTTTACAGTTCACGTAATTCATAGATACCTTCTTGGAACCTGCCATCAGTTTGAAAAATTGCCACACCAAGGATTCCTTGCGTGGCTGTGGGGGCTGAGGTGGTGCAGAAGCCACTGGCTGTTCATTTGAATCAGATGAAAACATCTTTCTACTCAAAGGAAAATAGGATAGGAAAGCAAGCCGAATATGTCTATCTACACCAAAATCCAATAGTGAAATAAAGCAAAAAGGGTGGAATCTTATTCTTCTAAAAAAAGTCATCCATATGAACCAGTCACAATCCTTTCTTAGGGTGTGGTTCCTCTCCCGAACCTCTCATGAGTTCCCCGTGAGTATCTTGCGACATCGTAAAAATAGTATTGCTTTATATATTTCATTGAACAATTCATAATCAATTTTTGCTAGCTAATCAACTATTAATTTGTTCAGAATTACAAGAGACCACTGTTATTAACCTAACTCCAAATGCACGATCAAGCGGGTGGATTACAAGAGCAGAACAGGAAGTACATCCCCCTATGAGTTCATGCAGATGTGTGTTTGACTCCTGCAAGCTTCTCTCAAGATCTTAAAATATTATTGCGTTATATATTCAATGGAACAAATCATAGTCTATTTTACTAGCACAATCAACTTCTGTAATCTGTTACTTTGTTCATAGTTACAGGAAAACACTGTTCTTAATTTAATCCCAAATGTACGATCTTGCCAGAGGGACGCGAGAGCCGACCAGGAAGTACATCCCCCTCAGAGTCCACGTAGGGAATTGTGTGTTCGACTCCCACAAGCCACCTTTATTAAAATAAATGAATATTGCAGCCAAATGTAAATGACTCTTATTACAGATTAACATTAAATAATAACTGAACATGTGAAAAAGACTCTAAACAGTAGATTAAAACTAAATATAAAACTCTAGTGAGTAATCACATACCTAAAAAATAGATTTATATAATGAAACTTAATACTATACAGTATTAAAAAAAGAATTACTCTCTGAATTATAATCATGACTTTAAAGTAAAAACACATACAAAGGCTATGAAAATTATGCTATTAGAATATTAATAAACTTGGTCGAAAAATGTTTCAATATGAGAGTCAGATGAACTGAGGAGATAGACAATCTCAACACAAGTATTATTCTATTACCCTGTTTTATACTCAAACATATTTTTTTAGAAACATTTTGCAAAGTGTGCACCCTTTCCTGTTAATACGAAAGCAATTTCCTTTCAGAATAATGTCTGCACACAGGATATATTATTCAGTTATTCTACCATACACACCGTTAAAATAAAATTATGTTAAAAAAACCATAGAAATTCACCCAAAAATCCAAAGGTTAAAGTACCATTAAAATTACAAATACATCATAATTACAATATTCACAAATAACAGCACTCATGACATGTTCTATGACATAATTTGTGACATCACTCATGATATCTAAAATGACATCTTTGAAATCTTTTAATGAGTGTGTTAGTAATGTTTTATAGTTTAAATAGTGATGGGTAATTACCACACTACATTTCTACCTAATTTTGTACAGCCTGGGTCCAGCTAATGGGTGTAAGTGTTTAAAAACACACGTGCTCCTCATGCACCATAGGTGTGTTGAGGCACTGACACATTACAAATATTTGCATTCAATAGTAACGCTCTGTGCAGGTGACAGTTGACTTATATTCATTATGCTTCCCAAATCCCTTTGGTTCTGCTGAAAAAGATTCCAGCAGGTGAAAGATTCTACTTAGTAGATACTAACTTTTGTTAGCAGCCTTGAGTTATTAGACAGAATCTGGTCAGCATGACAATTTCTGCATAACATAGAAGACTGTGTGCACAAGGTACTAACCTATGTACATGTGCTTCTTGGTTAGGTTTAACCCCATAGTCCCTTTTTACTCACTACTCCATGTGGTGTGTGGCTCCTTCACGTGCAACATCCCTGCACATACTGCATTGGTGGAGAATTCTTTTAGAGTTAGCATTTTTAACCTTTATATCGTAACCCGTGGAAAGGAACGGCATGGTCACATGACGAGGAGGATTCATGGGAAGCATAGTTCTGGAGTCTCTGTGTTTCATTCTTTTTTCGTGTTTACTCAAGATGCATGGAAAATGTAGTTCCAGAGTCTCTATGTGTCAGTGTGTTTTCCATGTTTTGCAATCTGCCTCAACAGCAAGTACAAATGTAGTCATGTTGTGGTCACCTGACCAGGAAGGTTGATGGGAACTGGAGTTCCTGAGATACTGCTCACACTCAAAGTGCCCTGAAATTGATGAAAAATAGTTATTGTGATAGTGGAAACCCAAGTTGTCCATGTGTTTTTTCTTGTGTATTCATGTAAAATACTCAGACTGATCCTGGTACATATTTGTGGCAACTAAAGGTTAGTCATACTATCAAAAATGGAGGATTGTGGGAAATGTAGCATTTTCTACTGTACATCAGATTGTCTGCATGCAAGATATCCATCAAAGGAGTATGTGTGTAGTTGTATCCTAAAAATGTCAGTCAAAAATACAATGAAATTCACCAGTCATAGTTACTGAAGTAGATATAACTTGCAGACTTGCCATGGACAGTGATGTAATTAATGATGTAATTACAGATGTCATCAGTGATGTTAGCAATAATAGCATAGAACATGTCATTAGTGATGTAATCTGTGAGGTCATAAACAGTGCATGGCAAGTATAAAATGTATAGATACTTCAGTTAACGATAACTGGTGAATTTTAGTGTTTTTCTGAGTTTAAAATGAAAATGTGACCAGACATTTTTACCTATGCCCTCACTTTAACCTTTTTATCCCAGCAAATTTCAAAGGATATTTTTAATTTACAGTAAGGTGTTATCATACCTAATTATATCTTCACTTTAACCTTTGTTGTTTTCTGTGATTTTTCTATGGTTTTCTTTAACGTGAAGTAAGATTTTATTACCATACGCAATTAACCAAACCCCCTGCAGTACGCATCATTTGCCCATGCTGGGAGGCTGGGCGCAGAGCTTGGCCTGCAGCTAGACCCTGAGCCCAACTCTCTGCGGGCTTTCAACCCCTGCGGGTGACCAACACCTGCAAGTGCCTAAACCCCATTGCTGTCCAACCCGCCAAGTTCATGTACCACTCGAAAGACACCCAACTAACTTTTTTTTTGGTCCCATGTAGTCTTGTGATGATTTCGCGGTACTCCTTTCATTTATCACAGGCTGCACTGAGTACTACAATAGTTCAGCCAGTTCAGGATTTTGTTTTTGTTCTTTGCCCCCAGGCGTGAGTGCCTCACCTCCAAAAACAGCCATATAACATTATTTATTTTCATTTTCAGGTCAAGTCCCCTGGGTCCTAAAATGGTGGCCGCAACGTCTGTATCCATGTTGCTTCCATGCAATCACATGTCTCAGTCTTGCAGGGCTGGTTGCAGTCCTGCAAGACTAGCCAATAAGAGTGCTTCATAGGTTGTTTTTTCCCTCAGTACGCCCGTTGTACTCCCTCTGTAGTACTGTGTCACTAGATATCTATACATTTTGAAGCTGAATTTCTCTCAAACAGCTTGAAGGGCTCACACCAAATCACAAAAACATGCTTTCTGATTAAAGATCTAATTTTCTACAAAATGTGCTACACTTCTGTTTGGCCTGTAGCATTGGCCATAGTGCCTATGGGAAACTGGATGGGGAAAACACGTATTTGGACTCCCACTTTTTCCCTGCTCCCGCTTGACAGATCTTGTTGAAAATATCCGGGAAGGATGTGAAATGAATGAGCCTATTTTGGGGGAAAATTTTGTGAAGATTGTCATATGGCGCCAAAGTTATTAGCAAAACAAAAAATATAGGTAGGTAGTTACAGTTAGGACCCTGTTTCCATAGCAAAAGCGTTTTTTGACTTACCCATATCTTCTGCGAAGTTTGACGAATCTTCACAAAATTTTCCCAAAAGGTACCCTGGTCATTCTAGTTGTGCATGGAATGTTTCAGGGTGATCCATCAAGTGGGAGCCAAGAAAAAGGGGTGGTCAAAAAAAAAAGTATTGGAGTGCTTTACATGAGCATCAGTTACATTACACAAGGACACATTAATTTTGGTCTTAGGCATGGAAAGATTACACGATTTGCCCAGAGTCACAGAATGTAGAGCTGATGTCGAAACTCGAACCTGGTTTCCCAGTTGCAAAGTCTGCAGCTCTGCAACTGGATAAAACAAGCATTTACAATGCAATAGGTGTCGCAATGACATTATTTTGAGCTATTGGCATTGTAAATGTCATTGTTTTTTTTTCCTTTGTGAAGCATTCATCAAATGGTGTAATGCAAAATGGTAGTAGCTCACTTTGTTGTAATTGCGAAATCCATTGCGTTGCATTTGTACTAGTGTGAGTTTTGTATTGACGAACAGAGCTCAATAATCTAATAAAGCATGATATTGATAGGTAGAAAACATCCTAAAAAGCCATAATATTTAAAATAAAATCACAAAAATGCAAGATCCCTTTAAAAAGTCACTCCATAAACATTCACAGAAATTATTTTGTATCAAAAATATCACTCTTGGCAGTATTTAGACACATTTTTAAATTTGGTTAAAAAAACTCTGTCCCCTATTGGTAAAGAGGAGCAACTCTCTGTAGGTAATTTAATAAGATAACTTTATCCCGTACTCGTGCTGTATCTTCCAAGGTCTCAACCCATCACCAGTCCCAGGATGCTTGTTTCCGGTCCAGGGAAAGCCTGGCTTGGCATTCCGGCTGGACTGTTCCAATAAGGAACAGGGTTAAGACTGATTTGCATACGGCTGGGTCTGAATTGGGGTGGTAATGTGAGCTAAAGAACGATGATAGATTTAACACAGATGTGACTGGAGTTGAGTGTCTGAAAGGTTTAGTGCTCCGACCATTATCTCCTTGTGCTTGCTCAATCCATCACCCTCACTTACTGGACTAATGTTGTAGCTCCTTAGAATGCTGCTTAGGAGCCCTACATTAGGAAATGTCCATTCCTCCGTCACATAGACATTGCTAAACACTTCCTTTGTACAGTTTGTTCCATTCAGATTGGTCTCCATGAACTTTAACATAAAAGCACAAGGGTCCTTATACTGCATAGATCGTTAATCTACATCAGATGTAGTTTTATGTATATGGACTATTAATGTGTAGCACTTTTGGAAGTGTATACAGGTAAGGTCCAAAAATATCTTGGGTACTACAATATCAATATCATGATCACAATTAAGAGAAAGCTCCAGCAATAGAGACTTCTTTAAGACGTTCCCAAAGAAAAGAATTCTTGGACAAATGAGGTTGCAACTTATAAAGATGTTCCAGATATTGGTAGCGATGTTAAAAGCAAAATGCATATTATATGAATACACATATACACTAAAAAAACGTAATGGTTAATTTATGATTTTGTCTACTTATAGCATATTAAACACAGTTTAAAAAATCTTTGATATTCAAATAAAACACAAGGTGAAGAAAACCATCATGAAATAAAACTGAAATCTCTCTGAAATTGGCCTGTTAAGGGTAGCCACAAAAACTAAAGCTTCCGCCCGCTGTGAGAAAAAGTTACTTTCTACCCAAAATGGACAGCTCATTACCTCACAATATATATATATCAGGACTTAACAACATATGGCTACATAACGCATACAAATACATTCTAATGTATCCTTATTGATGCCACCGGCAGTGTCAATAGCAAAGAAATAAACAAGGTCACCGGAGAGGTCACTTAAGGCAGCATCTGTTGCATCATGTTTGATTGAGGGAGGTCATATGCAGAAACCTGCATTACTGCTTACAAAACTAAGAATAGCACAGTTAATTGTCCTTGGCCGAGCATGTTTCCTTTATATTTGCCAACTGATATTTTACCAATACAGTACAAACCGGTAATATTATGTTGTTCAGTGAGCATGTGATGCCTGCAGATCCGGGTTCAATCCCTGCTCAGTTCTGACAACAATTCCAGCAAGTCGTTTGAAATAAGCACAGAGACAAAAAACAACACGGAGTGAGTACCTTTTACCGAAATCAGAGTACAATGAGGGAAAAACAGAACTATATAAGCCCATTTAGCTGTGTAGTAATGAGGACACGCTAGTAAGTTGTAATCCAAGAAGGTTTATTCAGGTAAATAAACAAGTAGTATAAATCCTCAGTAGGTCCTCATCAGCAGCCCCAAAACCAAAGGGGATGATGGACATGGACGGAGTGTTGAACAATGCAAGCATTCACCCCCAGTCAACTGATCTGGGTTTAATCCATTATCATTCTTTAGCTCACTCCGCCACCCCAGTTCAGACATGGCCATTTGCAAATCAGTCTGACCATGTACCTCATGGGAACAGTCCAGCCCGAACTGCCTCAGCCATGTCTAAAACTACCAACCACAACATAACGGCATGCTGTGCACGTTGTGCCAGATGGCTGCCGGCATAAGAGTGTCCCAAAGCGCCTGAGAGGATTGCCGAAGCTGAAGAGAAAATCTCCGTCACAGTAGCTGACGTAGGACACTTCACAGAAAGGATTGCACACGACCAAGAAGCTGGTGACAAGTAAGTGCGTGCATTACTTGCCTCGTACGATGCTCTTTTTTTTTACATTTGAAACTGGTGGTTGGGTAGCACTGCAGAGATGAGATCTCAGCCCAGCCCAACAATCAAGGATAAACAATGTCTCACCTGTCTTCGCCCCAGAGGCTCGTACTACATCGCCGCTGTGTGGGCCCAAGCACCTCTACTGACATGACTACAATCCCCCATTCACAGCTACAAAACACACCCAGCAGCTTGTAAATTGTGATGGAAGGGTCCATGTGTTACTGTTTGAGGATAATGATAGATGACTCTCTGCAAGTCCCATCATGCGTGCCTCGGTGCAAGTCCCAGTGTGCGGGGACCATCGCTCCAGTGCAGACAAAGATCAGGCACACACAAATAAAGTTAGTATGACTTGTTTTAGAAAATATGTATGTGCGAGTCACACTCTGCGCAGCATCAGTCAAACACAAAAAGTGGCTTACTGTACTTGAAGGCTCAGGTCTTGTTGTTGTGGACTCGAGACGGGGTACAGCGCGCTTGTGTTGGGGCTGTCCGTTGTAATGGACATCGGTGGGGCTGCTCAGGTCGTTGTACCTGTTTCATTTGTCCCTTTTGTTGCACAATGTCTTTAAAGAGATTCTCTTGTGTGGCCTCTTGTGACTCCTTTTTGTAGCATATTGTTCCTGTTGCGTGCACCTGTCGTCTCTTCCATGTAGTAGCTTCTTCCCAACAAGTTGTAGAAGGCACCTTTAAGTCTCTTCAGGCTACTTGTACTAACTGTAGAGCGTGGAGAGGTCTCCAATTTGTCGCCAAAATGTGTGTAGTAATGAGGACACGCTAGTAAGTTGTAATCCAAGTAGGTTTATTCAGGTAAATAAACAGGTAGTAAAAATCCTCAGTAAGTCCTCATCACCAGCCCCACCAGGATCAACCTGCTAGCTGCTCAGCCCCATCCACCACCTGCCATCACTCGTCCAGTCACACAGGCATTCCACTCATAGCCCATTCACCAAATATTCAACTCAGAACACTCACATAGGCTGAGCAGCTAGGGATAAGATAACATAGGAGAAAAACCATAACATCAGAATACTACAAGCTGAAACGCAGTTTCATTTATTTTCATTATATTTTATGTCCTGAAGACAGTTTATTCAATTGAAATATTGTGGTAAAATAACCTTCAAGTGTGCAGTAGCATCGAAAAAGTGCTGCAATACCAAGGCTCGCTGACAGGGGTCCCACACGGGACAATGGTTGTAAATAGGAATAGGCATTTTCCGTGCTTTGTTCTCAGTCTTGCTCGACGAACAGAGCTTTAGGCTCCGGCGCACAAGGTCAACGCGACTGTTCGGGCAAGTCCTCTGACTCTGCGAGTTCAGTCATGCGTAACAAAATATATATCTACACTTGTAAGAAAAACATTGTAAGTAAAGTAAGAATATCCACGCACTCGAGCCCGCCACAAAGTCCCAGGCACTGTATTTTCAATGAAACGCCTGCTAGGACAAAAGCAGATTTTGTTTTTCTTCCCGAGAGTCTTACTTACACTTGCAAAACATGTTTATTGTAAATTATGTCAGTCAACTAAACACGTGGATATTTTATTGTGCCTGAACCGAGGGACGTTGGGCTTTAGGTTAGTTGAAAATATGGTTGAGCACTCAGCAGGTGTGGCGGGAACCTCTGTCAGTGAGTTCTGGAACTGCAACACGCCACGTACAGAACAAAGGAAACAAACGCTTGCCATTGCGGGAAGGCAGCCACTTGTTTAAATTTGCATCGCGCTTTCAATTTAAGTAAAAGCGCGATGCAAAAATAAACATGCGGCTGATGTTGAGATAAGAAATTGCTTCACGACAGCCATGAAGCAGACGAGTCAGTCGGGATGGGCAGGACAAAAGGGAGAAAGGGCAGTGGCCAAAAAGCATCATTTTCAATGGGAAGCCAGTGTTTAGCATAAACGCTGACGCGACCCAATGAATATGATGGTCGGGGGTTCAAGTCCCCTTCTGAAATCTTATCTCTCACCATATGTCTCGCAGAGCACGCTGCAATGCTAGGCGAGACCTTAAAATACAAAAATATCAAAATATTTAACAGTGCTTTGTCACTATTTGAGAACTTAAAAAATATGTCCTCATTTTAGTTATTTAGAGCACTAACCATAATTTCTATTGGAATACCCTCTAATGGAAGAAGGTGCAGAGGCAACAAGTTGACAATGCTAGGCATGAGGGAGGGGCACTGACAACACAACGGACCATGGAGAGCAGAAGACGGGGAGCTGGGACAACAAACCAACCTTGCAGTACGGGCAAGAGAGGCAGTGGCAACATAAAGACCATTGAAGGGCAGAAGGAAGAGGCAGTGGCAATACAACCATACATGCCAGCAGACCTGATTCAGGTAGGTGACTTGCAATGTTTTTATGCCCAAAAGGGCTTTATTTTATCTGTCTCTTGCCTTAAATCTCCTCTTTTTTTAATGTAAGTCAATAGAAGAAATCAATTTCCCAGGTTGTTTATTCAAAATCTCCCTCTTACCAAGTTCAAAATGTTGGCAAGTAAGATACATTCAATCACAGATGTAGGAGGAATGGGGTAGGGACATGGAATTGGATAAGAGAGGGCAGGAGGGAGATGGGCAGGGACACCAAATTGACCTTACAGGGCAGGCGTCAGGATTTGCAGCAGCACAATACACCACACAGGGCAAGCATGGCGGCAGTGCAGTACAACACACCATGGAAAACAATAGGGAGGGGACAGGGCCATTCACATGGACAACAGAGAACAGAGGGGTAAGAGGCAAGGAAAGTAAGCTGACCATACCTGACAGACAGGTAGGGAGGAGGGGATGGGGGTCTGCACATGGAAAACGGAGAGTGGGGGCAAGGGGGCAAGGGGGCAAGGGGGCAGGGTAGGAGCAGCAAGCTGACCATGGAGGGCAGGCGGAATGGCACTAGAAGCACAACACACCATGAAGGGCAACAGTGAGACAAAAATTGCACACACACAGACAACGGAGGGAAGATGGGAGGGGGACAGGGGCAGCATGTTAACCATACAGGGTAAGTGGGAGCAGCTGTGGAAGCAGATAATACCATGCATGGAAAGTAGGAGGGTTAGTGGCAGCACAGCAGCCATGGAGAGAAAGAGGGAGGGGGCAGGAGCATGCACAAATGACCATGGAGAACAGAAGGGAGGGGAAGGGGTTGGAAACAGACAAATAAGGGCAGGGGAAGGGTCTTCACAATAAACCATGCAGTGTGGGCAGGAGGAGCAGTTGCAGCTCCACAGAGCATGGAGAGCAGAAAGGAGTGGCAGCAAAATGGACCATGGAAGACAGGAGGGAGGGAATATGGGCATGGAACTTGGATAGGAAAGGTGGAGGTGGCAGGGACAGGCGGCAGCCATCTGACCATGCTAGGCAGGTGGGAGGGGCAGTGGCAGTTCATCAGAACACTCAGAGTAGATAGGACGGTGGCAGATCCATTGAAAATGACAGAAAGGAGGGAGCAGGGGCATGCACGCAGACATCAAATGGCAGGGGGAAGGAGAGTAAGGGCAGCAAGCTAAGCACAGAGGATAAGCAGGAGGGCAATGGTGGGGCATAGAATTAGGCAAAGGAGGGCAGAAGAGGTGGGCAGGGACATCAACCTTAATGGAGAGCAGTGGCAGCACATCGGACCACGCAGGGCAGGAGGGAGGGGGCTGGTGCATGGACTTTGACAACAGAGTGTCGGAAGGAGGTGGATGGGGCAGCAAGCTAACTGTTTAGAGCAGGCAGGAAGGGCAGTGACAGAACAACAGCCACATACAGCTGAAATGAGGTAGTAGAGTCCTGGACTTCGAAAATGGATGACAAGGAGGAGGGTGGCAGGAGAAGCATGTTTGGGTGGGGGCTGCACAATGCCAGGCCAGGCACTGCGTTAAACCCCTCTCTACTGTACATTACGATGGGCATCATAATTAACATTAAAACTAATTGGAAATTCACTGAAAAAACATAAGGTTACAGGGATGTTACTGTTAGGCTTAGATTTCACACTTTCAAAAGCATTGAAATTCAGCAGTTATAGTTACCTGAGCTAACTATAACTTACGGCCCCACAATGCACTGCTTATGGCATCACATACTACATCACTGATGACATGGTCAGCGACATCTTAAATGACATCACTGATGAAAAAATATAAACAAAGCAAAATGTATTAGGATTTCATTTTATTTCATGTTAAGTCCTGATATATATATATTGTGAGGTAAATAACCAAAACAAGATACAATGGTGAAGTGATGAAGAGGCTACTTGGACACAACTTAAAGCTTCTGATATTATTGTACCTCCATTTAGTTTTTATCTGTAGTAAAAGAATATAGTCCTGTAATGTTTTATAGATTTCTTTCCAGCAATTAAAAATAGTCTTTCATTTCTAACCGCATGCTATAAACAATACCCCTGACAGGCTGCATAATGTACCAGAAACGCATAATTCATATACATGTCAATACACTACCACATTTTGTTATCCTAAATTGAATTTAGAACTTTGGTTCTAGAAATAGCAGATATGAGTTTGGTAACTTTTTAGGTCATTTCTATGTCAGTGCACTCTGTCCATCTTCTTTGATATCTTACATATTGTGTAGTGTGTAGAGCGTATATCAACTCCTTCATGAAATATGATTGCTATAGTTGTGAAAGTTCTTTTTGAAATGGAAATTTGTCCAGCTACAAAGTTTGTAATTTCATTTTCTAATTTAGTACCATCCACTCTGCATCATTATTGCATGACTATGACATATTTACCATACCTTTGTCATAACAACGTAGACTTAAGTTCTGATCTTCAATTTGGACTGGTCATATCTTGATGGGCGTTTTTGTTTCACAGCTTCACAATCTGGTAACGTCAAGAAGAGGAATATTCCAAAGTGATTTCAGTGCTAGAGGGGAATTTACAGTGTTTACAGTTATGATTCCCTTTCATCCACGGTCCGTGCAGGTAACAACAGTGGGGCGGTGGGGCCAGGTTAGGGGGATTTCGAGGGACGATGCTGAGGGAAAATGAATTATTTATTTAATTTTCCCTCTGCATCGTCCCTCAAAATCCCCCCCAACCTGGCCCCACCGCTGTTACCTGCACGGACCGCGGCTGTTCCATTTATAAGTTAAACCCAATAATTCATTTATCTTCACATCCTCTTCCTCTAATAACCCTAGCATTACCATTAAAAATTCTTGAGCATCCTGCTGAACATTTTGATAAAAACTATGAATCCGGTACACTACTACACCTTTTACACCTTTCTGCAGCTCTGTTGGTGGCAACTTGTCTGTCTTTGGCTCCATATGAACTATAGCCTAAAATGGATGTATAGACGTTTAAACCTTGACGCGGTTCTGGAATGGTAACCAGTACTAACTTGTTATCCTCAGCTCTACCAGGCATTTTATTATCCTCTAATTTATTTTAACAGTACTTACATATAACTCGCTGTGTGGACAAATCAAAGCGTTCCTCTACAAATAAGTACACAGCAAACGTTTGCAGTTATCATTATTTTCTTTTTCACATTTTAAATACAAGTCATAAGTCCATGTTTGAATCTTGTAGTGAGCGTGTCGACAACATATGCAAACATTCTCTGTTTTTTCAGAGAACACTGTGATACATTTTGTAATCTCTTCTTCAAAACTATCAACTATAATACCTGTGTCCTGTTCTGCAACTCTCCCTGTTATCAACTTTTCATTTTCCGTAGAGTGCTGTTATGGACCAAAGAAACAAAACTGCACATCATCACAAACCTTTTCTACCTCTGCCATGTTACCAGGCAAAAGTACTCTATTCATTTCCTCTAGATATAAAACGGGAGTTTTCACATAGTACAGCCTCCTAACTAAAGTTCACATTGTTGTGTACTGTACAGCTTACATCCTGAAATGATGAAAGGTGCTTTGGCACACTTTCTTTGATAAACAAGCTAGTGAGTAACCTTGCAAGGATCCACTCCTTGTAAAGTACCTATTTTGTGTTTTAAACTTTGCCTTGGAAGATATGTATAAATGTTCCTAAAATATCAATGGATTGCTGTTGAATACTTCAAACACTACTACAATTCCATTTGCATTCAGGGCCTGACTACGACTTCCCTGTACCTCTTCTGCAATAGCCTTTTCTACATTGCTATACACCATCACCTCTTTCACTATAGGAGTGCCATTCTTCATTTCATAACATCATCCTCTTTCATGTGTTATCCTTAAAGAAAGGCTCTATAGTAGAAGTATGTATCCATTCTCCACTAAAAAGTTACTTCTATTCACTAATCTTTTCTTCTGGTCTTGTCTCCTCATGTACAACACCATTTTGCCAAAAGTCTTCATTCTATCAATAATCATAATGAAAAGCTTCCTCTTCAAAACAAAGGTCTCATCAACTTGTTCTTTCTGTTTCAGTGCCTCTCTCCTTCTTCTATACTTCTTCATATTTCTCAGTAGATTAACAACCATTCTACTACGAAACATCCTGGCTCTGATTTCCTTAAACTGCGCCTGTCTCCTGGTTAAGGTGTGTCCATCTTTGTTACATTCTTTCCTGTTCTTGTAATATAGATTTTGTCCACTCTTCTTTCTCATAGTTTGTTTTTTATTTTCAGTATTTTGTAATCTTTGCAGGTGTCAACATATGTTTTTAAGAAATTACTTTGTCCTTGAACCAGTAGCTCTTTTTTCTTTCACCACGTTTTCTGCATTTTGCCCCTTTTGTGTCTCAGTTCTGCATAAATACTGCTGTTGCTTCTGTTGCTTTTTCCTCCAAGCTTTTGTAGGCATTCTAACTGTTTGTAGTTATGCAGATATTGTTCCGTGAAAAAATAAGTACATTTAAATGTTTACTCTAGCCACCATACCAACTACTTTACTACTGACTTACACATAATATAAAACCAGATTTTATGTTATTTTGTAGTTTTAACTCTACTGATGAACCTAGCTATATAACGACATGCACTTCAATATACATCCATGTATGGTGTGTATGTGATTGTTTAAGTGCATAGCACCTGGAAGATTGGATGAGTTGCTGAGTAGTGTTTCAGTGATTGGATGAGTAAATGGCTACTGCCCATGTGTTTTTAGTTGAGTGAACAGGTAGTCCATGTGTGATTAGATAAGCACATGGGTAGTGCTTGGATAATTGAATGAGTGCATCAGTAGTGCCTGGCTGATTAGATGAGTACATGACTAGTGTCTGAGTGATTGCACAAGTTTGTTGTTAAAGCTTGAGTGACTGGATGAAAGCAAATATACTGCTGGGGTGATTGTATTATTGTAAGAGTATTGCCTCAGTAATTGAATGAGTGCATAGGTACTGGATGGGTGAGAGGTTCACTACAATGGCACTGACTGCATGATTGGATGAGTGCATGTGCTGTGCCTCAGTATTTGGATGAGTGCATAGGTTGTGAGTGTTTGGATGAGTGCATAGTTTGTGCCAGGGTGTTTGAATGACTGTATAGGTACAGCCTTGGTGATTGTATAAGTGTATGGTTAGTGTCTGGGTGATTGGATGATTGCATGGGCAGTGCCTGCATACTTCAACGCCTACATAATTAGTGCCTGTATGATTTGAAGTGTACTTGTGTTGTGCATGGCTGATTGAATAAGTGTGTGGATAGTGCATGAGAGATTCGATGACTGCCTGACTAGTAGCTGGGTCTTTGGATGAATGTCTGAGTTGTGCCTGGCTGACTGAGAAAGTACCTCCATTGCTGTTAGATACATAACAGTTGTGACTATATCTGTAACTCATTGTTTAAGTACTTCTGTCAGTATCAAACTACCTGTTTTAGTGTATCTTTCCTTTTCTACTGAGCTATGTGTGAGTGAAGTGTTAATATCAAACTTGATATATAATTGGATACATGGCTCTCTAGGAGCATATATTGCTCTGTTACTCAGGGTGAACATGCATCAGTATGTTTCTAAAACTGAAAACAACAATTCTCACTTTTTTTTTACAAAGCACCAAATCTTTTCTTAATGGTATACCAACCTAATTTCTCAAATATTTTGTGTGTGTTTAAAACATATATTCAGCATTTCTCAAAGAAAAGTTACCCGCCAAGTTAAGCTAGCACAAGAACTCTAATTAGACATTCTGCACTATTAACCCTCCTCAATTTTAAAGAGAGCATGTTTAAAGAAATACACCACCCTCACCATTAACATGACATTTCCAACAACCTTAAAGAATGTAAATCACCATGTAAACAAATATGTGATTTCATAATAGATATACACCTTCAGACCACCTTTCCCAAAATATATAATTCTCTTCATCTTTAAGTAAACTCAAGAGTCTCATCGTACATATAACTATCTACAACCAGAAAAAACATATCTTACTATCTAAACATATGCTAACTGGTCACATAAGTTAAAAACCACAATGAAAAACACTTAGTAATACATACCTAACAAGTATTACTACTTATTAATTCATATACAGGCGCAGCACATTTTCTTATCTTTTATTTGTGACTACACTACTCCTGTTTAATATTGTGACTAAAAGTACTACAATTTCCATAGATGTATCTATTCTGCCCATACTGGTTAGACATTTAAAACATTATTAGTTATAAATACATTCCTCATTGTAACTTTCAACAATACCATACTGTTGTTTTTCCTATACAGTACATTATTGAATAAAGGAACACTAATTAACTTTCCTCTTACTTCCCCAAACATCTTAAACATATACCCTCTGCCAGATACATTTCATATCACTGTGATACTCTTTCTTTTTATCAAACTCCCATATACTTCTTGATTTTCAATGTACATTTTTTAAATAATTAAGAGGTAATGTACATATCAGTGAATTGAGTTCATAGATTATATTGTTATTTTAGCTCTTTTTGGATAGTTTTTACACTGTTAGAATTTGTAAAAACTCAGCACAAGAATGGTACACCACTCTCATACAAAACAACTATAAAACAGCAACCTCTTCGACTTTGCACTCTGTGAGCATGAGAAAGGCAGCAAATGATATTATGTCTCTCATTATAGACTGTCTACTCTATCTCCATTTGTGAATAGTTAGAATCTGAAACCTTTCCCTCTCTTTCAAAAAGAGATTCCTTTCTATTCGGGTTGGCAATATTTTCATTATCATCGTGGAGTAATCAAGAAAAAATCCAGAGTCCAAACCTATTTTTAGCTTCAGTGTTTTTAAATTTAAAAAACTGCAAAACAGTTTATTACATAGTCCTGAGTTGGAAATTAAAGTTTATCATTACTTAAATTGTGTCACAACTCCTCAACTTTAAAAAAAAGTTCTGTCTAATTAACACCCTTTCCCTATACACTCTTAGCTCATGGTATTTAGAAACCCAGTAGAACCTGTAGGTCACGAAGGACCATGCTACTTCCAAATGAGATACAGCAGATGTGGTTTACTCCACAGATTTAAAAGCATATCCATGTCTGTATTACATTTCTTTTTTTAAACAACAGCCATTAATAGGACTTCCTGCTAATGCATCCAGTACACTGGCTAATTTTATTCACTTACATGCTGACAGCATGCAATGAATATTTATATATATATATACATATATATATATTTTCTTTTTTTTAAGAAAACACCTCCATTTTAACTGCTTTTCATTTGGAAAACTGCCTCATTCAGGACCGCCTTCTCCTGATTGCGGTTGACTCCTTCACTTCAAAATATTGCACAAAAGAGAGGTATTGACAGGGACTTGGGCTTGCCAAATGTGGAGATTATTTGGTTTGGCCAGAGAGGGTTAAAGTTTCATCAGATACTGGCTTTGGTTATGACCATTGTGGATTGCCGAGCTCCTCATCTCATGACTGTGCACTGTAGTGGAAATGACCTAGGCACACTAAATGGAGTAGGTCTGGAAATCCTAATGAAGGATACCTTTTCAGAACTGATGTCATTTTTCTCTCACTCTGTTTTGGTGTACCATAATATATGCCAAAGACAGAAATGGAAGTGGTCAAGTCAATTCTGTCCAGAGATTGACAAAGCCAGGAAACATGTTAATAAAACTGTTTCTGCATTTCTCAGAGACCATTGCATGGGCTGTATCTATAACAACAATCTGCATTTTGACATGCATGGAATTTATAGGAATGACTGAGTGCACACTTCAGACGAAGGTAACAGGGTGTTTCTAAGTAACCTGAATCTCTGCATCCGGTCTTATGTTTAGCTGTCATATACACACAAACAACACAAAGGCTCTGGTCAGAGCTACCCTAGTTCCCAAAATATTGTAATGTCCTTTCTAAAGATGTTTATTTTTTATTTTTGAGAATCTTCATGACAACATTGTGATGGTCGTGAATATATCGTGAAATCGCAAAACAAAAGCAGACATTCAACGGCCACCAGCACATGCACGAATAATAACTAAAAAAAATCCATTCCAAACATTGCACTACACTTATTATAATATAGATGCTTCTTTGAAAACCATCTAAGAAACCTATTTTCCATTTTTGTGGTTATTCAGGGCATCGCAACGACAACATTAACCACGACGATTGCGCCTTTTTCATAAAGTGTAAAACACATATTTGCACACATATTACAGTATGTTACACAGTAGAGGTTCATTACTGTACAGTCCAAACTCATGTTTTTCTAGTGAGTATCTATAAAAACCATCTCTAAAACCTATTTTCCATTTTTGCGGTGATGCCAGGAGCTGCGATGACATCGGTACCCGTGATCACTGCAAATACATCTTGAAAATGCAAAGTAAAAACAGGAACATTTCAATAACCTCTGTTCCTCCTGCAGATCATAGTCAGCATGTCAAGGGGATTTCATTAGTAGATGTCAGTGAGGTAAATGACAACTAATTTCAGCAATACTGTCTTTTTCAAATCAGGAATTTACATCATACATCAGGTCACTTCTGTCAATATGCACCAAACATTGCCTAAAATAAGATAAAAGGATTTCAAATCATTACTACAAAAAGTGAAAAAATTCTTCCTCTGTTTGAGATTCAAAGGTAGCTTAGATGCCAATGTTCTATTGTGTCCTATGTATTTAAATGTAGGTTTCTTGGGGGCGTGGCTAGCAGGCAACGGGCATGGCCGCACTCTAACGGGGCTCCGCAGCCCTCGCTGGCTATCCTGTAGTAGATCCGGCCAAAATCCTGCATTCACCCTCTGGCGGATGGGAGTCCCGGCCCCAGCATACACGAACACTGCCGGTGGGTGAATTTCACTCGGAGGGCTTGGAGCTGCGGCGGAACACCTCCATGGCAGCTGGAGCTCCAAGCAGGAAAATTGCGGCGTACCCTGGCTCCACGGTCTAGTGTGGTGAGGGCGATGGGGAGCCAGTCGCTTAGCACTCCTCTGCAAAAACGACCGCCGCAACCAGAGGCATACAGTACTGACGGGGAGTGTACTGGACTCTGCCCCAGATAACGGCGATAAGGAGCTCCCGGCGAACGGCTGAGGGGGGCAGGGCCTAGCCGTCAGATGCAGTATCGATGGAAAGGCCCAGTATCTACCTGAGGCCCCGGCTTTACAGGCCCTGCAGGCTCCGATATAGGGTGATTGAGCGTGGCAGCAATGGCCATTCTCGTCATGCGGTGAGTGCGGTGAACCTGGACCCATCCCTCCGACCGCATGCCAGCTGGACAGTAGAAGCGGTAAGCTGTTTCTCTGTGTGGGGGGGCAAAGAACGGGAGCACTCACTGATGCACTCCATTATAGCCCTGGGACATTCCAGCTTGGAAAATAAAAAAAGTGACATAATAGTGGACTATCAAATTGCTCTGGGGGGGACCTTGGGGGTGGAACGCCGTGTCTGCGGCCTGGCCCGAGCATCCTCCGGCCCAACATCTTTGACGGGCTGAAGGAGGGGTCAAGTGTACACAGTAATTGTTAGCGGTGACACACCAGCTTCTACAGATGGGCTCAACACCTTGGGGCTCTTGCCTGGAGTGCAACAGCTCTGCTCTGGACCTCATTTAGTTCCCATCCCCGAATAAAAGAGCGGTTGGTGGACCGAGAAATCCAACAGGCCAGACGGCACTCTCCCCTGCGCAGGTGGCGGCGAGTATTGAGTCTACTCTCCAGAAGCTCCAGCTGACAGGAATTAGCAAAATACCACCATGGCTAGCAGAAAGGGAACTATAACACCTGACCAGAGCAAACTGGCCTATTATGCCTGGTCAAAGGCAAATGAAGACAATAACACTGCAGCTCAAGGGGGACCAGAGAGTCAGCAAAACCAAACACCCCAGCAGGACCTGACGCTACATAACATCATGCAGGCCATTTCAGCAGTGCGGACCTCCCTAGAGACAAGTATTGACTCTGTGAATGTTGAGGTCTCCCTCATAAGAGCAGACTTTAGGAAAATGGAGTCTAGAGTGAAGGAGATGGAGATCGTCATCACAGTACTAAACTCGGACACTGCCTGGCTGAAACAGCAAGTGTGTCAGCTACAAGAACAACAAACCAAAATGGAGGGGCTGCTCGATCAATACGAAGGTAGGGCGTGCAGAAACAATATACGTATACTGGGAGTTCCAGCAAAGACGGAAGGGCCTGCAGTAGACCTATTTGTTGAAGATTTAGTCCTGAAACACCTTCAACCAAAGAGAATGTCCAGCTACTTCTCCATCGAACGCGATCACCGGGTCACCGGGGGGAGGCCTAAACCAGGAGCCCCTCCAAGGCCAATCATAGCGCGAGTCTTCAACTTTAGAGACCGTGACGTCATACTTCACACTGCGCGTACTAACCCACCGGTCAAACTGGAGGATAGTGTGGTCACCTTCTTCCCAGACTTTACTACAAAAGTCCAAGCTCAACGGTGCAGTTTTCAAGCAGTAAAGAAGGCACTGCATGACAAAGATGTAAAGTACACCATGCTTTTTCCAGTGAAACTCCGTATTGAATCCAAGGGGAAGGCGTAGTTTTTTTCCTCTCCAGAAGAAGCTTGGGAGGGGCTGGAGGGCTGGTGCCGAGTGGAGAAACCAAACAAAGACCGTACTGGAGGACCCCGAGGTAGCAAGTCAGACAGCAGCATCAGACAAAAGGGTGAACTTGGCCGGACAGAGACAGATTCAAAGTTATGTAGCTAAAAGGAAGGCAATTGGGGGACTGGTAATAAATAAATCAACCTCTGAGGTGAGACTGTGGCTTCAGTGGACTGCAAAGAGGTATTTCACACTGATTCATGGCAGACGCCAGTGACATGGGTACAGTAAGCCAAGATGGGACAGCCTGTATAGTGGCATTGCAAGGTCGAAGGTACAAGAGGGAGTTGGAACCCATCCCTAATAATTAGTATATCATGAAGCCATCCTTAGCATATGGCGGGGAAAACAGGGCTGTAAACCACGTACCTCTTGAATGGAAGGGGGGGCAACAGGCACTCTGCCTTGTTGGGGAGTGGGTAGTTTGAAATCCACCGGCAGGGGGGCAGGGAGGAGGGATGAGTGGGTGGAATGTGAGTTTTCAGGGTCAGGTTATTTGTTTGTTTTCAAATTGCACAATGTCATGTGGCGGTCACTAGTATTATTGTTTTCCGTTTTCAGTGTATGGTATTTAATAATGTGGTCTCTGAAACATCTCAGGTTCAAATGTCATTCCATGCCCATACAATGGGCTATAGTTCTTATGGGAGAGAAGACAGGTGCCCCTCTGGGGGCTCGCATAGGCCTCCTTCCAATCTCTGTACGTAATCCAAGATGGGGAATACAATAGAAACGTCTTTATCTGTGTTAACATTGAATGTAAATGGAATGGGGGACAAAATAGAGCGAGGAGTGGTACTACAATACCTCAAGAGGCAGGCCCCATATTTATTCCTGTTGCAGGAAATACACTTGATAGGTAATAACTGTAAAGCCCTCAGTCGATGGGGATATAAACTCCTGGTACATGCTCCAGGGGTACTGGTGTCCTGGTTCGGAGAAGCCTAGCACTTACTCTCACCCACACGTGGGCGGATCCTCAGGGATGGTTTGCAGTCATGGAGGTCAGCTGGGAGGGGAAGCCGCTCAATATAGTCTCAGTATATCTTCCCCGGCGTTGGGCATGGAGGCACTTAGCGACTTAGGGAAGATTTTGGTGGATCTCCCAATGGGCACTTTAATCATAGGTGGGGACTTTAACATGACCATGAATGACCACATGAATAGACATCCCTGTAGGCCCCAAATATGTGCTAATACCCAGATGGAGGAATTCACTAGGGCCATGGGATTGACTGAAGTGTGGCGAGCTCTATGACCAGACATGAAGTATTATACTTACTACTCCAACGCACACAAAAGTATGTCCCGCATAGACTATTTCCTTACATACCAAGCAGACCTTGGCCACTTTCGAGATCCACGAGGGCTACCGAGAGGCATCTCGGATCACTCCCCGGTGTGGATTGAACTCACCTATCACAAACGCAGCAACGTAATAGCATAGTTCTTAATCCATGGCTCATCACAGTCCCAGACATCAGAGAGAACCTGCTTACGCAGAAAGACCACTACTTTACCGACAATGTTGGCTCATTAGACCCAGCGAAAACGATATGGGAGGCATACAAAGCGGTGATAAAAGGGCAGGCACTGACACTAAAAGTGGGATATGTACGACAGCAAAACCAGCGTCTGCCACAATTGGAGAGCCAACTCCAGCAGCTAGAGGTTGGGCACAACTCCTCACCCACTGAAGCCAACTCGCACCATCTAGCAATTAAGCAGTTAGAATATAAAACCTTGGCGAGAGAGAAAACTCAGGCTAGACTATTACACACACGTCATAAGGTATACAAACTGGGAGACAGGGCGGGGAAAATGCTGGCTTGGCTGGAGAGGAGGGAACAAGGGGAACACTGGGTACCAACATTGCACATTAGGGTGGACAGGACAGATTTCAGATCCACAAGACATTGTGAAGGCATTTGCAGACCATCTAGAAGCAGTCTATACCTCCTCCACTACGTATACTGTGGAGGACTCCCAGCAGATATGTGCCTACCTAACTTGTCAGAGGAAAAAAGCAAAGCAATGGAGTCTGATCTTACTGATGAAGACATTAGCACAGCAATCAATGCTATCCAATCAGGGAAAGCAATGGGGCCCAATGGGGTTCCCATTGAATTACTTGAAACCATGGCCCTGCGAGTGGTGCCCCACCTTAAAAATATGTATAATGAAAGCTATGAGAAAGGCATCATGCCGGAAGACCAACGTCTGGCTTCTATAGTAGTTATCCGAAAGTCCGGGAAGCCAGCTGACGACTGCGGCTCTTATTGGCCGATTTGCTTAATTAACGTTGAGTCTAAAATTTTAGCAAAGTTCTTGGCTACTCGTCTGGTGTCAATAATCCCTCCCTGGTCCATGCAGATCAATCAGCCTTTATGCTGGGGTGCAACACAGCACTGAATGTTCGCCGCATTCATAATGTCTTGGGGCGTCAACCATATATAGACGAAGATGCGGTGGTGCTTTCCCTCGATGCCTCCATGGCATTTGACTCTATAGAATGGCTCTATATGTTTGAGGTGCTGGGATGGCTGGGGTTCGGCCCCCGATACATGGGGTGGATTAGACTGCTCTACACGGAATTAAGGGGCCAAGTAAAGGTCAACAACCGCACATCTAGGATATTTACGTTAAGTAGAGGCACTAGACAAGGCTGCCCGCTATCTCCCTGACTTTTTGCCCTGATGCTGGAGTCACTGGTGTCCTGGGTGAGGCGAGATGTAGTACTCCAAGGGCTGAAATGGGAAGAAGGGAATGAGGACAGGATATCGCTGCATGCGGATGACATCCTGCTCTATCTAGCATCCCTCTCTACCTCCATCTGTAGACTCTTAAATATATTTAAGAACTTCGGCAAATATGCTGGCTATGCCATCAACTGGACTAAATCAGTAGCTGTTTGTTCTATAGGGCCCAGTTCCCAAACTTCCCCCGATTGTGAGATTGAGATAGCCCCTAACGGGTTTTGCTATCTTGGGATTTTTATAACTCCCCACCCCCAGCTCTTTTATGACAGGAATTTGGCTGTCCCATTAGAAAGTCTCTGCAACGATGTTAAACACTGGAGATCACTGCCGCTCTCGCTGCTGGGCCGAGCTGCCCTGTTCAAGATGCTGGCTCGCCCAAGATTCTTATATATTCTTCAAAATTGTCCCTATCAGATTCCCGACTCGTATTTTAACAATATTGAAGGTGAGGTCCACTCGCTATTATGGAGTGGGGGTATGCCTCGTATAGCACTTCACAAATTGACTAAAGGGTGGTACGATGGGAGATTACACTTCCAGATATACTACTTTATTATTGGGCCTCACAATTAGTAGTAATAAACCACTGGCTATATCGGTCACCGACAGACCCAGCATACATGTTGGACCGATACCAGATGGGGCGGGAGGGGTGCTTGGGAGCCTTATACATGAAGATCCAGAAAGGGAGATATCTGGGCCCTGTGGCCCTAACAGTGGAAATTTGGCATCAACCAACTAAACGTCTAGGCTGGGCAGGAGTATTGACCCAGACCACACCCTTGCGGTCGTCCCAAAAATTGGGGTTACTATGTTTTCAATTGGGATTTGATAAATGGGAAACAATCGGACTATCCATTGTAGGCCACTTAGTCAAGAAGGGCAAAATCCTTACATTTAGTGAATTACAAAAGACATATGACTTAGCACAAGGGGAGATTTTTCGCTACCTGCAGATCCGTCATGCACTCCGGGTGGCACTCCCAAACTTAAGTAATCTGCCAGAGTCATCCCCCTTAGAAGATCGATTGCTTGCTTAGCCCATTCCAGACAAAGCTATTTCACTTACATACCGCAAATTGTGCAATAATTTGGCAGATCCTTTCCAAAGTCTCTGAGATAAATGGCAAGCTGACATCGGCAATATTGAAGATGAGGACTGGCAAACTGCACTGATGTCCCAAAGAGAAGCAGCCATAGATCACTGTTTTTGACTGATTAAAAATCTTACATAGAGCATACCTCACCGGGGTCACTTTAGCCAAAATAGGAACGAGACAGGACAAATTATGCCTGCACGGCTGTCATCAAGAGACATTCTTTTATCACATAATATGGGACTGTCCTCACATACAGCCCCTATGGGAAAGGGCAACGACACAAATGCAGAACGCACTGGGAAAACAAATAAACCTAACACAACATATGAGGCTCCTTATAGAAGTGGAGCAGCAACTCGCCACCCTAGGGTACACTTTAGTTAAAAGAGCAATTGTCATGAAATGTGGGACAGCGGAGGTACCATCACTAAGGAGTTGGGTGGTGAAAATGGACAACTGTATGATAGCAGAAAAAACAGTATATAAATCCAGGAGCTGTCCTAAAAAACTGGGACAAAAAATGGAGCGGGTGGAATACACATAGAGGGGACTTATGTGTGTCCCCCACGGTGGAAATGGAAATGTCAAGAAATGGAAGACACTCGCTGATAACATCTGGCTGAGTCATTGTGCACTTTTGTATTATAAATACTTTTTACTATTAATTTGAGATGTATGAATACCAATACATGTGACTATTTGACTGAAATGTATAAATACTAATACATGTGACTATTTGATGATTACAATCAATAAAAAGATTTATAAAAAAAAATGTAGGTTTGTTTTAATCCTAATATTTTACTTTATGGCATCTCTTATTTGTAAGAGAAATAACATACCCTTCTTTTATTCAATCGTAGTGGATATTTATCAATCAGTCCCTCCTAAATTAAACAATAAAAACCATGTAAGCATATTATTTTAAGAAAAGTACTTCCACAGGCTGAATATTCATCTTCTAAATTTGTCATAGTCATATGTCACCTAAAGAAGGGAAAGTTTACAACTATTGATGAACTCTATCCACATACATGTCAGACATTGTCAGTCCCAAAATGTTTAAACTGTTCACAGTTTAAGTCATGCATACTTTGAAAGTGCATCACTGCAGGATAGGAGCAATCTCTATTTTTGATCACCCTCCGATGTCCCAAAATCCACCTCTTTACAGGAAAGACAGTACTCCATATGTACTATTTACCACAAAGGCATTATAACATGTAAACTACATAGGGTGTAGTGCCTGGTATAAACAAATTAATTTTCTTGACCTCACCGGTTTCTTGAATCATATATCACATCGTATTGTATCCCACTTTACATGCTTTTCATGTATGGCACTTATGATTGGTCACCTGAAACTTCATTAAAAAGTATTTGTTTTGATTTGTGGCAGTTAGCTGTGCATCAATAAATCTTTCAGTGATTTTGTATCCTGAAAGATGGACAATTACCAATTTTGCAAAGGAGTCACGGGACCTTTGTATCTCAGTCTTCGAGTGCAGTCATTAAATAACCCCTGCCACTGGTCGTATGGACCTTTGTTGATTGACAAGGAGAAATTAAAAGGAACACACCTAAACATCAACAAATGAGAGAGCCAGTGTGAGTTAAAGGGTGTTATTAACGATTCTATTAATACTCAGTTTGTTTTATTCAGAAAATATTAGTCTTTAGCCATCATTATTAAAGATTCAAATGATCCATTAGTCGATGCTTCATAAGAAGGTAAAATACAAAACTAGTAAAAATTATGAAAAACATAGAGATGATACATCAAGCATGTTCTATAAAGGAATCCCCTAATCAGCATTAAAATGGCAATATCATAATTGAGCCAAAGAAAATAGGCTTCAATTCAGAAACTCAATAATGAGCTCTGGTGAGAGAATACAATGCATAAGCATGAAAAGCTTGCACTTAGCAAATACATTTTCAAGCTGGAAAGTATTCTCTGCAATAATCAGCAAACATTTTTAAGAAGGAAAAATGGCCAAAAGGTAAATATCTCTTCAGGATATATAACCCTATGGATTTCAGTACAGGAGTCCAGAATGCTCTTGAACACAAGAAGACAAAGAACAGAGAGAGAGAGTCTGGGTGTCTGAATGTCTGAGAATCTACTCTAAAAACACACGCTGTTATACATTTCCTAAAGACAAAATGAAACAAATTATACATTCTGTTCTCTATATTCAATCAGAGTTCAGAAAACCTTGGGACCAGGTGAACTCCCTAGTTTCTCACTTCTTCACAGTAGGCCACTGAAACAGGTGCTTGAAAAAATACTTCATCCACATCTGGCGGTTCGGACAGTTCTTCCCATGTGTCATATTTCCTGTCATCTCCTCTCCTTCTAGTCAGAACCTCACTATAGGTTATCTAATACATAACAAATGTCTATGTACAGTATCGGAAGTGGGATAGAAAATGTTCTCATGCAAAACAACAGTTCAACATGGAAAATAGACCTTTTCATTCTAATGTATAATCACTGTAAACAGTGCATCCATAGTTTGGTTAACTTAAGTTATTTCACTCATATACTTGTAATGCTTAATTATGATTACCCACTACAGCATTTGGATTTATTACACGTGTGTTATTCTGCATACACCTTTTGTACTTTTCTGTTGAACACATTTTTGTTTACAAAGCAAGGAAATCTGTACTAGTAGGAGATTAGTGTCTGCATGTGATAATCCCCAGTGTTTCATTTTTATGTCCTATTTTGTGGAGCTTGTGTACTGTATGTTGTACTAAACCACAGAATGTCATCAGTTGCAGATTTTCCTTTGGGAACCAGCAGTTCCTTAATGTTGACTATGCCAGTTTTACTTTTGGCTTCCAAGACAACATGTTCAGCAAATTCTCTGTCCCTAAAATGGGGAAACTATAAGACCAATGTTTGCTCTGTTTGAATGTTACTATGACTACTGTGATTTCTGTGTGTGCGAATTCCCTGTTTGGGATGCTCCACCTATGTTTTTCGGGATGGCAACTGTGTACATTTAAAAGGCTGTTATGTGAAGTGGGTTTTTGGTAAAGGTTAGTTTTCAATTTATATTGCTCATTCTACACGGAAACATCCAGATAAGTGCTCAATGTTTATCTATTCCAAACAAAAATTTCAGGTTGATCTAATTGTTATTCAAATTTTTTAGAAAATCTTTCACTGCCCCAAGGTCACATTTCTATGTACAAAAAGGTCATCAATGGATCTAAACCATAGGACCACATTATCAGTATAATTTGTCATCTCTTTTACTCAGACTATCTGCTCCTTCCACCTGCCCACGTTAGGATCTTCACATCTGGGAGAGAAGCAGATACCCATCGTAATGCCTCACACCAGTCTGTGTGTTCTGAAATAAAAAATGTTTATCAAATAAACAAAATTCTAGCATTTCTATGAACATGTTAATATGTTTGGGATACTACAATGGTGGTACTTCAAATACATTTACAGTCAGAAATCCCTTGCTGGTATTCAATCAAGGTGAATAATGAAGTAATATCCATCAAGACTATATTATATCAGTCCTGGCATGGAATATTACTAATGTTTGAAAAAAAAATCAATACAATCTTGCAAATTTGACACTCCATGGACAAAAGTTAATGACATGATCAAAATGTCTAGAGCAAATTCCAATGAATTGCTCATAGAAGAAGCAATAGATCTGTCAGGTGGCTTCTTATGACTTGTGTGCACTTTGGGCAAAAAAATGTTTACACCTCTGAATGATCATTTCTTAATTATTGGTATTTTTGAATTTCAATCAGGTCTTTGTCTCTCCAATTTTCAAGATTAGTAACATTTTGTAACATTATTGGTTTATACTCACTTCTCCCAATTTGTATACAACATTTGAAATCATTAAGCTGAGACACAGCTTCTTCAAAATACATGTACCATTCCCAGTGTTTGCAGAGGTGCCCACAAAGCATGGCCCTACCACCAATTCTTTGTTGAAATGACCTGTGACTATATGTAGCAATGGTTAGTAATGCAGCTTGGTATTAATTAACGACCTTTTGTAATTCCCTGTCTCATCCACCCATGCAATCACCTAGGCCATGTACACATGAGAATAATGACTATACTGGATGGGGGAAAAGGCCAAGTCCTATACCGAGCTGCCCTTCAAAAAGAAGATTTGTGTTGGACAATGGACTGTGCCAATTTGCCGTAGCACTAGTAACTTCTGATAAGGGGACATTGTTTCACATGGAAACCATTTAAAAGTATTTATTCAACTTTGAGAAAAACACAGGGCATATGAAATGAATTCTAGAGGTAGTCTGTGTTGATGAGAGTCTAATTCACAATTGAAGGAAACTAAAGTGAACTAGTGCACAGACCAGATTGTAATCTGGAAATGGCTGCCTGATCAAAAATGTTCATCTATTCAATAGCCACTCAGATTCCAAGCACAGAGTTCCATTTTAGTCTGCAGCCAGGTAACAAACCAAATTGCTTTTAATATTTGTGAACTGATTTGCTCCATACCTATTAGCTCCATACAAAATAAAAGATCTAAAGTGATCCAGTCACTGCCTTCTTTTCGAGTTTTAATGTCATCCCATTTAGCAGTTTTTTCATTGCTGGGGAGTTAAAAACATCCGTTGGTAGATTGAAAGGGAAATCCAGTTGTTGGGATGCCTGAAAACTCTTTCTTTAATAACTCTACACAAACGTTTCCTGACTCAATATTGTGTGACTGTGCATGCTTGTAAACGCTCCTGCAGATTTAACGAACTGGAACAAAGTTATTGGCAATTAAAATATTGCATTTCTTATGGATGTATGAACACACCCATAATTAAACTCACTTTCACTAACTAAGGGCCTTATTACAAGTTTGACAGACCCACAGCGGATGGTGCAACGCACCTTCGGCTGTGGGACCACCAAACTCGTGTTAGGACCACCTGCCAGATCAGGATTTTTCTCCTGGTCTGGCGGCCAGTCCAGCGGTGGTTTTAGAGTGGCGGTCTGTCAGGCTCATTAAAGAGCCTAACAGGCAGAATGCTGCCCTCAGAGCGTCCCCTGCACCTAAGTGCGCGGTGTGATATACATGCCACGCTGTGCAGGAACTGGGGGTGCAGATATACAGGGGGGCACTACAAATGCCCCCCTGCATACACCCCCAATCACAGAAGCACATTGGCTTTGTTGTGTCACCACTACCCTTATCATGGTGGTGCAACCACCATGAAAAAGGTGGCAGTGATGCAACTCAAAATATGCTTGGTAGTGGTGCGGCAGCACCACCAGCATATATTGGCTTTGAACCACTGCCAGACTGCAGCGGGATCCTTGATCTACGGTGGTAGCAGGTGTTCAGTGGTGGTCCGACCGGCACACTTATAAGACTGCGGGCAGTCCCCCAGAGTGGCGGTGGCCGTTCATCACCACAAAGGACCTAGATATTTATAATTTCTATAGGGACTGTGAACCTTACATAGTACTGACACATTCAGTTTCAAATCCGAAATTCATGCACACCATTACACAAGTGGCCACTGTAACCAGTGATCAGGGATTCTGATTAATCGAATCATTACCACAGTACATGGATAAATATGTACATGCGAGCTGTCATTCTGGTATATTTAAATTAATTTGCATTTTGGCACTAGGGGTTTGTGAACTGGTAATGTAACAAAGACCCTAGTATGTGCACTGTGATTCATGGTGTCTAGCAAGCAGCTGGAGTCATGGCCTGATGCCTGTATCACTTAAGTCCAAGTGCCATTATTTACAAAACATTCCTGCAATGCAGCAAGTCATCTTGCTGCGCTGAGCTGCGTGAAAGGGTAAGGGCAGGAATGCTCAGTATTTAACATTGCAAGGTGCATTCCTGACCTTTCCTAGTGCTGGCGCTCCTTTGGGTACCTAATCCAATGCAGGCACCCTTGCACCATGGTGCAAGGGTGCCTGTGTTGAAGGCAGCATTGTTTCTGTGCAGGAAGGGAGATCTTCCTGCACAAAAACAATCCCCGGAGGCAATTTCCACTTTCTATGTGTGCTGCAGAATGCAAGAAAGAGGAAAAAAACAAGCAGAGAAAGAAGCATATTTCTCCTTGTTACGTCTCCTCTGGAGAGGCATAGGATTTTGATGCATTTGCAGGTCTACCACTAATTGCAAATATGGAAATGCACCAAAATACATGTGTGGATATGTTGGAACACCCACGCTCCACCCATTTAACGCCTCTCTGGGGCAGAGTAATGCAAGGTAGTGATTTGCTCTGCCTTGCCTTACTCAACGTTTACGAAGCCACGCAGAACCACACAAAGTAAATATTATTCAAGCAACAGCCACACAAACCCATGATAAATATGGACTCATGTCTTTAGACATATATGTATTCCTCCTTATCACATATTATTCATTTAATCCAATTTGCAGAGAGGATAATTCACAGTCAGAATATTTTCCTGGTTGCCCATCCAGCAGGTTCCTAAAGGGCCCCCATGTGTACTGCTTCCAAGATCCCACGCCTTGCAGACCATCTATGCACTACTAGTCCATGACTACACTCATCATTGTAGAAGTAAGTGGTTTCAATGAGGAATCCCATGCATGTTATAAGTCATGTGAGCGATCATGTGGTGAGACGGATATGTTCATTAAAGCAAGGGAGTCAAACCAGCACCAGACTAATACATCCAGTGCTTGGCACACTCTGAGTCATACTTACAAATGTAACTGTAAAGTTTTTCATGCATATTCCAGAATTTACATCTGCTGGCCTATTTCACAAAAAATGTCTAACCTGCATGTGCTACTTACCCATGCTGCACAAAGAGTCACAGGTGAATGATGTACATGATAATTCTCACTAACTTCTGCTTTACTTTTTTTTTTTTTTTTTTTTTTTGTCCTCATCTCACCTATAAACTGCTAGCAGGACATAACCGGTCAGTTTTAATAATGGGGCGCCCTCCGACCGCCTGCCATTGTTTAGGTTATCCAACCAATCCCCTTTTGTCGTCCGGGATTTAGGTGTTAATCATAGGACCATGGTATTTATCGACCATTAGCAACTGCAGAATGGAATCAACAGAGTCTCAATTCCTGGCCCAGACGAACAAAGGGTGCCCAAAGTGAAGGAAGGCTAGGGCTGGAACTCATAACATCTAACCGGGCCATAGCCAGTGCTGATTTTAACCAGTCTTCTACTTTCGGGGGGAGGGGGTCTTTCCACCTGAAACATATCTCCCTTCGGGCCAGCAAAATCAAACATAATAACAGCCCTCTGAGTGGTTGAGCCAAACCGGCAGTGGACACCTGGTCGTTGGCAAAAAAGATCAGAGAGCCGTTCAACACGATATCTATTCCGAAGGTCATACATAAGTATCTGCACACCCCTTCCCAGTATTTTCCCAATTCAGCGCATTCAAAAAAGATGTGTACGTCGTTGGCTTTAGGGAGTGAGCACCTGGGGCATCTCGGCTCCGGGTCTGGGGCAAATTTCGAGATCTTCTCCGGAGTATAGTAAATTCGATTAGAAACAAAAAAGTGATTTCTCTTCAGACTGGCAGATTTTGTGTATTTATAAAGCAGGGTCATGGAGGGTTCCAGGAGGCTCCCAATATCTGGATCAAAGGGAGAGTCATTCCAGGCTGAAACCTGATGTGGAATACCAACGTCATCTGCGTTGATCAGGAGCCTGTACCAGATAGAGATTTCCTTCTTAAGATGTTGAATGTTCTTGAGAGCATCTTCCACCTCACCATTTCCCCTTAGATTCTCCTTCTCCGTTTCAAACCATGATTTTAGTTGAATAAACTTGAACCTCGAGAACCCCGAGCCTATTCTTGCTTTCAATACCTCCCAAGGATGTATGCCATTTTCATCCCCCAACTCAGACCAAGTCGCGACCCCGGCTCTTTTAATTGGGAGTGCCATACTATCCTGGAGGCAGGGGGGGGTCCCCGGAGAGTCCCAGATCGGTGCCTGATCGGAGTAGTAACCTATCCCACATTTGGAGCGGATGAAATACCAGACCTCCAAGGCATTTTTGATCACCTTCAGCCTTACTCGTTTGAAGAATTTTGGGGAGCCAAACTTGTAAAGAAACCCTGCTTTATTCCCCCCGCCTTCAGTACTGACCGACTCCCCCAGCAACTTACCCCAGGCACATACTTCTGCTTTACTAACTCAATGCATGAGTGCTCTACAGATTGCATACATGATCGATTTGTAAAAAAAAAAATGGATTAACTCCAATAGATAATAGTACATTTAGGATTTTTTTTTAATTCACAAAGATTCTAGGAATACTAAGATACATAGGTATTTTCACATTCATAAATGTACATCTTGTACATTTGTGAATGTGCAAATGCTTATTAGAAGTGCATTTGGATTGTCCAACCTTTCGATTTTATTTTTCTTCACAGGGAAAATGTTTCTCCTTGCTGATAATGTCTTAGTGCTTATTTTGTGGCAGTGTTTACAAGTGCTCGACATCCGCACATAACACCCTCACCTATTTATTCACCACATGGTGGCGCTGTGTGCCTATTTTTCAGTAGAATTGTGAGGGACCATTTAATATACTTTAAACACGCACTGGCATTTGACAGCAGTGGCAGGAGTTGGGCACGTGCCAGCTGCAGTGGGCTCCCGAGAAATACTTTGGTCCCAGGCACTTTGTTTTTAACAAATTAAGGGGCATATTATCAAGACAGGCGATAAAATTATCGCAGTTTTAGCGGCAGAAAACTGCCGCTAAAACGGCGATAATGGACTTGATAATATGCTCTATCGAATTCCAATTGAAGCCCATGTTAGATGTCCTTCACATCTAACCTGGGCTTCAATTGCAGTTTTCTGCCGCTAAAGCGACGAAAATGTTATCGCCTGGCTTGATAATATGCCCCACAGTACTGGTCCTTCCTCTACACCCTCGCCAATATTTTCCTCATTCTCTCTGTAGCTATGGATGTGCAGGAAGTTATCTCCAACCGTATCCAAAGAGGAAAATGGCCTCAAATACCTTGGTGAATACTCCAGACTTATAAGTTTGTGGGTGTTGGCAAACTTTTCCTTGTGTCCCCATCCTAGAAGGTTTACTCCTAGTCAATCGGAGCAAAGTTCTTTTACATACAATAAAATGAATTCTATGTACACGTAATTTTATTAGTGAGTAAATCAGTTTAGTTTACCAGTGAAATTCACATTTTCTGATTTCTACATGTGAGGTTGAACTACCCACTCATGCAGGGTGCAATCCGATTTTTTATGGCTTTGTGAATCAGGTCCTTCATTGAAATTCAAAAACATTTTTAATTGACATTTGATTGTTTTCGAAGTGATTTAATGCCCTTTTCACATTTGTAGCACCTTTTCCACAAGTATCTCTGAGGTTTAGCAACTGTCTGTAAATCGCCACTAGCTCTACATTTAGTGGGCATTACGTACATTAGCAAGGGATTTCCCTCATCACATCTTTCAAACACAGCGCTGAGCATTCACAGAGAACCCCTAACATGAATGCCATGCAGTGGCGGCTGGTGACATTTGAAAGTGGTGAGCGTCAAATTATTGACGTTCCGCACTGCGGTGAGCGAGTGTAGCAAGCGTGCCCGAACAACCGATAGGGGCTGGGTGGGAGAAAATTTTGAAAAAAGAGTGGACAAATGGTGCATTTTCAAGCAAATTTGAGAAAGCAGGAAGGTTAATAAAGCAATACGATTTAATTATCATTTAAGAAATCGTCAATTTTTATGACCTATAGAGGACAATCTTTGCCAGAAGCACCAAGGAATGCCCTACACTTCTACTGTTCCTCGTGTCCAGCCTTATGTAAAAACTCCATAGGTATGAGTGAACCTACAGAAACATGATTCAACTGAGACATAGAACTTAGAAAACCAACAGAAATATCTCACTGTGACCCCACGGCACAAAAAGATACCATGTCAATGTGCAAGCGCCGCAAAAGTGTACAGAAACAACCAGCAGTAAAATCATAGCAGAACAGCATAAACAACGCACTGTGAATTCAAGTCACAGAATCGAATTCACACTGTGAAATAACAGCACAGCATACCCTTAAAGACATCTCTCTGCACCATCTGAGAAAAGCAAACACGTGGACAGCATAAATACACAACATTTTATACTGTTAGCAGAGGAAATCACAAATATGTAAAACTCTTCCTGGTTTTTTGGTGCATGAAAACATGTACCTAAACATCTCATTTTCACATCTGCCCGAATGGATCAGACCTAGACAAACATTTCTATGACTTTATAAAAAAGCAAATCAGAGAGGCACACACATTTGACGGGGCAACGACGAAAAAACACAGAGACAACTTGTTGTGACTTCAGAAAAACAGAGGACACAAATGGACGCACCGCCACTGAAATAAAACCGGAGTTGCTGTAGTACATTAGCAACAACAACAAAAATATATGGACAACATCATTATTTTCGGTCTCTGGTACACCGTTTGACACCCTGTCCACGAAAGGCATACCTATGGAGTCCGCAGCTCACAGCAAGGAAGGCCGGTGCTTGAGGCGCCCCCTGTTGAAGTAGAAACCACGTCACACTTGCCTTTGGCAAAGTAAACGGCTGTTGAAAGACCCCCTCCAAGCGCTAAAACGTGTATACACAGTCTGCCGCATTAACTGTGATATCGCGGTCTGCTGCTTGGTCGCTGTACGCAACAGGCCACACAAAACACAAGGGACACAGAATGACACGCACACACGCTGTGATAGTGTGTCGGGAGCTGAACCCCGTGCGGTTCCTCCCCATTTATTATGCACCCTGCAGGCATTGCCTGACCCGCGGATGACGTGACATCCTCATCCGGCCAACACGCCGTAAAGTAAGACTGCTGACCCACTACATTAATAAGGGTAACCATAATAATATGCCGGTCCCATCATAAATTACGCTGTTTACGTCCTGACTTTTCAGTCACCCTACAGCCCGCTTCAGAATTATTCGCCCCCTTGTCTATTAAGGGACATGAGCTATTTTACTTTTGATTGTAATCCTTCCCCAGAAAATATTTTATAGCTGAAACTGGGAATATAAAATGTAAGCCCAGTGATTCTTTTAAAGAGGGAAAATGTTTTGGGGATGGGGATCTAAGATGACGTGTTCGTGTTCTGAATCATAATAGTGGAGGAAGAGGGGACGATTGGGAAGAACCTCAAATCAGTGTAACATCACAACATACACTGCAATGTCGCTGCAACCCTCTGCTGACCAGCTTTCAAATGGACATCCCTCTGCCCTTTCCGAAAGTGTTAGAGAAACGCCGAGGACCAGCAAACCCGATGAGAATTGTACTTTTAACCACATATAAGGAAAATACAACATTACAAATCACTCGCATGAAAACAAAGTGAAAACCAGACCCCAGGGATTTGGAAAGCGCATGCAGTGTTTGCGCGGCATAACCTGGGAGCAGTACAGGCGGGTTCAGTTCCTAGCACACAGGCACATGCCCGGCAGCTATGGCCTGGCAGGCCCCCAGCAGAACGCCCTGCTCAGACACAGTGAATCCTCTGTAGCGAGAGTCGGGGAACAAAGGGATCTTCATTAACACTTTGAAAGCCCTGCAGTGGACCAGGGGCCCATCATGTAAATAAAACCTCCTGCCGGGGCACGTGAAGCAGCCATGGCATTTGTATGTGAAGCACACCCCGTGAAACGGCATGTGAATAAAACCCACCTGGCACTCGCTTGTAAATCACAAACATTGTATAACGTGATGTGTGTAAACAGATTTGAATAGCTCGCCTGATGAATGCGAACAAATCATACAAGGATTCTGAAAAGTGGTTTCATTAAAACGGAGTGGCACACGCATCTGAAGCACATACTTTAAACCACAAAGGGTAACTTAAACCTCCTAGATTCGCTTCTTGTCACCGTCTGATTTTTAATGCATATACCTGAATAACCTGTTATGCCTTTGGCCTACAACGGCCTTTCCTATGTATTGTAAATTGATGCATATGGCCATAATTTGCAATCAGTCGCGGCTCGCGGGGGGGTCGCGCACGGGGGGGAATGAAATATATTAAACAAAAAACTTACCTCACAGCCGGTCCACGCCACCTCTCAGACCTCTGCTCCCCTGGGCGCCTTCACGAACGGCACTGGAGGGGCCTGCCAATCCTGGCGCTGCCAGCAGCGCCAGGATTGGCTGAGGGCACAGCTTACGCTACGCCCAACGCCTGCCCATTAGGAGACCGAGGGGCTCCTAATGGGCATGCGCAAGCCAGTGCAAACACAAGTGCGCATGACTGGGCACGGGTGAAAATTCGCTCACCTTCCCCACTCATGTGCACTTGTGCTGCTGCCTGTTGCCCCTGGTCTAACAATCATGTCAGTCAACATGATGCCGGACCGCCCACCCCCTTCAGACTCTGAAGGGGGTGGGCGGTCCGACGTCATGCTGACTGACATGATTGTCAGTTGGTTCTCCCTCGGCGTCTTTGAACTTAAGTAAACTGATTCAGTTTCCTTAAGTTTAGAAATGCCGAGGGAGCTACGGGCGGTGGGGCTATGCCCCAACGCCCCCAATGGACGCACCGCCACTGATGCCATGATTGCATCGCCTTATACCTATGAGAGAGATATTCTGCTGTGGTATATCTACTACATTAATTAAAGATTCTGCTGCGGTATATCTAATACATTAATTAAAGATTCTGCTGTGGTATATCTAATACATCATACTTGTTAGATGCACTGTGAACTGGCTGTACATTAGTCGGGTGGAATAAAAAAATTATTTTGGGTTTCCACCTAGAAAAGTCTTTTGTGATTTGGGACATATGTGACCTGGCACACCTTGGAGGTTGTTCTACAGCACTAATGTGCATATGACCCAAGCAGGGCGACTGCCTGGCATGGAGGCAAAGTCTGTCAGTGACAATATAATTTCAGGACAAAAGGGTAAATGTACAGACACATCTGAGGCGACGTAATATTATAATAGTAATTAAAGTGATGGCATATACAAGTATGAGACAATATATGTTTATGTTCTTTGATCTGTATAATACATAGCAGTATTGAGTAAACATTCCTATATAACTGGACTTATTTAAAAATTATAAACAATAGCAACAATGCACAGGAAGCATAATTTGACCACTGACATAAGGGGCAATTGTTCAGAACACTGTTAAATGTATTTCTCATTTTCAATTAATTCAAGTCCTCATGAGTGGTGAGTTTGAGAGGGCTGAGGTAAAGAGAGGGTGAGAGAGTTAGAGAGAAAGGTGGGGATTTATTATTTTGTGAGGTAGGCAAAGAGGAGATACAGCAATAGAGGTTGAGAGAGTTGAAGTATAGAAAGGTGAGATAAAGTCTGTGTAAAGTTTGGATAGGTGGCCACCTTGGGCTCAGGGTTAACCACACATTCCTTGCTTGATCAATAAAGTGTGATGAAGTGCTGGAAATATAAAGGCCTAGAATATGAATGATAGAGAGCAGTTGGTGAATTTTGATGAACAATAAAGCAATGACTGAACAACTTGAACAAGTTCAGAAGGGAATATGAGTTTTTGAATTTCAACAGGCTTAATGTTATGTTATGTTATGCTATGTTATATTATAATATGTTATGCAGATTTATACAGAACACTATTACTAGAAATTATATCCTGGCACTGAAAAGTTGTGAGTCTAGGCACACTTAGAGCCTAGGGAGACTACTCGAAAAGTCAGGTCTTGAGCTTCTCGCAGAATTCAAGAAGTGAGCAGGAGGTTCTTATGTGCAGCTGCAGGTCATTCCATGCTTTAGGAGGGATGTAGGAGAATACTCGACTGCCAGATCTGGTTGTCTGTATGCGTGGGATTTGTGCATATACGAGTCCCTATGAGTGGAGATGTCTGAAAGGTTTATGAAACAATCGTGATTGTTGCAGTATGCCGGGCCAGTGTTATGTAGTGCCTTGAAAGTGTAGGTGAGGAGTTTGAATTGTGCTTGTTTGTAAATGGGGAGCCAGTGGAGCACCTTCAAGTGTGATGTGATGTGAATGTGGCGTGGGAGGTTCAGAGTGATTCTGGTTACTGAGTTCTGAAGGGGGTGCAGCCTTCTGGTGAGTTTTTTGTTGATCTCAATATAGAGGGTGTTCCCATCGTCCAACCTTTCTGTGGCCAGGACGTGCATGACGGTATTCCAGGTGCTGATTGAGAGCCATATGAATCATTATTTATGTTTTCAATGTGTTTATATGCACTACAAATGTGACCTTCCTACAGACTCAGGGACTCTTCGTGAGCGCCTTAGTCACTGAGGGGTAGATTTAACTGTGGGAAAGTGGATTATTATTTGATGGGGATGTGTGTCATCGCCAAATACCAGGTTCAGTTAGTTCCCAATAGTTTAAACCTAAGATCAATCCTTGGCAACTGCAACACAGAGAAAGCAGGATTAACTTAGTAGAAATTTGTAAAGCATTTATCCATGTCAAAACAGTAGAATACACAGCACATTGAAAGCCCCCCTCTAATTCATAAAATACAGTAACTTTTAATGAACAAGTAGGTAACAAAACAACACAAATTGGATGTAGGTAACCAGAGATAGGATTTTTGGAACTTTTAAATAATTCTAGCCCCAAAAAGTGCAAAATGCAAACTGTGGGTATGCGGTCGAGCTAGACTGGGTCGAAGTCAAAAGATGAGGCTGAACGTGATGGAGTGCGTGTTGGAAACATGCACCAGATTTGTCTTGGTGAAAATTTACCTTCAGAATAAGTTTTTTTCCTGGTGAAAAGTCCTCATTGATGAGGTTATCAGTGAGCTGGAATGCAGGCTGGATCCAAAGAGGGACTCATGTATGGTGGCTGGCTGAAGTGTGGGTGCTTGGTGGGAGCCTCTGCTCCCCCAGGAAGTTCAAGGCGCTCGACAATGAAGGTGGGAAAACTCTGAGCAGGCAAAGTCAGAGGTTTGGCCCATGAGGGCGTCAGGAGTTTGCTGCTCGGCATTGGCCTAAGTTGAGTCCTTTACATTCAGACTTGGAAACTTTTCTGGAAGTCTGAATTCTTTCAGCAGGGCAAACCAGCTAGTTGAGTCCAACCGGCAGTTCAACGTCAGATGCTGCGGCTTGACAGAGGTCTGGTGGTAGCCTCTGGTTCTTTTGGAGAAAAGTCCAGAAAAAGTTTCTGAGTGTCCATTCTTGCAATTTCAAGAGGGAAGGAGTACACTTTAATACCAGCCAATGGTCCAGGACCTCTTGGGCACCACTTATGGGTTAGTACACACTCTTCCAGAAGCCACCTACAGGGTAAGGCCAAATCCAGCTAGAACTAGTCAGCTTGGCTCACAGAGATTTGGGCTTCTTGCAGCTTTTGTTTTCCTGGAACTTAACAGGAGACTAGCCAACTAATCCTTGGAGTTCAGTATTCTGTCCTGGGTACACGAACAGAGGATGTCCAATCATTGGGGTCTCTCGCCACAGGTTTAACAACAGATGCAGTCCTCCACAGGTCCAGAAATGTTCTGAAGAGTGTATTGGAGGAAACTTCTAGCCACTCTGTAAACAATGGGATAAACATTCCCAGGGGTGCACTTACCCACTTTTACAGTACGTCTTGTCTGTTTTCCTGTAAACTACACCACAGTGCTCCTCTCTACTTAAAACCAATATGTCAGAACCTCTCTTCCCTTGTGCAGTGCTCCCTGTGGCCACCCAGAGGTGCCAGAGGTTAGGCTAGTATAACGGGCCAACACTCCCTTGTGGTCACTTAAAACTGGTTCTGGGGGCAGCCCCTCTCTCATAGGGATTGGTTGTCTAGCAGTACAATGGAGAGGTAGGCCTCTTTGTGAGTCACATCTACTTTTGAGAGGTTAGACACCTTTTGAAATGTAAGTAAGTGTTGGGGCACAGCCTAGGTAGCCATCCTGTTAGGGGGGGCAGAATCTCAACTTACCCAAGCCTTCTGTCCACTGTCTGGAATCAATACACATTTCGCTGCAGGAGAGACATTAGGAGTCAAGTGACACAACGCTGGCTTACAGGCACATTTGGCATGGGCAGGAAAATGCCAAATTTGTAAAAGTGGCAATTTCAAAATAGTTACAATCCCACTTGACCATTACATTGGATTTTAAATGACTATTAATTTGAGTCCTTGAGCTCTTGCTATTCTCAAACTGTATCAATGCATTTTAAGATGTGATAGCGTAACTCAGTGTTTTTCTATTGGAGAGCCAGCCTTGCCACAGTGAAAAAAGGCTTTGAGGATGTTTCACTGCCAGGACATGTAGACCTTAGATACTCATGTCCTACTTTTTAAATACCATACACCATTCCCTGTGGTTATTTAGGGGCTAACCAAGGGATGATTTATCGGTATTAAAAAGGTTTAGGCCTGGCAAAATGTTTCTTTTGCCAGGCCGAATTTTCAGTTTTAAAATTGCACACCCATGCAGCTGGCACAAGCCTGATGACATGCTTTGCATTATCACTATATTGGTGGCACAATATGTGCTATAGTCTACTAGTGTCATTTAACTTACAGGCCCTGGTTACCCAAGGTACCATAAACTAGGGACTTCTTGGTGAGTTAAAGGTGCCAATTAGCCTTGTTAGCCAAAAGATTTTAGGGGTCAGAGCACATGCACTGGGACCTGGTTAGCAGGGCCCCTCTGTACATAGTTCAAAACCTACTTCATCAGTCCAAAAGGTGTAATTATGCACAGAGACGCATTTCCTTACACCAACATTTTTTGATGGGTTTGCATCATTACCTGAGCAAAACATTTATTTTGTAGTCACCTTCCAGGGAAAAAATTGTTTTTAGCTGGAAAGTTGCTTGAAAGTCACACAAAGCAGCATTTGGTGCCGCTTTACACGACTTTGAGTCAAAGGAGTTTTCCATGTGTGGTACAAGGGAGTTCCTATTCAATGACCTATTTTTTTTATGCAAAGCGCTATCTATTAACACTAGTGCACTGCCATTCGGCCCAAAAATATCACCCCTTTGAAGCTGGCATCAAAAAGGAGATTTGTTTTTATTCCTCCTAAATTTTACCTCTTTCCGTGCAGCCACGGTACATGCAGGTAACAGCTGTGGGCGGTGGGGCCAGGTTAGGGCGGATTTCGAGGAACGATGCTGAGGGAAAATTAATTATTTACTTAATTTTCCCTCTGCATCGTCCCTCGAAATTCCCCTTACCCAGCCATACCGCCCCACCGCTGTTACCTGCACCGACCGTGGCTCTTTGCATGTATGCTGCACTGCACAACACCCAACCTAACTGGGAAAAGTTTCAGAGTTAGTCTAACCACAATATTTTTTACTGGAAGGGAGCACTTTCAGGAAAAACCTCTGATAAACATGACACAGGCACATTTGCACTATGGTACAAAGGCGTGTGCATGGCACTAGGCAACATGATTGTGCACCAGCACTACGAAGAGAGCCGGACAGTGCCATATCTTAGTATTTAGGGCGCTTTTCTTCTCTCACCTTCTCATGCAATGCACCATGGTCTATACCAGGGTCCAATCACTAAAATAACAGCGTATGCCATAGTTCCAGCATCACCACACAGTAAAGGTAGATACCACAGAGCATTTAGAATAGTTCCAAAATTATATTATAATATTGTTGAAAGACCCTAAATATTTACAACTCTACACCATGTACAGTAACCCATGACATCTAAAATGTACATAGTTCCAATGAATCACAAAAACACCCCTTTGGGTTATGAAAAGACTGCTATCATAGGATTGCAGTGGGGACTTCGGTCCCTTGTGCCCCAGTGCCACTGCACCTATTGTACCATCGATAGCCACTTCAGTGTTCAGGTGTGACAGTTGGTCAACCCAACCAATGGAAATTGGCAGGTCCCTCACTTCCACTTCTGACTCTCCCGCTGAAAAGAAAGTCAGTCTGAGTCATAAACTGTATAGGCAGCTAAGAGCAGTTTTGAAATTTGCCCAGAAAGTGAGGAAAAAAACAGGTCATGCAAAAACCTATCTGTTGTGTAACATGATTGCTAATGTCGGACTCGACCTATTTCAGTCACACACACCCAATCATTCCCGACACGGAGGCCCAGCTTGTGAAAGGTTTAACATCAGATTAGCGTTACTTTTTTAACGCTAAACCTGTTTGGGATTCACAAACCAACGCAAATAAATGTGTGTTGGTTTGTATAGAAATGTAACACAAAGCAGCGTGAAACACCGGTTTGCATTACTTTGCTTTAAGGGGTTGTTAGAGGGATGGTACATGGGCGTTCCCATGCCACCATCTATGCTTTTTCACGCTAAACCCACTACATTAACATTAGTGGAAAGTGTTTAGCACCAAAAATTAACGCCACTGAAAAGCAGGCATTAAACAGAGAAATATTTACAAAAATGCATTTGGACATGTCTAGGGATAGTATTTTGTACAGGAAGGCTACCCTTCCTGTACAAAACCTATGCTTGACTCAGGCACGCACCCTAGCGCCTTGGCGCCAAGGTGTGTGCCTGGTGCACAGCAGCTGAAATCAGCACTTGCGCTAGGGAGAGGGGAGGAGAGTGTCATTTATCTGTGAATATGGCTCTCCTCTGCTCTCTCCCTGTAACACAACGCAGGGCAGCCTTTTAGGCAGTGTTCAGAATCTGGGCCCGGGTTTCAAACCAGGTGAAAATTACGCACAACGTAAGCTTTTGCTCATCTTTTTGTCGAGTCAAATTTGCCACAAATCGGCCTGACAAACAGTGCTGATAAACTGTTTACACACCTCGGAATCAGGCTTACCATGCTGCATTAGAGTGTCAATCCCGATTTCAGCAGGCATACAATGGACTGAAGGCAATCTTTATTTACTAGGTGGGCTATTTGCATTCAGGAGGCTCCACTATTACAGGACAATATTTCATCAAGGCCTCTCATAGTCTATGCTGCTTACTTCTGCTAAAAAAAGCTGTCAGTTGGTAGTAGGTAAAGTAATTCATACTAGACGAAGAAAGGAAAGCAGGATCACAGGTAAGTCCGACAAAGGGAGCATTAAGCTGGTTCCTGAAGGTGGCCAGGGTCAAATATGTTATCAGTTACAAACGAAAAGAGATCCATATTGTTGTTATAGTTCGATATAAAGCTTGCTTTCTGACAAATTCCTTCCAATCGATGGACAGGCTACGAGAGTACACTGGATAACATAGATGGACGTTTTTGTTTGTATAGATATTAAATAGAAATCAATATATTTTAAGTAATTTATACTTCTTACACACTCTTCAAATGCGAGTGCCGTTCAGCTGAGGAGATGGGATCTCTCTAGAAAAAATCAAAGATGTATTCACCCCGTGATTCTGCAGACAGTTAAACTTATTAATCTCCTCTGGTGCACGCCATAGTAAATAACTCCTCCTAAGAAACCAATGCAGAGAAAGCCAAGATTAGTACCAATGTGAACCAAAACTCGAACAAAAGTAGGAGTCAAAAACAACTGGCCAATGAGTTTCAGTTTTTTCTATTCATGTTTACTATTAATTAACCTGTGGACGCATGAAGACCCATATGTTGCTTATATGAACCTAGCGCCAGCGACATCAGTCGTAGAGAAAATGTTCCAGTATAATCGCGCACTTCTGAATATGATATTGCATAATTCACAGCAATCCTGGTATGACACTTATCGGGGCAATTAAGAAGTAGTGTCTTTTCTTTGTCGCTAATAACCAGAATCAATGTCTAAGTACTAGTGAAAGAGAAGCTGTCCATTCCCTGGAAATGAGTCCCGCTCTCATGAAGCCCTTGCTGCTATTCTCGCGCTAGTGTTATTAAATCCCACATAAAAACAGCAGATGATCACAAACGTAACCGAGCTGCGGATTATTAGGTTTCACTGACACAGTGTTATTGTGTTCCCTCATTCATCCGTCTCCTTTTGCAGACAATGCATCGGGGATTGCCTTTAGGTGGCTTCAGACGCCTTTCTGAAGTTCCTACAGAAGTGCAGATGAGCTCGAGTTAAAAGATGTTCTTCTGGGAGGGGAGGTTGAGGGGGTGGGGGAGGGGGAGCCCAACAACCCCTGCGATCCTGCTCGATATTTATTAGCTTTTAATGATGGTAAGAGAATGATTTTTTAAAATAGTTTGATATTTATGAGAAGGTGCAAAACTTGCTTTGCTCTCTGTTTAGCTACCTTGAAAGCAATTCGTGATACCAATTATCCATCTTACTGTTAATTTAGAAAGCACTTTCTTGGCTTTAATTAGTCTAGAAGTTTTGCAGGCCAATTAATGTGCATTCTTTGACATATAAATGTATTTTTGAACGAACACGTATAGTCAGAACAGGTGAACAGAAGACTGATTCCAAAGCCCCAACGCCGGATACAAAATACATCCTTGAGAATACACTACTAATGAGAATATAAACAGAGTGAAGAACAATTTCCTGTCTTCAGGGATGATGACAAACTCAAGACATATCCATATGCAATCCTTGGGCCGATGCGATTTCCTATTAGTAAATCGCAAACTGTGATGGTCAACAGTCGCAAAAATGCTATTCAGTATTAGGAAGGGACGCCATAAACATCCCCTTTCCTCATACCGAGTCGCATTTTGCCTTCTATACATGGCAAAATGTATTTTACTATTCCCAAACAGCTCGATGGGCCATTTGAGAGCGGAAAAATGCATCTTACATCTGGCCCCTTACCGAATTACATTTAACTTTTGCGATTAGGTATTAGTAAGGGGCCTGTTTAGTGGGTTCCTTCCTAATACAGAAGGATATGAAAGAATGTTTTGCGACTGGAAATGTGGTCCCACCACGTTCACAGTTACCCTCAACTTCAAGTTTGTGGTAACCAATTCACAAACAGGAGGGGGTCTCCAAGTGACCCTTTCCCCTTTGTGAATGTGCACAGCAACATTTTCTGAGAGCAGAGAGTGGTCCCACTGACCACAGCCTACTTTAAAAAAATGAAAAGGTAGCTTTTGATTCCTATTTTTGAAATGCATCCAGTTTTCCTGTAAGAAAAACGGGATGCATTACAAAAACAAAATATATTAATTTATTTAAAAAGTAATCATAGACATGGTGGTCTGCTGACCCCTGCAGGCCACCATCCCTTTGATTGTAGCCATTTACAATGGATCGCAAATTGTGGCCGGTCCATTTGCGACCCTCTGTGAATAGCTAACAGTGTCAAACAGACTGTTGTGCATCGCAGAGTGTGATTTCCTAAGAGAGAATCACCAAAATGCTCTACTAGGAAATCACAAACACTCAATTTTGTACATCAGGCACAAAGTCTTTAAACTGGGAAATCAAACACAAGCAGGTTTTTGCAGTGAAATGTGGCAGTTTTAGAGAATGCTGTTGATCGCATGAAAAGGGAGTATTACACAATTACAAATGCATTATATAGTAGTTTAAAAGATATAAAGAAAAGAATGTATCAGCAGCGGGCATACAGAAAGTCAATTGTGGGCATCCGCAATCTCTTGAGGAACCTTCAGCTTGGCAGTCAAGTAAAAAAGTGGCCATGGCCCCTAATATACTAATTCAAGCAACGAATATGGTCCCCATTCATTCATTTGTTTGTAAAAAAAAAACAGCTATGTGTGGGGTGCAGTGAGCACCTCCAATTAATGGGCACCGGTGCCACTGCACCAGCTACACTATCGATAGCTAAGCCCCTGCAGGATGAACCTTCACAAACATTTCTTCATGGCTGAATCTGTCATAAACTCTGCCAGGATTCAGGAACCTCAAAGAAAACTACAGGATGCTGCAGGAAGTGAGAGACGGACGCTCAGAAAGGATGTGAGCTAGAAATGCCAAAGGGGATTAGCAAAATAAAAACAAGTAGTATTCATGTTGTCCAGATAAAACAACAAATTACTGTCTACAGTAAGATTTCTTAGTAAAGTAATGCACCCGCTGCAGGCATCTGTGTGTCATCGGAATGCATGCAATGGTGACTCAGCATTTCTTAATTGGTATTCAGTATGAACCCCTAAAGAGTGACTTAATGGTATTTAATATGATGTGGTGACAGCACTGCACTTCTGCTGATCTTTTCAGGGTTTTGTGTAACATCATGATGGGGAAGGTGATCCTCTGAATGGCATAGCTGTGAGTCAGCGACCAACTCATTATTGATAAAGGGGGATCAGTGTTCTGATTTCAGGGGAAATATATTGCTCTTGAGCAAAGATTTGTGGGTGGGGGGGGTAGCTTCATCTGCCTTCTGGGCTTCATTGCCCCTAGAGAAATAAAAACATTGACAGAATATCATGACATAATTTACAAAATCAGGACTCACACAGCCTTCAAATTTCATTGATTCTTTCCCCGCTTTGGATTTCCACACACTGTCCACTATCTCTCTTTTATACTGTCCAAACTTGATTATGCCATTGACCTCTACCACAGATCATCTTTATCAGCTATGAAAAGACCCTACATTGCTTACCAGCTGCCAAAAGATCCACCTTTAAACTGCTTTGTATTACCCGCAAGGATCTACATGGAGGAGGGCCACTTTTCATCAGGAAAAAAAATTGCAAAATAGATGCAACAAAGGAACCTCGGCTCCAAAATCTCAGCATACATGAAAAAAACCATGGGTGGTACATATTTCTCTGTTCAAGGAGTCAAACTATGGAATTCATTACCCCTCAAACATAAGCTCCATGGATAACTATCTTATCTTAGGAAGACTACATAAAAGTTGGCTCTTTCCTACATGACAACCACACTCAAAACACAAATGTACAGCATATGCATGTCTTTTGAAACGTATGATTTGATTATATGTATGTATTTAGATATATTCATTTCTTTTTACAAATAAGTATACTACTTATAGTTTAAAAAAGATATAGATATTCTGATATGTCTGCTTAGCATATGTATATATTACTTATGGTTCATATATATATAATATTATGCTTAATATGTATATAGGTAACTACATAGTTGACATATAAGTTATTTGATTATTTGTTTAAGGATCCTTGTTTTTATTTTATCTATCACAATATGTAAATATGATCATAGCAATTGTATCACATAAGTGCTTCAATATTGAACTATTGGGGGAACTCTAAAATAAAAATGTATAAATATAAATTAACAAATAAAAAAAATGCAATTGCCACCCAAAAAATAATACAAATACAAAATATATGAATTAACTTTATGTACAGTAATTCTTGAAAGTCTGAGTTTCTAAATATTTATCCTTACATGTATTTATGGTGCTTTATATAATACAGCTTTATATCTCTTTATTATTTTCCATATACATGTATACTTTTTTGTGTAGTTATGTATCTAAATATGTATTACTTTACTCCCACTGTAGGGGGAAAAAACATTCAACTCCCTCCAACTCAATACTCTTTGTCTCATTCTATACCTCTTTCATTATATCTTGTACCAGCACTCTCTGACTTATCGTAAACCTCATTTTACTACTATGATCTCACAAATAACACCTTCTAGATCTTTCCCTTCACTTTAGGTTCCGTAGTAGCATACTGTTTGCTAAGAAGCGATTCAATTCCTAGTCAGGGGTAGTAAGGGTTATACAAACACAATTACAGTATGTTAGACCTGACAACCTTAGGTTAGTCTTCCCCCAAACCTTTTGCCTTCCTCCTTCATTTTTTGCTGAGCTTGTTTTTGCTGGCCTTGGGACTCTGCATACTTTACCTTTGCTAATCAGTTCTAAAGTGTATATGCTCATTCCTTAAAATATGGTAACATTGCTTCCCCAAACGGCAAATTTAATTTGCTTGTCAGTCCGTAGTAAAGTGACACTACTTGTGCCCAGGGCCCATTTAAATGCGACTAGTGGGCCTGGAGCACTGATTGTGCCACCCACATAAGCAGCACTTTAAACATTTCTCAGGCCTGCCGTTGCAGCCTCTGTGTGCAGTTTTTAAACTGTGATTTTGACCTGGCAAAATAAAGCTTTGGCCAGCCCAAACCTTCTTTTTTAATACATATGTCACCCCTAAGGTAGACTCTGAACATTCCAGAGAGCAGGATGCAGTGTATTTAAAAGTAATACGTTTTACATTTCCTGGTACTGAAAAATTCTTATATAAATTTTTCACTACTGCAAGGCCTACCTCTCCTATAGGATAACATTTGAGTTACCTTACTGCATTTAATAAGATGTAATTTGCAAATGGGAGGAGGTAAGCAGTTCATGTTTGGTGTCTTTGGAATTGTAATGAAAAATTCTAACTCATGGTAAGGTTGGATTTTAAACAATTTTGAAAATGCCACTTTTATAAATTTTGTATTTTCCTGTCTTAGACATTCAGTGCCTGCAGTCTGTACCTGGGTCACTTCACTGGGTGTAACCGACAGTTGAGCTTGGTGTTTTCCTCCTAGTTTGCTACACATAATAGGAAGCTTAGGAGTGCATGGATGGGTTATCACTGGCAGGATAGGAGGGAGGAGCTGGGCACAGTCCCTCGTATACTTGAAAAGGCAGTATCTTGCCTCCACACAAAGGGCTGCACATCCCCTGTAGTTAGTTTGGAGCCAGGACAGAGAAGGCAGGATGCCAGGGGACTTCAAGGGAATATCTAGAAACTTCACTCACCTTCCAGAGGAAGGGTACTAGGTATGAATATGGGACGATAGACACCATGTCAGAACACGTCTGGACCTGTGGATACTCTGCGACGAAGAACGAATGCTGTGAAGCTGAATGGACTGCGACTCTGCTGAACTGCTGCTCTGAAAGACTGCTGCTCAACTGTGCTGACCTACTGCCTGCTGCCCTTTTGCATGGGTGAGAAGGACTGGACCTGCATTTCTTGAACTTAGAACCCTAGAGTGACTCCAAGGGCTAGTTTGCTGGCCTATTGATCTGAAACTTCAGGGACACAACCGGCTTCCAACAACCTTGCACCTGGACTCTGCCATCTGTGATTCTACCCTGCCATATGGTGCCACCCCAGTTCAGGAGGCTTAAAAGTGGGCTTAAGGTACTTTGTCAGCCACTGTGGATACAGCAGAACTGATGCATATCCTCTGCTGAATACCTCAACCCCAAGCAGAACCAACGCATTGCAGCTACTGCATGGATTGGAACCGCCACAACGACCCACATCACAGCTTATCACCACATTGGGACCATCCCTGAATGGCACATCCATGGTGCAGGCCTTCGCATCCCTAATCAATGGCAGCCTTGAGAACAACGCAGTACCTCGTTCTGCAGCCCCACCAAATCTTGGAACTGACACATTGCTCCGACTGTGTGACACATCTTTGACATGGATCCTCGCAATACTCAGCAACCAGGATTTAAGGAATTTGGCTCAGGTGGCCTAGCCGGGTCCCTGTAGCCAGCACATGCTCCACCGCGGACAGCCCAAGCATTTGACTTTGTTCCCTCCTGGAGTTACCAGACATCCACAGTTGACGCTTTACACCTTTTGGCACAATTTTGACTAAACTCTTTAAAATGTAATGTCTTCGATTCTACTGATTGGATTTTGGTCTTTTTGGTTTTGTTATTTTTATTCCAAATATCTCTATTTGTCTAACTCTGTTGTGGGAGGCTTTTGTCGTGTGCTTTCACTGGGTTACTGTTTGAAATGACGCAAAAATACTTTACACATTACCTATGAGGTTAGCCTGACTGGTGTGTGCCACCTATTGAAAGGTTGAGAAGAGGTATATTTAGGTAATGCTTATGACTTCACTCTCAGAAAAATTGTAATTGATGCTTGAGAAGGGTTGGAGCCCCCCCTCAACCAGTAACCCAATTTCTTACACAATAACATACGGGTTAAGGGAGCAGACAGGCAAGCTTTCTCTCAGACCACACAGAACATCCAGCCTTAGAGCTAAGATTGAAGAAATCCCATCTGGATTGCTTAGAATTATACATCCAAGTCTGAGATAGCGAAGCTATTGCTCATGTGACACAGAGATTTCAATCTCAGGCTCCAACAGCAGTACCATTGCACCGGTTAAAATCTCAGACAACACCATTACTGCTCAGTTCACACAGAGCTGGCAAACTGAAGTCTTAGACAGCAAAGATATTAAGCAGAACATAGATCAATCAAGCAAGTTGTTCAGGGTCATATCAAATGTCATCAGATAGCTGGACATTATTGCTGAAGTCCAGTGCATGTGTCACTGTCAGTCCTCCACGTAGCCCAGCTAGTTCTTTGATCAATGCTCCATTAAGTAACTTCAAAACTTTGATTTCACTTTTATCACTTTCTTTAGTGTCAAATAGGCAGCAAATCTGGCTCTGATATAATCCATATTTACACATCATTTACACACAATCACCCATCACTATGACCGCCCCTTACTTTTTCTCTTCTTGTTTTCTTTCTTCTACCCTCACACTCTTTTTCTTGACTTTTTCACTAATCCCAAGACTTTTATGTAAGAGGGTGTTACTTTTTATACATTTTAGCTAACAACACCTTCCTTGTTAGGATTGATAAGCACATTTTTATATGAAAAATGCAAACCTACAAGATACTGTTGACAAAAAAGCCAGGACTGAAGGAAGGTGTCACAAATGTTACTTCCGATTATATTATGATAATGTCTGTGCTTAAAACCTCCCTAGCTGACTATGATTTAAGGATTGAACAATCAATGTGGGGGGTGGAAGCAATTGGAATGATCACTCGGATTCCATACTTATATGTCTAAGTCAAGAGAAAGTGATCGCACGGATCGTCCAGAGTTTTCAGGTACTGTTTCTCTATCTGAAACCCTCAACCAAAATTTACTACTGGTGGTGTTAAGTGATCACCACTATGGTGTAGTATCGGGCAGAGTCATCATTGAGTTTCGCACCTAGCTACTATCTTCCCTATGTGAGTTCTGCCTCCTTCCAAGGGAAAGTACTAGAGAGATCTGTGTGAAAAGTTAAAATTGCCTCCTGTGTCCCAAGACATAACTTTAATATGGGTGTGGTACACAGTGGTAAAACATAACATGTCTATTTGTTAAGTCCACGTTCACCTTGAAGGGTATCTTGGCGCTGAGTAACAGATGTTTATTGTTACCCAACTCAATGGTTAAAAGGTGGGTGGTGATGTTCCCGGGATGTGTAAATTATCCCTAGCATCAAATAAAATGTATGCTATAAACATTCATTATGTCATCTTCTCATTTTTATACACAGTCTCTAATTCCTCAGGAAGACCAAATTTGTTTGGTGCATCAGCGTTGCCAGTGGTCAGATTTGTATCAGAGTTCTCTTATGAGTCTGAAGTCATGCACTAATGGGCATCATGAAATTTTAAAAGTACTTGCAAACAACTATTAAAATACTTAGATTAGAAACCTATAAGCGAGTATAACACATTAAGGGGCTGATTTCAATCCAATCAACTCGGTCCTGAGACTGACCAATACCCGGTCGGCGGTTCCGACTGGCCCATTACAATGTAACTGAACACTGTTCGGTCACATTCCCTTTTCCTCAATGGGGGCTCGTGCTCCGACCATAAACCGGTCGTAACACAAGCTCCCATTGAGAAAAGAGAGGTGCACTGCAAGGTGCCTGCCATAAGGTGCAGGAATCTACAGGGGGGCACCATCGGCCTCCAACCAGAGCCTATGCACCAAAGGGGGCCCTGCTGTGGGCCCCCAAACACACTTTACGACATGGTTTCCATGTCAGACCGGCCGGCATGGAAACCATTTCGGAAACCGTGCATCATAATCTCAAGGGCGGAAAAGCCCGTCCTTGAGATTACTGGCCAGCTTCCGACTGGCTGATGAGCTCTCCAAGCATGTTGGAAGCCAAAAAGAATGACCGGCTGGTTTGCTTTAGGACCGCCTCCATCATTATGAGGCGGGCAGAAAGTAAACCGCGTGGCCCCTTATGAGATGACTCTGAAGGCTCCGTCCTCAGGTCGGAGGCTTTACATGCTGCATCGTAAGCGGAACCTATGTGTAAAATGAAAGTTATAATCAAAACATAATCGTGAAAACAGGGTGTTGTGAATTCCTTTATTTGTTCAGTCATGTTCTGACCGACTGGTGTTTCCAAAGGGGAAACAGACATACAATAGACATTACATCAAACAAGATATGTTATTTCAGGTATACATTGATGTTACTTTGTTTTACCTTAATATGATGTGTCATTCATCTCATAGGTCCAGGGTGAGGTGAGGGTGTCTTGACATATCTGAAATAGAGGGATAAAGCCAAAGGTGCTTTGTTTATATACAGTGTTCCCCCTAAATTACAGCTCGTCATGTGCAAAGTGATGCAGCTATTGTGCCTTCTCTGTTTGTAATTTATTGAATGCTGTGGTGCTAAGATTCTGTCAGTTTTGTCTGATATTGCACCTTACTCGTATGGTGACAGTTCGATGTGCCCTGCATTTTCCTCGTATATTTGGGGCTTAGAAATGTTTTAGACTGCCAAGATCTCCAGAGCGGCAGTGGGACCTCATGCAAAGGTTTCCGATTGCAATGTAGCTTCATCGGATACAGCTTTAGGGATACCCCACTGAAGGATTTTTAGCTCCATAAAGAAGACTGAGGGCCAGATTCAGAGTTTGGCAGATTGGTACTCTGTCACAAATGTGATAGATATCCTGTCCTCTGTATTACAAGTGCCTTATATTTTAAGGCACTTACAATAGGGCTTGGTGTAGCTGACCAGCACTCCAATGAGATTGGCCTGAAATCATGCCTATGTCCTGGTCAACTGTGAAAAGTGAATACTGATTGTCACCTTACATTTTTGTTAATATTGAAGTAAATGTACATGACAATACATGTATATTAAAAAATGAGATTAAGCCTCTGTTGTATAAATCTCCTGAGATGACCCTTCCATCAACACCGAGAAAGAAGTATGTTAAAAGGAAGGCCCTGCGACCAATGCATGAGGTTACTGATTAACAGATCACAGGTAAGGTGGAAAGTAACCAGCCGGACAAACACATGCACAGGAAAGCCCCTAAATAATCCCACAGACAGGCAGCACCTCCACAATGATCCTAGGAGATTGGCCCCAACAAAGCACACATGGCCAGAGGGGTGCCGCATTTCCAAAACACTATAAAGGTAGATCCCACATGAAGTTAAAAACATGTATCTAATCACACACAGCACATGCAGTGATCACACGCTATCCATACCGGACATCTGAACACTTCACCCACTGGCACTCGTGTCTACAAAAGGTCAGAACCCAGCTGCATTCCTGAATTGACTATGCCTGCATTCCTTTCTCTAAGATAAGATCTAAATTGAACAAAGACTGTATATAAATGCACTCAGAATTAATGTAGGTTGGGATGGCCCTCAGACCTGTTTCTGTGGATGTTTCCAGGCTGGAGTGTTAAATTTGCCAACTGTTCCTGTTTTTCCAAATGCCTCTTGTCTTTTGTTTTTTCAAGGTAAATTCATATCCCAGCATCATTTTGGTGAACCAGCCAGGATAGATTGGTTCTTCAAGCCTGATTGCAGCCGAAGGAAAAGGACCCTACCCAAACGGATTCGCAATTGATTGAAAGGTCTGCTGAATCTGCTGGGCGGAGGTCCAGCTTGAATGTTAAGTCATAGTAATTAAACGTAGACAGCATCAAATGATGGAAATTACATCTTTATTTATGTACAGGATAACATGAGACCCCATCGACCAACATCGGGTCTGGGATGTGTCTTCATCCAAACTACTCACAAATCCAACAATAACATTCTTGATATAGAATATCACATACCTTTCCCACTTAATGTAATGAAACAAGGATAAAGATACATGAACATATATACAACAATTACCTGACTTCATTCATAATCTTGCAAACGCATTGGCCTTCTCTTTACATGTTGCGGTCTGAGAATAGCATCCTCCCCACCAATTCCCTTTCTACTAGGAGCACAATGCCTTTCTTCCACAGGGATACATTTGGCAACTCTGTTCAAATTCCAGATCTTGGGATCATAAGTTTTTACAGCATTCTTGAATACTTTTGCAACCTGGAATGGTTGACTGACCTTGGAAAATTTACCACCATCTTTTCTTGGGAATTTGATTTTAATCCAATTCCATATACCTACTACTGTTTGCTTAACTGTTTTGCGTCTGCCATATAATTCTTCTTCTTGCAATTTCTTACTTTCTTCCCTTTCATGGCAACATTCCACATCTAACACATGATCATTTGCTTTGTTCTGCTTCCTGTTCACCCAATATGGAACAATGTCAATGTTGGGAACTCTCCCCCTGTACAGGCAAAATAGTGATATCGCAGTGATGGAATGAGGTGTCAGGCGATCTGCTCAGATTGCTTTTCTCATACCAACCTCCCAATCAACCCCACAAACCAACGATTGTTGCAAACGTTCCTTCAACTCTTTAATAAAGCGTTCAATGACACCATTTGTCTCTGGGAGGTAGATAGAGAGCTGCTTTATTATGTTTGATACTTCTTTCACTTAAAAACTCATCCACAACACACAAGGTGAGTTGGACACCATTATCAGTCGTAATGCTAGAAGGACAACCTTCTCTCTCAAACAGCTCTTCTAAAAATATTAATATATCCTTCGACTCAATCGAGTTGACCACTTTAATTTCTGGCCAGCTTGAAAACATCTCCAAACACACCAAAACATACTTATCACAAGTCTTTGCTTTTACCATCCCCAGAATGTCTAAAGCAATATCCACTCATGGATCTGCATCTTGCTGTCATACCAACATGGGTTGTGTTCTGCATTTTAACACTATATCACGCCTCATACACTCAATACAATTTCTAGATTTTCTCTCTATCCCTCTCTAACTCATTCCTTAGTTTTAGAAATACCCATATGACTAGCATGGGCAGAATCAACTAATGTTTCACTCAGCTTAAACTGCAGTATCAATTTGTTTCCCCTTAACAAAAGGTCATCCACAACCGATAATTGACCTCTTACTTCCCAAAATCAAGACGTGTCATCATCACCGTTGTTTCTTATGTTCCATCCTTCAGTCACTAACTTTTTTATTTTTTGCAAACCAACATCCTCTTGTAGTTCTCTTTTCCACTCATGTTCTTGTACAATCCCTTCTGTTATCAAACACACATTCATTTCTTCATCAAACACTTCTCCACCAAAACACTCATCCATCAGATTTTCTTCTATCTCCTGCACGTGACAAACTCTTTGCTTGCAAATTATTAGCTCCTGGCACATAGGACATATCAAAATCAAATTCCTGAAGAGTGACCACCCACTTGGAAATATGACGGGGCATTTGATCAATGCCCTTCTTGGAGAAGAACTCTTTATTTAAGTCCCTATAGGAATTTCCTCAATTTCCTGACTGCCCATAATACACCCAGAGCTTCTTTTTCAATTACATAATAATTGGTTTCTGCCCCTCTAAGTCCACATGAAACAAAAAGAATCATTCTACACACACCTCTAGATTTTTGTAAATAGACTGCTCTAAGTCCTTTGGAGCTGGTATCGCTCATGATGATTGTTTCATCATTTGTGTCAACGTTTCCTAGATCTACAGCAGTCTCAAGACTGGATTTCATTCCTCAACCTCATACTGACAGACCTTACACCACACAAATTCTTTGCCTGTCTTCCAAAGTAATGTCATGCATTGTGTTCTCTGCACAAATTTTGGTACACATTTCTGATAGAATTCTGCCATACCCAAGAAGTTTGCCAGATCTTCTTTAAATACAGGAGATGAAAAATTCTTGATAGTCTCCTCCAGGCTATTTTCAGGACAAATCTCCGTACCTGACCCCATAGGGTCTCGTCCAGTTCCTCTTCACGACCTGCAGTCCACGTTGTGTAGAGATGTCTCCAAATTCCTCGTCGCCAATGTTAAATTGTAGTAATTAAATGCACACAGCATCAGATGATGGAAATAACATCTTCTTTATTTGGATACAGGAAAACGAGACCCCCATCCAACAACATCGGTCTGGGCTTTGTCTTAATCCAAACTTACCACAATTCCAACAATAACATTCTAGTGATGATGTAGCTATTACAATAGCAACATCTTCACCACATAGAAACAGAACTCCACAGTTGCTTATAGCAGTGGTAAATGTAGAGATAGAATACACACAGACGTCAGTGCATAAGACTACATCTGACTCTTAGTCCCAGCATTTGGCGTATGGCAAATTAGGAAGAAGAGCAAAGATGTAACCTGAGCGCCCTGCCACTAACAGAAATCTGACATATTACACATTTCATGGGTCTGAACTGATAAGTCACAAGGCGGCCTCGGAGGCGATCCCATGCAGGTCACCTTTCTTCGATAGCCAACAAGCTAGAAAAGGTGAAGGTTGTTTGTCCCCCTGGGTGTAATACAGGTTCGAGGCCTCACTGCTTGGACCTCTGGGTGTAACATGGAAGGTATGCATAGGTCCTGGCTGTGAAAAAGGGCCAACAACTCAATCTTATTATTTGGTCTAAAGGGTTTTTTCACTGTTGTCAGTTTCTTAACACTGGTAGTATCTGAAAGAAGTGAGAGGTGTTCTTCGCTTGTACCACTAGGGTTGAAACATCAGGTATGCATGACCCCTGGGTATGACATGGGGTGTTATTCGAACATTAGGGAAAATATGGAACTTGGAGATTAGGCGTAGCCTGTGCTTGGCCAATAAGGGCTTGTGGTTGTTGAGTTGTTCCTTCTTCTCCACATACAATGTTGCTATCTTAGTACCAGATACAATATTGACTATTGGGCTCATTTAGTCCTGTGTACCACGCAGAGCCTTCATTCATCGTCGAGCAGCATGCAAAAGAAGCAGGCTAATTTTTTTTTTACAAAGTCACTATTTTTTCTGTCAGTTTTTATTGCTCAATTTCTCTCTCTCTCTCTCTCCTTTTCCCTGTCCCTCTCTCTCTCTCCCTCTCTCTCTTGTCCATCATTTCAGTTCTCAGAGTAACATTCACGTTGTGTCTTGTTAATGACTTAATATACACATGAAGACGTCGCCATTCCCATAAACTGTTGTTCCATATCTGCTGAAAACAATTCACACTGTTTCGAATTTAACTATTGCACTTTCTTTCAGGTTGAGACCCTTTATATGCATTATTGTTTTGTTTTTGTGAAAAGTCTGTTTTCGATGCATATTTGTCTAAAACTGAGCTTGTAATAAATAGTTATTGCTGGAATAATCCTGTGTACATATTTTCCCAAAATCAGAGTAGTAATTTAGGATTATTGTCACCCGAGAAGTTAGAATATACTGTTCCCTTGAAAAGTTCCCAACTAACTTATGGAGTCAGCTCTAACCCACATGCAAACTAGGTTTCTCACACAGGCTCAAAAACTAGATATGGTTTGTTGTGAACAACACACACACACTAAGGCATACGTGTTCCCCTGACCAGAGGAGCGAATGTTCAACACCAATAGAATAGAACACATGATGACACACATTTGAACGAAATATGTAGGCCAAAAAAAAGGTAGAAGAGAGGCACAGCTAGAACTATGGGCCAACTTCAATGTGGCCCAGAATGATAATCCTGTCTCAAAACATGAAAGTATGGCTTCTGCACCTCCCCCACCATATATGGGAGGGAAGGTGCTCTCTCTGATGCCTGCCACCCTAGCCACTTCTGCAACAGGATACACCTACCCACCGGTTGTGGGAGCAGGAGGGCCCCCACTGGACAGCGACCCTCTAGATCTAGGACTGGGAGGATACCAGACTGCCAAGCCCAGGTGATTCCAGTCTCACCCCAGATTGGTGCTTGGGTTCCCTGAAGCTAGACCCCCCATCCATTGCATTCAACACATCAAGCCCTCCCCCCAGCGGCACTGGGAACCTGCTCTCCAGCCTGGCCATTACAACGCTCTCACATGTCCGGGAGGTTCTTTGCAATTGTGGACAGAGACACCACTAGTGAGGTCAAGGAAATAGGTCGCAGTCCTCCAGGGTCCAACATTGAGGGGGGAGCCACAGGGTATATTTCCCCAGGGTATGATCAGTCAGCGGTAGAGATGACAGAAAGTATGAGGGGAAATACCCACCAAGAAGAACCTTGCACCGCACTGAACAAAGGAGGCAGCCCAGGGGGCAGTTAGAGGAGAGGTGCGAGTTAAGGATGGAAAGAGAGAGAGCTCTTGCAGTGGGAATGCCAAGAGAGAACAGAGCAACACACCCTTCACCAGGGGAGTGTGGGGACAAGCCCAGGGCTCCACAGGGAGAGGGGTCCAAAGAATGACGAGAAGGGAGGTCCCCATTGGGAACCTGAGCCTCACCAGATTGTCAGCATAGGAGACGGGCCTACCAGGCAATAAGGGATCAAGGTAGCCTAGTTCAAACCCAACTAAGCTGTAGGAGAGGTAACATGGCCCCTTTACGTGCACTTGAGGAGAGCAGTAACAAAGATGTCCGCTGCTCCCCCTGAACTCGTTGGTCAGACAAACTGACCCCCAGAGCGATAGCGACTAGAGAGTAAGGCGAGGTCTTTGTTCAACTATTTTGCCACCTGTTAGACCTTTGGATGGAAAGGGAGGGTCAATATGATATACCCTTGCTGGAGGAGGGATCCTTCGAACCAGAGGAAATGGCGGTCATGGAAAACTGCTTCCGGCACGGAGGGGGAGATCCCAAATGGAACTTCCCCTATCAATCAATCAATCAATCAAGCATTTGTATAGCGCGCTACTCACCCGGAGGGTCTCAAAGCGCTTGGGGGAGGGGGGTCCGCTACTGCTCGAACAGCCAGGTCTTGAGTTGCTTCCTGAAGGAGAGGTGGTCTTGGGTCAGGCGGAGGTGGACGTCTTGGCAGCAAGGTAGGAGAAGGATCTTCCTCCTGTTGTGGCTCTTAAGATGCGGGGGATGGCGGCGAGGGCGTGGCTGGTTGATCGAAGCTGGCGGATGGGAGTGTAGAAGGTCAAGCGGTCGTTGAGGTATCTTGGGCCTTGGTTGTGGAGAGCTTTGTGTGCGTGGGTGAGGAGTCGGAACGTGATTCTCTTGCTGACGGGGAGCCAGTGCAGGTTTCTCAGGTGTACGGAGATGTGGCTGTGTCGGGGAATGTCCAGGATGAGGCGTGCTGAGGCGTTCTGGATGCGCTGGAGTCGTTTCTGGAGTTTGGCTGTGGTTCCAGCGTAGAGGGAGTTGCCGTAGTCCATTCGGCTGGTGACGAGGGCCTGGGTGACCGTCTTCCTGGTTTCGGTGGGGATCCACCGGAAGATCTTACGTAGCATGCGTAGGATGTTGAAGCATGATGCGGAGACGGCGTTGACTTGTCTGGTCATGGAGAGGGAGGAGTCCAGGACGAAGGCCAGGTTGCGTGCGTGGTCTGTTGGTTTGGGTGCGCTGCCAAGGGCAGGGGGCCACCAGGAGTCGTCCCAGGTGGAGGGTGATGATCCCAGGATGAGAACTTCCGTCTTATCTGAGTTCAGTTTCAGGCGGCTGTTCGTGATCCACTTGGCTACGTCTTTCATCCCTTCGTGTAGGTTGGTTCTGGCGGTGGCGGGGTCGTTGGTGAGGGAGAGGATCAGCTGGGTGTCGTCGGCGTAGGAGATGATGTTGAGGTTGTGTTGGCGTGCGATGGCTGCGAGGGGGCTCATGTAGACGTTGAAGAGGGTGGGGCTGAGTGATGATCCTTGTGGTACGCCGCAGATGACTTCGGTGGCCTCAGATCTGAACGGGGGTAGGCGGACTCTCTGTGTTCTTCCGGCGAGGAAGGAGATGATCCATTCCAGTGTCTTCTCCTGGATACCGATGTTGTTGAGGCGCTGCACTAGGGTGCGGTGGCAGACCGTGTCGAACGCCGCGGAGAGGTCCAGGAGGATGAGGGCCGTTGTTTCCCCATAGTCGAGCAAAGCTCGGATGTCGTCAGTGGCTGCGATGAGGGCGGTCTCGGTGCTGTGGTTGGCCCGGAAGCCGGACTGTGAGTGGTCGAGGGATCCGTTCGTCTCGAGGAAGGCGGCCAGTTGTCTGTTGACGGTTTTCTCGATGACTTTGGCCAGAAAAGGAAGGAGCGAGATGGGGCAGTAGTTTTTGAGGTCGGTGGGGTCCGCTGATGGTTTCTTCAGTAGGGCGCTGAGTTCAGCGTGCTTCCAGCTCTCTGGGAAGGTGGCGGTGTCAAAGGAGGCGTTGATGATGTCCCGCAGGTGGTTTGCGATGACGGAGTCGGCCTTGTTGAAGACGTGGTGAGGGCAAGGGTCGGTTGGAGATCCTGAGTGGATGGAGTTCATCGTGCGGATGGTGTCTTCGGTGTTGACTGGGGTCCAGGCGCGGAGGGTGGTGGTGGGGGGCGTTTTTACGGTCATAGGGTGCGTTGGCTGTGTGCTGAAACTGTTGTGTATGTCTGCGATCTTGCTGTGGAAGAACGAGGCGAGCGAGTTTCAGAGGTCTTGCGAGGGCGTGATGTCGTTGTTTCCGGCGCTGGGGTTCGAGAGCTCTTTGACGATGTTGAAGAGTTCCTTGCTGTTGCGGGCGTTGTTGTCCAGTCGTTCCTTGAATGCGGATTTATTGGTGGCGTGGATCAGCTGGTGATGTCTTCGAGTGGCGAGCTTGAGGGTGGTCATGTTGTCTGTAGTTGGGTCTCTGCGCCAGGCTTTCTCGAGGGCCCGGCATTTCTTCTTGGAGCTCTTGAGTTCGTCAGTAAATCAAGATGCTTTCTTGGTGCCAGGTCTGGCGGGGGGGGTCTTCAGTGGAGCGAGGTCGTCTGCGCAGTTGCTGATCCATTTTGTGAGGTTGTTGGCGGCTTGGTTGGGGTTCGCTGATCTGGTGGGGGGGTTCTGGCTCAGGGATGTGGTGAGCTGGTCGGCAGTGATCTTGTTCCAGCTTCTGCGGGGGACCAGTTGCGGGTGGTGGTGAGTCGTGGTCCTTCTGAAGCTGAAGTGGACGCAGCTGTGGTCTGTCCAGTGGAGTCCGGTGGCATGGCTGAAGGTGATGTCCTTGCTGGAGGAGAAGACGGGGTCGAGCGTGTGGCCGGCGTAGTGGGTGGGGGTGGTCACCAGTTGCTTGAGTCCGAGGTTGGCGAGGTTGTCCAGCAGGGTGGTGGTGTTGCGGTCGTTGTTGTTCTCCAGGTGGAAGTTGAGGTCCCCGAGGAGGATGTAGTCAGCGGAGGGGAGGGCGTGTGGGCTGATGAAGTCGGCGATGTCTTCGCTGAATTGTGTGCGAGGTCCCGGGGGTCTGTAGATGAGGGTGCCTCTGAAGGTGGTCTTGGGGTCTGGAAATGCAGGTGTTCGGTGGCTGTGAGGGTGTCTTCGGAGCTGGTCGTGATGCGGATAGTGTTCTTGTGGACGATGGCGATGCCTCCTCCATTCTGGTTGGCACGGTCCCTCCGGGTGATCTTGTATCCGTCTGGGATGGCGATGTCGGGTGCTGAGGAGGCGTTCATCCAGGTTTCCGTGAGGAAGGCGACGTCTGGGCATGTGGCGTCGAGCAGGTTCCAGAGTTCCACTGCGTGCCTGTGGACGGAGCGGGTGTTGAGCAGGATGCACTTCAGGTGCTTCAGGTGGTTACTGTTGGTGCTTGGCGGGTGCGGTACGGGTCCGGATGCAGGAGAACTTGCAGGATTGGCAGGTGAAGGGTCCGTGGGTGCGTCTTGGGGTGGCTCTGCAGCAGCCGGGGCTCCGGCCGGTGTTGAGTGCGATGAGAGTGGCGGCGTTGTAGGTCTTGCGGGTGGGCTGGCATCTGCGGGGGCCAGGGGGTCTGGCGCTGGGCGCGGGCCAGGTGCGGACGGGCGCAGACGGGCTTGTCTTAGGCGCGCCAGCTGCGCGCGTCCGCTGCGCAGCCGCTGCGCGGCCTCCATATGAGTGGGAGAGGGAGGGAGGAGCAGCTGGGAGGTGGGAGCGGGGCGGCCAATGGGGTGCGAGGGGGGCGGAGATACGGGGGCGGCGGCCAATAGGGTGCGAGGGGGCGGAGCTACGGGACGCGGCGGCGGGAAACGGGCGGCGAGGGGGAGACGCTGGGAATGACAGAAGAACAAAAGGGACACAATCTGGGCACCAAGGAGAGGGGGACAATCAAGGCAGCAAAATACACAGGTACAGTGGGGGAGAATCACTCACTCGTGGGTACAGAAGAGAAGGAGGGCACAGTCACTCTAATGCAGGCAGACACAATGCAGCAGCGGTCAGTGGTCACACAGGGGGCTGCGTGGCGGTGAGGGGAGCGACCTGCCTGGTAAACAGGGTCAGAGGCATGCAAGATTGCCTGACAAGATGGGAGCACTACACTATGGAGCTGACCCGCTCCAATCCAAATATGCCCGCTATTGTAGAAGTGCACAAAGAACAATTGATGGACAGAATGGTGAACAATGACAAACATTCACCCCACTATAGAGATCTGGGCCTAAATCCATCAAGACTGATTTGCGTATGGCTGGGTCTAAACTGGGGTGGATTTGTGAGCAAAAGAACAATGGATTTAACCCAGATCTCTTGACTGGGGTTGAATGTATGATACATTCAGCATTCCATCCATCATTTGCTTGCATAGCACATTATTGTAGAAGGGCACGAAGGGACCATCTATGTGCCATGGTTCAGACAGATAAAGACGGGCTCAGCGCTAAACTGCCCCCATTGGTGGATGGGGAAGGAAAACGGATCTTGTGTTTTGAGAAAAACACAGCGGGAATAAATCTAGCAGTAGGCGATGTCAAGAGTCTGCTCAGCAGCATCATCGGGGAACAGACCAACATGGCATTCAGCCAAGCCTGAATCCCAGCAGTCACGTTGACCAACACCAACATGACAGGGCCTCACCAGGGCCTCACCAGATATGGACGGCCCGAGGGAAATGTTCCCTGTCTGCCCAGATGTAGAAGGATTGATAGCAGAATGCATGAAACCAAACCTGGGGAGACTATAACTGACTTTTTGGACAGAATGAGGGAACGATGGGGACAGGAGACAGGATAGCCATAGACAAACAGAAGCTTCCAGGTCACTTTCTTTTATAATATCCTCAAAAAGGGGATTGTCCCCCAAAATTCAGAGTGGACTGGACAGCATAGTAGGATTAGACACCAAACCCTGGTGAGAAATACAGGCCCACATATTACGCTACTACAGAAAGAAACAGGAAAAGGGCTGAGAAAAACAGAAGCAAGCCCAACAAGACAACGCTAAGCTTGTGCAACACAAATTGAAAAAGACCACTCTCAAGGGGGTTGCGTCGGACTTAAGCATGCAAATGGCAGTAGTATTGAAGGGAACTCCACCTTAGAACCCAGAGAGTTTTCACCCAGTCCTAACGGCAGAGATCAGGGAGGCTGGCAGCAGCCAGGTCTCAGAGGATAGTTCTATTGCCCCAGAATTAGCCACATGGCCATCCAATGACAGTTAAAGGAGTATCATGAGCAACGATCGACAAGCCTAGGCCAGTCCCCGCAAAATCTCCATTCACAAAATCAAGCCCAGACCAACTCAAATGTACCTCACATTCAGCCTCAGCAAAATCAGTTAGTGACCACACCACCTCAACATGAAACAAGTGGGTGGCTGAACACATAGCCACAGTAGCAGACAGAGAATCCAGCCTAACAAGGACAGGGACTGCAACCACAGCAGGGAGGGGCAACTGTCTGGGGAGGTAATACCTTCAACCAACACAAAACTCAAATACGCAGTAGATTCAAACCCCCAATGCAGAGCATACACCACGCATACCTCAATACATATTTCAGAATAAATATTAAGGGGAATATTTACCAGCTTCTTGCACCACTTTTGCGTCACTTTTCCCATGTTAAAAGTGACGCAAAAGTGGCATAAGGGGCTTGTAAATACGCCCGTAAGACAGCATTAGGAATTTCCGGTCTTTACTTGTGCTCAGGAAACTCAGGGCTGCCGTAAGTTGTGCTAATTTTGAATCTTCGCTAGATTTCACCATTTGGATTCTAATGGGTCCAAGGCCCCACTCTGCTGCTAATCCCCCAGGGTGGTGTTGGCTGGCCACGCCCTGGGGGTAGGGCATTCAGATGAGGGGGCAGGGCAGCAGCCCCGACCACTGCATAAACGCAGGCAGAGAGTTCCCGTCACCCAAGTCAATAAGACGGGCCCTAAGTCAAAAGGACTGCATCCTTCACAAGAAAAAACATATTAGTCTCACAGATAGGCAACAACACCCCTATGGTTCCTGGAGATTGGCCCCAATAAAGCATATATGGCCAGATGATTGCCTCATTCCAAAAACACCACAACAATGCCAAAAGTTTGAAACACTCATCCAATCAGAAGACAGCACCACACACAGTACATTCAGCAATCATCAAGGAGAGATTTGAAGATCATGCGACTACTCTGTCATCTCAACTGTGTGACTGGAAATATCCCAAGAGATTGGTACGTCGCTCACTCAAACGGGCAATGAATAACAACAGAAAGGCCCTGTTGGAATTATCTGGACCAAAACGAGAGTTGACTAGGATGACTTTTGTGAACACCTTCAGTGCAATGTCTAGCAGTATCCAAAAGAGTGTACGCAAACACTGGCGCATACTCAATATTGGAAACAAACAGATTCCACCTCCTCTCTTCTCATTCAAGAGAAGCACGAATTTCCGGGACCAACTTGTCCATACTAGACCGAAAACTAAACCTACTCCAGGGATAGGGACACTCTGGGGTCCGGGGTCATTTTCGGTGTGGGTCATGTGCTGCTTGACCACAAACACAACAATCCAAGTTTGTGGACATAGGGACTAACAGACCCTGGGTACAAAATAGGTTTACTAATTGCAATAGCGATGAACTTATTTACCTGATTACCTATCTATGCAAACGACAATATGTGGGCATAACCACTCGAAAGGTGAAACTAAGAATCCTGAAACATAAGAGCACAGTGAGATGCAAGAAACAGGCGTCAAAACTTACAAGACATTTCTTGAAAGTCAACCACCGTGCTGATGATTTTGTATGGACAGTCTTTGAACAGCCATTCATTCCCACACATATTACAGATATCTCTCAGTTCTTATTTATAAGAGAACAGAAATGGGTTTTCAAACTGCAGAGCGACAAAACAGGACTCAATGATGATATACCATGGGTCGCCCTTTGGTTTCAAACCAGGGGGCACTATGGAATTCATTGTATCAGGAAAGCTGTTGGACAACGGACAAGAGAGATACTTTGTATCTCCAGTTGAACATATGCAGCTTTTTGAGGCCATACCTAGTCAGTCAAGACCAGGAAGATCATAAACAGTATGACATTATAATGTCACTGTTAGGGGAGGCTAGGCTTCCTCCACAGTATATTTATAGATTGTGCCTTAATGATTGAGATTGGACTGAATATATGAGTCACACAGCTTATGACATAATACAAAACATGCACACTAGTACATCTGATGGTCCTCATGACTGGTTGTGTGCAGTCCAATAAATATCGTGTCTGATTGCATATGGTTCTAGTGTGAGTTCATGTGACATTGAGGCTCATTGTTATGGCTGAGTGGCGGTTTTCATTCTCCTTTTTAGAGATCACACGGGGAGTCTTGGTGACACAAACTAAAAGTCCCATGATTTTGATAACGTCAAAGTCCGAGCAAGGCATATGTTTAATATTACCTAATACACTGCAAGTAATGAAAAGTGACCGCCTTTTATCTTAATCTGGGTGTATTTGCTTTTGATCCTTGACAAAGATTCATGCCACTTGTCTTCTTGTTTAGAATTTTATGTCAATTTTTGAATTTTATGAAACGTTAGTATAAAGCAAACTACAAGTCCCATATTTCATAGTGTATGTCAGTTTGAATGAGTATGCGTACTGCAGTTCCGAGTAAGGCACGTGTTTCACCTTGCCTGAAATACTGCGAGAATACGGATCGCAAAACGCCATTTAAACCAATCAGGGTACATGTGAATATGCTATGGAGACGAATCAATGTAACGTTTAGTTGTATTATTAGAACTGGTTGGCAGTCTGTCTTCCTTTTTTATAAATCACATGGGCTAAAATTAACTATGAGTCCCATGATTCCTCACACGCCAAGCTGGAGCAAGTCACATGATCGACCTCGCCCAATACAGCGTGAGCGACGTGACTAGATTGTCCTGTTGAAAAATTGAGTCACCCTCTGTTCGGTACCTCCCCATACAGCTTAATGAACCACCAGAGGTACAGAGGGACAGGTGAGTGACGGAGTGTGGTGTGCGCTGTAGTTTTTGTTAGTTATGTAAAAGCATTCAGTATGGAGAGTACGTTACAGCAAGGCAGCTTTGTATGGCCATGCGGGGTGCATTTACTGTTTTGTTCGCCATTTCAATAATTTCTTGGAGGTATTTGGGATCTGGGCTCGTCCTCTGAGATTTGAGATCCAGCTATATGAGAATGCTGTCTGAAGACAATTGAATAGAGAGATATATGATATGCACTGTGTTAAAGTTTTTGTAAAGTTTTTTGATAGTTGTGAAAAACATACATTTTAGTTCATTTCCATATGGCAGCCAGGTCTGGCTATGCGGGCTGCATTTTCTGCTGTGTTTGCCAGCTCAACTATTTCCTGGCAGGGATGGTGATAGATCTGAGATTCAGATATTAAAAGGCCGTCCAAAAGCTATGCTGTCCAATATCTATTTTGTCAAAAACTTCCATATCACACACGTCATACGATGCTGGCATGCGCATGCTAAGTCACATGAGCATGTAACCAGGCTTGTGTTTAAGCGGTGAAAGACGCTTAGAATGGATCCCCCAGTGTGAGAAATACGATCAGGGGGGAATAAGATATCTTCATAAGGTCTTTATCGTCTTAGACCAGAGTATTAATCCAGCGATTTTATATAGTCATGGTTTGGTGGGACTTATGGCTGCCGGACGGTCCTTTTAACAGTAGGCAAAATAAGGGTATTAGAGAACAAGGTGAACATTAGTGGTTCTTTCCTTTGTTTTCTTACAGAGCGGTCCCTCCTTTTCCTGAGCTGTTGCCAGGCGAGGTGAGGTCTTGTTCTCGTGCAAAACAGGTAAGCATGAAGACACATGATTTTGTAACAATAAAGATCAGAGATGACGACTAAATGGGTCACTCTGTATCGATCAGATGTGTGAAGTCTATGAGTACCATTGAAGATGTAACGACCCTTACATGTGGACTATTCTTTTATTTATTTCAGATATCCACAGTTAACCGTCATTTGCAGAGAATTCGTATATCCCTGTAAACAGGTGACAAGGTTGTATTTGTTACCAACCTTTTTTCTTCTTTTTTACATAGTTTGTTTTCACCAATGCAGTAGCAACATTTATGTGGTCCTGAAGAAGGCCTAGGATGAACCTTTCCTTTTTTGGCTGAAACATGTTGACCTTTAGTTTCCACTCATAGACAGTTATTTGTTAAAAACTGGCATTGCACTGTTTTTAAGCTTGAGCAATGAGAGATACCTATTATAGTTTTTTCCCTCACTGCTCAATTTAGCTCACTACCTTTCACTAATTTGCACTGCACTTATCACTCCCACATGATCGGTTTGCTCACATCTGTAGGATCATATATAGCTGAATAACATAAAAACATCCGCAAGTTCCCCTTTCCTTTTGAAAGGGTTGCAGCCCTTAGTGACACTACTGAGTCACTGGGAGGAGACCCAGATGATGAAGCATGTCATCAATGGTGAGTGATGGGAATCCATCCTTTTTAAAGTGATTTCTCTATAGCCTGTCAAGAGGTGAATAGGTTGCAGTTTTTTTAGGTCCGTTGTAGGCTTCAATACACATCTATGTAGTGATTTGTATGAGTGGAACCCGTGGATACCGTAGTTTGGATACACTTCACCCACTGGCCTTCATTGTGTCCAGGCAAAGTTGAGACCCACCAGCATTCTGTACCAGGTGGCCTGATTTACAACCCTATGACTAGTCTTGCATTCTCTTCTCTACAATAAGATCGAAATCATTTTATGAAGCTCCAAAGACAGTATATATTTCAGTGCAAGATGTAACATTCAGGTAATTTATTTAAACTTTTGGCATTTCACGTAGATTTGCTTTACCCAAGGGGATTGTTCAGGTAATCTTTGTGAGCATAACTGTAAATCTGAGTCAGAGCAGCAAATATTTTAATGTGGGCAGGTAGATTTTTTACTGGAGCATACCATTCAGGTAAGGGGACGCCTTGCTGCTTTTGTTTCTGTCCGTTTGGAATCGCCTGCTGCCAGCCTACTTCTTGCGGAACCCGCTCCGCGGGTCCCGCTGCGTGAGGAGTGTTGACCGCAGCGCCTTGAAGGGGACACCGAGGGAAGTACTTGCACGGGGCTGCGAGCGAGTGCGTGAGCTCCTTGGGACTGCATTTCCCAGGAGCACCCGCCTGCCCTGATCAGCTACACCTGGGCCGCTCTCCCCGACCCCTCCTACCCTTCCACCGAGCCCTTATCATCTGCTCTCGCTGAGACGGCGAGTGGGACGCCTTGCTGCTTTTGTTTCTGTCCGTTTGGAATCGCCTGCTGCCAGCCTACTTCTTGCGGAACCCGCTCCGCGGGTCCCGCTGCGTGAGGAGTGTTGACCGCAGCGCCTTGAAGGGGACACCGAGGGAAGTACTTGCACGGGGCTGCGAGCGAGTGCGTGAGCTCCTTGGGACTGCATTTCCCAGGAGCACCCGCCTGCCCTGATCAGCTACACCTGGGCCGCTCTCCCCGACCCCTCCTACCCTTCCACCGAGCCCTTATCATCTGCTCTCGCTGAGACGGCGAGTGGGACGCCTTGCTGCTTTTGTTTCTGTCCGTTTGGAATCGCCTGCTGCCAGCCTACTTCTTGCGGAACCCGCTCCGCGGGTCCCGCTGCGTGAGGAGTGTTGACCGCAGCGCCTTGAAGGGGACACCGAGGGAAGTACTTGCACGGGGCTGCGAGCGAGTGCGTGAGCTCCTTGGGACTGCATTTCCCAGGAGCACCCGCCTGCCCTGATCAGCTACACCTGGGCCGCTCTCCCCGACCCCTCCTACCCCTTCCACCTATTGTGTTCATACTCCTTATTAAGCCACAAGTACTCCCGCAGCGTGGGAGAGCGCGCGGGAGAAGCCCGGGACAAGGGCGGGACCGTCTGTGGCCGTCCGGGGCCGAAGGAGGCCGGGCTGGGCCACCCCCCTTACCAGTGACATATAGTATCACCTCCAGTAAGTGGCTTAGAAAAGTTGGATTTGTTTAGTGTTTAACATGGCAACGTCTACATCAACAAACTCTGTAAATAGCCATCAAATAACTCCTCCTGTAGAGTCTGGTCCACTGGCAATTGGCCCCTTAGATAAATTTTTCTTTAATCGTTCACTGGTAATAGACAAAGAGTTGACCTTGGCAGAGAAGCGCGCAGAGCGTAGGCTGTCAATCGAAATACTTAAGAATTCAACGGATAAGTTTTCAAATCTAGCTTACCCCACCCTGGTAACTCCTCTGTCATCAGTGAACCTGCCAGTTGTAAACGACCATTTTGAGGTCCAGGCCCAAAAACCAAACAAGGATGTTGTGATAGAACTAAATAATCCTTGTGGCGGCAAAATCCTACCAGCACCGCTCACTGATTCTGGCGCCCAGGTTACATTGGCCCAACCCAAAATCGGGTCCAAACGGAAACGACCAGCATCTGTAAGAAAATGTAAAAGGGTGGTCAAACCCCCTCAAAAACTCAGGAAGTTACATAAACTCGTGAACACAGGAGAGGTAGCTACTAACGAAACTCAAAGCACAGAAAGTGTTACACCTACTAATCTTGTCTCCTTGAACAGCCAGGACGGAGATGACAATCCTTGTACCGACTCCACTGTACCATGTAAAGATAAGGAGCAATCACTTGTAATTGTTCTCCCTGAACTGGAAAAATTGTTTAGATCACTACTCACCCCCATTGAGGATAGAATTGCAAAGCTTGTAGATAGGCTAAACCATTTTGAACAGACTACCTTAGACAATTTTTATTCCACAAAATCACTGATTAAAGCGAATAGGGTGGAAGTAAGCACAAACTCTCAGGCCCTAAACAACCCTGTTAATCAGGATAAGGGAAGAAATCCCCGAAATAGCTCTCCTTTACCTCCCAAACTGAGCAAACCTACAGTTAAAGCCATTATAAAATCCTCAGACAGAACAGAGAGAGCAAACGTTGGCCCTGATTTACCTCAGTCGACCATAATACACCCTACACAGCCCACAATCCCCCCGACACAAAATCCACCAATCGCAACGAGTGCTGAGGCTACAGTGCGTCACCAAGCGGGAATAGTACCAACAAACGCAAACGTAACTAATAGCACGCAGAAAGCTCAGAATATTCCGGTGGGCGGGAATAGGGCTAACACAGGTTTGTTGGTAGGTAAAACTTCAGTACCGTCCCAAATAAATAACAAACAACAGGCGCTGAAGCCTGTCCCCCAATATGTCCCCCAAGTTCCCAAATCTATCCCACCGCCCGTGGCAAAACAACCCTACAGAAAACCACCAATTAATCTCACCCCAGACTCCTTTCCCTATGTAGCAGTTCTTATAAACGTCCCACCATTACCCCCAGGACAGAGAGAAACTTTCCAGATGCTCAAAAACAAGATCATGCACTGGCTAAAGGAAAACCGTCCTCTGCCTGGTGACATCGACGGGCTAATCATAGGGGTAAGGAGAATAGATTGGATGGGATATACATCGAAAACCTTGGGTGGGGATTGCATAGTGGTCAATTTCCAAGACCCAAGGGTGGCGGGATGGATAACAAGGCAGGGATGGGGAACAAATAAGGGAGGTATCGGAATTGTAGACCTTACCTTTTTTTACCCCCGACCGACTAGTGTAACGACTAGTTTACTCAATGAACCCCTTATTCCCCCTACTGTATCATGGCTAGTCAATCCCTTACCACCTCCTCCTGTAGGTCATAATCATACCACTTACACATATTACAACCCTCATGTAGGATGGCAGGAGCCGGGATGGGGATATTGACAAACCAGTACTGACAGTTTAGGAGGGAACACTAACGAGCCAGAAGGGCAATGTGATGTTCATGGTAATACAACTGTTACAAACTCATTGGTCAATTACATCGAGACGGGGGGTTTGGTCGAAGAAGGTGGTTTTAGACTGGGAACCCTAAATACAAATGCCAAGATAACATACCCAGCCAATACGACAGTGGATCCGACAGATGACCAAGAAAGGCAGACTAATTCTACTGAAAGCCCTATGTTAGCCCAAGTATTTCCATTGACAAACACCCGAGATGGGCTAGATGCTAGCATTGGTACGCTTTTATCTTGGAATGTCGCTGGGCTGGCAAGTAAATTGGATTCCCAATCCTGGGTGGATTTTATAAGTGGGTATGACATCTGTTGCTTTCAAGAAACCTGGGCTTGTGATCCCCTTTTCTGTCTTGGTTATTTGAATTATTGTATACCAGCGTCAAAAGGGGGAAGAGGGCGGCCCAAGGGAGGCTTAACTGTTTGGGTTAGACAGGACCTGCAGGTCAACATCAAAATGTTGGACCTGGGAAATTGTGATTTGCAATTATTAAGAATCTCCGTAGCAAAGGGTCAACTAATAGATTTGTACAATGTCTACGTGAGAGGTAGCAACGTAACCAATTTACCCACCATTGAGCTGTTGTCTACTGCCATTGAGACCAAGTCCCAGGAAAGTGTAACGATAATTGTAGGGGACCTCAACAGGACTTTTGAACCTCTGGACTGTACAAATGACCTCTTAGAGAGCGAAGAGGATAATCTCTGGGGAGTACCACCTCTATGCCTAAAACCTGTAAGGAGATGGACAAAAGAGATCTTATCACTGAATGGAACTTGTATGGAACATGGCTTAAGAGCACTGAACGGGAGGACACCTGGGGACAAGGAGGGCAGCTACACTTTTGACAATGGCATCAACAGGAGTCGAATCGATTACATTTTGTGCAGTCTCCAACTGTGGAAAGGGGTTGTTGACATGACAGTTAGGCCCCGGGTTGAAAGTGACCACAACCCCCTCTGTGTGACTCATAGGTGGTGGAATACTGGTGCGGGTAACCCTCTAGTGATATACGATGAAACCCCTGTCATGAGTAATGATGAACGCAGGTTAAAATGGCCCAAGGTACTGGCAAACGAGGCCACTATGACTTACATCAATAATGCTGTTGATTGTGCAATTTCCGCGATGGAAACAGCGGTTCCAGTGGTTCCAGGGGATAGTGGAATCACCGAAATCCACAATAAGTTATTCTCCCTCCTGAGACCATGCTTCTTCATTAAAAAAAAGAAAGGGAAGAAATCTAAAGAAGTGGGAAGGTGGTTTGATAGTCACTGTAGATCAGCACGATTAGCCCTGGGACTAGCCATAAGGAATAGGGACCGCGCCGCTGTGACAAAGAATAGGGAACTGTACAAGATGGCCATCTATCGTGCAAAAAAGAATTGGGATGAAGGCCACTGGGCCGAACTAAAAGAGGCCTCTGATAGTAAAGACTCCAGGGCATTCTGGAAAATCATCAAGTGGGGTAGTGGAGCCGGTCCTGCGAAGCCAGACAACAATGTAGCAGAGGAAGCTTGGGTTGATTACTTCAGACCTCAGTACGCGGAAGTTAACCATCCTGTGGCAGCTGATAGTATAACACCGGTTTATGCAACCGACGACTTGTTCTCCCTTAGAGAAGTGGAAATTGCCATTGGTTCCGCGAAATGTGGGAGGGCGCCAGGTCCAGATGGCATTCCACCTGATATTTTTAAACACGATATGACCAGATGGGCGAGATATACCCTCCTTGTAGCGAATGCCCTAGCCAAGGGGGAAGTGGTCCCAGACCTCTGGAAAGGCGCAACCATTATCCCCATCTACAAGAAGGGAGATCGTTCACTGCCTGCAAACTATAGGCCCATAAGCTTAATAGCCACCATACAGAAAGTAGTCGGGAGAATGGTAACAAACCAGCTTATGGACTGGGTTGAAGACAACAACGCCCTTTCTCCATACCAAGCGGGATTCAGGCGAGCAACCAGTACCATCGATCAGGTCTTCCCCTTTACCATATTAAGGTGGAAGACCGTTGTACTGGGAAGGGACTGCCTGTACGTCGCGTTCGTTGACCTGCGGACGGCGTTCGACCTAGTCCCCCGGTTTAAGTTATGGTTGGTTTTGCAAACGTTGGGGATCCCTGCTGATCTGCTAACAATAATTATGCGACTGCACGAATCCAACTTCGCTAGAGTCCAGTGGGGTGGAAGTGGAGAGACAACAGAGGATTTCCCAGTGGAAAGGGGTGTTCGACAGGGCTGTTCCATGGCCCCTTTACTTTTCTCGTTATTTATTAACGGAATCGTTGAGAGGATGCTGAAGGCTAGTGTTGATGCCCCATCGTTAGCGGACACCAGGGTTCCGATCCTGATGTTCGCTGACGACACTCTTATCTTGTCTAAGACCCCCATGGGGCTACAACGTGCATTAAGCATTTTTGATGCTTTTTGCACTGAGCATGGGCTAGAGGTAAATGTGGGAAAAACAAAACTAATGGCTTTTTCCCCCGGACGCAGGAACTACCCCAAGGTAACCTTAAACAGCAGTAGGTTAGACATTGTCAAAGAATTTACGTACCTGGGTGTACAGATCGCAGAGGGCATTGGCTGGACGCATCATGTAGATAAAGTGGTCTTAAAGCACCAGCAGCTTTCTGGTGCTTTAAGGGGGGAACACCGCAAATCCAAAACAAAACCCATAAAACCCGCATTAATAGTGTATGACGCGAAGGTTTTGGGTGCCACATTATATGGCGCGGAGCTATGGGCCTGGGATGGTTTAGCGGCTCTTCAGACTTCAGAGAACAAGTTTATGCGAGGGATTACAAGACTCCCACAGAGTACCCCCTTAACCCCACTGTTTTTGGAGTTAGGTAGACGCACCATTGTAGATAGAGCCCGATTGCGCCCAGTCCTTTACTGGAGACGTCTCTGGACGACTCCAGAAATAAGACAATATGCGGAGGGTTTTCAATGGATTATCAAGGAAGATACCTTCCATAAGATAAAATGGCTAAAACATCTGAAGTCCATGTTAGTAAACTTAGGGTGTTCAAATCTTTGGAATAACCCTGAGGGAGAGATCTTCCCTAGCAAAGAAGCCCTTAAAGAACAATACTGGGATTGGGTTGGCGGTAAGATGCTGAATGACACCAGGGCCGACTCTATGACTGGTCGCTTCCTGGAGATAAAAATTTTTCCTGCCCTGGAAAATTACTGGGACAACATCACGGTACCAATGGATAGGAAACTTGTATTTCAGCTAAGATCAGGATCTATCCCCCTCAAGAAACTGACATCTGGCTGGCACAGACCCACCAATAACTTGTGTCCAGCATGCGAAAATGCCGAGGAGAGCATAGGCCATTTTCTTTTCGTATGCCACGCTTATGTGAATCCGAGGAGAAAATGGCTCTCGCCGGTATGCAAAAACTTGGGGACACGAGACAGCACAGTGGCTCTAAGAATCCTACGTACTACAACTCAGGATTCGATAGTCACAGGGGTAGCTAAATACCTGGGTTGGGCATGGGCAATTAGAAGACGGTCCCTGGGGGGAAGCAGGTAACAAGGTATTCCTCTCAACAATGATTAATGTAATACTATTTGTAAATATGGTTTTTATATGCAAATGTTGTATGAGCTGTACTCTATGTTTAATGAATTTTTAATCCGTAATAATGTATTATTGTATAACTGTGTTGATTCTATGTGCTTTTATGAGAATTGTCTCGAATAAAGCTTATACAAAAAAAAAAAAAAAAAGTAATGTTTGAGTGCATAATTTGTATATCGGAGCATGAGCAACAGTGTTTTGAGCGCAAGCAACCAAAATTAACCCAAATGTATGTTTTTGAGTTTAATTTTTACCTAAACGGACCATTCAGGTAAATATTTTAGTATAAATGGATTTTGCATAAGTACGCATAATTTTGTGTACTTTTGCTGTAATTTTGCGTAATTACTCTTTAGCAAATTAATTGAGTTTTGCCAACCAGTACTAAAAAAACATTTTCTCAGACTGCTGTTCAGCGCTGGGATCCGTAGCTTTTGTTTAGCAGTACCATTAAGTTTTAAAGCTTGAGGCTAAAAGCTTGAGGCTAAAAATCCCATAATGTAATTGGCAAAGCATTTTTTTATATTTTTAACTGGCATCAGGTCTTTGATTGGGTCATTTAAATTTTTCTATATTACTTTTGTGGCCAATGTTTGCTCCTTAAATCCTTTTTGTGAACATGGAAGTGGACCTGGCTACCCTGACTAGTCTTACTGTGATGAAGATGGCCATGTGAGAGGCAAGGAGGCTGAAGGTGGGCCTAAATGACAGGAATTTGGACTATGAGAAGGCCCTGAAGCACTGGGAAGATGCTTCTCACCCACAGTTCATCTTGTAGGATAATGATGAGGAAATTGAGGAAACACCACGAGAGGAGGAGACAGATGATATTCTGTCTCAAAGAAGCTTCCTATCTGCAACTTCCAGGATAGAAAAACAGGGCACCCACAAGGTGAGCTCATCACAGCTCGCAGCCCATCAGAAGAAGTTCCATGACAAACAGTGAGAGAGGAATCATCAGGCCATTCTGGCTGCCCCAGCCCTGGAGGAAAAGAACAGTGCACTAGAAGAGAAGAGATTAGCCGCAAATGAAGGAAGTATACAGAAAAAGTGATGGATGGAATGCTTGGATTAATCTCAGTAATTATTGAGGCTGCCTCCCGGTCCATCATTATTTTGCACACCATGCCACCTCAGTTTGGACCCAGCCAAATAAGTCTTGACCTTGCTCCAGTTGGAAGAGTCCAGCTCGAACTGCCAAGCCAGGTCCTCCCTGAAGCAGAATACAAGCAACCCAGGACCGGTGCCGCTCTAGTTATGGACTCCTCAGCCCAGTACAGAATGGTTCCAATGACATGCTGTGCATGAGGCCAACGTCGAAGCATACCCATCCCACTAAGGAAGACAAACTTAAGTATACAAAAAAGTGATCGGTGGCATGCTTAAACTAATCTCAGCCACTGGTTATAATGTAGGCCATATCCCAGTCCACTACTATTTTGAACACCATGCCACTTCAGTTTGGAGCCAGCTATATACAAATCAGTTGACCATGCTCCAATTCGACCAGTCCAGCCCAAACTACCAAGCCAGGTACTCCCTGAACCAGAACACAAGCAACCCAGGACCGGTTACATCCTGTGTATGGGCTCATCAGCCAGCTATAGCTTGGTTCTAGTGACACAGTGTGCATGGGACCTACGTCTGAGCATACCCGTCTCACTTAAGGCGGCAAACTGATGTGTACAATAAAGACATGGATGGAATGATTGAATTAATTTCAACCACTGGTAATTACTCAAGCCACATTCAAATCCATTGTTATTTTGCACACCATGTCACCTGAGTTCGGACCCAGCTATATGCAAATCAGTTTTGACCCTGCTTCAATTGGAACAGTCCATTCCAAACTTCCAAGCTATGTCCTCTCTTATAAGAATGGTAGGCAAGACAAGGATTGATGTCCAGTGAAGACAGTGGCAGCAATGGTGAGGTATCTAAAGGGGAGTCTCACACCCCTCACTAGTGCCTAGTCTTTTTGTGTGGGATCACACTCACAAATGTTTCACCTCCTATGACAGGGCATTGAGATTGTGCAGGGTAGACAAGAGACACTGTAGAGCCTTATTCTGGGAGATGGTAACAAATGTGAGAAAGGATACATTCCTGACCCTATCGGATGAAGTAGCTGACTCATACATACATATGAAAGAGGTCCTAGTACAAACATTTGATCTCATACCTGAGGAGTACAAGAAGTTCTGGCACACTCAAGTTACAGCAAACATGGCCAGATTGTATTGACTTCTCATAGAAAGCACTAGAGGGCTGGATGAAGAGCAGTACAGTAGATACTTATGATGTGCTATGAAATTTGAATATAACTGAGAAAATCTTGAGTCATTGTTCTTAAGAGTTACAACACAGTCTAGTTGACTTCAAGCTGATTGGTGCCAGGAAACTTGGAAAGGAAGCTGATATGTAGGTATGCATCAGGGGGCTAAACGATCTGAAAGGGTGACCCCAAGAAGGGGCGGGGGACAGACCCACACCGGGGAAAGGAGTGGAGCAACAGGTCTCAAATAGAAAACTCCTTAGGGCCCAAACTTCAAAACACAGGGAAGAGTTACAACCCACTCCTGAAAGGCTGGGAAGTGGGAACCCAGGGGGAAAAACCCTTTGAGAAGGGTAGTGCTTTGATTGCCTGCAGCCACGGCACAGAAATGGAGATTCATCATGCTCCAAGATAAAGGCCAACACTAGTGGAAAATCCACAAGAGTGATAAGTGTAGCTTGGGGGAAGGATTGCCTGGAGGATGCTCTAGTAGCCCTCAGCTGGGAGGTGAAACCAGAAGCTGATGTTCCAGGAGACTTCCAACAAGTACTTTCACAGGGTCAGTGATTCGGATTCCTGACATCATTCTGCGGAATACCTGTTCCTGACACACAGTCGTGGAAAGTCTGGTTTTTCCAGACCAGTATCTGCCGGGACAAATTTTGCAGGATGAAGAATGTGCATGTGCTGGAATCTGTCCATTCCATAGTTTCCTTAAAATTAGAAGGGTTACCTGTCCAGAGGAAGGTAACTGTCAGTCCTCTCATACCCACAGGCAGCATTCTTGGCAGTGAGCTCCCACACGTGAGAGAAAGCGGTGTCGTACTTTAATCTCTGTGACCGCGTAGGGGACAGGGCCCCACCCCTGTCTATCCTGGTATTGGCGAACCGCAAATGGTTAATGCGGTATGTACAAGTGCTTTGTATACCGTTCTAGCTATGAATGCACTGTGTACACGTTATTCTGCATCACTACGTGGGTTCCATTTTGGAAGCAGTGGCCATCTTGTGATTGCCCTCACATAGGCTATAATGAAGCAAATACGAGCCTCACAGCACATTTGCCTTTCCATGACTCTTCTGTGACCTGGGCAGCTTAGCTCTGCTGCCCCAGGTCAAACTGGTCTCACGAGCTCCCCTTCCTCCGGCCGCCTGTGATTAGCATCAGGGCTTGACACGCCATAAAGTCCTTTCATCCCACACAAGCCTCTGGCTAATCTCTTTCACACCTGACTGTTCCTGCTTTATGACTTGTTTCTATCAACAGGAGCTGCCCGTGTTTTATTGGGGCCTATCGATATCTGATGTGGGATCTGAACCTTGCTGTGTAAATAATTGTGGGCTGGCTTAACTGGAATGTGGGATGGTCATCATGACTCTGCCTTTTCGTTTGTAATGTATACTTTAAATGACCATATCATAAACCTAGGAATGTATGCCTGAGGCAGGAAAAACTGTACTTAAGGAGAAGCCCGTTTCTATGATTTTTAGCAGTCTCCTGAGAACATACACGCTGTTGTACTTCTAGGATACCTGTAATTGGTCTGCAGCCAATAAATGAATCTTTGACTTCAACCAGAAGACTCTGTGTTTCTGTAGGTCTGGAACAGGGAGAACCCAGAAGTCATAGGGTGTGTGCCCCTGCACCGCTGGGTCTAAAATACCCAGTACTTCAGTTTGGCGCCCAACTCGGGGCGATTTCAGCGGTACCAGTCCAAGCCAGAGGTTCGTGAGGAGCTTCATGTGGAAATTCCGGAGGAAGGCCGCCACTTCATCGACCCCTGCATGTCGACGTGGTCCGAAAGTCTTTTCTGCGAGGTTCTCCGCGTCCCGACGGCTACGAAGGACTGCTGCCCTGATTAATCGACCTGTTTTGGACCCTTGACGAGTTTTGATAGAGCGAAACAATCGAGAGAGTCTTCTGGTGACGCCATTGATCATCAATATTCAGTTAAGTATAAGTGGAGCGTCTCCCATTTGTTTGGTATCCCTCGGGATCGTTTTTGATTTGGAATTTTGGAGTTTGCAAACGCCAAAGCCAGAGGACTTGTGTATTCACGAGACTATCGTAATCGATAATCCTTTGACGTTTTGGGTCTAGACTAGTGAGCGAAGATGCCTGGTTCTAGAATATTTGGTAGAATATTTTGTTTGGGTTGTGGAAGAGATTTCCAGCTGGAGGAATCATGTCCGGTTCCTCCAGTTGGAACTCCAACTTATGAGCTCTATGTAAAACATGGCGTAGGCCCCATTGCATATAACGAAGTATGGATCCACTACACCAGAAAAGACGGTGTTTTAAAATGGCCCCAAAATGGTAGTTTCGATACCGATATTTTAGATAATTTGGAAATTAAATTGTTTAAAAAGAAAGCCCGGCCGGCGATGTTTGATTCTTTCCGCTTATGGCGGAAGGAAGCCAAACAGAAGGAAATTAAGCTAGCGAAAAAGAATAGGAGAGAAAAAGGTATGACAGTAATGCAAGCAGCTGTACAATTCAAAGACAATGAGGAGGAGCAGATGAATGAGCAATTGCACAGACAGCGTAAGTTAGGGATCGACAAATGTTACCCAGCTTTACCGCACTCTAAACAGAATGAGTCCGAAGAAAAGGAGAAAGATCCCCTGATGTCGCATTTGTTGAGTTCGCCACCCCCGTATGCTCAAAATGCCACGGCGCCTCCCCAGCTTGCGAATATGCCACCTCCAGTTAATATACTGCAAGCTTTGCCGCTACCGTCAGCTGCTTCGCAGCCGGCTCCTATCCCTATAGCGCAGCCCTCTCAAGGGCCGCCAGTTGTGTTTCCAACTGCCCCCGCGCTTCCTGCGACTTTGTCTGCATCCTCTTTTCTCCCCTCTGTTTATCCCCCTGTTTTCGCCTCAACTTCTCCTTCAGCGCGACAGCGTTTAGCTAATGTGGTTACTACGTTAATGTCACCTCTCTTTGAGTCATCCGGTGCGACTCCTGGCTTACAGCGTAAGCAATTGCGCAGTCAATTGCCTAACCCCGATGAGAAAAAGGTAATAGATCGCATGGCGCGTAGATGGATTGTTTTCCCTTCACTATATGATGTGGAATCAGTTGTCAACGTTTTCCATCAATGGGATGCCCCAAAACAGAGGTATGTCTTTGAGAAAATGTGCGAAATTCTCTGTGAGGAATTGGATGATAGTGGTAAAGACCCAAGCCCGCAGGAGTTGTGTCGAGTGAGATTTGATTTTGGAACTGGTACCATTGTGGATCGCGATGTAGATAAAGCAGTTGCGATTGTATTATCCTTCAGGAATGATGATTGTCAACATTCGTTGTTTGAACCTGATGTCCCTGTGGGAAAAAGGGTAAAAGCACGCCAATATCCGATGCGTGAGGTTCCCCCAGTTTGGAGACCTGCTGAACCAAATGCTAATCCACCTGTCTTAGCACATTTTCAGCGTATTTGGGTACATGTTCCATGGAAAAGATCTGAGGTGTTAGCACTTAAGCAGACATTGCCTGATCCCCGTAAAAACCCTACCGGTTATTATAAGGAGTTGTCACAAACTGCAGAATCCTGTGTAATGAATCTGGCTGATATAGATATGCTGTTTGGGAATGTGGTTCCACAGCCTTTGTGGGGATCCATTCGTAATATGGATCATGCTGCAGAATTAGGGGACACATGGGCTAACATCATCGCTGCTGACGCTAGACAGATTGGTGGCGCGAAACCAGAGCCTTTAATAGCAGAACTCCCTGGTAGAATCATCACGTATATGAAGACAATAATGCCCGCGATGCGCGTAAATTGGGACAAGCTATCTGCATGCAAGCAAAAGAAAGATGAGACAGTGTCAGACTTCTTTACCAGGTTTGAAGAAACGTTTATTGACCACAGTGGGCAAGATATGAGTACTGAGGGTGGCCAACGGTTATTTGTGGATAAATTTGTGCAGAATTTACTTCCTGACCTGTGTAAAAAGTTAAAAGATTCAGAAAGTTCTTGGGCTGTTTCCTCTTCAGCGCAAATACTGGCTACTGCACAGTATTATGAAAACAGAGATAAAGACGAGAAAGATAGAACAGAAAAGAAAACGAAAGAACTAAAAACAAAGGTCCTTTTACAGCAGGCCAATCCGCCACGTGGAGGTCAGAATAATTATAGGCAACCCCAAGGTGTCTATCACCAACCCCAACAATTTCAGAACAATCAGCAAATGAATGGGTATTATCAACCACGTGTCCCTGTAGGTCCCAACCAATGTTCATACTGCAAAGAGGAAGGTCATTTTAAATATAGTTGCCCTAAATTGATGCAGCGTAATGGCAATATGTATGGCGCAAGAGGGAGGGGTGGTCAGCAAGCCCCTAGAGGCAGAGGGCGTGGGAATGTTCCCCAGAACGCGCGTCCTCTTCCGCCTCAAAATACCATCAATAGCTTTGATCAGCAAGCCAACGCGATTAGTAATACAGCTCAGTACTACAATAATGATTATTATGCAGAGGACGGCGATGCAGAAAATAATGATTACTAGGACAGCCGTAGACAGAGAGAGGGAGTTGTCTCAGTGCCAGTGGATCAGAGCGGACCGTATGTTGAGGTGACTACAGCAAATGTAACGGAGCCCTTTCTGCTAGACACTGGTGCTGCAAAGAGTTCAATCATGCATTCAAAACTCCCTGGCGCACCTTTGTCTGGCGATATAAATGTTTCAGTAGGTTTTTCTGGCGCCCCAGTTAGAAACCCGATTTCTAGTCCCATGTCACTTTCTATTGGACCTTGCGAGCTGAAAGCACCCCTGATCCTAACAACAGGTTGTAATGAAAATTTGTTAGGGTTAGATTTGTTAAAAAGATTGCATGCTACACTGTATTGTTCACCGTCAGGAGTACAACTTACATTAGGCAGGAAAGTTATTTCCCCGATGTACCTGTCTAAAAATACAATGCCGCCTGAATTGTCATCCCTTCCGGATGTCCTTTGGGCTACTGGTCCCAATGATGTGGGCCTCTTGGAGATACCGCCATACGTGGTAACTTTAAAAGCCAATGTCAGACTGCCACGTATTCCCCAGTACAAGATCTCTAATGAAGGCCAGAAAGCATTGTTAGACATTGTCAGCGACTTGATTAATAAGGGTGTAATTGAAGAGACAAGAGGCAACGTTTGCAATAGTCCGATTTTACCTGTCTTAAAACGAACGGACCCTTCACAGCCACCTGTTTACAGATTTGTGATTGATCTTAGAGAGGTTAATAAGATTGTTGTGCCACAGTTTCCAGTTGTCCCTGATATAACTGCTTTGTTAACGATGATTCCAGCCTCTGCTGCATGGTTTTCAGTGATCGATTTAAAGAATGCTTTCTTTAGCATCCCAATTGCAGAGGAGAGCAGAGATATTTTTGGCTTCAGTCTGGGAGGCCGAAGCTTCCGCTTCAAACGCGCTCCCCAGGGCTACTGTGAAAGTCCATCAATATACAGCCAAGCTTTGAAAGCGCAGCTTGATGCACTTGTTTTACCTAGTGGCGCTATCCTGATTCAGTATGTTGACGATTTACTAATTGCCACGGATACTGAGAAGATCTGCAAAGAAGCCACATTATCATTGTTGCGTCATTTATCTGCTTTCCATCACAAAGTGTCTCTCTCAAAGCTGCAATATTGTCGACAAGAAGTGACCTACTTAGGTCATCTCTTATCGAAGGAGGGAAGGAAACTGACCCCAGAAAGAATTCAAGCCATTGCACAGTTGAGTGTGCCAAGAACACAGAGAGAAGTGCGTGCTTTCTTGGGCATTACCTCATACTGTAGGCACTGGATCCCAAATTTTTCCCTGTTGGCAAAACCTTTGTTAGCATTAACATGCAAAGACACACCGAATCCTATCCCATGGTCTGAAGAGTGCCAGAAAAGTTTTGTGGAATTGCGCAATGCATTATGTTCAGCTCCTGTGTTGGGTACCCCTGACTACAGCAAGCCTTTTACATTGTATGTTCACGAGAAAGATGGTTGTGCATTATCAGTGTTAACACAGCCTTTTGGTGACAGACCGCGCCCATGCGCATATTTTTCATCAACCTTGGACCCTGTAGCGAGGGCATTGCCAAGCTGTCTGAGAGTGACAGCTGCTGCAGCTATGTCTATCCGACAATCTGCTGGTTTGGTAATGGACAACACATTGATCGTTATGGTTCCACATGCTGTAGACACATTATTAAACAGAACCAAGACACAACACTTGACTAGTGCGCGATTATCAGGCTATGAGCTCACACTGTTAGCAAACCACATACACATAAAGAGATGCAACACGCTGAATCCAGCTACGTTATTGCCAAATCCAGCAGACCTAGATGAGAATGAGCAACATGACTGTCTGTTCAGAACAGAAGAAGAGACGAAAGGGAGAGTAGATCTAAAAGATACTCCCCTGACTAAGTGTGATGGTACTTTATGGGTGGATGGTTCGTGTTTCAAGCTCCCTAATGGTGACACGACTGCTGCATATGCTATCACGACTTTACACACGGTTGTGGAAACTGCACGTGTGCCACATAATTCGGCCCAAGCAGCAGAATTAATCGCCCTCACAAGAGCATGCGTGTTGTCTGAAGGAATGAGAGTGAATATATACACCGATAGCCAGTACGCCTTTGGCATGGCTCATAGTTTTGGGCGATTGTGGAAAGAACGTGGGTTCCTGACGTCGCATGGAGCTAAAATTCAGAATGGCAAGTTGGTGAATGATCTCCTTGAGTCACTGACCCTACCGTTGCAAGTTGCGATTATGAAATGCAGTGCGCACAGGAAAATCACAGATGATGTTGGACGTGGGAATGCGTTTGCTGATGAGATCGCGAAAGAAACAGCACAGAATGTAAAGACTAGAATGTATGTTGCAGGCCCCGCAAGATGGGTTGATGATGTTGGAATGTGTGAAAACACGATAGAGAGTGTGAAGTCGCTTCAAGCTGAAGCTACAGAGAAAGAATTAAGCAAGTGGAGAGAAAGTGTGGGTAAGTTGGATGAGAATGGTTGTTGGATTGATCTGACAGAACATAGGCGATGGTTGTTGCCTGATGCATATGTGCTTCCAGTAGTTACAATGGCACATGGAATGGCACATATCAGTACGAAAGGAATTTGTAAGTTGTTGGCTCCAGTATGGCAGAATGCTGGAATTCCCAAGTGTGCAGAGAATGTGGTCAAGAATTGTATGGTATGTTTGAAATATAACCCTGGTAGGGGAACCCCAACTCCAGCTGGTCATTTTGCACCCCCATCATACCCATTTGAATTTTTGCAGCTGGACTTTATCCACATGGAAAGGTGCAACAACCTGAAATATGTATTGGTGGTTGTCTGCGCTTTTTCAAAATGGGTAGAGGCCTATCCTCTAAAGGATAACACTGCCCTATCCACAGTCAAAGCCCTTGTGAAAGAGTTCTTCCCTAGGTTTGGAATGCCAAGAATGATGTGGTGTGATAACGGTAGTGAGTTTGTGGGTAAAGTGATGAAGAATGTGTGTGAGGGGCTAGGTATTAGGCAGAAGTTCCACGCTGCAAATCACCCCCAATCAGCTGGATTAGTAGAGCGCTACAACGGCGCTCTAAAACTTAAACTGGCCAAAATCCAGGCGAGCACCGGTCTTAAATGGCCTGATGCTCTGCCTTTAGCACTCCTGTCCACCAGAATGACCGTACACTCACGAGTGGGACTTAGTCCTTATGAAGTGGTTTTTGGCCACCCGGCCAACGTATGGGGTGTACCAAGGCCTACGAAATTCAGTGAGATCGAGCATCCAGTACTACTCGATTACTTGTATGATTTGACTGCTAAACTACGTGTTTTACATCAACAGGTGCATGATACTCTTCCCCAAGCTTCTGAAACTCCTGGACACCCTATCGACCCTGGCACATGGGTGCTGATTAGAAACTTCCAGCGCAAAAGCAACGACGAGCCTCGTTGGATCGGCCCCCACCTTGTACTTCTGTCAACGAGATCAGCGGTTCGGGTGAAAGGGAGAAAGAATTGGGTCCATGGCACCCACTGCAAGGTAGTCCCCTTGCCCCTGCCATATGCCCAGTGGGTCCAGGAGGGTATCGCCGACTCTGAAACAGACACTGTACCTCGTTTTGTACCATTCAGTGATGCGCGCATAAAAGGCACAGTTTCAGACCAAGAGAGTAACGATATTTTGCAAGAAGCTGTGCCACCATCAAGTCGATTGGACACCACAGAGCCTGAACTTTTGTTCCAGGATCAAACAGCACCTGGCCGTCTCCGCTATAATTTGAGACCAATGCCTATGGACAAATAAAGATTTCCTTACTATCTTTTCTTTTTGACATTATAAGCTCTCCCATCTGAAGGACTTTCTTGATTTTTGTTTTTCGAACCACCATCCGGGTTCAGCCGCAGGGTCGCAGTGCCAAGACTTTGGGGTACAGGCCGAAGACGTTAGGTCAACGGTTCTGGTTGGTCTAGGGCGTTTCCCTGGACTGACAGGCGTACTCCTTAGCAGAAGAAACTCATCCGCCGCGAGCGGCCCGATTAGAGGATGGAGTTTTTTAAGATGGACAGACCCGTTGAGGAAATGAACTTGAAAGCAAGGATGTGTAAAATTATAAAGAGTAAATGTTTTGTATTTTTGTGCCTATTTATACTATGTAGTATAATAATGTTCATCGTTGGATTTGTATTTTTCTCCTCTCAAAAGCCCATTGCACCCACTGTACAGCCTATACCTCTTTCTACTGCCTCCTCACACTCTTTTCACCCTCTGCCTGAACATGAACAAACCAGACGATCAGAATTTGTAAATAACTCATTTATTCAGCTCTTGCACCAACACCAACTAGTAATGAATACAACCAATTGCTGGGTGTGTGGGTTAATGCCACATACCATCAATAAGGGTATTCCCTATCTAGTGTTGCCGTACAGTTACAATGGATCGTCATGGGCATTCCAGACCATGTTTCTCTATGCTCTAGATACGTACTCCCCGCGACAACCGCGTTCCATCAGACCTATCACCAATAATAAGGCCTTGATGAAAGGAGTTGCCGATATGAGCAGAGATATCGATGCATACTCGTCCATACCCAAGGAAGAATTGAGACCTTATGTAGGATGGAACGCAACGGGGTATAGTATTAGTCTGGGTGAAAGACAGCGAAAAATCTCATCACCAATCTGGGTCGTACCCCACATAGGTCGGTTCTGCTTACAAGGTAATGGTCAGAATCCTAGAGCTCAACTGGGGAGAAGTGACTGTACTGAAACGTACACTTTCCCATCACAGTTTTCTCCTGCGTTTTTGGCTGCCAAGGGCACATATTTCATCTGTAATGACCGAGCATATACATGGTTGCCCCCTGATTTCTCGGGCACATTTTATATTGCGAACTTGCTAACGCCAACATTTACTGCTGCCTCTGACTATCACAAGACTAGAGTTGTGAGGGGCGTAATTAGTAAGGAGGATACTGCCGGTCAGGAAGCAGGAGACTTCTTCTTGGGTTTCCTGCCGTTTTGGGGACCTATGGTAAATAGTAGGAACCTGAGACAACTGACTTGTGTGGTTGAATCCACTGTCAATGTAACGGCTGGTGCCCTCGGTAATTTGACAGCTGAGCTCCAAGCAGATCGCCTTATGACTTTGCAGAACCGCATGGTTCTAGACGTTATTCTTGCAGACCGCGGTGGGGTATGTAAGGTTATCCAATCCAGTTGTTGCATTTTCATACCAGATAACGCTCCAACAGTCTATCAAGCCATCTCCAGACTCCATAAAATATCTGAGTCCATACACGTGGATAAAGGAGATTGGTCACTGGTGGGGTGGTTCTGGGAACTGATATCTGCCTGGGGTTGGAAAGTCCTGATGGTCATTGGAATGATCTTAGCCATTTTTTTCCTGTTCTGTCTGTGCATACAGTGTGCTCCTGCGATATGTGGCCTCTGTGCTACATTATGTGTAAGGAAACCTGTATCAAGGGACGAGCTAAGTAATAGGATGATGCTACAGCAACATCTCCATGACTTTGTGAACTTTGACCTAGACTCAGATTAAGATGAGTATAGTGATTGCCTATGTAAGGGCAAAAGGAGGGTCTGTCGTACTTTAATCTCTGTGACCGCGTAGGGGACAGGGCCCCACCCCTGTCTATCCTGGTATTGGCGAACCGCAAATGGTTAATGCGGTATGTACAAGTGCTTTGTATACCGTTCTAGCTATGAATGCACTGTGTACACGTTATTCTGCATCACTACGCGGGTTCCATTTTGGAAGCGGTGGCCATCTTGTGATTGCCCTCACATAGGCTGTAATGAAGCAAATACGGGCCTCACAGCACATTTGCCTTTCCATGACTCTTCTGTGACCTGGGCAGCTTAGCTCTGCTGCCCCAGGTCAAACTGGTCTCACGAGCTCCCCTTCCTCCGGCCGCCTGTGATTAGCATCAGGGCTTGACACGCCATAAAGTCCTTTCATCCCACACAAGCCTCTGGCTAATCTCTTTCACACCTGACTGTTCCTGCTTTATGACTTGTTTCTATCAACAGGAGCTGCCCGTGTTTTATTGGGGCCTATCGATATCTGATGTGGGATCTGAACCTTGCTGTGTAAATAATTGTGGGCTGGCTTAACTGGAATGTGGGATGGTCATCATGACTCTGCCTTTTCGTTTGTAATGTATACTTTAAATGACCATATCATAAACCTAGGAATGTATGCCTGAGGCAGGAAAAACTGTACTTAAGGAGAAGCCCGTTTCTATGATTTTTAGCAGTCTCCTGAGAACATACACGCTGTTGTACTTCTAGGATACCTGTAATTGGTCTGCAGCCAATAAATCAATCTTTGACTTCACCCAGAAGACTCTGTGTTTCTGTAGGTCTGGAACAGGGAGAACCCAGAAGTCATAGGGTGTGTGCCCCTGCACCGCTGGGTCTAAAATACCCAGTACTACAGCGGCGGGTAGTGGTGGCACCCAGGCTGCCCCAAAAACACAAATTTATTGGGGTGCAGCCCCTAAGCATAGGTCATAGAGGCCCTGGAAAAAGGTAAGGGGTAGAGATGGATGCTATGCACAGTGGAAAGACCATAGGGCCAGGGGTAACAGGTCTGACAAGATAGGACCCCAAGACTGAGCATGGTGATGCCACTTCTGACCTGGAGGCACCGTCTGCCCTGTCACATTGCCCTGGGTAGGACTCACTCCTACAAGACACAGACAGAGTGTGTCACCCTTTAGGGTACTGTATATCAACCCTTGAAGACATGGATTGCAAGGCCCATTCTCACTTTCAGTGTACAGTCCTGAAATGCCAGAGGTGAGAGTGGTAGGAGGGTGTCTGCAACTTGAGATTGTTGCCCTCACATTCTGAAAAACCTAAAACTCTATAGGGATCTCGGGAGCAAATGGGCAACTCCTTGCCAGCCCAAGCATTGGAAGTGAGGCCTACTCCAGGCACCAGATTGGAGCATCCACCTGTCAGTGGATGGCTAGGGACCTGCTTCCTGAAGCTGACATCTGGCAGTGGCCTCTGTTTGTTGCTTGCCTTTTAGGCAGAGCCGGCCCTCACTAGGGGACAGAAGCCTGATCTAGGAGGCAGGATGAGCCATGTCACTTTTTTGGTGATGATTTTCCCATTGCATTGCTGGGAGGTCTCTATGGGTAAGATAGGATTTACTCTATCCCAGTGGGGGGTCTCCAGATGAGAAGGGTTCCCCATGGAGCAGGTTAGAATCTGGAGTTTAGCTTGACAGCATGGCAGCAATATCAAAGGGCCAAAAATGTTGAGGTGGTCCAACTCCCCATGGGGGTGGGGCTCAGCACAAGACTGACCCTGCCAATGCAGAGGGCTCTTCCATATGCTTTCCACTTAAAACAATGAGAACTTTCATAAGAATAGCTATTGTGTTGTGCTTTTTGTTTAGCTAGGTAGTACCTTTGTGAAAAAACAAAGCTTTTTCTTCTGTCACTCCCATTTTTCGCTGAACTTTATTCCTGTTTTTTAGATTATGCACAGAAGGCCACTGCTGTCCAGTGCCCCATATACATGTCTGACCTCTAAAATATGTAAATATTGGCTAAACCCTGATTGGAATTGGCTTATTTATGAAGCCATAGTCTGTGGTGGAGAAAATGCATCTACTACATAGAAAGTAAACATGTCAACTGTGGACTGCAGCACTTATTGTTTCATCCCCTAGTGGGGAAAAAGGACAACATGACTTCAGGCCTACCAGTGCAGCCTGACTGCTGCAGTGTAAAACCTGTGCGATGGCTTGTTAAAATTACCCTATTTACCAAGAACAAAATCTCCCTTATAAATATTAGTAAGTCATCTCTATGTACACTAGGGTGCAAGGTAACTAAAAGTGAGAAATGGAGAAGATTAATGTTACTATGTCCGGAATGTGACAAGACCCAAAAAGCTGTTTTCAGTGTGGCAGGCCTAGCAGTCCTATATAGAAAACCAGAGTACAGATCAAAATACTAAAACTGTATTTCATGAATGGGACCAGATTGAAAAGCAACAAAATCACAATTGTTGATAAGTATTAAAAATTGACTATGATGGCATTGATAAATAGTGATGTCCCATGAAAGAGAAGCACATGCAACTGGAAGCTTTATCAACTATGTTCCTGAAGCACAAAGATATTTGCATCTAATATTTGGAGAACTAAGGTAAAAAATGTCTACAGTTGCCCAAATCGACATACACCCACCATTTATAATTGGTTGATCACAAACGTGCTTCTTGAATAGAGTTGTGCATGTCATATACATTTTGAGAAGCAACTGCAAATAGATTTTAGCAATAGAATCTGAAATCTAACTGAACAAAATGGTGAAATATTAAACCCCTTTAAATGAAACAACTATATACAAGCAATGACATTCCTACAACATTGGATCAAAAATGCCTGCTTCACAACTAGCAATACAAGCAGCACAAAATACCTGCCTCTTTGATGGAGACACAAAGCCAGATACCCCTAGGGGTGACAGTGCTGAGCTCTACAAATGCTGATTGATTGATTGATCGATTGATTAATTGATTCATTGAATACCAACACAAAATCCTATTTGGCTCTTGAGTTTTCTTGAAACAATTTCTCTCCATGAGTTATAATTCTAAGGCACAATGAATGACCATTATTTGTATTTTTTTTTTAAAATATGTAATAAATTCAATAATTATTCCCACTATTGACATTAGGCCACTTCAATCACTTTTCTTAAGCAAATCATACTATTGTCACAAGGATAACTTTCAAAGGTGAAAAAAACATAAAGCATGCATTGGATTCTATCTAATCACAAAACAATTACAGATAGAGATGGACATCTGAACCCTGAATGTATTTTTATATTTTTTTTGCAATCCATAAACATTCCAAGATGTTAGCTTAGAAACCTGTTCCAGGCGCAGGTTTACAGGTTTACTTCTAGCAATATCACATGACTTCTGCTATCAGCTCCTATTCCCTCTGGACAGAGTTCTCCTGGGCACAGGACTCCATATGGGGGAATGAAGCCTTGTGTGCCAATAACTTTGTTTTCCAATGGAAAAAAGCTTTTTCCCACCAAGGAAAGACATTCCCATATACCACCAGACAGTTTGGGGGTGATACATATTTTTTTCATTCCGGTGAAGGGGTTACTTCAGCCCTTGGCTGGTGGAAATCACCGAAAGGAATCAGCGAGTAGTTTGAAAATGTTCTCAAACACGTATGTTTCTGAACTTTCCCAAACAACCAGTGCAAACAACGCCTTCGAATGCCCACCTCCTATCCCTTGATTGAGATTTACTATGGTGTACTTCCCCATTGCTGAAAAAGCCACACTAAGTGAATGGATTTATGCCTGCCCGGGATCCCTTTGTGAATTCCTGGCAGGCGTAAAAAAGATTAATTCGGTCGTTTACTTATGTTTAGGACTGAATTTACCTTTCAGAAAAGGTTAACTGCCACTCTAAACCTTCTAGTTATTTCTCTGGTAGGAGAGAGCAACTGCTACACAGTGAAGTAAATCACTACTTTGCCCTCGGTCACTCTGACATGCCATCACACTTTCTTCTTACATCACCCTATCAACAATTCGAACCCTTAAACAATTGATGCAATGATCGCCACTTAGATCTCATTATGTCTGCGTACCATCGTTTCGAATCACATTTCTTACAATTTTAAAGCCTTTCTCTAACAGTGTTTTGTGTTTTAATGTTATTTAATTAAATGACTCATCCACCTAACTCCAACACCAACCCTTACAAATTGACATTTTTGTTGAATTAAATTACCTCAAAATACATTAAAAATTAAGTGGAAGGCTAACCGTAGTTCCATTCAAATCTTAATTCATTTCTGTATTCTCATCTTTAAATAAATGAATGTATCATATTAAATTATATGTTGCTTAAATGCATGTGCCTGACATGGAAAAGCAAGCTTCTGCACTAAAGCCATGAGCGCGCTTTATTAAATTAAATATGTTGAATTAAACTAGAGAAATGGTACAATATAAACAGTGGGACCCCCATCCCAACTTTGTTTTCTACAATTTACATATAAATGTGATTTAAGCAGTTTTTTAGAACAGTTTACCGTTATACAGTTTTAAATTATGTTTTAACTATTTTAGTTACTTGTTTAACATTACATATAAACATGGTTTAGATGTTCTGTTTCCATCTATAATCTCTGCAGAGAATAGTTTAGTATAATATTTGTATTCATCGTTCAAGTTAAAGTCCATATCAAATGTTCAACATGATGGTGGACTAAGTAATAGCAGCTGATGTCATGAAAAAGAACAATGTACTTGATTGATGGAGTTTAAGTAAAGAGAACAATTTCACACAGTCCTGCATTATTTACAAGACCTTGTGATCAACTGGTCCCAATATCATCTCGGAATGTTCTCTCCTTGCACTCAAAAATATACTTTGAGGTCCTCAGTTTCACACAACAGGCGGATTAGAAACTGGAAATATGCACATTTAAGTCAGAGTTCCTCACCTAAGAGTTCAAAAGGAAGACATGACATTTAAGATCACCACTGGTTCCTTCAAACTTTTTTACTAATAGATGCTCTTTGTTTGAATTACTCTCAGCATAGAATCTAGATTGCACATAAATCTGCGACAATAAATACAAATACAATATTCAACACAAGCCCCCGTCATAATCTTGGTTTCTTGGTGATTATTCAGATATTTATAATGAATGTCCCTGGCATTTTCAAGTTCTTCTGCTCCCTGGATTATGCTCTTGTAGAGCTCACGTGCACAGTTGCAGTTCCCAGGTCCACCCCTTCGTAGGAGCTGGCTGTACTCAGCATGGCCGTAGAAGGGCCACAACAGTTACAGGCCCTTTTTGATCTGTTTGAAACTGAAGTAGGACTTACCACTAATTCCTGCAGCAACAGTTGATCCGCAATATAGAAGGGCGTGAAAAAGAAAGTTCAGATCAGAGTCTCCCAGATACGGCTGCTAAAAACACAACAAAAACATGTAAAAAGGAAATATTGCGACATAACTCACAAGGCATCTGTCACGCCTTTTTGAAACTGGGCGTAAATAGGACAGCTGTGAAAAATTAATAGATATACGTCTGTAATAACGTCCTCGATTTCAAACGTACTAACAGTTTGAGATGTTTTTCAAACAATAATGGGAAGATATTTCTAATTTATACCCCCTAAACAATCAACTATATGTTAATTGATTATGAAACAACTTAAATCGACAGTCACATTTTCCCAGTCATTATTGGTACATTAAGAATTTTAATGTCAGAATGCACTTCATTTTAAAGAGGATGCAGAGGATGCACAAGTTAATTATATTTGTGAGGCCTCAGTCTTGATGTGAGCTGTAAGTGAGCTCCCATCATGCCCTAACAGACAATTCAATGTAGTTAAACATGTTCCAATAAGGATAATCTCAGCTCCCCATGCAGAGTTTGGCCTGAGTAGCAAAGGCAGCCTCTGAGGAAATGCATGAGTGCATGCAGTAAAATTGAAGTGATGGTTGGTTCCTGTTAGACCTGTCATCATTGGCATGAGTCTCCGTTCCATTTTGTCGGATTGCCTCCTCTGTTTTTTAATATGTTTTTGCTGGTTATATGCTTTGGGCACTGTGCCACTGCTATTCAGTGCCACAGTGCTAGTGCTCCCTATGTTAAATTGATGTATTGATTAGTGACTCCATGATTTGGTTATTTGATTTACTTGTCAGACCCTAGTACAGTGCACCTTGTGTGCCCAGGGCTTGTCAACCAAATGCTGCTGGTGGGCTTGCAGCACTGGTTGTGCCACCCACAGAAGCAGCTTGTAAAGTGTGTCTTAGGTCTGCCATTGCAGAACCTCTGTGCAGTCTGGTACTGCCATGCTGACTGACCAAGTGTACCCACTTGCCAGTCCCTAAACCTTCCCTTTTCTTCATGTTGAAGAACCAGAACCTTTTGGGTCTGGCGGCGCAGGGTACGCCCAAGTCTCCGGAGTTCTCCTGCTCAGCTACACAGAGACACGGGACACTCTGTCGGCGTTAGAAGATCAGATTTATTTAGCTGCAGCTAGTACAGTTATCCTAGAAGTACACAAAGTAGGTTCTCAGGAGACTGCCACTTCACTCTGTGGTGCACAGGGTTTTATACTATATAAGGTTCATATACATTAACAAAAAGCACTCCCAGAACACACAAGAAAGAGCCAATAAGGAAAGTTGGAAAACAGGATAGAACCAATAGGAGAGATTGGAAAACAAAATTGTCAGATGACTCGAAGAAACCTCTCCTCCAACTATGTTTGTCACCCCTCCCTCAAGCTAATTCATTAACAGACTCATAACTAACTTGCAGGTGGCGAGATACATTTGTGTGTGTTGGAGGACAGTTGTGAAACGAAAGAATGCTAGCAGAAGACAGTGAAGGCCAGAGGATAAGATAAAGTCTGGAAAGAATGGTGTGAATCAACAGATAGTTGAGACGGGGATTAGGAAAGCCAGACAGGGATTAGTGTACTCGGTCAGTCCTAACACCAGCTTTGTAAAATAGAGGCAGAAAGCGTATGTCGATACCAGGTTGCAGAAAAAGCAGAATAGACTTTGCTCGTCGTGCTACCTGAGTGATGGCAACACAAAATGGCGGCGGAGCACAAAATGGCGGGTCGATTCGATCGCGATCAGAAATCGAATTTCCTCAGACCCTCCTTTTGCCAGAACTCAGGCAAGATAGACTCATGCTAATCTGAGTCAATGTCGATAGTCATGAGGTCATCGAGCTGTTGCTGTAACATCATTCTTATGTTTTCTGTTACTTGTGGTTTGGGTTTTGGGATGCACATAGTAGCACAAAGGTCACAGATAGCGGGACCACAGTGCATACAAAGGCAACAGGAGAAAATAATGGTCAGAATTATACCAAGAAATGTCAATGCTTTCCAACCCCATTTGGACAGTAGTCCCCAAAACCACTCCGTAAAAGACCAATCTCCTTCGTCCTGGTGAATAGACTCAGAGATTATGTGCAACTTGGAGATAGCTTGGTATACTGTCGGAGCGTCATTAGGTATGAAAATACAGCAACTTGACCCGATCAATTTGCACACTCCACCACGATCTGCGAGAACAAAATCCAAGGCAACTCGATTTTGTAATGTCATAAGACGGTCCGCCTGTAGTTCTGCCGTGATGTTACTTAAGGCTCCTACAGTGATATCTATTGTGGTCTCTACGACACTTAACCAGTTGCCTTATATTTCTGCTGTTGGCCATTGGACCCCAAAAAGGAAGAAATCCTTTGATGAAATCTCCTCCCTCTTGTCCTGCTGTGTCCTTCAAATCAATAATCCCGCTGCCGTATCTGGTTCGATGATGGTTTGCGGAAATGGTGTAAGTAGGGGGAAGAAGGAAGCTATATAACAGGTGCCAGAAAAACCCGTGGGTAACCATGTGTAAGCTCTATTATAGCAAATGAAATAGGTACCTTGAGATGGCACGAGAGGAATAAACGTACGTGTAGTAGCAGTTATTCCTTTGTATAGTGTCAGAAGAGCGATCGTTTATTTGTAAGCAGAAGTTGCCCTGATGTGGTATAGTCCAAATCGGTGAAGATTTTCCTTTCTTAACTTTATCACTAAGACTAGACATATATTGGGTGACATTCCAGTTAGTGTACGCCTTTCTTTCGTCAATGGAGATTTTACTATTTTCCATGATTTTAGCCATAGCTACCATTCCCTTAATCAAAGAACTATGACTAAAATCCAGATCGTTAACATGTGAACTAACAGATCGTCTGAATTTGCTTTGATAAGCATTGGAGAAGATGACGAAGTAAGCCCAAGCAGAACCCTCATAAGAAAACGGGAGAACTAAATATGGCATTCCTTTCTCTGTGGTGTGTGGCATAAGTCCACACACCCAAAAGTTAGTTGTATTGACCACTAACTGATGCTGATGTAATAACTGGACAAAGGAATTGTTATAATATTCAGTTCTTCTAATGAGTTCATGTTGAGGAAGAGTATGAAAGAGATGTGGAGAGACAGTTGAAGAAGACGAAAAAGGAGAAGGAGAGACAACTTTTGGCTGCAGAGCATAAATAATCCAACCTATAAATGCCAAAACAATACACAATAATATAATAACACATAAAGTTATACTGAAACGACTGTACATTATTTTACAGGATTCTTTCTTTATTTCTTCTTTTCTCTCTCTTTTGCCTAGTGTAGTTTCCATCTTGCTAATGGATGCTCACGGCAATCTTCCTCGATCGCTCAATCACGATTGTCTACCGTCCTATGACACTGTAAGTCCTGCAGGCCTATTGCCACTACTCAGGTCATGATTCAGACTCCTACCATGACCCTGCAACCGGGACAGAATGCTACACAAGAGAGAAAATTCTTAAGTGTTCTTTGGTCTAGGTCTTAAATTGTATCGTTCCCTCCCAGGAACCTTTTGATCTTGGAACAATGTTTGTGGATTGGTCGCATCCAAGCGACGATGTGATGGTATTGCTTCCTGCAGAACGTCGTCGTCCTCTTCAGTGTCCCATTCAGGTGTGCATCACTAAAAGGCACGAATCGTGGAATCTTTTCACTTTCACAGTCACCAACACCCCTGCGTACCCATTGATCATAGGGCAAAGGCAAAGGCACTTTCTTACAATGCACACCGTGAATCCAATTCTTCTTTCCCTCGACTTTAACTGCTGTTCTCGTGGTGAGCAAGACCATTCGGGGCTCCCTCCATCTGGGCTCCAAATTTCTTGCTTTCTGAAAGTTTTTGATGCAGACCCAGTCACCTGGTCGAATGGAATGACCTGGGTCTGTGGAAGCCTTTGGCAGAGCACTCTGAACCTGTTGATGGAGAACACGCAATTTAGTCGTGAGATCATGCAAGTAATCAATCAACATTGGATATGGCAAGTCTGAGTATTTCTTAGGGCGAGGGACTCCCCATACATTAGCCGGGCGTCCAAAAACCACTTCGTAAGGGCTAAGTCCCAAAAGAGATTGTACTGCAGTTCTGGTTGATAGCAAGGCTAATGGCAAAGCATCGGGCCAATTGAGTCCTGTACTCGCTTGAACCTTTGCTAGTTTCAACTTCAAGGTTCCGTTGTAACATTCTACTAAACCCGCTGACTGGGGATGATTTGCCGCATGGAACTTTTGCTTGATACCAAGACCTGCACAAACTTTCTGCATAACTTGGCCAACAAATTCGCTCCCATTGTCACTCCAGACAATGCGCGCCAAACCAAACCTGGGGAAAAATTCTTTCAATAGAATTTTGGCTGTGGATAAGGCTGTGTTGTCTTTTAGAGGGTATGCTTCTATCCATCTTGAAAAGGCGCATACAACCACCAGAACATATTTGAGGTTGTTGCATCGCTCCATATGAATATAGTTGATCTGCAACACCTCAAATGGATATGTCGGAGGAGCAAAGTGACCTGCTGGAGTTGGGGTTCCTTTTCCCGGATTGTACATCAAACAAACAATACAATGTTTCACTACATTGTCTGCACATTTTGGGATTCTGTCATTTTGCCATACTGGAGCCAGAAGTTTGCATATACCTTTCGCACTTAAGTGGGCTGGACCATGCGCCATAGTAACCACTGGAAGCACGTAGGCATCTGGTAACAGCCAACGTTGATGTTCAGATAATTCCACCCAACAACCCATCTCATCTAACATTCCTGTACTTTCTCTCCACATGCTCAACTGCTTCTCTGAAGCCTCGTTCTGAATCGATCGTACACTTTCCACTGTATCCTGATACATTCCTCTCTCTCTAACCCAATTCGCAGGACCTGCCACATACATTCGACTTGTTGCATCTCTTGCTGTTTTTTTCGCTACCTCGGCTGCGAATGCATTTCCTCGACCAACATCATCTGTAATCTTTTTGTGTGCACTACACTTCACGATTGCTATTTGGGTGGGTAAGGCAAGTGATTCGAGGAGATCAGTCACTAACTGACCATGTTGTATTTTGGTGCCATGTGAGGTGAGAAAACCCCTTCCCTTCCAGAGACGCCCAAAGTTGAACGCTACACCAAAAGCATATTGGCTGTCAGTGTACACGTTCACTATCTTCCCTTTCGACAATACACATGCTCTTGTTAAAGCTATCAATTCAGCTGCTTGCGCTGAATTATGCCTAATACGTGCAGTTTCCACAACTGTATGCAAAGTAGTTACAGCATAGGCTGAAACTGTATCTCCGTTAGGCATTTTAAAACAAGAACCGTCTACCCATAGAGTTCCATCCGGATTCTCTAGCGGTGTGTCTTTCAAATCAATTCTTCCTTTTGTCTCTTCCTCAGTACGAAAGAAACAATCATGTTGCTCCTCAACACTTTCCTCATCTGGAAGAGGCAATAGAGTAGCTGGATTTAGGGTATTACATCGTTTGATGTGTACGTGACTAGCCAACAGCGTCAGCTCGTATCCAGTTAGACGAGCGCTCGTAAGATGCTGTGTTTTCGTTCTATTTAGTAAGGTATCCACTGCATGTGGTACCATGACAATGAGAGTGTTATCCAACACTACTCCAGCAGACTGTCGAATAGAAATTGCTGCTGCTGCTGTCGCTTTGAGACAACTGGGCAATGCTTTAGCTACAGATTCTAACGTAGCTGAGAAAAAGGCACATGGCCGCTGTTTGTCTCCAAATTGCTGTGTTAGAACTGACAACGCACAACCTTCTCTCTCGTGAACATAAAGCGTAAAGGGCTTACTGTAATCAGGAGAACACAATACAGGAGCGGAACACAGAGCGGTACGTCAATCAGTGAAACTCTTTTGGCACTCATTAGTCCAAGGAAGGGGCTGAGGCGTATCTTTCAAAGTGAGGGCCAACAGAGGTTTGGCTATCAGAGAGAAGTTAGGGATCCACTGTCTACAATAAGAAGTAATACCTAGAAAGGCACGTACCTCCCTTTGTGTGGATGGTACAGACATTTGCGTAATTGCTTGAATTCGTTCTGGCGTTAGTCACCGTCCCTCCTTTGATAGGAGATGACCCAAGTAGGTAACCTCTCGACAAACATATTGTAGTTTGGAGGGTGAAACCTTATGATTCAGATTAAACAAATGGCGTAACAATGCAACAGTGACATCTTTGCAGATATCTTCTGAATCAGCGGCAACCAACAAGTCATCCATATACTGGATTAGAGCAGCACCAGACGGCAAATGAAAAGTATCAAGATGACATTTTAAAGCTTGGCTGTAAATAGAGGGACTTTCACAATAGCCTTGAGGTGCGCGCTTAAACCGGAAGCTTCGGCCTCCAAGAGAGAAACCAAAAATGTCCCTACTCTCTTCTGCAATAGGAATACTAAAGAAGGCATTCTTTAGATCAATAACAGAAAACCAGGTCGCTGTAGAAGGTATCATTGTCAACAAAGCAGTACTATCTGATACTACGGGAAACTGTGGTACAACAATTTTGTTTACCTCCCGGAGATCAATCACAAAACGATATACAGGTGGTTGAGAAGGATCAGTGCATTTAAGAACAGGAAGAATAGGACTATTGCCTGCGTTACCTCTCGTTTCTTCAACCACACCCTTCTGGATCAAATCATGAATGATTTCCAAAACTGCTTTTTCACCTTCAGTGGAAATTCTGTACTGCGGAATGCGTGGCAATTCAACGTTAGGCTTAAGAGTGACAACATAAGGTGGAATCTCAAGACAACCCACATCGTTCGGACCCGTGGCCCAAAGCGCTGCTGGAAGAGGAAGCAATTCAGGTGGAAACTGATCTTTGGGCAAATACATTGGGGAGATCAATTTCTGTCCCAAGGTAAGATGTACACCAGAAGGAGAACAATATATCGTAGCATGCATTCTTTTCAATAGGTCTAGACCCAACAGATTCTCACCGCAACCATTCGTCAACAGAAGTGGAGCTTCCAAGTCATAAGGGCCAACTGAAATAGGCAAAGGGCAAGAAACTGGGTTGCGGACAGGGGCGCCAGAAAATCCTACAGAAACATTCGTTAAGCCGGACAAAGGTGCCCCAGGGAGATTGGAATGAATGATAGAACTTCTCATTGCCCCAGTATCTAGAAGAAATGGCTCTGAAACACCCATTGTAGTGACGTTAACATAAGGTCCATTCTGATCTACTGGAACCGACACAACTCCCTTACTTTGTCTATGGCTGTCCTAGTTGGCATGAAGACTCTCATTTCCGTTTTCAACATAATAATCTTCATTATAATATTGCGTAGACCTAACATTTTGCTGATCAAAACAGTTCACAGAATTGGGAGAAGGAAGGGCACGCTGTTCTTGAGTCAATACACCCCAACCTCTGCCTCTGTTTGCTGACTGAAGGCCAGCACGACCTCGTGGAGCAGATAACGCTCCATTGCGCTGTAATAAAACCGGACAACTAGTCTTAAAATGACCTTCCTCTCTACAATAGGCACATTGATTAGATCCCAATCAAAGGTCGCGGAATGTATGGCTCAGGTTTTTGACATCACCTCTGAAACTGTGGAGGCTGTTGAAATTGAGGCTGAACATAACGTGGAGGATAGGCTTGTTGCAAGAGAACCTTCGTTTTTAATTCTTTCGTCTTTTTCTCTTGCTTTTCTTTTTCCTCCTTATCTCTGTTTTCATAATATTGCGCAGTAGCCAATATCTGGGCAGAAGAAGAAACAGCCCATGAACTTTCAGAATCTTTTAATTTGTGTGACAGCTCGGGAAGCAAATTGAATACGAATTTGTCCACAAATAATCGTTGTCCACACTCTGAAGCCATATCTTGACCACTGTGATCAATAAAGGTCTCTTCAAAACGAGTGAAGAAATCAGAGACACTTTCATCTTTCTTTTGTTTGCATGCCGCTAGTTTATCCCAATTAACTCTCAATGCAGACATCATAGTTTTCATTAATGTAATAATCCTACCAGGGAGTTCCGAAATCAAAGCTTCAGGCTTTGCACCACCCACTTGATCTCTAGCTGTAGTAGTTATAACATCCCAAGTAGCACCTAGTTCCTGTGCGTGATCCTCTCTACGAATCTTAGCCCATATTGTCTGTGGGACTACATTTCCCATTAGCATATCAATATCTGCTAAGTTCATGATGCAAGCATCAACTGTGTGATAATTCTTTGTAACAACCTGCAGGGCTTTTACGAGGATCTGGTAAAGTCTGCTTAAGGGCCAAGACTTCAGATCTCTTCCTAGGGACATGCACCCATATATGTTGGAAATGAGCAGGAATAGCTGGATGAGCACCTACTCCCGCAACCTCTTCCTTCCTTACTGGAGGAACCTCTCTCATAGGATAAATTTTCGACGTCAGTCTAACCGACGGATCAGAATCAAGGAAAGCTTGAGAGACTACCAAGGACCTATAAGAAATAAGTGTCCTTACAGCTTTCTCAACCTTAGGACCCACAACAAGTCCTTTATCAAAATCGGCCTGAACATCTAACAGGTGTTGTGAGATTGGACTCGAGCTCACATCTTCCCATTCTTTAATAAGAGTGTAGCACATTATATTAAAAACATATCTTTACGTAGGCGCATTCCATTGCTTGAAGGTATGCATAATATCAAGCACACTGTATTGTGGACCCTTCTTGATCCATTTTCGTGCAAGAGAGTCCAACTTCTCTCGTTCTTCAAAATCCGGGAACTGACTACGAGACTGTCTTCGAGCAAAAGCCGGAGAAACATTTAAAGCTTCAAAGAAAGGAGATAGAATACCAGTAACAGTGTCTGTGAGACGCTTACACACGGACGGAGAATTAGCATTGAGAATTGGAGACAAAGTATTAGGAGAACTGACAGGAGAAGAACTGATAATTGCAGGAGGAGCAGAAGGCAAAGGAGATCTAAGATCAGGAGATGAGGGCAGAGAAGTCAAAGTTAATGGTAAAACCGGCAAGGGCGGTAATACTGGAGGAGTCAAATGCGGAAGAGCCGGAACAGGCGGAGGTACCGCTGGCGGCTGGACAGGCTGTAAAGGCTGAGGTGCATTGGCACTTTGTGCATAGGGCGGAGGCAACCTTAATAAGTGGGACATTAGGGGATCTTCTTCTATATCTTTCTTATTATCAGAAGGAGAAACAGGTAACACCGGATAGCATTTATCTATCGCCATACGATGCTGTCTTTCTGAAATTTCAGTCGCATTGTCAATTTCATCGCCTTTAAACTGTTGGGCAGCCTGTATAATTGTCATACCCTGTGCTTTCCTATCTCGTTTTGCTTGCTTCATTTCTTTCTGTTCGGCTTCCTTTCGCCAAAGGCGGAGAGAGTCAAACATTGCTGGCCGGGCTTTTCTTTTGAATAAAACTGCTTCCAAATTATCTAACACATCAGGATCAAAGCTACCATTTTCTGGCCATTTTAGAACACCATCTTTCTTTGTGTATCGGGTCCATGTCTTGTTAAAGGCAATGGGGCCAATACCATGTTTTGAATAGAGCTCATATGTGGGAGTTCCAACCGAAGGAATCGGACAAGAGTCCTCAAGTCGGGAATCCCTATTACAACCAAGACAACAAATTCTTCCAAACTTAGTCAGACCAAGCATCTCGAGATGTCACCAGACTGTTCACAAACTTCAGAAAAACAAAGAACCAAAATTGTGGGCGCGACCCACGAAGATACTTAACTAAGGACGTCTTCTCCCACCAACAGAGGCCCGTCTATCGTCTCGCCTTACCATACATCATCAAAGGAAGGGCCAAAGCAGGGCGGCAGTCAGGGCAACGGTCGTCAGTAGTCGTCAGTAGCCGTCAGGAAGGAGTAACCGCACTGCAAAAGACCTTCGGACCACTTTCGACATACAGGGGTCGCTTAATGTGGCTCGCGAACCCTCCGGTATTTTTTTGCGGGGTTCCTCACGACCTTCAGGCAGAACCGGTACCACTGAAGCCGCCCAAAGTTGGGCGCCAGTTGAAGAACCAGAACCTTTTGGGTCTGGCAGCGCAGGGTATGCCCAAGTCTCCGGAGATCTCCTGCTCAGCTACACAGAGACACGGGACACTCTGTCGGCGTTAGAAGATCAGATTTATTTAGCTGCAGCTAGTACAGTTATCCTAGAAGTACACAAAGTAGGTTCTCAGGAGACTGCCACTTCACTCTGTGGCGCACAGGGTTTTATACTATATAAGGTTCATATACATTAACAAAAAGCACTCCCAGAACACACAAGAAAGAGCCAATAAGGAAAGTTGGAAAACAGGATAGAACCAATAGGAGAGATTGGAAAACAAAAGTGTCAGATGACTCGAAGAAACCTCTCCTCCAACTATGTTTGTCACCCCTCCCTCAAGCTACTTCATTAACAGACTCATAACTAACTTGCAGGTGGCGAGATACGTTTGTGTGTGTTGGAGGACAGTTGTGAAACGAGAGAATGCTAGCAGAAGACAGTGAAGGCCAGAGGATAAGATAAAGTCAGGAAAGAATGGTGTGAATCAACAGATAGTTGAGACGGGGATTAGGAAAGCCAGACAGGGATTAGTGTACTCGGTCAGTCCTAACGCCAGCTTTGTAAAATAGAGGCAGAAAGCGTATTTCGACACCAGGTTGCAGAAAAAGCAGAATAGACTTTGCTCGCCGTGTTGCCTGAGTGATGGCAACACAAAATGGCGGCGGAGCACAAAATGGCAGGTGGATTCGATCGCGATCAGAAATCGAATTTCTTCAATATCAGACACACCTATGGTATGCCCAAGGGCAGGGTGCATTGTAAGTATAAGGTAGGACATGCCCTGGTGTGTGTAGCATGTCCTAATAGTGATTTACAGCCATTTTCGTTTTTCACTATTGCAAGGCTACCTGTTCTCCATAGGCCAGAATGGGCAGTTAGATTATTACATCTTATAATCCTAACTGACTCAGGGAACATGGTAGAAATTCGAATTTAGTATGCCTGAACTCAGAATGATAAAATACATATTATAGTAAAGTTGGTTTTAACATTAAGGTGCCGATTACGATCCGTTAAAAACCGCGTACGAACCGTCGGTCGGAGCGAATTCCCCGTCCGACTCGTACCCGGTTGTAAAACTTTACAAACATGGAATTACGATTCGCACGGAAACACCATTTCCGTACGAATCGTAAAAAACACCGACCGACGAAAATATACATACGAATGTGATCCGGGAATGCTGCGACGTGACGTCGGGACGCTTTCAGGCAGCGTTTCACGAACCAGGAATTACGATTCGAACCGACAGCAGTCCGGACGGCAATATCTTTACGGCACCCAAAAAGTGCCGCAAAAGCGAAGTACGGCGCGAATCGACCAGAGTAGGTGGCCCAGTACGCGCCGACCCCCCCCCAGCCCCCGTAGGTACGTGCCGACCCCCCCTGTGTGTACACCCGTGTACGGTGCGTACCCCCCGTGTACGCTCGAGTCGAACCCCCCGTGTACGCTCGAGTCGAACCCCCCCGTGTACGCTCGAGTCGAACCCCCCGTGTATGCTCGAGTCGAACCCCCCCGTGTACGCTCGAGTCGTACCCCCACCCGTGTACGCTCGAGTCGAACCCCCCCGTGTACGCTCGAGTCCCCACCCGTGTATGTACGGTGCGTACCCCCAGCGCTACGCGCAGGGGGTACGCACCGTACATACACGGGTGGGGGTACGACTCGAGCGTACACGGGGGGGTTCGACTCGAGCATACACGGGGGGGTACGACTCGAGCGTACACGGGGGGTACGACTCGAGCGTACACGGGGGGGTACGCACCGTACACGGGTGTACACACAGGGGGGGTTGGCATGTACCTACGGGGGCTGGGGGGGGGGGTGGCGCGTACCTACGGGGGCTGGGGGGGGTCAGCGTGTACCTACGGGGGCTGGGGGGGGTCGGCGCGTACCTACGGGGGCTGGGGGGGGGGTCGGCACGTACCTACGGGGGCGGGGGGGGGGTACGGCACGTACCTGGCACCTGTTTGGACGTCTCCATGGTTGTTATGGGAGTTCGGTGCGGACGGTCTTTTCACCATACGGTTGTACATTCGGACGCCCGGGATGGATCGTGATTCCCCGGTCGGAGTTCACCTTTCACGTTTGTACGGTGAATCGTACGAGGACGTGTCGGACACATTTTCCGACCCGAGGACGTGTGGGGAAATATTCCCAGTGCGGTTCGTATGGACTTTTTACCATGCGAATCGTGATTGCCAGTTCGTACGGCACTTGTACGATTCGTACGGTAAAAAGACCCGATACGAGTCGTACGGGGACATTTTTTACCGGATCGTGATCGGCACCTCTGTGTTTGAAAATACCACTTTTAGAAAGTAGGTATTTTCTTGTCTAACTATCCAAAGCCTGCCTCTGCTAGGTTGTGTATTCCTTGTCTGGAGTTTGAGTGACAGGGCTGGGGAATTCCAGGAGACAGAATGAGTCAGCTCAGTGGTGAATAGGGAGATCTGCATCTAGATGGGAGGGAGGAGTTGCACCTGGGACCTGAATAGGGCTGGGCCTTCCCTTCACAATGCTGGCTCCACCTCCCAGGGTGCGGCTGATGTTTCTGCCCTGCACTGTGAAAGGAAAGAAGGAGTCCTGTAAACAAAGTGCTCAAGAACTGGTTTGGACTTGGCAGAGGCCTCTCTGCCTTCAGAGAACAAAGGATTTTGGGGTATAAATATTGGGACCCAGACCCAAGAACTTTAGATCACTTCTGGGACAAACCTTTTGCCAAGGAGAAGAACCAAGGAAGCTGCAGGAGTTTGGACTGCCCCTCTGCCAGTGTACTGTTTGCTGGGTTGGCCTGCAGTGGTGTCTTCATTGCCAAGGAAAGGAGAAGGAACTTTCATCATCTTACAGAATATTTCTCCAAGGGCTTGAACTTGTGCTTGCCTCCTGCTGAAGTCTCAGGGACAAAAGACTTCACCATCAGCTCCCCTCTGAATTTCCTCGCTGAGAATTCTATCTGCAGAAGCCTGCGTGTCGCTGGGAGCTGGAAGCGCGACGCAACGAGAAGAAGCATGTCGCCGCCGCAGCTGTAGTCGTCGCATCGCTGGAGAAGCGTGCTGCCATTGAGAGGGTCGCCATCTCATCGCCGGAGAAGCGTGTCGCAGGGCCTGTCGCGGCTCCAAAGTACAGAGTCGCCGCAAGGCTGCCAGGGTGTGAACGCATCGCCATCGCATCAAGGGCGCCATCTTCTCGCATCGCACCAGGATTGTCGCATCTCATCAAGGCGCTGTCTTGCGCATCGCAACCGGGCCGCAGGCCGAGAACCGACGCATCCCCTACTCTGCGCAAGCATTGAGGCATGACGCATCATCTCCCCCGGAGCACGGAACCGACGCATCTCCCTCTGCGAGCCTCCAGGTACTTTTGTGAGAACTGTGTCGCATTTATCATCAACCTGAATTAAGTAACGTTTACCATCTTGAAACCAATTTAAAGTACAGTATTGTGGATTTTTGTCGTTTGTGCTCTTGTGTTAAGTCTATATAAAGAATACTTATTTTTATAAAACCTCTGTGGTGTCCATCTGTAGTGTTTTCACTGTACTACTGTATGTGTTCACAAATGCTTAGCACACTGCCTCTGAGATAAGCCTGTCTGCTCGTGCCAAGCTACCAAGGGGATGAGCAGGGGTTATCTAAGAGTGTAATCCCCTTATCCTGACTTAGAAGCAAGGGTCCCTATTTGGACAAAGGTGTATACCATTGCCAACTAGAGACCCCCAGTTCTAACAGTTCCAATCAAAATTTCAACTCTAGCCCTTGCAGATATTTTTGTGGCAAGAAAAAGTAAAGTGTGTCCAATTTGAAGGCTTTATCCAGATAGGGATCTGTGGAGGTCAACTAGAGCCTTCAGTGAACATTGGTGATGGGAGGAAAAAGATCCTAGAGGGAGAGCGGGACCGTATGAGGTTGTATAGAAAACGCACTTATTTTTGTTAGAAGAGGCAGTCCCTCCCTGTGAAGCTTTGGATTTTTTGGGTCTCAAAAAGACTCATCAGGATACAGATGAAATCAGCCTCCAACAAGCACTTGCATAGGTCAGCTTGTTTGGTTTGGCAGGAGACCTCAAAGTTTCTGAGAGAAAGAAAAGCTACAAGCCTATCAAAGTAGTCCTGCACTCAGATGAGGTCTGCTATTGGTCACGTTATATTTTTAATTATATTTTATATATTGTATTAGAATAGTGTCTCATATCGCCTGAGAACACTGGATAATGTCATTTTGATTGGTTTCTGAGTGCCAATTTGGAGTGCATTGTTGGAAGAATGTCTGATTATGGTATGTCCTGTGCAGGAAATACTGGTTGAGGTGCTTGAGGTCTAGAGACCCCAAACATGCAGCGGTGTGTAGAATAGCTCCTGTTGCAAAGTTTATCAGGGCAGATGCAGCCATGTAATTCTACTTACCACTATATTTGTTTTATGATACTCATTGCAAGTTGAGCAGAGATTGGATAGAATAGGGTTGTCATCACCATGAGGTGAGGCATTTACGAGAGGTGGTAAATACCACCTATTCCCAAGTTTCAATACGACATGAGGCATAACATACACAATCTCTTCCTTTACCACTTTCAAAAAAGAGGTAAAAATACTCCTAATGAGCAAATTCATGTCCTAAGACTTGATTCTATGCTGACATCGAGTCACCGATACGATCCCCATATAACTGGCTACCTCTTGTGGATTGAAAGAGAACATTATGGGGCCGATTCCGATAGCCGGTCGGACAGCTGTCCGCAGCCTTACTGTGCGACCGACACCTTCGGCCGGTCCGTCCTGTAGAGTAAGTACGATGCGCATAACTACCAAAAACACGACCGACACGTAGGCTGTGAATCAAGCCCCATTCTCCGTCCAAGCCGTAACTCCTAAAGATGAACCGAGTCGCCTGGAAGCAGTATCCATAGCAGTTTCCGGCATGACAAGTACAATGCGTACTTCCTACGCGCCGGACGGAGACGTCACGTACGGCACGTCACAGCATCCGGAAAACAAGCATATCAGCTACGATTCGCGCCACAACTCAATCCACGGCTATGAGACAGCAGCAGGTACGAGACGGAGCAACAAGCAGCGTGTATGACACAAACACATCATGAATCCCATCGCGCAGGTCATACCAGTACTCTACATCTATGACCGGCTCAGGGACCGACGTCGACGGCGCAGGCGGTAAGTCAGACACCTACAATACAAACAAACGACATGCACCCGCAAAATGACACACACACACACAGGGGATCCACATCCTGGCCACTAACAACAGCCCACCATAGGGGTTGCATGGCCAGCACCACTAACACCCCCACCCATAGTGGACCTGTTGCCCATCACTACTGCCACCCACACCCATATGGAGTATGTTGCCCATCACCCCTGCCACCCCCAGCCATAGGGCTCATGTTGCCCATCACTACAGCCACCCCCACCCATAGGGGACCTGTTGCCCATCACTACTGCCACCCACACACATAGGGCTTATGTTGTCCATCACTACAGCCACCCCCACCCATAGTGGACCTGTTGCCCATCACTACTGCCACCCACACCCATATGGACTATGTTGCCCATCACCCCTGCCACCCCCAGCCATAGGGCTTATGTTGCCCATCACTACAGCCACCCCCACCCATAGGGGACCTGTTGCCCATCACTACTGCCACCCATACCCATAGGGCTTATGTTGCCCATCACTACAGCCACCCCCACCCATAGTGGACTTGTTGCCCATCAATACTGCCACCCACACCCATATGGCTGATGTTGCCCATCGCCCCTGCCACCCCAGCCATAGGGCTTATGTTGCCCATCACTACAGCCACCCCCACCCATAGGGGACCTGTTGGCCATCACTACTGCCACCCACACCCATAGGGCATATGTTGCCCATCACTGCTGCCACCCCTGCTCACAGGGGACCTGTTGTCCATCACTACTTCCACCCACACTCATATGGACTATGTTGCCCATCACCCTGCCACCCCCAGCCATAGGGCTTATGTTGCCCATCGCTACAGCCACCCCCACCCATAGGGGACCTGTTGCCACTCACTACTGCCACCCACACCGATAGGGCTTATGTTGCCCATCACTACAGCCACCCCCAGCCATAGGATGGGTGATGCGCAACACATCCAGCATACTCCAACATCAGGTATGTCCGCAAAATGCATCCCCCTAACATAATGACAACAGTGTGTAGTCTGTGACAAATGCCCACAACAGTGATTATGGCTACGAGCATACAATGTAAGTAACAGCACATGTGTGACCAACACATGAGTGTGACATACACAAGGCAAGCCTCACCATAGCACTGTGGCAATGTAAAAAGAACACCCCCTCACTGTGTAGAACAGAAGTTAAGTGGGGGCTGCCAAAATGCAGCAGATGTCGAGCATTGTGGTGATGGGGACTACACCCCCCTCATCACAGTGACCAAAAGGTAAGTGTCATCATGGTCAAAGCTGCAAATAACAAACAGCATGTATGATCCCTGCTCCCAACACATCAAACACTTCTGGGGCAAACTAGTGGTTGTGTTCCATACACACAGAGATGGGGTGCATTCAGCGTACAATGACACAACAGCAGAAGTGACCATCACCAAGCATGCACACATCTCGAAAATAGACACACCAATCAAAACAACATGTGTAGACTGTAGGTGTCAGATCCCAAACTCACATTCCATGCCAGCAATGGCACCCAACAACCAGGATGAATGTGCACAATGATGTGAAATGACTCACAGGGACAGCATGCAAAATCACAGAAACAGCATCCAGACAAAGGCCCACAACAGCAATACCAATGCACTGGTGCAGATGCACAAACACAAACAGGCAAACTCACACTGCACATCGGACACAACATGTGTGTGTGTGTGTCACAGTATCCACAGGCAACTACACAACACATGAGGGGGCCTGAACCACAGTGACACAGATGTGGACACAGTGCCATACAAAAGTAAACCATCATTGGGACACCCTCAGTGGGCAATCAAGCGTTGGGAGATGAGAGGGAGCACAACAGACACATGTGACACAAGCTGGAATGAACACCAACTAACACAGCAAGAGACTGACACACAACACCACTACCCCCAGGGAACAGACATTGGGGTGACACAAGCATGCATGACACCTCCACTGTGATGACAAAGGCAGATGTCGTACAAACTGGGAAACCCAGACATGTGTCCTGTGCCACAAACGTACATCACACATACACAAACACAAATCACTCAGCATGGCCCCTCATCCATGGACAAACAGGAGCTAGGGGATCACCTATGCAAACATTCACATCAGTCCACCCTCAACACCACACACCCTGAACTGCAACAATGTGTATCTGTGAAGCCCACATGGACAGGTGACATTGCACATGCACCCATTACAAACACAGGAATGTTGGGAGGAACTAAGGTGCACATATACATCACACAAGGACAGTTCACAACCCTGGAGAATGACAGACATACTGTACAGTATGCGGTACATGGCCATGACGTCAAAGCTCATGTAACCTTCAGAATCCCTGCCACAGTCCCAGGACAATGCAGATGGAGAAACACAAGGCACACCTGCTGACACCTGCCAGCATCTCAGCCATGAACCCGACAAGTGGGAGCAGTCACACACACATACAAATGTCTCAATCACTGAAAACTTCCACCTAGGGACAACTACATGATTTACCAATTAAACAGGTGCCTTGAGGAACCCTGACTGTGTCGCATCTGTGTCTGACAACATCATCACCACTCAGAACTGACAAATCCCAATGATGATACACCAATTAACAGTAGTGTGTCATGCACCCACACATCTGGTAGCCCATTGGAAAAGTAGTGGGATGAACACAGTACCACTCAGCAAGCATCAACAACACGAACATATCAAGGGAACACTGTCTGTGTATGAACAGGGATGTGGACACAAACACATGCTCATACAACACACATCATGGGCCCAGGCCATGTCACTGGACAACACACTTACTTGAGGGGACCCAACTCCTGTTGGAGCCCAGCTGTGCCAAACATATGCACTGCAAGTCCCACTCATGTCTGCAGAACACTTGGTCAGTCAGCCATCAGTTACCACACAATGAAGGCTCTGGTCACAACAGCCTGGGTATGTGAGTCTCCCCTAAGTCATCTGCACATACCCAAAACATATGTCTAGCACGTTGCACAGAGGCCCCAGTTGCTCCTATTACACACCTGTAGGTCCAGTGTTGATGAGCGCAAAGTATGTGGAAGTGACAAATTAGACAATGGGAAGCACATCATATGTGCAGGGGTGCAAGCCACAGATGTGACCATGCAAATGAAATGCTCACAGAGAGATGTACACAATAGTTGATCCTGACACACCCAGGTAGCTGCAAAGGATGACATGAATACCCACCAGAATAGGATACATATCTCATGGACCACAGGGAGTACCGCATATGAACACATCAGTATTCAACATTGTAAACCAAGCATTACAGGAGCAGGGGCATGTAAAACAACATCAACATAATGTACAGCTAAATCAAGTTCACGGGGATAAAGAAAAAAGCTTTATTCAGCATATTAAAAGTGAATCATCTGTTCTAACAAAAGGCCAATGACCAGTCCATGTCCAAATGCCAAGGAGTGAACTAGAGTGACAAATTCAGTATATGAAAATCTAAACGTCTGTGCAAACAAAAGGCCAATGGTCAGTCCATGTCCAAATGCCAAGGAGTGAAGTAGAGTGACAACTTTCACACCTTGCTTGCCTGCACTGCTAAGGACCGGGGTCATCCCCTCGGAGGGGAATACATGGGGGCAGGCCAGGCACCGCAGGGACAGGATCAGGGCTCAGCAGAAGGAGGCAGTGAAGCGGTGGTGGATGCAGGCGAGACACTTGCAACTGCAGTGGAGCTGACTGAAGTGGTGGGTGCTGTCACAACTGTGGGGCACAAGTCAAATGGGGTGGGTGCCGTCACAACTTCAGTGGGCAGGTCAGATGGAGTGGATTGGCTCACCACTGCAGAGCCCAAGTCAGACGGGGTGGTTGTGGACTCCAAAGCAGTGCCTACATCCATGAGAGTGGAATGAGGACAGGTGAGGTCGGGAGGGCAGGGGGGGACACGGTCCCCACATCAGTGGCACCAACTGTCTGACCAGGTGTGGAGAAGCAAGTGCTAGGGGGGGATGGCCTTAGCATTTTGGGGATGGTGTATCTGTGTGTGGGGGAACCCGGGGCAGGGAGTGGCAGGGGAACCTCTCGACTGGTGGCCTGGGGGATGGAGAACGGAGACTTTGCCTTGGAGCTGCGTGGTGATGGGGGTCTTGCTCTTCTGGCGCTGGGGGGACTTGCGGGTGGGCGTCTCTGTCTGACTGCGCCTGGGGGAGGGTGTCCGGGTGTGAGGGGCACTCCCTTCTGTGTGTAGGGACTTCCTCTTCCCCTTGTAATCAGGATCTGCAGGGTCAGTGGGGAAGAGGCTAAGGTCACAGTGAAAGAGCTTCTGGGGGATGGGGTTGCAGGTAGGGCAAGGGAAGGGGGCTGGGAGGGAGAGGTCTCAGAGGACTGTGGAGTGGTTGTGGATGACTGTGTGTGTGTCAGCAAACCAGCCCCTGTGAGTGTGGAATCAGTCCCCTGCGCTTGCTTGGGTGCACGTCTAGACCTTGGTTTGGGGTTTTCTGTGCTTGGGACAGGTAGGGTGTAGGAATCGTGGCTGGTGCAGGGGTAGGAGGGGTGCGGGACTGTTGGAGGAGGGACACTGATGCCGTCAGGGAGGAGGCCACTGACTGATTGGTCCTCTGTAGGGCAGACATGCCCGAGGAAATGCCCTCCATGAATGACAACAGTTGTGTCAACAGACCTGTGTGTGCACGGAGGACCTTCAGCATCGACGTCTGCCCTACATGGATCTGTCGAAGTAAGTCCACAGACTCCTCACTCAGGGCAGCAGGCGACACAGGGGCAGGGGGTGCGGTGCCTGGCACAAAGGAGACATGCTAACGAACACGGGAGCCCACAGGGACCTCTGGGATGGGAGCCGATGGGAGGGGGGTGGTGGTGGTGGTGGTGGCCGGGACAGCCTCACTAGCTGGGGTTTGGTGGCTGCTGACACCCGCCTCCACAAGGGAGTCATCCTCAGAGCTGCTGTGGCCCTCAGCTGTGGGGGTGGTGCTGACGACTCCTCTGTGTGGCTCCACTCGCCCTCCGTGCCACTGGGTCCACCTGTCTCCTCTCCTTCTGTCCCTGTAAGGCTCTGTGGCGCCTCCTGGTCCGTGGACCTGTCCCCTCCTGTGGCCGTGGATGTATCTGGATAGGAATAGGAAGTAAGAGAACAACATCAGTCACCTGCACCGACTGCACACACCACAGTGAGTACATCACATCACAGGGCAAGCCCTGGCATCATCAGCTGAACACAGCTCAAAGTGCCAACACTGTTTAGGATAAGACAATTGTCATTCTCAACATCAACCATGGCACACATATCCCTCCTTGACTTTCACACATATGTCCGTTGCATGTTAGATGTTAACACCCCAATGTGCCAACATGCACCACCCACACATTAGTTGTACATGCAAGTGAACATGTAGGAGGATGTCACTATACACACAGCACATCTCTTGTTACTGACTCAGTACAGGTGTCTGGATGAAGGGATGGGCAGAGACTCATTCCACATGCTTGTGATGCATGCCAGCAACACACACTATGATGTACTCCTGTCCTGATGGCAATGCCACAATGTGGTGCATGGTGCACACTTGAACACAATGCAGGCTCACTCATAGCAAGTTAAATGCCATGGCACTGGGAAGCCCTGAAAGTCAGTCAAAATTGTCTCCTGTCACAGGGGCAGGGCATCCAGACAACAACAATATGCACTGACTCACAATCCTAGCTCTGGGGTAAAGCAAACTCAGCAGATGACCGGTGCACTTGCCCATACCTTGCAAACAACATATCCAGGACCCAGAAGACCCCACATCATGCAAATCAGACATATGAGTCACAGCAAACACTAATCCCTGTACATTAACACATCACAGTCTGCCATGCATGTAACTCAGCTGCATGAAGGACACAGTTGCATACACCATTGTGAGCTGTCAGATGATCACACACCTATATGTCACACAGGTCTTGTCTCTCACAGTCACATTGCAGATGTCATGCTGACCCTCTGAATCATGGACACCACAGTTGTACGTAGCAACAAGCCACACCCTAATGACACAGAGGCAGACACCTGAGGGCACATGTCACTAAGCACATCCTGCAATTTCATACACAGGAGTGGGATTACAGAGTGTTTCTAAATGCCCTTGAGGGGGCATGGCTGGCCAGGACTAAGTGAAACAGTGTTTGGCCCTGGACAGTAGTCAGGTGGGTAAGCAAGTGTGACATACTTGCTATACATACTCCTGAGGCCCATAAATTGGTGTCCCCTGCTGCATGGGTTTGTTTGGAATACCCCAGCCACATGTTGTGAGTCAGACCAGCAATTGGTACACATCTCAAGGGCACACATAGATCACATGTCAGATCTCAGGCATTGAGTAAACAATTGACCCACCCATGAAACACACAAAAGATTCATGGGAACTGATGCTGACCGGTAGCTGAAGCATAGCTGACTGCAGGGACACAGTGCCCTAGTGACACAAGCAACAGATTGTAGGAGCCACACCTGTGGAACAGATGAGGAGGGTGCATCACAAAAATGAGGGACCTGAGTTTGGGACTACAAGAGCTACGTAATGTGGAAGTGTGACCAGGACAAAAGACTGCTATTTGCATGTCAGACATAGTACACAGATCAGACATGGACTCAAACCCCCTTCCTGCTGCTGTCTGGCCTTCAGCTGCCTATCCAGGTCCGGGAAGACCACCGCCAGGATATGGAGCATGTGGGGAGTCAGGGTCCGGTGTCCACCCCTTCTTCGTGGAGGTGACAGCTTCAGCTGGACTCTAGCTATCCTCCGGGTCCAGCCCCAAAGGTCCTGCCACCTCTTCTGGCAGTTGCGGATCCGGCGCTTGTAGACCCCCACAGAACGAACAGCCCGGGCGATGGTCAGCCAGATCTCCTGCTTCTGGTGGGCATCAACCTGTGAGGAGGAAAAAGTGAAAAGTACATTGACACACATGCCCCAGATTGCTGCAGCACACATTTGGATAGACATGTCATCATCACAAAGGGAAATAAATTACACAGGTAGTGCAACCATGGGGATTGCAAAAGCACATGCATGTCTGACATGTTAACAATGCCTGGAAAGTTTAAGCTTGCAATAATGCACTTTAGCAGCAGGAAAACTGTTCATTGCATGTACCTACACACTTTGGGGGATGCAAGTAGTCAGTGAGAATGCTTGCCACTGGTGTACACACTGCTAGTACTGCTAGTCAGACAACATGCATAGTTAGGAAGGCAGTGGACTGCACACTCACCTGCTCCCCTGGTTTCCCATAGAGCTTTCTGTACTCTGGAAGGAGCCCGTCCAGCAGGGCCTGGTTCTCCTCCTCAGTGAAGGCTGGGGCCCTCTCCAGAGTACGTGCCATAGCAGGAGCCAGAGGATGCATAGACAGCAGCAGTGGAAGCAGGGATGTGGTCCAGTAGCATGTAGTGCAGGCAAGTGAGCTCCCTGGGGGCCAGCCAGCCTTATATCTGTGCTGCAGAGGCAGAATCTGTGCCATATGTCCCAAGTGATAGGTCCAACACGTTTGCATTCTATGAATCTGGCCAATCCATTTAAAAGTACGACTCGTACACGCCTTCAGCATCGTTCAAATCTTCACCTTCATGGAACACTTGAAATTGCAACATTGCTGTAGGCATCCAACTGAATTTCCAGTGCACAACTCGTACAAGTTTTGAATCCGCATCCGTCTACATGACAGTCCAGAGCCAATGGGTGCGCCCGGCTCGTTCAACTGACTGTACAACGCGTATTTTGACCCGTGCTATGCGTACGCATTGTCACCCGCGTCAGACCTCGTAGCATTCAATGACAAAGCGTACGCACGGCTCGGACATGGTCCGTGCAATGCGTACGCATTGTCACCCGCGTCGGACCTCATTAGTGTGACTATTATACGGATGCAACACACATATACTAGCCATGTACACCTGTGCACACCTGCCACACTACAGCATTGGCCACACAGTGTCCCATGGCATGTAAGGCTACATTCCCTGGGTGTTTGGGGGGGGGCCACAGCTGTGTTTTTGGCTGGCACTTTTTGCAGCCACTCCCAGGCTGTGCACGTGTACATGGGGGCAGAATCCTTTCTGTGTTGTGCACATTACCACTGTGATGTGCAATTGGACAGTAATGGGCATGAGTCAAGGCCACAGTGTCAGGTTGGATATGTTTAGGACATGTCACATACACCCTGGGTCCTGGGGGTGATGGCATGTACGTCACAGTGAGACATGTAGCCACAATACTGATGTACACCCACAGTCTGTGTGCATGTTGTGTCTCAGATGTGTCTGATGAAATGTTACCAATGGGTGACAGTCTCCACATCCATGTGGTATATGCATCAACCTTGATGGGGTGTGTGTCTAAGAGACGTACACGTAGGGCCAGCAGGAACAACAGTGGCCACTACCTGTGGGACTTACGCTTGTCTTGTGGTGTGTACGTGCTACGCCATGTCCATTGCTGTGTTGATGTGGCAATACAGGGAGCCTGGGTTTCTGCATGGCAAAGATCTGTGATGCCTGGGAGACATGAGGCCTCAATTGTCACTGTGATGTGTTTTTTGAACGTTGCGGCAGCACATAGGTTGGGTGACATAGCCAAATGATTGGCCATTGCACTACATGGGACTCATGTGGACATGTGGAATTGAGATGTGAGGTGGTGGTCTTGTAGGTGACATATGTGTCCATGCTCAACAGCACACATCTCAGTACATTGTGTAATGTCATGAACTAGCATGTGATAGTGATCCTGGTCATGGCCACATGGGTGGATGAACTGACAATCTTCCTTTGTGCATCTCTGTACTGCAGGGCACCAGCTGTCCATCGTCCGTTCCCAGACCTTGCAACCATGCAGGAACGTGACTGCATCAGACGGTACCGCTTCACCAGACCACTGATTGCGGAGTTGGCGGAGCAGTTGGAGCCACATCTGCTACCTGGCCGGACATACCTCACAGCACTTACCCCAGAGGTGAAGGTGATGGCAGCCCTGCACTTCTTTGCCACCGGTACCTTCCAGTACACTGTGGCTACTGCTGGTGGTATGTCACGAACAATGTTTAGTCAGGTACTACGCGATGTCTTGGAGGGGATGTTGCAATTCCTCGACCTGTATATCAAGTTCCCGAGCCCAGCTGAACTTCCTGAAATAAAGGATGCCTTTTATACACTGGGGAGGATGCCGAACGTCATCGGATCTATTGATGGGACACATGTTGCCCTGATACCACCACAGGCACATGAGCAGGCATACCGGAACAGGAAGCACTACCATTCGATCAATGCTCTGGTGGTCTGTCTTGCTGACATGTCGATCACACATGTGTGTGCACGGTTCCCTGGTTCGGCACACGATGCCTACATTAGGAGGAGTAGTCGCATTGCAACGCTGATGTCACAGATGCCAGCTCAGCATGCCTGGCTTGTCGGTGCGTACTGACTGTTTCTCATTGTGTGTGTTTGTCACTGTTGAATTCCGCACTCCTACAAAACTCAGCTACTTGTTCATTTTTGTGTGTGTAGGTGACTCCGGATACCCCAACATGCCGTGGTTGCTGACACCCCTCATGAACCCTGTGACACCAGCCGAGCTGCGCTACAATGAGGCACATGGTCGGAGCAGGAGGGTGATTGAACGGACATTCGGCCTCCTGAAAAGCCGCTTTCGCTGCCTGGACAAGACCGGAGGGGCCCTCCCATATGAGCCTGCAAAGGTGTGCAAAATAATCCTTGTCTGCTGCATGCTACACAACATGGCGGTGCGGAAGGAGGTGCCTCTCATCCAGGATGACGATGACGACGACCAACCTCTGGCACCTGTGGAGGATCCCGGCCTGCGCCAAGATGTCAGTGATGATGAAGATGATAGTGACGTCCGCTCCCAGCTAATCAACAACTTTTTCACCTGAATGTGAGTTTACAGGGTTGTTATGTGAATGTATGGAGGTAGCCTGGAATGTGTTGAGCCAGCTCTGTTGCTGCCTGAGTGTGTCTGTGTGCCACTTGACTGGATGTGTGCTGTGATGTGTCCATTCAGGTGGTGTGTATTCCACAATAGGGTAGTACTGCTAACTAGTGTTTGTGTAGGTGTTTTGCAACATGTTTTGTGCATGTGTATTGCATTTCTCTCCTGTTCTTCTGTGCTTTTGACTGTATCTTGTCTGTCCTTTCCAGGGTACTTTGCCTGTTGTGTGGTCAACACTGACCCCCAACACCCATAAGCCAACACCAGTGTGGAAGTTGACAATTCCCATCAACTGATGCACCACACATCCCTGGAATCCAATTCTCCAACACATTGTGAGCGTGTGTCCACTGTTACGTAGAATTACCGTGCAACTAGTGTGGAATAAACGTGTTGCTAATGAACCTGTGCTACGCTTTGTTATGTGCATTGTCTGTCTTCCCACATCCGAGTGACATCTGCTTACCTCACCTGTGGACTTGTTACCGCTGACTGGGCTTGGTGTTGTGTCTGTGCATGCCAATGTTTTTCAGGTCAACATCATTGTGTGTGATGAGTAACATGGCCATGGTAAGCATGTTTTGTGTTGCCATAGTGGTGTGTGTCCCTCACATGTGTCACATCCCCATGACTCATCTTACGTTGGTCACATTGTTGCCGTATTTGGCATGCACTGTGTTGTGTGGCAGATCGACATCTCCCTGAACATGACAAGTTGGAATCACAACAGAGGCAAGTATGGTGTACTGGTGAGTTTATTTACAAACATGTGTGAGGGAAGTGCACAGGATTGTGGGTGCTGTACAGTGGTTTGGGAATCCAAAGTTCACATTGGAGTTGGAAGTGCTGGTAGATGAAATGTCCAGAGTAAAGTCCACAGTCATCTGATACATTGGCCCAACATGAACCCTCCATGTCATGTGGGTGAGTTGTGTGCAATTGGACAAGGTGAACGGGTTGCGCACAAAGAACATTGTCCACCAGGTTTGGAGGCCCTGGGGGATGTGCTTGGACATCTGCCTCTCACATGTCCTTCTTCGGACGACCCCTCTTCTTCCGGGGGGGGTCCTCATGTGCAAGCCTCTGCGATGCAGGGAACTCTCCGCCAGAGTCCTCCTCCCTCCCTGTGGTGCTGGCAGATGGTGTTGCGACAGATGTTGTGGGCACACAGGGGGGTGTGGACAGGTTGGTGTTGATCTGGCAGAGGCATTGTAGTATGTCCCAATGCACTGCAGTGATGTCATCCCACTTGGCCTCTATGCGGGCATGGTGGGCGACCTGCTCGTGTTGCATGTCCTTGAGGATCCCCACTACCTGGCCAAATCCTCCGGTGCTATCCTGGTACGCATCTAAGATGCATGCCATTTGGGGGTCATCATGCAGTCCAGACCCCTCTGCAAGGCGCGCCCTGTGCCTCCCACCGCTCCCAGCACCCCTCTCCACATGGGCAGGACCAGCGGCGGCGGTACTCACAGGTGAATCTGGGACCCCTTGGGTGGTGTTGCTGGTGGTATTGGCTGTGGCTTCCGGGGGGTCCTGTGTCCCTGTGCTGTGGGTGTTGATTGTCCTTGGTCTGTCCGTGTTGGCGGAGGTGCCCTGTTGGTGTCCAGATGCTGGAGGCGTGGGTACAGGGGGGGTAGATGTTGATGCTGCTGGTGCTGCATGATGGCTCACACCGGAGGGGCCAGGTTGGTCGTTGTCATCCGAAGAGGACAGTGAGAGAGTCAGACCAGAGAGCTCAGTGCCCACCAGAGTCTGGGCCTGGGTATCCTCGTCATTTGGTGCTGGGTGCCCAGCACCACCTGTGTTTGGAAGAGACACACAGTGTGATTTATGTTTCTACATGCATCGTTGCTTCACAAACATGACATTTTCTACTTTTCAAACAGATGCCTGCCTGTACACTGCTTTTTCCCACCTTGTCACAGACAGAGTTTGATATGTTTCTTGGCCATTTCCCAGCATGGCCTTGTGCTCCCCACAACAGAGCACAGGGTCAGACATCTTGTCAGTCCCTTCCCACTCCCTGTGAGGCAAGTATGGTTCAGTTTGATCTTGCTGGGCCATGTGGGTGGGTGTAGGTTGTCTGTGACTGCGAGTCCCATCATACTCTTGGCTACACCCCCCTTCCCAGCATGCCCATACTTCCTCCCTCTTGACTCTGCTTCCCTGTGAGGGGGTGTGACAGCAATGGCAAGATGGCTGAATGTTTAGTCCTGATGTTTGTTATTGGCCATTGCCCAGCATGGCCTTGTGCTCCCCACAACAGAGCCCAGGGTCAGACATCTTGTCAGTCCCTTTCCACTCCCTGTGAGGTGAGTATGGTTCAGTTTGATCTTGCTGGGCCATATGGGTGGGTGTAGGTTGTCTGTGACTGTGAGTCCCATCATACTCTTGGCTACACCCCCCTTCCCAGCATGCCCATACTTCCTCCCTCTTGACTCTGCTTCCCTGTGAGGGGGTGTGACAGCAATGGCAAGATGGCTGACTGTGAAATCCTGATGTTTGTTGTTGGCCATTTCCCAGCATGGCCTTGTGCTCCCCACAACAGAACCCAGTGTTAGACATCGTGCCAGTCCCTTCCCACTCCCTGTGAGGCGAGTATGGTTCAGTTTGATCTTGCTGGGCCATGTGGGTGGGTGTAGGTTGTCTGTGACTGTGAGTCCCATCATACTCTTGGCTACACCCCCCTTCCCAGCATGCCCATACTTCCTCCCTCTTGACTCTGCTTCCCTGTGAGGGGGTGTGATAGCAATGGCAAGATGGCTGACTGTGAAATCCTGGTGTTTGTTTGGCTACAAGTCCCAAGTGAGCCCCTGTGCTTCACACAGCAGCACCCAGTATGGGGTATCTTTTGCTGATATTTCAATGAGGTGTGTGTCAATGCATTGTACCCGGTGAGTTGTGTGGAGTTTGGGTTGAGGGGGGGTGTCTCCCCATGCTGATTAGTATGGTCAGGGCTGTCAGTCCTCCTTCCCATCATGAAACGTGCTTCCATTGTATGGCGTGCAAGTTGTCTTTCAGGATGTCAGTCAGTGGTGTCCTGCTTCTGATTTGCACACAACCCCTAGCAGGGCCTTGTGCTCCCCACAGCAGGACCCAGTGTCAGCCATCTTGTCAGTCATTTTCCACTCCCTGTGATGTGGGCATGTTTCTGAGAGGTCTTGATGGGCCAATCAGGAGGGTGTGCATTATCTGTGACTACAGGCCCCATCATGCTTTTGGCTACACTCACTTCACCTGCATCCCCACTATTCCTTCATGACAGTCAGCTGCACTGTGAGGTGGTGTGTTTGTGGTGGCAAACTGTCTGGCAGGGTGTATTTGGCTTAGTTCCACTGGCTTGCTCTATTTGTTTGTAGGTTGGTGCATGTCATGACACAGTTCCCAGTCACTCTGAGATGGTAGGTATTGTGTTTGTGTGTCTGGCATACACATCTTGGGCTGATTATCTATTGGTTAGTGTAGCTTTGCTTGCGGTGCATGGTTTCACTGTCCCCTTGCCACACAATCTTGGGTATGTTGTTTGTGTACTCACCAGGCTCTGGGATGTGTGTTAGGCCATGGACGCTCTCTGGTGGTAGGATGTCCCGCACCTTCTCCTCCCAGGTCCTGAAGTAGACTGGTTTGGCAGGAGGGCCACAGCCGGTGCACTGACTCAGGGCGTGATCTTTTTCGATGAGTTTCTTGACCCTCCTGAGCACGTCATATCACCTGTTCTGGATGTCGTCCTTTGTGCGCCTTGCTGGTGCTTGGGCATTCACCTTGTCCACAATCCTCGCCCACATCTTGATTTTCTGTGAGATGGGGGTCCTTTGAACCAATGTACCAAACAAATGTGGCTCTACTCTGATGATCTTGTCTACCAGCACTTCTAACTCACTATCTGTGAACTTTGGATTCTTCTTTGGAGGCATGGTGATGGGTGGTGGTGGTGAGTGATGTGTGTGTGAGGGTGAAAGTGATGGTGGGTTGGTGTTGGTTTTGCTGTGTGTATATGTGTGTGCTTTTGTATGAGGTGCGGATGGTGTGTTGGTTGTGTGATGGGTGAGTTGTGAGTGTGTCTGTGGTTGCTGTGTACTGGTGTTTGCTACTGGCTGTGTCTCCTGTTTGCAAGGGATGATGGTAGTTATGTTATGTTATGTTATGTTAACAGCACTTTTATAGCGCACAGCTGCCCCAGCTAAGGGGCGTCCCGGCGCTTGAAAAAGGAAGTCCCAAACACAACAAAACCAAGAAGGAGGAAACTCGCGCTGATCAGAATACTAACATAGGGAGGGAAACAGATACGTCTTGATGGCCCTCCTAAACTTCAAGAGTTCGTCAATTCCATGCATATAAGGCGGAAGAGAGTTCCACAGCTTTGCGGCCAGGACCCGAAAGGACCTTCCACCAGCCCTGCAAAGCCTGAACCGCGGGACCACCTCCAGGTTTTGACCTAGAGATCTAAGGGGGCGCGAGGGCACATAAGGGACCAGAAAAGTAGAAAGGATCTGTGGAGAGGTCTTCCTGAGGATCTTATAAGAAAGGGACAAGGTCTTAAACTGAATCCTCTGCACCATAGGCAACCAGTGCAAAGCACGGATGGTGCTTTCCGCAGAGCAGGACCTTGGTAAACCTATCAAGGCTCTTGCAGCGGCATTCTAAACACGTTGCATCCGTGCTATTTCAGCCTGATTAGCCCCCAACAGGAGCGAGCTGGCATAATTAAGCCGCGATAATATGGATGCCTGGATAACCAGCTGTCTGGTGGGGGCGTCAAAAAACACTGAAACTCAGAGCAGAGTCTAGCCACACTCCCAAGTTCTTTACCTCTGACACTGGCACAGGAGTCGCACCCAATTCCGGAGGCCACCACCTATCACCCCACAGATCCGTCCGCTTGCCCACGATCATGACCTCAGTTTTTTTAGCATTCAATTGAAGAGAGTTGCCATTCATCCATCTAGCCACTGCCGATAGTCCATCCTGGAATCTGGGTGCATCAAGGTCGGAGTCCCCACTTAGGACGACCACCAGCTGCGTGTCGTCTGCATAGGAGACCATAGTCATACCCCAGTGCTTGACGACATCCGCTAGCGGTCTCACATATAGAGTGAACAGTGTGGGGCTCAACGACGAACCCTGAGGCACACCCATCTCCAGCAAATAGGACTTAGATTCAAAAGGCGGCGTGGCTACCTTAAAGGTCCGACCAGTGAGAAAAGAACGGAACCAATCGAGAGCAAGGCCCATAACACCCGCCTCCCTGAGTCGTTGAATTAAAATCCCATGCGAAACCGTGTCAAATGCGGCACTGAGATCCAACAATATCAGTGCCGCAGTCTGACCTGAATCAAGCGTGACACGCAGATGTTCTGTCATAAGGAGCAGGGCGGTCTCGGTGCTATGACCAGCCCGAAAACCATTCTGGGAAGGGTCCAAAATGTTTGCCCCTATGAGATGTTTAGTCAGTACCTCGTTCACATGGGACTCGACAACTTTGGAAGCCCAAGGGAGGAGGGAGATCGGGCGGTAGTTCCCGAGTTTAGACGGATCTGATGTAGGCTTTTTCAGAATGGGTGTTACGACCGCCTGTTTCCATTTAGTTGGAACAACACCCGTGGCAAGCGAGAGGTTTAAAAGATGACATAGTGGGGGAGACAGATAGTAGCGGAATCTCTAAACTGAGCTGGCCTCATGGGATCCATAGGCGAGCCAGATTTTACCTTCTGGGCTAGTTTTAAAAGTGTATCCATTGATAAACTGGGAAATACCTTCAATGTATCACCTATGATTGGTGTGGGGCTGATACATTCAACAACTGGCTCAGAAGTGGAAAAGGCACGGTAAATGGCTTGAATTTTTCCAAGAAAAAACAAAGCCAGATCTTCGCAATGGGCCACCGAACAGATTTCAGCCGAATGAACTTTTTTAGCCATCAGGTCCTTTAGGACCTTAAAGATTAATTTAGATGGGTTAGGACTTGCTCTAAATTCATGTGAGTTGAAGGCATCCCGAGCTCTGCACACAGCTCTATGATAGTGTTTGACTGTGGAGAGATACCTAGATTTTTTTCCAGCATCATAGGACTTCCGCCACTCCCTTTCAGCCTGTTTACAGGCCTTTTTTAACAATGTCAGGGAACTGTCGTACCATGGGCTGGGTTCTCTGGACCGACATTTCGACCAGGCAGCAGGGATCAGTATGTCCAAGGCCTGAGAAACCCAGTCACAAAACAGATCATACCCAGATTCAACATTGTGAAAAGGGCCAAGCGGATTCGTAACCAACAAATAGTGAAAGTCCTCCAGCTTAAGTTTTTTCCAATGGCGTTTGTACACTACTTTATCCTGGGGCTTATACGGATGTTCAGCAGTTGAGAGCGAAAATCTAACCAAGAAATGGTCGGACCAAGCAACAGGGCTCGGTATAGCTACCGTGGCCCCTGACAAATTAGTAAATAACGGGTCGAGTATATGACCACCCACATGCGTTGGAAGAGTGACCAGTTGATTAAGCTGGAGAGCCTCCAAATCCGCCAACGTGCTGCTGATGGCCAGGATATGAGGGCAATCAAAATGAAGATTGAGGTCACCCAGGATGCTAAAATTAGCGCACCTCAATGCAAGCGAGCTAATACATTCCGGGAGAGCCTTTCGAAACGCAGTGTCACATCCAGGAGGACGATAAATAAGAAGACCAGATAGTGCAAAATGATGGGTAATGGAGATTTTAAAGAATGCACTTTCACATCCTACCAGGTTTACTGCCCTCCAGTCACAAAGGTAGCAAGATTTGACAGCCACAGCAATTCCACCCTCCCTAGATGCCCGATTAAGGGTATAAATGGAGTAGTCTGAGGGGAGAGCCAGATTCACCACTGCGGTGTCAGCTTCCTGAAGCCAAGTCTCCGTCATAAAAAAAGCATCAGGTCTCTCATCACGTAAGAGATCCCATATTTCCAAATGATGCTTCGATAGGGACCTAATATTTAAATTCCAGATAGTAATGTTTCGAGGGCTTAGTGACCTAATACCCGAAAGCTTACGCGGAGTAAAGTCCGTTAAAGCGGAGATTAGGGAGGGGTCGTTTAGCGACCAGTTACAGCCGGCGCACTTATACTGACCACGAAGGGGGCTAACGGGCTCATAAGCACAACGTGAAGCCACCCCTCCCAGGTGCAGCAACTCTTCCCTGGAGTATCCCCTCGCGGCAGCCATCACCACATCGGATATGTACCACCTACCTATTGAGTGTTCCGCACCTCGTGCCTCCTTAGCGCTGACGGGCGCAGACGGGCAGGACTCTGGCACTACTCAGGCACAGGGAAGGCGCTCCCGCTGCGCGTAACCGCTGCGCGCTTGAGGACTGGTTTAAACAGGGTGCCCGCGTGTGTAGAAGACCGCTAGACCGCTCAGAATGGCGGCCCCAGACGTCCCCGACACCACTCCAAGATGGCGGCCCAATCCCCCTAATGACGTACCCACCAGGACCGGACCCGCTAAAGCAGCGGTGACACAACAGATTTAAATGCAGGTAAGAGGGAGGATGCCCTATATTAAGAACAGGGGAAAACAAACTAAGTAGTAATGAAAATACAAAAATAGGTAGTTTAAAATACAAGCGCTACGCGCCTTTGCCACAGCACACAATGCGCGAGTCCTAAAACGCTCTGACGAGCCGGGTTATCTTGTCCAGGCTGACCCCCTTGAGGTACCGCCTTAAATAGGGTGCCCGCATGTGTAGAAGACCGCTAGACCGCTAAGAATGGCGGCCCCAGACGTCCCCGACACCACTCCAAGATGGCGGCCTAATCCCCCTAATGACGTACCCCACCAGGACCGGACCCGCTAAAGCAGCGGTGACACAACAGATTTAAATGCAGGTAAGAGGGAGGATGCCCTATATTAAGAACAGGGGAAAACAAACTAAGTAGCAACGAAAATACAAAAATAGGTAGTTTAAAATACAAGCGCTACGCGCCTTTGCCACAGCACACAATGCGCGAGTCCTAAAACGCTCTGACGAGCCAGGTTACCTTGTCCAGGCTGACCCCCTTAAGGTACCGCCTTAAATAAGGTGCCCGCGTGTGTAGAAGACCGCTAGACCGCTCAGAATTGCGGCCCCAGACATCCCCGACACCACTCCAAGATGGCGGCCTAATCCCCCTAATGACGTACCCCACCAGGACCGGACCCGCTAAAGCAGCGGTGACACAACAGATTTAAATGCAGGTAAGAGGGAGGATGCCCTATATTAAGAACAGGGGAAAACAAACTAAGTAGCAACGAAAATACAAAAATAGGTAGTTTAAAATACAAGCGCTACGCGCCTTTGCCACAGTACACAATGCGCGAGTCCTAAAACGCTCTGACAAGCCGGGTTACCTTGTCTAGTGATTGTAGTCCTTTATATAGTTGGAGTTGTGGGTGTGTCTTTGTCCCATGTGTTTTTTCTTTGGTATTAATTGGCTTTGTCATTGCTTGTTTGGTCCTTTTTTTGTCTTTTTTACTTTGTGTTTTGTAGGCATGAAGGAGACGTTCATGTGACGGAAACGGACGCTGCTGTTGTCTCATGCGGGCTTCTCCGCCTCGTTCACGCTTTCCTGTCTTCTGTGTTTGGTACGCGGCGGTCGCGGCGGTCTCTATTGCTTCTGTGCCCGGTTGTCTCTGCGTGTCGGTCGTGCGGCTTGGTCTCCGTGCGAGTCAGTCTGGTTTTACACGCATTGCATCGTACTGCGCTAATCATACATCGCGGGTACGGTTCAGTCGGGTTCATTCCGGGTTCGTGTCAGTCGGTGAAAACCGCGTCAGTTTTCCATCCGGATCACTATTTTCCCTACGGCTCGGTCATACGGCTTGTATTCCGTACGCGACGGTTGTAATTCACACGCGTTGCATCGCACTGCACGGGTCGGATGGCGCTGGTCCGTATCGGTCGGTATTCGGTCCGGGTCCGTGTCGGTTGGTTCGTTTTGCGGCCGGAATCGGAATCGGCCCCTGTATGTTTGTTTATTTCCACAATACTGACTTAAGGCTCAATAACTGTATATAATGTAATGTTCTGTTGCCCTCTGGGATCATCATGTGTTGTCCACAGGTCACCTATGTTATCTTATACTATTTACCTCTTTTGTAAGTAATGACGCATATCAAATGCGTGTATACTACCTCATTTCTTATGTCTTTATAGCTATAAACTGTAAAGCGCTATGATACCCTCGTGGGTCACGTTTGCGCTATATAAAACCTTATAAATAAATAAATCTGTTTTTAACACACCGAATTCCGCATGTTTTGCCTTTTTTCTCAATAGATTTTAGCAAGTTTGACATGCTGGAATCTTCCAGGAAACGTGCATGGACGTGATGTTTATCACACAACTTGCAAATCTAATCCATGTGTAAACTCCTTTGTATCTTGTGGGTATTTGGTTGGTTAGAGGCAGGTTTTTTAATGCTTTCGGCAATTTGAGGTGTGAGTCTGTGTCCTGATTGGAGCAGTCACTGACTTTCAGTTGTTGGTTCTCTTGACCTAGAGGGGACTATTGCAAATGTAAGTGTTTACACTCATAAAAAGGCTATTTGCACTTGTAAACTTACCTTAATCGTGCTCATTGTATGTTTTGAATCAGTGTCTATTGTGCATTTTGTTCGGTTAAACTAGTTGCCTTTTTGTAACCAGAAAATGTAAAGATATGCGTGTGCTTTTTAAGGTTAGAGCTGAAGTGAAAGGAGAAATCTGTAGTAGGATCAACAAACACTGCGGCTGGGTTTTGCTCCAGATGTTGGTTTTAGCTGGATGAAATAAGAAATAACGTGCAATAACACTTCCATTGCAACATTTTACACATTATTTCTACCCTAGTACCTTCGGCCTTGTGCTGCTTTTAACGCAAATGTTCTTTCCATAATGTGATGCCGTGGTTTGCAGTCAAGTTGAACCTGGTCATAGATTTGTATAGTTTAGTGCTAATGATCAGCAAAGCAGCTACTCTCTAGCCCGTTCTAATTGAGTTAATTGAACATGATGGTCTTAGGGGTCTAATGAATCCACACGTGTAGATTCACACGTGTGGATAATCTGGCAGTCAATTCCGGAGTGCACATGTGATTTGTTTCAGCTTTTTCTTCTATTTTGAGGGGAATCAGCATTTTTTTTCAGCAGGCCTTAGTGATTTCACTAGGCAGCCTAGAGGAACGTGATGCATGAAGTGAAATGGTGCCTTTCCAAATAAGGATTTATGGGCAAACACTTCATTCTTCATATTTAAGAGGCGAGTGACCAGCGTAGACTCTGGTGACACTTGACTGCAGCTTTACTGTTAAACTGGAAATAATATATGCTGTCATTCCTTTACCGTACATATTTTGCATTTGTGCATAACTCTAAAGGAACAAATTAAGCTTTGATTATGAGTCAGGCAGAGCAGAATTCCCATGTGTAATCACAACTGACGTTGTGTTCTTGAACCAGGTATGAGAAAACTTGACCAAATGTTATTGACCAGTAAAAGTGCTCAAGACTTTGGCTCCTCTCTGTCTGGACTATTCTTCTCTTTTCCTGCCCTACCCTCCATATCCACCCTTTCCACCCTTGCCCCACCAGAAGCCCCCACAGAGTTACCACCTCATCAGAGCAGGTAGTAAATGTGTGATAAACCCTTCGTAATCGGGAACACCTTGAGAAATACTGGGGCATATTTACAACGAGGTGATAAAAAATTATCGCCGCTTTAGCGGCCGTTTTCGGCTGAAAAGCGGCGATAATTTTATCGCTATATTAGCAAGGTCACGCTAACGCGTGAAACCTTGCTTTAGCATGGGGATTTCTAACGCCCAGCTTTGTATCTCTAATGAGATGCAAAGTGGGCGTTCCTGACCTGGCATGACAGGAGAAATGTCGCTAAGCGATATTTCTCCTATCATCAAGCCCCACGCTATGAAGCATAGCGTCAGGAAAAGTAGCGAAAACCCCTGTTATCGCTACTTTCCTCACGCCTACTTCAGGACTGACTTAGCCATGATATCATGTGGAAGGAGGATATCATGGCTAAGTTTGTGAGTCCCTATCAACAAGCTAACGTGAGATTATCGCTGGGTTTCCAGCGATAATCTCACGTTAGCCAGTTAGCGCTAGGATTTTTATCGCTGATGAGATAAGCGTTGCTAATAGCACGCTATCTCAGCGATAAAAATCAGCGCTAGCCGGCGATAATTATCCGAGCGCTAAGTGCGCTCAGCGATAATTATCGCCGGTTGTTGTTGATATGCCCCACTGTATGGTAGTGCTGTGTCTGTGTTTATTTTCCTTTCCGAGCGGTTACACTTGTAAATAAATGATGCTGATGGGTTGCTATGACATTGCAACTGAAAACAGATTGAGTAAGTAGTCCCCCCACGCCAGTACAATCCAGCACGTAATTGAGGTCTTAGTCAATTTCCAACTTTTTTCTTCTATATGCTCCATAAATTGTAATATTTCTGAATGTACATGGGATGCCCCCAGCCATGCAGCTGATTGATCATCTGGCATCAAAGAAATAAACACAAGGGATCACTAATGATAACGTGAAAAAATAAATATTTTACAAATATTTGTACTATTTAGTGGCTATACCTAAAAAAATATTCCTATTATCCCAAGGCAGGAAATTAGACCATTTACTGCGAAACACCAAATAAAATGTACTCAATTAGAACCAGCTTGTTGACTGACTTTTCAAATGTTCCACACAATAGGATTACGCCCATGTATACATGTGGCTTTTATGCTATCTTTAATTATAATTGTAGATTTGCATGCATCACTGTGCTTTAATCTGCATAAAATGATGAGAGTCTTTTAAATTGGCAGTTAACTAAGTAGAAGGTTTAGTATTGCAATCACAGAGTGATGTATGTGCTTCTGGCCATATGTGCACACTACAATATTGCAAGTGAGAGAAAACATTCAAAACCAGCTGCAGCATCTTTTGGTGTAAATAGGTAAAATGCTAAAGTGTCACAATCTCTACACATTGTTGAACCATGTTAGTTATCACAAAACATGCCTCCACCACTGCCTCTCCACCCCCGATTGGTGCCGGACGCCGCTGAGTTGGTCACATGACCCGAACATGAAAATTAGAATTAATAGAAATCATCTTGTTTCCTGGGAAACAGACCAAGAAAAACAGCAATAACAAACAGATTCCCATATCCTCTTTATCTTAAACCAAGGGGCCTGAATGTCTTTTCGTCATAAGCCACAATCAAAAGTCACCTGATCCTTAAAGTTGTCAATTTGTCACCTGCGCTAGTACTGGGTGTCAAATACCCATCTACATAAAGTCACTTTTTTCTCTGGAGCAGATACTACACCTAGGTGCCAATTCCGATCCGGTAAAAACCGGGTACGAACCGTCGGACGGAGCCCTATCTCCGTCCGACTCGTACCCGGTGCTAAATCCATCCGAAAATGCAAGTACGATTCGCACGGAAACACCATTTCCGTACGAATCGAACAAAACACCGACCGAACAGAAACTAAACACAATTCCGATCCTGAAAGGCGCCGACCTGACGTCGGTACGCATCCAGCCTACGTTTCACGAACCAGGAAGTACGAATCGAACCGACGTCATCCCGCACGGAAAATATTTACCGGCTGCCAAAAACTGCCGGGAAATCAGGACGACACACGCAAGGAGCAGCTGGACGCGACGAACAGACATGGACCCGAACCTACGTGCCATCCCTGCCCTCCTAGCAGTCCACCTGGCGTACAGGAACCGACGCAGACGCCGCAGAAGGTCAGCACAACAACCAGGGGCAAAGGGGGGGGCAGGGGCAGGACACACAACACCAACACATGGTACCAAATCACACATGGCCTGGACATACCTGACCATCAGGGCCTGGTCACTTCCAGGGGGTGGGGGCGAGGCCAGCAACGCAAGCGTCCGCCACAACGGAAGTGGATGGTCACGCGAACCGGTACGTACCCTACCCAGGCCGCAAGAGCGTGGGTACGGAACGTACCACGCGTCCCCCTACGTCACTCCAACAATGGCGGTACGGCCCGTACCCACGTCAGAAAGGCCTTGGTACGGCTCGTACCAGCATTGCTGGGGTCATGTAGGGGTACGCGTGGTATGACCCGTAGCCACGCCCCCAAGGCCTGTGTACGGTGCGGACCCCACGGCACCGCAACAATGGGGGGACGCACCGTACCCACCCACCAAAGGCATGGGTACGGCCCGTACCCAGGCACGCAGAGCGTGGGTAGGGGTATGTACGGACCGTACCCCCACCCGTGGAAGTACGGCCCGTACCCCCACCCGTGTATGTACGCACCGAACCACCACCCCAGCAGTGTATGTACGCCCCGAACCCCCACCCGTGTATGTACGCACCGAACCCCCACCCCAGCAGTGTATGTACGCCCCGAACCCCCACCCGTGTATGTACGCACCGAACCACCACCCCACCAGTGTATGTACGCCCGAACCCCCACCCATGTATGTACGCACCGAACCCCCACCCCAGCAGTGTATGTACGCCCCGAACCCCCACCCGTGTATGTACGCACCAAACCCCCACCCCAGCAGTGTATGTACGCCCCGAACCCCCACCCGTGTATGTACGCCCCGAACCACCACCCCAGCAGTGTATGTACGCCCCGAACCCCCACCCGTGTATGTACGCACCGAACCCCCACCCGTGTATGTACGCCCCGAACCCCCACCCCAGCAGTGTATGTACACCCCGAACCCCCACCCGTGTATGTACGCCCCGAACCCCCACCCCAGCAGTGTATGTACGCCCCGAACCCCCACCCGTGTATGTACGCACCGAACCCCCACCCGTGTATGTATGTACCGAACCTCCACCCGTGTATGTACGCCCCGAACCCCCACCCCAGCAGTGTATGTACGCCCCGAACCCCCACCCGTGTATGTACGCCCCGAACCCCCACCCCAGCAGTGTATGTACGCCCCGAACCCCCACCCGTGTATGTACGCACCGAACCCCCACCCGTGTATGTACGCCCCGAACCCCCACCCGTGTATGTACGCACCGAACCACCACCCCAGCAGTGTATGTACGCCCCGAACCCCCACCCGTGTATGTACGCACCGAACCACCACCCGTGTATGTACGCATCGAACCCCCACCCCAGCAGTGTATGTACGCCCCGAACCCCCACCCGTGTATGTACGCCCCCGAACACCCACCCGTGTATGTACGCCCCGAACCCCCACCCGTGTATGTACGCACCGAACCCCCACCCCAGCAGTGTATGTACGCCCCGAACCCCCACCCGTGTATGTACACACCGAACCACCACCCGTGTATGTACGCACCGAACCCCCACCCGTGTATGTACGCACCTAACCTGCAATAAGAATGGTGTGTGCCAAACACCCCCAGCAGTGCCCAGACATAGGACGGGTGGGTGCAGAGTCCTCCCAGCAGTGCCCAGAGACAGGAGGGGTGTGTGTAGAGTCCTCCCAGCAGTGGCCAGACGCAGGAGGGGTGTGTGCAGAGTCCTCCCAGCAGTGCCCAGACACAGGAGGGGTGGGCGCAGAGTCCTCCCAGCAGTGCCCAGACATAGGACAATATACCCCATCAACAAGTTCAGTGACCAACAAGGGTGATACCCCAGATGCAGGTGGAGCCATCGCTGAGCCAGCATGGCTATATTGAAAGGCAACCCTCACACATCCAGGAAATGTAGACACAGCACAGCACAGCATTTGGGAGACACCCTGCAGGGAAAATGGCCTGCTCCACAGAGGATGGAACACACCTTGGGACAATGTCACCATACAGTGAGAGCAAACATGACCAAATACCATTGGCAGAGACCTTTGTGATGGCACGCAGATGGCAGGGTACACCCCATGAGCAGCACACTCCAACATTTCACAGACCCCTAACACATTATCACCACCCCAACTCAGGGAGCACCAGCACCAACAGCAAGTCCAGGAAAGCATCAGTGTGCAAAACCAAAAGAAAATGCTTTATTCAGCAGGAAAATATCTCTGAGAAAATGTCCACTATGTACAAGGGCCATGGGCCAGGCCAGCAGCAAAGTCCGGGGGGGGGGGGGTACACATCGGGACGTGTGTCCCCTAGCTTGCCTGCACAGTTCACATGTCCATTTCATCCACAGAAGAGGGGGCATCAGGGGGGAGGGTGGAAACAGGCACCGCAGGGACAGGAGGGGCAAGGGTAGGTGTTGTGGGTGCAGGGAGGGATGATTCTGCCACAGGGGGGGTGCCAGCGCCAAAGGTGGAGGACAGAATGGCGCTGCACACGTCGGCAAGTTCCCCCAGCGACTCCCCCGCACCCAATCGAACCACAGGCCCCAAGGAGGGGGGGGGCAGAGGGATGGGTCGCAGCGCCACTGGGGGAGGGTGTGGACAGGGTGGGGGACTCAACTCCCCTGGCCGGGTCCCGCCTCCACCGCTTGCGGGGTGGTGTCATCCTGGGGCTGGGGGGCACACTTGCAGTGGATGATGCTGTCACCGACTGTTGGCCAGGAGAGCTAAGGGGAGTGGATTTGGAGGGAGTGGGTTGTGTGGACTGCGGACTCCCACTGTGGCTGCGTGTTCTACGTTTCCCCCCCGACCCAGTGGGTGTGCCTTCCTCACCCTGTGTGTGCGTGACAGGAGGTGTGCGCTTCGACTTCCCTGGTGGTGTGGTGCCTGTGTCTGTTGGGGTGCGTGCACGCTGACGTCTGGATGTGCGTGGGACAGGCACGGGAGTGGGAATTGTGGATGGTGCAGGGGTAGGGGGGGGGGTAGGCAGCGCTGCAGGATATCCAGTGCTGCAGTCAGTGTGGAGTCTATGGACCTCAGCAACTGCCGTTGGTCAGACTGCGCAGCCGACATGCCCTCCATGTATGCCTCCATCTGGGTCAGCACCTGGGTGTGGGCATAGAGGACATTTAGCATCGCAGTCTGACCAACCTGCAACTGCCTCAGGATGTCCACAGACTCCGCACTCACCGCAGCAGTGGTGACAGGGGCAGGGGGTGCGGTGCCTGGCAGGAAGGAGACATGTGGGGACCGAGCACGGAGGGAAGGGCCACGAGCAGGCGGGAGGCCGGTGATGGAAACTGAGGTGGCGGGGGGATGTGGAGGGCTGCCATCAGCTGGGGGGGCAGACTCCGCCACCTCTTGGAGCTCAGCCTCGGACCCGTCTGCCTCATAGTCTGTGTTGGCAGTTGACAGGTCCTCTGCCTCACTCCCTTCGGCCTCCGTGCCACTCCATGTGCCAGACAGGACAGCACTGCTGGCACTGGTGCTCAATCCCTCCTCCCGGTCCGTGCTAGTGTCTCCTTCCATGTCCCCCGGCGATGCAGTGGGCAAGGTGAAGAGACAGGAGATAATCAGACACCTGTACACATATGTCACATGAGTCAAATATACATAGGTCACATTGCATAGCCTGAAAAGCAACAGGAGTAACACCTACAAAACAATGTACACATGTAGGCCATGGAACACACAGTTTGTCGACCCACCATGCCACTGAGACACAATGGAGAGCATGACACAACAGCAAATCACTGCACCTAAAATTTTACAGAGGAGCCAGCCTCTGGGGACAAATGTGCACAGCACCTGCACCACACTGCGTCGTCAAAAAGGGATGAGCATGAATCATATCCATTTACTCTTGCCACATGCTGCAAAGGCAATACATGAAACCAGGCCAAACATGACTGGGTCACTGCACCTTGAGCGTATGTCCAGTCAAACATCACACACAGGCTAAACCCAGCAAGGAGGATGAAGCTTCTGACATGTAGGCCTTGTACGCACAAACCACCCACACCTGAGACAATCTCATTGAGACGGAGAAAGTATGTACACCTCTTACTCTGGGATGAAAACACATGGCCTCCACTAATTCATGACTGTACACACACAGCCCCTGGTGCGCATGTCCACACATCATTGACAGGCAAACATCATCAGATTGTCTCAACAACACACACAGGTAATGCCCACTGTGAGTATGCACAAGCAAAATGGGTCCCCCTGTACAGTGGACACATGTAGCAACCTGTAGGTCCTAACAGTTGAGCCCAGGGTACAATGCCACCCTACCCAACCCATGGCGAAGACACAGTGAATGGCCATATTGTTGGATGATGCACATGATACCTAGGAAGAGGTGCCCCAGGGCACAGTAGTGCCCACACTCCTCCATGGTCCAGGATGGACATGACTGCAAATTAAGCAACCGTCCCTGCACTTAGCAGGCCTCCCACTCAGGCACATCATGTCAGAGGGCACACAATTGGACATGCATGCTGGAAGGCTGTACATTTTGGAGACACACCCCTATGTCGTGATTCACAATCAGTGCCAAGTGACATGGACACCACAATGACTGAAATTGGCCAGGGCACACGCAAGGTCCCCATACCTGTGGCACATCACCCCCACACATGATGGTGCTAGCATTGGGCACCTGCATGAACTGCCTGCCTAAATAACCTTGTGCAAGAGTGGCTACAGACAGACCAGGGAACACATGGCAAGGAGGGGAAGGGAGGGAGTGAGAACAGCACTGTGCTACTTTGGGGAGAAGTTGACGCACTGCACAATCAAACCCTGGCAGTGTATCCATGCAACTGCACACTTACATTGGCTGGGGACACACAACTGACACACATGTACCTACCCCCTTCCTGCTGCTGCTTCTCCTGTAGGCGCCTGTCCATATCGGGGAAGACCACCGCCAGCACACGCTTCTGGATGTGGGTCAGACGACGGCGCCCACGGTTCTTACGGCTCACAGGTAAGTCCCCCAGCAGGACCCGTGCAATCCTCCTCGTCCAGCACCGGATGTCCTGCCAGCGTTTCCTCACCTGAGACAGGCTCCGCCTCCGACCCTCTGTACCCCTCACGGCACTGATGGCTTCCCTCCAGATCTCCCCCTTGGCAATGGCGCCTACCTGTGAGGATGCAAAAGTGAGAATACATTAATCCACATGAGCAAAGACACAGAGACACACATATAGAACAATCCTCTTTATGAACAGGCCATGGTATGCATGCAACTAATTGCACCTTTGTCATAGGGACATTATCCACTGTGGAAGGCCAAATGCACTACGTGCCATTGAAAGTACACGGGTGGCATGAGGGGTACCACACACTCACTGACCAGGGATCACACTGTGCCTCACAGGCTACACCAGGATTATGTACAGCACCTCACAGCAGTCACCTGCCCCAGCACACTGATGCTACCTCAGCAGAGTACACAGACACACACAGGTACAGGACAATCACATGGCATTGCCAACTGCGGGTACACACCTCACTCTGCCCATGTGCCAGTAGACGGGGGTGTCACAGGTGTGGGGCTGGCTCAGCACGGCATGCACATAGCACTGCTCCCTGCTCACATCGGATGGCCAGGCTATATCCATCCCTCATGCTGCTTGTGTGCAACACTCCCCATATGCACTCACCCACATGACAGGGGACTTACACACACACCAATGTGCAGGGGATGAACACGGCCTTTGGACACTCACAGCACAGGTACACTGAACAAACACACATCCATGGGTACTGACACCTGTCACACTGGGGGGAACACAGGATCACATCAGGACTGTGGAAACAACATCCCCAGGAGGAGTATGCAGGCAGAATGTGGCATGCACCTTGCATTCATTGTCACAGTAGGCACTATGCAAGTGAGGAGTGCACACAGGAAACACAGCATGCTCTGCATGGGTGACATGAGGCCTTCCACACCCTGGGACCCACTCCAAACAACAGTGCATGTCTGTCACACATGGACACAATGCCAGAAGTCACTGGCACACAAAAGGGGCACAGTCTAAGCTAGTGGAGTCTGCACTCACCTGAACCCCTGGGCGACCATACAGGCTCTGGAACTGTGGGAGGATCACATCTATCAGGGCAAGGTTCTCCTCCTGGGTGAATGGCTGTGACCTCTCCACAGTCCTGGACATGGTGCCAGAGGAATCACTATCAGCAGCAGTGGTCATGGATGAATGGATGTGCAGGCAAGTGCTCTCTCATGGGACCTGGCTGCCTTATATATGCCTGGCTGGCCTGTTCATGTATAGGAGTACAGATTGATTGGTCAGTCACATTTGCATCCTACGTTTCATCCAATCCCTTCAAACCTACCCCAGTGTGTGGCTTTGCATGGTTTCCGTTTTGATGATGATGTCAAGTCAACATCCACATTGCAACAATGTAGATTCTTTCAAACTGACTTCTGCTGGGCACCTGGTGCTCAAATTCAAAACTCTAACTCAGTCTCCATGGCAACCATCATGCATTTAGGCCCTTATACTTGTCCCTCATGTGTCCCCTATGTGTTTTCATACATTTACACACAGGTACGGTGCGTTCCACGCCCTAGGGCACCCCACAAGCAGTGATACGGACCGTACACGCGCTTGTACGGTCCGGATCACAATATGGGCGCTGGCGTATGCGTACGCCACAGTAGTACGGACTGTACACGCGCTTGTACGGTCCGGATCACAATATGGGCGCTGGCGTATGCGTACGCCACAGTAGTACGGACTGTACACGCGCTTGTACGGTCCGGATCACAATATGGGTGCGGGCGTATGCGTACGCCACAGTAGTACGGACTGTACAAGCGCTTGTACGGTCCGGATCACAATATGGGTGCGGGCGTATGCGTACGCCACAGTAGTACGGACTGTACAAGCGCTTGTACGGTCCGTACTACTGTGGCGTACGCATACGCCAGCGCCCATATTGTGATCCGGACCGTACAAGCGCGTGTACAGTTCGTACTACTGTGGCGTACGCATACGCCAGCGGCCATATTGGCCCAGGGACCCTATACACGCACTCAGAGCGTATGTACGGTGCGTTTCACACCTGTCAGTGGTGACAGGCGGCACACAGACAGGAATGGAGCGGTCAGATTTTGCCAAGGGTGGACACCAATGCATTGTCTGTGCAATACCACATGTGTGTGACACAGGTGTGTCAGGATGTGATGTGGCACTTTACCCCTGAGGTGTGGGCAAAGCACATGTACGATGAGCTGTGTACACATGTTGTGTGTGATGGTGCGCATTGTACCACACATCCCCTGCACTCCTTTGACATGTGTGCATGTCGTACACACTAGTGGAGCCATGAGTCACTTGCATGTCCCAGTCACGGACACCCGCACCTGTCCCCTGATGCCAGGTACACGGAATATTACACATGACATGTGTATGGCTGCGTTGCACGCTGCAACCATGTCATGTGTGTGGCATGTGTTTCCATGATTTTGCTGTAGGTGTGTGGTCCAATGCATCAGCAGTTGCTGCTGCCAACATGTGTCTGTGTGTAGATGGCCATGGCACACTGTTCCGCACACCAGCCCACATATGTGATCTGCCATGAGGTGTGTATGTATGCAACTACACGGAGTATCAACACAAGTACATATCCACATGCTCTCTATGTATGTTCTGTCTCGACATGTACTCCTCCAAGGCAATGTGTGTGGCCTGTCCTATTCCTATGACATGTGACCAGTGCATATCGCATCCACCAACCTGTCTGTACCATACGCATACTACTTCTGCACATGTGTGGATGTCTGTGAATCCTGTGATGCGTGTGCATGTTCACTTACACTGGCCCACAGCTAGTCTCATGCCATGTCATCGTGAGCTTGCCCCACTCCGTTAGTGGCTGTCCCTTGGTAGGAGTGTCACCTGACTGGCGTACGTGTCCAGGAAATGTGGCACAGACCTGACTCAGAATGTGGCATATGTGTATTGGCTGTGTAACATGTGCTCAGTGCATTGACAATGTCGTTGTACAGTGCTCACTCTTCGGTGTTCCTTCCATTTCACTGCAGGGCTCCGCCTCTCCCTCGACGTATGCCAGACATGGCTGCCCTGCATGAACGGGACTGTATACGCCGCTACAGATTCAGCCAACGGTTGATTGATGAGTTGACTGGCCGGCTGGAAGCACAACTCCTCCCGCGCCACAGGTATCCCAGTGCACTGACACCCAAGTTGAAGGTGATGGCAGCCCTACATTTCCTTGCCACGGGTACGTTCCAACATACCATTGCTGATGTCGGGGGCATGTCCCAGACGATGTTCAGCCGTGTTCTGCATGATTTCTTAGAGGCCATGTTGGTTCACCTGGATGAGTACATTAAATTCCCAATTCGTGAGCAGTTGACAGATGTCAAGCGTGAGTTCTATGCCCTGGGAGGGATGCCCCATGTCATTGGGTCCATAGATGGGACACATGTTGCGTTGGTACCACCACAGGCACAGGAGGTGGTGTATAGGAATCGCAAACATTATCACTCCATTAATGCCCTTGTGGTGTGTCTGTCCAACATGGTGATTTCACATGTCTGTGTTCGCTTTCCAGGATCAGCACACGATGCCTTCATCATGAGGCGTAGCAGGCTGCCTTAAATGATGCTGCAGCTGCGGAACGAGCGAGCATGTATTGTTGGTGGGTAGACTCTGGCAGTTCAGTGTTTGGCGTCATCTTCCAATCTCACTGCCTGTGCTGACACACTTCTGTCCATGATGTTTCCTTGTAGGGGACGCTGGCTATCCCAACATGCCATGGCTGATGACGCCTGTCCGCAACCCCAGCACGGCTGCCGAGCACCGCTACAACAACGCCCATGGGCGGACCAGGAGAGTCATTGAGAGGACGTTTGGACTTCTGAAGAGCCGATTCCGGTGCCTCCACAAGACCGGCGGAGCACTCCCATATGCCCCGGTGAAGGTGTGCAAGATCATCATCGTCTGCTGCATGCTGCACAACATGGCAGTGGAGGAAGCTGTTCCACTCATACTGGATCAAGATGACCAGGACCATCCACCCGTGGAGGATGAAGGCCTTGGTGACGGGGCAAGTGATGTGGAGGAGGAGGAGGCTGTGGAGGACATGCGGAGTCGGCTCATACGCAACTTCTTTGCTTAGTGGTGAGTTCCAGTGTCTGAGTGTGCACGCATTGGGCCGTGTGTGGCATGTGTTGCAATGTGTGTATCCATCTGCATGTCTGCCAAGTGAGTCAGTGGTGTGTATTGAAGTGTCACTCGAGTGATGGCGCAATGGAAGGATGTTGTCCGAGGGTCATCATTGTCACCTCTCATGTTGACAACATGATACGTGTTGAGTACATGCTTGCGGATGTGCTCCTTTGGGCTGACTCCTTGTGTGTCTCTCTTCCACAGGTCCATGGGCATGCTGTCTGCTGGTGGCATTGTTGTGCTCCTGCTACTCCTCATGAACACAGCAACATGTGCTGATTCTGCGTCACATGCACGGGCAAGTTTGGAAATCTCCTTAGGGTAAGGGATGCCTCACGGCGTTTTGGGTGTGTGAATTGTTTGTAGTCTGTGTGCACTTCTCCGGTTCATGTGTGGTCAATTTGCATACATGTGGATCCTACATGGGGAACATGACATGGGGCAGGCTTCACCTGGAGCCATGGTCAGACTTGGTGACTGTCATGTGTCAGGGGATTGGGGATTGTGATGAGGCCATCAATGTGTGTAACACTGACCTCGGAAACATACAGGTTGCACCGGGTTGACATGGTGTGTGATTGCCCCATCAGGGCCTCAATGGTGTATAGCAGCCTCTCCGTGGCAGCAGGGGGTGTTTAGCTGTTATCCGTCACTTGTGTGCCAGTTCAATGGAATACCAGCATCTGTGTTGCAATGGGGGGTGCCAGTGTTGCTCCCACATGTTCATCCACATGACCTGTGTATGTGTTGACAGAGTATCATTGTCATTCCAACACACATGACTAATAAATTTGTCCCTCTGTCTCCAAGGTGCCTCTTCCCTGTCAATGGTGGCCTGTTGCCACTGTGCGTGCGGCATGTCTGGCATAGTTTTCAGAGGTGGTGCATATGTGTCTATGTGTAGAGTGACAAGATGCTAGCGGTTTGTCAGGGAGTGGGAACTGTATTATGCACAAGATGCACAGTTCCATCCACCTCAAGGCAAGAGAGACCATCCCCCAGGGCAACTACAACATCCGTGTCGAATCCTACCCTGCAGTCTACGGACATGTGCCTTACGACTCCCATGATACTTGTCCATATCCGGAGTGCATCTGCACAGCTCTGCTACTGCATCGGGCAACCAGGCCACATCAACGTCCAAACGGGATGGGGGGAATGATTCACAGCCAGCTGCAGGATGACCATCTCGATCCACGCCCACACTCATGATGCAGCCCACAACCCCAACACAACCATGTGGCACTGTGATCCAAAACTCCATTCTGGCATCTCCATGCATCCAACCTTGGCCTAGCCACCATTCTCAACATCCGCCTGACGCAAGCATGCAGGACATGGTAGGGACACATGTCTAGACATACCTGGGAGCGGCAAGCCAGGTCACTCCACATGATCCCTGACCTCTGCGCATGACTGTTGCTCCCCTGAATGTGTCTGTAGCCACAGTTGTGCGGGAACCACTCAGCTGGTTGGGCCCAGCACAGGTGAGTATGGTACTCCATGTCTGTATCAGATGATACATTGGGACCCATGTGTGTCCTGGGCAAGACTGCGACCCCACGGTTTGGATGGTTGGAGTTAATTCTGAGATCAGGCATGCTTTGACTTTACGACACACACATGTATTGTAATAATGCAGAATCACTGCATCATCTTGTAAGTGTGATTAATTTATTTGTGGTGGGGTACGGGTTTGTGGGGATGACAAGAGGTGCACAGCGGGAGTGTAGAATCCAAAGTTCACTGGGGGAGTTGGTATCCTTGCCGTAGCAAAATGTCAGAGTCCATGCCACAGTCTTCGTCAACATAGGTCAGACAGTGACCAGCAAGTCCATGTGGCAGAGAATGTCATGTGCTGCTATTGGGCCAGAGGGCCAGGTGCCAGGCCAGGTGACCTGGGAGATGGTGATGTTCTGCTGACTCTCACAGTCTTTTTCGTGGACGACCCACCTTCCTGCGGGGACCCTCGGAAGCAGGCCGTGACGATGTCTGTGACGCTCCGTCGGATGAATCCTCCTCCTCCTGATCCCTCCCTGTGTCTGGTAATGGCCTTCGCCTGGTGCCACAGGGTGGGTTGCCCATGTTCTCGGCAATCCGACGGAGTACACCGGTCATTTGGGTTTGCACCGCCACGAGCTCAGCCTGTCTATCCTCCATCCTTCCTTGGTGTTGCAGTTGACAGGCATGTTGCTGGGCCTGCAGGGTCTTCATCTCCTGGAGGGTCCCCTTGATGTCATTGAGGGTGGACGCAATCTGGTCCATGCCCCTGGTGTCACGCCGGTATGTATCCAGGATGTTGCTGACCTGGGACACTACCGGGTCCTGAGCTGCCTGGTCAGGTTCGCGCCTCCGCCGTCCTCCACTCCCGCCACCCCTGCCCACGTGCACCTGGCCTGCCGTTGTGGGCGCATCGGGTCTCCGGGACCCCTGAGGGATGGCATCTGCGTTGCCGCCTGCCTCCTCCTGGGTGCCCGGAGGACCGTGTCCCTCCTGGGCAGACTGGCTGGGTGGTCGTGTGCGGGCAGGGCTCCTGGACGTCTCCTGGGATGTGGCAGGAATGGGGGTGGTGGTTGGCACAGTTGTACCTGACGCAGGTGCTGCAGGTGGTTGGACACCAGAGGGGCCAGGTTGGTCTGGGTCATCCACGGAGTGGTGAGAGTCATTGCTGGCGGTGGGGTCCTCATCCCGCGGAGCCTGGTCCTGTGAGACTTCCCCCCCAGTGTTGGGGGGTGTTCGTCGACGTTGACCTGTGTGTGAGAGAGACAATGTTAACAGTGTTACATGTGGCATCCATGTTTCATGCATTTCTGATTTGGCACTCTTCCTCTGGGTAGTTGGATCTGTCTTGCATTCCTCTCACAGTGCACTTGTGCATGGGTATGTCCCTTGGCCACAGCTGTCAGGGCTTTACGCATGTGTGACACAATCTTAGTTGATGCATCTATTTGGGTACACAGTCAGCAGTGTGGTGTGCGGGCATAGCGAGCCATGCAGAGGCGCCTTACGTGTTGCACTGTACGTGGCCAAATGGTGTTTTGCCAAGGCAATTTGATGTTGCAGGTAGGTGACTGAAGCATTTGTGACAGGGTTCTTACCGACACAGTGGGTGGGTATACTGGGTGTGTGGTTAGGTCTGTGCCTGCAGCACGGATGGACTCGTGCACAGATTGACACATGGACCGGTCTTCATCTACGGTAGGGGGGGTTTGAGGCACTGCCAGACCTTGTCTGCATGCACACAGTCCACCGGCTGACGAGTGGACATGGCCACACCACCCAAGGGTGATTTAGTCTCCCTGTGTCTCCCTTCCTCCCTCCCTCTGTCACCCTCCTCCCTCTGTCGGTCTCCCTCTGTCACCCTACTCCCTCCCTCTGTCTGTCTCCCAGTGTCCCCCTCTGTCTCCTTCCCTCTCATTCCCCCTCTCCCTCCCTCTATTTGTCACCCTCTGTCACCTCAGGCCAGCTTCCTGGGCACACACAGTTAGCCGGTCTTTGAATGGCCATTGGCTTGTTCATGTGAGTTAGTTCCTGTTCTCCGGGCACCCATTGGGCAGTGTGTCTGAGTGTAGGCTGCTGCTGTGGCGGTGTGTGCTGAGACTCTATCAGAGCGATGCATCTTCATTGTCTGCTGTTATGTGCAAATTGTGCCTTCAGACCCATGTCATCCTGCATGGCAGCCACCATTTGCAGGCAAGACAGTACTGTGTGGGTACACACAGTTTGTATGGCTGTGCCCTGGGCCATATGGGCTGAGGGCATTGTTGTGTGCTTGTGAGTTGCTCAATGTTAGTTTTGATGCCCCCACTCCCAGCATCGACCACATCCTGTGTTGTGTTGGTGTTTTGTGTGGCCTGTGACTTGGCATGGCCCTGATTGATGCATGGGGCATGGAGGCGCTAGTGGCATGTGTGTGTTTGTGGAGTGTTGTTGTGTCCGGTGGTGGCTTGGGGGGGGTGGCATGCATGATTGATTGTGTATGGCATCCCCCCCATGTGAGGTGAGTTGTTTGTGTACTCACCAGGGTCTGGGAGTCCTGGCAGTCCGTGTAGTCCCTCCACCGCCAGCGTGGACATCACCTTCTCCTCCCAGGGATGGTATTGTACCGGTCTGGGGGGCGGCCCTCCTCCAGTGATGTTCCCCTGGTTGTGATTGTCAGTCATCTTCCTCTTGACCGTCCTCCGCAGATCGTACCACCTGGATTGGCACTCGTGCCTGGTCCTTCTGGTGGTCCCAACAGCATTCACAGAATCGACAATCCTCTGCCACATGGCCGTTTTTTCGGATATGCTGGTCTGTCGGACCAATGTCCCAAAGAGCTGTGGCTCGACTCTGAGGATTTCGTCGACAAGGATCTCCAGCTCCTCCTTTGTGAACTTTGGATTCTTGGTGGTGGACATGGCGTGGGGTGTGGGTGTGGATGGTTGTGGGGGTGTGGGTGTGGATGGCTGTGGGTGTGTGGGTGTGGTAGTGGAGGTGTGTGTGTGAATGTGATGAGGGGGTGTTTGTGTAGGTGGTTGTGTAAAGGTATGCAAGTGTGAGGTTCAAGTATGGTGGTGTGGGTCGTCTGTGGGCTCTGGCAGCAGTGGGTCTGTTGCAAAGGCTCATGGTTTGTGTGTGTGGTCCATTTTTATTGGTCCATTTGTGGGTGTGGCTGTGTTTGAAATTTGTGTGGGTGTGTTATGAGGAGTGATTGAGTTTTGGGCCTCTGTTTGGCAGTTTGGCAGTTGCAGGTCAGTGTATGTGATGTTTGTGGGGTTGTTGGGCATGTTTGGTGGTGTGGGGAAACTCTAATTGACTCTCCTTGTGTAAATATGGTTTGTCCTGGTTCAGTACGTGTGTTTTTGGCGTCAGTACGGTCCGTACATGCACTGGTGGGGGTACGGTCCGTACATTCCCTGGTGGGGTGTGGGTACGGCCGTGCATACACGGGTGGTTGTTTGGTGCGTACATACACGGCTGGGGGGGGTGTTTGGTGCGTACATACACTGCTGGGGTGGGGGTTCGGTGCGTACATACACGGGTGGTGGTTTGGTGCGTACATACAGTGCTGGGGTGGGGGTTTGGTGCGTACATACACGGGTGGGGGTTCGGGCGTACATACACTGCTGGGGTGGGGGTTCGATGCGTACATACACGGGTGGGGGTTTGGTGCGTACATACACGGGTGGGGGTTCGGGGCGTACATACACGGGTGGGGGTTCGGGGCGTACATACACTGCTGGGGTGGGGGTTCGATGCGTACATACACGGGTGGGGGTTCGGTGCGTACATACACGGGTGGGGGTTCGGTGCGTACCTACACGGCTGGGGGGGGTTCGGTGCGTACATACACGGCTGGGGGGGTTCGGTCCGTTCATACACGGGTGGGGGTTCGGTGCGTACATACACGGGTGGGGGTTCGGGGGCGTACATACACGGGTGGGGGTTCGGGGCGTACATACACTGCTGGGGTGGGGGTTCGATGCGTACATACACGGGTGGGGGTTTGGTGTGTACATACACGGGTGGGGGTTCGGGGCGTACATACACTGCTGGGGTGGGGGTTTGATGCATACATACACGGGTGGGGGTTTGGTGCGTACATACACGGGTGGGGGTTCGGGGGCGTACATACACGGGTGGGGGTTCGGGGCGTACATGCACTGCTGGGGTGGGGATTCGGTGCGTACATACACGGGTGGGGGTTCGGGGCGTACATGCACTGCTGGGGTGGGGATTCGGTGCGTACATACACGGGTGGGGGTTTGGTGCGTACATACACGGGTGGGGGTTCGGGGCGTACATACACTGCTGGGGTGGGGGTTCGGTGCGTACATACACGGGTGGGGATTTGGTGCGTACATACACGGGTGGGGGTTCGGGGCGTACATACACGGGTGGGGGTTTGGTGCGTACAATACATACACGGGTGGGGGTTCGGGGCCTACATACACGGGTGGGGGTTCGGTGCGTACATACACGGGTGGGGGTTCGGTGCGTACATACACGGCTGGGGGGGGTTCGGTGCGTACATACACGGCTGGGGGGGTTCGGTCCGTTCATACACGGGTGGGGGTTCGGTGTGTACATACACGGGTGGGGGTTCGGGGGCGTACATACACGGGTGGGGGTTCGGTGCGTACATACACGGCTGGGGGGGGTTCGGTGCGTACATACACGGCTGGGGGGGGTTCGGTCCGGTCATACACGGGTGGGGGTTCGGTGCGTACATACACGGGTGGGGGTTCGGGGGCGTACATACACGGGTGGGGGTTCGGGGGCATACATACACGGCTGGGGGTTCGGTCCGTTCATACACGGGTGGAGGTTCGGTGCGTACATACACGGGTGGGGGTTCGGGGGCGTACATACACGGGTGGGGGTTCGGGGCGTACATACACTGCTGGGGTGGGGATTCGATGCGTACATACACGGGTGGGGGTTTGGTGCGTACATACACGGGTGGGGGTTCGGGGCGTACATACACTGCTGGGGTGGGGGTTCAATGCGTACATACACGGGTGGGGGTTTGGTGCGTACATACACGGGTGGGGATTCGGTGCGTACATACACAGGTGGGGGTTCGGGGCGTACATACACTGCTGGGGTGGGGGTTCGGTGCGTACATACACGGGTGGGGGTTCGGTGCGTACATACACGGCTGGGGGGGGTTCGGTGCGTACATACGCGGGCGGGGGGGTGGTGGGGTGTTCGGCGCGTATGCGGGCACATGTCTCCATGGTTGCTATGGGAGTTCGGTTCGGACGGTGTTTTTTGCGTACGGTTGTGAAATGGGGAGGACGGGAGGGATCGTACTTGCGCTGTCGGACTTTATTTTTCCGCACGGTGGGTTTTTCGACCGGGGACGTGTTGGTGACTTTTCCCGACCCGAGGACGTGTGGGGAAATCTTCCCAATGCGATTCGTATGGACTTTTTTCCGTTCGAATCGTACTTGGCAGTTTGTACGCTACTTTGACGATTCGGACGGAAAAAAATCCGGATACGAGTCGGACGGGGAATTTTTTTACCGGATCGGAATTGGCACCCTAATTAGAACACGGAATACCGGGACGGAGAAACATATGACACCCTTCCCATCGATTGAAAATGCTAATGCACTCAGGATGCTGACTCTCATCCATACTTTTTGCATAATAGGCAGCTTATGGGGCGGGATCAGACCTAAGAAAACATATAGTGAAAAGTTAAGTGACATATAAACCTGTGTGAACACAGCACTATTTACAAAATTTGTCAAAATGAAATGAGTATCAAAGGTAGAAAACAGATCTGATAAATGCAGTGCCAAGTGTCATGGCACTGAGGCATTGCACCCAGCGTTTACATAATACTTGAACTATATGATCACACACACCTGTACAATAATTCTTTAAACAAGTGAATACTACTGGCACACTCGAGGCTGTGCAAACAGAATATCGAGTGAAAAATATCGAGTTGCACAAATATCAAGTAATAAATATCGTGGTTCAGAAATATCACAGCAAGAATATCGTAGTCAAGAATATCGACTTAAGGTAAGTAATATCGATTTTAAAAATACTGAAGTGTTTAATATCGTTTGCAAAAATATAGTTGTTAGAAATATCGTTTTTAAAATTAATGTTATGTATTTTAGTATATTACTAGCTATCAGTTTTTTTTATTTGAATTTTGCATTTTTAGTTTGTGAGTTTATAGGGGGAAAAGGTCGGAAGTAATTTAATTATATGAAATTCATTGATTTTTTAAATTTTTTAATATTTGTTTAATTGATATTTTATAGTTTTAAATGTGTAAAGTGATTTATAATGAATTAATTAATAATTGGTTGCTAAACAATTTCAATTAATTAATTGGTAAATAATTACTGTAATTGTGTAATTAATTTTAGGTGCGTGTTGTGGTGTTTATAGGTGTAAAGGCTGGGAAGTAATTTATTTTTAATTGATGAATTAGTAATTGGTTGTTAATTAATTTTAATGATTTAATTGGTAATTAGTTATGGTATGTGTGTAATTAATTTTAGGTGTGTGTTTTGAGGTTTATCGGGGTAAAAGGTGTTAAGTAGTTTATTCATTCGTTATTAATATTTTTTTGTTAAATGATATTAATTAAATTAATTAAAATGTTATTATGGTAGTTGTGTAATTAATTTTAGGTGTAGGTTGTAGTGTTTATAGGAGTAAAGGGTTTGAAGTAGTTTGTGTTTAATTAATTAATATACAGTTGTTAATTAATGATAATTATTTGATATTTATTTTGGGTAATTCTTTATTTTTGTGTGTGTTGTTTTTACTTTAAAAGGGGTAAATGGTGGGTATTAAAGACATTTTAATTACTTTATTATTAGTTGTTAATAGTAATAGTTTTTATTTTAAAAATAAGTTTTAATTGTGTTTTATTATTTTATAGCTCAATTTAGGTGTGTGTTGTGGATATTATAGTGTTCAAATGTGTGTTGTCAAATAATGTTTATCAGTTTGTTTATTAATAATAGTTTTTCAATTGATTAATGATTATGTTAATTATGGAAGTAAATGTAAATTAAAATGCGGAAGTGTTTTGTTTTTGGTGTGGTGTTAATGGGGTCTGAAATAAAATAAATACATTCATGTTTTAATTCATTTTTTTCTTTGTAAATATTTTGTAGCTTCCAAAAATTATTTTTTTAATTTGTTTTTATTTTATTTAATATAATATTTGTAGGTTTTTGTTATATGTAATTAATATTATAATATGTTTTCTTTTAATATATTTAATATATTTGATTTTCCATTTTTTATATATTGTTTATTTATTTTCATGATTTATTAAATGTTTCATATATTTTTCTTTATAACTGTTTGAGAGTGAATAGTATTTTTTGTCTCTCCGCTGTATAACACTTTCCCTAATGTTGCACTCACTGGAGTGGGAATAGTAATTTTTACCCCTCCGCTATCCAACACTCTTCCTACTGTTGCCATCACTGGAGTGGGAATACTAATTTTTACCACTCTGCTATCAAGCACTTTCCCTACTGTTGCACTCACTGGAGGTGGAATAGTTCATTTTACCCCTTCGCTCTCCAACACTTGCTACTGTTGCACTCACTGGAGTTGGAATAGTAATTTTTACACCTCCACTATCCAACACTTTCCCTACTGTTGCACTCATTGGAGTGGAAATAGTAATTGTAACCCCTTTGCAATACAACACTTTCCCTCCTGTTGCACTCACTGGAGTGTGAATACATGTTTTACCCCTTTGCTATCCAACCCTTATCCTACTGTTGCATTCATTGGAGTGGGAACAGTAATTTTTATCCCTCCGCTATCTAACACTTTCCCTACTGTTGCTCTCACTGGAGTGGAATTAATACATTTTACCCCTCCTCCAGCCAACACTTTTTCTACTCTTGCACTCAGTGGAGTGGGAATAGTAAATTTTACCCCTCTGCTATCCAACACTTATCCTACTGTAGCATTCGGTGGTGTTGGAATAGTCATTTCTATCCCTCCGCTATCCAACTCTTTCTCTACTGTTTCACTCTTTGGGATGGGAATAGTAATTTTTGCCCCTTTGCTATCCAACACTTACACTACTGTTGCTCTCACTGGAGTGGAAATAATAAATTTTACCCCTCCGCTAGCCAACACTTTTGCTACTCTTGCACTCAGTGCAGTGGAAATAGTACATTTTACCCCTCCGCTATCCAACACTTATCCTACTGTTGCATTCAGTGGTATAGGAATAGTAATTTTTATCCCTCCGCTATCCAACACTTTCTCTACTGTTGCACTCACTGGAGTTGGAATAGTAATTTTTACCCCTGTGCTATCCAACACTTTCCCTACTGTTGCACTCACTGGAGTGGGAATAGTAATTTTTACCCCTTCGCTATCCAGCACTTTTGCTACTGTTGCAATCAGTGGAGTGGGAATAGTAAATTCTACCCCTCCGCTATCCAACACTTATCCTACTGTTGCACACAGTGGAGTGGAAATAGTACATTTTACCCCTCTCCTATCCAGCAATTTCTTTACTGTTGCACTCTTTGGAGTGGAATTAGTAGTTTTTGCCCCTCCACTATCTAACATTTCCCTACTGTTGCTCTCACTGGAGTGGGAATAGACATTTGTGTCTCTCCACTGTACAACACTTTCCCTAATGTTGCACTCACTGGAGTGAGAATAGTAATTTTTACCCCTCTCCTATCCAGCAATTTCTCTACTGTTGCACTCTTTGGAGTGGAATTAGTAGTTTTTGCCCCTCCACTATCTAACACTTTCCCTACTGTTCTCTCACTGGAGAGTAAATAGTTATTTTTGTCTCTCCGCTGTACAGCACTTTCCTTAATGTTGCACTCACTGGAGTGGAAATAGTAATTTTTACCCCTCCGCTATCCAACACTTTTCCTACTGTTGCCATCACTGGAGTGGGAATACTAATTTTTACCACTCTGCTATCAAGCACTTTCCCTACTGTTGCACTCACTGGAGGGGGAATAGTTCATGTTACCCATTCGCTATCCAACACTTGCTACTGTTGCACTCACTGGAGTTGGAATAGTAATTTTTACCCCCCCCCCCGCTATCCAACACTCTCCCTACTGTTGCACTCAATGGAGTGGGAATAGTAATTGTAACCCCTTTACAATACAACACTTTCCCTCCTGTTGCACTCACTGGAGTGTGAATACATTTTTTACCCCTTTGCTATCCAACGCTTATCCTACTGTTGCATTCATTGGAGTGGGAACAGTAATTTGTATCCCTCCGCTATCTAACACTTTCCCTACTGTTGCTCTCACTGGAGTGGAATTAATAAATTTTACCCCTCCTCCAGCCAACACTTTTGCTACTCTTGCACTCAGTGGAGTAAGAATAGTAAATGTTACCCCTCTGCTATCCAACACTTATTTTACTGTTGCATTCGGTGGAGTGGGAATAGTCATTGTTATTCCTCCGCTATCCAACTCTTTCTCCACTGTTTCACTCTTTGGGACGGGAATAGTAATTTTTGCCCCTTCGCTATCCAACACTTACACTACTGTTGCTCTCACTGGAGTGGAAATAATAAATGTTACCCCTCCGCTAGCCAACACTTTTGCTACTCTTGCACTCAGTGGAGTGGGAATAGTACATTTTACCCCTCCGCTATCCAACACTTATCCTACTGTTGCATTCAGTGGAATAGGAATAGTAATTGTTATCCCTCCGCTATCCAACACTTTCTCTACTGTTGCACTCACTGGAGTTGGAATAGTAATTTTTACCCCTGTGCTATCCAACACTTTCCCTGCTGTTGCACTCACTGGAGTGGGAATAGTAATGTTTACCCCTTCGCTATCCAGCACTTTTGCTACTGTTGCAATCACTGGAGTGGGAATAGTAAATTCTACCCCTCTGCTATCCAACACTTATCCTACTGTTGCACACAGTGGAGAGGGAATAGTAAATTTGACCCCTGCGCTATCCAACACTTTCCCTACTGTTGCACTTTTTGGAGCTCGAAAAGTAATTTTTACCCCTCTCCTATCCAGCAATTTCTCTACTGTTGCACTCTTTGGAGTGGAATTAGTAGTTTTTGCCCCTCCACTATCTAACACTTTCCCTACTGTTGCTCTCACTGGAGTGTAAATAGTAATTTTTACACCTCCACTACCCAACACTTTCCCTATTGTTGCACTCACTGGAGTTGAAATCGTAAATGTAATTCCTCTGCTATCCAACACTTACCCTACTGTTGCACTCACTGGAGTGGGAATAGTTATTTTTACCCCTTTGATATCCAACACTTTCTCTACTGTTGTACTGATTGTATTGTGAAAGTTTAAAATATTTTTTAATAGTTTAATTTTTCTTAAGTTTACTATAGATTTTTGTTTTTTTATATTTTAAATCATTTCTTTTTTAATTTTTTATATTATTTTAAACTTTTAACTTAAATTTTAAAAAATTGTTTATTAATTGTTTTAAAGTAAATATATATCTATAAGTTATTATGTTTTTTTAATTTTTTATACGTTTATATGTTATTGTTCATTAAAATGTATATATTTATTATTTTGTTAACATTATCTTTAATTTTTAATACATTTAATATATAATATTTTATTTTATATTTATATAAAAGTCGATATTTTATACATCTATATTGTTTTACAAAGATATTTTTAGTCGATATTTTTGTACTTGCCTGTTTAAGTATAGGAGTTGATATTTTTGTTGGCTATATTTTTTACTCGATACTTTTAACATCGATATTTTTTACATCGATGTTGTGTCAGCGAACCCACTCGTGCTCAATGTGATGTTTAAAATCCAACAGACCTTCCAGAGATGTTCATACTCTTGAAGGGTATAAAAAAGGTATCCCGCATGTTGAACACTCAAAATCAGTACACACAAACTTTGGCATTCTATTATAATTACTGATTATTATGTTTCAATCAAATATAAATTAAATTAATAAGTAGTACCATCACAATAATGCAATTATAAAAACTAACAATTTGGATATAATATGTATCCCAAAACAGTCTTGAGCACAGGTTCCTAGCCATTTGATCTACTGAGCTGCCATGTGGCATCATGGTATTATTCTGTTTGTTGACGAGTGGTGTAATATCCTTGTGTATATGCTGCATATAAGAAGATCTTCAGTCAAGGGTACTTAGAGACCACATTTGTCCATCTTCTCTCTCTCTTTCCTTCTCCACCCCTAGTCAAGAAGGGTTTATATACCTTTTTCTCCACAACATTTATATGGAGCTGGGAGGGTCGTCTCTCATTTGAAGCTTTCAGAAGCTTTAGCACATGTTATGTTCAGAACCTCAGTGTTATAAAAATTGAAGCTTAGCAAGGTCAACCTGCAAGAAAGTTTTACCTCCTGACTGGAACAACAATTAGGTGCCGATTCCGATCCTGTAAAACCCGGGTACGATTCATCATACGGAGCGTATTCTCCATACGACTCGTACCCGGGAAATCCACCGTACAACCTAGCAAGTACGATTCGTACAGAAATACCATTTCCCTACAAATCGTGCAAAACCCCGTACAAAACCCCGTACGGCTAAAAAATACCCATGAGTCTGATCCTGGACAGCGCGTACGCGACGTCCGTACGAAGTCAAGCAGCGTTTTACGGACCAGCAAGTACGATTCGTCCCTACGTCACTCCGCATAGCTATTTTTTTACGGTAGCCAAAAAAAGCCGGAAAACTGAGCCTACGACCTGGTGCACCGAACCCGACGTACACGCCGCAGAAGGTGAGAACAATACCCAGGGGCCAAGGGGGGGTGAGGGGCAGGAAACATACCCCCTACCCAAATTAAAACCTACAATATTGGGGACATACATTACCTCAAGGGTCCGGTCACACCGGGGGACGTGTCCACCAATCCCTGCGTCACGCAACAACGGAAGTGGATGTGTACGCCTACCCCTACGGCAAGACTACAACAGTGATACGCCCCGTACTCACACATACATAGCGTGGGTACGGTCCGTAGCACTGTCTCAGTGGTGTCATGGGAGCACGCGTGGTATGGACTGTACAAACGCCCCCAGAGAGTGTGTACGGTCCGTATCACCATTGTAGTGATGCCTTGGGGGTACTCGTGGGATGGACCGTACACACGCCCTCAGAGCATGTGTACGGTCTGTATCACCATTGTAGTGGTGCCGTAGGGGGTACTCGTGGGACGGACCGTACACACGCCCTCAGAGCATGTGTATGGTCCGTATCACCATTGTAGTGGTGCCGTAGGGGTACACATGGTACGGACCGTACAAACGCCCTCAGAGCGTGTGTACGGTCCGTATCACCATTGTAGTGGTGCCGTAGGGGTACGTGTGGTACGGACTGTACACACGCCCTCAGAGCGTGTGTACGGTCCGTATCACCATTGTAGTGGTGCTGTAGGGGTACGCGTGGTACGGACCGTACACACGCCCTCAGAGCGTGTGTATGGTCCGTATCACCATTGTAGTGGTGCCATAGGGGTACGCGTGGTACGGACCGTACACACGCCCTCAGTGCGTGTGTACGGTCCGTAACACCATTGGAGTGGTGCCGTAGGGGTACGCGTGGAGCAGACCGTACACACGCTCACAGGGCTTGTGTACAGGCCGTACCACGCGTACCCCTACGGCACCACTACTATAGTGATACGGACCGCACCCACGCATACATAGCGTGGGTACGGGCCGTATCACCATTGTATTTGTGCTGTATGGGTATGGGTGGTACGGACCGTACACACCCCATGAATGCGGGGGTATGGCCCGTATCACACGTACCCCTACGGCACCAGTACATTTTGGATACAAGGCATACACACGCCACGAATGTTGGCCTATGGCCTGGTGCAGCATATTACCACTATATTGGTGTGTGTGTAGGCCCAGGACAGCAGTGTACTGCACCAAGGGGGTGGGTGGGAGGGTGGGTGGCTGCATAGGATTCCCAGCAGTGGACAGACATGTGAGGGGTGGGTGCAGAGGACTCCCAGCAGTGGACAGACATGTGAGGGGTAGGTGCAGAGGACTCCCAGCAGTGGCCTACAATATGAGGGGTGGGTGCATATCACTCCCAGCAGTGGACAGACATGTGAGGGGTGGGTGCAGAGGACTCCCAGCAGTGGCCTGCAATATGAGGGGTGGGTGCATATCACTCCCAGCAGTGGACAGACATGTGAGGGGTGGGTGCAGAGGACTCCCAGCAGTGGCCTGCAATATGAGGGGTGGGTGCATATCACTCCCAGCAGTGGATAGACATGTGAGGGGTGGGTGCAGAGGACTCCCAGCAGTGGCCTGCAATATGAGGGGTGGGTGCATATCACTCCCAGCAGTGGACAGACATGTGAGGGGTGGGTGCAGAGGACTCCCAGCAGTGGACAGACATGTGAGGGGTGGGTGCAGAGGACTCCCAGCAGTGGACAGACATGTGAGGGGTGGGTGCAGAGGACTCCCAGCAGTGGACAGACATGTGAGGGGTGGGTGCAGAGGACTCCCAGCAGTGGACAGACATGTGAGGGGTGGGTGCAGAGGACTCTCAGCAGTGGACAGACATGTGAGGGGTGGGTGCAGAGGACTCCCAGCAGTGGCCTGCAACATGAGGGGTGGGTGCATATCACTCCCAGCAGTGGACAGACATGTGAGGGGTGGGTGCAGAGGACTCCCAGCAGTGGCCTACAACATGAGGGGTGGGTGCATATCACTCCCAGCAGTGGAGAGACATGTGAGGGGTGGGTGCAGAGGACTCCAAGCAGTGGCCTGCAACATGAGGGGTTGGTGCATTTCACTCCCAGCAGTGGACAGACATGTGAGGGGTGGGTGCAGAGGACTCCCAGCAGTGGACAGACTTGTGAGGGGTGGGTGCAGAGGACTCCCAGCAGTGGACAGGCATGTGATGGGTGGGTGCAGAGAACTCCCAGCAGTGGCCTGCAATATGAGGGGTGGGTGCATATCACTCCCAGCAGTGGGCAGACATGTGAGGGGTGGGTGCAGAGGACTCCCAGCAGTGGACAGACATGTGAGGGGTGGGTGCAGAGGACTCCCAGCAGTGGACAGACATGTGAGGGGTGGGTGCAGAGGACTCCCAGCAGTGGACAGACATGTGAGGGGTGGGTGCAGAGGACTCCCAGCAGTGGCCTGCAATATGAGGGGTGGGTGCAGAGGACTCCCAGCAGTGGCCTGCAATATGAGGGGTGGGTGCAGAGGACTCCCAGCAGTGGACAAACATGTGAGGGGTCGGTGCAGAGGACTCCCAGCAGTGGATAGACATGTGAGGGGTGGGTGCAGAGGACTCCCAGCAGTGGCCTGCAATATGAGGGGTGGGTGCATATCATTCCTAGCAGTGGACAGACATGTGAGGGGTGGGTGCAGAGGACTCCCAGCAGTGGACAGACATGTGAGGGGTGGGTGCAGAGGACTCCCAGTAGTGGACAGACATGTGAGGGGTGGGTGCAGAGGATTCCCAGCAGTGGACAGACATGTGAGGGGTGGGTGCAGAGGACTCCCAGCAGTGGCCTGCAACATGAGGGGTGGATGCATATCACTCCCAGCAGTGGACAGACATGTGAGGGGTGGGTGCAGAGGACTCCCAGCAGTGGACAGAGACATGGGCGGGTGTACATCATTATCAGATGACCACAACTCCATGTGTGTATGTACGCATCCCTAACTGTGGACAATGATGATAGTGCCATAACAACACATCACTGACAGCAGTGTCCCACTCCCAGGAGGATGGATGTCACTCCCCCACTGCATGACACACCACATGTGGGTGTGAGGACAAATAGCACATGCATACCCACCCCTGGTGGATGCAGCACAATACACACACTGAGATCATGCCACAAGACTGTGTAGTCATGTCACTGCCTACTAAACTAAGAGAGCCAAAGGGAACACACACTGTCACACACATCTCAGGACTGATAGGAATGTTCAGGTGCTGGGCCAGCCACCAAGATGTTGTCTCTCATGGAAGGACTAGGGTGGAGTTCACACAGATACAATGCCCACAATTGTGAGTCAGGTGCCCAAATACCCTGCAGAAAAAGTACCATATGTGTGCTAGGCCGGGAGTACACACATGCATAGTGCTGAAAAGGGAGAAATTCTCCATTAAGGCATTTTGACATACTCAATACACAAGTACAGTGACTAGCAAGGATGGCACAGACAATGCAGCCAGAGACATTGCTGAGCAGGCATGGCCATAGTTGAAGGGATCCGTCACCAACAAAGGAAATGTAGACACAGGTCAGCACAACAATTGTGCAACTCTTTGCAGGGAAGATGTCAGGTGCCACAGAGGAAGGAACACTCCTTGGGACAATGTCTCAAAACCAAAACAACACACACTAACAATGATTCTTTGCAGAGACCTTGTGATGGCACGCAGAAACCATGGTCCACCTCATGACCATCAGAGTAGAACATTTCTCAGAACCATAACACATTACCACTACACCAACTCCAGGAGCCTCAGCACCAACATCAATACCTGAAATGCAATAGTGTGCAAAGTAAAAATAAATGCTTTATTCAGCATAAAAATAAAAACATGAATAGACACTATATACAAAGGCCAATGGCCAGTCCACAATAGAAGTCCTTTGGGGGACACATGGGCACGCGTCTCCCCTAGCTTGACTGCACATTGGAACCCTCAGGTTCATCGACTGGGGGGGCATCATGTGGGGAAGGACCAGGCACCGCAGGGACAGGAGGGGGAAGGGCAGGTGTGGTGGGTGCATGGGTGGACGTCTCCAATGCAGGGGGTGGGGCAGCGTCAAAGGTGGATGTTAGCACGTCGCGGCACACTGCTGCCAGGGCGTCCAGGGTAGGCCCTGCACCGGAAGAAACCCCAGGGCCAACGGAGGGGGGGTGGCCGAGGGGGGGGGGCGAGGGATGGGGTGCAGCGCTCGTGGGGGAGGGGGTGGACAAGGGGGGGACTTGACTACCCTGGCCGGGGACTTCCTCGCCTGCTTGCGGGGTGGTGTCACAGTGTGGGTGATGTTTGGCAGGGGAGCCAAGTGGAGTGCTTTTGGAGGGACTGGGTTGTGAGGCCTGCGAACTCAGACTGTTGCTGCGTGCATGTCTTATTGCCCCAGACCCAGTGGGTGTGCCTACATCCCCCTGAGTGTGCGTAACAGGAGGTGTGCGCTTGCCCTTACTTGGTGGTGTGCTGCCTGTGTCTGGTGGGGTGCGTGCATGGGAATGTCTGGGTGTGCATGGGACAGGTATGGGAGAGGGAAGTGTGGATTGGGCTGAGATAGGGGGGGACGAAGCGCTGCAGGAGACTCACTGCTGCCGTCAGTGAAGAGTCCATGGACCGCAGAAACCTGCGTTGTTCAGACATCGATGCTGACATGCCCTCCATGAACGACACCATCTGTGTTAGCAGTGTGGTGTGGCCATGGAGGACAGTATGCACCGATGCCTGCCCAACCTGCAACTGCTGCAGTATGTCCACAGACTCTGCACTGAGGGCAGCAGGGGTGACAGGGGCAGGGGGTGCGGTGCCTGTCCCGAAGGAGACATGGTGGTGCCCTGCACGGACAGAAGAGACCGAAGCAACTGGGAGGGCGGTGCTGGGAATGGAGGAGGCGGGGACAGATGTTGGGCTGCTGCCATGTGTTGTAGCAGCCTCCGCCCCCTCGATGAGGTCAGCCTCGGACCCGTCTGCGTCATAGTTGGATTCGCCACCAGACAGGTCCTCTGACTGACTCCCCTCGCCCTCCGTGCCACTGGCTCCCGCAGACTCGCCAGCACTGGTGGCACTGGTGCTGGGTCCCTCATCCAGGTCCGTGCCGGTGTCTCCCTTGGTTTCCAATGATGATGCTGTGGGCAAGGTGAAGATACAGAAAAACATCAGTCACCTGTATACATCTGACACATGAGTACAAAAACAATAGGTCACAGTGCATATCAGGCAATGTATCATGAGTAACAGCTAGATTACTCTGCACATATGTAAGCCCTGTACTCCCCAGTTGGTAGACCCACCATGCCACTTGGACACAAGGAACAATAGGACACACCAGCCCAAAACTTGAATGAGAAAACACCGAGGAGCTAGTGTCTGGGAACAGGTGAGCACAGCAATACAATGAAGTCATGCCACCTCTTGTTTACCCTAAAAGAAACAGTAGTGGTGCCCGCAAGGCAAAGTAACACACCTCAACACCAAAGGTGTCCCCACACTCAGAGACATGTAAGTACTTTGGAACACAAAACGAAAAAAAGTTTGCCCCTTGGGAATCACAATACTTGACACAATCGACATGGTCAGAATGTGGGAATGTGCCATTTTGTGAACAGAACACACATGTGCCTTCATAACAGATGGCTCCCAAGGAGGTGCACACAAAACTACATCTACCCAGTCATTGAAGAAGCTGGCAGCCTTCTTTAAAGAAGCCACTGTTAAAAAGAAATGTAGTTGCAGAAAGTACATATACATGGCCCCACGGAGGGCTTGATGACTTGACACTCGTAAGTTGGTATCACCAACAACCAAGGGCCTACCCAATTTCCACAACACTGGGGGAACATGTAATATGTATAATCAGAAAAACAGTCTCATTAGAACAGTGCCTTATTTAAAATTGTGCCAGTATGTTCCCTGAAAGTGTAAATGTGGTTTGGTGTGCACTTCCTTGGGAGACAAATGTCATGCAGGCACATTATTGTTCTTAACAACAAAACATCAAACTAAAGCATAGAAAACATGAAGACCTGTTGACAAGTGTTGTGAGTGCCAATGTACAATACCTTGTGACTAACAACTTGAATTATGTCAGTTGTCACATGGCCATCCGTTACCTGATGACACAGTTGCCAACACATCTGACCCACTGCCTATCATGTGTGCCACACATGTCCAAACCCAGGACGATGCATGAGCTAATGGACCTGCTATTGTGTTGTAAAAAGGCATACCTGCACTGAGGAGACACCCCCATGGCAAGCCAGAATGTCCACACAGATGTCAGCACACAAAGACCAAACTACGTAGCATCTTGACCACACACTGGTGCAAAGCATGAATGAGCAGGAATCATGTTTCTAAACAATTGACACATGCTGCAAAGCACAAACATTAAACCCTGCCCAACATCACTGGGACACTGCACGTTGAGTCTCTGTCCAGCCAATTATCACACACAGGTCAGACCTGGCAAGGAGATATAAGGTCTGGTCATGTAGGCCTCGCCCGCACAAATCCCCCATACCTGAGACAATGTGATTGAGACAGATCAAGAAGTGAGACCTCTTAATCAGGCTTTACTAAAATGTGCAGCAAGACTTCCCAAATGTACTCCTCATCACCTTGTGAGGCTGCCAACACATATTTGTGACAAACAACCATTGACAGATAGTTGTGAATAGACACACAGGCACTGCTCAGTGTGAGTATGCACAAGCCAAATGGGGTCTCCCTGTCCAGTGGACACACGTAGCACACTTTGGACAAATACAAATGAGGCCAGGGAACAATGCCACTGAGGCAAACATATGCTGAACACACTGAGAATGGACACAGTGTTGGATGACACACATGATTACGAGGCAAGGATGTCTCAGGGGAATGTAGTGGGCACACTGCTCCTTGTTACTGGAATGATCTGACTGTAACATGAGCAACCGTCCTGGCACTATGCATATCTCCCACCCATGCACACCATGTCTGAGGCACAACATTGGTCATGCATGCTGCAAGGGTGTTCATTTGAAACCTCACACTCCCATGTTGAGACTCATCATCAGTGCCAACAAATATGTACCCCCAACAGAGTGAACAGGACAGGGCACAGGCAGGGTAACAACACATGTCACAGACCACCCTCCCACATGATGCTGAAAGCAATGTGCACTTGGATCAACTGGCAGGCTAGATGACCATGTGCAATTGTGATTACACACAGACCAGGGGACACATGTCAAGCAGGGGAAGGGACGAATAAGAGCACCGGTTGACTTTGGGGAACAGAATATGCACTGCACATATAAACCCTGGCAGTGTATCCAGGCTACAGAGCATTTCCAAAAGCTGAGGACACACAACACAACAAACAGACAGTTACCTACCCCCTCCTTGCTGCTGTCCCTCCTGTAACTGCCTATCCAGGTCAGGGAACACCACTGCCAGGACACGCATCATGTGGGTGGTCAGGCGTCGGTGCCCGCCGTGGGGGCGTGGTGGTGAGAGCCCCAGCTGGACCCGGGCGATCCGCGGGGTCCAGCACAGGATGTCCTGCCACCGTTTTCTGACTTGGGCTAGGCGCCGACTGCGACCCCCCGCCACTCTTACGGCCCTGATGATCCACTTCCAGATCCCACCCTTCTCGTAGGCAGTTACCTGTGAGGATGACAATGTGAGACAACATCACTACACCTGCTCCATGTCACAGAGACACACATTTGAACATCGATGATATGTTGAACAGGGCATAGGATGCTGCCAAGGAATCCCATTTTACTCATATCGACATTGGCCTCTGTGGAAGCCCCAATGCACTACATGGCATTGAAACTACTCAGGTGGCAGGAGTGGTGCAACACACTCCCTGATCATGGCATACACTGTGCATCACATGCAACACCAGGCTGATGGCCAGCACCTCAAAGCAGTTACATGCCCCAGCCCACTGACGCAACCTCAGCAGAGTACACAGACACACACAGGCACAGATCAATCACCTGCCATTGGCTACAGCAGGTACATACCTCACTCTGCACATGTGCCACTTGCCTGTGGGGTGGCACAGGTGTCGGGCTAGCCCAGCAAGTCAGACACACCGCACGGCTTACTCCTCACATCAGATGGGTAGAGCTGTTGCCTCCTCTATGCAGCTGCGGTGCAACACTTCACATAGACACTCACCCACATGACAAGGAACCTTCACACACATCAATGTCCAGGAGGGCGTACACATCACTTGGACACTCTCACCACAGCTCCCCTCAACTCATACACAACTGTGGGTACAGTCACCTGTCACACCGGGGGGACCACTGAATCACCTCAGGACAATAGCCAAAAAATGCCACCCAGGATTTGCCAGGCTTAATGTGTCATGCACTATGCAGTGAATGTCACAGTAAGCACAATGCAAGTGAGGAGTGCACACAGGAATTACTTCATGCTCTGCATGATAGACATAAGACTTTCCCTCCCCTGGGACCCACTCTAAACCTCATTGCATGTCTGTCACACCTGGAAACAATGCCAGAAGTGACAGCCACGAAACAGGTGCACAGTCAAAGGTAGTGGGGTCAGCACTCCCCTGCTCCCCTGGTCTCCCATACAGGCTTGGGTACTGTGGGAGGAGGACATTCAGCAGGGCCTCATTCTCCTCCATGGTGAATGGCTGGGCCCTCTCCACAGTCCGCGACATGGTGCCAGAGGAAGCACAGACAGCAGCAGTGTGGTCGACAGGAAAGTAGTGCAGGCAAGTGCCCTCTCATGGGTTCTGGCTGACTTATATCTGTTTTGCTGGGGGCTTTCATTTACAGGAGTACAGAGTGATTGGTCAGACTCATTTGCATCCTATGTTTCCTCCAATCCCTTTAAACATACACCAATGACACAAATTTGCATGGTTCAAATTTTGAGCATCATAGCAAGGCAAACACCACTTTGCAACATTGTAATTTTTGGGCCAACTGACTTTTCAAGCCCACATGATGGCCACATTGCAACTCAAATCTCTGTATCCATGACAACCAGCATGCATTTTGGGCCTAATACTTGTCCCCTATGTAATTTTTGATTTAAAAAAACAGGTACGGTGCGTTTCACACGTACCCGTACACGTACGGCACCACTACAATAGTGATACGGACCATACACACGCTCTGAGAGCGTGTGTACGGTCCGTATCAATATAGTAGTGGTGCCATAGGAGTACACGTGTGTGTACGGTCGGTAACACGCGTACTCCTATGGCACCACTACTATAGTGATACGGACTGTACACACGATGTGTGTACGGTCCGTAACCCGCGTACTCCTACGGCACCACCATTATAGTGATACAGACCGTACATACGCTCTGAGAGCGTGTGTACGGTCCGTACCATGCGTACTCCTATGGCACCACTACTATAGTGATACGGACCATACACGCGACGTGTGTACGGTCCGTAACACGCGTACTCCTACGGCACCACTACTATAGTGATATGGACCGTACACATGACGTGTGTACGGTCCGTACCACGTGTACTCCTACGGCACCACTACTATAGTGATACAGACCGTACACACGACGTGTGTACGGTCCGTACCACGCATACTCCTACGGCACCACTACTATAGTGATACGGACTGTACACATGACGTGTGTACGGTCCGTACCACGCGTACTCCTACGGCACCACTACTATAGTGATAGGGACCGTACACACGCTCTGAGAGCGTGTGTACTGTCCGCATCACTATAGTAGTGGTGCCGTAGGAGTACGCGTGTATGTACGGTCCGTAACATGCGTACTCCTACAGCACCACTGCTGTAGTGATACGGACCGTACACACGCTCTCAGAGCGTGTGTATGGTGTGTTTCACATGCTTACACTGGTGATAGGAGGCGCACACGGAAGGAATGGAGGTCTCCGACTCCCACAAGGCTGTACATCAAGTCATTGTCATTGCAGACTTTCATGTGCAGGGCCTAGGTGTGTCAGGCAGTGATCTTGCACATGTCTCCTCATGTAGTTGCACTATTGATGTGTAATGACCTGTGTACACATGTCATGTGTGATGGGGCACTATGTGGCACGCTTCCCCTTCACACTTTGCACATGTGTGCCTGTAGTTCAAATGTGTCAAGCACAGCATCACTGGTATGGCACAGTCACCACCACCCGCAACTGTCACCTGATGCCAGGGACAGGGATACTAACAACTGACATTTCACAATCAGCGTGCCCCGATGTGACTATGTCATGTGTGTGTCATGTGTTCCCATGAGCTTGCTGTTACAGTTCCATCAACTACATCTGCTGTTGCTGCATCCAACATGTGTCTGTGTGGCGATGGGCATGGCACACATCTACGCACACCATGCCACATGTGGATTCCCACGTAAGCAGGGTCTGTATGCATCGAACATGATATTTTCACATCAGGACATATCTGCATCGTCTCAATGTTTGTGTTTTCTGTTTTCACGTGTACCCCTTCATCGCAATGTGTGTGATCTGTACATTTGACATTCCATGTGACCTGTGCGTCTAGCTTGCCGTCAGCTGTCTGTATGAGATGACATCCTTTAAATGCAGCTATGTGGATGTATGGTACTCCTGTGAATTCTTTGGCTGTTCACTCAGACTGGCCCCCAGCTCGTTTCAGGGCATGTCATGTAGACTTGCCAATCAACGGGTGAAGGTGGCTTTTCGTAGGAGTAACACCAAGCTAGCATACATGTCCTGGATGTATTGCACACACCAGACTCTGTATTTAGCAGATGTGCAGTAGCAGTTGAGCATGTGCTCTGTTCATTGACATTGATGTTGTTATGCTCTCAATCTTCGTCATTCATCACAATTTTCTGCAGAGCCATGAGGGAACGTGCCTGCATCCGACGTTACAAGTTCACTCAACAGTTGATTGAGGACTTGACCGACAAGGTGGCACCACACCTCCAACCGCGACACAGGTATCCCACTGCGCTGACCCCCAAGATGAAGGTGATGGCAGCCCTACATTTTTTTGCCACAGGTACGTTTCAATTCACCATAGCTGATGTTGGTGGCATGTCACAGACAATTTTCAGCCATGTCCTGCGTGATGTTTTGGCAGCCATGTTGGAGCACCTTGATGAACTCATCCATTTTCCGACTCCTGAGGAGTTGACAGGTGTCAAGGGTGATTTCTATGCCCTGGGAGGGATGCCCCATGTCATTGGGTCCATTGATGGGACACATGTGGCTTTGGTACCACCACAGGCACTGGAGGTAGCCTATCGCAACCGTAAACATTATCACTCTATAAATGCCCTTGTGGTGTGTCTTGCTAACATGCTGATTTCCCATGTCTGTGCACGTTTTCCAGGGTCAGCACACAATGCCTACATCATGAGGCGTAGCAGGGTGCCACAAATGATGCGGTGGCTGCACAACAAATGAGCATGTCTTGTTGGTGGGTATACTCTGTTTGTCCTGTGTGTTGCGGTATCTCTGGCTCTTACGGCATCTCCTGACCCACTTATTTACATGATGTTTCCATGTAGGGGACTCTGGCTATCCCAACATGCCATGGCTGATGATGCCTCTCCGCAACCCAAGATCAGCTGCAGATCACCGGTACAACAATGCACACGGGCAGACCAGGCGAGTGATTGAGAGGACGTTTGGCCTCCTGAAGAGCCGATTCCGGTGCCTTCACAAGACAGGCGGGTCCCTCCCATATGCACCGGCGAAGGTCTGCAAAATCTTCCTCGTGTGCTGCATGCTGCACAACATGGCAGTGGAGAAGGCAGTGCCACTCATCCTGGAGCAGGATGAGCAGGAACATCCACCCGTGGAGGATGAAGGGCTTGGCCACGAGGCAAGTGAGGAGGAGGAGGATATCCAGAGTCAGCTCATACGCAACTTCTTCTCATAATGGTGAGTCACTGGGTCTTAGTGTGCATGCTTGTAGCCTTGGGTGGCATGTGTTGCAATGTGTGGGTCCAGCTGACTGCATGCTAAGTGACTTAGATGTGTGTTCTGATGTGTCACTCGAGTGATGATGTCATTCTGCATGTTTTAGCAGGGACACTTTCTTTTAAATTTGCATGGGGCCAACATTGTTCCTGTTCAGTAAATGACCATGTATGTGGAGATAAATCTGTTAGCTGACTTCTTGTGTGTCTGTCATTCCCAGGTTCTTGCGCATGTTGTCTGCTCGTGTCATCGTTGTCCTCCTGCTATTCGTCATGAGTATTGCAACGTGTGCTGAATCAGCGTTCCATGCACGGACATGGGGATTTTTTTTTAATTTGGGTAAGGATTGCAGCAAGGCATTTTGGGGGTGGTACGTGTTCGGAATTGGTGGGGACTGCTTCTGTGCATGTTGTGTTACCATGCATACATGTTGACTCACCATGGGGCACATAACACATGTAGCATGACTCCCATGAATTGACAGTCACCCTTCGTGACAGTCATCTGTACTGGTTTTTGGATTCTGATGAAGGCATCAATGTGTGTAAAACTTCCCTCTGAAACATACGGGATGCTACGGGTGAACTAGTGTGGGACATCCCCATGACGGGCTCAATGGGGAATTGCAGCCTCTCTGTGTGCAGCAGGAGGTGTTTGGCTCATCCTCTTAACTTGTGTGCCAGTTCATTTGGATTTAATACATCCGTGGTGTGAAGGGGGTGTCCAGCGTAGGTCCCACATGTTCAGTCAAATGACCTGTGAGTCTGTTCATATTGATGCATTTGCCTCAGTGTGAGCTTGAGTAATAAAGGTGTTCCTCACCCTCCGAAGTGCCTCATCTCTGTCAATGCAGGACTCTTGCCACTTTGCATGCGTCATCTCTGGCATAGTTGTCAAAGATTGTGCATATGAGTGAATGTGTAGTTCGGCAACATGAATGCAGTTCTTCATGGATAATAATCTCTATTGTGCATGAAGTCCATGGTTGTGTATGTATTTAGTCAGGTTGCTTCCACCAACAGGCCGTCAACGCCTGCTGAGGGTGTGTCTCCTGTGCGCAGCTCGGCCTTCTGTTTCCTGATCCTGTGTCAGTCATCTTTGGTGATTGTTCATCCATTTTCTCTGGGTGAGCCATGAGTAACCTGACACTCCTTCCTTTACATGCACCTGTTGCAGTTGTCCTTTCTGACATCCTTGTCTTTGTGTGCTACTTTTGGCCTAGTTTCCAGTACATGCCGCCTGCTGCTGCGGGCCCTGCGGCAAGGGCCCACCAAGTTCCCCGATTCTGCAACCCACACGCCTCCAAGATGCTCCTCCCCTCCTCCCTCCACCCAGTCATTAGGCTGTCATCAGCTTGTCTGTGCCACTGTTGTGGCCAGGCGGTGCCAAAGGCAGGACCGTCAGCGCATGCAATGTGCACATTGCACGACCCTCATGTCCTTGCATGACCCACATCACACAACAGTCTCATGTTGCAGCCACCCTCCAAGCAATGTCCAAGCGAAATTCAACCGCCTGCTCTCAGGCATACCCTAAGCGCACACACCACACCTTCGCATGCTGAGTGTGCAACTCCAACTGCCTACACAGCGCTGCCCCGCCTTCCAGGCCCTGTCACACCAACCAGGTCATGTCCCTCCTACTCCATACCGGCTCCGTCCAACGGCACGCCATTGGACTCTGTTACCTCCTCAACACAACAGGCCCACACATCACCATCATGACAGTGACCTGGATGAAAGCATCCTCAGCACACAACTTCTTCATTGCCATCTCAGACGGATACAAGAGCACCCGCAGGGACGGCACTAACAATCCCGGAGGATGAATTGATATCTATTCCCAAGTACGCACTCAGGGTCACAAATCCGGTTTGGCACAAACCCCCTGCAAACCATCAGTGTAACACTCATCTACAGATCTCCAGCCCTACATCCACAATTCCGCTAAGACATCAACACGTCCATCGTCACGCACGCCCTCACATCCACAGGATACATGTGGCTGTGGGCCAGGAACTACCTGGCTGGATGAGAACAACACCAGCATCCATCATTGGTCCATCCACATTAGCATCCACGTCTCCGACGGGCAACACACTGCCACACACCCTGCTACCAATCCCCCAAAGATGCTTGATGTAAGTCAACACAGACATGCGGTGTGGGACACTGGAGCCAACACCACTGCCACACCCTGCAACCTCACACACTGGATCAGCAACTGATCCAACAATCTAGCCACGTTGACGGACTTTCCTGTCACGCACATCACCAATTAAGCCACCTGGGACAAGGCAGACCTACTGGACTCATACACGTCTAGCAGGACTCTTGTACACAGCTTACAACACAAATAACCATCAGTGGCCTTACAACCCTGGAAAACGGCACACACAGCCATCACCATATCATCAGCAAGGACAATTGTAGATCCTTCAGATGGGGACGAGGACAAAAAACAGCACGACATTAAGGAGCTCATCAGCATCGTGAGTGCACTGACATCAGCTCTCCATCCAAAAGACACCCCACCCTTGCAAGGCTGAGCCAATCCCTTGCAACTTTCTAACACTGCAAGCTCATGGATATACACGCAAGCATTGGCACACAGAAGCAGAACGCACGATTATACACGGGACAAACCACCTTCAGGTTTTGGACTTCCATCATCAGCAGATTCAACACCCGGCTCATGTGCAACATCCCCTGGGGATCTCCATCAGGCCACACAACATCTCAACCACATCATTCCCCATCCTTGTAGCCCGCGTCCAGCACGTCATGTATGTATCTTTGGAGTTAGCCACATTCCATGGTAGATAGAGGCATGCAGTGACCCAGGCCCTTCTTAGACAATGGACGGCAGGAACGCTGGCTCTCAAGGAACCTCAACGTGCTTCCTTAGCCAGCAAATGTCATCAGGAAGACAGTCAACGAGCAACTGACAAACTTCCTCCCCGCAAAGAGCTCCAGGCAACCTGCACAAGACCGTCTTCCACAGTAATCACCCCACTGCAACCGTCATCATTGCCACCAACACCGACAACTTTGCCCTGCTCAACAATGGTGAGGACACCCCACTTGACCTCTCCACAGCATTATGCACGATGTGCTCACACACTTTCAGCTCACACATCTCCGACACTGGTATCCAGGGGATGGACCAGGATGAATTCAACAAGTGGCTCACCAGCAAGGCCATGGGAGTGGGACTCACGCCTTCAGCATGTAGTACAGTGGCGTCATCTGGCACATGGCCCAGGGTTCATCTCTCAGCGTGTCAATCTTCAATGTGTCCATGACCCCCCTCTCCACCATCACATGCGCACACAACCTCATCATCATCTCGTATGCCATTGACAGCCAGCTGCTCCTCACCCTCATCAAAGACACAGCCATTGCCAGTTCCAACCTTCAAGAAGGCATGAGGTCCGTTGATGAATGGCTGAAGATCAGCCACCTGAGGCTGGACTTGTACAGGACTGAGGTAATCATCTGAGGATTGTCCCCTTACACCTGGGTCAACTCCTTGTGTCCCACCCACCAGGGCACTGCACCAGCACCCAGTGGCCACGCACACAAGATGGTGTGCATTATGGACTCGTCGCTCACAATTGCCATGCAACTCACCAGCATCTGTACCTCATGCTGCAACACCCTCCGCATGATACACATGACCCACAGATAGATCCACTCCAAGGCAAGACAGAACATCCCCCAGGTCCACGACAACAGCCGTGTCAACTACAGCTCCTCCCTCTATGGAGCAAGTACAGCCAAACTCCCGGAAAACTTGTCCACATCCAGGGTGCATCTGCACACCTCAGCTTCAACATTCTGCGCCCCAGCCACATCACCATCCGCCTGAGATAGCTGCAATGGATCACTGTCTGCTGCAGGATGACCTTCACACTCCTCACCCACACTCAGGAGGCAGTCCACAACCCCAGACCCAAAACCAACCTTGGACGTCTGTCATCCAAGACCCCGTTGGGCCAACTCCGTGCATCCAACCTTGCCCTGGCCAACATTCTTCACATCCACCGAAATCCAGCATGCAGGACATAGTTCTCCCACCTGGCTACACATACCTGGGACTCCCTCCCTGGGCACCTCCACATGAGCCATGACCTCTACACCTTAAAGATGCTCTTCAAAATTGGTCTGTCCGCACAGTATTGCAAGCCCCCCTCAGCAGCTTGAGGTCATCACGGGTGAGTATTGTGCTCCATGTCTGTATTGGATGATACATTGTGACCCATGTGTGTCCTGTACCGGACTCAGATCCCAGGGTATGGATGGCTGGAGTTCGTTCAACACTCAGGCATAGTTTGACATTTCCCCACACATATGTTGTGGACTCATGCAAAATGACTACAACATCTAATTAAAGAAAGTTTGTTTTATTCTCGGTGGGGGACGTCTATTGTGGGTGAAAATAGGTGCTATACAGTGTGGTTAGAATCCAAAGTTCTCAGGGGGAGATGGGATCCTTTGCATTTGAAGTCATCAGAGTCCAGAACACAGAGTTTGTCATCATTGGTCAAACTGTGACCAGCAAGTCCATGTGGCAGAGAATGTCAATGGATGAGGTGCTGCTGTTGCGCATGAAGGCCAGGTGCCAGGTGAGGTGACCTGGGAGATGTAGATGGTCCGCTGCCTCTCACGGTCTTTTCCGTGGATGACCCACCTCCCTCGGGGGACCCTCAGATGCAGGCCTTGACGATGTTTGGGACGCTCCGTCGGACGAATCCTCCTCCTCCTCCCTCCCTGTGGCTGGTGTTGGTCTTCGCCTGGTGGCACAAGGAGGGTTGATCTTGTTGTCGGCGATCCGACGGAGTGAACGGCTTATGTCCGTTTGCACCGCCAGGAGCTCAGCCAGTCTTGCCTCCATTCGTCCTTGGTATTGTTGTTGACTGGCGTGTTGCTCGGCCTGCTGGTTCTTAATCTCTGTGAGGGTCTCCACTACCTGGCTGATGGCCCTGGTGTCACACCGGTATGCGTCCATGATGTTGCGTATGTGTGACATACCGGTCCCTTCAGCTGGCTGGTCAGGTTCCCGCCTCCGCCTGCCTCCACTCCCACCATGCCTGCCCACACGAGCCTGGCCTGCCGTTGTGGGCACATCGGGTCTACGGGACCCCTGAGGGATGGCAGTTGCGGGGTTGTCTGCCTCCTCCTGGGTGCCCGGCGAACCTTGTCCCTCCAGGTCAGACTGGCTCAGTTGTTCACTGCGGGCAGGGCTCCTGGGTGTCTCCTGGGATGTGGCAGGAATGGGGGCGGTGGTTGGCACAGATGTACCTGAGGCAGGTGCTGCAGGGGCTTGGACACCAGAGGGTCCAGGTGGGTTGGGGTCATCCGCGGACTGTTGAGAGGCGTCGCTGCCGTTGGGATCAGGTTTCTCCCGAGCCTGGGACTGTGATTCTTCCCCCCCATTGTTGGGGGGAGATCCATGAGGTTGCCCTGTGTGTGAGAGAGAGACAATGTTAATGCTGTTTCATGCCACATCCATGTTTAATACTTATTCAAGTTTGCACAGTTCCTACAGGTAATTGCATGTGCCTAGCATTACCCTCACTGTTCACTTGTGGATGGGTATGTTGCGGGGGACAGATTGATATGTTCTCATGAGTGCTTGACATGTAGATTTTTTGCTTGGATGCTTCTTTGGCTATGGATTGATCTTGTTGTGTCACATGTCCATTGTGAGAGTGGGTAAATCCATTGCCTGCTCCGGGGGTGTGTGCTTGTGTAAGGGGTGTGTGTGACAGGGCCTGCTGGTGGGTGTAGTGGGATTTGGCTGTGGGTCTCCCAGGTGATGTATCTGTCCCCTCGTGGTGCATGCTGGCATGACAGTGAGTGTGAGTTCCTGTCCTAGATATCTGAGCTTGTGGTGTTGGTGTTTGAGTTTACAGTGGTCACAGGAGGGCCTTGTGCTGGCTATAGCAGGGCCAAGTGTCAGCTACCGTGTCAGTACTTTGCCAGTCCCTGTGCATTGAGCATGGCGCATGGGTATGTACCTAGGCCATATGGGCTGAGGGCAATGGTGTCTAAGTTGAACAATGTGTTTTGTGAGCCCCACCCTCCCAGCATCCCAGACATCCAGTCTTGGGTTTGTGCTTCGTGTAGCCTGGGACATGGTATGGCCTTGCATTGTGGATGGGGCATACACATGTTAGTGGTATGAGTGTTGTTTTTGAGTGTGGTGGTGTCCGGTGAGGGTTTGGGGGTAGTTGCATGCATTTTGTGTAGTTGGGGTGTGGATGCCATTACCCCCATGTTATGTAAGTTGTTAGTGTACTCACCAGGCTCTGCAACTCCTTCGACTCTGTGTACTCCCACCAGCGGAAGCAGGGCCAGCACCTTCTCCTCCCAGGGATAGTAATGTACCGGTCTGCGGGGCAGCCCACCTCCAGTGATGTTGCTCTGGGCGTAGTCCTCGTTCATTTTGCGCTTGACCGCCCTCCGCAGATCGTACCACTTGGCTTGGCATTAATTCCTGGTCCTTCTGATGGTCGCAACAGCATTCACCCTATCGACGATCCTCTGCCACAGGTGTGATTTTTCGGCTATGCTGGTCTGTCTGACCAATGTTCCAAAGAGCTGTGGCTCGACGATGATGACTACGTTGACAAGGATATCCAGCTCCTCCCTTGTGAACTTTGGGTTCTTGTCTGTGGGCATGGTGTGGGGTGAGGGTGTGGATGGTTGTGGGTGTGTGGGTGTGAATGTGAAGGCGTGTGTGGGAATGTGGAGAGGGGGTTTGTGTGAAGGAGTGTGTGTGAAGGTGTATATGTTAAGGTGTATGGGTGCAGTTGTTGGGGTGTGCTCTGTAGCTGCAGTGAGTCTGTTGCAAAGGCTCATGGTTTGTGTATGTGGGCCCTTTTTATTGGTCCATTTGTGGGTGGGCCTGAGTTTGAATTTTTGGTGGGTGTGTTATAAGAGGTGGTTGTGAGTTTGGGCCTCTGTTTACCTGTTTGGATGTGCCAGGTCAGTCATTTTGATGTTTTTGGTACTGTAGATGTGTTTTGTGGTGTTGTGCGAGTCGAATTGACCCTCCTTGTGCTGTTTTACAGTGTCCTGGTTCAGTACGAGTCGTTTTCGCGTATGTAAGGTGCGTCCATACGCGATGTTGTTGTACCGTGCTCGCATACGCAATGTTGTTGTAAGGTCCGTACATACGCGATCCTGGGGGACGGTTCAGGGGTATGATGCGTACAAGTATGGTGCTGGGGTATGGTGTGTCCAAGTACGGGGTTGGGGGATGGTGCTGGGGTACGGTGCGTACAAGTGCGGTGCTGGGGTACGATGCGTACAAGTACGGGGCTGGGGTATGGTGCGTACAAGTACGGGGCTTGGGTACGGTGCGTACAAGTACGAGGCTGGGGTACGGTGCTGGGGTACGGGGCGTACAAGTGCGGGGCTTGGGTATGGTGCGTCCAAGTATGGGGCTGGGGTACGGTGCATACAAGTACGGGGCTGGGGTACGGTGCTGGGGTATGGTGCGTACAAGTACGGGGCTGGGGTACGGTGCGTCCGAGTACAGGGCTGAGGTACGGTGCTGGGGTACGGTGCGTACAAGTATGGTGCTGGGGTACGGTGCGTACAAGTACATGGCTTGGGTACGGTGCGTCCAAGTACGGGGCTGGGGTATGGTGCTGGGGTATGGTGCATCCAAGTACGGAGCTGGGGTACGGTGCGTACAAGTACAGGGTTGGGGTACGGTGCTGGAGTACGGTGCGTACAAGTACGGGGCTGGGGTATGGTGCATCCGAGTACGGGGCTGGGGTACTGTGCTGGGGTACGGTGTGTCCAAGTACGGGGCTGGGGTACGGTGCTGGGGTACAGTGCGTACAAGTATGGGGCTTGGGTACAGTGCGTCCAAGTACGGGACTGGGGTACGGTGCGTCCAAGTACGGAGCTGGGGTACAGTGCTGGGGTACAGTGCGTCCAAGTACGGGGCTGGGGTACGATGCGTACAAGTACGGGGCTTGGGTACAGTGCGTCCAAGTACCGGGCTGGGGTACGGTGCGTCCAAGTACGGAGCTGGGGTACGGTGCTGGGGTACAGTGCGTCCAAGTACGGGGCTGGGGTACGGTGCTGGGGTATGGTGCATATAAGTACGGGGCTGGGGTACGGTGCGGACATGGGGGTACAGTGCTGACATACGGGGGTACGGTGCTGACATACGGGGGGATGTGTGGGAATACGCGGGGGAGGGAGGGGCTGTACGATTCGGATCCCGGGCACAAGTTTACCCGGGATACGTGTGGTACAGAGTTCGCTCCGTACGGGACGTTTTACATACGCTTGTATATTCGGAAGGGCGGTACGGATCGTGCTTGTGCGCTCAGACTTCAGTTTTACGATTTGGATGTAAAATGGTCCGGGTACGTCTCGTAGATCTTTTCCTGCAGCGATTCGTATGTATTTTTCACGTACGAATCATACTTCACCGGTGGGACGGGACTTGTACGATTCGTATGTAAAAACATACGGATACGAGTCATACGGGAAATTATTTTACCCGATCGGAATCGGCACCTTAATGTCAAGCAGTGAAAAATGTACTTCCCTTTAAGCGTAGAGCAGAAGCTATGTGCAATTCTGAACACGTAAAATAAAATATTATTCTGAGAATTACATGAAGGAAGCAGGTATCAGGTATTCATTTTAAATCCTCATTTAAGGCCAAATGCATACTTCTGAAAAGTGAGCATATTCAATGCATAAAAACAAACCATGTTAATATATGTCAAGTCTTGTATAATATATATATATATATATATATTCACTTGAAAAACCATAGGTTTCACACATGGACATTTCACTCGTAAAAAAACAATGAAATTCCCCCGTTATAGTTAGGTCAGATAACTATAACTCGCGCGCCCGCAATCCAGTGCTCATGACGTCACATATTACATCACTCATGACATGGTCAGTGGCATCACTCATGACATCACTGATGACATCATCCTTCTGATAGAGTGGCGGTCGCGCGAGTTATAGTTATCTGACCTAACTATAACGGGGGAATTTCATTGGTTTTTTACGAGTAAAATGTCCACCTAACTATAACATGTGTGAAACCTATGGTTTTTTAAGTGAATTTGCAAGGTTTTTTAAATGCTTATTCCTAACTATAACGTGTGTGAAACCTATGGTTTTTTAAGTGAATTTGTACGGTTTTTTAAATGCTAAGTTATGTATGTCTTTTTTTTTTAAAGGTTTTTCACCGTGCGCGCACCGTGCGCGCACCCCGTGATTTTTTTATGTGCGTACATACTGGGGGTACAGTGCGTACATATGGGGGTGGGGGTACGGTGCGTACCTTCAGGGGGTACGGTGCATACATATGGGGGTATGGTGCATACATACGGGGGTGGGGGTACGGTGCATACATACGGTGGGTACGGTGCGTACATATGGGGGGTGGGGGTACGGTGCGTACATACGGGGGATACGGTGCGTACATACAGGGGGTGGGGGTACGGTGCGTATATACGGGGGTGGGGGTATGGTGCGTACCTACGGGGTGTACGGTGCGATATACAGGGGGTGGAGGTACAGTGCCTACATACGGGGGGTTGGGGGTACGGTGCGTACATACGGGGGTGGGAGGGCCTGTACAACTCGTACCCCGGGATCAACTCGTAGCGGGTAGAGTCATTCCCCGTGTACGGGCCGTTTTCTGGGTATCCTGCTTGAGAAGATTCTCCAAGGGCTTGTGTGTGCTTGCCTCCTCCACTGGGTGAGTACCAGGGTCCACAAGAAGGTGTTGGGGGATTTCCACCAAAGATGGGCAGGGTCCCCATCAGAAGAGTGGGGGGCAAGGGTAAACAGCAGGAGTTCTCTAAAGGGCCCCAAACTAGTTCCCAGGTTAAAGATCCCATCCCCCAGGTGATAAGAAACCATAGACCTCTTCAAGGAAGCCTGGAGATAGGTGTCCCAGGAAGTGTTATGCATGTGATCAGGAGGATCACCTGAAAGGGGACCCCCCAAGTGTCTCAAGCGGGCACAGCTCCCTACCGGTGGACAGACACGGATGATGGCTAGTGTAGTGCTTGGGGAGGAGTTGGTCCCAGGCGAGTGTGGGGACCCAGCTGAGATGACCCTTGTCCCACTAGGGGATAGTGAGATGGTCCAGAGAAACGTGATGCCTGATAACACTAAGAATTACAGGCATTGTGTGACCATCAATGGACAGAAGATAGAGGCTCTGAGAGACACAGGAGCCAGTTTGACAACTGTCAGGTGTCGCCTGCAGTCTGAAGAGCAAGCTGAGCCTGATGTACTTTACCAAGTTGTGGAAGTAGACAACAGTGAGCACTTCTGTAAAGTGGCTCAGGTTCCCTTTGAGTGGGGGGTCTCAGACTCTTTGCGAGTAGCTGTGAGCTCATCCATGCCTGTGGATTGTCTGCTGGGGCACAACCTGGAGCATACTCCCTGGAAAGAGGTGGAGCTCAGGTCGCACTTGGAGATGTTGGGATTGCCTGAGTGGGCGTGCCTGACCACATGGTCCTTGGCTGCCCAGAGAATCAAAGGCGTCTGGAGCCTGAAAGAGTGGCCCAGGTGCCTACCAAGACGAGTAGGGGCCAAGGGCACAGGAAATCCACTCCTGATATTCCCACGGTCTGGAAGGAGGCTGAACCTCAGGGGGACACACCGGTACCTACAGGGGAAAAGGTGGCTAAACTGCGAGACTTGACTAAGCTGACCCATTGGAAGCAAAAAGGGGGTCCGAACGGGGAAAGGTTCTGTGCGAGCAGAAGACATGTCCTACTCTTGTGGGTCTAAGGCAGCAGGCCAAGGACCAGGCAACTAGCAAATAGTCCACATCACATTTGATTCACTGGGAGAATTGTCTCTTTTACAGTGAGCCTAAGATTGCTGAGCCTGGGGCAGCCTGTATGCTGGTAGTACCCCTGCACTTCAGGACCTTCCTACTGAAGTTGGCACAAGATGTGCCTTTGGCAGGGCATTTGTGGCAGGGCAAGAACTTTAACAGGCTAGCCACCCACTTATACTGGGCCCCAAATGCAAAGGCAATCAGATGTTTTTTGTAGGTCTTGTCAAACATGCTAGGCAAGTGACAAGAATGGGGGAAAGTGTAAGGCTCCCCTCCAACTGCTCCCTGTCATGAGCACCCCTTTTGAGTGGGTGGGCATTGACATTGTGGGTCCTCTGTATCCCAAGACAGCCATGGGCAGCAGGTTCATCCTGGTAGTGATGGACCATGCCCCTGGTACCCAGAAGCTATCCCTCTCAAGACAGTGATGGCGCCCATCGTGGCCCAGGCACTCATGGGCATCTTTACCCTTGTGGGTTTCCCCAAGGAGGTGGTATATGACCAGGGTACCAATTTCATGTTGCTGTACATGAAGGCTATGTGGAAGAAGTGTGGGGTGAACTACAAATTCACCACTCCTTACCACCCCAAAATAATGGGTTGGTTCAAAGACAGTACCCTGAAAGGCATGATTAGGGGTCTGTCAGAAGCCATGAGGCATAAGTGGGACGTCCTCTTGCCATGCCTTCTCTTTGTCTACAAGGAGGTACCGTAGAAAGGGGTTTGCTTTAACCCCTTTGAGCTGTGGTACGAGCACCCTGTCAGAGAACCTCTCAGTTTGGTCAAGAAGGGCCGGGAGAAAGCTCCCAGGAAGCCACCCTAGCATGTATTTAGCTACATGATGGTCTTCTGGACCCAGACAGCCTGCTTCAGAAACTCACTCAGGCCAACCTGGATGCAAGCGAGGAGGACATGAAACATTGGTATGACCAGAATACGACTCTGGTTGAGCTTCAGCCTGATAAGAAAGCATGGGCGATGGAGCCAGTTGATCCCAGTGCTTTACAAGACAAGTGGTCTGGCTTTATGGGGTGAAGGGGGGCAAGAGTGATGTTACCTACCTGGTAGACTTGCTGACTTCTAGGAACCCCTTAAGGGTTCTGCACATGAACCGCCTCAAACCCTACTTTGAGAGGTCTGAGTTAACCATTCTCTTGGCTACTATAATGGTGAGGAAGAGTAGAGTGAACTTCTACGCGATCTCTTGTCTGCCAAGGAGCAGGATGGGTCAGTGGAAGGCATAGTCCTCTCCCCCACACTGACCCTGGAGCAGAGGGTGACTGTCGCCAGTTGCTGGTGCAGTTTGCCACCCTGTACTCACTCGCCCAAGGTGTCACCCATTGGTGCATGCATGATATTGGCACTGGGGACAGTCCACCTTTAAAGCAAAAGATGTACCGGTTGCCAGACAGAGTGATGACTAGCATCAAGGAGGAGGTGTCCAAGATGTTAGCTCTAGGGGTGATTGAGCCCTCCAAAAGTCCTTGGTCCATCCCAGTTGTCTTGATACCAAAAGCTGTTGCGCCCAGTGCCACTCCAGAACTGCGGCTCTGTGTGGACTACTGTGGGCTCAATGCTGTCACTAAGACTGACGCACACCCCATCCCCATAGCTCATGAGCTCATTGATTGGCTGGGAGCTGCCAAGTTCCTCGGTACATTTGATCTAGCAACTGGGTACTGGCAGAAGGCCTTGACAGAGGGGGCCCAAGAGAGGTCAGCATTCTCAACACCAGGGGGGCACTACCAGTTCCGGGTTATGCCCTTTGGTTTTAAGAACGCCCTGGCCACCTTTCAAATGTTGGTCAACCGTTCTTGACTGCGCTGGATGATTTCAGTGGCGCCTACCTGAATGGCATTGCAGTGCTCAGCTCCAGTTGGGAAGATCACTTGCAACACCTTTGGGAAGTGTTGAAGGCCCTGCAGGCCTCACTATCAAGGCCAGTAAGTGCCAGGGCAGGGGTTTGTGGTGCACTTGGGGCAACCGGTAGGAAGAAGCCAGGTCATGCCCCTACAACCCAAGATTGACACCATGGTGGCTTGGGCACCCACCAGGGCTCAGACAGAGGTGAGGGACTACTTAGGCCTCACCAGGTACTACTGCAAGTTTTTCAAGGGGTATGGCACCATTGTTGCCCCCCTTGACTGAGCTGACTCCAAGGAAGCAGCCACGTCAGGTGATCTGGACTGAGGCATGCCAGACCTCTTTTGATGCCCTAAAGGAGGCCATGTGCAAGTCGCCCATGGTCAAGGCTCTTGACTTCTCCATTGAGTTTGTGGTGCAGTGGTAGCAGTAAGAAACTGACATATCATCTCCCCTGGAAACCCAGAACTAACACAATACCTTCCCTGCATGTAAGGAACCAACGCATCACTTTGCTTTCCAGAACCTCACCGCCGGCGCCTGTTTTCATCATTCATCATTAATTTTGATGCATCCCAGGTACTTTGTGCTAAAAGTGAAGCATCCATAGTTTTGAAAGGACTAAAAATGTTATGCCTTTAAAAGTGATATCTTGATTTATATATGTTGGATTGTTGTTTGGTTTAGAAAAAGATTGGTGTGTGTTCATGTACAAATTGGCTCTGAGATAAGCCTGAATGCTCATGCCAAGCTACCAAGGAGGTGAGCAGGGTTTGTCATAGCTGTGTAATCCCCTTACCCTGACTAGAAAGAAGTGTCCCTACTTGGACAGGGTGCAAGTCACTGCCAACTAGAGACCCCCATTTCTAACACTAAGAAACCACAGAAATTAAATGTTGGAGATTTTTTAATGATAAGCATCTATATAAAATAGAAAGTGCAACTGATAAGAATTGGCCACAAACCTAAAACGAGTTCAGAATAATGGTAGTGGAATGGGGTGTATTGTGAGCTTAGTACTTTCCTGATCACAAGTTTTATCTTTGATCATGTGGCCTAGTTAGAGTTTGGCTGGATGGGAGCAAGAGCAATAACTGTGTTGCTACCAGGATATAGGAACTGGCATTGTATGTATGTATGTATGTGCACTGCATGTGCGTGACAACAGACACAGGGACACATCATAGAAAAAAAGACTTATATCTCCTATTTATTTGAATCATCCCCTCACCACCCTTTCAATGAAGTGTAAATACAACCCTGGGTAGGTGACCGGGATTTCTTTCTGGATTCCTTTCGTTTGCATTATCCCTACACTTCCCCTCAGTGTGCTACAAGGGCCCGCCACTAGAGGATTCTCTGGCGAGTGTCTGGGACTGGGTAGTTAGCCCTTGATCGGACGTGGGGCTCTCAAACAAGAGAACTTCTGAAGGGTACTTTTGGTTTTGGTGAATTGTGTGGGTGAGAGCACAGCCATAAATTAGCAGCACTCCAATCCCACAAGATTTGTGATTCCCTTGCTTTATTTCGAGCCGGATGAACCACAGCGTTTCCAATGGTGGTGCCACAGCTGGCTTCACCATCAGAAACTCTCAACCTGAGGCCCATCTGCCACTGGGCTGTAAACCATTCCAAATGCACAGCACCTTCTGAATTAAAAAAAAACACTTAGTAAAAGCCACAAGAATTGCTTCTGTCAGAGTAATGTGTGTCTTTAATACTCCTTTACTTTTACTTTTTGCAAATATGCGCGGTTGATGACCATTGCAGGTTAAAATATTGTACAGAATGAAGCTGAGAAGAGTAATTGGCCTTTGGTCAGCAACAATTTTCAGAAGATGTATTCTTTAGATGACTACTGTAAAAAACTGCAATGCTCTCTTGATCGGGCCTTCTATGAACTATAGGTCCATGCATTAATGATCCATTACCCACAATATTGTATTTGTCTCTCCCATGTGATGTCGGAGGAAACTGAAGCCTAAGACAAATCCACCCACTTCTTCTGAGGTAGTGTGTAGTAATGAAGGTCCAACCAGGTAGGATGTACTACATAGTGACACTTGTTTTCCATGTAAAGGAACTGAAAACAGTAGTTCTGTCGCACTTTTTTTTCAGAGCGCATACTAAAAGAATAGTTATCTGCTTTGTAGGAACGGGAGTAGTACGTGACCTGCCCAGAACCACTGGATGCTGAGCTGAGGCCTAGTTCCAACACTTAGGTGAGAAGCTCTAGACGCTAGGCTAGGCACCTATATAAAAACACTTTAATTATGGTGAAATCTTCTGTGATATTTCAAAGGTTTTAGATTTTATTATAGCTCCCAGTGCAGAGAGAGAAGTCAAAACTCCAAAGTTATTTATCTTAGGTTTGCCCAGTTCATAGAAATGAGACTTCAGGATGGTAGAAAATTCCCATCTTTTCTGTAAAACTTTCATTATTCTCTCAGAAAAGGCTTATAATATTTGAGAGGTGGGTGAGGCACACATAGTAGCGTTTCTCTGAGAGATGGCTTTTCGTTTATCTAATTGTTGTCCCACACATTTGAGGCATCATGGATGACACGCTGGGAAATGTAACATTTAACTAACCCTTTCTCCAAAAGTGTATTCCTTAAATGTGAAACTGCTTCACAAAGACGTAAAAGGGGCCCACAGATGAAAATTAGCACCTGTCTCACACTTTGACCTGAGCAGGAATTCTAGAGTGTAAGCTCTCTTTTGGCTAGGGGACCTCTTGTGAATGGCCAAGGAGTCACATAGAAATTTTAAATAAACATAAGAAACATTTATGTTTGTAGTGTGGCTTGCAATTAGTTTCCATTCATACAGTACAAACAAAAAAACTCGCAGTGTATATCTAGGTGAATAAAACAAAATAAAGTTGCATGGGCTTAAGAATTTAAGCTTAAGTTACTTTTTTTAGCCATTTTTACCCACTGTGCGTCGAGGTTAAAAGTAATTCATGGAGGCCATCTGATTCGTTAGAAAGACTGTCGCTTTAGCGTATCCTGGAACGGAAATCTGGCGGCTTGGTAAAAGAGTAAGATAAAGGGACCCCTTATCCAATTAAAGTCCACCAATAGGCACATTTCATTGACGCGTGAAGCTAAATATTTTTAGGCAGCAGTAGAAATGCTGCACTTTTCTTTGCACTCTTATTAATGATGATCTATCCTACCTGCCAACACGTTAAATTCTAAACAAGTTTGACTTCAGGACAATTAGTTAGGATGTTAATGCTCAAAGACTGGGGTATGATTATGACGCACAGTTTAATTCAAACCCTGAAGAGAAAGTAGGTATGGACTTGTTTGCATTCTACCTGTAGAAGATCATCAGATACGTCGCTGTTTGTGGTTTGTGAGGCCAAAATGGCGGATGGACAGTCACCATGCTTCACTCTCCTCCGACATTCTGGAATCCTGCATTTGTCAGTCCCATCACTCACCCATTCAACCCTACCGAAGCATATCCTTCTGTCCACTCCCACCCACCTTGCAGGAATAGGTGTCCTGAGGTGTGACATGAAAACGTCCCATTTGGAGAGTGCAGACTTAATGGTGCCAGCGGTCTTGCCGGCTGCAAGACTGCCGCCCCTGCCCTTGGAGTAAAGTTGCGCACCACTGGTCTATTGGCTGTGCGGAGGATGGATTGTGTTTGGGCCGCACCGGTGTTGAAAACTGAAACAGCGATATGATTAAGCATTCACTGAAGACATGAATTCTCTACAGTTAAAACGTGTTTCTTGTCTCATGTTGACTAATGTCCGGACTCCATTTTGTATTGTCATGTCTCCACGTGCTTTGCACGAGAAGAGTCCTACCTTTTCGCTAGTTGCTTTTGTAATCTGCCTAGTAACAGTCTATAAATAGCTCCTTTGTCCGTCTGGCGCATGCCCAGACTTGACCACATCTGTTATCAGTTAGTCCTTGTTTGACCATGTTTTCGCGGGCTCAGGAAATTGTTAACTCCGCCCATATATTGATCCTGTATCGAAAATGTCCATAAATGATAATGAATTTTGCTCTATGTTGTATCCACCCACTATGAGCCCCTCTGTTGTGTATAAAAGGGGACCGTGTACGCAAGTTCTGTGTGCTACTCTATGCAATACTGAAGAGTGTTGTGTAGGTTGTAGGACCACCCTTAAGGGTTAATAAACTCTGTCTTTGTATTTTGCAGTTTCCGTGCCAACTTCCTTCTAGTTTTCGTTACAGGAGAGTGAACCCTTGTGCTTTGCGGGCCTAGCTGGGGCCTGTACTCATCAATTGGCGCCCGTCACGTGGGGCTCATCGGCGACTCGGATGCTCGAAGGACTGGTCGTGACGAAGGTGAGGAATTTGGCCGGGGATGTGATCACTGCCAGCGGCGTCTTTTAGTCCTGGCATCCCGAGGTTTCTTCCTTCCCTTCCGAGCTGACCATCTGGGTGGCGCCGGTCCTCGACTGAGACCTCTTCTGTTGGTTTGCCGTGTGATAGCCGTTTGGGCGAATTTTGGAACTTGGCAGTTGGAATCTGGACGCTCTTGATTGGTAAGAACCGTTGTACGGTACTTGCTCCGAGTTTTGAAGCCTGGGTTGGCTATTTGAGTTTTGATTTGTGATGACCGATCATATTTTGTATTGATTACTGTGAGAATATATGTGTTGCAACACATATAGGCAGGTAATGTGGAGATATTTCTCCGGAGTTGTTTAAATTTGAATGGCGCAAAGTTTAAGTGCCATTTTTGATAATACTGCATATTTTGCATTATTTTTGAGCATGCCTGCTTTTAGTGCACTCCGTAAGTGGTGCTGCTGCTTTGGAAACCGGTTAAATCTTGAGGAATCCGCTCCAGCCCCCCCAGAGGGGACTCCTAATAGGGATATGTATGTGAAGCATGGTCTTTCCTCTATAATGTACAGCACAGTGTGGAGGAAATACACCAAAAAGGATCCTGAGTTACGATGGCCTTTGTATGGATCGTTTGATATGCGTAAGATTGAGTATGTGGAACAGTGTATGTGTAAATGGCGTGCTCGGCAAGACATGTTTGAATGTGTACGGTTATGGGTGAAGGAAGTGCGTGAGCGAGAGAAACGTGAGGAAGCGCTGATTGATAAAGAGCAACGGAAAAATGATCATGTGAGAGCACAGGAAGCGAAGCGTCGGGAGGAAAGAGAACTGGCAGAGAGACAAGAGAAAGAGCGTAGGTTGCAAGTCTCTGATCAATATGCTGTTCGCCAGCCACTTTATCCTGTCCTTACTAATCTTGAAGATGATTTTCATTTATTAGATCGCTCTCCACCCCCTTATGTTGGCGCGTCCGCCCCGAGGTCACAGGATTCTGGATCGGTTTCGGATAAGGTAGACACGCGGTCCATGTTATCAACTGATCGTATCGGTGAGCTTCGGAAAATTTCTTTTCGTGCGCTTAAAGGCAAGCTATCTCTTACTGAATTATTGGAATTTTTGGAAAGTTGGCAGGATAGAGAAAAGTTGTATTTTGTTGAAACCTTTTCTGACAAAGTGGTTACTGCCTTTCGGAAATATTCTGATGTTTTTGAGCCTGATGATGTGGTATCAGATTCTAAAGCATTACGTAACGGTGTCTTTTCTCCCTCCAAGGTACCCGATGCGGTTCGACGGCTGTTTGCATTGCGGGACGCGATGTTTGAACTTAAAGAGAGAGCGCGCCAAAAGACAGGGGAGGAGGAGAACTCGAATCCACATGTCGGCGGGAAACAGTCGTCTACCTCCCATTCAGATAAGAGTGAACTAGTGCATGCTAAACCGATGCGAGAGGCGGCACCTTTGTATGTTCCTCCTAAAGGAGCGGGTACTAGTTCAGACATGTCTTCCCCCCGATGCTAGGGGATATTTCGTGTATAATTGGGTTTATACTCCCTGGCATAGGACTGATATTATGGCATTAAAGAATGCATTGCCTGACCCCCGCAAGAATCCAGCGGCCTTTTATGAAGAGGTCGAAGGGGCCTTGAATTCTTGTACTATGACTTTAGCAGATATAGATTTGTTCTTTGGGCTCATTTTACCACCGGATATGTGGCGATCTGTGCGGAAGGTGGATGATCAAGCCGCTTTCAAGGCCAAGTGGTCTGAGATTGAGGATGAGGATAGGGAGAGAAAACCCGCGCAAAAACCGGCCCAGATTATTTTAGATCTCCCTGCTGCTATCTTGACCAAGTTGAAAACGATTATTCCCCCTAAAAAGATTGACTGGAATATGTTAGCCTCATGTAAACAGAAGGTTGATGAATCAGTTTCAGACTTCTTTACGCGCTTTGAGGAAACATTTCATGATTTCAGTGGTCAGTCACTTACGGATGACACGGGTCGACATCTCTTTGTTGATAAATATGTGGCGAATTTATTACCGGGAATAGCAGCTCGGTTAAAAGCGAGTGAAAGTTCTTGGTCCACCTCGTCTCCGGCATCCCTCCTGACTATGGCTCAGTATTATGAGCATCAGGAACAAGAAGCGAAGGGGAATGAGGAGAAAAAATCGAAATATTTGAAAACTAAGGTGATGTTAGCACAAGTGTATGGTCTGCCTCGTCGGGGTGTTGAGAGAGGTAGAGGAGGATTTTATGGTCCCCCTTCGGGTCGATCGGATGTTAATAGAAATCAATGTGCGTATTGTAAACAGTTGGGTCATTGGGCCAGGGATTGTCCAGTATTATATGCATCTCGTCAGGGACGGGGTCAGGGACCGCCGAGAGGCAGAGGGGGCTTTTCGAATTTCAGAGGGAATTCCAATGATCGTGCTCGATTTGAGCCTACTGTGCAGCAACGAGATAGACCTAATGTATTTGATCGGCAAAATCAGTATCAAATGTCTGGGAATGACCGTTCTGGGTACCATGATTCGCAGCATGCGTAGGATTGCGTTGGATGGGGGTTGGAATCAGTTGAAGTGCCGGTTGATAAGAGGGGTCCTTATGTTTCAGCAAATGTTCTGGGTTCTACTGATCGGTTCCTAGTTGATACAGGAGCTACTCGCAGTGCGCTGTCCAAACAATTGGTTCCGAGGGCTCCCCCATCTGGCTTAATGGTTACATCGGTAGGGTTTGATGGTACACTCTCTCGAAGCCCTCAATCCCGACCCCTTGCATTTCGCGTTGACCAACTTTCTGCACCTTGTCCATTTTTGCTTGCCCCGAACACGCCTGACAACATTATGGGTCTTGATATGCTTAAGTACTTCAGAGCTACGATCCGCTGCTTCCCTACTGGGGTACGTGTGATATTAAATGACAATCACCCTATGTCAGAACGGATGTGTGTGGTTGCAGAGGATACTGTATTAGCTTCTCTTCCTCGTACTTTATGGGCCACTTCGGATACTGATGTGGGACAGATGGTGATTCCGCCTGTCCACATTAGTGTCCAGGAGGGTGCTGTTTTACCACGCCTCCCTCAGTATCGTATTTCTCAGGAGGGGGAGGAGGCACTCATACAGATTGTGCAGGATTTGATCAAGGTGGGAGTAGTGGAGGAAGTTCCATACAACGTCTGCAACAGTCCTATTTTACCCATTTTGAAGAAAGATACCGATACTAGGGTTTATCGTTTTATTATTGACTTAAGGGAGGTAAATAAGATAGTGATACCTCAGTATCCAGTGGTTTCTGATATCACGACGTTACTTACTCTGGTCCCGCCAACGGCGACCACATTTTCGGTTATCGATTTGAAAAATGCTTTCTTTTCGATTCCTATTCATCCTGATAGCCGATACCTCTTCGGCTTCACTTTGAATATTCGGTCTTATAGATTTTGTAGAGTCCCTCAGGGTTATACAGAGAGTCCTAGTATTTACAGTCAAGCATTGAAACGACAATTGGATTCCTTTGTTCTGCCTGATGGTGTAGCCCTTATACAATATGTCGACGACATCTTGTTGGCGGCCGACACTCCTGAGCTGTGTGAGAAGTGCATGTTATCCTTGCTTTCCTTTTTGGCATCCCACAATCACAAAGTGTCGAAGAAGAAATTGCAATTCTGTAGACCAAAGGTGACTTATTTGGGTCACCTTTTGTCTAAGGAGGGGCGTGCACTCACCCCAGATCGTATTCAAGCAATTTTGGACACGCCAGTACCTTCCACACAGAAGGATGTGCGTGCATTTTTGGGTCTTGCTTCTTTCTGTAGGCAATGGATATTGGGGTTTTCACACATAGCTAAGTCATTGTTAGCACTTTTGACAAAAGATACCCCAATTCCTCTTCCCTGGTCAAATAGTTGCGAAATTTGCCTTTCAGAAATTGCGACAAGCCCTTTTTTCAGCACCAGTGTTAGGTACCCCTGATTATACGAAGCCTTTTACACTGTATGTGCATGAGAAAGATGGATGTGCATTATCAGTTTTAGTGCAGATGCACGGCGACAAGCAGCGCCCTTGTGCATATTTTTCGACCGTACTTGATCCTGTTGCCCGAGCATTGCCTGGTTGTTTTCGCTCGGTTGCGGCGACAGCTGTGTCAATACGCCAAAGCGAGGGAATTGTGTTATCTCATAAACTGTTGGTATTAGTTCCCCATGCTGTTGATGCCCTGCTTAATCAGACAAAGACGCAGCATTTGACCAGTGCTCGTTTAACGGGATATGAGTTGATGCTTTTGGCTCCTCACATTACGTTGAAAAGGTGTGCAACGTTAAATCCAGCCACATTGTTGCCGTTCCCGGAAATTCAGTCTGAAGCACAAAAAGCACATGACTGTATTCTTGTGACTGAGGAACAGAGAAAGGGTCGTATTGATCTTCAGGATACGCCCTTTACAGATGTAGATGGAGAACTATGGGTGGACGGATCATGCCTGAAGCTACCAGATGGTACGACTTCAGCAGCGTATGCAATTACCACATTACAAACAATAGTGGAGACAGCACGCATACCGCAGAAATCAGCTCAGGCAGCGGAACTGATAGCATTAACACGTGCATGTGAGCTCAGTGCAGGATTGTGTGTGAATGTTTATACAGATAGCCGCTATGCCTTTGGAGTAGCGCACAACTTTGGCCTACTCTGGAAGGAGAGAGGGTTTCTGATGTTACATGGAGCACAGATAATGTATGGAGAGTTAGTTCACAACCTTTTGACTGCATTAACATATCCAAAGCAGATTGCTATAGTTACATGTAGTGCTCATAAAAAGGTGGTTGATAAAGTTGGAGAAGGGAATGCTTTGGCAGACCGGGTGGCATGAGAGACTGCGATGCAGCCTGGCTCCACTTCAATGTATGTTGTGAAGTCACAGGCAGAAAGATGGCACGATGCTAGGAGAGAAGTGCTGGAGATACAGAGGACCGCTTCCGATAAGGAACGGGAGCAATGGTCCAATGATGGAGAATTAGACGATGAAGGGTGTTGGAGAAATAAGCAGATGGATAAATGGAAGTTACCCACAGCTTTCGTACAACCTATGGTTCAGATGGCACATGGACTAGTGCATGTCGGAGCTTCCGCAATTGTAAAATTACTCACACGAGTTTGGGAGCATCCGGAGATCGCTAGTAAGGCAAAGAGGGTAGTGCAGACTTGCATGATTTGCCTGAGGTATAACCCAGGAAAGGGTACACGAACTCCAGCAGGAGGATTTGCAACACCTACTGCACCCTTTGAGGTTTTGCAAATGGATTACATTCAGCTTGAGCGCTGTAATAATTTGAAGTATGTTCTAGTAGTGGTTTGTGCCTTCAGTAAATGGGTTGAGGCATACCCTACGAAAGACAATACTGCAATGACTACAGCCAAGATGCTATTGAAGGAGTTCTTCCCTTGATATGGTGTTTGTAGATTGTTGTTGAGTGATAACGGACCTCATTTTATAGCAGACGTCATCAAGTATGTCCTGAAAGGACTGGGAATTACCCAGAAATTCCATGCAGTGTTTCACCCTCAGTCTGCGGGATTGGTTGAGAATTATAACGGTACTTTGAAGCTTAAGATCGCTAAGATCCAAGCTTCGACTTCTTTGACTTGGCCAGACGCTTTACCGCTGGCATTATTGTCAATTAGAGCGATACCGCACTCTCGGACCGGTCTCACACCCTATGAGATCGTGTTTGGACGCCCAATGAATATTTGGGGTCCACCGAAACCGAAGTCAGTGTATGATGTACCTTGTGTAATGATGAATGATTATCTGGCACAGTTAACGGATAATTTGGTTTCTATTCATCAACAGGTTCGAGAAGCGCTCCCTGATTGGTCCACAGGTGAAGGACATAACCTCCGGCCTGGAGACCATGTTATGATCAAGGTGTTTGAAAGGACAAACAGTCTGGAGCCGAGATGGGTTGGTCCTGAGCAAGTCTTGCTCGCGACGAAGACAGCTGTGCGAGTCTCCAATCGGAAGAACTGGATCCACTCCCTGCACTGTCGTAAAGTGGCGCCTGGATTAGTGGAGCCTGCTGTATTGACCGACCATCGAGAAATCCTGACTGCAGAGAAAGGCCGTGCTGTGGAACCGAACGACACTGAGGAGCTCTTCCCGGACCAAGCGATTCCTGGAGGAAGAAGATATTATCTCAGACCGAGGAAGTGATTTCTTTCTGTATCAGGACACGTTGTCAGAACGGCCCTTAGGTTAGTGAAACAGAGAGCCAATGAGGCAAGGGGGGGGGATCAGCCCTGCATTAGTGTAGTGACACCCGTCTTGGCCCGTTGGTGAAGAAATCAACGGCTGCCTAAGGGGAAGAGTTCTGACAACCTTTTAGTTTCAGGAAGATATTGACTTTTACTACAAAATGGAGAAGAAGAAGATTTTTTGTGCGACAAGTTTTATTATCATTGTAGCTATTGTTGGTATAACCACGTGGCTTGTCGAGGATGTGACTCCTGGCCGTGAGTTGCTTGTTTTGACTACTCCAGTGCCTGAGGAGCACTACTTTTACACCCTTCCGTATCAAGAATTGAAGCATCGCCAGTCTTATTTGAATAATACTTTTATCCAGATGTTGCATCATACCCATGTTGCTACAAATGCTACAAACTGTTGGATATGTGGTATGATGCCAGCTCATCAGAAGAAAGGAGGAACGCCGTTTATACCTCTTCCTTTCTCTCATAATGGCTCTTGTAGAGCATGGTACATTTTGCTTTTTGCCATACGGAAACCTACAGTGGGAAGACTACTTTTTAGACTTAATAGGGAATGTCATCAGGATAAAGAAGGCTATCCACAAGCGAATGGGACAATATGGGAGTGGGAAGAATATCGACCAGATAATGAATCAATCCCCTACATCTTCACGAACACAAGAGACATTATCGGGAATGAAAAATTTGTAATTCAAGTGGCGCAAGCTCAAGCGGACCTGTGTGTTCAGAGTGTGGGTCATATTCCTGTTGGTGTTAGTGACTGTATTATTGTTTTGAATATAGATGGATTAAATAATAGTACTTTCTTAGCTTCCCATAATACGTACTTCGTATGTGGGAATAAAGGTTATTATCACTTACCAGCCGGCTGGTCCGGAGTATGTTATGTAGCGTTCTTATTAGCGCCTGCATCCTATCATAAAGACTTGAAGTTATTGAACAATGTAACTGTAAATAGCTATAAACGTACTCTATCTATTGATGATGTTGACCAAACTGACACTAGCTTACAGCAGTATGTTGATTTTAACTTAGGATTGTTTTTCTTTGTTGGAGCTGCCCTAAATAGTAGGAAGGTTCGACGATTAACAAGAGTTGTAGAGGCTGTAACGAATCAAGCTGCTGCTGCTCTTGGAAATCTTACGGAAGAATTGCAAATCACTAGAATTGTTGCGTTACAGAATCGTATGGTATTAGATGTTATGTTAGCAGACAGAGGTGGAGCATGTAGAATTATCGGAAGTAGTTGTTGTGTATTTATTCCTGACCACACGCCATCAGTCTATAACGCTATTAATAAATTTCATAAAATCGCAGCTGAGATTCATACAGAAAATGGCACTTGGACCTTTTCTGGATGGTTTTGGGCATTGATCACTACATGGGGATGGAAAGTTTTAACTGGTCTCTGTATTATTGTAGCAGTTTTATTTTCCTGTTGCATCTGTGTTCAGTGTGGTCCTTTACTCTGCTCTATGTGTGTCATTTTGTATTCCTGATAAGAAAGCTATTTCCAATGTCACCTATCAGAAACATTTAAACAAAGAGGTGGAAGAGATGATGAAAATTGACATATATGATGATTATCCTAATAAGCCGAATGTCTTCAGTAAATGCTGAAAGGGTCGTCTGTTGAAAACTGAAACAGCGATATAATTAAGCATTCACTGAAGACATGAATTCTCTACAGTTAAAACGTGTTTCTTGTCTCATGTTGACTAATGTCCGGACTCCATTTTGTATTGTCATGTCTCCACGTGCTTTGCACGAGAAGAGTCCTACCTTTTCGCTAGTTGCTTTTGTAATCTGCCTAGTAACAGTCTATAAATAGCTCCTTTGTCCGTCTGGCGCATGCCCAGACTTGACCACATCTGTTATCAGTTAGTCCTTGTTTGAACATGTTTTCGCGGGCTCAGGAAATTGTTAACTCCGCCCATATATTGATCCCGTATCGAAAATGTCCATAAATGGTAATGAATTTTGCTCTATGTTGTATCCACCCACTATGAGCCCCTCTGTTGTGTATAAAAGGGGACCGTGTACGCAAGTTCTGTGTGCTACTCTATGCAATACTGAAGAGTGTTGTGTAGGTTGTAGGACCACCCTTAAGGGTTAATAAACTCTGTCTTTGTATTTTGCAGTTTCCGTGCCAACTTCCTTCTAGTTTTCGTTACAGGAGAGCGAACCCTTGTGCTTTGCGGGCCTAGCTGGGGCCTGTACTCATCAATGGGAGGGGGCCTAACACACACTGCTGCTACTAGAATCATCCCGGAGCCGAGGACCATGGCATCTGGAGGCGCTGTGCCTTTCCTTGCTAGCAGAGTGTGGGAAGCCTGGGCCCTGTCGTGTTCCCCTTGCCCCAGGAATCACGCAGGACACAGGTAAGGGTTGCTTTACTTCTTTATTCGTTTGGTTGCTTCCCTGCCCACATACACATCTGTCCTTGTGCCCTCCTCGCTAGTACTGCCCTGTCCCCTCCCTGACCGGAAGTTGTGTCTAGTTCTTGTGGTCCGGTGCAGGGTCCTAGTGCCCTTCACCCCAGGCCACTATTTCTCCCACCTTTGTCACAAAGAAATGATGAGAGAATAGAGGGGGAGAAAAATGTAGAGCTAGAGAAAAGGGAAAAAGATAGCTCAGAACAAAGAAATGGTGAGTGTGCATCCCCATCACTGCATTTCTTCAATAAGTCTTCTTGGCCTTCTGCTCGCTCTTCTTGGACAAGTCTCTTCCTGTAATCCTTCTGCTGGCCCTTCACCCGTGTCCGTTCCCTTTCCGTTGTGATCCATCGCTTCATTTCCTCCTGTCGCAGTATCTTGGCCGTCTTCATTCAGTGTCTTCAGTCCTTTGAATTGAGAACTGTTCCGTGTTATTCGGTGATGATCTGACGCAGCCATGATCATTGGCCCCTTCACGTTTCTGATCGTTAACGGGTCCTTTGAGAACAGGCTGTCGGACTTTCTTTGCTGTCGCTGATGCACTAACACTTTGTCTCCTTCTTTGAGGTGCACCGGGGTGGCATGATGCCTTGAATCTGCTTATGCTTTCATCTTTTCTTTAGCTTCTTTGTCTTTAGCTGCAATGCTGCTGTGCTCTGGTGACACCGTTGCTTCTATCTGTGGTAACCTCGTCCTGCTTGTCCTCCCCAATACCAACTCAGCAAGGCATCTCCCCGTGGAGCTGTGGGATGTGTTTCTATAGTCTCGTAGGACCTGACATAGGGCTTGTCCGATGGAGATCTGCGCCAGCTTTGCTTGTGGGACAGCTTTTTTATGTTCCCCATGAACCGTTCTACCATGTCGTTCGCTTGTGGCCACAGCGGTGTTATCTTCCTGTGATGAATACATAGGTAGGCCATGAACTTTCAAAACTCTTCTCCTGAGAATGGGGGACCATTGTCTGTCTTTAGAGTTTCTGGGGAGCCCCAGGCCGCAAATATGTCATCCAGTATTGGTAGCGTCGCTGTTGCCGACGTTGAAGTTACGTGTCGCACTATGGGGAATCGTGAGTACTCGTCAATGATCACGAGCAGGTAGTTGCCCATGTCTAGTGGCCCAAAGAAGTCAGCTGCCAACTTTGTCCACACCGCCCTTGGGAGTTCTGACATTTGTAGCGGTTCTGGTTTGGCTGGCTGTCCTGTCGATTGACAGATGTGATACCACCATTCTATCCAGACCAGGGAACCAGACTTTCTCCCTTAGCAGCTTTTTTGTTGCCACCATTCCACGGTGTGACTCGTGTGCCACATTGACAGTCTGTCGCCTTAGTGAACTTGGTATCACTATCCTTGTTCCTCGCATCATTATTCCTGTTTCTGTCTCCGACAGTTCATCATGTATCTTCTTTAGTGCTAGTATTTCCTCCTTGTTTACTCCTTCTCCCCAGGTGCAGTTGTTGTTGATGTGTCTCCATCTCTGCATCCTTGTCGTTTCTTTGGCCAGCTGCAGGGTGGCATCTTTCGCTGTCTCCTGCTCTAGCTCCGCTAATGTTATTGGCGCCGGAGTGTTTTGCTTTAGTACAAAATTGAGATATTCCTCAGCCATTGATACGGTCTATGGTGACTGTGGTAGAGGGTGTCTCGACATGTAGTCAGTTGGGTTATGTTCCTTTCCGGGCTTGTGCACAATTTTGAAGTCATAGTCCAGCAACCATATGCCCCAGCGCTCAATGCAAGGTGGCATTTTTGCCGACGGATCGCCATATATTGTCACCAGAGCCTGATGATCTGTTATGATGGTGAACGACTTCCCGTAGATGAACATGTGATAGTGTTCACACACCCATACTACTGCTAGGCTTTCTTTTTCTGGTTGAGAGTATGCCTTCTCAATGTCAGACAAGCTTTTGCTTGCATACGCAACAATCTTTCTTGGTGAATCCCTCCCCGGCAGGTGCTAGTATGGCTCCTAGTATGACTGGGCTGACGTCTACCGTCAGCTCAGTGCATAGCAAAGGGTCAAAATAGGCAAGATGATCTACAGTCATTACGGCCTCTCTGATGGCTTCAAATGCCCAATTGCATTCTGTTATATCCTACTTAATTGATTAACATTGTAGTCCAGCACTGCTGCCACTAGCTGCTCAGCCAGAGCGTGAGATGGTCATAGAATGTTGGTGTGCCTGTGATGCATGGAATGCCTGGGTGTCTGAGTGGATGAGTGTTGGCAGTTGAAGATGGGCTGAGCAATGTTTGATTTAAGTTTGCATCCGAAGGGACTTGTACTATTATTCATTTTTCTTCTTGATGCTCCTGCGATGTTTGATTTATGTTTGCATCCGTGGGACTTGTACTATTATTTATTTTTCTTGTTGATAGTTCTTCCTTCATGTTTTATCATTTGCAAGTTTCGTTTTCGTTGAAGAAAAAGGGATAATGTTATATCCTACTTAATTGATTAACATTGTAGTCCAGCACTGCTGCCACTAGCTGCTCAGCCAGAGCGTGAGATGGTCATAGAATGTTGGTGTGCCTGTGATGCATGGAATGCCTGGGTGTCTGAGTGGATGAGTGTTGGCAGTTGAAGATGGGCTGAGCAGCTAGGGAGGCTGCTCCTGGTGGGGCTGGTACCACACTAGGCTGGCTGGAGTAGAGACAGATGTAACCTGAACTGGAAGACGAATAAAGATGGCTTAAGAATACATACTGGCTCCAGGTGTCTTTCTACAGAGATCATAACACATTCCTGTGACCAAAGGAACTTCTGACCTTGCTTTGTCAGCTCTCGGAGCGGTGTGCTCACCGTGGTGAAGTCCTTGATGTAGCGAGAACAGTAGCTGGCAAGCCCCAGAAATGACCTTACTTCTGCGACATCCTTCGGAGGACTCGCGTGTCTCTACTTTGCTGGGATCTGGCCTCATTCCTTTCTTGGAGAAAATGTGTCCGAAGAATACCAATTCACTTCTCCCCAGCTCACACTTGTCTGCGTTCAATGTTAAACCCGCTTGTTCCAGCTGTAGGCATACTCGATGCAAGGCCCTAACATGTTCCTCATCTGACTGCCCGAATACTAGAATGTCATCACTGTAGTTTGGGCTGTTCTTCATTGGCCTTATCACCTGCCTTATGGTCTTTTGAAATATCTCTGCATCCAATGAAATGCCAAAGCTCAGTCGCTTGTAGCGAAACAGGCCCATGTGTGTCGAGAACGTGGTAATGTATCTTGACTGCTGGTCCAGCTCTAGTTGGTGGTATCCTTTGCACAAGACTAACTTCGAGAATTGGCAAGCCCCAGTGAGACAACTGATCATCTCGTTTAGATGTGGCCCCGGGTGGCGCTCTCGCTCGATTGCTGTATTCGGTATCCTCATGTCCACACATATGCGGATCTTGGAGGTGTTCTTTTTCGGGACTGCCACTATTGGAGACACCCATGGCGTCAGCCCTTCTGCAGACTCAATGATGTCCTGGGCCAGTAAACTTTGAATTTCCTCTTCAACTTGGGGTTGTAGGTGTATTGGTACCCGCTGATGATGTTGTGGTACCGGCTTGATCGCCTCGTTGATGTGCAATGTTATTTGTTTCCCTTTCAGTTTTCCTAGACCCTGCAGGAGGGCCTGATGTTCCTGTAGAATGTTCCCTTTTTCTGACATGTGGTATGTCATCGCTAGTAGACCCATCACCTGCGCCATGACATTGCTTAGCAGGCATGGTGCTTGGATGTCACCTCTCAGCACATGTATTTCTTCTTGACAAGACCTGTCCATGTATGTTAAAGTCTCTGTGAACTTCCCCATGTTCTCTACCGACTTCTTGGAGCCCCACGTGAACACATCAACAGAGGACGGTGATAGCGGCGGCACATGATGTTGCATGTGGCCCCGCTGTCAAGCACGAACTGTGTATTATTTCGCCCAACTTCAATGTCCACGGTTGCAGTTTTCTTTATTTGATGCTTCTCCATGAGATGAATGTGCTCTGATCTTCGGTCTTCCTTGGGGGCATCGGACATTAGGTACAGTCATGCCACGCTCACAGGTGTAGATGTTTCTTCCGACTCGTCGGAGGAACTGCGGTTTGCTGTGTCCATGTGTCTGGCATACCGGCTGGTGGTACTGTTGGTCATCTGTGGTCTTGCCGCTCTACCCTGTTCGCTTCTGAACTACCTGCTCATGCAGGCACATGCGAAGTGATTGTCCCTGTTGCATTTTCTGCATCTCTGGCCCATCGCCAGGCACACACTGACATGCAGAAAGTCGAATCGGCATCTATAGCACGTTTGTTCGTTCTTCTTTGCTGGTGAGGCCGCCGGCTATTCTTTCTTCTTGCCGTGTCCCATGATGCGATCCGCTTGTTACACTCTTTTCTCTTTCTCCAGCTCCATCTCTTTGGCATGTGCTTTTGCTCTCGCTTCAATGCTGCCATGGTCAATATCTTCTCCAGCGTTGTTGGTTCCTTCAGGACACGTGCAAGGAACTCTACAGACTGACAGCCTTCAATGATGCGCAGTCATATCGCCTGCTCTTTGTCAAACTTGTCAAACTCACAGTACGTGACCAATTTTCGCAGTCATTTTGCGAAGTTGTCAAGGGACTATTCTGTTCGCTGACACGCTGTGTTGAAGGTGTATCTTTCAAAGTCAATGTTCCGTTTCAGGTCAAATTTCGCCGTGAGGCACTGTATCACCCCTTTGTATGTCGCTGTTTGATCGCTGGGAAATGTTATGAGCAGGTCCTCCGCTTCATCCCCTGCATGATTCAGAAAGAGGTCCAGCTGTTTGCTGACTACAATGTCCGTGGCACGCATGTAATGCTCAAATTGCCTAATCCACCTTTCCCACCTGATGCCAGCTTGTGGTTCCGATAGGCTGAATGGCAATGGTCTGCAAAATATTGCTTGTGGACTCTTTGTGTTGCTTTCTGTGTCAACCATTTTCGGCTGCGCAGCTTCTGTGCAGGCCTTCTTTTCCTGTACTTGCTTTCCTTTCTATGTATTTACTGTCTTTGTCCCCACGTTCACTTTGCCTTTAATTTGTTGTCTTTTTTTTCATTTAATACACCTTTGTGTATATATATTTGACTGCTTCACCTTAATCCGGTCTCCTGGCCTTAAATTCCCTTTTTTTTTCACTCTTTGCACTTCTGCCTGACTTCAAAATGGACTCCCGGCCTTCTTATTCTTCTATTGGCTTCTTTGCCTGTCTTTAAGAAGGCCGTCGGATCTCGCAAGACCGAGATTTCCAGTGCCTGACCTTCTAAAATGGCCGCCGGGGCTTCATGGGCGCTGATTGGCCGCTCCTGCCTGACCCCAAGATGGCCGCCATGTGTACGCGAGACTTGTCTTTAAATCTACGCGTGAAGAGGGCTCTCCGTGATGTGGCGGGTGGCAGGGACACAGTCGGGAGCACCGCTGAAGGGCACGCGATGCTCCCACACGGAGGCCAGTCCAGTTCACCTCTTCCTTTCAGGCAGTTTGGGGGGCCTCTTACTGCGTCTTCACTGCGGCTGGATGGGCTCCCTCGCAGATGCCTCGATCCTTGGTACTCGGACCAGGGTGGGCTCCTGGCTCCGTTTCTTCCTGCGACCGGGTGGGCTACGGACATCGCAGCCGTTCTTCTTCTGTTCCTTTCGGCGGTAGGCGGACCAGGGTGGGCTCCTGGCTCCTTTTTTGACTCACGAGGGACCTCTGTGCACACGTGTGGTGGCGCTTTCATGTCTCACCTTGCTCGTTGCCAGTTGTCGTGTTCCCCTTGCTCCAGGAATATACAGGACACAGGTAAGGGTTGCTTTACTTCTTTATTCATTTGGTTGCTTCCCTGCCCACATACACGTCTGTCCTCGTGCCATCCTCGCTAGTACTGCCCTGTCCCCTTCCTGACCGAAAGTGGTGTCCAGTTCTAGTGGTACGGTGCAGGGTCCTAGTGCCCTTCACCCTTGGCCACTACAGGCCCCAGAGTCACAGGATGGCCCCCAAGGTGCTAGAGGGATCCATCCATGGCTGTTGGACTCAATGGCCCCACTCTCACTTCATCGTATTGGCATGGGCCTCCGAGGTGGACTCCACTGATGGACTACCATGTCCCTGCTCAGACTCTCATTTAACCGACTGGATTGAAATTGAATAGGAGCAACTTCCAATGAGAGGGTAAGGATGGAACTTGCATTGCCACCCTCAGGCATAGTAAGTTTGATCATTGTTACTGAGTCTTCTCCCATTGTGCTTTCAGCGTCACCTACATATTAGGGGATATTGACTATGGCTGGCAGCTTCTACACACTCATGAACCTTCCCTGCCTTGCTGGGCACACTGCAACCCCGGTGGCCTACTCCCTCTTCATAAATGGGGCTCCTTCTCTCTTGGGTATACTGTGCCACACCCCATGGCTTACTACCTAGGGCGGACTGCTCATGCTGTGACTTAGTGCATTATTCCAGCAATGGGTGAGCAGCATTGCCCCCAATGCGGGTTCGTTCCTGAAACACTTACATCAGCACCCTCATTCCAGAGGGTGACCAGATAGAGGAAAGGTGCCCTACCCATCCATGGGGCAAATCTGTGCTTCCATTCCTCCGCAGACACCACAAGAACCTCCATGTCCTGCAACCTCACCCCTATCAATGACCGCCTTTGACTCCACGCTTCAGCACATGACAACAGACACATTAGATTCCATATTAGGGGCAATTGAACACTCCCATGTCTGCCGTGAGAATAAAATTGATGCTGTATCCATCAAGGGGTTCCTTCTCTGGGAAGACCAAAGCCCACTTACACAGCGGTTGTCCCAAAGCGAGAGCGCATGGCAAGAATTGTAACCCCAAACTGGCACTGTGCAGAAGGAGCTCATGGCACTCACGGTTCGAGTGCACTTTTTGGAAGGTCGGGCTGAAGATGCGGAGGGCCACTCTCTGCGGAGCAATCATTGTCAGCCTTCCTGAGGGCTGGGATGCGGTTGCCAATTTGGAAACCTGAATCAAAAGTCTTATGTCAGTGCAGGCACTCACTGCATTTTTCTCCATTGAAATGGCCCACTGCATTCTAGTGCGTTACCCCCCATCCCTCCCGACTCCTCACTGCGACCTCAAGATTCTACATTACAAAGAGCATGATGCAATATTACAGGAGGCTCTGGACACCTGTCTGTCGATAACCCCCGCATTATGCTCTTTCTAGATTACATAACAGCAGTTCAGCACTAAAGGACATCCTTCAATGGAGTCAATCACAAGCTGAGGGAGCTGGGACTGGTGTACTCCCTTATGTTTGGAATGACATTTTGTATCATAAGTAAGAGCAATTCACATATCTCTGAGGACTCCAAAATTGCATGGGACTGGTTTGAACAATTCTCTGCTACTGCTCTCCCGCCCTCGGGTGAGGGCCGGAAGAGACCACGTCAGAAATGCATGTAAAAGAAGCTGCACTGTCTCAGTTTGGGGTGTGATGATGCTGCCTGGGAGCCAGCCAGCAGAGAGTCAGCGATCTGCTCTGGAGTCTGCTGCAAGTATCTGCTCTGACGCCAACAGTGGACTCCGAACACATTAATCTGTCTAGAGAGTATAACTCTGCTTCATGTTATATATCTGCTTTAAGCTAGGGCCCCCCTATTGTTAACCTTAACCCGCAAATGGAAAATGACCTGCTTTAAGTGCCTGCCCTCAGTGCCACGCACACTCCCTGCTCTTGTTATACCTTCTTCATGCAGCTCCTGGATGCCCTACATCCTTTCCCCCATTCTCCTACTCATTTTGGAGTAGCCATTTGCAACGAAACCAGAGGTGTACCATTCTCTCCAGGGGCGATTGCTCCATTGGAGTGGAGGAGCGCCGCACCACCTAAAAGTCCCCGAGATGAAAAATAAAATGGTAATTTATTACTTTTTTATTTTTCAGCCTTCCGCCCTGAACCAAGAGTCAGAACCTGGCTTAGTGAGAGAAACTGCAGGGAGGAGGGTGGGCTGTATGTGCACTTTTCAAGGGGTTCATGTCCTTTTGACCGGTTGTCTTGTGATGCCGAGCCAGACATGCAGACTTTGAAACTTCTAAACCAGCTGTCTTAAGACAGCTTGGTTAGAGCAAGTGCAGGCCTCCCAAGCACTGTGGAGCACCGAGACAAGTCGCTCCCTCCAATCAGGGCGCTGCTCTCATGCTGGTGACAGCAGCTCCAAGATTGGTGAAGGGAGTTGCTGGGACCTGCATTGCAGTCGCGGTGAGGTCGGGAGTGAGGAGGTACTGTAGTGAGGTAAGTGTTTTTATCTATATTATCCACCCCCGAAGATGGCAACAACCACTGGTATCTACCATGGCGCATGCAGCTCTGCGAGACCTCATACAACTGCCCTCTTTGGGACTTTTTCCATCAGTCTCTTTCAAACAGGGTGAACTGTAATTGCTGCGCTTAGCCCGTCCTTGCTCCCATCATCTGCGAGCGGGAGAACACGTTCCTCTATGCCCAGGGCTAGTTGCAGCACCTTTCTATCTATTGTCCCCTTGACAGCTACGCACACATGCCAACCCCCGTAGAACGTTCTACACTTGGCCTCTGCCCCTCATCGTTCGGGTATTACCAGTTTCCTTTTAATTGTAGTCACCCCTCAGCAGCCTCACATTTCCATAGCACCCAGGCATGTCACACCTTCTTTTAATTTCAGTTGATGAACACCAGCAGCACGTACCTCCCAGCACCTATCCATGGCAGCGAAAACCCGCAAGTATGAACGAGCATCCTACAAAATAGTCTCTGTGATTATTAGAGGCATGCATGCTGCCAGTAGGCCCTACTTCATTTATTCCTATTTGAAGTGCCTGGGGGTGCTCACAGCAGTCTTACAGAAGACACACCTATTGACACAAGAAGTGCAATGTTTGCAAAAGCTCTAGCGGGGACACTGTTCCCACTAATTAATCTCCCTTCTCATGGGGTGCATTTGTATGGGTTCCCCCTGGATTTCTCTCCATACTATATCTACCATTTAAGACACGGACGGCTGCTATGTTCTGCTCTATAACTACCTCGATGGCACTCCCATTGTGCTATTGTGCTGGGCAGTATTTATGCCCCTAACACAAACCATATATTACCAACCACAGGGGCGCCCAAACAAAAGCTCCTGAACCAGGGGCAATCTATAATTAGTCCAAACAATAGTTCAAGAACTCTTACAATAAACTTCACTTTGTAAACAAATAACATATTGACAATCATCAGAGGAAAGAGAAAAGAAAGAGAAAGAAAGAGACTGAAGCAAACCTGACCCTTATATATATATTTATACTTTTTTTTTTAAAGGAAGAGAAAAGACAGTGGAGCTCTATACAATGCTTTGGCAAGATTAGTAAGTGTTTTACAAACCAAAAGCAGTGGCAGACAAAAATATGTCACAGTAACAAGGAACACGCATATAAACAAATAATGTGTCCTCAATTAATTCAGAGGCCACAATGCGTCAACGGCGTTTCAACCGCTTTAGTAATATGCGGTCATCTTTTCTTTAACTTCCTGTTTCGGTTGGGAGAGGAGTTAGCGTCTGCATTTACTAGGCAGCATTGATTGATCGGCAATTTAAAGTACCGACCTGACTAAGTGATTTGGAATCGTTGTGCTAATGTTGTAGCACATCCTAGGAGCCTTCCTTACATGGATTAACTATACCATGTTCAGATATCTTTTACTTCGATTGGTGTACATATACATCTCATCCGCTGTTTACTGAATGCTTCATGACTTGACGCTGGAGTGTTTGCCTGAATTTAGAATTTGGATGCTCTGTGAACTTATTCCTGTCCTGAAGATGACCGCATATTACTAAAGCGGTGACTTTCTAAATGTGTTTGATACTTCACATGAATCACATGTATCAAATTGAAATAATAAATACGTTCTTACTTATGTAGAATGTGATCTTGCTAAAAACAATCATTAATTCATGTAATGAGTGATCCCCGGGGCAGGTGGCAGGTTAGCGCAGCACCTTGTGACTCTGGGCAATACCTTGCTTAATCTTCCCAATGGCTCCCAGCACTGGGACACCTCACCTGAGGTAGCTGTGCGCTTTACAAATGCTTGCATTATTATTTATATTTCATTTAAATGTAGTTCTCACTCATAGTTATTAGTGACTAGTATGATGATTTATTGAATATTGCATGTAGTATGAAACTTAATGCATTAGAAAAGTATATTCATTTGTGATTCAATGTGCACATGCATAATAAATGTGCACCATTGAAGTTAATGCTAAACTTGTAGGCCTGCATTTCACCATGCTGCATAAAGCTGCTTTAATTTTTCTGCTAACTCGACATTGTTTGCAGGTATTCACATGCATTGTAAGTTTAGAATAGATTTATTTATTTATTTTATTTTATTTAATGCGATTTTATAAAGCGCGAACATTACCCAAGAGTGTCAGAGCGCTTTACAAAAGAACCAGTTGCGTTACATAAGGATTTTGGATTACATGAGTTGCATGAGAGATACAAACATAAAAAATTTGCAAATGTACAAGGTGTAAAGTCACTCAAGGAAGAGATAAAAACAGGAAAAAATTGCACATGTACAAGTTGTGAAATCACTCAAGGAAGAGATACAAACAGATAAACTCTAAAATCACATAGGAATGGTAGTAAGTATAAAGGTCTACATACTATTGGTTAAAGTTCTATATATACAAATAGTAAATTCACACAGGATTACTAGCAAATAGGCTTGGACAATTATATAATACATAATTACATATATATGTATTTATATATATATATATATATATATATATATATATATATATATATATATATATATACATATATATATTCACTGAAAAAACCATGGGTTTCACACACGTTATAGTTAGGAATTAGCATTTAAAAAACCTTAGAAATTCAATGAAAAAACCAAAGGTTTCACACATGTTATAGTTAGCTGGACATTTCACTCGTAAAAAACCATTGAAATTCCCCCGTTATAGTTAGTTCAGCTAACTATAACTCGCGCGCCCGCAATGCACTACTGATGACGTCACATATTACATCACTCATGACATGGTCAGTGACATCACTCATGACATCACTGATGACATCTCAAATGACATCCCTGATGATATCACTGATGACATCATCCAGTGAATGTGTGTTTTTCTGAAAATTAAATATGTTTAATATATGTATATCTCAAGGTCGATGGAAGAATAAATGAGTATATAAGTGTCTAAATTGATGATTTGTTTTTGCAAAATTGATTGTATTACTGACTGATTAAGTGTATCTTTTTGAATACATGGCTAAGTGAGTAATGTCTAAATGTGTAAATACCTGTATCAGTCTCTCACTTTGTATATAAGTGGCTGCATGGGTTGGAGAGTAGCTACATGAGTGTCTATATAGGTTATTAGTTGGTTTTTTGAGTATCAGTATGAGTGTCTGAGTGTCTTCATGGTGCGGTGGGGGTATTACGTAGTGCATAGATGCATGAATGAGTGACTCACTGTTTGTATGTGTTGAAGACAGCATGTGTGCAGGACTGTATGGGTGGATGAGTGTGTGCATGGGTGTGTTAGTGAGTGAATGACTGTCTCAATAGTGTCTTCATAAGTAACTACATATGTTTTAAACTAGTATATGTGACTATTGGTGTTTATAAGTGAGTATATGTGAGAGTGAGAGATTGGTAGACTTCCTGTATGAATAAGTATGTGTTTCTATAAGTGATTGTTTAAAAGACTAAGTATGTGTAAGTTTCTGTAAAAGTAAGTGTGGTGGTGTGTGTATAACTGTATATGCAAGTAAATGGATGTTTGATTCTTTATTAGCATGAGTGACTATGTGTGTGAGTAACTCTATGGATGAGTGGCATTGTGTTACAGGATGTTTAGGTGTATGAGTACATATGATGTGTGAGTACATGTATGAGTGACTGTATAGGATTGTTCGTGGATGAGTGGATGTGTATGTGGATCTTAGAATTACTGAATAGGTTGTTGTAACTGTTATTGGTATGTCCATTTTTTTGAAAATTTCAGTCTCTATTTTTGAATGTTTGTATCAAAGGTTATATTAGGGTGAGAGGAGGTCTACCACTCTGTCACAAGGATAATGTCATCAGTGATGTCATTTGAGATGTCATCAGTGATGTCATGAGTGATGTCACTGACCATGTCATGAGTGATGTAATATGTGACGTCATCAGTAGTGCATTGCGGGCGCGCGAGTTATAGTTAGCTGAACTAACTATAACGGGGGAATTTCAATGGTTTTTTACGAGTGAAATGTCCAGCTAACTATAACATGTGTGAAACCTTTGGTTTTTTCATTGAATTTCTAAGGTTTTTTAAATGCTAATTCCTAACTATAACGTGTGTGAAACCCATGGTTTTTTCAGTGAATTTGCAAGGTTTTTTAAATGCTAATTCCTTACTTTAACGTGAGTGAAACCCATGGTTTTTTCAGTGAATTTGCAAGGTTTTTTAAATGCTAATTTTTTTTTTTTTCTTCTTTTTTTTTTTCATATTTTTATTTTAATTGTCTATCCTTTTTTAAAGACTATGGTTAAATTTTAAAAATTCTACAATATGTTTTTATTTTACAATTTTTTTAAAATAAACAGGTAAAAATTATTAGCAATACATTTTTTTTTTTTTTTTTTTTTTTTACCGTACGCATAGCGCGTAACACGTACGCTGCACGCGCATGTTACGCGGAAGTGAAGGGGCGTGCCTGTTTTGCGCATGCGCGCGTGCGCGTGTCTTTTTTACGCGCATGCGTACTTTTGCCGTAAGCGCACCGTAAGCGTACCGTAAGCGTACGGTAGGTCATGTGATCATGAAACAAAACTTTTGATTGGTTGAAACTACTTTCAGTTCTAGAACTCTCCTACACCACACCCATTCCCCTCATTTCTGCTTGTGATCCCTTAGGAGAAGGAGCTGGGTTGTCTTTGTGATACGATGGCAGAACAGCAGAGCCCTTCTGAGAGTGAGGCTAGCAGCACTACCTTGAGGCAGAGAGCGAGGAAACAAAAGACCTCTTACATATGGGAGTATTTTTCTTTTCCAGAAGGCCAGCAAAAGGTAAATGCACCCTTAGTGACTTGTAAGCTGTGTGGCCGTGTACTTTCTAGAGGGAATCCCGACAGGAAGTATTCCTTTGGGAATCACACCATGATGAGACACCTTAAGGATGTACACAGAAGGACACATGCTCGACTTACTGAAGGTAACCCTTCAGTAAATCAACCAAGCACATCCACAGCAGCTCAGCCTGGACCATCATCTGCAGTGCCGAGTCCTTCTTCTGCAGGTCAGGTGAGCCCTTCATCTGTGGGGGGAGCATCTCCTTTTTCTGGTCCTCTGGAAACTAACCCTCGGTTTCTGAGGGTTGAAATATGGTGCGCCACTTGTCATGATCTAATTTGTTATAGGGAGACCTGTATTTCCCTAGTGAACAATAAAATAGATCAGCACACTTGTCGTACCGTCTAATATTCCCATTCTTTCTTTCCTCTGTCCCTGCATGAACACAACGGCTCTTTTAAGAGCCAACCTTACCTTTCATCTATTTTGTTATATATGTTTTTTAAAACTTTTTTTAATTTTTTTTTTACCGTACGCGTACGGTACGCGTAATTTTTTTTTTTTTTTTTTTTTAAAACACTAAAAATCAATTATCACATTACAAGGTCCTTGAGAGACTACAATGAAAAACTGAAAATGTGATTGTGGAGAAGTGGAAAAAAGGGACCATGATATTTTTGACTTACCATACCCACTCAAAAAAATATTTATTCATTTAAATTTTTTTTTAATTGCTTTAAAAATGGTTCTAGTTTTCGAAAATTATCTATCTCAATCTGAAAAAAAAGAAAAAAGTATTAATATTTAATAAAACATTTTATAATACAGTACACATATTTACATATTTTTCAAAAAATATTTTTGCCTTTTTTTTGCTGTTTTCACTATAAATCTCTGCCTGAGTCATGTTTTCATATTAGTCACAAAACGAAATTTCTTTGCCAATTTGAAAGCACACTTACTACTCTTTTTTTTGGCAAGTGATAATCACTTTTACAGACTGACACATTATGAATCCACTTTTCAGATTCTTAAAAAAGCACATGTCCAAACTGCTTTTTCAGACCAGCACCATTTGTAACCTGGGTGACTGCCTACACTCCAGCAAGGGCAACCAGCCTTAGTGATGCTGAATGTATTTGCATTACTGACTGAAATCTCAAACCCCACTCGGTTGTGAATACTGTGCATGATTCCACAGGATAAGCAGCTGGCTGTGTGCTAAGAGTCTGCTTCTGCACAAAAAAATAGCTCCCCCTTTCCATCTAATGCAACTGTGAAATCACCAGAGCAATACGCAATAAATCTCTGCCTGTAATTCCTATTTGCACACAGAGTCATGTTTTCACATTGGTCACAAAACGAAATTTCTTTGCCAATTTGAAAGCACACTTACTACTCTTTTTTTTGGCAAGTGATAATCACTTTTACAGACTGACACATTATGAATCCACTTTTCTGATTCTTAAAAAAGCACATGTCCAAAGTGGTTTTTCAGACCAGCACCATTTGTAACCTGGGTGACTGCCTACACTCCAGCAAGGGCAACCAGCCTTAGTGATGCTGAATGTATTTGCATTACTGACTGAAACCTCAAACCCCACTCGCTTGTGAATACTGTGCATGATTCCACATGGTAAGCAGCTGGGTGTGTGCTAAGAGTCTGCTTCTGCACCAAAAAATGGCTCCCCCTTTCCATCTAATGCAACTGTGAAATCACCAGAGCAATACGCAATAAATCTCTGCCTGTAATTCCTATTTGCACACAGAGTCATGTTTTCACATTAGTCACAAAACGAAATATCTTTGCCAATTTGAAAGCACACTTACTACTCTTTTTTTTGGCAAGTGATAATCACTTTTACAGACTGACACATTATGAATCCACTTTTCAGATTCTTAAAAAAGCACATGTCCAAACTGCTTTTTCAGACCAGCACCATTTGTAACCTGGGTGACTGCCTACACTCCAGCAAGGGCAACCAGCCTTAGTGATGCTGAATGTATTTGCATTACTGACTGAAACCTCAAACCCCACTCGCTTGTGAATACTGTACATGATTCCACATGGTAAGCAGCTGGGTGTGTGCTAAGAGTCTGCTTCTGCACCAAAAAATGGCTCCCCCTTTCCATCTAATGCAACTGTGAAATCACCAGAGCAATACGCAATAAATCTCTGCCTGTAATTCCTATTTGCACACAGAGTCATGTTTTCACATTAGTCACAAAACGAAATTTCTTTGCCAATTTGAAAGCACACTTACTACTCTTTTTTTTGGCAAGTGATAATCACTTTTACAGACTGACACATTATGAATCCACTTTTCAGTTTCTTAAAAAAGCACATGTCCAAACTGCTTTTTCAGACCAGCACCATTTGTAACCTGGGTGACTGCCTACACTCCAGCAAGGGCAACCAGCCTTAGTGATGCTGTATGTATTTGCATTACTGAGTCCAACCTCAAACCCTTAAACTATTCTTTTTTTATACCAGTACACCTTAATTTATCGTGAAAACATAGTCCATATTATTTTACATGTTCCTCACATTTAAATTTCTCCCAAAACAGAAAATAATAAACACAACTTCAACAAAAGGAATCCCATTTCTATTATTCATTTCTTAATTTACCATATACATCCCCTCTCAAACTCTAAACTCACCTTTAAAATTAGTTAGTTGTGAAAGAAATGTGGCACTCAAACAGCAGATTATCAGAGCCAGGATCTCTGTTCTTTACACCTCTCTCCTCTCAGCAGAACCAGATAATGGCAAACTTTCCCTCTCTTTTTCCACACATATACATGTTAGTTTCAAATCTCAGTGCTTCCCCCTTTTTTTCAAATGTAATCACACATTTCTATTGGTTGAAAACCAACCCTTTTCCAAAAGTACCCTTCCCCCAACTTGACTTCTGCCTAATACCCTTCCCCCAACTTGACTTCTGCCTGCTACCATAGCAACAGCTCATGGAACACTGCTGTGTGGAGTTAGGTCAGAAGTTCACCAAACAATGTTTCAACTCCACAGAGCAAGAGTGCTTGACTTTTCAAACCTAACAGCAAATCCATAGTACTGTTCTTTGGTAACACATTTTTCTGTACCAATACAAAACATGCTTCTATTAATTTACACATACAGCCTAGTTTTTATTCTAGAATGGTATGAAACAGCCAATCAGTTCTTTTTTTAATGAAAAAAATATGTATGCCTCCATTTCCAAACTGTCTTTCTTTTCATATTGCCATTCTACTGAAAGACACCTCCTGAGTGCATCCAGTTCTCCTTTGAAGATGTTCACAGTGTGGATTGTAGGGCACAGCTATGTCTTCTGGAGTGAAAAGTATGCAGAGAAAACATAGTCCATATTATTTTACATGTTCCTCACATTTAAATTTCTCCCAAAACAGAAAATAATAAACACAACTTCAACAAAAGGAATCCCATTTCTATTATTCATTTCTTAATTTACCATATACATCCCCTCTCAAACTCTAAACTCACCTTTAAAATTAGTTAGTTGTGAAAGAAATGTGGCACTCAAACAGCAGATTATCAGAGCCAGGATCTCTGTTCTTTACACCTCTCTCCTCTCAGCAGAACCAGATAATGGCAAACTTTCCCTCTCTTTTTCCACACATATACATGTTAGTTTCAAATCTCAGTGCTTCCCCCTTTTTTTCAAATGTAATCACACATTTCTATTGGTTGAAAACCAACCCTTTTCCAAAAGTACCCTTCCCCCAACTTGACTTCTGCCTAATACCCTTCCCCCAACTTGACTTCTGCCTGCTACCATAGCAACAGCTCATGGAACACTGCTGTGTGGAGTTAGGTCAGAAGTTCACCAAACAATGTTTCAACTCCACAGAGCAAGAGTGCTTGACTTTTCAAACCTAACAGCAAATCCATAGTACTGTTCTTTGGTAACACATTTTTCTGTACCAATACAAAACATGCTTCTATTAATTTACACATACAGCCTAGTTTTTATTCTAGAATGGTATGAAACAGCCAATCAGTTCTTTTTTTTATGAAAAAAATATGTATGCCTCCATTTCCAAACTGTCTTTCTTTTCATATTGCCATTCTACTGAAAGACACCTCCTGAGTGCATCCAGTTCTCCTTTGAAGATGTTCACAGTGTGGATTGTAGGGCACAGCTATGTCTTCTGGAGTGAAAAGTATGCAGAGAAAACAGATATGGTGAGAGACCTTGCTTTGCCAAATGTAGACATTAAATGGATTGGTCAGAGAGGGTTAAAGTGGCACCAATTGATGCCATTGGTGAAATCCTTCATGCACATCCAACACCCTGACCTCATAATAGTGCACTGTGGTGGCAATGACCTAGGCACTTTGACTGGGGTAGGTCTGGAAATGCTTATGAAGGACACCTTTGCACAACTGTTTTCACTTTTCCCTAAAACTGCCTTTGTGTTTTCTAACATATGCCAAAGGCAAAAATGGAACTGGTCCAATCATTTCTGTCCGCAGATTGACAAAGCAAGAAAGCACGTCAACAAATCTGTTTCTGCTTTCCTCCGTGACTATGGTATGGGTTCCATTTACCACAACAACTTGCGTTACGACATGCAAGACATTTATAGAGGAGATGGTGTGCACTTCAATGATGAAGGGAACAGAGTCTTCCTCTTGAACCTTAGACTCTGCATCGGTACTTACTTGTAGGTACCACTAAAAAATCACTTCATAAACACAACGGCTCTTTTTAGAGCCCCCTAATATCTAAACACTTAAATCTGCATTTCATTTCTTTTTTTTTTTTTTTTTTTACCGTACGCTTACCGTACGCGTACCCCGCGATTTTTTTTAAAATCAATAAATGTTTTCTTTGTACTTTTCTGTCCTTCTATGACCCCCTTACAAATGTTAGGGGGTCTGTAACTCTCCTCCTTGCCCCCTTTTCTTGTTATCACTCTTTTTTTTCTGAGTGAAACACACGAAATGGCGGCCGCCGCTTCCTGGTTTCGACCGATTCGAATGTTTACTAAGATCTAAGAGCCAATCAGAATCGCGCTCGCGCACGCCACCGTACGCGTACGGTAAGCATACCGTAAGCGCACCGTAAGCTGGCTCAGATATATATATTGATTTAAAGGCTATTTTCTCAGAATCTACTGAACAGATTTACACCAAACCTACAAAAGGCACTTCCCTGACCTGAGGACTACCTCTCTGCCAAATTTCTAGTAATTCTGTTCAGCCGTTCGGGCTGTAGCCCTGTCTAAAGGTCCTATGGAAAAATGCATGGGAAAAACGTGTTTTGGGACCCCCCTTTTATCTCAGCCCCCGCTTGACGAATCCCCCCGAGACTTTCAGGGAAGGAGCAGAGCGTAGCGCCCCACCTATTTTGAAAAATTCGCGAGGATTCGTCGACCGGCGCCAAAGTTATTCAAAATAGAATGTTGCGGATTTCCTATGGAAACGTGGTCCTAACTATAACTACCTACTGGCGACCGCCAGTAGGTAATATATATATATATTTATACTTTTTTTTTTTTTTTTTAAACCAAATGCCCGAAAGCTTTAAGAGGTCACTCGACATCGCTCTGGCTCTTCAGCATTGTAATGCAGCTTTCCCCAAATTCTCCAATAATCATGCTCTCTGCCGACACGTTTCAGGGCTTAAAGCCCCTTCTTCTTGGGCTGCTACGAAAAACATCACATTGAAAGCCCACTGCATTTCTTGCGTCATTTATTTCATTATTTCCCCGCAGTGGGCGTTTGTTTAGTACAAAGGTTTTTTAGTGGATGAAGGGACTTGAAGTCCATACTGTGAGCATTAATATATCTTTTCAGTAAAGTCAATGTGCATTTAAAAAATAAAAGCATTCTTATCTCCTTTAGTAGGTAATGTATATATATATATTTTTTTTTTTTAAGACAGTCCAGCAAAAAGAGAAAAACGATCAAGGGTCATCAGGAGGAGTCGTGAGGGAAAAAGGAACGGAACAAAGATACAGTACTGTACTATAGATAGGGGGAACAGGAGCCTGATAAAAGGTCCTTGATAAAAGGTACATGGAGAAAGAGAGTGCTAAATGAATGAATCATTGTCCAAAAGTTGCAACCTGCAAGTGTTTGCGAGAAAAATGTTGTTTCCATGTTCACTGTGAGACAAAATGGAATTGTTGCAGTCTGCAAAATGATGATTCGTTAATTTTTGTACACCCCTGATGGTGTGATTGAGGGGGTGTCTCCAAATGGACTTTACACATTATAATATCCCATTGGAATAGAGCCCAGACCCCTTTTCTGACTGCGTAGATTCCTCACAGATCCCTTTTCTATTGTCCTCGATGCTGATCAGATTTCTGCAGACACCTTTCCTTGACTCCCTCCTGCCTTCAAACATTGCTAGCTTAATGGACTTTTTTAGAGGTCTTATGCCCCAATGCTTTTTCAGATTTTTGCCTAAGTGTGGCTTAGCTTGCACTTACAGTTGACCCATAGAAAACTGTTGACTAAGCTTCTGAGATGCGAATGGTTTCATATTTTTGATCTTTTGTCTTGGCCCAACTTACTTTATGGAGTTTCCTTGATTGCTCGAACCATTTTTCCCCAAACCCTCTTCTGTTCTCTGAATTCTAGATTACTAATGTATGGGAGAGAGAACCTTTGATCATTCTATAAGCATCAAATTTCAATTTTGTGGTTCTGCATAGCAATTACAGAACTGCTTGTCTGTCTGATATTAAGTTGCCTTAATTTCTTTCAGCATCTGGGAATACCTTTTGTCATTTTGTATATTTAAAGCATGGTGCTGAGAGTCGTTTATTTGAATTTGATTATTTATTTGTAATAAATCTTTTGAACTTGGCTACCGATTCCCGGTCCTCATTGTGTAGCTAAATGGGTTGCACTGTTAATTGATATTTGATTGACTAATCAGACGGACAATAAGGTTCATTTGAGGACCAATGGCAAGCAAGTGAGCACTGAAAATGCTGGATCAAATCTGGCAGCACGTCGGATGCTCTTCCACTGATGCCGCTGAGGACAGTGATAGCAACATAAATGATGACTTCTCAAGTGAGTTACGGTTACATCTTCCACCTCTGTACAATGAAACTCCGATTGGTAGAGCGAGTGTGCCAATGACTGGAATTTTTGATGTACCTACGTCACCACTAAACATGAATCCTGATCCTATGTGGAACTGTCAGGAATAACAGCCCATTTGACTCCACAAACTCTAAATCCTAGAGATGCATTCGCCGTTCCTGTCATGGTTGGTCCTGTAGTTCCTTTGTATAAGCCTGGAGTAGCAGGAAATAATACCCATACTTTGACTGTTCCTACTGGAATCAGTACCATGGCTAACAATAATAACCATTCAGTGGACCCTACAGCACGGCCCATTTCTCAGACTCCTAGAGTTCTGACACAAGGGAATATCCCATGTGCTGCAAGTGCAGATCATACGTTAAATCAATCAGGATTTGAACTGAGCAGGAGATTTCCTCAGAAACCATCACCATTTTTCATTTCCAACACAAATGCCCCACTGATGATGAATTACAGTATACCTAGGACAGATGTGCTATGGGAACACCAACCTCTGACATTTCCCTTTTGAACTCACCACCTGGTCCAAGTAGTGGTACTTATAGCTGAAAAATAATGTTTCATACCGCACAGAGCCACCAGGTCATACTTCTCGAGCACTTGAAGACTGGTAAAAAGGTACAGATACCCCAGTCAGTAGTGGAAATCCTGGAATGAGTGAAACAAATGCAAAGGTTCCTGAGAGAGAAATATCAATGGATGTGGCACGATTAAAGGTAGAATTAAAAGACATGATCACTGGGACTCTTGGCATGCAACAACTGAATGCTTTCCAGGATGATGAATTACTGTTCCTACCTGAAGAAATTACCAGATATGCTGGACAGTATCACATGAGACATGACTGAATTAGCCCAGAGACGTGGAGTCGACGTACAGAGGTCCAAACCTTTGCTGAAAAATTACAGATTATGCTTTACTGATAAAGATCTTGTAAACATGAATCTGCCAGGAAGGAGAGTTCAGATTAAGAAGGTAATTGGTTACATTTCAAAATTGAGTAAATTAGATAAATGGGAAGGTAGCTAGTAAAAGGAAACCAAGAAAGTTAGGGTGCAAATGCATCCATCTGTAACAGAGGAGGAAAAGGAGGATGTACAAATGCTTTCCGTGAGAGAAGTGTCTGGTGAAGGGTATGTTTTTAAGTATTGTTGAGTGGGGCTGTTCTCACTTCATTCACAAATGATTTCACAAAATTGAGAGGGAATCCAGTGGAATTGTACAGACAGGTTGATCAATTTTTAAAACTTTGCATTTGTAAAAAATGTCGCAATCATGGAGTTTGAGAGGGGAGGAGCAGGATGTACTTGGAAATACCTTAGAGGTAGACCAGAGTGGTTCATATGTGGATGGGGAAGTAAATGGAAATTCTGTTTCATTCCTTGTCGACACTGGTGCTACCCACTCTATTGTGAGAACAGCAGAGGTTCCCAACTTTCCCCTCTCGGGAGAAAGAACTCAAGTTGCAGGAGTCGAAAATAAACAAATATCTAGCAAAGTTTCAGCAGCGGTACCCGTCAGGATTGGGTCCTTTGAAGGCAATCACGGATTTGTGGTGTGTTATTCAAGTCCTGTAAATCTGCTTGGATAAGATCTCTTGTGCAATCTGAATTGTTCCATCTACTGTACCCCAAATGGCATTGAAATCTGAATGCATGTTGAGGATGTTGCCTTCAAAATTGTCAGATGAAAATCTGAAAATTGGAAAGTTCCCTATGCTGACAAAAGATGATTTGGCAACCAGAATTGAGAGATACATTGTTACGTGGAGTCAGGGACTTTTCAGGTAAAGACATCGGACTTATCAAATTAGTTGAACCAGGCTGCATTACAGTGAAGCTAAATGCTGAGTACCTGAGAATTCCACAATATAATTTGACCCTTGAAACTGTTGCAGGGATTACTCCTGTGATTGGATCAATGATCAACTAAGGCATACTGAAAGGGATTATGGGAGGTCCACTTAACTCGTCCATCATGACTTTGCAGAAACCCAAAGTCAAGTTCCACATCACACAAGACCTGCGAAAAGTTAATTCGATTGTTGTTCCTTGTTGTCCTGCGGTACCGAATCCATCTGTGATTTTGTTTCAGATTCCATGTGAAGACGAGTGGTTCTTCTGTCATTGGTTTATGCCAAGCCTTCTTCTACATACCATTGCACAAGGATAACCAGTTCCTTTTCGCTTTCCATCTCAGCCGCAGTGTTTTGTCATGGTGCCGAGTCCCACAGGGTATATGGAGAATCCATCTATCTTTAATCAGATACTCCAAAAGAATCAAAAGTCCTTAGTGATGCCCTATCACTGAGTCCTAGTCCAATATATTGACAACATACTGGTGTCGTCAAATATGTACATTCCCAAGCCAAATTGCAGTCCCATAAAAAAGAAGTCCTGTAGTTAGGATATCACACTAAGAAAAGAGCAATGAAGGTGGTGCAAGAGAGAATCTCAGTGATTCTGATCCACCAACAGCACAGGAGAGATCAGAATGTTTTTGGGAATGGTGGGCTACTGTCGACAGTGGCTCTCCAACTTTTCCCTGATGGCCAAGCCTTTACAGAGGCTGACACACCATGATGTGTCAAATCCTGTACCAAGGGATGACAGTTGCATGCATGACTTCTCAGTGTGGAGAGAATGTCTCTGCCACGCCCCAGCACTAGTTATGCCTGATTATAACTCTTTTAGCTCAAATCTAGATACACAGCAATGTTTGCAGACTAGTTGCCAATTTTTCTGCCATACTTGATCCGGTAGTGGTGACTTAACCTGGCTGTCTTGAAACCTGTTGCCCCAACACATGTTAGAATCAAGCACTGTGAAAGCATTGTTATGGATCCTCCCCTAACTATTTTTTGTCCCCACTTTGTTGAAGTGCTGTTAGCTTGTAATTGAACACAGCACTTCACCAACTGTCGGCTTATAAGGTATGAGCAAATCATTCTTGGAGCTGAGAACCTTACATTGAGAATGTGTACTGTCCTGAACCCTGACATATTATTTCCCCTTCCTGGAATGGAGGTTGTCGAGGGAGAGTTAAACATGATTGTCTTGATGTTACTGAGTTATGCACCAAGCCAAGACCTGACATACAAGATGTGCCACTACCTGAATCAGATTACATGCTGTTTGTTGATAGCTCTTGGCTTCGTGATCATAAAGGAAACCTGAGAGCTGCCTATGCAGCCTGTACTGCCTCAAATGTGGTTGAAGTTTCCTGACTTCAAGGAGTATTTTCATCACAGGTGCAAAATTGATTGCTCTTCTAGGGAATGCTGTCTTTCAGAACAGCTGAAGGGACAATTTTCATTGATAGCCAGTGCAGATTTTGTGTGGTGCATGACTTTGGGCAGTTTTAGTCCCAATGTGGATATATGACCAATTCATAATGGGGAAAGCATGAAGAACTTGCTTCAAGCTTTGCAACTGCCTGCTCAAATTGCAGTTGTGAAATGTGATGCTCATAGGCAAGCCAATGACTATGTCTTCTACGCCGACGACATACAGCTGATCTTCTCCCTCTCCAATGAATCCAACTTCACCAGGCACAACTTCCCAGAAAATATGAAGGTTTTCTTTCGCCACCTGGATGAAGAGGAGCTGCCTTAATCTCAACTCAGACAAGACATAATATTCCATCCTCGGATCCACCCCCTCCACATGGAATGACACCTGGCGGCCATCTGTGCTAGGAACTCCCCCCACCCCGACAGACCACGCATGTAACCTCGGCATCATACTAGACGCATTGCTCACTATGGACCGCCAGATCAACTCAGTATCCTCGGCCTGTTTCAAAACCCTCTGCCTGCTATGAAAGACCCTCAGATGGATTCAAACCGAATCCAGAAAGACAGTCACTTACACACTCATCAGCAGCAGACTCGACTATGGCAATGCACTCTACTCTGGCGTTACCCTGAAAAATCTCCGCAAGCTCCAGAATGTCCAGAACACAGCAGCCACACTGATCCTTGACTGACCCCAGCACAGCCACATCACTCAAGACCACCACGAACTCCACTGGCTCTCGGCAGACAGAAGAATAACCTTCCAACTCCTCACCTACACTTACAAGGCCATCCACAATGCTGGGTCAGCATAACTGAACAGCCCCCTCTCCTTCTACGCTCCCAAAAGACACCTCCATTCCGCCCAGCTCACCCTGGCCACCGTCCTACAGATCCGCAAGACCAGAACCTGAGGAAGGTCCTTCTGCTTTCTCACTGCCAAGACCTGGAACACCCTACCCCTCCACCTCAGACTATCTCCCACCCTACCCCAGGTCAGGATAGACCTCAAGACCTGGTTTTCGAATGCTCCCAGCACTTAGACGAATCTGCTCCCCACTTCCCTCCAGCACCTTGAGACCCTCATGGGTGAGTAGTTGAGTTTTACCAACCTATGATTGATTGATTTATTGATTGGCTATGTGACTCTGGGTAACAGATATGCTGATGAGTCTATATAAGATGATATTTGGGTTTCAGGAGATGGAAGAACTGTACTGCCAGATAGCTTGTTGCCTCCAATGTTGAGACATTATCATGAACCTGCACATGTGGGCATGGACGCCATGGTGCTCTTCATTAGGCAAACGTGGTTTAACCCCAGATGCAGATTGATGGAGAGTTTGTATCGCAGGTCTGTTGTGGGCCAATAGTAGCAGTAGCAGAAGAACAGCAGTAACAATGAGTCATATAGGTAGAAGAGGAGGCCCCTTTAACAGGATGTAATTTGACTTCTTTGAGATGCCAGTGTGCAATGGGTTGAGGTATTTCCTAGTGATTGTTTGCATCTTTTCCCATTGTGTTGAAGCTTACTCAACTAGGAAAAATGGCGGTATTGAGGGAGGTGAAACCACATTTCATTTTCCTGACTTCTATGGAGTTAAACCAAGGAACCTATTTTAACAATGAGGTCCTGAAGGTGTTGTGTACAGCACTACAGGTTGAACAGAGGCTCCACTGCAGTTATCAACCTGAGGCTTCTGCATATCAGGAGCAAGTAAATGGCACTTTGAAATCTAGGTTGGCTGAAGTGAGTGCTGTGACATCTCTGAAATGGCCTGATGCTTTGCCGCTTGCACTGATGAGTCTACGCAATACTTCAGATAGGAGGAAATGTATTGTCGCCCCATGAGATCATCATGGGAAGGGCCATGAGACTGCCAGATGTGCCTACAAGTGCTTTTATGAACATTTCAGATGACATGATTCTTGACTACTGAAAAGGACTGGCAGATATGGTATGTGCTGTGTCTCACCAGGTTGGAGAGGCTACTGCCTAGCTTCAACAGGATCAGTGCCATGACCTCAGTCCCGGTGACTGGGTAATGGTGAAGAAGCACATGTGCAAGTCATGCTTAAAGCCAAGGTGGCGTGGGCCATACCAGGTGATTCTGTTCATCACAGCAGCTGTAAAGTGCAGTGATCTCCCTAACTGGGTACCTGCTGCACACACATGCAGAGTCCCATGTCCCCTAGATGATATAAAAGCATCTGTTGCTGATGTGCTGTTGGTTATGGTGAGAAACAGGGTGCAGGTTAGTCAAACTGTTGGGACCAGCAAGCTGCTGGGGAAGCACTGGTTTGGCCTGGGGGGGGGGGGGGGCTGAGAGATTCAACAGTTCAAATTAGTAAAGAAGGATCTCATACAGTGGTGTTGACTGTGCCAAATTCAGACCCTGCTGATAGGCCTAGTGCACTTACAAAGCGAGTTGTACCCAGAGACAGGTGGCCCAGGAGACAAGAGAGAGGAAGATGCTGACTGTCTGAAGTGCATGTACCATGAAGATACTGAGGGAGTTGGCCAAAGTGACATTGATGAAGAAGGGCCAACAGTAAGGAGATAAAAAAGTGATAGGGTACACAGTTAGAGGTACTCTTCACCTGTATGGACTTTCCTAAAACTCAATGATTGGGAGAGCGCATTTTACAACGTTTGACATAACAGTTTGCATCCAGCTGAGCCTCCTTGCATTTAACTTTGCAGATAAACTGAGTTTTGAAATTGCATTGCCACTGAAAAGTAAATTTATTCTGGAAGTGATCATCAGTGAGTTTGAACTGTGCATTTACTAGAGACAACTTTACAAGATTTGAAACAACATTTGAACTCTACTTTGCTGTTCACGCAAGTGGAACCTACTTGAAAAAGCTGTGCTGCAACTTTTCTAGCTGATGATCTGTCACTAAAGAACTCCTGGAGCCTGACTCAAAATCGCTTAAACGTAAATGCATGGGTTGCTGATGCAACAATAGTGCTAGTTGTTTTGCTTATCATTTTAAAATGACCCCATCACTTACAGATAGAAGAGCCTAAGACTACACTTGCTCCATAAGTGCTCTTTCCTAATCACAATAGCTTACCAGCAATGGATGAGAAAGACTTGCATGTAGATACCTCTAGAGGAGATTACTCACTAAATGTTTATTCTATCATATCTGTCACCTGTAGTTTATTGATGAGCTTATTCTATGGGAAAGGTCATTTTCAGTACTATTCCTTGAACTATGACTTGGTTCTTTCAGAAGTTCCTGTACTGAAGCACTTGAATAGGCAGTCTGATGCTAAGAATGCTGAGATAATGGGACATTTCTTTAGACCAACCATGACATTGGACACAGCTTACACATAGCACAACTTAACTTGTTTGCTAACTGATGTAGAAAATACATTTATAGATTCAGGTGAACATAGAGGAAGAGACATTCTGGCTGAAGTCAATCATTTAAAAGTACCACCCTGGGCTGCAGAAGAGAGTGAACACAGAATATTGGGATATATGGTAGCATTAGCTTTAGATTGCTACCATAGAGCTAAATTATGCTTTCACATTAGAAAATCCGCAAAGGATACAAACTCCGTAGGGACCAGTGAATGTAATCATACATTTGACATTCCAGGAAATTGGGGATTATATTTGGATAGGGGAGATCTTGTTTTTTCTAGAGTTTATTACATTTGTGGGAAAAGTGCATTTTGCAGGTTACCCAAGAGATGGAATGGAACATGTTACCTGGGGATAGTTTTTCCAAACAGTTATCATGTGAGAAAAATTGATGATTCAGCAAAGGAACAACATGGGAGAACAAAAAGAGGTGCTAATGCTAGTGAAAATGTATAATACATTTTTGGTGCTTTGATTGCATCTGTAGGAGTGAAACTCAACTCACACAAGATTAGAAAGATTTCTACTGTAGCTGATAAACTATCTACTAGTACATCTGGCTGGAGGATGCTTAGTTATAGATACAGAAATGGCTGCCATTAGAGCCATGGTTTTGCAGAATTGACTTGCTTTAGATGTCCGTCTCGCAAAAGAGGGTAGAGTCGGCTGGATGTTTAATGTTAAAAAATGTTGCACTTACATTCCAGACTAGGGTAAAGACGTGAATAAATACATTAGCAACATTACTGACCTGAAGAAAGATTTGAAAGGGTTGACAGCAACAGGAGCTTGAGAAGCAATAGGGGATGGATTTTCTGCTATAGGCAGATGGTTTGGAAACCTAGGGAGTGCAACTGTTGGAAGCATCCTTAAACCCTTAGTGATAATTGATCTTTGTGGATTAATACTGATTCTTACTATTAAGGTGTACAGATGTGTACAAGCAGAAAAGGAAGTGAAGAGAAAGAGAGCAGATGTGGAATTAGGGGATAAACAGAGCAGGGCATGACATTTCTAGAGGATTCCAGAAGAAGGATGATGAAAACAATGAAACTTTGATCTGTCCATCTAATAAGAGATTGCTGTGATGGCATGATTCACTATCAGAGAGGGAATGGTACATTGTCAAATTTCCCATCCTTTACATGCCACAAATGTTGCAGACACTTGAGAATCACATGGTATGAAAGTACATTTTGAACATGGTTCATGTACGGTTTAACAAATTAATGTAAGTGTTGCACTTGACATATATTAAAAAGTGCCTTCACTGTAGAGTTAGAGAAACATACTTACAAACATGTCTTGTCTTAATCAAGAGTGATCAATAAATAATTATCTTAATTTAGTAGTAAATGTAGTCACTATAGAGATGAAATGTGACTTTCTAAATGTGTAAGATACTTCACATGAAGAAATTGACACTATGATTAAACACTTTCATACATATGCAGCATGTGATCTTGCTAGAAATTATAATTAATTCATATGTGTGCAATAATATTCCATATATTTGATTTAAATGTAGATCTCAATCATTGTTATTATTGACTTTTGTGACGATTTATTGAATATTGCATTAGTGTGAAACTTAATGCATTAGAAACATTTTTTCATTTGTGTTTAAAAGTGCACACACATAATACATGTACACTATTGAATTCAATGCTAAACTTAACATAGGCAGGCTGTATTTCACAATTCTGCATAAAGCTGCTTTAATTTTCTGCTAACTCGACATTTCTTGCTGGTATTCACAGGCCTTGTTGGAGAAACAGAGTGAATGAACCATTGTCTAAAAGTTGCAACCTACATTTGTTTGGGAGAAAAATGTCGCTATTATGTCCAGTGTGGAACATGCTGGAATGCAGATTACAATGTGATGATTCATGGATTTTAGTAGACCCCTGATGATGTGATCAAGGGGGTGCCACCAAGTGGACTTTACACATTATAATATACCGTTCTCCTCGTACTAGAGACCAGACCCCTTTTCTGACTCTGTGCAGATTCCTCAAAGATCCCTCGCAGGATCCCTTTCTGACTTGCCCCAAAGCTGATCAGATTTCTACAGACACCTTTCCTTGATTCCTTCCTTCCTTGAGATATTACCAGCAAAATAGGCTTAGCGAGGTCTTATGCCCCACAGCCTTTTCAGATTTTTGCTTAATTGTGGTTTAGGCTGATACTTCAGAGATACTAACGCTTTCGTATTTTTGATTTCGTTTGCCTTGACCTGACTTCCTTTATGGAGGTTCCCTGATTGCTAGAACCATTTTCCCCGCAAACGATCCTCTGGACTCTGAATTCTCCATTACTAATGTACAGGAGAGAGAACCTTAAATAATTCTTTGACCATCAAATTTTAGTGTTGTTCTGCATAGCAATTACAGAACTGCTTGTCTGTCTGATATTAATTTGCCTTAATTTCTTTTGGCGTCTGGAAGTACCTGTTGTCATTTTATGTCTTTATAACATGGTGCTGAGAGTCATTTATTTGAATTTGATTATTAACTTGTAATAAACCTTTTGAACTTGGCTGCTGATTCCTGGTCTGCATTGCATAACCACATCTGTTGCACTGTTAATTGAAATTTGATTGACTGTGAATACTAGCTCCCATCACCTCTCATAAGGACAAAAAGGTCTATCGGAGGACCAATGGTATGCAAGTGAGCCCAGAAAACTCTGGATCAGTTCCATTGCCATTGCAGCTAGGTCTGCACTATGCAAGCTCATTTAATACAATAATAGGTTCATACTCAGGCTGTGAGACACAAAACAGATCTTCTGAGCCAGCTTTGAAATTGAAGAACGGCTGCACAGCAGACAAACACAATGGGCACTAAATGTTGGTGGTTGTATTGTCTTGTTAGTTAGAAATGAGAAAAGCCTTGTGGACTCCTTAGAACCGTGATATAAGTGTTACAGAGGAATGCAATGAAGACTGATTTAGAATGTTGGGATCGCAGCCACACACAGACAAATAAACACGTGTAATACTAAGCTTTGTGTGTGGCGTAGTCCTTTGCAGATACCCAGGCTGGGGAGGATGCTATAGTGGTGATTCAAATTAATATGGAAGCAAGCAAAGGCTAGGAAAAATAAATTATGGCAATATTTCAGAATAGCATTTCACTACTATGGGTGAATTTAAATCAGCAACTCAAAGTGTAGCTAAATTTTGAGTTGGCATTTAAAATTTGCTGTAGTGTTCTACCCTTTTCACTTAGGCATGCTGGCAAAGACCTTCATATGACACCGCCCAGAAATGAGTAGGAAACAGGAGAAATGCCTAACAACACCCACTTTCCCTCAACATGCGTAACCAAGCTTCTGAAAGCTTCTTTAACAATGCAAATACACGCATGTTATTTTTAAATTGATCAAGATGATTTCATTCTTACTTCCTTGGCACTTGATGACTATGTATGAAGCTGCTGAAGTTCTTAAACCACACTTAAAATTTTTAGAATTTTAAAATCCAGGGTCAGGTTTTCTAACATTTGAGACAATGCAGTGTAGCAACCAAAGTTGCTGCACTGCTTTGCATCAAAGGGAAAGAGAAATAATAAACCACATATAGCAGACAATTGAGCATTGTGTCTCTTCCCCAGTGCTGGCCTACAACTGACTGCAGTAAGAAATTGGATTATTATTTGTGATAGGTAACTACCCACCTCAAGGAGTAATCACATCCCTTGTCAGGGTAAATCCTCAAAATTATTAAAGTAAACTGAGCTCAACCCTTTGGCAGCTATGGCACAGAACAGACAGGCTTAACATAGGGCAATGTGTAAAGCATTTATGCAGTACCAAAACTGTAATAAAGTCAGAAATCAAAACAATATACATCCCAAACTTACCTAGATAGAGTAAAATTGTTTAAATGTAATAACCAAAGGCCCAACCAAAAAGGGTGTGTGGCCAAAATGGCGTCTGTGGTGGATGCATAACCAAAAGCTCTGCATCGGGCCCTACAATTATCCCCCACATCCGTGTCATCCAGAGAATGTGGCCGGACCTACCATTTGGGCTCCACCGAGGTGTAATGGGTTGGACTCCCCGGGTCGCATTTGTTGAGCGGGCCGACCTCTGTACCCTCCTGAGATATTGACATTGCTTGGAACTGAGGGCACGCCCCAGTTGCCAGCCAGGGCTGCGCTGGGCTTGTGGCCACTGGAGGTGCCGCCAGGGTGAGTAAGCTGGCGGCCCACCTGCTGTCCATCGGGCACCTGCCTTTGGGAGGCCCAGGGGCACTGATGAGCTGTGAGGGCACCTGGAGGGACCAAGGCTGCGGGAGGGACAGCCTTGCGGGCCCCTTTCTGCCGCTGGAGTCACCAGCACTGGAGGAGCGCCCAAGGTAGGAGCACCACCAGCATCCCTCCACCCCCCTTCCCCCTCCTGAAGACGCCGGTCCTCACTGTTTTTCCATTTCTCACTGGAGCAGGCTGCTTGGCCGCGGACTTCCTGAGCTTTCCCTACAGTGTCTGGAAAGGCTGCTGCTCTGGGGGAGGAGCCTGACTGCATTATCCACTGAGGGCATCAGCCTTGGAAGCCTGAACATGAGGTCCATACCATGGACCCGCCGGGGGGCCCACCACAGGACCCAATGAGGATAGGTGCTGTGAAGGAGGTAGGGGGCTACTTCACCCTGGAACTTTGTAAGTTTTCTTTAATTACATGACCACCTTGAAATTACACAGTTCATTGACTGACACTTGCCATGAGGACCAGGGGGAGGTATTTTTATGACATTATTCACATGGGAATTGAGGAGGTTGTGCAGGTGTGAAAGCAGAATGGTCTGCTGTCGACCCTGAGGTGCACTTGGGTCCTTTCCTCCTCACTCCCTCCTCCACTGAAAAAGGAGCAACGCTGCATCCCAGCATGGGATCCTGCAATTAATGGACTCCATGGGTGCTTTGGAAATCTGACACAGACTGCCCGACCGCTGTGCTTCCCACTGCAGCAGCGGTGCCCCAACCCATGGATAATACCGAGGTGCCCCGTGGAAATTGCAACCTGCTGGTTGGGGACAGGACCCTGGGCAGCCTGAAGCACCTGGAGGAGACCCTCCTCACCCATTCTGCAAAATTTTACAAAGACCTTCAAGCCATCCTGGACACTGAAACCTTCTTGGAGACCCGCATAGATACTGTCACAGTGGAGGTCAATTTATTGCAGGCTGATCACCGCAGATTAGCGTAGCGAGTGGGTGAGGCAGAATCCACATTGGCAACAATGCGTTCCTCCCTGCAAGATGTGCAGAAACACCTGAAGAAGGTTGAGGCGGAGGTTCTCACCCTGCAACGCAGGGCAGAAGATGCTGAGGGCAGGTCAAGAAGAAACAATATCTGCCTGAAGGGATTCCCTGAACAATCAGAGGGCCCCTGTATGGAGCTGTTCCTAGAGGAATGGCTGATGAGCAATGTTCTGGGTGGTAAGGTGCCTGCCTTCTTCTCAGTCGAAAGAACACACCACACACCAGGACGATCTCCACATCTGGGGACCCCTCCACGTCTTATCATAGGATGGATCCTCAGTTACCATGATCCTGACTTGCTCCTACAATGCTTTTGCACTAAGGGCCCAATTTCTCTTAAGAATTCCCTAATCATTGCACATCCTGACTTCACCACGGAGGTGCAGCAACAGCGAGGGTTGTACTCCCGCGTTGAGCAGTCTCCGGGAGCTGAACGTGAATAGGCACTTTTTTTCCCCTTCATTGATGGTGGCAAGACACTCATCTTGCACTCACCAGAGGATGTGTGGATATGGCTCCTAGTAAAAGATATGCTGCCTTCTCCCTAATCCGAGCAGCGTGAGGGCAAGCGGTTGCTACCGAAGCTGAGGGGGCATGGGCATTGCACCCTGAGGGTGAGGCCGTCCAAAGACCAGGCTACTGAGGGGAGAGCCGTAGCTGTGGTCGAGGCCTCTCTCCACAATTCAAATTAATTTGCACCCTTCCAAGGTAGTCGCCCATTGGAGTCGGGGTCAGACTCGGGCGGATCACTCTCTTCCATAATATGCAACAGTTAGGGCCAGAAGATCACTCTTAGATCGACTGATGACCTTTGAATGCACATGCGGGACTACCGCTGCTCTGGTGTCAAGTTGTACAGGTAACCTCCCAGACAAACTGAATGCGGTCAGGTAAAAGGTGGTGTGCATGAGACGGCAGGGCTCAGGTGACTACAGGGCCTATACCGAGGACTACCCACGGAATGGTACTAATTTGCCAGAACCAAAGGTGGCCCTTGACTTTGATATTGGCTCCATCGCTACCCAGTGGACTCTGACATTAAATGTTCATTATTTCTTTGAGCTTTTCTCTTCTTTTTTCCTTGATGCATGGCTGTTGATGCATAGTTTGGCGTTGCTTTAATGGACGAGCCCTCTCATGGCAAATGTCCTAGGAGGAAAACTGTTTTTTTCTGTTATTATGGTTACTCAAGATACTCTATCGGAGATTTCTAATGTCCTTGCTGTGATCCTATGCAACATGGATTTGTTCAATGGGGGAGTGGTAGTTCCCCAGTTCGCATACACTGCATACTATCACATGTGAATTACCGGACACCCGTGCCCCTCAGTTTCGCATTTTTACATGGAATGTACTTGGTATGGCCACTCCAACCAAGTGATATCACATTTATGCCTCTCTTAGGGTGTACCAAATACACATAGCCATGCTTTAGGAGACACCTATCAATGCTACTGAATTACACAAGCTCTGTGCCATAGAGGGGACAGGTGCATGGCACTTTGGAGTCCTCCTTTACTTGTGGGGTCTTCATTTGGGTGGCTCCAGGGGTGCCTTACACTGTGGTTACTCAGAGGGTGGACAGAAGGGTCCGATTTGTAATTTTGGAAAGGCACCTATACAGTGAGCCACTCACGCTTGCAACAATCTACACACCCAATACACAACAGAACAAATTCTTAGACACACTCACACCATTGCTCCTTGGAGACCCCTCCCCTCCGGGACTTTGGGGTGGGTATTTGAATTGAGTCATGGGCTTGATGCTTGATGGCCCTACCCCCACTCAGAACAGCAGCTGCGAGGTGGACCACGCAACACCTTAGTCAATGGCTATCCCAAATGCATCTCTTGGATGCATGGCACCACCTGCATCCCTTAGACCATGAATAGGCCTATTCCTCACAGGTCCATGATGTGCATACCAGAATTGACTTGTTTCTCTGTGTAACCTGCCTCAGTGGGCTTTTAGCCAGAGTGGAATACTTGGCACACCCTTTATCGGGCCACTGCCCCTTGGAACTGACCCTGCAATGGGGATAGCATTGCCCCTTGATACCCACCTGGCGGCTCAAAATGGAGGCCTTATCTGTCCCCTCCTTTCCATGCGGACCTTGCCCAATGCCTAGACCAATATTCTGCTCACAACTGCTTGACTGCCACCTGGGGGATATGCAAGAGATTGCTAGCAGACCTCTCAGATATAGAGCACTACCTCCGCTCCCTTGAGTACTTACTAGGTGGCTGCTCAGGCACCCACAACTGAGCAGCTTCTCAATTTTTGGAAGTGGCGCAATGAAACCGAAGGCACGCTCAGCAAATATGAACACTGATGACGTGTGGCCTTGCAGCACGCTCAGGGCGGTTGATTGCCTGGCTGGGATGGGAGGATCAGCAACGTGTCGCCATTGGAGCAATACTCACACCTGATAGCAGGCTGTACACCACGTAGTTAGCAATAAGCGAGGCTTTCTGAGGGTACTATAGGGACTTATATGCAGCCCCTGTACCATCATCTCTGTCCCATGACCACGATTTCTTTGGTCCCCTTCAGCTAGCACGGCTTAACGCCTTACAGAGGACTGAGTTGGATGAGCCATTGCAACTAGAGGAGATACGCATGGCCGTTGTCCTGATCACGTAAACCTCAGGCACGGACGGCTTGCCAATTAAATACTATGCCTCTTTTGTGGCACAGACTTCACAGCGCCTCCTGAATGTCTTTGTGGAGGCTAAAGTGCACAGGCATCTCCTGGACTTTCTACCCGAAGCCCTGAACATAGTCTTACCTAAATCTAGCAGAGACCTGCAGGACATGTTATCATATTGCCCTTGTCATTGTTCAAGCTGGACTGCAAGATCCTGGGCAGGGTGCTGGCGAACTGCCTCATGCCTCTCACTCACCAGTTCATCCACACCAACAAATCTGGTTTCATACCATTACGCAGCACTTTCATCAACATCTACATGTAATTGCACCTCATGCATGGCACACCGCCGAGGCACTCAGTCAAGAGGTGATGTCACTGGATGTAGAGAAGGCATTTGACACCCTGGGGTGGGACTATCTTCTGATGGTCCTCGCCGAGGTGGGGTTTGGGCCGGGTTTCCTTTGATAGGTTCGTACCCTATACTCCAACCTCATTGCGAGAGAAAAGACGGGATAGGTTATATCGTACAGGGCAGATATTTGAAGGGGGACAAAACAGGGGTGGCCGCTGTCCCCTCTCCTGTCTGCATTAGCCATGGAGCCCATTGTCTGTCAGCTTTGCCGGTGGGCAAAGGAGTGGGGCATACGGGAACGGGATGTGCACCACATTATATCACTTTTTGCTGATGACGCTTTAAGTTTTGTTTGAGATGTGGATGTGTCGCTCCCTGGACCCATGCAAATTTTGGACACTTTAGGTGAGATTTCCAGGTTGTGTGTGAACTGGGATAAGTCGTGTGTGTTCCTTTTGGTGTGCAGACCACTGGTGAATTGGGTGGACCCTCACGGGACCCGCCAGTGGTGGTGCTATGACACCTTTAAATATTTAGGTATACAAGTTTATAACACTGAAAAAGACTTCAAGGAGGGAAATATAGAAAGGCTGTCTGCTCCATGCATTGGTCCCTACCTTTCTGGTGCTCGCTACCTATACCTGGCATTGTAGTAATTTCCAAAATGTTGGTCCTTCCCCGACTGCTGTACTTCTTCGTGCCCCTCCCAATTATGCACCCTGGAGCTTCTTTTGTGAACTGAAAGGACTATTGCTCAAACTGATATGGGCCTCCTTGCAAGTGATACAATGCCCACTCATGAAGGGTGGTTTGGGGGCTATATTATGCCACAGCACAGCTACAATGGCCGATGACATGGTTATGCAACTCAAGCCACCCCAAATCCATCTTGGTACGCGCACTGCTGAAGGATGTGACTACTTTCACCAACCTAGCCGATTCTGTACCCCAGGCACAACCTGTGTTGCAGAAAATCCTCTGGAAACAAAGAAAAAAGACAGGTGAGAGCATTAGGCCACACAAGTGTGCATGGTATACGTGCACAAGTACGGGCAGGGACACCAACAAGACAGCCCTGACAAAGGCCCGAGACCCGATAGGGCTCACAGCGAGGGCCGAAACATGTTGGCCTCAAGATGAAGGTGTACTTGAATAATTGTTTTTCAATAGAACCTTCCAATTTCACATTTTTATCCATCCCCCCAGTACCCCTCTAATAAAGTAAAACCTTTGGGTATGCCTTGAGGTATTTTTAATATATCACTTTTCTGGGTCCATGCTTATCCAGTTTGCTTTATCTAGTAACTCTCATTTCCATCAATGGTTGAGTCCACCCTGGTAGTATCATCTTACCAGGGTGTGGATAGGTGCCAATGATGAAGCATGTCACAATAAGTGAGTGAGGCGTCTACTCCAATATCTTTTGATACCCCCTCAAGGGTAAGAACTAAGCAGAGAGAACACCCAACATCCTGATAAGAGTAGGGAACCTGATGTATTCCCTTAAGAATCTCTAAGTAATCAGTTGCTTGTGTGTGTGTTAATTACAACCTGAGTTTCAACAGATGCCAGTGGCGCATACTTGTTAGTGCAGGTATGTGCACACCAACAACACCATGCTTCCATACTCCCTGGAAATTATCATCTGGGGCACACGACGATATGCAGGGCAACTCAACTGCCTGATTCAGCTCCCTGGTGAGATGCGGAGCTCATGCTGGTAGTTAACCTTTATAACTGGCCATGCTTGCACCCTTTCAAGATCTGTTGGAGTCACACGGCTTGCATACTGGACAGTTCCTAATGCAACGAATACTCAAGGATGTTATCCAGGAGACGTGGAAGTCGACTGACTCCAAACCCCCCCATTTCCTCATCGCCACATGCCTTCTTGTTGGCTACAAGCACGCATTATGCCATCATGACCTTGCACACAGCACTTCACATTCCTCCAGCAGATCATGCAGTGAGGGTGCATGCCCGATGGGATGCAGTACTCCAAAAACCACTGACTGATAGGTCCTGGTCCTGCGCCCTCCAGATGACGAAGAGCGTATCTTATAATCCTAGGTTTTGCTACACACAATTCAACTTCACACACTACACTTGTCTCTCTATGCACCGCATCCAATGTATGCTCCCGCCACTCTGCCCGAATACCCTTGATGAAAACTTCGGAGTTCCGATTTCTTTCACAGGATGTCAAAGCACACCCTTTCAGGCATGCCCGAATCGTGCCTCCTGGAACTCCGCACCTTAGAACGAAGGGAGATAAAACACACACCTTTTCAGAGAGGTGGTTTTTGTATTTTTTAAAGACAGAATCGCTATGGCATTGAAATTGCCTGCACCCCCATACATGCAATGGTGGCGCAGTAGCTTGCTGACATGGAGCAGGGCAGAAACACATATGCTAATACTGCTTCGCATGAGAGGCAACTCCCAAACAGGAGGCGAATGCTGGGAAACTTTCCTACTTACGGTGGAGTCTAAAACCGATGAGGGTCCCCCGTGAACGGTAATTGTGTTTTTCACACTGTTCAGGTCTAGATTGATGGGCACCATTGGTGTCATCCTGCAACAGATGACATGTCACTTGTTGAGTCATTCCCGCCTGTCATACATACAATCTTGCTACGCACGACTGCCCTGGGGCACACTCCCGATTAAGGGCTACGTGTGGGTGTCAAGAAGCGCATATTCACAAGACACATACACCTGCTGCCACCTCCTGGGTTGTACACATGAAGTGGGGCTGTCCGACACCATCAACATTAGGTTACATCTATTAGGCATGACACTCTCACATAGTGGCAGGGATTACCGGACGTGGTAGGGTAGCAGCATAAATAACCACACATGAAGGATGACTGGTAGGATATTGTAGAGATCGCTTAATGTTTGCTTCATTGATTATTATTCACTGTTCCTATGGCATGCTTCCCCTGCATATTGATGTAACCCTGTCAGAAGTAATTGATAAGGACACTCCGATCTCTTACCATGTGGTAGGGATGAGCACGCCTGTCAACCCTTTGTTATTGACTCAGTAGCACCAAAATTATGATGCGAGAGTGCCACTAATGTACAATGTTTTGCAACAGAAAAAGCTGTCAATAAAAGTATTTGAGAAAAAAAATGACACCAAAATAACAAAAATCCAAAAGAAGAAGTAGAGATGTGATATTTTATAAGTCTGAATAGCTCCAAGAAGCACAAAAGTCCAATGATAGTCAATGGTCTTTTGCAGACCAGGACCTACGAATAATTTGAGGCTGGTCACAATGGAGTGTGCATCAGATACACCAACCAATATTGTCATAACCAAAGATTTTAACTTCTGACTTAGTTCTTTAAATCCCCATCCACCACAGACGTACCCTTCTACACCCCAGGACTTCAGGGATAGACAGGTAGAGACTCACAGGGTTTCAGGCAGCAGAGGACAACAGCAATGCCCAGTCCAAGTTCAGTTGCCACTGGTCAGCCGAACAGTTGAAAGAAAGACCTTGTGTAGCTTGTTGCTTGCCAGCACCCCCATAGGAGGTCAGCCTTGGAGTCCACTTATTCATCCTGGGTACCAGAGAGAGCAGATCCTGTCCCTCAGGGCTTCTTCTAGGTCACAGACAGCTAGTTCAGTTCTCTTCTGATCTTGTACAGGTCAAGTGTTCTGAAGTGGGTGCCTGGAGGTGCCACATTTATTTCTGACACCAGCTTGTGAGTGGGAATGATACTTAGACACATACCCTAACCAATGAGGTAAATGTTCCTGGGGTAAACTCTACCCACTTTGGGCATTTTCACGGTGGTGAAAGTTTACTGTGGTAATCCTAGCTTCCTCCCATATCTAAAACTAAAATCCACTTTAAGGCAGCCACTCTTTACACAACAAATCCAGTGACAGACATCTAGTAGGACAAAAGAAGGATTTTTCAGCAACCAGAGAGGGAATACACAAAAAGTTTCTTGCCATTGTGTTTTCAAACTTTCAAGTGCTCCTTAAGTGTTATGTGTGAACCAACAGACCTATTATGTATAGGATTTGAAGCTCAAGCATGATTTGACACCGTAATGTCAAAAAGGGTGCTTACAGCCCGCACCCTTCTGCTGAACTCAAAGGAGGCCTCCCTGACCATTCAGGTCAGCCTGTCCTTCACAGTGAGCTATTGTGCAGCTTCTAGGGAGAATGTCACTCCTCATTCACACCCTATTCAGAGCAAGTACAGGTTGGGGTATGCTGGAAAATTACAACAATTTTGCCTTCAGGAGCTTCAGACAGGTAAAAGGTAACTTTTAAAGCGTACTTTTCCTTAGAATTTATTAAACATCCAACTTCACCCTTGAATCGGATTTTAATAATTATTAGAAATAGTTGTTGAGTTATTTCGATAGCTAGTCCCATTCTCGAGATACAGTATTAGGATGTAATCTGTACTCTGGTTTTCTAGAAAGGACAGGTAGGCCTGCCACAGTAAAAATAGCTTTTTGGAGCTAGTCACTGTAAGGAAATTTTAACATCAAATTTCAACATATCCTACGTTTAAATACCATGCAACCACCTTGTGGGTACAAGACCTACACAGGGCTGACATTAATATTTAAATGGAGGATCATACCTGTCAAAACAGTTTATTTCAACAGGTCACTGCTACTGTCAGGCAACACAGTCTAGGCCTGAAGCCATGTTTGCTCTGCCACTGTAACGAATGGCACAATAGGAACTGCAGTCTACTAGTGGCATTTAACTCCCAAGCCCTGGGTACACCTTGTGCCATATACTAGGAACTTATGGGTAAATTCAGTATTCCAACTAGAATTATGTAAATTCAACCATGTTTAAAGGGGGAGCACGTGCACTTTACAACTGATTAGTATGGATAAAGTGCGCAGGGTTCTCAAGGCATCAAAAATATTGGGCCCAGCAAAAGACAAAACATCTAAGGTGACCACACAGAAAAGTTAAATTTCCTTTACCCGTGATACACCAATACACACACACACCCTTGCACCATTTTCAGTCTCCCGATCTTGAGACCTTGCGACGTATCGCAACTAAAATTAAATCAGGCTCACCTGCCGATCGTGCCCACCGAGGATTTTTAAACTTGCTCTCCCAGCGATTGAGGAAGAAATCCTCGCCTTGATGAACCTCTTGCTGGAAACTGGGAAAGTTCCCAGACAGTTCAAAGAAGCTAGAGTAATCCCCCTTCTTAAAAAGACAGGAGCTGACACCTCTAATATGAAGAATTTCAGACCCATATCCCAGCTTCCTTTCCTGGCAAAAATTATGGAGGAACATGTCCTCCAAACTCTCTCCAGATTCATGGAGGACCATCAACTGCTTGGGGATAGGCAGGCTGGCTTCAGGGCTCACCACAGTATGGAGCTTGTGATGCTATCTGTACTGGATGAAATTAGGATTAAAGCAGATAACAAGAAGCCATGTGTCCTAGTCCTCCTAGACCTGTCGGCAGCGTTCGACACGGTCAACCACTCACAACTCTTGGACAGAATAAAAGACATCGGCATCGGAGGGTCTATCCTCCAATGGATCAAGTCATTTCTGACAGATCGCACCTAAAAAATTCAGATGGGGGACTGGGTGTCACAGAGGGGGTCTATCCCCTGTGGAGTTCCACAGGGGTTGGCACTATCCCCCCTCCTGTTCAACATATACCTCAGACCCCTGATAAAGGATCTTGCCTTGATGAATTGCCAGGTTTTCAACTATGCGGACGATACGCAAATCATTGTCCAAATAGATAACAGCCCTCAAGCCCACTCTCGGGTAAAAGACATTTTGAGATTTGTGGTCAGATGGATGACCGCCAACTCACTCAAGATTAACCCAGACAAAACGGAGGTGTTGGCTGTCACTAATGACAGCAATCCCTGGAACTCCCATTTCTGGCCGTAAGAGCTGGGTGTTACCCCAGCCCCAGCTTTGGTGGTGAAAAGTCTGGGAATCAAGATAGATGTCAAACTCTCCCTGGCCAATCAAATCACCACAGTTTTCGGAACCTGTGTGAGCCTACTCAGGCAGCTGAGGAGACTGTCCCCTATCCTCTCCTTTTCAACGATGAGAACAGTGGTGGCGCCCTGATCCTGGCCCGGCTTGACTACGAGAATTCGCTCTATATCAGATTACCGGACTCATTGCTGCACAGACTCCAGGTGGTGATGAATGATGCGGCCAGGCTGATCTTCAAACTACCCAGGCACACTCGGGCTTCACCCCTAATGCAACACTTGCATTGGCCACCCATCAAGCAGAGGGCCAAATTTAAAGGCCTCTGCATTACACATAAGGCCTTGTTTGGGCAAGTGCCCAATTACATCAAGAAACGCATGGAGAAATATACCCCTTGTCGCGCACTAAGGTCCTCCACGGAGGGCCTTCTAAAATGCCCATGATTTCATTACTCTTCTAAAGGTGGTCGAGCCTTCTCAGCCCTTATGCCGCAACTCTGGAACAGGCTGCCAGGTCAGCTTCATTCTGAAAGCTGCCTTCTGCCTTTTAGGAAGAAACTAAAGACCCTTTTATTCACAGAAGCCTGGGCATAATACTCCCTTTTGCGACACAGCCCCTCCTGGAACTTCCGTAGATCTGCTCACAGCGCTTAGAGACCTGCAAGTATTAAGTGCTCTATAAACTAAAATTAACAATAACAATAACAACAATTATGCAAGGGTGGGTGCAATCTCTAATGGATAGGTTTTAAAATGTACTGTACATGCAAAGCTGAAAAAATAAGGAGATATTAAACATTTCTCATGGTTATGCCTGGCTTGTGGAGGTGCAAGGCTTTTGGTGCAAATCCCTGTCTACCAATGTTAGTAGATATAGATTTGCATCAAAACCGATGGGTGGTTGCATGGGTGCACTCATGTACCGCCCACTGCACTCCTCCTCAAATCAAAGAAATGTATTGTAGCCCAAAGCACAAATTTGTTTCATTTTTGGGAACGTTCAAATGAAAATCCAGATTTGCGTTTGATAGTAAATCCCATCCCAACACTTTGCAGCGACTTTGCAGATCTTTTGTGATGCAAACCAGGCACAATGCATTTGAAAATCTGAGTCCCAATGTTTTAATTCAATCCGCATGGTACATTGCGTCAACAGACTCACTCTGGGGCAATTTGGCTAATTGCTGCAGATACTCCGGGGCATATGTACAAGCCCCTAGAGCCACCACTGCGTACGTTTTTTGATGCTCCAGTGGCGGTGTGTCCTCGACCATATTTAAAAAGTGACATTAAGCCACTTTCTGTGACTCAATGCCACTGTAAATATGCTACCCTTTCACGTAGGTATCTGCGTGAAAGGGGCGTGCAATGGGTGTTGCTGTGGCCGTCCACTGCAACACCCATTGCTTGTTAACGCTGCTCCAGATTTACAAGGACGTGTAAATCTGTGGCAGTGCCAAAAACTAATGCCATGCAAGAGCAGGCATTAGAATGGTGCACAAGGAAAATTGCTTTTATTTTTCTTCATTTTTGCTTTTGCTACGTGTGCTGCATTATGCAGCACACATAGAAAGAGCAAATACCATTAATGATTGTTTATGTGCAGGAAGGCATCCCTTCATACATATACAGATTCATTAGATAATGACGATTTGCTACTTCTATGTGTGGTGCAGAACACAGCACACATTGAAGTAACAAATAGCCATTATGGATTGATTATGTGCAGGAAGGGACAACTTCCTGCACATAAACAATCACTCCCTGCAACGCAGGCACCCTTGAACTATGGTGCAAGTGTGCCTGCATTGGCGCCAGGCAGCACAGTTTAGCGCCAGTGCTATGGAAAACTCAGAGGTGCGCTGTATTTTAGTAAATAGGGTGCACCCATGCATTTTGAAAATGTTGGATTGCAGCGCTGCCAAATTTGGAGCAGCTCCGCATTCCAACATTTTCTTGTACATTTGCCCGTCTGTTTGGTACTTTTATACAATTGAGAAAAAAAATAGTCATACCTCAATGGAAAATTCTAAAAGCACCTCAGAAAAAAGATATATGGCCCGATTACGACTTTGGCGCAGTAACGATGGCGCGAAGCCACCTGCGCTGCGCCAAAGCCATGAAAGCACCTCCAACTTTATTACGTGTTGCAAATGTGCAACTCGTAATACAGTCAGCCGTTCTTTTGCCTTTCCCATGGTGATGCCTTGAAAACAGGCACAACAATGGTAACGGACAAAAAGTCCCAGCACGGCATGGATGGTGACATCCATGCCGTGCTGGAACTAGGAGGATTACAGACAGTGGGGCACATGTTGTGCCCTCTGAATGTATCCCCATGGCGTGTTCTTGCAACGCCACCTTTTTATGACGGGGCTCTGCCTTGAAAAGGCAGGCAGTGCAAGAACTCAAGATATGCTGAGCGGGACAGCGCCACTCCCTGCTCAGCATATAACGTTGTGGCGCTCCTGCGCCAACGGCAGGGAACAACTGTTTCCTGGTGCAGGAGGCGGTCCACTGCCAATACAGTGCATTAGATGAAGTAGAAATCCTCTCTCTGCAATAGTAGAAGTTTGGAATCATGAATTAAGATGGCAGAGTGCATGCCGTCCAATTATAAATATCTACTGCAGATGACAATACCTTTGTGAAAATCCATTTGCTTAGGATGTGTGACTCTGGCCAAATGCCACCTATTGCAGTCTTATGCAAATGAATACCACTAATATTTCTGAAAGCGTTCCAACCTGTAATGTAAGCTGATGTCAGAAATAGTCATCCATTTTAAAGCATTAGATCTTTGTTCAGTGGCGACCTGCCGGCATATCAATGCAGGGGTTGAGGCACTGGAATACCTATCATATACTTTGTCATACAAGGGGCCGCCGTACATTGTGGCAGATTTATGTTTCCTGGCGCAATCCCTGCAAATCAGCAGTGATGCGCCAGGAAAGATGCGTCACGCAAGTTTACCCTTGCGCCACCACCGATGCGCCGCATTTACAATGCAGCGCATCGTGGCGCAAGGATAAACAGATGCGTGACGCATCTGATGGTGTAAGGGCGGCGCATTGCTGGAGTCGTGTCGCAAGCACGACGCAACTCCAGCAATGTTTAGGGGCTGCCCATTCCTAACATGCTGCGTCATGCCTTACGCCTGCTTCAAGCAGGCGCAGGGTTTTGACGCAGCAGCGTCGGAAAAGTGACTCAGGGAAATCTTGTAGATTTCACTGCGTCACTTTTCCGAGGCTTTTTCCAATGGAACGCCCACACTGCATACATTAAACCTGACGCAGGTTTAATGTGGCGCAGGGCTTTACACCGTGACGCATCTCCATAGATGCGTCACGATGTAAATAGGGCGCAACGTGGCGCAGGGTTTACGCAGCCGCTGCGTCACAAAAGTGACGCAACGGCGGCGTAAAAGTGGCGCAAGTCTAACATAAATCTGCCCCATTGTGCTTACCCAAGTACCCTGGTGCTGCAACCTTCTTTAAAACCTTTAACTATTCTTGCATTTCAAATATGGGAGGGATTCATATACATGTGATTTAAGAACAGAGGATAACATTCGAATATCACATGCAGTTTATCATCAACCCAAAAGGACCATAAAGAGAACCAATCCAAACAGAAGTTATAGACGAGGAAACTGTTAACAGAGAGTACAGCACCGCTTCTTATTCCAATACTACTTAGTGCCTGCCAGGCTTGCGACGCCCATTGGGCTCAAAGGGCTTCAGCCCCCCACCGTCGTGAGGGTCAGCTCGGGCTGAGACAGCTTCCCGGGCTGGCCAGCGTCTTATTGCAGCCTCACCCGAGTTCTTCTCAGGTCTTTAAAAGACCATTTACTTGCTAATGGGGCTGTGTTGTGCTTTCATCCCTTAATAGAGCCCCTGCATCTCCAAACTGCCTATTGCTGGAAAAATTACCGCCCCCACCCCCCGAAACATTATTAGCCCCCCCCCGCCCCCCCCAAAAATGTGGCTCTTGTTGCGCCTCGGGTGCCTGCCCATTGTTGATCCCTACACCCTCAAGATTGGAAGAATCAGAAAGCCATCCTTGGTTTAGCCGTATCTCCTCACTGTTTTGTTGCCAAAATATGAGTATTCCGCTTTATTTTCAATACGTTGTGTTTGTAGGGTGGGGAGACGTGTTTTGCTGCGATAAAGGGATGGGGTCTTTATTTCAATTATTGGTCTGAATTAGGTCGAAAGGCAATGACAGGGTAGTGAGGCGCCTAAATGTGCTTGTTTTTGAAGGATTCGATTCTACAGTTGTACATAAAGGAAGAACTGCTGGGGTCAAGCATCTCATATTTCATTTTTGAAAGGACACTTTATGCAGTTGGCCACACGAAGGGGCAGATTTACAAGCCCCGTGCGCCACTTTTGTGCCGCCGTTGCGTCACTTTTGTGACGCAGCGGCGACACAAAGCTAGCGCCATGCTGCGACAGATTTACAACGTGACGCATCTAGGGAGATGAGTCACGTTGTATAGCCCTGCGCAACATTAAACCCGCGTCAGGTTTAATGTATGCAGGGTGGCCGTTACGTCGAAAAAAGCCTCGGAAAAGTGACGCAGTGAAATCTACAAGATTTCACTCAGTCACTTTTCCGACGCTGGTGCGTCAAATCCTTACACCTGTTTCAAGCAGGCGTAAGGCGTGACGCACCATGTTAGGGATAGGGCAGGGTGGAACAGTGCTAGAGTTGCGTCGCTCTTGCGACACAACTTCAGCACTGCGCCAACCTTACGCCAGCAGATGCGTCACGCATCTGCTTGTCCTTGCGCCATGATGCACCACATTGTAAATGCGGCGCATCTCCGGTGGCGCAAGGGCAAACTTGCGTGACGCATCTTCCCTGGCGCATCCCTGCTGATTTGCAGGGATGTGCCAGGGAACGTAAATCTGCCCCGAAGAACGTGAATTTGATGATCTGTAGCTGAGGTGTATGTGTGTGCGTGTGTTATATGTGTGTGAGAGTGTGCGTTTGTGTGTTTTTAGTTGTGATCGGAATAGCCTTACTTTGTTGTCTGGTTCTTTGGGAGGGTTGAGACGGATATCGATGGTCTGTGAGGGGCACACAGTATATTAGTTTGTTTTTTGAGAAGATATTTGTGCAGCTCACTTAAATAATGGGGGATTACTAGGAGGTCTATGGCTCGGTGGGAGTGCTCAAAATGTTGTTTTGTTTTTTTGTGATAATTTATGCATTTGATGACATGATGCAGAGGGATCATTCTGCGTCAGGTCTGTCACACGAAAGTGGCATTTGTGGGGGGATCGGGTGGCACCCAATATAGTTTGCATGAAATGTATGGGTTTAAGGTATAAATGAGGTCTAAGGATGAGCTACATGCATTTGGAAAGGCAGGACCTGGTGGGACCTGGACAGCCATTTTGCGGCCTCTGTGGAGGCTAAGGCCTTGGCTACAAGTGGCATGCTAAAGTATGACATCTGTGAAAACATTGTTTAGCATGGGGGTGAGAATTACAAATTGGAATTACAAGTGGGTCGGAGTTTTCTGGCCTTCCAGAATTATAATCTGATATGCATCCGAAGGTCAAACCTGCTGATATTAAACAGTTGAAAAAGTTCAGTAAATGAAAAGAAATGCTCACAAATCTGCATTTACATGCTACATTTTCACAGGGAAACCCATAATTGGCAATATATGTTACATCTGATAAATAACGAACCACAGGGTATTTATTTATTTATTTATTTTTCACATTTATAAAGCGCACTGTTACCCAAAGGTGTCCTGGCGCTGATTGACAGTGAGTGTATGAAACAAGTGATTAGTGTGAGAAGAGCCACGTCTTTAAGGCCCTCCTGAAGGACAAGAGGTCCGGCAGTTGTCTAAGGTGCAGTGGCAGGGAATTCCATGCCTTAGCTGCACCTAGGGAGAAACTCCTCCCACCCCAGCGAGCTTTCCTGACTCTGGGGATGACTACCAGACCCTGCTCTGCTGACCTCAGCAGTCTTTTAGGTCTGTGCCATTGAAAGAGTTGAGAAATGCAGTGGGGTCCCAGGCCATGCAGGGCCTTGAATGCTATGCAAAGAGATTTGAAGATAATTCTCTTGCGAACTGGTAGCCAGTGTAGTTTTACCAGATCCTGTGACACTGAGGCAAATTTAGGTGTGCCTGTGATCAGTCGGGCTGCCGCATTCTGCAAAGTTTGGAGTTTGTTGAGAAGCCCCTGTTGGGCATTCAACAATAAGCTGTTGCAGTAGTCTAGTCGTGACATCACTAGACCTATGACCACCGTCTTCTTGTATTCGTCAGCAAGAAAAGGCAAAACTTTCCGAATAGTTTTTAGGACGAAGTGAGTAGCTGAGGAGAGTGCATTGATTTGAGGTCTGAAGGACAGCAAATCGTCCATCAGAACGCCCAGATTTTTAACCTTCCAGACCGGGGCTGGGGGGGTGCCCATTTCCTCCGGCCACCAGCACGGGGACCAGAAGTTATCTCTGGACCCAAAAAGCAACACTTCGGTTTTAGCTGAATTAAGTTTAAGGCAGTTTTGCGTCATCCAATTACTGACTTCCCGCATACAGCCTCTGAATCTTTCTGCGGTGCTGTCTGTTTCCCCCGGTAGTACTGAAACTACTATCTGGGTATCATTCTTTATCGATGTAACTACCAACCAATACTATAGAGACAGGTTTAAGCTAAGAAAAAAGTTGAGTAATAGCGGAAAAGTTAAAAATGACAAAAGCCCTTGGAACAGGATGTGAGAGTCAACATGGCAGAGAAATCTCATATTCTCAGTGTTGCTATTGGTTACAGTTATTGGTTAGAGCTTAGAATTGAAATGGGTTAAGAAGTGAGAGGTCTGGAGTAGCACAATTGGTTTCAATTTAAAAGAGAGATTAGGATGGTGTTCAGAAATGATACAAATGAGTTTTTGAGCTCTCTGAAACATTCTAAAGAGACTGGAAGAGATGGACAGGAATTTGGAAAAGGTGACAAAACAACACAGTGGGAAGCAGTCAGATTGAAAAGAAACATGAACATGAGTCGGGTCAAAGGAGTTGTGTCAGCCAGAAAAAAAGTTCTGATGCTGAGAAAGAAATTAATTTGTTATATATTTTACAACTTTGCGGAGAAATCAAATATTTCTTGCGAGAAAATTCCTCTTTTTGTGTAGCCACCCACATTTGTGCCAACTTGACCTGAGGAAGAACAGAAGATGATTGGACCTGCTGTCTGTGACCTGTGTGGAGACCTGAGGGGATGGACCTACTACCACTTGTGCCCAGGACTGAGAAGTTGACACCAAGGACCAGTTGAGGGACCTCCTGTGTAGCTACAGGAACATAACAGTCCAGTTGACCTGCAATAACTGCACCCGGACAGTGCCTTGCTGGTAGCCTCTGCTGCAGTGAGTCCTGGCCCTAATTGCTGTCCTTAAGTTCATTGGAGCCTTAGAAGAGAAAATGAGAAACTACTCCAGCAAGTTTGAAATGTTTGAACTAAGACCCCCAGAGCATTAGCAGGACATCACAGCAAAGGTGTCCATTTAAAGAGGTTTTCATCAGATATACCTACAGACTTGCCCTGTTGTATTATTGTGACCTCCATAAAAACAAATAGGGCCAAAGGTAGAAATCAACACAGGGAAAAGTATCTGATCGATGAGAGGACTCCAGTAGATACAATGTTTTAATTTTCCCACTTAGATCTTTTCCACCAAAACTGTGAACCATCAACAGTGACTTCTAATTTGTACTTTTCTTTTTCTTGTTGTTTATTGCCCATTATTGGATTTTCGTTTTTGGTGTAATTTTTCTTTATAAATCTTTCTCTAATTTTAGAAATTGGCTGTGGAAATTGTATTGTGTTGTGTTTTATTAATTGGTACTGCTAAATAATTTCTATATTTCTGCTTAAATTAAGCCTGTCTATTCTATGCAATTGCTACCAGAAGTTGAACCAGGTTTTCTTTGGTGAACATATGTGTTGAACCTGACAAGATTTTGTACTTATTACTTAGAAATCACTCCCATCCTACCTAACTTATAACCAGATATCTTACATTTCTAGCTTATCATACAGCCTCACAATATTTGCAGAAGTGAAAACTCACAACTCTACTTACTCCTGCAGGGCAGGCAGACATAGACAGTCAAGCATAGAAATACAGAAACAGGGCTGGGTAGACTGACAGCAGATAATGGAAACACTTAAACCTACACAAGGAGACAGATTGGGGGCAGATAAATAAAAACATAGGGTGGGGAGGTGGAAACACTGTATGCAAAATTTCATTGTGTTGGTTTCACTAGTTTCTCCTGAGAAAAAGAAAACATATTTGATCAGTTTGAATGTGAAAATGTAAAATTCATGTTAGTGTTTAAAAATGTATCATTATAATGTTAAAGTTCAAAGGGTTCAAGTTGACAATTGAATTTAAGATAGTTTGAGTTCAGAAATTCAGAAATATAGACCTGAAAAATTAATTTCCAACTTACTACAGATAAGTCATACAGTTTGCAGATGAAATTGAAGGATAGTTTACAGATGATTGAAATAGCAAAGTATCATTTGACTGGGTGGCCCATTAAAGGGAACAGATTATTACAGATACACATCTTGGTACACAAGGGCACAAGTAATTGCAGACGTATTACTAACACAAGAAAGACAAAATGTGCCCAGCAGTATGCAATTACTCAAGGGCATACCAGTAGCAGGAGAACTTACAGGCACATACATCAATCTAGGATTTTACGAGTCCTTAATTGCGAATATTAAGGATTCACGATTAAGGACTCGCAAAATCCTATGCATGTAGGAATCGCTATAATAATAGTGATTCCTACATATTCCTTATTTGCGATTCGCAAATAGCGACTCGCAAACACGGAATAGCTTCCCATTCATTCCTATGGGCCTGGCCCATAGGAATGAATGGAAATTGTAAGCGCAATTTGCGAGTACCAATTGGTACTCGCAAATTGCTCATGCAATTTCAAGGGTGCAAGGGTGTCAAAAGGACACCCTGTTGCACCCCTGAAATAGCTCTGTGCACAAAAGTTGCGCACATACATGTCCCAAGGACATGTGTGTGTGTGTGTGTGTAACCTACAACTTTGCAAAATGCACTTTAGTGCATTTTCTAAAGGTTTTGCAAATTACCATGAAGTTCAACTTCATGGTAATTTGCGCCCCCTAGTAGCGAAATCACTACTTCAAAGTGGTTCTTGCATTGCATTTAAGGAATCACAAAATGCGATTCCTTAAATGCAATCGCAATTTGAGAACTCGCAATTAATTGCGAATTCTCAAATTGTGAGGGCCTTGACCCTTGATGCATCGCAAAAGCAAATTTTGCGATCGCAAACTGCCGATTTTTGCGAATCGCACCGTTTGCGATCGCAAAAAGCTTTGATGCATGAGCCAGTTAGGGTCTAATTTTGTTTTAAGGCAATCAGGGTTTAACTCCACCAGGGCGACAATGCAAACAACTCCATCGCCCTGATGGAGTTCCCACCTGCCAAATTTTGAGATGTCCGGTGTCTAAGCAGAAATCTCTAGCATTAGCAAGAACTGCTGTCAAGGTAGTTCCAGTCAATGCATTTTAAGTTTCATGGGTGTCTTCGACAGCGTGACAGAGCAGCACAGCAAACGTACAATGTTTTTTGTTTTATTTCTCCCCCAAAGAACTAAGGGGCACATGCATCATAGGTTTTTGCGAACACAAACGGTGAGATTCGCAAAAATCGTCCGTTTGCGCTCGCAAAAAGGCCTTTTGCGATTGCATTTAAGGAATCGCAGTTTGGGATTCTTCAATGCAATGCTAGAAGCACTTAGCAATAGCGAATTCGCTATTTGGGGTCGCAAAAGAATTGCTCTGGTCTGTATTTTGCAAAAACCTTGAAAAATGCACTTAAGTTCATTTTTCAAGGTTTCAGGTTACACACACGCATGCCCTTGGGGCATGTGTGTGCGCAACATGGGTTCACATCACAATTTCAGGGGTGCAACAGGGTGTTATTTTGACACCTTTGCCCCCTTGAAATTGCATATGCAATTTACAAGTACCTATTGGTAGTCGCAAATTGTGCATGCAATTTCCTATTCATTCCTATGTCCCTGTAGGCCCATAGGAATGAACGGGAAGCCATTTGCGAGTCGCAATTAAGGTATGTTTAGGAATCGCTATTTTTTTTTTTTTTTGTTTAAGAAGTTTTTATTGAATTTTCAGAGAAAAAGGAAAAGAAAAACAAATGATACAATAAACAAATATTCCAATATAGCGCCATAGAGAAATAATATATAAACGAAATTGGTTTACAATAACTAGGCAGACAAAAAAGGATCAATAATAGGGTAATTTAAGGAAGAGGCACTGGTAAATGGGATGGGAGGAAAAGGGGGGAAGAAAAGAGGAAAGACCAAAGAGAAGAGAGGGAAAGAGAAAAGAGAAAGCCAGAGAGAGAAGAAAATGAAAAGAAAATGAATTATCACATGGGAGGGTGTGAGGAAAGATAAGTAGTAAAAGGGAGCCAAAGAAGATCAGCTTTGATTTTTTGGGAAACAGAAGAGGAGGAAACGGAAGCAATCCTATGTTCTTCACAAATAAAATTCCACCAAGTAATTGACGACAGTTTAGAATTGTCTTTCCATGCAGACAGGATCACTTTAAAAGCTAATGCAATAAAAAGATCAAATAACCTAGAACTAGGTAAAACAGTTTCCATATCAGGAGCTAAAGAACCTAAAAAGATATTTACAAAAGTTAAGGTTGCATTAAAGTTGAAAACTGACATGCATACATTCCAAATTGAATTCCAAAAAGATAAAACAGATGCACATTCATATATCTGATGAACTAATGTACCAGTTTCGGTAGAGCAGGACCAGCAAAGAGGAGAGGATGTAGGGGAAAACTTACAAATAGCAACAGGAGTAATAATGGCTCTATGATACAGAAAAAACAGAGATTGGGTTATCCTGGCTGCAGCCGAAACTTTAAATAATTTCGACCATAATTTGTCCCAACTATCAATAGAAAGAGAGATGGATAGGTCCATTTCCCATGCACTCTCAATGTTGGACTTAGAACGAACATTGGCATTAGATAACAATAACTTATAAACAGTGGCAGCTTTAAGTTTATGCGCTGGGAATAGAGAGTATAATGGTGAAGAGGGTATTAAAGGAGGTGAAACTGGTGGGAGAGAGTAAGTAGCTAATTGGGTTTGTATAGCATTAGAGATAATAATGTATTCCTTGTAAAAGGAGTCAGGTAGCTGATATCGTGTCTGTAGTTCTTGGAAGGAGATGGTAGAAAACCCATTCAAAAACTGATGCACAAAAAAGATCTCCTTTTCCTTCCAGTATTTGTAATAGAAAGATCTACCTTTATATTTAAGAAATTTGTTATACCATAGGGTGGAGATTAAAAAACATTGGATAGGGGATAGATCTTTAAGAAATGTATTGTACAGCAATTCACGGGAGTATTTTAATACAGGGCTTTTAGACAAAAAGGTGCAGTTGGACATAAATGTAACATGCTGAAACTGAAACTCTTTTAGAAGCGACCGCTCAAAGATAATCCAACGAGGAATAGGCGTATCCCCGAAATCGAAGGCCAATGAGAAAGATTGTTTAATCAAGAAAGCAGAGTGGTATATTTTAAAATTAGGGAAGCGCACTCCCCCCTCTTCTTTGGGGCGAATAAGTTTGTTCAAAGCAATGCGGGAGTGCTTATTGTTCCATAAAAATGTAATACATAGAGAGTTTAATTGGGAAAAGAATGTGTTAGGGATTTTGACAGGGAGCATAGAAACCGTGTAAAGGATATGAGGAGTGACCATCATCTTAATAGTATCTAGTCTACCCCACCATGATAAAAATAGGGGGGACCACACGAGGAGAAGAGATTTCAATTTATTCATTAGTGCGTTAAAAGTAAATTTGATAGTATCCGCTATATTAGAGGCAAACCAAATACCAAGGTATTTAATTTTGGAGGGACACCATGCAAAGGCAGTGTCCGCAAACATAAATTGATAACATATCGAGTTTAAAGGGAGAACCTCTGTTTTAGATAGGTTAAGTTTGTACCCAGAAATGGAAGAGTAAAGGCAGACTTCCTCTAAAAAAGGGGGAAGGGATTCACTAGGATTGGACATGTATACCAATATATCATCCGCGTAGGCAGATATTTTAGTTTCAACAGAAGCAGAGGCAAAACCTTTAATTTTGGGATTGGTTCTGATACGCTCAAGGAAGGGTTCCAAACACAGGATAAAAAGTAATGGGGAGAGAGGACAACCTTGTCTGGTGCCTCTAGATAGGGGAAAAAATTGAGAAAATTGGTTATTAACAAAAATACTAGCCCTCGGACATGAGTATAAAAGTTTAATAAAAGAAATAAAGTTAGGGCCAAATCCAAACCATTGTAGTGTGTGAAACATAAACTGCCAATTTATACGATCGAATGCTTTTTCAGCATCCAGGGACAAAGCAGCCAGAGGATCTTTATAATTTTTACCATGGGACAGGATGTTCATGAACATTCTAGCATTATCGGAAGCCAATCTACCTTTGACAAAACCCACCTGGTCAGTCTTGATCAGAAGGGGTATGATAGAATCAAGCCGAGACGCAATAATCTTAGCGAAGATCTTGCAGTCGTAATTGATTAGGGAGATTGGGCGAAAATTTTTACAAAAAGAGTGGTCCTTATCAGGCTTAGGGATAATGATGATCAAGGCATCCATAAAGGAGCCAGATGCTTTCGCATCAGTAATGAAGGAATTAAACAGCTGCAATAATTTAGGGGCAAACAAAGATTTGAAAGTACAATAAAACTCCACCGGTAGTCCGTCCGGACCAGGGGCTTTTGACTTCTTTAAAGCTTGTAGGGCAGTAAGTATCTCTTGTAAAGTAATATCCGCCTCTAAAGCGGAAAACTCAGCATTCAGAGACGGGGGAGCAGGGAGTCCAGAAAAAAACTTATCAAGGTTGTGAGAGGAGGGGAATGTGTCATCTGAATAAAGAGAACGATAATAGTCATGAAAGACCGCTGCAATTTCTTCATCAGAGGACACCAGATTATTGGAGGATTCATCCATGATCGGACCAATGGTCTTACGTTCAGAGCGAATTTTTAAGTAGTTCGCTAGCATTTTACCTGCTTTATTTTGCCCTCCGTGAAATTTAGACTTAATTCTAAGTAAAACATTGCAAGCATCAACAGTCGCAATTTTGTTAAGGTTGGTTTTGGCTGTAATTAAATTCTTAAGTGAGTCAGCATTTTTGGAGGAGAAATAGTCATGTTCTAATTTTTTAAGCTGTTGTAATTGGTCCTCATACTTTTTCACATTGGCCTTCTTTTTCCGGGACACAAAGGAAATAGTGAAAGCACGGAGAGCCGCCTTAAAAGCATCCCAGTTGTTAGGAATGGAAGTGTCTGATGGGTTGTTGAAGGTAAAAAATTCATTAATAAAGGAGGTGGCCTCTGTAAGATAAGCTGTATCCGATAACAGGTGAGTGTTAAACTTCCAGCGATTAAATTTGGTGGAGGTAAGTGAAAGGTCAAAAACAGCATAGACAGGGGCATGATCTGAGATAAAGATAGAGCCAATTTCAGATTTTTGGATAGATGGAAGAAGGGATTTGCTAACCAAGATATAATCAATTCTGGATCGGGTTTGGTGTACATTAGAAAAGAACGTATATTCCAACATATCAGGGTTACAGGTTCTCCAGACGTCATACATTGGGCGAGAGGCAATGGCCGATTGAAAGGATTTATGGGTCTTATCCGGTTGAAATTTGTACTTTGATAAGCGATCCGAAAAAGGATCCAACCACTGATTAAAGTCGCCTGCTACAATAATATTAGGACAGTCAGCAGTGGAGAGGAGAATTTTGATATCATTCCAGAATTTTGGATCCGGTTTCACAGGGCCATAAATGTTTAACAAAACTAGCGTTTTATTGTATAAAACAATCTTGGCCATTACCCATCGACCTGCATCATCATTTTGAGAAGAAATAATTTGCACAGATAAAGTTTTGTGGAACAGTATGGCAACCCCCCCTTTTTTGTTAACAGCAGGAGAAAAAACAACTTGGCCTACCCACTGCCTTTTTAATTTCAGCGACTCGACATCATTACGAGTTTCTTGAAGAAAGGAAATTTGAGAGTTGAGTTTAGATAAATGAGAAATTACCTTTTGTCTTTTAACAGGATTTCCAAGACCACGGACGTTCCACGTAACAAAATTACACATATGCGAGGGTCAGGGGAATGAGATACACATGATGAGGAAAAACTTCAAAGACAAAACGACACTGGAAGACAAAATGCGCATAGAGGTTACAAAAGGAAGCAACAAAACATAAAACCACATTACTAAGAAAAATCAACAAGCCTTTGGCAATGTAATAAATAAAGAGAGGTCTGAAAGCGCCACAGTCAAGGAGAAATGAGGGGAAAAAAGTAAAGAGGAAACATGGGAAATCCCGAAAGGGGAAAAGATTGACGCACCAACCAAAGGAAGACTGAAGTAAGAAAGTGTGAGAAAGAGCAGGGGAAGGAAAGAGGGTAAGCAGACGTAGAGAGTATAGGAAAGCAAAGAGGGAAAACAGGTCAAGGAAAAGAGTCCAGACCTGAAAGACATCAATAAAAAAGTGAAGTTGGAGCGTGATGAGACCGGAGAGAAGACAGCGGTATATACCACATGGATAAAATTGGAGGCAGGAGTAAAACCTGGTAATTGTACGAAAGGAGCAAAGAAAAAACGATATGAGGGAAAGAAGAAAGAATTGAACAGGTAAGAGCCAATAACGAAGAAGAAGAAGCGTGTTTAGCAAACATACAATAAGCAATAGAGCATGCGGAAAACTATATATACGAAGTATCTAAGGTAACCAGAAAAAAGCTGTTAAGAACACCACACTAAAGCAGCAATAAGAAGAAGCACTCAGTGATTTGTGTCCATATTCCGAGAAGAGATGTTTTTAAGAAACAGTTTCAATTTTCCCGGGTCATCAAAGGACCTTGTCTGGCCGTCGTGGGTGATCTTGCAGATGGAGGGATGGAGTATGCCATACTGGACGTTCAAGTGTCTCATTTGTGGACGCAGTGCAAGGAATTCTTTGCGTCGAGCGTTGGTCGCATTAGAGACATCTTGTGAGATAAAGATATTGTGTCCAGACCACGATAGGTGACGTTTAAGTTTAGCTGCTTTAAGTACAGTCATAAGTTCTGTGAACTCCAGAAAAAGCATGATAATACCACGAGGTTTGGTGGAATTCGGTTGAAGGCGACCTAAGCGGTGAGCTCTCTGTATATTCAAGGGTGTGGATGACTGAAGGCCCAAGAGATCATGAAGGAATTTTCGAAGGAAAAGCAACATATCAGGACCCTCAATATTCTCTGGCAAGCCAAAAAGACGGAGGTTATTCCTTCGATTACGATTCTCCAAGTCCTCAGTATGGAGCTTTAGTTTGAGAATCTCTTGTTCCAATAACGGTATTTTTGTGGCAACATCTTGAACGTCACTGACGCGCTGTTCTAACTCAGTCACCCTACCTTCCATGACAATCCATCGGTCCTCTATTTGTTGTAATTTTTCGTTAGTGGCGACCATAAAGGGTTGAAGACCACGCACTTCCTCTAGTATATTATCTAGAATTGGGCTTTGTGACGAAAGAATAGGTGAAGGCGGGTCATTCTTCTGCCTTTTGGGCTTTGCGCCAGAAAAAGACGGTTTACTTGGAGGATGAGAGTCACTAGACATCTTGGCAATTTGACTAGACACCTTCTTGGCGGGGAAAAGTATGCGGAATTTTCTCATACGTTGTAAAATTTGACGAAGAGTCTCATAAAGCCATTACAGCATCACCTTAGAACAAATAACATAAATAAAGCTGTAACGCATCCAGCCTGTATCTCTGAAAATACCGGAACATAGGGGTTAATCACGGCTCCTCTGAAGAAAAGACAAAGTTATGAAACCTTCTCCTGAAAGAAAAACGGTACAGAACAAGCATGGCCAGGGGATAGTGGCAGCTGTTGAACTTAGAACAAACTCCCTCTCGGAGAAAAATGAAGCAGTAAAGCATCAAAGCATGACTGGATCCAGGAAATGCGTGCGCGGTGCTGCAGGAATAAGATACGGGCGCCTCGATACAAAATGGCGGCCGTCGAGTATTACCTCAGGAAATCAAACCGTCACGTCTCCGGGTGATAGGAATGATAAAAACAGCCGACAAAGGGCAATTCCGGATCACGACATGTTCCGCTGGCAAATTCTTCTGGAGACAGCAACCGCAACTCGCTGGGAAGCCTTCCACACAGCTACATAGCACCGCGTCCAAGCGGAGCTAACGGAGATCCGCCATCTTCCCTCGGCGTCCAAGCCACGCCCCTAGGAATCGCTATTTTAATAGCGATTCCTACATGCATAGGCTTTTGAGAGTCCTTAATTGCGATTCCTTAATAAGCGCAATTAAGGACTCGCAAAAGCTTTTCTTGATGCATGTGCCTGTAAGTAGATTATGTCAAAATTGCAGGGGAGAATGGGACGCACCAATAGCTAGGCAGGGGCGAAGTTGTCAGTTACTTACACCATTACCAATACTTATTTTTGGCTGGCAGGCTGTAACTAGGGAAAGGCCCAAATAAGTAATATTATTTGAAATCATTTAATTACAATAATCAGTATGGTGCGGTTTTAAGTGGGTTTCTGTGTCTTTTTGGTTCAGTAGAGGTTGATTCCTGTCTCTAGTGAATAGGAGATTTAGGTTGTTCAAGATGGCGGCCATATTTGATTTAAAGATATCTGAATGCAACATGAGTGGAGGTCTGTTTCTGGACCTCTTGCCAGTATGGAGGCATTTCTTATTTATTTTGAGAGTCATACATTATATTGTATCTGCTCGATTATAGCATAGGTTTCGGTGATATAATAATGTGTTCGTAACCTGATGACTGGGTGCACCGTTATTGTTTTTCTTCTTCTAACATGCAACCAGGTGTATTCTGCCTTTTTTCCAAGCCATTTGGACTGGATTTGTATGCACAACTTTTGCATCAAGTGAGTTCAGTTCTTTGCACAACTTTTGCACCAAGTGATTTCAGTTATTTGCAGGCTGTGGACATTTAAAGTGTGCCTTGTGTTTAGGGGACTTCTTTGAGCATTGACTCATATTGATTTAGAGGAATGCAATTGAATGCACACCACAGGTGAAAAGGATGGTAGTTAGGGATGGCTGTCATAGGGAACATTTGGAGAGATAGAGGCCGTACATTTCCTCAATTTCTTATTTACTCATTCACATATTTCTATTGCAGGTCATGTACAAGAGGTGGCGACATGTCTCATGGTAATAATCATGAGGGAGTGCACCATCTGGCACACAGAAAGCCAAATATAAAAAGTTGTTATAAATTTGGTGCGTTCTCACCCTTTTGACTGGTTTGCGATTTTCACAAAGCTTATAGGTGCACCTATATATATTTTATATGCGTTGGTATCCTGGCACTATGGTCGGCATGACAGGACTTGTTAGAATTTAGAGTATATAATTACTGAAAAGAAGGTGAGATTTTCCTAATATGCAGAGGGCTTTTATGGGTTTCATTGTGATGTCTAGATGCTGAACAACATTATATTATTCTTCAGGCCCAGTCTCCCAGTGATTCACTCATATTTATTGAAGTTTTTTTATGTGAAAGCAGTGATGGAGCGGTTACATTTACATATTAAAGACGAGCAAAAACGGGACATGACACCTTTTGAGAGAAAATAAATAAACCTGCTTCAACTATACATTATAGAAAAGATGATGACAATAAAGAATTTTAGTTACTGCATCGTAAAAGCAGAAAAAGAGTAGTTTAGATGATATCGTTCATATAAGTAACATAGGTTGTGATTTACTAAAGAAAAGGAATCTTATTATATTAATGTGTGTAAGAAAACGAGTACATGATGAAGTTCTCACATTATTGAATTTACTTCTAATCGTTTTATATTTCATTTAAATATAGAAGACTAACATGAGATTTATGAAATGGTATAATTAATCTTGATTTGATAGTGAATTTTATCATTATAAACTTTGTAAATGATAACGTGTGCACAAAAATTGACAAGAGGTCAATTGACAAACAGGTGCTACACATTTGTATTTAAAGATGCATTTACGAAACTCTCAGAAAATGTTCTTCATTTATGTGAAAATAACAATTGCTTGTCTAACGTTAATGTCTAACTTTCAAATGTACACAGTGAATGCTGCCCACATTTATTTTTAAATAAATGGAGCTGTGACCTACTAGGCTGCTCAATGTTTCCCATCCCTAATTTATTGACTTTGGTATTCTGGGGAACTGTAAAACATATTTGAGTTTCTTCTTAAACCATTATGTATCATTACTGATACAATCGATTTGTGATTGTCAGCTGTGGGTAACATATCATCCATCATCTGTCATGCATTATCAACATGTCTACAGCAACATATTAGTAAAGACCTTTAACAAGCATACTTTTCCCATTTTCCCCATTTTACTTCAATTTTCTGTGAATAAATCCCATTGGTACAGAAGACACGGGGAGGTATGGCATATGGGAAAGCCAGGCAATTTGGTTATGGACTGGGACTCAAGTGAGATGCATGCACACTGGGAACAGGACAACACAGACATTGAGAGTAAGACCTAACGGAAGTCATTGTTATCTTCCAGAGTTCAATGACATTTGGATGTTTTCGCTCCACCTTAATTTGGGCAGGGTGACTGGCACTCTGACCAAGTGGTCCACTGGGGGACTGATTCCTGGGTCAAGGGTTTTTGATGGCAGAACTGAGGCTCCACCAAAGAAGCCTCTCAAGCTCTCCAGCCTTTAAAAAGGGTAGAGGAACTGCAAGGTTAGTGGGTGGGGAATAGATCCCTCACATCTGGCAGCCTCTAAATGAGACACCCTATTCTCTAAATTCACTAGTGAAGGCGTATATAGTTCTCAGTGTAGGATCAGATTTACAAACACATAGCCTGGAGTACAATTGCACCATCAGCAAATTGTGATCATGCACAGAGAAAATTACTTATATCTTAATTATTCACTTGTGAATTCAATCACAATTGTTTTAATTTCTATCACTATCTGGCCCTCTTGTGGAAATGATCTTCTCAAGGACAGTTTCAGCTACCTTCCTAACTACTTTTCTACATAGCCAACTTGCAATGCAACATGAAGACCTATGCCTTCCTGAAGGCGGAAGAAAACTGACTGCTATGGTGTCAGTTATAACAATTCCTCACATATTTATCTACAACATTAACAAGGATTTGATGTAGCCCTGCAGGAAACAATTTCCTGTATTTCTCCCTTTTCTGTCCTCATGTGATTGAAACTGCTAGATTGTGTCATTATTTTAAACCTAGAATATGAGCCAACATTGATATTCTTAAAGTTTCATACCATAAATTGACAATGTTTGGGTCTTTTATAAAGGACTGATAAATTTGGGAGCACTTGTGAACATTGATGAATTCCTGCATGTGTGACTGCAATCGCAACTGTAAAACTCCACTGCCTTTCCCTTCTTTTGTTTAATACATTTTGCACAGAGAGGAAATATTTCCAAATTTTCCTCCCACTACCCATCCTCGAGATAGTCAGCTTGGATTACAACATAGATACTCCACTTCTCACAAGACAGGTAGGAAACAGACATTTCCTGGTACTAAACTTCTGCTGTGTGGGTTCATTCTATGGAGAGTGAGAGTGCCAAGCAGGACCAAAGCAGTCAAGACCACCAGCCTCTCGTTTTTGTTTTCTTGCGTTGGGTGGCACTGGGGGGTGGGAACTAACATTCTTTTTACCAGTACGTTGTTGTTGGGCATTAACAGATGTGAACATCCTTCAGAAAGAGTGTTGATACTGCGAAAACGGCAGTAGCGCTATATTTAATACTTCTTTTTCGTAGTTCACCTGTTACATTGGTAGGTTCTTAACGCAGCGTTACAGCACAGGAGGCATCGCCTTGTGTAAGTGTAACAACTCTTTATAGTAACTGTACTGAAAGCACCGCAGATCTGCATGAATGTACAAGCTCTAATGCTTTATACACAGCCACGAGATTGGCTGTGGGTGACCCATTCACCTCTTGTACGGTTTCCCACCTGAATTTTAAATTCCAATACGGGACTCATTTTATTATAAATTCATACCCTTTTTTAATGTTTCGAAGCATTTTTTTCCCCAGAAATCTTTCCTTTTAGTTGCTTTTCTAATGCTAGTGCTGCTTAAGCTCTGAATAGGCTGCAATGCGTTTTTTCATGTCATTTTCACTTAAATTTATGGAAGTTCTATTACCGTTCCTGCTTGTTCGGTGTTTGAGAGGATGCATTTGAACAAAACCACTGGAGGGTCACAGGCGTTTTAAAAAATCTAAATCATTTATGTTTTTTTTTTGTGGCACATCATGTAAAGAAATGGACAAGAAATAAAAACTGCCACGAGTCACTTTCTCAAGTAGAAGCCACGTTACTTTAGAATTAAAGGACCTCTCGATTGTGCTTAGGAAATCATTTGCTGCCTTGCTCAAGAGGCTTCATGTAGTCCACAAAAAACATTCCCTATGAAAAGTTAAACATACAAACAAGACATACTGGTTCGATTTCTGTCAAAATATGCAAGATTGTGCTCCAGTTTCAATTATACACCGTAAAAAATTACAGTGTGAAAATTGCACAGGAAGTCCTTATTCAACACTTTGCTTTGCTCTTTCCATTTCTCTGAGTAAATCTGACGTTATAAGCATAACTGACTCCCAGAGGGCCTCTTAAATAATTTAAAGATGCTGAGCCTTATATTATACAGTGAAAAGATGCTGACATTATTGTAAATTACATTCTTCAACTTTGAAGTGCATTTTGCGACTTGGGCTTTTTTGAGGAGGGTGTTCTAGTATACAATATGCATATTATAAGCTTCATGTGCCTTTCTTCACTTGGCTCATTCTCCCACAGGTTCTGACTCAAAATAATTGCAAAAGGCAATTATTTTTCACTGTGTGCTATCTGTGAAGACATAAGCCAAAATGAATATATGGTTGGAAATGAAACATAACTCTGTTTTTTCTCAAATCAGTTTGCAATTTATGGACTCTATAGATGTTTGACGGGCTATTAGAATTGTAAGCTTTGTTGATGAGCATTTGTAAAACAAACATCCATAAGCCTCGTAGTAGTGCAATGTTCTATAAATGGCATACAACACATGTCGCATTCAAGTTTAACACACCAGTAAAAAGCATGATGTTTCTCGGCATGTTAATATGCACCACTGTATCAAAAACAAAGGAGAGGAATGCAACTTGACTAGTGGCTTTGTGATTGCTGATGAAAAGTGAATAAGGTGCCCCAGTCATAGTACTGTGTACAAAGATTGATAAAAGAAATCTGAAAATTCTGAATTCAAACTGACTTCCTGCAATGTTCATAGACAGGTTAGGGGATTCACAAAAATCTGAAGGTCTGTGCATGGAAATCTAGGCAAATCATAGCTTTCCAAACTTACCCCAAAAACTGTATTCCTACTCGAATGGGTTACATGTTGCTAGCATGCGCACCAACATCTGTGACCTTTTATTTGATTTCTACAGCTCTAATTTATTTAACAAGGTGGAGAAATCTCTAAACTTACACTCCAAGAAAGTATGGAGGTCACTTTTTTGAGAGTCACCAAAACAGAGAATCTCACACATTTTCCTAGCCCAAACTTCAGAAAGCAAATCTGCCATTTCATGTGTGGGGAAAATTAAGCAAATTCTGCATTCTGGGGCTCGGAATGGGGAATAAGATATGATAATACTCTATTTTACCCCTTTCTGAGGTGTGGAAATTGGAATGAAGAGATAATACTGCATGCACCTAGTAAATTCCAGAACCAACAATATTAGTATTCACAGTGTGGTATTTTAGGGGAGAAACCCCTTGGGAAGGTTTATGAATATCCATAAAATTATCACTCCATGGATGTTAACCTTAATCTTACAATGGACAAATTGTCATAGCTGTGTTTTTAACACTCGTGGGTTTGAGCTACTGGTATAAATGTTCATAGATCTCGAGTATTCAAATCAGGATCAGCCATTTGTGGCTGAAGATGGCACTTTTAAAAAACTAAACTGAACTTGGCCCCCCTCTCCAAGCCTTAAAAAAGCCTTGAAGACCCCATCCCCTAGGACAATAACTTTAAAAAAGGAAAGGGTTCCTTGGAGTTTCCCACCTTGAGCCTTTAATGGCCCCTGGGACCCCATTCCCTGGGACCTGCTCACATGCTATGTCCTGGGGAGCCCACCCCGAGGGCACAGTCGTTCTCTGGGCAGGGAAACATGTGATCGCTCCCATCTGGCGAGTGCATTTTCACACTGGAGCAAATTCAAAGTCTTCTCGTAGCAGGCAGAAGCTTTAAAAATGCCAGATGAATGCAGATTTGAGATCTTTTTCCATGCCTGCACTGATGCAGGCATGGAAAAAGAACACCAGTTTGCTCCAGCCCAGAGAGGGCTGCATAAATATATGCTCCCTCGGGGTGAAAGCAATGCCCACTCCCACAGCTTGCGGGGAGAGAGCTGTGACCATGGGGCCTTGGATTCCCCACAGCCCCCAACGTGTGCTTGTTGGGTTCCCACGGTGGGCACCAGGGCACCCACCTTTAAATGATGTGTGCCCGAGGTATAGGGTCTCTGAGGCCATTGTAGATTCGGGCTGGGGGGCCCGCGGCCATCCCCTTTTTTTACAAAGCACAGCCCTGGAGGATGGGGCCCTCGAGGCCTCAGAAAGCGTGGGGAAGAGGGCAGCCACCTAGAATTTTTACGGTAGTTGGTCCGAGGGATGTGGTCTCTGGGGCATATTAAGGCTCAGAAGCAGGACTGCGTGCCCCACTCCACCTTAATATATATGTTTTGGCTCCTGGGGATGGGGAAAGCTAACCTTATGCTGTGCATGCCAAAGGCTGTGCTCGGTGTGGGGTTGGTAGCCTCCTGCAGGTTTGGCCATAGGGCCTGCTGGCAGGACAAGCCATGTAACCAACCCCCTGGTGAGCATGGCCAAATGCTATGCACAGCTTGGGGTTGACTGACTGCAGGCGGCTGCCTGCGGGGATTTGGACCCACAGCGTGGCTTAGGCCAGACCCTGCGGCCAATCCCACACTGCAAGAAATCAAAGGCCATGTGTAGCGTGGAGTTGGCTGCCTGTATCATGCACTGTGCTCTGGCAAATAATATGATTTCAGATGTCATAAGTGTTTTAATTAATGCAATGATTTCACATGCTAAACCTTATCTAATATCCACTGGTATTGCTAGTGCATGGAGAAGGGGTTAGTTATAGTTAAGGTAGTTCAGCGAGTGGGGTAACAAGACTGTGTTTGGAGGTGCATGAGTGATATTAATTTAAATTTGGTGCATAAGTTTAAATGTGAGTTATAAGCATGACATGATAATTTGAAAGTGGTATATAAATGATAAATTTGGCACATAAATATAGCTTTTGACTTTCTTATATGTGTGTGTAGTGTAAGTTGGGTTTGTCACAAATAAGAAATAAGTAAGTGCGTAAATGGTGCGTAAATCATACATTTAAGACATAACTAATACTTTAAGATTTCTAATGTTTGTGTAGTGTAAGTTGGGTCTGTATACCAAACATAAATAATGCTTTCCTAATTATAACTTATCTTTGACCTTTTCCTTTTTTGTGAATATATAAATATATATGTATACACACACACACATATATATATATGTATATACACACATTAATATATATACCTATCTATTACCTACTAGTGGTCGCCAGTAGGTAGTTATAGTTAGGACCTATTTTCCATAGGAAATCCGCAACATTCTATTCCCAGTAAGTCTGGCGCCGGTTGACGAATCTTCGCAAAATTTTCCAAACTTTTGGCCAGCTCCGGTCCGCTCCTATCCTGAAAGTTTTGTGGTGATTCGTCAAGCGGGGGCTGAGAAAAAAGGGGGGTCCCAAAACGCGTTTTCTCCATTCAATTTCCTATAGGACCTGTTGACGCAGCTACAGCCCGAACTGCTGAACGGAATTACACCAAATTTGGCAGAAAGGTAGACCTTGGTTCAGAGTCGTGCCTTTTGCTTAAATGGGGTAAATCCGTTCAGTAGTTCCTGAGAAAATCAAAAGTAAAATCACATATATATCTGGGCGGAGCCTAACCACACATCTCATCGTGAGATCTGATTGGCTGTCAGCACTTCATCCAAGAAGTGTTGGCAGCCATCTTGGGACCAATATACATGATAGCACCTCATTAAAAAGCATTGCAGTTAATAGAAGGTTTTAAGACTTTAGTTACATTATAAATCATTTGTTGATGGTACCATACTCATTTTAGGAATTATGGTATGTTCTAAGGTGATTTTACCATGTGAAAAAGCCTTCTGCTGGGATATCATGAATCATGTTTGAGAGAAAACTATGTTCACATGCTTTTCCCACAGAGGTTTGGAAGGTGATCTATAAGCTAAACTGAGAGCATATTTTCTGTAAATTCACATTATCTTTCTTAGTCATGTGAGAATGAAGTCTGACATTCTCAGTAAAACATGTACATCCAACAAGGGCAGAGACTGTCAGTTGATTCCTTTGTGTTCTACTGCAGCTTCCCAGAGTGTTCCACAGAACAACTAGAGCGCTAACACTCCTACTTATGATAAACGTATGGCACACCTGAAGTCATCTTGATTGGAATAAAGTGGTAACTCTTAAAATATTTAATTTAAAAAGGAACAAAATGAGGGGTTTCATTTTGCCATAGAATGTATGATTAGTGCTGCAGAAAGAAAAATTAGAAAGAAAAATTAGGGCACATTTTGAGTGACTTCTCAAATCCTCTTCTATTTCATTAAAGAATTCTGACATGCAGACTGAAACATGCACTTTCAATACCAGCAGCAGACTTCCCTGGTGAGCAGTAGCTTTACTACAGTGATCTAATGAGCAACTAGAGTGCTAACATTCTGAATTTATAGCAAATGTGTGACACATCTGAATGCCTTCTTCATTGAATCAAAGTAAAAAACTGACAGTGTGCCTACTGAGGAGACTGTAGTAAATGAGGAAATTAGGAAACTTCATAACAAGTCTCCCAAGATGGCCACCAGAGACAAAAGAGCCCAAATGTAGCACAAATATCACCGAGATGTAGCCCAAATATAGCCCAATGACAGAAATCCCAGAGTGTTTTAAAGAACAACTAGAGCGCTAACAGTCTTACTTATGACAAAAGTATGGCACACCTGAAGCCATCTTGATTGGAATAAAGTGGTAACACTTAAAACATTTAATTTGCAAAGGAACAAAATGAGGGGGTTCATTTTGCCATAGAAATTATGATTAGTGCTGCAGAAAGAAAAATTAGGGCACATTTTGACTTCTAAAATCCTCTTCTATTTCATTAAAAAGTTCTGACATGCAGACTGAAACATGCACTTTGAATACCAGCAGCAGACTTCCCTGGTGAGCAGTAGCTTTACTACAATGATCTAATGAGGAACTAGAGTGCTACCATTCAGAATTTATGGCAAATGTGTCACATCTGAATGCGTTCTTGATGGAACCAAAGTAAACAAGCATTGAAAATGAAATAGGTCTTGCCCTCGTTTAAGTTAAAGCAATTCTGTTTGTCATTAGGTGGCTTTTTAGCTTTGCTTTTATTAGTGTTTTTCAAAATTTCATGTACATAACATGCATATATGTATATGTATGCATGCGTTTATATTTGTATTTATATAGATATGCAGATTATATATATGTTTATATATGTATGTATATATACACATACATATATATAAATGCATATGCATATATGTGCATATGTGTGTGTGTAGAGAGAGGTAGAAAGAGGTAGAGAGGTAGAGGTGTAGAGGTAGAGACGTAGAGGTAGAAAGGTAGAGGTAGAGAGGTAGAGAGTAGTAGAGAGAGAGGTAGAGAGAGGTAGAGAGGTAGAGAGTAGAGGATGAGTAATAGAGAGTAGAGAGTAGAAAGAGAGTAGTAGAGAGTAGTAGAGAGAGTAGCAGAGAGTGAGTAGGAGAGAGTAATAGAGAGTGAGTATTAGAGAGTGAGTAGTAGAGAGTAGTAGAGAGTGAGTAGTGGAGACTGAGTAGCAGAGAGAGAGTAGTAGAGAATGAGTAGTAGAGAATGAGTAGTAGAGTGAGTAGTAGAGAGTAGTAGAGAGAGAGTAGTAGAGAGTGAGTAGTAGAGAGTAGTAGAGAGTAGTAGAGAGAGTAGTAGAGAGTGAGTAGTAGAGAGTAGTAGAGAGTGAGTAATAGCGAGTGAGTAGTAGAGAGAGAGTAGTAGAGAGTGAGTAGTAGAGAGTAGTAGAGAGTGAGTAGTAGAGAGTAGTACAGAGTGAGTAGTAGAGAGTGATTAGTAGAGAGTAGTGGAGTAGTAGAGAGTGAGTAGTAGAGAGTAGTAGAGAGTGAGTAGTAGAGTGTGTAGTAGGGAGTAGTAGAGAGTGAGTAGTAGAGTGAGTAGTAGAGAGAGTAGTAGAGAGTGAGTAGTAGAGAGTGAGTAGTAGAGAGAGTAGGAGAGAGTAGTAGAGTAGTAGAGAGTGAGTAGTAGAGAGTGAGTAGTGGAGAGTAGTAGAGATTGAGTAGCAGAGAGAGTAGTACAGAGTAGTAGAGTAGTAGAGAGTGAGTAGTAGAGTGAGTAGTAGAGAAAAGTAGAGAGCGAGTAGTAGACAGTGAGTAGTGGAGAGTGAGTAGTAGAGTAGTAGAGAGTGAGTAGAAGAGAGAGAGTAGTAGAGAGTAGTAGAGTGAGTAGTAGAGAGTGAGTAGTAGAGAGAGAGTAGTAGAGAGTAGTAGAGAGTGAATAGTAGAGTAGTAGAGAGTGAGTGGTAGAAAGTAGTAGAGAGTAGTAGAGTGAGTAGTAGAGAGTAGTAGAGAGTGAGTAGTAGAGAGAGTAGTAGAGAGTGAGTAGTTGAGAGTGAGCAGTAGAGAGTGAGTAGTAGAGAGTAGTAGAGAGTAGTAGAGTAGTAGAGAGTGAGTAGTAGAGAGTGAGTAGTAGAAAGTAGTAGAGAGAGTAGTAGAGAGGGAGTAGTAGAGAGAGAGTAGTAGAGAGTAGTAGAGAGTGAGTAGTAGAGAGTGAGTGGTAACGAGTAGTAGAGAGCTGTAGAGTGAGTAGTAGAGAGTGAGTAGTAGAGAGTAGTAGTAGAGAGTAGTAGAGAGTAATAGAGAGAGAGTAGTAGAGAGTGAGTAGTAGAAAGTAGTAGCGAGTGAGTAGTAGAGAGTGAGTAGTTTAATTTAAAAGGAACACAATGAGGAGGTTCATTTTGCCATAGAAATTATGATTAGTGCGGAAAAAAGAAAATTAAGGCACATTTTGAGTGACTTCTCAAATCCTCTTCTATTTCATTAAAAAATTCTGACATGCAGACTGAAACATGCACTTTCAATACTCGCAGCAGACTTCCCTGGTGAGCAGTACCTTTACTACAGTGATCTAATAAGCAACTAGAGTGCTAACATTCCGAATATATGGCAAATGTGTGACACATCTGAATGCCTTCTTGATGGAATGAAAGTAAAAAAACAGAAAGTATTTCCTACTGAGGAGACTGTTGTAAATGAGGAAATTAGGAAACTTCAAAACAAATAAGTCTCCCAAGATGGCCACCAGAGACAAAAGAGCCCAAATGTAGCACAAATATCACCGAGATGAAGCCCAAGTATAGCCCAATGACAGAATGCCCCAGAGTGTTTTAAAGAACAACTAGAGCGCTAACAGTCTTACTTATGACAAAAGTATGGCACACCTGATGCCATCTTGATTGGAATAAAGTGGTAACACTTAAAACATTTAATTTGCAAAGGAACAAAATGAGGGGGTTCATTTTGCCATAGAAATTATGATTAGTGCTGCAGAAAGAAAGATTAGGGCACATTTTGACTTCTCGAATCCTCTTCCATTTCATTAAAAAATTCTGACATGCAGACTGAAACATGCACTTTGAATACCAGCAGCAGACTTCCCTGGTGAGCAGTAGCTTTACTACAGTGATCGAATGAATAACTAGAGTGCTACCATTCAGAATTCATGGATAATGTGTGACACATCTGAATGCCTTCTTGATGGAATCAAAGTAAACCAGCATTGAAAATGCAATAGGTCTCGCCCTCGTTTAAGTTAAAGCAATTCTGTTTGTAATTAGGTGGCTTTTTAGCTTTGCTTGTATTAGAGTTTTTCAAACTTTCATGTACATACCATGCATATGTATGCATATATGTATATGTATATGTTTGCATGCATTTATATTTATATAGATATGCAGATTATATTTATATTTTTATATATGTATATATATATATATATTCACTGAAAAAACCATAGGTTTCACACATGTTATAGTTAGCTGGACATTTTACTGATAAAAAACCAATGAAATTCCCCCGTTATAGTTACTGCAGGCAACTATAACTCACGCGACCGCAATCCTCTGCGAGAGTGAGTAGTAGAGTGAGTAGTAGAGAGTCGTTGAGAGCGAGTAGTAGAGAATGAGTAGTGGAGAGTGAGCAGTAGAGAGTAGTAGAGAGTGAGTAGTAGAGAGTGAGTAGTACAGAGTGAGTAGTAGAGAGTAGTAGAGAGTGAGTAGTAGAGAGTAGTAGAGTGAGTAGTAGAGAGTGAGTAGTAGAGAGAGAGTAGTAGAGAGTGAGTAGTAGAGTAGTAGAGAGTGAGTGGTAGAGAGTAGTAGAGTGAGTAGTAGAGAATAGTAGAGAGTGAGTAGTAGAGTAAGTAGTAGAGAGTAGTAGAGTAGTAGAGAGTGAGTAGTAGAGAGTGAGTAGCAGTGAGAGTAGTAGAGAGTAGTAGAGAGTGAGTAGTAGAGAGTGAGTAGTAGAGAGTAGTAGAGTGCGAGTAGTAGAGATTGAGTAGTGGAGATTGAGTAGTAGAGAGCGAGTAGTAGAGAGTGAGTAGTAGAGAGTGAATAGTAGAGAGTGACTAGTAGAGAGAGAGTAGTAGAGAGTGAGTAGTAGAGAGTAGTAGAGTGAGTAGTAGAGAGTGAGTAATAGAGAGTAGTGGAGTAGTAGAGAGTGAGTAGTAGAGAGTAGTAGAGAGTGAGTAGTAGAGTGAGTACTAGAGAGTAGTAGAGAGCGAGTAGCAGAGAGCAAGTAGTAGAGAGTGTGTAGTAGAGAGTGAGTAGTAGAGAGTAGTAGAGAGTGAGTAGTAGAGAGAGAGTAGTAGAGAGTGAGAAGTAGAGAGAGTAGTAGAGTAGTAGAGAGTGAGTAGTAGAGTGAGTAGTAGAGAGTGGTTGAGAGCGAGTAGTAGAGAATGAGTAGTGGAGAGTGAGCAATAGAGAGTAGTAGAGAGTGAGTAGTAGAGAGTGAGTAGTAGAGAGTGAGTAGTACAGAGTGAGTAGTAGAGAGTAGTAGAGAGTGAGTAGTAGAGAGTAGTAGAGTGAGTAGTAGAGAGAGAGTAGTAGAGAGAGAGTAGTAGAGAGTGAGTAGTAGAGTAGTAGATAGTGAGTGGTAGAGAGTAGGAGAGAGTAGTAGAGTGAGTAGTAGAGAATAGTAGAGAGTGAGTAGTAGAGTAAGTAGTAGAGAGTAGTAAAGTAGTAGAGAGTGAGTAGTAGAGAGTGAGTAGCAGAGAGAGTAGTAGAGAGTAGTAGAGAGTGAGTAGTAGAGTGCGAGTAGTAGAGATTGAGTAGTGGAGATTGAGTAGTAGAGAGCGAGTAGTAGAGAGTGAGTAGTAGAGAGTGAATAGTAGAGAGTGACTAGTAGAGAGAGAGTAGTAGAGTAGTAGAGAGTGGGTGGTAGAGAGCAGCAGAGAGTAGTAGAGTGAGTAGTAGAGAGAAGTAGAGAGTGAGTAGTAGAGAATGAATAGTAGAGAGTAGTAGTAGAGAGTGAGTAGTAGAGAGTAGTAGAAAGTAGTAGAGTGAGTAGTAGAGAGTGAGTAGTAGAGAGTGAATAGTAGAGAGTAGTAGAGAGTGAGTAGTAGAGAGATTAGTAGTAGACAGTGAGTAGTAGAGAGTAGTAGAGCATTAGTAGTGGAGAGTGAGTAGTAGAGAGTGAGTAGTAGAGAGTAGTAGCGAGTGAGTAGTAGAGAGTGAGTAGTAGAGTAGTAGAGAGTGAGTAGTTGAGAGTAGTAGAGAGTGAGTAGTAGAGAGAGAGTAGTAGAGAGAGAGTAGTAGAGAGTAGTAGAGAGTCAGTAGTAGAGTAGTAGAGAGTAGTCAGTCAGTGTCAGTCAGTGTCAGTCAGTCAGTCAGTGTCAGTCAATCAGTGTCAGTCAGTGTCAGTCAATCAGTGTCAGTCAGTCAGTGTCAGTCAATCAGTGTCAGCCAGTGTCAATCAGTGTCAGTCAGTGTCAGTCAGTCAGTCAGTGTCAGTCAGTCAGTGTCAGTCAATCAGTGTCAGTCAGTGTCAGTCAATCTGTGTCAGTCAGTGTCAATCAGTCAGTGTCAGTCAGTCAGTGTCAGTCAGTCAGTGTCAGCTAGAGCAGCTCTGCTGACCTGGTTCTCTGGCTCTAAAGCAGCTCTGCTGACCTGGTTCTCTCTCTCTAAAGCAGCTCTGCTGACCTGGTTTCTCTGGCTCTACAGCAGGTCTGCTGACCTGGTTCTCTGGCTCTAGAGCAGCTCTGCTGACCCAGTTCTTATGCTACAGAGCAGCTCTGCTGATCTAGTTCTCGGGCTCTACAACAGCTCTGCTGACCTGGTTCTCTGGCTTTAAAGCAGCTCCGCTGACCCACTTCTATGGCTCTGAAGCAGTTCTGCTGACATGGTTCTCTGGCTCTAGAGCAGCTCTGCTGACCTGGTTCTCTCCCTCTAAAGCAGCTCTACTGACCTGGTTTCTCTGGCTCTGCAGCAGCTCTACAGACCTGGTTCTCTGGCTCTAGAGCAGCTCTGTTGACCTGGTTCTTAGGCTCTAGGGCAGCTCTACTGACCTGGTTTTCTGGCTCTAAAGCAGCTCTGTTGACCTGGTTCTATGGCTCTAAAGCAGCTCTGCTGATTTGGTTCTCTGGCTCTAGAGTAGCTCTACTGACCTGGTTCTCTGGCTCTAAAGCAGCTCTGCTAACCTGGTTCTCTGGCTCTAAAGCAGATCTGCTGGCCTGGTTCTCTGGCTCTAAAGCAGCTCTGCTGACCTGGTTCTCTCCCTCTAAAGCAGCTCTGCTGACCTGGTTTCTCTGGCTCTACAGCAGCTCTGCTTACCTGGTTCTCTGGCTCTAGAGCAGCTCTGCTGACCTAGTTCTTAGGCTCTAGAGCAGCTCTGCTGACCTGGTTCTCTGGCTCTACAGCAGCTCTGCTGACCTGGTTTTCTGCACTCACGATGCACGCACCCCAGTTCGCGAAAATAAACTAAAAAATAATATAAGTTTATTTTAAGTACAAATATATTATTTTGATGAATATCTTACATAATCTCTTGCCTTAATATGTATATTAAAGACACATACATATCATTTTGGAACATAATTTTGTTTTGCGCCCAGCGCGCCCCTGCACGTATATGATGTCATGCGGGACCCGCAACCGCGCAAACATCTCGTACCGTAATGCGCATGTGTCGCAAATGCGCGGGAGCAGGAGTCGCAGACTGGTCGCATACCAATCGCGCATATCAGGTGATATTAAATGTATATGATATAACTGAAAAACACGCAGCCGTCGCACACCATACGCGGATCCTTTATGACTTTTCTAAAATGGCGGCTAGAATGCGCGCACCCACCATGATGTGTACACTTTGAGTGCGCAACTCCGAAAGAAATTGGATTTTGTTTTTAAAGAAAATAATATAAATATATTAAAATAAAAAATGAAAACAAGAAAATTAATCAATATTTCAGTTTTAATTCCCAAAATTTTTTTTTTGCAATTTTCAGAAAAATATATAATGTTATGTAATGAATAAAATATTTATAAATAAACAGTTAAAAAACTGTAGAAAATCAGTACAAAAAAATAGATATAACGACTATCAGACTTAAAAGTTAGCATATAAAAAACCTTTGAAATTCACTGAAAAAAAACATAGGTTTCAGAGACGTTATAGTTAGAAATTAGCATTTAAAAAACCTTAGAAATTCACAGAAAAAAACATGGGTTTCAGGAGTGTTATAGTTAGCTGTCCATTTTACTCATACAAAACCATAGAAAGTCTTCCGTTATAGTTAGTTCTGCTAACTATAACTCACGCGCCCGCAATGCACTGCTGATGATGTCACATATTGCATCATTCATGACATGATCAGTGACATCACTGATGACATCACTGATGACATCTCAAATGACATCACTGATGACATCATCCACTTGACAATCTGCTACACCTCATCATACACTAGTATAACCTTTCATCACTCACTGTAAAATACAGAGTACCATATTTGAAACCATTGACACACCAATACCAGTTACTACATACCCACTCACTGATTCCTAAGTCTACACACACAACTACCCATTCAACAACAGAATCATCTATACATGCAGTCATTAATTAATAGAACACTATCAAATGCACTTATACACATATATAGACATTGACACATCAGCAGTCATCTTAGTCGGTTAGGCAGTCATCCTACTCACTCATGAAAAAAATGTATCGCACTTAAATTTACTCACTTACACAATTATCCAACAACACCTCATTTATTCAAACACATAGTAACTCATTGTTAATATGTTAAAAAAGCACCATTACAATTACACACTCATTCATATAGTTACTCTCACAATCACTGACTCTTACACATACTTATTTATATACACCAACTCTCACATACTGTGGGCCCGATTCACAGAACTAACTTAAGACAAAATCCTAAACTTACTACCATTTTGGTATTCACAGAAGGCACTTACTCATTTTGGTATTCACAGAAGGCACTTACTCATTTCGGTATTCACAGAAGTTAGGACTCCTAACTTTAGGACTCCTAAATGCCTTCTGTGAATACCGAAAGTCTTAAAATTAGGATTTTTCTCAGTTTAGTAGTAGTATAGTTAGGACTCCTAACTTTAGGACTCCTAAATGCCTTCTGTGAATACCGAAAGTCTTAAAATTAGGATTTTTCTCAATTTAGTAGTCCTAAGTTTAGGACTCCTAACTTTAGGACTCCTAAATGCCTTCTGTGAATACCCAAAGTCTTAAAATTAGGATTTTTCTCAGTTTAGTAGTAGTATAGTTAGGACTCCTAACTTTAGGACTCCTAAATGCCTTCTGTGAATACCGAAATTCTTAAAATTAGGATTTTTCTCAATTTAGTAGTCCTAAGTTTAGACTTAGGACTACTAAATTGAGAAAAATCCTAATTTTAAGGCATTCGGTATTCACAGAAGGCATTTAGGAGTCCTAAAGGTAGGAGTCCTAACTATACTACTACGAAGCGAAACTGAGAAAAATCCTAATTTTTTGACTTTCGGTATTCACAGAAGGCATTTAGGAGTCCTAAAGTTAGGACTCCTAACTTCTGTGAATACCGAAATGAGTAAGTGCCTTCTGTGAATACCAAAAAGAGTAAGTGCCTTCTGTGAATACCAAAATGGTAGTAAGTTTAGGATTTTGTCTTAAGTTAGTTCTGTGAATCGGGCCCAATGCCTTTAAATTTTTACTTTGTTGAAGATGTACAACTAAAATATATATTCGCTCACCAACACACAAATAAATACACTCAGTCACCCAAACAACTGTTTCCACATGCACTCTTAAACCCATACACCTAGTCAATCAACCATTCACACATCTATGCATAGAGTTACACACACCCCATCCAACCACACACAAACTCAGTGTCCCATACAAATACTCACCCAACTAATCAATAACTAATATACACACTCATGTAGTTAGTGACCAACTGATGCAGCATGTTATACAACAACAGAGACAGTGCTGCACACATTCACATAGTTTAGTTACTAATCCATGTATTAAGTGAGACACTTTTAATTACTCACTTAAAAAGACAGTCAGACAGCTACTAAATCCTCCATCCAGACAGTTATATATCCACTCAATCTTCAATACAGATTGGTATATATATAATACATATTTAAATTACAAACTAAACCCCATTCAGTGGATGATGTCATCAGTGATGTCATCAGTGATGTCATTTGAGATGTCATCAGTGATGTAATCAGTGATGTCACTGACCATGTCATGAATGATGCAACATGTGACATCATCAGCAGTGCATTGAGGGCGCGTGAGTTATAGTTAGCAGAACTAACTATAACGGAGGAATTTCTATGGTTTTGTATGAGTGAAATGGGCAGCTAACTATAACACCCCTGAAACCTATGTTTTTTTTCTGTGAATATATATATACATACATAAAATGTATTCGACCATGAACACAGTTACTTAAATACACACATGTAACTTACATTTTCTAATGAATTAACATGTTCATATTATACATGACATATATTATTATATTATATATTAAATATTTATATATATCCAAACAGCTTCCCTTCTGTTTCGGACTACATCCACCTTTCGGGGCTGGTGCTCAGCCACGGGAGCAGGACCCGCGTTTTAAATGAGAATGAAGTCTTTGATGAAAATCCCAACCAAGAACGAGCCGGCACTCCAGGAATTTGATTGCTGATTTTTTTTTTAAAGCAGTTTGAATAAAGTTTTTGGAAGTTGCTGACACAGCTGGCCATAACCCCTCTGGATTTTTTATTTTTTATTTATTTATATCTTTTAGAATAAGAGAGCAATCCAATGCAGTGCATAGTGACTTTGGCTGGCGACAATACAGATCCGTAGCGGTCACATGCAATACATCCTTACATGGCAAACAGAGCAGATTAACAATGTCAGTGATTGATAGCAATAGGCGGGAGTTCAAACGATTGTATCAGCGATTACAAATATGATAGACGTGCATATATAATCTCTTTACGCAGTGAGCATTAACTGTCAGGGCACATCTGAGCTAGCCATTGTTCAGCATCTAATATACCTAACTAACTTCTGGTTCACCAGTTTCTTTCCCCACCATATATTCCTTGATCTAGTCCCCAGAAGCCTTTAGGTAGACTCTGTGGGGGGAGTAGCTCCCTATAGTTATCTGATTGGGTGTTACAATAAAACATATCTTTCTCCCAATCCTATATAGTCGGGACAGGGCCAGTGGCCCAGCGCATGGCAACTCCACGCTTGGCGAGAAGTAGGCCCATATCTACCAAGCGTCTACCTTTTTTGCCTATTCTCTTACTGTATCCTAATAGTGCGAGCAATATATCTGGTATTAGAGACAGGCATGTAACCTTATTTAGCATATGCAAAATCTCTTCCCAGTAGTCAGCGATCAACCCCTCTGGATAGGTTGGTCCATCATCCTGCGACCATGTTCCCACCATCTTAGCAAGGTGCGCCTCCCCGTTATCGCAGTGATAGAAGCGAAAAGAAGAACTTGGAAATAAAAGTTCAGTAAACTCTCCAAATGCATTGTAAACATCGAAGTTATTTTTGCTTTATTGTTTGCATCACTGCAACCGTATCTCTCCCTTAAAGCCCGCTCATGCACTAAACCAAGCCCTATCTTACAAAGATGCTACCGAGCAGAGATATAAAGGTAAAGGCAAAAGCAGTGCAGTTCACTTATTGGAGGACCTGACAGTGTGGAAATAAAACAACAATGTCACAATGAGAGCAAAATGAATGCTAGGGTACAGAACGGGAGACAAAAAATAGCAGAAGAAGGAGGTTGTACTATAACTCTACAGTGTTGAAGCATTGTTTGTAAGGACTCCTCAGCAGTTCAGTGACACAGCCAGCGTGCCATTGGTCTTTTTACAAGGAAGGAGATGTCCCCGGCTGCTTTTCAAATTATAAAATGCAGTAATAATCATGGTTCAGTGGGACCCTCTGGCCTCGGGCCCCGGTGCCACAGCACCTGTTGCAACAATGGAGGCTATGCCCTAGTAGAGTTCAGCTTTCTCCTTGTGTATTGCTACTACAGTTATAGATGCCAATCTGGAGTCCTCATCTGGAGCTTCGTGCCCATTAACGGAGGGCTCATTTAAGGTATTATGCCAGGTGCCAGAACCTCAATCTGAAAATTGGTGTCCGGGTCTTGATGTCTGACCTATAGTCCTTCTTCTATGTCTAGAGTCTAGAGTTCCTAACTGGCCTATTATGTCTAAGGCAAGCATATTGTGTTTCGTACTAAAAACCTCATCCAGAGACCTGTGCCCCAGAGACCACCTCTGGCATACTGTGTTCAGTCCTGGCAATCACACCTGGAGTTTGATGTTCCTTTCTGGAGGGGTCAGAAAACATGGCATTCTAGGAATTTTCTCGTATTAAAATAACTGAACTCAGGTTTTGAAAAATGAAAATGGAGACCCTCCCTTAGCAATGGACTCATCTCTGATGATTGGATGGCAATACGGCGCCCTAGGTTTGGTGTCACCTTACACAGCGCATATAATTAATTGTCTTAACATAGAACTGCCAGTGTCAGATATCCAACAAACGTCTCCCTTGTATTATTTGCCCTTTAGAAAAAAACATTGTGTGGTTGACGTTAAATATTCCCTTTTCATACACACAGATTTCAATCCTACCTCAAGTGAACAGCCATCACCAAACAAAGAGAGAATTTTTCATTAAAACTACTTTTCAGGGAAACTCTCAAACTTTTCAGATAGTTAATTTTTTTCCAAGCCATCAGCAGCCTGCTGATGTCATGATAAACAAATCTGAAAGAAATAAAATACCTGCTGTCTGGCCAGCAAGCAACTAAATAACAAGTAAATAACAAGGTAAGAAAAAGTTCTCAAATAAAACAAAATCACAAATAGAAACAAAAGTGTCAGGCAGAAAAGCTCTTCAAACAATTTCCAATAACAGCAGGACCTATATTATTCACATTTAACAAGGACACGACAACGTATTTCTTGGCTCCTGCAGCTTTGATGGATGGAACCAAATTTCAGGGATGCATCATTTTTAAAAGAGAATAAGAAGAGCATAATGTGTTTGTCCTAAGAAGCATGGAGAAGAGACAAAAGCATTGTGTAAATAGTCTGGCTGTTGTTATAGATATACATATTTTCTAGGGAAGGTTTCGTACAAATGAGTATGTTTGTCTGTTTTATGGAAGCAGAGTTTCAGAAAACCTTCTTGCTGTGTGCAATTTTTTTGTTTTTTTCTCACTTTGACTCTCACTTGCTCGCTCACCCTTCAAAGGGTTATTTTCCCATATCATTTCCCGTTTATATTCTGAGACATTCCGGTCTTTATTTCCTGGTCCAACCACTACGAACTTGTTCCTGAACGATCCATTTTCGATGACTTCTCTATACAATATAACAACTAAAAATGGACTATCATAAAGTATAAAGTAGTAAAACGTGAGGTTTGCTCTTCCTTATATTCCCAATGGTACCTGAACCATCGTTTCGTTTTTCTATAAAATAAAAACTGAAACCTCCTCTAATTTCTTATGTTTCAAAAATTGTGCGATTTACAAGCAATGGCCCCTAACTTTTAGGACAACCTTGAATCTACCTTAGCGATGTGTTTTTTGTAACAGACGATACATTTATTTTAACTCAACCATCCAGTCATTTGAGGTATCCCATACATTATTTGTCCTTATTTCTTTGGTCTGGTTAGTAACAGCTTTACTGTTTACAGCAATTATTTAATAAAAAAAAGAGTAAAAATAGTATATCTAGGCACGCTCTGGGTGAGCCCCTCTGTTGCTGAGCCTCTTTCTGGCAGCTCAGTATTTGATTGCGCAATAGTTCTGTTAGAGCGTCTAGAGAGCACTTCCATTGCAATGCATACACGTGGTGGAGTTTCCATGAAATGTAATGTTGCAACTTTCAGAAGAAACAACTCCTGCTGCTGCCACGCTCTATTCCCTTGCATTGCTGGGTCTGCATGAGACAGTAGTGCACCTAACCCTACTGCTTTTGATCAGCTGCAGAAAGGCCACAGCATGCCACCAATCATCCTGGCACACAAACCCCTAATACTCATCCCTATACTTATAAGCAGGTCATTGGGACAAAAAATGTCAAGGGTCTGTGACATGCCAACCTTCATCATAACAATCACTAAGGACCAGGCGGGTTCTCATCAGTCGGTTGCAGTGATGAAAATAGATCATCAGCCTAGTAGGATGCCAACACAAGCACTTAACCGCCATAGACAACCTGATGTGTACACAGCAGCACAGGGACTGCAGTGGGTGAAGGCCCAGGAGCACTGTAGCCACAGGGAGATTAGTTTTCTCCCAGGCAGGACATAGGGTGGCATACAGTGGGTCAACAAGGCTGTCATGGCAGCCACACTCAAGGTGAGCAACAGGAACCTGAAATTCTCCTCAGGCATGCTCTGGCTGCTGTTCACAGGTCCCACAATAGCACTCTTTAACTCCTGATCTGACTACTACCTTGCTCAGCTCTCTGAGGCCTTTCAGCTGAAGGGCTGGGGATCCACAATGGTCATTATATCTCCAGCATGGGCATGGTGCGCTCTGCCCCCCTACCTACTGATGTTATCTATGGTTAACTGCCGGGAGCTTGGCATCTGCTGGGGAGGGTACACTCACCTTAAGCTGGACTTTCCCTGCCCACATGTTGCTCCGCTTCTTTTTCTGCACTGAGTATAATGATGTAGCGAGTTTAGGTAAGTCTGTGCACTAGCGCTCATTCAGTGTGTTCCATAATACAAGCATAAATATCGACTTCAGAGGCCATGCTGAAGTTTAAGTTGCAGTGAGCATTCACTGAAGTAAACTGCACGTGTATGACATTTAACTGATAAAATATTGAGGAAGTTTCAAAAAGGGTCCTTGAATTTTATTTTAATGCCTACATGCAAAATAGATGTCTATGTCTATTTAATATCTGTTGTTCACTTGTGTACAAATTGCTTTGGTCTATGTTAGAAATTGGGTTGTAGGTTGACTTGACTATGAGTCCCAGTCAAGCAGCAACCACAATTCTAGTCATGGTAAGAAGCAAGCAAACCCTAAATTAAACTGTGGTCAACCACTGGTAATTTAGAACAGAGCAGTCAGGTTTAACGTAAAGGCGATGTGTAAAGTGTTTGTGGAACACTTCAAACAGTAAAACAGTGAAAATACCACACAAAAAGATTCTTCACTAGGTTAGAACAATATAACTCAACTTAACAAATAAAACAAGATCAACATGACAAAAATCCAATAAGTATAACTTGAGATATGAATTTCTAAAGAATAAACAGTAAAATAGCACTTAGAAGCAATAAGCACTTACTTGGGATATCTGGTTGTGGCAGACCAAGACAAAATCAAGAGTTCAGGTCACCCACAATGGAGCATGGGCTGGATTCAGGGAACCAGTGAGGCCCGGCAAACAAAAGTACTTGAATCCTGGTTGCGTAGATGATGATGCGGGGGCAGATAAGCGATGCATTGGTGCTCCCTGGCAGTAGGGGTGATGCATCGATTTTCTGCATGCAGTAGCGGTGATGCGTATGTTCTGAAGGTGATGTGCCAGTTCTGAGATGCAGCAGTTTCAAAGGAGATGCACCGGGTTTCTCCACGCATTAGAGGTGATGCCTCAATCTTCTTCATGCAGTGGCGACGATGCGTTGGTTTAGAAGCGGCAGTTCTGAAGGTAATGCACTAGTTCCCAGGTTGGTGTGGCAGTCCTGTTCCTGCAACAGCGGTGAAGTGACGATTCTACTCTTGCAGCAAAGGATGCATCACTTCCACTGGAGTAAACACCTTAGGCCCACTTCCAAAGGTCCAGGACTGGGGTGGCATCACTTGGCAGGGCGGACTCCCCAATGGCGTTGTCCAGTTGTTGGAAGTCTTTAAAGCCCCTCAGGCTTTGGATCAGTAGGTCAGTCAGCTTGCCCTTAGAGTCACTCTGCATTCATGTGATGCAGGTCCAGTGCTTCTCACCCAAGCAGAGAGAGCAGCAGGGCAACACAGCAAAGCCAGGAGTCCGGCAAACAGTAGTCCGGCAGAGTTGGAGTCCTTTAGCAGCATTGCAGTTTTTTTATACCGGCAGATGGGTCACAAGTCCAGAAGTGTATTCAAGTCATGGTGTGAGAAGTCCAGTATTTATACCGAGTTGTGCCTTTGAAGTGGGGGAGACTTCAGATACAGGTCTTTAAAGTGCACAGGTCCTCCCTTCTTGCCCTGGCTCCAGACACACTACAGGGAGGTATGCAGCCCTTTGTGTGGGGACATGACACAGCCCATTCAGGTGTAAGTGAGGCTGTCTATTGGGAATACACAAAGCCCAAATATCACCCACCCCAGACTGACCAGAGACAGGCAGAAGGCATCAAACAGCTAAAGTAACAAAATGGCAGCTTTCTAAAAGTGGCATTTTCAGAACTGCACTTTAAAATCCAACTTCAGCATGAGTTAGGATTTTAACTTAGGATACTGCTCACACAGGCTCTGCAATGGCAGGCCAGAGTCATGGTTAAAGGGCTACTTCAATGGGTGGCACAATCAGTGTTGCAGGCCCACTGTTAGCATTTGATTTACAGCCCTATGCACATGTAGTGCATTTTACCAGGGACTTGCAAGTCAATTAAATATGCCAAATGGGTATGAGGCAATGGTACCATGTTTTAAGGAGAGAGCACGCACACTTAAGCATTGGTTAGCAGTGGTAAAGTCACAGAGTTCTAAAGCCAACATAATTGAGGTCTGAAGAAATGGAGGAGGAAGGCAAACATTTGGGGGTGACCCTGCAGAGAGGGCTGTTTTTCAACACAGCCCCCCTCCAGCCTAAAGCAGGGTAGCCTAATCTATACCTTGATTGACTGCCCTGCTTAGGGCAATAGAACTCAGACAGTGGCCTTTTACTGTAGGAGCTCTTGTCAGTCCCACACCTCTCTGAGCTCAGTTGGATCCCTCTGTCTATGCTCTATGGATCCGCTGAACTGACCCATGGGAAACCCTTCTCCTCACCTGTGGATCCCATTTGTGCAGCACCTAACCTTAACTTGCTGACAGATGCATCCCCATAGGCAGACAGAAGACCCATGACCAACAAAGTGATGTAACCCATTCCACCCCTTGGATTAGACTTCTGTCTCCAACCAAAAGAAAACTCTGTCCATAAGAACAGCAACCAACAGAGGCCACTGTCAGCTGTCAGTGTCAGGAACCAGGCCCCAGCCCATCCACTGCCAGGTGAAAGTCCTAAATGAAGCCATTGGGTAGACTTCTCTTCCAGCCTTGGGGCTGGCACGGAGTTCCCTATGGACTCCTGAGGTTTCTTTGACCTCTGTGGTGTCAGCAGCCCCAGGTGCTTTTCACCCTACTTCCACTCTACCACCCACCAGTTCAGGGGTGGTATCCTGAAACTGGTCCTTTTAACCCTGTACCCTTAGGCTGATTATGTACCTGGTGAGTCAGGACTTCCTGTGGGAACCACGACCCCTCTCAAGCATGAAATACTCTATATGTGTCCTGCAAGAGTCTTCCTGGTGCAAATCTCCAGTCCTCTGTTCCTTTTATAGCGCATGGAGCCCGCCCAGTCAGAAGTGGCCTCACCACGGTCATTCATGTGTTGCTCATCTCTCAGAGCTGGAAACCCTTGACCCACTGGTCCACCCACTGTGGATGGTTTCCAACTCCTGCCCCCCTGGGTCTCTTTACCCTCCGCTGTGGAGTAGTATTCCCAGAAAAAAGAACTGGTGGGGTGCCTGTGGCATCCGTCCCATCCAGCTCTCCTGACACTTTGAAGCTCCCATCAGTGGATGGTCTCATGGTACAGACCAGGTCTCTCTGCCTGTGCTCCCTTTGGCCACAATCCAAGCTCTGGGGCAGAAATAGGTCACCAGAGCCTCCACCCACCAAAACTTCCCCTCCAATACTTAGAGGGATATGGGAGCCCTTTCCCACCTCAACATACTTGCACCTGTCTGGGTTACTGCGTACCTCCCCTTTACTCGGATTGGATGGCACCTGGAACCACCTCATTAGGATCACTCCCTAATGCCTTTTCAGACACTCTGGTACTCACCCAGAGGTATGCCACCTTTGCAAGCTCTCTTAGATCAGTGAGACTGCAATCAACTAGGTGTAGGCGTAGCTCTGAAAAATAGTGACTAAACATGTGTTCTCTGGCTACCAATTTGTACACTCCCTCATAGGTGTTTACCTCACTACCCTTCACACAACCATCCAGTGCCTTGCAAAATTAACCCAGAAAATCCTCCCAAAACTGGTGAGACAGTTTATGACTCTCCCTGAATCTCAACCTGCACTATTCTGGGGTGAATCCACATCTATTGACAAGGATCTCTTTCATGGTGGGATACCTCAGTCTGTCCCTCTTCTCTAGGGCCAGTAAGGCGTTCCTACCATCACCATACATATGCCTACAAAAGCCAGCTCCCCAATCCTGCTCAGGGATTCTGTGTACCTCTAAAGCTACCTCATATGCCAGAAGCCACCTATCTATGTCATTCCCTCCATAAAGGCAGGCATCAAGTCTCTAGGTATGTGGACGCTTCCTTCAGCACTGGACACTGATAGCCTCTGACAACTGTTTGGTCTTCAGGTCCAGTTCCTTAAAACTCATTTCATGCGCTAACACATTTTTTTCCTCCTCTGTCTCAAGTTTGGCTATTTGCACCCTAAACTCCCTATCAGCTTTCCTGTCCTTCAGCTCCTCTCCTCTGGGAACAGAGCTAGGGAAGACACACTGCTTTCCACTCTGAGAGGCTTCTCTACTTCTGGAGGCAAGATCACCTACCCCTGTGTGCTGCATCTCAGGACTTGCTTCCAGGTCCCCTCCTTGCTCCTCCTCATCACCCTCCTCATCCTGGTCCTCTATTGCTGTCATTGACAGGTGGACCTCCCCTAAGGCCCATAGAATGTTCTGAATCTCCAACATGCTTGTGCCTTTCTTGGCTGAAACTTTTAATTTTTAACAGAACTCTATGAGCTCAGCCCACTGTGCAATTTTCCAGTTTACTGAGCTCAAATTATGTTCCTGCAGGGATAGTCATAGACAGTCAGGTAGGTTGAGAGTGAATTTCAAAAAATCAAAAAGATCAATCACGAAGTATTGAAAAAGAAACAAATTGGTTTTAGGTATGAAATAGTAGTGTACAACAATCACTGTATGGCATAGCACAAACATATGAGCGCTAGTCAAGCAGCAACTGCAATCCTGGTCAGGGTAAGAAAAGCCAAACCCTAAATTAGCCTGTGCTTACCCTCTGGTAGCTTGGAACAGAGTAGTCAGGCATAACTTAGAGGCAATGTATATAATACTTGTGCAACACCTCAAACATTAAAACAGTGAAAACGCCACATGAAAAGATGCCACACCAGGTTAGAAAAATAGAAATTTAATTTAATACATAAAACAAGACCAAAATGACAACAGTTCAATAAGTAGAACTTGAGATATTAATTTTAAAAGAATAAAACAGTAAAACAGCGCTAAGAAGCAGTAAGGGCTTACTTGGGATATCTAGTCACGCCAGACCAGGACAAAGTCAAGAGTTCAGGCTGACCACGATAGAGCATGGGCCGGATACAGAGAATGAGTGAGGCCCGATAACCCTAAGTACCTTAATCTTGGTTGCATCATCAAAAATGTGAGATGCAGGCGAGTGATGCGTCAGTGTTCCCCAAGCAGTAGGGGTGATGAGTCGATCTTATCCACACATTGTCAGTGATGCGTTGGTTCCGAAGTGGCGGGTCCAAAGGCAATGTGATGGTTCCTAGGAAAATGTGCCAGTCCAGTTCCCACAACAGTTGTGATGCATCGTTTCTACTCTCACAGCAGAGGATGAGTTGGATCCACTGGAGCAAACACCTTAAGGCCACTTCCAAGGGTCCAGGACTGGGGTAGCACCACTTGGCAGGGCAGACTCACAGATGGCAGAGTCCAGGTGTAGGAGCAGTATGATTGAAAGTCTTTTATGTCCCTGAGACTTCAAACCAGGAGGCCAGTCATCTAGCCCTTAGAGTCACTCTGGGTTCAAGTGATGCAGGTCCAGTCCTTCTCACCCAGGCAGAGAAAGCAGCAGGGCAACCCAGCAAGACAGGAGTCCAGCAAACAGCAGTCTGGCAGAGTGGCAGTCCTTTCCCAGCAAAACAGCTCTTTGTCCTGGCAGAGTGGTCACAGGTCTGGAAGTGTACTCAAGTCATAGTGTCAGAGGAGCAGTATTTATACCAAGTTGTCCCTTTCAAGTGGGGGAAACTTCAAAGCCAAGTATTTGAAGTGCACAGAGGTCCTCCCTTACTGCCCTGGCTCGAGACTCACTACAGTGGAGTAGGCAGGACAGGACGCAACCTATCCTGGAGTAGTTGAGGCTCGATCCAGCTCCTCTCTCCCACCCTCTAAGGATAGACCATCAAGTTACACCTAAGCTCCCATTGTGTGTGTCTGTCTAGGAGGAATACACAAAGGCCAGGTGTCTCTCACCCCAGAATTATCAGAGACAGGCAGCGGGCACCAAATGCCTAAAGTAAGAAAAAGGCAACTTTTTAAAAGTTTCATTTTCGGAATTGTAATTTAGAATCTGACTTCACCATGTCAGGATTTTAAATTAGCATTCCAGAGACACCAGCCTTGGGGTCATATCTCTTCCCAATTGAAAATTACAAATAGAAAATGTAGTAAGGTAATCCCAATGTTATCCTACGGGAGAGATAGGCCTTCCAGTAGTGAAAAAAATGACTTTGGGAGTTTTTCACTACCAGGACATGTAAAATTAGAAAGTATATTTCCTGCCTTTTAATACTTTGCATCCTGCCTTCTGGGTTGTCCAGGGCCTATGTTAGGGGTGACTTATATGTATAAGAAAGGAAGGTTTGCGCCTGGGAAAATATTTATTTTTTAGGTTAACATGGCACTGTAAACTGTACACACAGGCTCTGAATAGCAGGCCTGAGACAGGGTTAAATGGCTACTGAAGTGGGTGGCACAATCAGTGCTGCAGGTCCACTAGTAGCGTTTGATTTGCAGGCCCTAGGTATATGTAGTACACTTTACTAGGGACTTGCAAGTAAAATGAATATGCCAATTGGGTATGAGCCAATGTGAACATGTTTAAGGAGAGAGCAAATGTACTTTAGCACTGGTTAGTAGTGGTAAAGTGGACAGTGTCCTAAAACCAACAAAAACGAGGCCAGAAAAAGCAGTGGAGGAAGGTGAAAAGTTGAGAGTTTTATATAGCGCAAACTTGACCCGAAGGTATCAGAGCGCTTTACATGAGCACCAGTTGGTTACACAAGGGTACATTAATTTTTGTTAGGCACAAGGAGATTAAGTGATTTGACCAGATTCACAGGATGTTGAGTGTCATTGCCGAGACTCGAACTCGGTTCCCCAGATTTGAGCTTGACCACCCTAGTCGTTAGGCCACACCCTTTCCCCTAACATTATTGTATACCATCTTGCTTGACTGACTCAACTGCACAAAGCAGAAAGGAAAAATATAACCTATCCTGAGGGAAGAAGTAGCCAATGTAAAGAGCTTTTTTGCTTTTGTGCTGGGCTTATAAGGCTTCACAGGCTGTGTAAGGGGATGCAGCCCTCAGGGATCTCATGGTCTTGCTGCATTACAACCGCTGTATTGGGCTGGTGACAATAAAGCTGTTACTTATCCCAGAATGCAGCAGTGATGGTTGCTCTGCTGGAGCTTTTGTGTGGATTAATGCTGATGCTACTGGTGTTGTTCTGGTGGTGTGAGCTGCTGGAAGGTAGACATTGACTCAATACTCCTAAGGTGCATACCCTTCCAGGGAGGTGATGGTTGTGCAATGGGAATTTCTGATTGTTGCTGAGGGAGAGGTGCAGGAGTGTCTGCACAGGGCATTTCTGCAGCAGGGGCACATTAAGGTACATCTTTTAGACATACCCTCCCTATTCCCAGGATTTCTGCTGCAACAAGCAGCTCCCATGCTACATCCAATGCTTGCTGACCTCTCTTCCATTTCAGTTCCAACACTTTTTAATGTCAACTATTGACAATGTATCAATGTACACTGAGTAAGCTTGAGCAAAAATCTCTCTCAGCTTAAGTGACACTAATTAATTAATTTTGAATTTTGAATACAACGCTCTAACTTGACTCCATTCAAGCTCCCCAATCAGTACTACTCAATGGGTGTAAGACTATAGTCCCGACTTTTAAACAATAGATTGCATGGGGAGTATACAAAGAGGGTGCATAGAAGATGGAGCTATTATGTAATGAAGACATATATAACAGACTGTCTAAGTGAAATCTTCTCTGGGAAACTCTATGTCTGTTTCAATGAGGATGCCATCTTTTAGATAAAAGACTACACTGCAAAATGTTATAATAGTAATTAAAAGAGCATCACAGCAGAGATGTTGTACTGCACACTCATCACAGTATCTCACTTGCAATTAGTTAATACAAATTACACTGGTTAGTGCGTTCATGGGTATCACCCTCCACTCATGGGTGATGCAAAGTCAAACACCATATGCACCTTTAGAAAACTACACTCATCCCCTTAAGCACAAGGGGGCATATTATCAAGAAACGGCGTTAAAATTATCACCGATTTAGCGGCAGAAAAATGCGATAATGGGCTTGATAATATGCCGCAGAGAATTCCAATAGAAGCTCATGTTCTGGTGTCAACATGGGCTTCTATGGGAATTCTCACGGGCATATTATCAAGCCCATTATCACCACTTTAGCTGCAGTTTTCTGCCGCTAAAGCGGCGATAATTTTAACACCGTGCTTGATAATATGCCCCTACTTTAGGCACTGCGAGGAGTCTCCACTTCCTTAATCAATATTATTGTAGTTTCCTTTCATCCATCTTAATGCCAAGCAGGTCTGATTTTCATAAAAAAATAATTTTATTAGTATTACCTTTCTAATAATAATAAATTCTTTTTTCGGTTTTTACAATTAAAAAACCATAAAAGAGCAGTTACAAATAGAACATCGCACATAGATTAAAGAATAATAAAAATTAAAGCTAAACAATTATCAGCTCATATAGTTAAAACCAAGGTTTTACAAAAATTAATTTCATCTACAAATACTGGGATCAAACCGCTGCTTACAAATTATTCCTATGTTGCAGAATACATTTAAGGAAGTTAAGAACAAGATAACAGGTCAATTCGGAATCTAGGCTTTGAAGGCGTAGCATTGCCGGTCGACACTGTCTTAGTCCCCAGCTCTTTAATAAAGGTAGTAACCAGACCCTCCTGTGTGGATGATGAAATTTACAAAACAGAATAGTGTGTAAATTTGTCTGAGTTGACACTTCATCACACGGACAAGGGGTGGAAACCTTCTCCCAGCTGTTTCTCTTGGGGAAGGATACTAGCCTAAAAAAGGAGTCAAATCTAAATCTTGTTAACAACATTCTGTGATAGGTGCTAATCTGTAATGTCAAATAAGGTTGGATGGAGTAAGTGGTCTGAATTAAATTAGCATGAACAACCGAGGGTTTCGATGCCACGGAGGTCAGTCTCAGGGACTCCAGATGCGTTAAAGCCAGTTTTTTAAGTCCTTTCTTTGACAATTCGTTAATTTTTTTTGGATCTGTGTAATAGATCTCCAAATCTAGATCCTTAAAAAAATTTTGTACATAGCACAACCATTGAATTGATACAGAGTGGTCTATGGCCATTGCGTCCATCAGAATTTCTTGTGAAAACACATTGTTCACGGAAGACCAGATACGACGCCAGAGCAATAGCGGTTGAATTCTTATCAGGTCCTCAAGGTAGGGAATACCAAGCTCCAGATGAAGGGCATATACTGAGGAGCTCATTGGTGCTGCTAAGAGAAATCTTAAAAAGTTATTTTCGGCGACCTGAAGGGTGCTGATTTCTGCGATTCCCCACAGGCCTGCTCCATAAAGGGCAATTGCCTGGCATTTAGCTACGTAAATTTTTAACAGCTCCACTGGAGGCCTTTTCCCTAGCCTCTGTGAAAAACTTATCAGGGACATTGTTGCTCTTTTAAACAAGTGACATCTGGCCTCCACTGCTGCTCTCCAGCTAAGCCTATCATCAATCATTATCCCCAAATAGCAGTACTTCGTAGTTACCTCAAGTTTTTGCTCTTTAAGAAAAATATTCTTTACACATTTTTTGGCTCGCCCGGCTACCATGACAAATGTTTTTTTCACGTTAACCTGTAAATCCAGGCTACCCATGAACTCAACGTATCTATTTAGGGATTTTTGCAGTTCGCGTGGGGTGCGGGCCAAAATGACCGCGTCGTCGGCGTAGAGCAAGGCGGGTATCAATCGCCGTTTGACCCGGGGTAGGTCCAGAGCCCCCCTCAACATCTCCGCCTCTAGGCCATTTGTGTAGAGGGAGAAGAGGAAGGGGGCAAGGACACATCCCTGCCTGACGCCTCGCTCCACTCCGAACGGCGTAGTCAATTCACCCTTTGTGCCAAAACGCACCCTAGCGGTGGCACCCGAATATAGTTCTCTCATAAAATCTACGAGAGATGAGTCCACTCCCATCAGTAACAAGATATTCCAAAGTTTCGTATGTGAAACGCAGTCAAAGGCGGCAGATAAATCTACGTATACCATATACACAGTTTCTTTTTTTCCTTGGCAGTATTTTCCCAGGATCAGACTGAGGTTCAGGGCCTGCTCTACCGTTCCAAACCCCTCCCGGAATCCAAATTGAAGGTCTGAAATAATGTGTCCCTCCTCTGCCCACTGCTGTAGTCGTTCAAGAACGATTCTACCGACCACTTTGCCTAGCGAATCTAAAAGGGAAATGGGACGATAACAATTGACATCTTGGCGGTCACCTTTTTTAAAAATTGGGAGCATGATAGACTTTGTCCAAGAGTCCAACAGTCCCACTTTTGCCACTGCTATGCATACTCTAGTTAAAATGGGGGTCCAGAGGTCCGGGTTAAATTTAAACAAGTCTACTGGGACCCCATCGGGGCCTGGAGCTTTCCCGCTTTTGCTAGCATTCAAGGCCGCTATAACTTCAGCGATATCAAAAGTTAGGGAGATGGGATAGTTGACGTTTGGAAGACTATGATCTATTCTTTTACTGGTATTTACTGGGTTTTTAAAAATTTTTGAAAAATGTGTCACCCACGTAGCCTCATCGATAGCCACTTCTATCTTAGGGGTGTCTGCGCCCAAGAGATATGGAGTTTTAACAGTACGCCAAAAAGCCAAACTATCCTTAGATACAGCGCTAGTGTGCAAATCATCCCACAGTTTCATTTTTAATTCAGTGATTCTTTGCTTCCGTGCGGAGACATATTGACGCCTCAGCATTTGAATCAATTCTGAATCTCTCACTGTTTTTTTTAGTTCCTTTTTTAAGTTGGACAGGGCCATGGTACAGGAATGATTAAACCATCCTTTTTTGGTCGAGGGTGACCTCCTAGATGTTATTGTAAGAAGTTCCTTAATCTTTTCCAGTATTAGTAGAAAGTTGGTTAAAACAGCTTCTTCAGGTAACGTTGGATCAAGGCAATTGGTTATATTTACATATGACTCCATTACCAATTTCGCCGTGATTATCTCCGGATCCAGCGTCTCCCACTTTACTGTATAACCATTTGTCCTGCCCAACTCCAATTTATTTTGAGCGAGCGTAGAGGCGATTACACTAGTTTCTGGTTGTCCCTTCAATTGTTGGAGTTCTAGTCTAAGAGCGGAGTGGTCACTAAAAGTATTTAGCAATACCTCAAAGGACCTTACTCGAGGTAATAAGCCTGGGGAGAGAAGAATATAATCTACTGTAGTGCTGAAGCCCCTACCCACATACGTTGGTTGTAAAAAGTTAGAGTCCGGGATCAGTTTGTTTACTATTTCCAGTTCTAAGTCAACCAGCATATTGTTCATTGCAATCCCCGTTTTACTATGATTAAAGTGCATGATAGGAGCTTTCTCTTCATCCACAATTCCACATCTATTTTTCCCGACATGAGGGCATGGGTGGATATTTAAGTCTCCTCCACATATAAGGTGGACTGGGCCCTTACCAAGTGGAGAGTTATGACCCAATTTCTCCTTAATTAGATTGATGAGAGACAAAAATTGTTCCTCGTCAAGATTATTATAGACATTGAGCAAAAGAATAGGCTCACATTTATTATAGAGGAGCTTTAATAGTTGGAAATTTGGATCGGACAGCACCAAGGATGTTTTGAGATCATTGATTGTGTTGGCAATATATGTAGTCAACCCTCCCTTGGGTCTTCCAAAACCGCCCCCCAACGCTGGCGTAAAATACGTTTTATAGCCAGCGAGGTGAAGCTCTGTCAAGGACCAAGTCTCCTGGAGACATATGATATTCCCCCCTTCCAAAAAATGTATCAATGAGCCGTCTTCGATTTTTGAACGAAGCCCTGCTATATTCCAGAAAAAAATGGATAGAAAATGCAAATCTACATTATGCACTGTTTCTTGGATTGAGGAATCCATTGTGGAATTAGATGTTAAATGGGAAGAGCTATGATCGGTGGATTTGAAATTAGTTGATGGTCAATCGACCATTTCAAGAACACTAAATCTGTTGTCCGTGGGAAACCCAAACCAGGTTTCCCTTTGGGTTGGCTCTCTATTTAACATCCGCAATTGGTGGAAGCCCCAGTCGTCATTTCCTCTTCCCCGAAATTGTGGGCCTGAATTTATCCTATAACCACCATGCTCATGGTAACGGGGGCCCACTGTGTTCCAACGATTGAAATAATTATCGTGGACTGGGGCTTTAGTTTCCCAATAAGGAGCATTGGTGAATTGAGCATCCCTGGGCGACCTGGAGGGATAAAAAAAGGAGAGACGTCTAATACCTATTTCGCCCTGGGTGTTTGGACGCTCCCAAGAACATATGTGGTCCACCACCCATGGGTGGTCAAAGGAAATCAAAATACAGTCGCCCGGAATTGATTTCCTACTATTTCCCACCCACGGGGTTCTACGGACCATCAAGATCCTAGATGACCCGGGTTCAGTAATGGGACAGTTGTTATTTAACCAAAACTGCACCTTATTTTTCAGTGACCAGGTAGTTTCCACGACGTGATCTTCTAACTCGGGAACTCCTACCATAACTACCACATAGGGGCTTGCTTCTGGAGGTAGGTCAACTGCCAACCTTTTTTTGCAGCCCCTCGTGTCAGCCAAGGTGTGATCAGTTGTTACTTGGTTAGGGACCTGTTTGTTTTGTTGGAGCGTCTTTTTTCCCTTGAGAGGGGAGTTTTTTGGCCCTGGCTTCGCTGCTCCCAAAACATTTTTCTGAGAAGGATGACAAATGTTGGAGTTAGCAATAGGATCTTCTGTTCGCTCTATAATGGTTGTTTCGGGACGTGGTGATTTAGATGTGGAATCAGAAGGGGCATTTTTAGAGGTTTTTTTTTTCGTATATGACACCTTTTGAAGGGGATGTTTGATACTTTTCTCTTTTTGTTTATCCCCCCCCCCCTATTACTTGTTTTGGTTTCGTGATGTCAATAAGGAGCTGTAATTGTTGTTCCATCCGAGACAACCTTAATTCGAGTGGGGTAATGGTAATTTTTAGAAGGTCTGCTATGTTGGCTATTGACACAGGGTTAAAATTGTCTCTTTGCAGGTAAATAGGTGAAGAAGAACTCGAGTTAAGTACGCTAAGCGAATCTAAATTTTCATGCGTGGGCTGATTAATGACTGATTTACCAGGGTGGGGATTGTCAGATGTGGGTGTTGAAGGTTTTGGTTCGTCTAGGGTACTGGAGTCATGAGGGATTGATTTATTAGGTTTTGTTCTTCTTTTCCTAATTGCCCCCTCCCTTTTCCCTCTAGTGATTCTTATTTCTTCCGGGGTGATTTCGGGGATTAGTACTGGCGATTTTTCTAAATCAAGGCTTAATTGAAAATCGGAAAGTTGTGAGGCTGAAAGATCTACATTATTTGGTAGACTTCTCCTACCTGTGGGAGAGGGGCCACAGCCCCCAATTCGGCGGGACTCGGGGGTTTTTGCATTCTTCAAGTTTCCCATGGATGACCGCTTTGCCAGGGCTAAATCTAAAGAGACCCTACCTTCTAATAGGGTGATGCTTTGGTCAATAAAATTGTTCGCCTTGGTGATAAAGTCATCCATAGGACCCAAACGTTTTCCCCCACCTCCCTTTACTTTATCTTTAGACCCTCTCGTAAGAACCATCTCCACAATCGAGTGGAACAATTAATCGACAACAAAATTTTGGCGCACAGAGTTTTCACCAGGCTACTTAGAGCTCTCACACGATGAGCTGGGTTAGGTTCTGAAAGTACCTCGGTATTATGGAGAGGGCCCGGTCCGGTCTCCTCCGTTCTCTGACGGCCTCAGACGGCCCGCCCTTTGCCCGGGCTTAGCCCCGGGCGCTCCCGCGCGCTCCCGCGCAGCGGGTAACCAGGTTCTTTAAATAGTACAGTATTGGGGCTTGGGGGCGTGTCGGCCAGGGAGAGCAGCCCAGGTGTTGGTGGTTGGGCTCGCAGGGACTCCTGGACTATGGAGTCCCTGCTGCTCGCAGCCCCGGTCCTGAATCTTTTCCCCTGGATGGCAGGCAGTCCCAATCAGCAATCCTCTGCGGTGACTGAACGCGAAGCGGGACCCGCGAAGCGGGTCCGGCGAGTTGCTGGCGCTGTGCACTGGAAGGGCTGGGATGTGCAGGGGCAGTCCGGCGTCAACCCTGAGGTAAGCAAGTAGTTGTCCCACTGTTAGGGAGAAATCCTTCGTCTTTTACTCCCGTGGGCTTGGGGGCGTGTCGGCCAGGGAGAGCAGCCCAGGTGTTGGTGGTTGGGCTCGCAGGGACTCCTGGACTATGGAGTCCCTGCTGCTCGCAGCCCCGGTCCTGAATCTTTTCCCCTGGATGGCAGGCAGTCCCAATCAGCAATCCTCCGCGGTGACTGAACGCGAAGCGGGACCCGCGAAGCGGGTCCGGCGAGTTGCTGGCGCTGTGCACTGGAAGGGCTGGGATGTGCAGGGGCAGTCCGGCGTCAACCCTGAGGTAAGCAAGTAGTTGTCCCACTGTTAGGGAGAAATCCTTCGTCTTTTACTCCCGTGGGCTTGGGGGCGTGTCGGCCAGGGAGAGCAGCCCAGGTGTTGGTGGTTGGGCTCGCAGGGACTCCTGGACTATGGAGTCCCTGCTGCTCGCAGCCCCGGTCCTGAATCTTTTCCCCTGGATGGCAGGCAGTCCCAATCAGCAATCCTCCGCGGTGACTGAACGCGAAGCGGGACCCGCGAAGCGGGTCCGGCGAGTTGCTGGCGCTGTGCACTGGAAGGGCTGGGATGTGCAGGGGCAGTCCGGCGTCAACCCTGAGGTAAGCAAGTAGTTGTCCCACTGTTAGGGAGAAATCCTTCGTCTTTTACTCCCGTGGGCTTGGGGGCGTGTCGGCCAGGGAGAGCAGCCCAGGTGTTGGTGGTTGGGCTCGCAGGGACTCCTGGACTATGGAGTCCCTGCTGCTCGCAGCCCCGGTCCTGAATCTTTTCCCCTGGATGGCAGGCAGTCCCAATCAGCAATCCTCCGCGGTGACTGAACGTGAAGCGGGACCCGCGAAGCGGGTCCGGCGAGTTGCTAAAATCAGAAGAAACTAATAATACAATTAAATATCTTGTATGTGGTACATTTCAGCAATAATTTCCGATCCTAAATTAGGATTAGCACATTACAAATGAAATAAGCAATATCCCCGCTTTGTGTCAAAAGCACATGCTGATTTCTTTTTTATCAATGGGATTGTGAGAACACTTCCTAGCAAGGCTGACAAATTTGCAAAAGATAGAGTAGGAACATTCTCTTTGCAGCTGTCATAATAATAATGAACAGTATCAGCACCTTTCAGCAGGGTTCCTATACTTTTCTGTCCTGATTCTGGGTGGTGGAATTCCACCTGGAGTAGTAACTCTTGAGGGAAGTCTGCCACTCTCCATTATGAGGTTCCCAATATCTCCAGGTCGGGAATTACTGGGCCTGCAAATTGTGGACTCAAATCCGATACCCAATATTTCCAGACCTGGACACAAAGGGCACCGTTTCACCATAAGTGGATTTGCAGCTAGTGAAATCACTGCAGTGGATGGGGCAGGAGCAGGGTTGGATTGGGATTGGAAATCGGCCCGGGCCCGCTATAAAAAAGTGGCCCACATTTGCATATTGCCTTTCCGCAAAACACTGCTTTGGCGAAGTTTTATAAACACCTGAAAACAAGTGAGGCCGCTTCTGCTCAGGCCCCTGCTCCTGCTCAGAATGCATACATTGATGTGCCGACTCAGCGAGAAAAAGGGAGTGACACCTCTGCCCGTTGACAAAAAAGGAGGTAATGGACGCCCATCTGCCTCCAGTAAGGCCACTCAGGGCCCCACTGTCCACTGGCAACAACTGAACACACCAGTCACAGCCGAAATCGGCCCCCCAAGCTGCTATAAAAGCAGCTCACAGCAGGGACTTCGATACCGGCCCCTCGGCCAATGCCCGGGTGCCAGTCGTACCAATCCGACCCTGCAGGAGCCCCCTTCACACCCATGAAGCGATGGGTGGGGGGGATTTTAATACTTCCCCATGTCAGGCACTGGATCCCCCTCAGGCCTAGTAGCTGGGCTACAAAAGGCTGTTACCGGGACAGTCAGGACAGCCACCTGACCAAACACCTTCATGGGGGAACAACCGGCAATATCCCCAAGCATACCTTTCCCCAGACCAGTTTTCGCACCCCTCTCTTTGTGTATGGTAACTGATGCTCATGTAAAACGCTCTGATACGTGATACGTTCAGGTCAAGTTCGCGCTATATAAAACTCTGGAAAAAAAACTCCACCCCCAAAGAAGGGCAGTCACAGGCAATAGCATAACGGTGGACTGATGCAAATCTCTTTCACCTTCTCTGTCAAAAGCACAAGACAGGGGAGCAGAGATTGCTACCCCTGGCCTAAACACCCCTGTCTGCCTCTAAGCTCAGAGAGGAGGAGAGCCCTGGGACCACAGCAGTGACTGGGGCTGAGCGCCAGCCCTCTTCCACTGCCTACCCGCCCAAGGTATACCTAACACACTAGGAGAAACAACACCTCCCCTTTCCAAAACAGACCTGCCCGACCACCTTCCCGCTCCCTCACACACTGGTCCTCCCATTTACATACTCCTCTTGCTCTCAGAAGGCAGAAAATGCAATGCCAATAACATAGGTAGGATGACAATTTTTTGGTGCTCAGATATTGTGCCGACAAGCACAAACTTGTAATACTGAAAAGATGTGCGAGTTGGCTGGAGAAGTAGTCCTCTGACCCATGTTTGAAGTTTGAGTCCATTAAGGAATAATAAGGAAAAGAACAGCAATGAAATAAATACAACAAATTCTATTTAACATAAAATTTGTAGGGAAAACAAGAATATATGAGGAATATAATTATCAGGCTGTATACAAAAAATAAATATACAGGTGTAGGAGAAGTATGATGCAAGGATGATATGTCAAAGGAAAGGGGTATTACTTGCATTAGTGTGCTCTGCTTCATTCTGGGAGCTCTGTCCCTCGTGGTAGCAAAGATTCTTCAAATAGTTGAAGGGCCCGCAGGTGAGGAGTAATAGAACGGCAGTGTTCCAGTTTAGTGCTGTACTAGGGATTGCCATATTTGTGTACATTTAGTATACATGGGGCATATTATCAAGAAACGGCGTTAAAATTATTCCCATAGAAGCCCATGTTCTGGTGTCAACATGGGCTTCTATGGGAATTCTCTGCGGCATATTATCAAGCCCATTATCGCCGCTTTAGTGGCAGTTTTCTGCCGCTAAAGCGGCGATAATTTTAACGCAGTGCTTGATAATATGCCCCAAAGTGTGCAATGTGGCTGGTCAGGAGCTCCATCGCCATAGTGTACAAGAGGCGTGTGAGCCACACTGGAGTCGGCGGGGTCAGGGCTTTCTTCCAATGCAAGTTGATAACCTGCTTAGCTGTCCCTAGCATATGGAGGACCAAATGTCAGTCAGAGTGGGTCATGGCTTTAAGAGATTGGGGTTGGAGCCCGAGGATCTTGATCTGCTGTGTACTCAGTATAGGGAACCCCACTACGTCTTTGGTGTGGCTCAGCACCTCTTTCCAGAAAAGAGTTAGTATTGGACAAGATCACCAAATATGTATAAATGACCCTGTGTCCGCATTGCAATGCCAACACAGGGATGAGGAGGTGGGGAACATTTTCTGGAGGCGGAATGAAGTGTGGTATTACTGGGTCATTACTTTATAGGTCGTCTCCTGTGAGGCAATGCATTTATATGTTCTGGGATATCTCTCCAGAGTTGCTCCCATTGCTCTGGAGGGGTATCCTCTGCTATGTCTGAGTGGCATTTCTGTTGATAGGAATGAAGGGCTAGAGGGTTGGAGTGCTGTAGGACACGGCAGGTTTGTGAAATCAGGCATTGCGAGCCATCAAAGGAGCGTACAAGTGACTCAAATGAAGTGAGTAGGCGTGTGGCTCCTTGCGTATTGAGGGGAGTGTGTAGCCAATGTCGAATTTGATAGAATTGCAAGAGAGCCGTGGCTGGAAGATGGAAGTCCTGTTTGCAGTGATCAAAGGATTTGAAGGCTTGGAAGAAGCCAGGGTTGCGGGCAAGAGGCGTGTTGGGGAGGGGAAGGGAGTTAGACCCTGACTAATCGCATGTCTATCCCATATATCCAGGACCGTTCTCGTGGGGATAGCGATGTAAACACTGCCCAGTCCTCCTCTCCTTGGCAGCCAGGCGAAGTCCCACAGGGGGTGGCATGCCACCGCCCTATCCATATGAAACCAATTTTTCTCACTTTCGCGGACTACCCACACCGAGATATATCGCAAGTTCGCCACCCAGTAGTAAACAAGGATATTGGGACAGTCGAGACCCCCTCGATCTTTTGGCAGCATTAAGGTTCTGTTGTAGAATCTTGGTCTACCTTTACCCCAAATTAAAGAATTTACCTCTTTCTAGAGATTTACATTATCCGATTGGGGAATAGGCGTCGGGAGTGTTTGGAAGAGGTAAAGCACCTTAGGCAAAATGGACATTTTAACCACGTTGAGGCAACTTACCATGATATGGGAAGTGGTTTCCAGCACCTAAGGTCTTCCGTGACAGATCACTTACAGTCAGGCCAGTTGACTTGAGACCACGACTCCAGTGTGGCCGTGATATTGAATTGATTGGGGCGCCCATTGAAACGGAGTGAGAGTGTATAGTTTAAAAACCACGTGAGGGAGGAGTGTTAGATTCAACGCCTGCAATTTAGCTACATTCATTTTAAGTCCTGAGATGTGTTCAAATTGAGAGAGCAATCTGAGAAGCACAGGAAGGGAGATCACAAGGTCCGTTAGAGTAAGTAGGAGGTCATCTGCGAATAGTGCTACCTTGTGTTCATCGCTTCCAAATGGTATACCCTTGATTGCAGCAGATTGGCGGATGGTTATCACTATGGGTTCTACTACCAAAGCAAAGAGCTGAGGGGATAGGAGGCATCCCTGGTGAGTAACCCTGTGAATCTGAATGAGAGGGGCCAGCAGCCCATTGACTCTAATTTGTGCCGATGGGGCAACATGATATAAGATACCAGGACCAGGCTCAATCCTCCGCAGTACCGCTCGAAGAAAGGTCCAGTCCACCCTATCAAACACTTTCTCAGCATCGAGGGAGAGGAGAAAAGCTGGGATACTCCCTTCTCCACCAAGTGGGCTACTCACTGAATATTGTCTGCCCCCTGCCATTGGCATATGAATCCCACCTGATCTGGGTCTATCAGGCTGGGAAGGTATTGTTCCAAGCAGCGGGCCAGTAGTTTGGTGTATAGTGCATCAATGTTGAGGAGAGAAATAGGGTGATAGGAAGTGCAGTATATCGGGTCTTTCCCTGGCTTGTCAATGAGAGCTGTCTCTGCCCTGCACATCGTAGGGTTTAAGCTGGTACTGTCAGTGAAGAAATTGAATAACCGGGGCAGGGGAGGCTGGAGTTGAGTAAGGAACACACGATATAAGGAGGTCGTTAGTCCATTGGGCCTGGTGTCTTGCCTGCCGGCATGCTTTTAAGTGCCCTTTGGAGTTCTTCTAAAGGGAACAGGGCTTCCAACTGCTGTGCATGGGAAGGGTCAAGCAGCGGTCAGGTACAAAAGGCAAGCAATTGATCTATTTCCTCCTGGACAATTTAGCCTTTGCTGTATTGGGTTGAGAAGAAAGTGTGGAATGCCTGTTGTTTGTCTGTTTCCGAGGTAGGCCATGTGCCCTCCTTGGTGTTAACTCTGGCAATGTGTGCATAGGAGATACGCATATGGAGTCAACGGGCCAGTAGACAGTAGGGGTGGGCGGAATTTGCGTAATTGCGTTACGCAAATCTCCGCGAAACGGTAAAAAATCTCCGCGAACACGCGGAATTGCTTGTTCGCGATGCTTTTTTCCTGTTCACAATCGCTGTTTGCATGCTCGGGGAGAAATATGTCGCGAACACGCATTTTGAGAACGCGAACAAGCAAAAATTTTGCGAAGTCGCGGAAAGCAGAATTTTGGGCAATTTCGCGTTCTCCGCGGAACGCGAAATTACCCAAATTCCGCAAATTCCGCGAACGGAACGGAATTTACCGCCCAGGCCTAGTAGAGAGCCAACCTTGTTACCCCCTTTGTAATACTTTTGCTTCAAGGTGAGGAAGGAGTGTTCAGCCTTGTTTACTCGGATTGCATACAGTTGGCCACGTAGGGACGCCAGCTATTTTTGATGTTGCCACAACAACTTTGCATGGTCCCGTTGCTCCAGCGCTTTGATATCTCTGGCTAATCCGGCATCCACCAAGCAGGATTCTTGTGTTCGGGTGATTGCTATGGTGGTGACAGTGCCTCAGATGGTAGCCTTGAAGACATCCCATAAGGTATGGCTAGTAGTATCCGGGAGATCATTTGTTTCAAAGTTAGCTTGGATTGCTTGCTGTATTTCTGCTACATGACCTGATCTCATTGAATGTGTGGGGAAAGCCTTCAGTGTGGCAAAGAGTGGGAAGGCGTTCCTATGCCTCCCAGGGAGATCTCAAGGTGAGTGTGGTATGATAGAGAGATGTCCAATATAGTCACCAAAACCAAAGACCGACTGAGTGACTGGGATATGGAAAAATAAACTATGCGGGAGTATGAACAGTGGACATGGGAGAAAAAGGTGTAGTCTCTTGCATCCGGTGCCGCATATCGGCAGGCATCCACCAGGCCCAAGGCAGCGATATCTTGCTTTAGCACTGCAGACATTGCCCACATGCCCTGGAAGGAGGTCGCACTGCGACCTAGGTGTGGATCCCAGACTAGGTTGAAATCTCCCCCTATAAGCAGCTAACCGATCTCCTGAGAGGCAAGCACTTTGAGTAGGTTTCTAAGATATGTGTCTTGGGAGTGATTAGATGTTGATCAGTGTGAGGGGTCTGCCATTGCGTAGTAGCTTGAGTTTTACATACCGCCCCTCTTTGTCCCGTGTTATTCGTATCCCCTGTAGGTGCAGACCTGCTTTAAGAAAGATAGCTAGCCAAGCTGTTTTAGATAGAGGACGCCCATATTTTAGTTGGATATTTGGGATGTGTCATGCGATGTGTATCTGCGTGCAGGAGATGAGTCTCCTGAAGAAAGACAATGTACGTGTCCTGGGTCACTAGATAGCGCCCTACTTGTTGTCCCTTGTTAGGGGCATTCAACCCTTTCATGTTGAGTGAAAGACATTTAGCCTGAGTCATAGCTATTTGTGTGGATAAAGACGTAAATCCATATGTATCTTCCGCCCATCTGTTAGTGATGAAACTGTTATATCGTCTGGGGACTCGCAGCGCCAGGATGTGGGCAATGTAAGAAGAGTGATAGTTAGAGCCGTCCCACGTATTTCACCCGGTATAGGATAATATGTCTCCAATGGTGACGGAAAGGAGCGATAGTAAGATGTGCTCTCCATAATACTCATTCCAGTCCTGGAGCGTCCCTATGGTATATACCAGGGTGACTCTGAGGAAGTCACTCCTCTTAGGGGCCAGTGGAATGGTGGGGGGTGTCAAAGTGATCCTGCCACGAACAGCGGTCTTCCTCCCCAGCAGCCAGCCCATAACTTCAAAGTGGGGGAGCAAGTACCCCCTCCAGAGCCCAGGGCCCCATTAGGATGAATCCAAGCATGGAGATTTTTTGAATGGGTGGCGCAGAATTTGCATGGAAGGCAGACAGTCTAAAACAAGCCCCATCCTTGATGACCTGTTGTAAGCCTCTAAATATTTGAAAGAACAATGAGACTAATTGGTGTGGAGGTTTGAAGAGTGTGAATGCAATGCTCTGGGTTCAAAGGGTTTATGAGATGCTGGGTTTCCGCAGATAAAGTGCACTAGAGAAGGGCTGATTTAAGGCTGGGGGAGAGTCAGCCAGAGACCGAGCGCCATCCATAGCCCTGAGTTGTTGTATAATGTCTTGCTTGGCCTGTTGTGACAAATCGCTTGCTTTCCATGCCTTGGTTCTAGGACGAGACACAGTGGACCATTCCAGTCACAGTGGTGACCTGGGCAAGGCCAGAGGTAGTGCTGGGAGGACGGGACTCTGTTGTGAGTTTGAGTAGTTGCTAAACTTCCCTTTGGGATCTGAGTGACTTGCGCTTGCCCTCCCATGTGAAAATCAAGGCAAAGGGATGGCCCCACTGATATCTAATTTTCAAATCTCTTAATTTTTCTATGACTGGCTTGAATTCCCTGCGCCGTCGCAGTGTAACGGGAGCGAGGTATTGAAAATTTTGAATGCAATGTCCGCCATAGGTCAGGTCGATCTTCTCTCTGGCAGCGCACAGTATTGCCTCCTTCTCACTGAAGAAGTGCACCCGGGTAAGGATGTCTGGAACAAGGCTTGTGTTCCCACGAGGGACTGCTATCCAGTGAGCCCTATCCAGAGCTGGAGGAGAGGCATCATCATCACCCCGACCGCCTGAAGGAGTTCCGCCATGCAGGACATGATGTTCTGCCCTTCTATGCCCCTGGGGATCTCCCAGATGCAGGGTTATTTCTCCAGCTTCTGTTTTCTAGGTCTTTCTGTTTGATTTGCAGCTCAATGTGCTGTTCTTCGAGGGCCGTCATTCTGCTCCATGGTTCTTCCTGGTCCTCAGTTTGTGTGTCGAGTGTCTGCTGGAGATAGTCTACCCTGCCCCCAGTTTCTGTCACATCACGCTGAAGATCTTGCAGTGAGCCAATTTCTGCCTTCACTTCTTGTAAAAAGCTAGTAATAAAAGCCTGCATGAGGGGACTTGCCTCAGGACCCTCGGGGGTAGTAGGCGGCTTTAACCAAATTGATGGTACTGTTGTTTCTTTAGAGGGGCCTGGAGCGGCGTCCTTACCTGTTTTGGTGCGGGACATGGTCCTCCTGGGACACCCCTTGTTCAGGGTGTCCCAAGCGGAGACCCAAGTCTCAGTTGGGTGCCTCAGGTAGAGTGGCTGAGGTACCTCCGGTACTATTCCAGTCAGGGCATGGAGTTTCCCCAGAGCAGTAGGGCCGGCAACGAGGACCCAGAGTCGCCCAGAAGGCATAAGAGGTTAGTATGGCCCTGGGGTCACCAGGCACCCCGGTAATCTCAACCTTACGTTTGCAGGGATGGTTGATGAAGGATGTGCCCCCACCCCCCGATGAGACAGCCGATCCGCCCACCTGTGCCCAGGGTGGGAGGGAGCCATTGTAAAGACCAGGTCCAGCCTTCCCCTCTCCTGGTGGGGACCGCTTTAGCATGTTGGGTAATGAGGTGGCAAAGTGCCCATCCCCGAGTTGCCACCTTCAGATAGACAAGTTCTGAGTTGTTGACCCCACCCAGGGGGCTATGCGGAGATCCACTCTACTTCCAGCATGAGGGGGTGCCCCACCATGCAGGAGCCCGTAGTGCCCCAATTCTGATAGATGGAGAGATAGGGGAGAGGGAGCGGGGCCAAGCCCGCTGTCCGACTGCACAGCCGAATGCTCCCTCTCACCCCCACCAGGGCAAAAAGCCACCCTTTCACTGTGGAAATACCTGCACTAGCTCTCACCTCCTTCTTCGTGAAACGTCTCACCCAGGGCCCAGCGTTGATGCACTGGCAGGTAGGTCCTCTGATGAGTCAGGGCAGTTCTTTACTCTGCACACCCAATGGCAGGCCCCCAAAGCACGGGGATGCCCTGCACCATTGCGAACATGCCCCAGGCAGCAGGGACAGCCCAATGGGTCATGGGGAGGTTTGAGAACGCCCCCCTGGGGGTTTTCCATGGAGGGTATCTGCAGATGCTGGGCAGTCTGCTGCCACCCTATATCCTCAGGCAGAGTTCCGGCCGGTGTGTGCCAAAGAAAGTCAGGCACAGTATCATTGCGGTCACAAGATAGCGCCGCAAGCCCCAGCCAACAGGGGCCCTCGAGGGGGCAGAGCCAGTCACTAACCATTGAGCCCACCCTTCAATCCTTGGGACACAGCCCAGGTGCTGGGCCTCAGAGGGTTCAGTCAATGCCCCCAGGGGGAGGAGCCACCCGGCCGATCAGTAGGCAGTCCTGCAGGATACTTCCCCCAGCTCCAGCCAGGGGCAATGTTTGTCATTACCGGCGTAGGGTTGTCCAGGGACCAACCACAGCCCCTGGGCTCAGGGCCCGCACCCCTGCCCTCAAAGTCACCAGTCAAAGCCCCCGAAGGGGAAATCCGAGCCTCCAATGCACGGGCCGCTCCCTCCACGCCCGGGTCCAAGATGGTGGAACCAGCTGCTCCCCTTGGCTGACTGCCACACTCCTGTCCCCGTCTCGAGCCTGGGAGGTTTCACATGCCTTGGTGTTGAGGCAAGTAATAGGTGGACGCTAGGTGAGGGTCCACATCTGTTTTTGGGGCCCCGTTGGAGACACATACATAGAGCCAGCTGCAGGAGAGAGGAGACACCGCAAGGTGTGTCCTACTCCATCGGAGTCTTGGCCATGCCCCCACTTCACATTTTGACATGAATTACGTGAATAAAGGAGGTATTGATACAATGGACATTAAGTTCCGTATATTGTTAAAAATTATTATGGATTGTAGATTGAAGAAATAACAAATGTAGTAATTAGGCTAATCAATGTTTGGCGAATGCCTGTGACTTGCCACTAATGCAAATTAAGAATCATTCTCACATTGGACTTTATGATTTGAAATTCTAGTTGGGCTCAAAAGGAAGATTCCAAAGGTCCAGATTAAGGTTTAAAGAGGAACTGAAACCACTCTAACCAACATAAAAGAAGAGGTCCAGTCAACACAGAATAAGAACTCTAGGCAACACAAAGAAAAAACTCCAAACTACTATGGGTGAAAGTATTCAAGACACTCTCAAGCATTTCATACTTTTCATTCCTCACTTATCATAGTCAACAAGTATGGAGTATGGATTGGCTCTGCAGTGCCACACAAGCTGAAATATTGCAAGCTTTCTCAGTCTGATGATGGGCCATCAGGATGCAAAGGTTACACCCCTTCTCCATTTGTGTGACTGTCTAGAGGGAATGCACAAAGCCCAGCTGTCACCCAAACCAGATGTGTATCAGAGACAGACAGAGGCACTGAATGGTTAAAGTAAGAAAAATCCAACTTTATAAAAGTGGCATTTTCAGACTTACAATTTAAAATCCAACATCACCATAAGTTGTGATTTTAAATGTGAGTCCAGAGACACCAAACTTCAAATTTCTATCTGCTCTCAATTGGAGATTACACATAACCCCTTCGCTGCTAGACCTACCCCCCCCCCCCCTCCTTGTGCTAAGCCTTTTTTTTTTAGCTATTTGGGGTAGTTCACGCTTAAGCCTCTGTAACTGTTTTGACCACATAAGGTATCCATGCCAAATTTGCATCTTTTCTTCCAACATTATGAGGATTCTAAAGGTACACAGGGTTTGTGAATTCCCTGTAGGGGACCCAGAAATTAGCCAAAATACAGCTAATTTTTTTTAGGGGGGGGAAATGGGAAAAAAGTGCTGCAAATAAAAGCGTCTGTTTTTTTCCTGCAAATGGTATCAACAAAGGGGTTGTGGGGCTAAAATCATAATTTTCCCAGCTTTCAGGTACTGTCAGACTTTTATCAGAAAACCAACATTTTTACACAGTTTTGGCATTTTACTGGAACATAGCCTATTTTTGCTTTTTTTTGTGCTTTCAACCTTCTTCCAATTTATGGTAGGAATGGGTATGATAGCAATAATGGATCCTGGAAAGCTATACATTTTAGAAAAGTATATACATTTATAAATTTAGCAAGGGGTCATTTGTGTAGATCCTTCGAGGTTTCTCTATAGAAACTAACAGTTGAAAATAGGAAAAATTGAAAATGAGTTGAAAAAAATCAGCCATTTGTGCCCACGTTTTCATCTGTACCTTCTTCTAATATAACAGGTATTTGAAAGCAATATACTGTTACATCCGCAGGACCTTTCTGGTTGTGGGGATATATAGCACTTGTAGTTCACCAAGAACCTGACGAACCCAGAGCCAATAACTGATCAGCATCTTGCAATGGTTTTTTATTATGTTCCGGGTAAATAGCAATTAATTTGGGAAAATATATACAGTGAAAAATCAGGATGAAAGACGTCTATGTATTTATGAAGTTGGAACAAAATATGGAGTTTAGAAACAGTAGCTATTTGCACATTTTCGAAATTGTGGGTACCCATATTAGCATGAGAATTATAGGACATTTTTCAGAGTTACTTCTTTTTTACACATTGTCTTTCATTTGGAAGAGAGAAACGCATCAAAAGTCAATAGGTAATAACAGTTGCTCTACAATTCTGCATTACCCTAAGAGTCCCGATAAAAATGGTACCTCACTTGTGTGGGTAGGCCTGGTGCTCGCGACAGGAAACTGCCCAAAACACAACTGACCCTTTTTTTGCAAAGTGCCTTGCTGTAGATTTTGAACCCTAGCTCTGCCGGCACCTAAGGAAACCTAGCAAAGCTATACATTTTTTTAAACTAGATACCTGGGGGAGTCTAGCGGCGTATGGCTTGTGTGGCCCCCAATCTTTTCAAACCCAGAATCCCCTGCAAACCTCAAATTTAGCTGTAAAAATCATTTTTTTCTCAAATTTCTGTGTGGGAAAATTTGGGAATCTGCGTAGATCCACACATTTCCTACCACCCAGCGTTCCCTTGATAAAATTGGTACCTCACTCACGTGGGTGGGTCAAGTACGCGTGATAGGCAAGGGCCCAAAACGTATTGAGGAGACGTCAAAATGACCTATCACAAAACAATCTCGTTTTGCACGGGGGTCAACTGGGTTTTTGGCCCCAGGCTCGACGGCCATCTTGGGAAACCTATCAAACCCACACATTTCTGAAAAATGAACACCCGGGGAGTCCAGCGAGGTATGGCTTACGTGGGTCCCCCCAAATTGTCCTACCCAGAAACCCCTGTAAACCTCCTATTTAGCTGAAGAAAACACATTCCATACATAATTAGGGGCTACTGTCTCCGTCTGCCCCCAGGCAGAAAGACTGAAAGACTGGAATTTCTCTGGGGGGTTTGGGGGTATTGTCATGCCCATTTTGGGCAGCCTCCACCCCTACATGAATACAAAAAAAAACTCTGGCGTCTAGTGGGCTTTTAACCCCCCCGGGGAACAGAAAGGCTGTAATTTTTGCTGGGGGGTGGGGTATTGGCATGTCCGTTTTGGGCAGCCCCGACCCCAAATTATAATTGCCCAAAAAATCCCTGGTTTCTGATGGGCTTTCTGCCCCCCCTGGGGGGGCAGATTAGGGGCTACTTCCCCCATCTGCCCTCCGGGGGGGCAGAAAGACTGTAATTTTTGCAGGGGTCGGGGCATTGGCATGCCCGTTTTGGGCAGCCCCCACCCCTAATTGAAATTGGCAAAAAAAAATCCCTGGCTTCTTGTGGGCTTTTTGCCCCGCAGGCGGCAAAAAGGCTGTAATATTTGAGGGGGTGGGGGGATTGGCATGCCCGTTTTGGGCAGCCCCCACCTCTAATTCTACTTGCCAAAAAAAATCCCTGGTTCCTTGTGGGCTTTTTGCCCCCCCCCCCCCCCCGGTGGGCAGACAGTCTGTACTGTAATTTTTGTGGGGGTGGGGGCATTGGCATGCCCGTTTTGGGCAGCCACCACCCCTAATTCAAATTAGCAAAAAAAATCCCTGGAGTCTAGTGGGCCTTTTGCCCCCCCCCAGGGAAATGATTGGGGACTATTGCCCCCATCTGCCCACCAGGGAGGGCAGAAAGTGTTGCGGGGATTCTGCTCATGCACAGAACTATGCACAGGAAACCAGGACCTCAGTGAATTGTGGTGTACCAAAAAACTCACCTCAGTACCTAGAACCTCTATCCGAAGAGCATCAGTGTTTCATTCATTCTCCGTACCATATCGAAGCTACCAATGATTAGACAACCCAGAACAAGCGACTTAGAATACTCTCAGGAATGGTGGGAATCAAGAACACCTTTTCGTTGTTATTCTCATATCAGTCCACAATGTGAGTAATCAGAGACACAGAAAAGTTTAAAATGTTTATTTTTAACTACATGCTCTAAGATGCAGTACTTTGGCTAACATAAGCAAACAAACAATTAGAAATTAAACCATCAGCATTGTTACAATTCCATAAAAAACAAAGGGAGAAATCATATTATAATGATAATGGAAACAGGTCCTATAATACCTTGTGTACCACCCTGCCCTGGCTAGTACGCTAGTTTTATAATAATAATAGACGGTCTCTAGGTTTGAATGGGGAACCCCATACCTCCAAGATCAGCTTAGGTGAATCACATCACAGGATCAGCACTGCTCTGTGTCTGGAAAGGTTTTCTTCAAGAGTGCCAGCATCATGCATGCAATGCAATATTAAAGGCACCTGAGTTTCAAATATTTGCAGCTGTGTGCTTGTTGTGGCTAGAGCATAGGCCGATCAACCTGAATTCAACAGCATACATTGTTATTTGACCTTGACGGTTTCTGCACACAGTGTTCAGACTAAGGTCGCTGTGCACGTCTAGGGATGTGCAAAACAGACCGTTCTCATGTGAAGAAAAGCAAGCAAGCAGTTTTATTTATAATAACAGCTACCTGTAGTGTCGTGTGCAAAAGCAGCAAAGTGGCAAGATGGCGTTAACATCTAAAACGCTTATGCTAACATAGCAATGTGTGCAGGCAAAACAATGTCTTTACTACAAAAGGCTGTAATTTTCACACGGTGGTGGGGACATTGCCATGCTTTTTTTGGGCAGCCCCCACCCCTAATTGTACTTGCCACAAAAAATCCCTGGTTTCTAGTGGGCTTTCTGCCCTGCAGGGTGGGGCAGAACGACTGAATGTAGCCAATTTTGGGGGAGGGAGCAAAGGCCATCGCCCAAGGGGCCGCTCCCCCATCCCTGGTATCTAGTGGGTGGAACCCTGCTTGGGGATCGCCCTCCTGGGAAATCCCGTTGGGTAGCTGTGCGCTTTATAAATCTTTATAAATAAAATAAATCAGGCAGCTAAAAATACCTTTGATGATATTCTTTAATCACATTTGAACAATAATGTGTCATGACCCCCAAAATCGCAGTATCCTCCACCCATCTATACCAGGGAGAAAGTCACAATATAGAAGGGTATCACTTTAAATAAAGTAGGCCTACTGGCTATGTCGAAGGTCACCACATCAATATATAAGGCAAGCTCATTGGCTTTGCAAGGGGTCACCATATCAATATATAAGGTGAACCTATTAGCTTTGTCAAAGAGCCACAACCGTAACATAAGGCAAACCTCTTGACTTAGTTAAGCAGTCATCACAATCATAGAAAAAGTCAAGCCTATAAGATTTATTGTAGGGCCACTATGTCAAACACCAAGAATTCACCTCATCGAAATCAATAAATCATTGTAATGCTGTCGGCATTATATTGTTCATACAGCAGTAAAAATTAAAATAACACTAGAGAGCACCATGCACCCAGACTATATAACAGCAGTTCAAGCCTTAAGAGTGCTTAAAATAGGAAGTAAAGTTTACCCAAGTCATGCATTTTAAGACCTGGGAGACGTAGGGTCAGTGTTTAAAAGGTTAAGGAAGGGGTGGCTACTGCACTCCTGCATCCACCAAGCACTTCCAGATACATGTTGGGGGTGAATGTTGATCCTGCTCTTCTGGGAACTTTCATATGCAAAATAATCCCTGCAGGGCATTATGGGGCACATTTATGTGCTTGATTTATTTGCCAAGTTTAACTGTAATGTGATGGTATGATGCAATCATTGTATACTACTGTTGAAATGCATTTGACCCCCACAAAAAGTGTAGCCGGTCAGAAGTTGAAATTTCAGCCTCCATTTGTGTTTCTGTAGGGAGATTTGATACATTTTGGGATTAGTTGTGTGAGAAAGATAGCTACATGATAGTTATCAGAAGCAATTTGAAAAGTAGTATATAGTGCTCTGCGGCATTGTATGTGAGGTACAGACAGTTATAGCAGAAGTGAGGAGTGAACACCCAAGATCAGTATTGTCAGTTGAGGTCCAAGGTGAAAGTCCTGGTGAAGGCAAAGATAGAGAGATCATCCTTTCGCTCACTTTTCCAGTGATCTTGGTATGGGTGTTTGAAGCTCACACGCTGACATGGGTCCCACAGTGAAGGAGGCTATGGTGGTGCTGTTTAGGTGCCCCTCTTGGACATATATATTAGAATAGGTTGTGCTACACAGTTGGCAGTGGGTTGTCATAGATTTGATTCTATCTTTTCAGTTAGAGGTTTGAATTTGGCCCAGTATATTTAATCTTTTAACCTTGGGCTTTCAATGACCTGATTACCATTGGTTGGTGTAATAGTAACAGCTTTTATTTGAACCACAGCGAAATGGTATATAGCTGCTTTACCAAGAAGATCCCCTAAAATGGATTGCTTTTTCTTTCACAGACAGACAAAGTAGAATCTACTTATCACCTTTCACATCACCCCTCACACACAACACCATTACATCATTTTGAAAATGGAGAGAACCAATGACCTCTACAATGCTTAACGCGAAGACTGTCTTGGTGCTATATACACATGGATGATAAATAACCACCCGAAGCTCAATACTGCAAAAATAAAGATCATTACTTACGAACGATGGCAAACGTTCCAGACTACATATGGCCTAAAGGAATTCAAGCCTCTCCAACAACATCAAGAGAAATTACAAACACAGGTGTAACCATGGATTCCGACCTATTGTTAATACTGCATGCTAGCAATGTCACAAAAAATGCCTTTCACACTATGAAAACACTATGTCACATTTTCCCATACCATGCACACCAAAATAAACTGCATTCCATCCTCACAGGTGTAATATCGAAGCTTCTCTATGTCAACAGCCTGTGTCTTGGCTCACCCTTATTCATCAAACACAAACTACAACTCATCCAAAATGTTGCACCCAAGAGAACACATTTTTCCAGTCCTTCAATTGCTCCACTGGGTGGTTACCTATAGCAAGAAGGGCAATGTTCAAGGCACTCTATATAATAGCTATTTCCTGAATAACTTTGTCAAGAAAGACAACTGGAGTTGTAAAGCTAATCTCACAACTCGTATGTACTCCCATGTAGCTTACTCCACGTAATTTTCTGTCTATATAACCCACCCCTTTCCCGTGCTCCAGCACCGCGTTGTTATGTATAGCGTGTTTAATGATAAGGTGTATCTGATTTGTGATTTATATTTTATGCCGTTATTCATACCGATTGGTTGTGTATATTTTCTTGATATATGTGGGTGGTAAAGTATTTATGCATACATGGTGTTCAGCATTTCATCGCCCTCATCGCCCTTATTGTTAGAGGATCAGGACATGTCTTGTTAAAAGAACGAAAGATTTGTGAAGCTTGGTGAGCTTGCACCGCCCGTAAGACGTAACGGAGCGTGCGAGCGTCTGAGTTGTTGATGCGTATGAGCGCTTGGGTGCGGTTGTCTATTTAAACCGCACCCAGCGTTCTGGAAGGCACTTTGACTTCCGCTTATTTACTGCGAAGGATCGCGTCGGAGAATCCCCTGCTTGAAGAAGCATGAACACTTACCTGGACTTCTCCCAATGCAGATTTTAACAGCTCCAGTCCTCCGCTGTAGAATCTACTTTCTTCACAACAACAGAATCTGCAAAGAAAACAAAAGAAGGAGATAAGTGAACTTTTAGTATTTAAAGGCACCCTACGCAAGAAAGGCCATTTAAAATGAACAGCTAAAAACAATTTTTGGAACCTTTTCTATTCTAGAAAAGATATTAGCGCAAAAGAGGAAATCTGCAGTTACAACTACGGACAATTTATAGTTAATAATGGACATTGCAACATAGTATGTTATTTGTGTTTAGAGCGGAAATCTACAAAGGAATAGGTTATTGTATTGTTATGAGAATATAACTGTTATGAGATTATAACTGTTATGAGAATATAACATTTGTGATTTAAAAAGAAGGGCACATTCAGGCGTAGAAGTTATTAGAGAATATTGCCCATTGCAACGCTAGTTAACAGATTGAATAAGTAGAAAGAGAAGCTAAACCTGAACTCCAGAACTATTCAGTATGAAATAAAAGTTAATTTAGTGCTTGTTTCTTTTAGCGCCAGCAAGACACGATCAAGACACTATTGCTGGATAACATCTCAAAGAAAAGCCCGACCCTATCTACTACTCCAAAAGAAAATACTAGGACGTAGACCCGACAAGAGTTGTTCACAGGTAGGCATTGTAGTTATACGAGTTATTCGGATTCTGCTAAAAAGTTAGATGACAGTTCAGTAGTAAAAAAGCTCACATGGTAGATTTAGAATTTCTTGTAATTGTTTTCGCAGGTCGACAACTGAACACGTCATCACGTCCAGTATCCGGCCCTCCTCCCAAATATCTATCTTAAATCTTGTAGTAATCATAAAACGTACAAGTTCTAAAATTAGTTATTAGGGAAGTTGGTCCCTTGCGTCCCTGCGAAAGCTTACTACGTCTCCGAAAACACCTAAAGGTAAGAGACGACGTAGTGCTTTGACAAACTTCCCCATCCATGTCCCGGTAACAGAGCCCAGAAAACAGTTACACCAGCAAGAGAAATTCTCGGTTTACAACCCATGAATTGGAAACAACTCAACCAGCAAACTGTGTTTGATATGTAGGTAGGACATGAAGGGCTGACCTCTGGTTCACCGTGGTATTTTATAGTTAAGTACTTTCATACATAATACTTATGGCACACAATAATACTAAAACCCTAATATACAGCGATTGGCTGCAAATGATAACTTACACCTCTTGAATTCATTCAAAACATATCAGCTATGGGGGTTGTTCATCACCGGCAATGTGCAGCCAACAAACCCAAACATCACCAAATAAACAGGCATTGACTAACTGAAGAGATCTGTCAAACATAATCTTGTGCAACTGTCTCCCACACTTCATCCCATAACATGATAACCGTATCTCAGTGATCATCACGCAAGACATGCAAACACTTCCCAAATAGAATTAAAACAAAGACAACGTCCTTCCAACCACACGTCCTACAAAGTGTATTGTACTACACATGTAGACAAGTGTCTCAGGACCCCAATTAGTGATAGTAAGTGCTATATAAATGCTGCAATACAGTACAATGCAATACACTACCCTGCAGAGCCAATCAAGGTTCCTATGGTAAATATTTTTTTTATTCTAACACTTGTAGCTAAAGCCACTTCCCTTCCTCCTCTTCTTTTCCTCATCTGCCACTTCCCTGCCATAACGTATACAAGCAGATGGGTCAGATTTTCCCCATTCCTGGAGTTACATGCACTGAGGGTTACATGTAACTCTGGGGGTGGGGAAAATCCGGCCAACAATGAGCTGGACACTGTGGATCGTGGTGGGGCCAGGTGGAGGGGGTGTGGATTTTGACAGACGATAATGAGGGAAAATAAATGATTTATTTAATTTTTCCTCCTCATTGTCTGTCGAAATCCTCCCTAGCCTTCCCCACCGCTCTTACCTGCATGGGCCTTGGCTGGAAATTACATGGGGAAAAGGTAATTCCAGTTTTGCTTCCACTGGTAGTTCCTCATCTTGGGCCAGCCTTTCACCCGAAGGTAAAAGCAGCCGAAATTTCAGGGTGCAAGTGAAGAGATTTACAGTGTTTCCGTAGATATCAAAATTCCCATAGGGCCAGTAACCGCTGTTACTGCCTCCAGCGGAATTAGGAGGCCACTCGTAATGAGGGTCTTTGTGCTATTTGCCACCAAAGCCACCAAGAAAAAAACATACCTGTTCAATCAGCAGCTTTGTCAGGCGCCTTAACAACTTTAACTTGACAACAAGAGAAAAAAAATAAACTCACCCTTTGTGGCCCCAATATCTTCAAGCCTGCAAGCCTTATTTAAACCTGAACACCGTGCTGCTTTTCTGCAACCACAATTTTTTTACTAAAATCCTGGTGCCTTCTCTTCTATACGTCCCTGAAAAGTTCCTATAATAAGACGCAGCACTTCCGCCTCTGCCATACTGGGGAAGTTCAGACAGTGCTGCCGCTGGAGTCGTTATGGATTAGACTGTCTCCGGCCCAGCCCTGCCAGGTATTAATAGAGCTCTCCACAGCAGCCCACAAGTGATTAATAGTAAGGGAAGATAAAATGCTCCACCTGCTGCAGCAGGCCTGAAAACTGAATTAATGAGTGCTTAAAAACAAGAGCCTCGCAGCTCCAGGTACCCAGCAGATCAGCTGCTTATTTATCTTGGCTGGTAATGATGCAGTTTGTAAATGAGTCAGTGCCTCCCGAATTAGTGCACTTGCTGAGAGTCAATCATGGCGAAATTATGCATAGCGATAGTTACAGAAACCCAGTGTCTCTGACATCAAGATTGCATTCCTGATACACGTGCACTCATCCCATCGAGCACTCTTTGAGCTATGCGGTGCTAAAAGCATTCACACGACAGTCTTATTACTGTGATGTCACTTTAATGTTGAATATTTGCTATTTATACAAACATCTCCAAGGCTGATGTGGTGTCAGTTAGATAAAGGTGTGTTGGCAGAGAAGAAATGCAATTAATTTCTGATAAGATTTCAATGTTACAAAATGCGGTTCTATGTTGTTAAACTTAACTGAAGGATATTGTGTTTTTAGGAGCTATTGTATGAGGCTCCGCCCTTTATAATCCTTTTTACATATGGGAGCTGCCTACTATGCACTCCTTTTACCTACCTTTTTCATTTTCTGTTTTTTTCTTTAGGTATTTAAAGCACATGCTTGCACTGATTTGTTTGCTTTATTTGTTTTTTAGAGGTAGTTAGTTACCTGTTGCCCGTGTCACCACAAGGGGATCTGGCACAAGAAGCTTTATTTTGTTTTTTCAGCATTTATATACCACAAACTCATCCAGGGGCGTAGTTTCCATTGGTACAGCAGGTGCAGTGGCACAGAGGCCTGAAAGGCCCACTAAACCCTAATTATTGCAGTAGTTCATAATTTGAACCGCTGCCGTGGGCTCAAATCCTTCATTGCCCTGGGCACATGGCACAATGGCTATGCTACTATAATCATCGGGAAATATGCCATGCTGTATTATAGTTGGTTATTTGCTGTTGGCTTTGCAGTGATGACTCATTGGAAATGACAATAGACAGAAAAAGAAGACAAATGGTCCTTGACACAGCTACATTTACCCCTTATTTGAGGGTGATTGCAGATGATTTTTGGCTGGTAATAGAACCCTGACCAGATCTCATTTTTTTGCTAATATGCAAAAGCTCAGCCAGTGATTTCCATGGGAAATGCTTGATTTCGCGCTTGTGGTTGTATGTGTTTATAATGACACGCAAAAATAGGACTACATATCATCATAAATTATGGTCAGTACAGGCTGTTTGATTTGCCAAAACTCATTCTGCCACTTAACTTGTCTCTTGACAGGTGCTGTATTTACAAAATAGGTTTCCAGTTAGGAATGGCATCAAGAGGCAGATGTAGTGGTTCCACGACCACTACCTGCCTCCTGTGAGGCCAGCAATGACAAAATCCAAAGGGGGAACAGTCCCTTGTTGGCATCTGCCTCCTTATGATTCAAATACAACCATTAATTGGTGATGGTATCTGATTAATAGTTTGCTACTGTAATTACGGTCGCAAAATACTGTAGATACCATTGTCACCCCCCAAATAGGAAGGGGAAGTCTTTTAATGCTCCCCACTTGCAATTTAGAATGTGGCGTAAAACTCCTTTTTATAGTCTTGATTGACAGTCAGCTGTCGTCTGACACTTATGTGAGTATCACCTGGAGAGGGGCTTTGACTTTGCCCACATGTTGGGAGCCAGGTGTACATGTTTTGACCAGCCAAAACTTGTGAGCTTCCACAAAGAATTATTGCCCTCCACACAGCTGTGAACCTTTTGTTTATTTATCCAGCTGCCTGAGCTTAAACCTTAATTATGAGAAGTTTATAGTAGATTTCTTTTGAAGTGCTTGAAGTTTTCTGCTTTCCCTACCCTGGCTCCAAGCTATCTACATGATCAGTGCAGGGGTGACAAGTCCTTTGTGTGAAGGCAGAGCACAGCTTATTTAGGTGCCGATTGCGATCCGTTAACAAAAATTACCGTACGACTCGTATCCGTATTTTTTTACGTACGAATCGTACAAGTGCCGTCCCACTGGTGAAGTACGATTCGTACGTGAAAAATACATATGAATCGCTTCAGGAAAAGTGTACGAGACGTCCCCGGACAGTTTTACATACAAATCGTAAAACTGAAGTCCGAGCGCGCAAGTACGATCCGTACCGCCCGTCCGAAAACACAAGCGCATGGAAATGGCCCTGTTCGGAGCGAACGCCGTACCACTCATATCCGGGTAAACTTGTGCCCGGGATAAGAGTCGTACAGCCCCCCCTCCCCCCCATATGTCAGCACCGTAACCCCCATGTCCGCACTCTACCCCAGCCCAGTACGTGTACGCACCGTACCCCACCACCGCACCCCAGCTCCGTACATGTACGCACCGTACCCCACCACCGTACCCCAGCTTCTTACTTTTACGCATCGTACCCCACCACCGTACCCCAGCCCCGTACTTGGACGCACCGTACCCCAGCGCCCTACCCCAGCCCCGTACCCCAGCACCGTACCCCAGCCCCTTACTTGTATGCACCGTACCCCACCACCGTACCCCAGCCCCTTACTTGTACGCACCGTACCCCACCACCGTACCCCAGCCCCGTACTTGGACGCACCATACCCCAGCACCCTACCACAGCTCCGTACCCCAGCCCCTTACTTGTACGCACCGTACCCCACCACCGTACCCCAGCACCATACTTGGACACCCTGCAGAAAATTGGAATGAATAACGAACAGTGAGAACATAACAACATCAATGTCAATGAACTGAGCACATGCTCAACTGCTAATACACATCTGCTAAATACAGAGTCTGGTCTGTGCAATACATCCAGGACACGTATGCCAGCCAGGTGATACTCCTACGAAAAGCCAGCTACACCTGTTGATTGTCAAGTCTACATGACATGCCCTGAAACGAGCTGTGGGCCAGTGTCAGTGAACAGCCAGAGACATCACAAGAGTGACATACATCCACATATCAGCATTTGAAGGATGTCATTTCATACAGACAGCTGACGGCAAGCTAGACGCACAGATCACATGGAATGTCAAATGTACAGATCACACACATTGCGATGAAGGGGTACACGTGAAAACAGAAAACACAGACATTGAGACGACGCAGATATATCCTCATGCCAAAATATCAAGTTCCATGCATACAGACACACGTTACGTGGAAATCCACATGTGGCATGGTGTGCGTAGATGTGTGCCATGCCCATCTACACACAGACACATGTTGGATGCAGCAACAGCAGATGCAGTTGACGGAACACCAAAAGCAAGCTCATGGGAACACATGACACACACATGACATAGTCACATCGGTGCACGCTGGTCGTTAAATGTCAGTGGTTAGTGTCCCTGTCCCTGGCATCAGGGGACAGTTGCGGGTGGTGGTGACTGTGCCATACCAGTGATGCTGTGCTTGACACGTTTGTACTACATGCACACATGTGCAAAGTGTGAAGGGGAAGTGTGCCACATAGTGCCCCATCACACATGACATGTGTACACAGGTCATCACACATCAATTGTGCAAATACATGAGGAGACATGTGCAATTTCACTGCCTAACACACCTAGGCCCTGCACATGTAGGACAGCAATGACAATGACTTGATGTACATCCTTGTGCGAGTCTGAGACCTCCATTCCTTTCGTGTGCACATCCTATCAACAGTGTAAGCGTGTGAAACGCACCGTACACACGCTCTGAGGGCGTGTGTACGGTCCGTATCACTAGAGTTGTGTGGCCATAGGAGCACGCGTGGTACGGACCGTACAAGTACGGTCCGTATCACTATAGTAGTGGTGCCGTAGGAGCACACGTGGTATGGACCGTACACACGTATGTGTACTACCAGTACATACCCGTACGTGTACTACCAGTGCCTACACGTACGTGTACTACCAGTGCCTAACACGTACGTGTACTACCAGTGCGTACCCGTACGTGTACTACCAGTGCCTACACGTACATGTACGCACTGGTAGTACACGTACGGGTACGTGTACTACCAGTGCCTACACGTACGTGTACTACCAGTGCCTACACGTATGTGTATGCACTGGTAGTACATGTATGGGTACGTGTACTACCAGTGACTACACGTACGTGTAGGCACTGGTAGTACACGTATGTGTAGGCACTGGTAGTACACGTACGTGTAGGCACTGGTAGTACACGTACATGTAGGCACTGGTAGGACACGTACCCATACGTGTACTACCAGTGCGCACACGTACGTGTCAAACGCACTGTGCAACTGGTGCCGTAGGGGTATGTGTGAAACACACCGTACCTGTGTGTGGAGTTGAAAATTACATAGGGGACACATAAGGGACAAGTATTAGGCACTAAATGCATGCTGGTTGTCATGGATACAGAGTTTTCAGTTCAAATTTTTCCATCAGGTGCCCTGGAAAAGTCAGTTGGCCACAAAATACAATTTTGCAAAGTGGTTGTTGACTTGACATGATGCTCAAAATTTGAACGATGCAAATACTGTCCCTGAGGGATTGGAGTAAACGTAAGATGCGAATGAATCTGACCAATCACTATGTACTCCTCCAAATGAATGCCCCTCAGCAAGACAGATATAAGTCGGCCAGAACCCATGAGAGAGCACTTGCCTGCACAACTTTCCTGTTGACAACACTGCTGCTGTCTGTGCTTCCTCTGGCACCATGTCAAAGTCTGTGGAGAGGGCCCAGCCATTCACCCAGGAGGAGAATGAGGCATTGCTGGATGTCATCCTCCCACAGTACACCAGCCTTTATGGGAGACCAGGGGAGCAGGTGAGTGCTGACTCCACTACCTTTGACTGTGCACCTTTTTTGTGACTGTCACTTCTGGCATTGTGTCCAGGTGTGACAGACATGCAATGTTGTTTAGAGTGGGTCCCAGGGGGGGGAATGGCTTATGTCTCCCATGCAGAGCATGATGTAGTTCATGTGTGCACTCCTCACTTGCATTGTGCTTACTGTGACATTCACTGCATAGTGCATGACACATTCAGCCTGGCTAATCCTTTGTGGCATTTTTTGTCTATAGTCCTGAGGTGATTCAGTGGTCCCCCCGGTGTGACAGGTGACTGTACCCACAGATGTGTGTGAGTTTAGTGGAGCTGTGGTGAGAGTGTCCAAGTGATGTGTACACCCCCTGGACATTGATGTGTGTGAGTGTTCCTTGTCATGTGGGTGAGTGTCTATGTGAAGTGTTGCACCACAGCTGCATGGAGGAGGCAACAGCTCTACCTATCTGATGTGAGAAGTAAGCCGTGCTGTGAGTCTGACTTGCTGAGCTAGCCCCACACCTGTGACACCCCACAGGCAAGTGGCACATGTGCAGAGTGAGGTTTGTATCCGCTGTTGCCAATGGCATGTGATTGATCTGTGCCTGTGTGTGTCTGTGTACTCTGCTGAGGTTGCTTCAGTGGCCTGGGGCATGTAACTGCTTGGAGGTGCTGTCCATCAGCCTGGTGTTGCTTGTGATGCACAGTGTGTGCCATGATCATGGAGTGTGTCACACCCCTCATGCCACCTGTGTACTTTATATGCCATGTAGTGCATTGGGGCTTCCACAGAGGCCAATGTCCATATGACAAAGATGCTATTCCTTGGCAGCATCCTATGCCCTGTTCAACATATCAAAGATGTTCAAATGTGTGTCTCTCTGACATGGAGCAGGTGTAGTGATGTTGTCTCACTTTGTCATCCTCACAGGTAACTGCCTACGCGAAGGGGGAGATGTGGAAGTGGGCCATCACGGCCGTGAGATCGGTGGAGGGTCGCAGTCGGCGCCTAGCCCAAGTCAGAAAACGATGGCAGGACATCCGGTGCTGGACCCGGAGGATCGCCCAGGTCCTGCTGAAGGACTCACCTCCACGCCCCCACGGCGGGCGCCGATGCCTGACCCACCAGATGAGGCGTGTCCTGGTGGTGGTCTTCCCTGACGGATACAGGCGGTTACAGGAGAGACAGCAGCAAGGAGGGGGTAGGTACATGTGTGTTTGTTGTATGTCACCAGCTTTTGGAAGTGCTCAGTCGCCTGGATACACTGCCAGGGTTTATATGTACAGTGCATATCCTGTTCCCCCAAGTCATCCGGTGCTGTTCTTCCTCCCTTCCCCTCCTTGACATGTGTTCCCTGGTCTGTGTGTAATCACTATTACACATGGTCATCTAGGCTGCCAGTTAATCCAAGTGCACATTGCTTTCTGCATCATGTGTGGGGGTGGTCTGTGACATGTGTTGGTACCTTGCCTGTGCCCTGTCCGGTTCAGTCATTTGGGGGTCCATATTTGTTGGCACTGATGCTGAGTCTCAACATAGGAGTGTGAGGTTTCAAATGAACAGACTTGCAGCATGCATGACCGATGTTGTGGCCTCAGACATGATGTGCATGAGTGGGAGATATGCATAGTGCCGGGACGGTTGCTCATGTTACAGTCAGATCATTCCAGGACCATGGAGCACTGGGCCCACTACAGTCCCCTGAGACACCCTTGCCTCGGAATTATGTGGGTCATCCAAAACTGTGCCCATTCTCTGTGTGTTCAGCATAGGTTGGCCTCTGTGGCATTGTTCCCTGGCCTCATTTGTATTCATCTAAAGTGTGCTACATGTGTCCACTGGACAGGGTGACCCCATTTGGCTTGTGTATCCTCACTCTGGGCAGTGCCTGTGTGTCTATTTACAACTATCTGTTGATGGTTGTTTGTCACAAATATGTGTTGGCAGCCTCACAAGGTGATGTGGAGTACATTTTGGAATTCTTGATGCACATGTTTGTTAACCCTGATTAAGAGGTGTAACTTCTTGATCTGTCTCAATCACATTGTCTCAGGTATGGGGGGTTTGTGCGGGCGAGGCCTACATGTCCAAACCTTATGTCTCCTTGCCAGGTCTGACCTGTGTGTGATAATTGTCTGGACAGACACTCAACATGCAGTGACCCAGTCATGTTGTGCAGAGTTTGTTTGTGCTTTGCAGCATGTGTCAAAAGTTTAAATACATGATTCCTGCTCATCCATTTTTGGCACCAGTGTGTGGTCCAGATGCTACGTAGTTTTGTCTTTGTGTGCTGACATCTGTGTGGACATTCTTGCTTGCCATGAGGGTGTCTCCTCAGTACAGGTGTGCCTTATTCCGACACAATTGCAGGCCCATTAGCTTATGCATTGTCCTGTGTTTGGACATGTGTGCCACTCCACATGACAGGCAGTGGGTCTGATGTGTTGCCAACTGTGTCATCATGGTACGGATGGCCATGTGACAGGTGGCATGATTCAAGTTGTTAGTCAAGAAGTCTTGTACCTTGGCACTCACTACACTTGTCAACATGTCTTCATGTTTTCAATTCTTGACTTTGATGTTTTGTTGTGAAGGACAATAATGTGCCTGCATGACAGATGTCTCCCAAGGAAGTGCACAAGAAACCACCTTTACACTTTCAGGGGACACGCTGGCACATTTTAAAGAAAGGCACAGTTCAAATAAGACTGTTTTTCAGATTATACATTTCCATGTTCCCACAGTGTGGTGGAATTTGGGTAAGTCCTTGGTTGTTGCTGATACCAACTTACGAGTGTCAAGTCATCCAAACCGCCGTGGTGCCATGTATATGTACTTACTGAAACCCCATTTCTTTCTAACAGTGGCTTCTTTGAATAAGGCTGGCAGCTCATACAATGACTGTGTAAATGTAGTTTTGTGTGCACCTCCTTGTGTGACTTCTTTTATACAGGCACATGTGTGTTCTGTTCACAAAGTGGCACATTCACACATTCTAAACATGTAGATTGTGTAAAGTGGTGTGATTCCCAAGGGATCACAATGTATTTCGTTTGGGTTTCCAAAGTACTTACAGGTCTCTGAGTGTGGGGACACCTTCAGCATTGAGGTCTGTTATTTAGCCTTGGGTGCACCAATACTGTTTCGTTCACAGTAAACAAGAGGTGGCATGCCTTCATAGTATTGCTGTGCTCAACTGTTCCCAGACACTAGCTTCTCAGTATATTTCGATATCAAGTTATTTGCTGTTGTGTCCTAATTTTCCTTGTTTCCAAGTGGCATGGTGGGTCAACCAACTGGGGAGTGCAGGGCTTACATATGTGCTGAGTAATCTAGATGTTACTCATGATGCATTGCCTGATATGCACTGTGACCTATTTTGTTTGGACTCATGTGTCAGATGTATACAGGTGACTGATTATTTTCTGTATCTTCACCTTGCCCACAGCATCATCGGAGGACACCGAGGGAGACACCTGCACGGACCTGGAGGAGGGATCCAGCACCGGTGCCACCACTACTGGCGAGTCTGCGGGAGCAAGTGGCACGGAGGGCGAGGGGAGTCAGGCGGAGGACCTGTCTGGTGGCGACACCGACTATGACGCTGACAGGTTCGAGGCTGAACTCCTCGAGGGGGCGGAGGCTGCTACAACACCTGGCAGCAGCACAACATCTGTCCCCGCCTCCTCCATTCCCATCACTGCCCTCCCAGTTGCTCCGGTCCCTTCTGTCCGTGCAGGGCACCACCATGTCTCCTTCGTGCAAGGCACCGCACCCCCTGACCCTGTCACCCCTGCTGCCCTCACTGCAGAATCTGTGGACATTCAGCGGAAGTTGCAGGTTGGCCAGACATCGATGCTGAATGTCCTCCATGGCCACACCAGACTGCTGACACAGATGGTGTCGTTCATGGAGGGCATGTCAGCAGCGATGTCTGACCAACGGATGTTGCTGAGGTCCATGGACTCTTCACTGACGGCTGCAGCGCTTCGTCCTACCCCAGTCCCATCCACACTTCCCACTCCCATGCCAGTCCCATGCACACCCAGACATTCCCAAGCACGCACCCCACCAGACACAGGCAGCACACCAACACGTAAGGGCAAGCACACACCTCCTGGCATGCACACTCAGGGGGATAAAGGCACACCCACTGGGTCTGGGGCACACAGGCATACATGCAGCCACAGTCTGAGTCCGCATGCCTCACTACCCAGTCCCTCCAAAAGCACTCCCCTTGGCTCCCCTGCCACACAGTCAGACAAGGAGAGCTACATGTCTGTGCTGGGCCTCAGCCCCACTGGGTCACCAGCCCGCAAATGGGCAAGGCACTCCCCAGGTAGGGGAGTTGAGTCCCCTCCATGTCCACCGCCTCCCCCAGTAGTGCTGCACCCCATCCCTCCGACCCCCCCTCCTTTGTGCCTGTGGTTTCTTCCGGTGCAGGGGATACTCTGGATGCCCTGGCAGAAGTGTGCAGCGCCGAGCTCCCCTCCACCTTTGGCGCTGCCCCACCCCCTGTGGTGGAGGCATCCGTCCCTGCACCCACCACACCTACCCTTACACCTCCTGTCCCTGTGGTACCTGGTCCTTCCCCACATGATGCTCCCCCCCCAGTCGACGAACCTGAGGGTTCAAATGTGCAGGCAAGTTAGGGGAGACGCGTGCCCATGTGTCCCCCCCAAGGACTTCTATTCTGGATTGGCCATTGGCCTTTGTATATAGTGTTCTTGAAAAAAATATTATTTTATGCTGATTAAAGCATTTTCTTTTTACTTTGAACACTATTGCATTTCAGGTATTGATGTTGGTGCTGATGCTCCAGGAGTTGGGGTTGTGGTAATGTGTTATGTTTCGGGCAAAGGTTCGAGTCTGATGGTCATGAGGTGGACCATGGGATCTGCGTGCCATCACAAGGTCTCTGCAAAGGATCTTTGGTCGTGTGTGTTATTTGATTTTTGAGACATTGTACCAAGGAGTGTCCCTTCCTCCGTGGCACCTGACATCTTCCCTGCAGAGAGTTGCACAATTGTTGTGCTGTCCTGTGTATACATTCCCTTTGTTGGTGACGGATCCCTTCAACTATGGCCATGCCTACTCAGCAATGTCTCCGGCTGCATCGTCTGTGCCATCCTTGCTAGTCACTGTACTTGTGTATTGAGTATGTTGCCATGCCTTCAGGGAGAAATTCTCCCTTTTCCGCACTATGCATGTGTGTAATCCCAGCCTAGCACACATATGGTACTTGTTCTGCAAGGTATTTGGGCACCTGACTCACAATTGTGGGCATTGTATCTGTGGGAACTCCACCCTATTTCTTCCATGTGAGACAACATCTTGGTGGCTGTCCCAGCACATGTACATTCCTATCAGTCCTGGGATGTGCGTGACAGTGTGTGTTCCCTTTGGCTCTCTTAGTTTAGTAGGCATTGACATGACTATACAGTCTTGTGGCATTATCTCCTTGTGTGTATTGTGCTGCATCCGCCAGGGGTGGGTATGCATGTGTCATTTGTTCTCACACCCACATGTGGTGTGTCATGCAGTGGGGGAACGCGTGGTACGGACCGTACCCACGCTCTGAGGGCGTGGGTACGGTCTGTACCACGCGTACCCCTACATCACCACTACAATGGTGGTACGGACCGTACCCACGCTCTGAGGGCGTGGGTACGGTCCGTACCACGCGTACCCCTACATCACCACTACAATGGTGGAACGGATCGTACCCACGCCCTCAGAGCGTGGGTACGGTCCGTCCCACCATTATAGTGGTGACGGGTACGCGTACACATCCACTTCCGTTGTTGCAGTATGCAGGGATTGGTGGACACGCCCCCCGAAGTGACCAGACCCTGGAGGTAATGTATGTACAGAATATAGTATTTTTTAAATTGGGTAGGGGTTATGTTTCCTGCCCCTCGCCCCCCCTTTGCCCCTGGGTGTTGTTCTGACCTTCTGCGGTGTGCGCAGTGGTTTCGGTGCACCAGGTCGTAGGCTAGGAGGACCGGGATGACACGTAGGATGGGGTCCATGGCTGTCCGCGCTCCTTCTTTGCATCGTCCTCAATTTCCCGGGAGTTTTTCGCTGCCGTAAAAAATGAGCCGTGCGGAGTGACGTAGGCACGAATCGTACTTGCTGGTCCGTAAAACGCTGCCTGACTCCGTCCGGGCATCACGTACGCGATGTCCCGGATCAGAATTGTGGGTATTTTTTAGCCGCACGTAGTTTTTTACGAATCGTACGGAAATGGTATTTCTGTACGAATCGTTCTTGCTGCTTTGTAAGGAGGATTTCCCGGGTATGAGTCGTACGGAGAATACGCTCCGTACGACCATTCGTACCCAGGTTTTACAGGATCGGAATCGGCACCTTAGTTGGAAGTGAGGCAGTGCACAGCTCTGCTCCCCCATACCTCCAGCAGATTGCCCATCCAGACAAACCTAGTCCCTTTCTAAAAGTGGTGTTTTCTAAACTGTAACTTAGCATTCGAGTATACCATTAAAGTGGATTTTAATTACAATTTATTAGACATCAAACTGGAAATGTGTATCTGTTCCCAATCAAGCATTGACACTTATTAATGTAATAAGGCAACCTAATGTTGTCCTATGAGATTGGTAGGCCTCACAGTAGGGAAAAAGAAATATTAGGAAATTTTCGCTACCAGGACATGTAAAACTTAAAAGTACATGGATTCTAACACACCCTGTCCTATTGTCTACATAGGGCCTACTTTAGGATTGATTTATGCAGTAGAAGGAGAATATAAGTCTTGGCACAGGGGTTAGATTGCCAAATTGGCAGTTTTAAAACTGCATTCAGGCTGCAATGGCAGGCCTAGGATATTTTCTAAAGGCTAAATAAGTAGGTGGCACAATAAGTCCTGTAGGTCCACTAGTATAATTTAATTTACAGGCCCAGTATATCTGGTATACCACTATACAAGTGACTCATGAGTAAATTAAATATGCCAATCTGGTGTAAGTCAGTGTTACCATGTTTTAGGAAGTGAGCCAAAGGACTTTATCACCTGTTAGTTGTGGTAAAGTGCACAAAGTTCTAAGGCCAACAATGCAGGGAACACGATTAAGAATTTAATAAAAAGAGGATCAGAAGGAACGATACAAGCAGATCAAGAGATCCATGAAGAGGCTAGGAGTTTCATGAGTGATCTGTATAGAGAGGACTTAAAGCCAGAACAAGGAAAAAATCAGAACTGGTTAAAACAGATAACATTACCCCAATTGACAGAGGAGCAAAAGACATCCTCGGTACAAGACATTACGGAGGAGGAAATATTGGCACATTGTAAATAAATGGCAAGAGGAAAAGCCGCAGGCCCGGATGGGCTGCCAGTAGAGATGTACTTAATTATCCTGGACAAGGTGGTGTCAACTTCGAAAAACCTGTTTAATAAAATCTATACAGATGGGGAATATCCACCTAGCTCATGGGAAGAAGCCACAATAATGTTGATTCCAAAACCAAATAAAGATCCTCAGAAGATCGAGCCTTATTGGCCTATAGCCTTACTAAATACGGATTATAAAATCTTCTCAGGAATAGTTGCTTCACGGGTCTCAAAGGTAAAACCAAGGGTAGTACATCCAGATCAAAGGGGCTTCATACCAGGGAGGCAGCTAATTGAACTAACCTTTCAGGTAATGGGGGCCATTGACTCGGCTGAAGCAAGAAATGCCCCACTAACTGTAGTGGCAAAAGATGCCGCCAAAGCATTTGATCAGGTAAATTGGGCATACCTGTGGGAGACCCTAAAACATTTTGGCTTTCCAAATAACTTAGTAAGGACTGTGAAAAACCTATACCTTAGCCCTAAAGCAAAAGTGCTAGTAAATGGGGAACTGACAGACTGCTTTGGTATTACAAGAGGCACTAGGCAAGGGTGCCCTATGTCCTCACTCCTGTTTAACCCATATATTGAGCCGTTTGCCAGCTGGCTTAGAGAAGATACCTCAATTTTGCCTTTCAGATTGGTGGGTTAGAAATTAAAATAGCGCTATATGCAGATGGCTTGCTTTTATATATGACAAATCCTCAAGAAGCAATTCCAAGGCTGTTAGAGAAGGCAGAGATTTGCCGAGGTCTCAGGGTATAAAGTAAATAGTGTAAAAACTGAAACCATGGAATAGAATCAGGAGGTGAGAAGCCCAGGGGTCCAAAGCCAAATGAGATACCTAGGAATAAAGCTTACTCAGAAACTATGATTATTATTTGAGGCCATGTTAAAAGGTGTGGTGCAAGGCCAGACTCATTTTCACTATAAATATGGTGATCTGAAGTTTGATAAGAAAGTAAGGCTAAAGATTTTAAGTACTGCTTTAGAGACTTGGGTCTACATCAGGAAGAAAATTAAGATACCATATTACGCAGCTCAAGCCCCAATTTGGGATTCCCCAGGCACTCCGAAGTGTTTGAAAGATTTACATAGTCAGCCGTTGAGAATGGGAGGATTATATAAATGGGGAGACTTGAAAAAGGAATCCAATTTAGTCAGCTGGGATGTGCTTAATAATCTCACAAGAGGAACTTTGACGAGGTTCAATACTATCAGATATCCTCTTGGTGGGCATCACAGAGCTGGCCCCAGGAGGAGGAAAATCCGAAAATGTATCAATTAACCAGAGTTGATAAGTGGAAAAAAGAAATTTCCTTCTGGTATTGGGTCTTAATGGATGCGGAGGATAGTTGGGAGAGTGAAATTATGAATCTTTGGGGAGAAGAATATGGTAGTGAAGACATAAACAAACTATGGTCTGACTCGTTTACTATCTTACAGGATGTGGTAAAACCAGCATCTCTCAAAAGGAATCACTTATATATCGCTTATAGGGTATATTGGTCTCCACAAAAGTTATCAAAAGTTACAGGTAATGTGTATAACTGTCCAAGATGTAAATATTCTGCAGCAGATTACAAGCATATGTTCATGGATTGTCCTGATATTAAACTATACTGGCGGGGAGTATGTGATTTCTTTGAAGAAGTGTTGGGAGCACCAATTGAAGTAAGTGCCAATTTGATATTCTTTGGTCTTACGAATGACTACCACTTGAATGCACTTTGTACAAAGTTTACGTTTTTTGTGATCATCCTAGCAAGACGAGAGATATGTAGAAAATGGAAGTCAGAAATTCCACCGACGTTTGCAGAATGTTTAAAGAATATCTTTTGCACTAGCGAATCTGATATGGCGTGTGACCAAAGAAGTAAAGTCAGGATCTGGTCTGCCTTGATAGATTGGAGGGAGAAGGCAAGAGAGTTTTATGATTAAGCCATGCTTACTGTTGGTTCTGGCCTCCTTAGTAACATCCCGGAGCCTCCAATGTGAACAGCAGTGGGAAACGGAAACAGTAATATCTTTGCTGGAAAGCTCCACTCTTTCTTTGCCCCCTCCGATGGTCGGTATAGGCTGATAAGGAGAGACAGGAGGAATCCGAATAAGAGCGTTGGCAGTATGAGGACAAAAAAAACAATTAAAAAAAATACAATAACACATTTCAGCAAAAAGTGGAGGGTAAAGGAAAAATGTTTAGGGGAAGACCACCCTAAGGCTGACATGTCTAACAGTATCCCTCCCAAATGGATTCCTTCTTAGAGATTGCAGCTGTGCCCCTTCTCCATAACCAAAACAAATTAAATGAGCAATAAAAACATTAAATGACAGTAAATCACAAACATGTTCACCTTCTGTGGGCTAAATTATAGTTGTGCCACAAAAATCAGGTACAATTGTACACGCGCGAATTTGCAAAAGTGCTGGTGGCGAAAATGAGTGTGTATGCCATTTACAGTTGATTACAGTTTACATATCCAAGAACGATAAATCACACAAAGTTTATGCATGATTCTACACTGATAGGCGTGCAAAATGGCAAGTAGCACACTTTGAAGTGGCAATTTGCTGCATATTTTTCCTATGTTGAATGAAATTTGTGCCTGAAGCAGACATTTGCGCCTAAACGTACACCTAAAAGAGATTTTACAGCTCAATCATAATAGGAGCCTCAACATAAAGTTACTAGTTTGGATGATGTGACCTATATGTTATCAGCACTATCTCTACAATGGCAAAGATATGGAGGTCATGTCTTGACATGGGCATATAGAAACCCTATGGGCTCGTACAGTGCCCCTATTTAGAGACTACATAGTGTGGGAGTGCAGCAATATTCTGATCATGAGCAGGTCATTAGTTGCCCACCTGAACAGAAAGGTGCTTTGGAATTGCAGGGCTCTAGCACCCCGTTCCAAAGCTACTGCCCCTCCCATACTTATTTCTGCCTGAGGTGTTGCAACCATTACCTATTTAATTGAAGCTTAATAGTGTGCATACTTTCCTGGTGCTTAGATGCCACAGGCAAAGAGATACATTAGCAAAAACAGGTAGTGTTGGAATCAGGATTTGCTCCTATTTAAAGCTGTCACTTTCCTATTTGGACACAGCAGCAAGACCCTCAGTTGCCTTTTGGCTATATGATCTGGAGTCACAAAGGTTTTTCTATGAAAATAAGTTTCTGTCACGTGAGGAGACTGCAACAGAATGAGATTGACTTACTTTATCTCATTTGATCAATTCTTTATCGTACTATGCACATATCTAGATTTTAAGCTTGTCCTGATCAGTCATGGTGACCACTTCAGTTCTTTGCATTCTGGTACCTAAACTTGCACATTTGTGAAAAACATCATTATAAAATGGACAGTGTGATTCACGAGTAATCGAACAGACATTTGACATAAAGAATCTTGAGAGCCTGGCTGATCTATAGAGTTTTGCTTAGTTGCATCTTTTTCAATTGTTGACTGTAATTGTCTTCCAGCTTCTGTTCTGTAAAAGCAGAAACACATTTATTCCATAATTGTCAGTCATCTGTGCATAATTTACTGTGCTATGATTTTTCTTCAGAGAGTCAGTGCTATTATGCACTATTGGATTTCTGTCGTCCTTTATATGTATATGGAGTAGCACCTAAAGTTGATTCTGCTTGTTGATGTTATAATTGCGTTTTTGATGTGTGTCTTGAATCCTGAAGCATTGGTTATTTTTTTCACGTAGGTTGTTTCCTGAGGGGTGCGGCTCTACCAGCCAGCACCAACTTCAGAGGGTGTTCCCTTATTTACATAGGGGTGTGCCCTATACAAATAAAGGAATTACTTTGACTCTGCGCCCGCGCCATATTACAGACGCGGGCGCAGAGTCAAAGAAGCCCTCAGGAGGCGCACTGACAGTGCACCATTGAAAAGGGGGTGCACTGTCAGTGATCCTCCTAACAGCAGCCCTCTACAGGGGGTAAAGGGGGTCCCATGGACCCCCAGACATCCCCTTGCAGGCGGGTGCAGTCACTGACTGCCTCTACCTGCAAGGGGATCTCTAATCCCCTTTGAAAGTGCAGGAGGGTGCCGCCTGCTCTGTAAAAGCACGGATCAGCTACTCAGTGTTTTCACATGAATGCACTGCCCCCCAGTGGCATAACGAAAGTTGAAGGGACACCCCTGCAAGGTACACAGAGGGCCCCTCCCGCTCCGGATTCAATCCGGAGCTCTCCGGCGTGAGTACAGTGCTAAGGGAGCCCCCTGCAGCTCGGGCCCCCCGCACTGCGGGAGATGCAGGGGCCTGTGTTACGCCCCTCCTGCCCCCAGGGCAGCGCGAGGTCATGGCTGCCCTGGGGGTAGCGCATATTTCATAATAGAGTGCATTAGCATTGTTTGCGCCCGGCGCACCTTTGGAAAGGTTCGCCGGGCGCAAACAATGCCAATTTGTAATACGGCCCCTGGTGTTTTTGTCACATTTTTATCCCACCTTGACCTGCACTACAGTGCATTTTCTATTTCAGGTCACATCTCTCTTCTTATCATCCACACAGCACAAAAATATGTACCTTTGCGCCATAATTATCACACAGTATCCGGGGACACCATGTACATATAAAGCAGACAAGGCCTCTCGCAGGTTGATAGCTGCCCAGGCCTTAAGTCTAATAATATCGCAGCACTCTGTGGCGTTTTCAGACACTAAGACAACATCTCAGAGTGCGGATCATGGTCCAGATTCTAAAAGTGAATTGTCCTTTGGTGGGTTCCATCAAAGGTCTATATGTTCCTCTACAATCAAAACTTGTGCAGTTGAGAGACAGTAGTATTAGGGCACGGGGAACTATCCACAATTCTTAGAAGTCCCATTGAAAGAGCAACAAGTAAGTCACTAGTCATGCCTCCCCCTCCCTCCAATAGATTCTAGCCTGTATTTCTTTCCTTTACTGGAGTTAGTTGGGGTAAAGTCAACACTGCTAATTTTGCCCTCTGACAACTTCCTACTTTTTGGAGATGATAATAAGTTCCTTGTTCAAGCAAAGTAATTTGCTGAACAGTTTCTCAAAGACCATGAAGTCACTACAATGCCTCATTCCTGTGAACTCACACCTCGCTTAGGGATTTGAACATTTTTGGGGGGCTTTGATTGCTCATAGGAGTATTTTTCAAGCCATCCTTACAGATTTACTGGCCTTGTATCAGTTTTGAGCACACCCATCTTCCCATCCTTCATTACAAAGATTACCCTGCAGCACTGCTAGAAAACATGCTGACTGCTCAAAATCAAACCTGTAGTGTCAAAAAAATATTTTCAGGTTTATTCTGTATAACAAAATGTAGTAGTAGATGAGTATTTCATCTTGTACAAAGGTAATCTGCTCTTCAGGGAGATACAGCCATTACAATCCTCTGTTTACAATTGAATGCCTTCACCACGCAATGCATTTACCAAACTGTGCCTTTAGCAAGTATGCTTTTATCATGCTTTTACCATGCATGCCTTTACAATGAAAGGTAAGTATATTTAAGGTAAGTGTGTGTTAATTTAGGGTTATGGGGTCAGTAAGGGTATTGGTTAGTAAGGGTGTTTTTAGGGGTGGGTAAAGGTATTGGCTGGTAAGGATGTTTTAGAGTTTATAGGTGGATAAGGGTATGGGGTGGTAAGGGGGATTTTAGAGTTTAGGGGTGGATAGGGGCATAGGGTGGCAATGGTGTTTTGGGGTTTTAGGGGTGAGTAATGGTATTGGGTGTTAAGCCATTGTAGGGTTTAGGGGTGTGTAAGGGAATAGAGCGGTAATTCTTTTTAAAAGGGTGTTTTTAGAGTTTGGAGTGGGTAAGGTATAGTGTGGTAAGGGTGTTATTAGGCTTTAAACACAGGTGGCTAAGGAAATAGGGTGGTAAGTTTGCAACAGTGGGTAGGTTTGGATGGGTCCCATGTCAAATAAAATATTTCTTTTTATAATATTGAAAATATTGGTGGGGGCAGTTTCGGGGTCTCCTCTCAAATAATTTAAATGTACAATTCTATAAAATAATTAAAGAAAACTAGGGGGTTTGGGAAGGTACTTATATATTAGTGGTTTAACTCACCTTATAAATACTTACATTGAGAGGTTCAAGAGTAGAGTAAGGAGGGTTTAAGTAAGGGTTACGGAGGGATTTAGAGAGTAACATGCACCCACCTTGTATAGAGTAAGCCCATCCCTATTTGCAGAGTGGACTTCTAAAGATCCAACTGCCAGAAAGGACCCAAAGTAGCTGTAAACATCAGCTTAGAGCTGGTGTAAGTTCAGCACCACACATGTCCTCTCAGGGCGGCTTTAGCGCTGGTGGCACCCTGTTCGACAATGTTTGTTGGCGCTCCAAACGGGCGCCCCCCAGAGACTCCCTCACTACCACCCTTTAACAGTGCCCCCTCAAGTCTTCATAACCACTCTCTCTCAGATGTATTTAATTAGTTATATAGCGCCACTTATACCAATGTAGGATGTCACACACAGATTACACAGAGATAATCAATCATACGTGTGTAAATTAGTGTTTAGCAAATGTTACCTAAGCCGGAAGACTACAAGGTGAGCCACTTGTCATCCATACTGATAGACAGTATAGTGTAAGAGAGCTTAGTCCGGAGAAGCACAGACTCAGAATTCAAAACATAACCCTATGGTTGGGGGTTACATTTCATAAAAAAGATTTTGTTTACCGAAATGAACCCTTTTTTGAAACATTAGAATAATGAAAGATGGAGGAAAACATCGTAATGCTCCACTCTATACCTTACAGTTCGCATGCAGCTCTTTGATGACAGTTATATGTTCACTGTTCCATGTTAGGATTTTAACATCTACACTGCTAGTAAGAAAAGGATCTCTCTGACAAAAGCACTGACCTATTTAAACTATGTGCACTTTGTGATCTGCATGGTACACATTTTTAGCAGCAGGCACATTAACTCTCTGCGCTACCATAAAATGAGTTACAACTTCCACTTGACAAAGCTCCTTCTCTCTCCAGGACGAACATTAATCACTGTGTTATCTTGACATTTTTATTTTTGTATGAAAATTGTGGAGGCCAGCAATGTAACAGCAGGTGCTTATAAAGCCATAAAATACTTCTAAACGCCGTGCCCACTGGAAGTGTCACCACCCGGTGCGGTGGCACCGGTCGCACCGCCCTAGAGCCGACCCTGTGTCCACTCACAGGTAGTGCAACATCCTCTCATTGCCCGAGGCGCAACTCTCTCATGCTGCTGCACCGCTCTGCTTCTTCCCCATTTTTCTGAGTGCTTTCTCCTGCGTTTGCCTCATTTTTACTGCTTTCTCCTTCCTTTCCACCATTTTTCTGAGTGCTTTCTCCTTCTTTTGACTCATTTTTCACTGCTTTCTCCTTCCTCTCCCGCATTTTTCAAGTGATTGCTCCTGCTTTTGTCTCGTTTTTCACTGTTTTATCTACAAAGCAGCTAGCAACACCGCGCCTTGAGGCCCTCATGGGTGATTTACCATGCTCTATAAATCCTGATTATAAACTGAATAAAAATATTTAAAATAGCTAAAATATAAATATATATAATGTATTGTTTAAAAAAATCTAAAGATAATAAACATGTTTATTTTATTTTACTAATCTTTTTTAACTTTACATTAATGTCGATTAAAATGTAATTAAATGACCTTTGGAGGTATTAAACTTGAAAAAATTTATTTATTTAAAATTGCAAAACATTTTGTGTAAAATTCATCTAAATGAATGTAATATTTCCTATTTTATTTTATAACTAATTGTAATTATGTTTTACAAATTAAAGACTTAAAAAAATATGAAACTTTTATTACAATATTTTATAATAGAAATACATTTATTTTTTAATGACATTTAATTTGAAGTGCGGACCCTAGAATGCCGCACACCATAGACACTTGATAGATGAGTTCCGCTGACAAACTAATAAAAAGCTGCAATACTCTCCCCTTTCACCCAACAGCAAATAGACCAGTTTGAGGAGCGGAGTGTCCTGTGCTGCACGGAGACATATGCAACATCTTAGACTTGATATGCAGAGTTGTAGATGGACGTGGCTTTCAACGGGGTGGAAGCTGCAGCCTGGAGTAGAGCGCGCTGCCCTTAGCAAGAATCTGAGACAGCTCTGGATCCAGAGAGGTAGGCCGTTGTAAGATAATGCCTCTTTTTGTGTGGTCACCCCCATTTATTGTTTACTGATGCTAATGGCTACTTGACTTTGCGCACTAGGGCACTGCTAACCAGCTGACCCCTCAAACATGTTAAAATTGCCAATACTCCCAACTGTTGTATTTAATTTACTTATAAGTCCTTATTATGTAAGTTAAATGTCACTAGGGGACTGCAGCTCGTATGCCACAAAATGATGATTGAAAGCATGTCTCAAGGCTTGCACCTGCAGACTGTGTGTGCAGTTTTAAAACTGCCAAATCGACATGTCCAAATAAATCTTTTGGCAAGCCTAAGTCTTCTTTTTAATACTTATTAATCACACCTAAGATAGGCTCTAAACGGCAGGGTGAAAGGTATTTAAAAAGTAGGGCATGTATATTTTATGTTTTATATGTCTTGGCAGTGAAAAACCTCCAAAGTCATTTTTCTCCTATGGCAAGGCTGGCATTCCCATAGGAAAGCTCCGGAATATATTATAATTTATAATGCTTAACATCAGTTTGGGAGCAGCTAGAAAATGAATAATGGACTCATTTTAATTGTAATTAAAAATGCAAATTAGTGGTCAATTTGGATTTTATATTATTATTTCAAAAATAACTGTTTTAGAAAGTAGTAATTTTTCTGTCTCGGTCAAATATGTCTTTCTGCCATTTTTCAGGGTCTGCCATATCGGTTTTAGGTAAAGAGGGGCATTGTTGGATAGTTTACTGTAAAGCACACTGGAAATGCTGCTGTAGTTGGTAGGATCACACCTTGGAACTTTTTTCCATTGATTAAGGAGTGGTCAGGACTTTCTCCCACCTACCGGCTGTCACTGCGCTTAAATGAGGGAGACCTAATACCCTCCGCCAACTTTCCTGAAGAGCCTGGTTGACCAGTTTCAGCTGGACCTGCCAAAAAACCTGCTCGTGGCTTCTACTGGAGTGAGCCCTGACATTCAAGTGCTGTTTCTGAAGTCCTGGAAGCCGTGGCTGGTGTCAGAGTTTCTTCTCCCACCCACACTGGGACTGAGAAACATTTTGGCAACTTTTCCTCTGAACCGGAGGGAGACCGGGACCCCCATCGAGCCAAAGCCGTCAATGTTGAATTGTCAGTTGGATCCAACTAGCTGGTATGTTCCACTGAAGATGGTGATAAGTTTCTACATCCGAACATAGGGTGCTTCACTGAGAGCGATGCTGAACTGGCACAGACGCGGCGACCAGAGACCAGAATATTCCTGAAAGGGCTCATATGAAGTCACCCGGTGCTGAATTTGGTGCACAGAGCTACAGCGGCTCAAAGTGGCCTATATTGATGGAGGGTGCTTGTTCCTCCATTAGGATCCACTCAGCCAGCTATGGGGAGCAGGAGAGCCCCTGATGGCTGACTAGTGTCTCTGGATGGATGTTGGCCAGAGTGTCACATTGGAAGAGCTGTCCAGAGACAGAAAAACAATCCATCTATGTACTGGCAATCACTGGGACCTGCCCTTCTTGTAGTGGTAAAATGTGGGAAGTTGCACTCTCAACACAAAGCACTACTAACTCCTTGTCCTGTAAAGTGGATGTAAGGGGAGACTTGTGCTGGTATACTGGCTTGCATGTTTGTCAGCTCCCAAGCTGTGGAAACCTTGTGCTGTATTCAGAGCTGCCTTGAGAAATGGTGGAGCCTGCTATTTGTGTGAGCTAGCTTTTGTGGACTTATAGAAAGACAGACAAAGTGACTTAGCTTGGCTGAACTTGCACCAGCCCATTATTGATAAAGTGTGCCCCAGGACAACTGTTGTAAATTCATAAAGAGGTCTTGAAAGTGGATAACTTGCGCAGGACTTTTTTGTTTGGGCCTGTGTGTTGAACATAGCCCTAGTTGTAGCAGTACTCATACGAAATGACCTCATAATGGTGGCCTTATTTTCAAATGGAGATTCCAGCAGGTACCAGACAGATAGGGAACGCTGAGCAGTGGCTAGGGAATGTTACAGTGTGTTTAAAAAACAGATATCTGGACAATCACATGTCCAACAGTTAAAACAAGCTGCCCCCAGGATAATAAATACAAATATACATTCTATAGATGGGAACATTGACAACCTCATGATAAGGATGGATAAATTGAAAGAATGGACTGGCAGACATGACCAAAGCTTGACCACAGCTCAATTGAGAATCTAGGATGTGGCAGATACTGCATGCGAGTTACCAGATGCCCTAGCCAAGTTGTGTAGCAAGGGGGTGGCACAAGTTTTGTGGGCGGCGCCTCCTCCCTCTCTTACCTGCCATCTTGGGGTGGCGATTACCCCCCTCCCTGCTCTTCAATGCACCCACCATGGGGTGGCAAACGCAGAGACTGCCAGGCGGGCATAGGGCTTGCTACTCCACTGGGCAAAGTCATCAACATGGAGATATTTGTGGAAGAAATGTTGGAATCTTTGTTTGGACGTAAAGCATTCTATGCTGTGTTTATAGCGCTGATGGAAATAGATCCTTAGCACCCAGACCTCGCCTGGGCAAAAACCTGACTCCAATTGTAGCACACCTCCACAATTATAGGGATAGGGATGCCATCCTGCTTCTGAATAGTGGAAATACAGAGCTCCAGCATAAGAGCTACTCAGTGGCATTCCATCTAGATTTTACAACAGTGGTGCAGGAATAACAACAATCATTTTTTGAAATTGAAAAAAGTTATACAAAGTAAATTCGTTAGATATTCTGTGTTATACCCTGCCAAGTTACGAGAGGAATGGAAAGGTGCAATTTTCATGCAACCAGAGTCGGCTCCAGAATTTATAGATACAGATTTTAAAACACGAAGAGACATGTGAGCCAGCTCTGATGGTCCAAAAATCAATATAAATGCAGGGAGATATCTTCTGTTTCAGGAAACAATGATTAAAAGTTTTTTGAACGACCTGAATGAGAGTAGTTATCTAGTTATGATGCTGAATGTGGACTGGTGCAATGTTTGTCAGGCGGTGTCTTGTTCCCTGTCAATGTGAAAAATAATTGAGTCACTCATTAGCTCAAAAGCTTGGATTTGGTAAATGAAGATTACATCAGAAATTATCCACAATGAGGATGGTATGCATGAACTAGTGTAAAAGTCGGTAAATGGAGAGGCAAACATATAATTCCAGTGATGAGCTTTTCGATCCTACGCTGTGCATGTGCTGAATGGTCCCTCCTGCATGGAACAGACCTGACTCCCGAGATCCAAAGTCAACAGCTCTGGCCGTTAAGCCACATCCACATTTTTTATGATTTGTGTGAAAGTCATACACAAATGGTATGGTTTTGTACGATCATGTACAGTGAGTACATTCTCTGTTAAAGTGGCTTTTTGAAGTAAAAAAACAGCAGCAACAAACACTAGAAGGTTCACCCAGCATCTTGCTTGGCAATATTTGCAAGGGTTTGTTTTACAACTGGACTTAGGGATAATGTTCAACATCTCTGTACTTGTCCTCAAACAGGACTAACAATTTTAAATATTAGATACATTTAGACCGTGAATTTTGCAACCCACCAGTAGGTTCCAATCCACAGTTTTGTAGACACTGCAGTATATCATTGCAGATTTGGTACCTTTCTACTGGAACTCATTGTCAAGAATGACCTGGTAAACAACATCTCAAAAAGAATGTCAGACTTGTAAATGGCACAATACCATAGATATCCTCACTGGAGGTTTTAGTTTGCTTTCATGAATATCCCTCTACATTTGTTTTTTAAATACTGTGGTCACTCGAAGGTTGTTAAATTACAAGATGGTCACCACTTTGGGAAAGAAAAGAAGGTTGACGGTCTATTCCTTCACTTCCAACACTACCTTCCAAGAACTTAATACGTATATGTGAGACTCGCGCTGTGCACTTGAATTGCTCTCTGCTGTTGAAGAGTAGTGTCTTTGCTTGGCGTTCGTCTCCTGAGAGGGAAACCCACTGAAAATTCCTATTTTTTGGTCTCTGCCCCTTAGAATAGCTGGTGTGCAAACCCAGATAGTCCTCATTAGATTAGTTACATTTTGACAGCATTCTGAAGCAGGTCAATTCTGAAGATGTAGACCGAGACAAGTTCTGGTGAGAATTTGAGTATTTAAGTTTAAGTTTTGGGTCTCAAGATACAAATAATAAAAACTTAAGTAAAACTAGTCCTGAGTTGTTTGAGCGTGCATACGTGAATAAAGAGCCTTGCAGAAGATCAATATATTAACCTTCAACAGTGTCACAAGAGACTTAGGGGCGATTCTGATTGCGGAAGGCCCGTCGCCACCAGCCATGCGGTGGCGGTCCTTCCGCAATCGTACCGCGGTTTTCCCCCCACCATATTACGATGGCGGAGGGAATCGCACTCGGACCGTGGCAGATGCAAAGACCATCCACCACGGGTCCGCCAAAAGCAATCTTACAGATTGCCTGGCAGACGGATCCGATGGCCAGAAATGGTCCACCAAATCATGATGCCTGGTATTGCAGGCCAGTCCATGGCGGCGATGCCGCCATGGAAAGGCTGGTGGGGATTAGTGATGGGGGCCTGTTGCAGACCTCCCTTGTGGGGGGGAGGGGAGGGTGCACTGGGGGGTACCCATGCTACTCCCCTACATTTCACAGCACAACGTGGCAGGCACCGTGTGGTGCCTGCCACATAGTGCTGTGAAATGCACAACATGACATTTAAACATTACGGCATGTGCTGCTGTCAGCAGTACCCGCCACAATGTTAAAAATGCAGGATCTGTTCGCCATGGTGGCGGGCGCATCCTGATCGGTTGTGCGGGACTGCCACTTGCATGGCAGGCAGTCTAGGTTTACACCAGGATGGCAGACGGACTCCAGTCCGTCCGCCATCCTAATGACCCCCTATGTTCTTTTAAAAGTACTGTGAATGTATATTATAGAAGAAGGAGTTTTCAGAGACATTAAATCGATGAATAACCAATAGGCAAAACAGAGATGCTAGTCCCTTGAAGAGGTTTGAGCAATAGAAAGGCCTTTTCTTTGAATAGCTATAATATTCTCTCACATAGTGTGAGACATGAGTATGAATTCTTGTGATAGTGCAGAAAAGAGGATGTTTCAATGAAGGGTATGTTAAGCATTGAGATTAATAATATAGATGTACCTGTCAGACTTGATACTGTATTTGTCTTTTAGACGTTTGCCATACTCAACAAAACTCAATAGAATACCTATTGTGAGTTGGTGTAGTAGAGATCATCTAGAAGGCTGCATTGTGGATGTCAAAGGCGGTCTTTTATATTTTCACCATCCCCTTATCCCCCTGTGGGTGAATGGCAATAGGGACAAATTCCTTTGCATGTGAACATAGGTGGGCATATGGAACCTATTGGCACACGGTTAGTTTTCTCTGACACCCTTCTCCACTTGGAGATTTGCTAGTATTAGGCTCTTTAATATCTTCTGGGTCCACATCCACAGTAACTGGATTGTGTAACATTACTCTTTGTTCACTTGTTAGTTTGTGGAAGTCTTGCATTTTCATTACAGGGAGCTCTGAACACTCTTTTGTGTGTAATGGACATGCATAAAGTGTTTTGCAGTATGTGTGGATAACGACATTAAGCTGTTTTGTGTGTGTGTCATTGTTCCCTCGACCACCTCATATTGCAGAATCTTCATGTAGTCCTTGTTAGAATTACTTATTTTGGAATAATTACTTATTTTGGAATAATTCCATTTCAGTTGCCATCCTTCCTTAATTATCAGCATTGATCTATACATGTTTCCAACTTTCATATAGTTTAAAACAGTGCAGAGACTGTAAAACATGATACCGCTTGTTCAGGGTTTAGCCAAGTACTTCAGTTATAAACCACTAGTTCTTTCTACCTCTGTATTCTTTCTATGAGCCTCAGATTTGTCTGCACTTCATAGGGCACCCTCATGCTTCAAGCAGCCCTTTCTCTGAACTCACTTTACAAATCGGACAGCAGTGATTAACTCCTCTGGCCACCATCATTGCCAAATCATGGAACCATTGGTGTAGCATAAGCAGTTCAAGTTGTACTATAAATCTGATTCCTAAGCCATTTCCAGAACAGTTGTATTTTGGGTCATTCGTACCAAGTATGTATGAAGGTACCTACTTACATCAGGCAGTTACTCTGCAGAACGAGGTTAAACATTAAAATGTGTACTCTGGTGTAATGCGCCCAGAGTGATATATTAGGTTGCACCATTTTAAAACCTGCCCTGATGACTACTACTCAAGGATATTGGCATGCCTCTGTTCAATCATCTAAAACCTGTCATCCTTAGGGTGGTCTTCCCCCAACCGTTTCACTGACTTACCTCCTGTTGTTGCTGATTAATTTTGTTGGATTTTGGACTCTGAGCACTTTACCACTACTGACCAAGGCTAAAGTGCATGTGCTTCTCCCCTAAACATGGTATTATTGTTGTATACAGAATTGGCATATTTAGTTTACTTGTAAGTCTCTTGTAGAGTGGTATAACATATACCCAGGGCCTGTAACCTGAATGCTACTAGGGGGCCTACAGCACTGATTGTGCTACTCACACAAGTAACCTTTCAAACCTGTCTCAGGCGTGCCATTGCAGGGCCCATGTGTTCAGTTTACTGTCACTCCGATTTGGCATTAAAAACTACTTGCCAAGCCTTAAATTCCACTTTTATTGCATATAAGTCACCCCTACTGGAGGCTCTAGGAAGCCCATAGGGTAGGATGTTGTGTAAGTAAAAGGTGGGACATGTATGTGTCCTGGTAGTGGCAAACACCCAAATTCATTTTTCATTACTGTCAGGCCTACTCCTCTTAAAGGTTAACTTTGGGAATTACTTGACACACTTTTAAGCTTTAATTCCTGATTGAAAGCAAGTAGCTCCATCATGTTTTATATCTGTGGAATGGTATTGATAAATTCTCTTTACTGGTAAAAGGTGGATTTGACATTACTATTTTAGAAATGCCACTTTTAGAAATTGGGCATGTCTCTGCTCTTACTGCTCTGTGTGCCTGTAGCCTATCTCCAATACAATTTGGGGGTGGGTGAAAGCTACACTTTGCACATTCCTTCTAGACGGCCACAAACACAGGAAGGTTAGTTGTGTCTGAGAACTCATCTGCATTCATTTGTATTCTGGTGGCTCTTCTTAAGCAGGAAGGGAGGGGGGAGCTGACATTTACACTCAAATAGACAGGGTCCTGTTTCCCACATAAAGGGCTGATTTCCCCCTACTGATAGTCTGGAGCCAGGGCTGGAGAGGAAATACCTGTATGCACTTTAAAGGCCCTCCTTTGAAACCATCCCTACCTCAAAAGCACAACTGCATATAAGTACTGGTTCCCTGACCCTGCCAAAACAGTACACTACTGGACCTGTGAAGCACCTTGTCAGAAAGAAGAATTGCGGTGCTGCTACAAGGACTGCCACTCTGCTGGACTTCTGCTCTGGAAGAACTGCTTTTCTGCTCTAAAGTACTGCCTGTTTCCATCTGTTTGATACCCACTGACCTGCTGAGGAAAAGGACTGGATCTCACTTGAACCCAGAGTGACTCCAAGGGCCAGCTGGTTTGCCCCCTGTTCTAAAGTCTCAGACCCATCAAAGATTTCCTACGATCATGCAACAGCATCTGGGATTCCTGCCTTGCCAAGTGGTGCTAATCCAGTCCTGGGCCCTTGGAAATTCTCGTTTCTATACTGATCCAGCAGAATCCACATATTGACAACTTTGCGCCGATCAGACCCGATACTTTTTCTTTTGACACCGATGCTGCTCGGTGACATCGTTTGACAGACTGCACAGCTCAACAACAACGATCTGCATGGATCGATCACAGTGCATCACCTTCATCAGAAAGGGGTTTGTCAATGAAGTCTTGCTGACTTGCGTGGTTCGCAGCTGATGCACGCCTCCATTCACGGGATCGACTTGGCCTCCTCTGCTCCTCGCCTCAAGGCTTCGACGTTGATGCTTCCTTCATCCAAGGTACTTTTGTAGCAGGTCCTCTGTTGTGGGCTGCCTGGACTTTGGGTTTAACCTAGTTTTGCACAACCAGATGTCCCCAGTTGGAGATTTATGACTCTAAGTACTATATTTTGATTCAATATTGAGAAATTCAGAAGTCCAGTTCTCCTTCTTGGATTTTTGTTGTTTTGGTCTCTTTTTACTCATATAAATATAATCTATTTTTCTAACCCTGTGTGGAGTATTTATGTGGTGTTTTCATTTGGTTACTATGTGTGTGTTGCACAAATACTTTGTGCTTTGCCTTTTTCGATAAACCTGACTGCTCTGTCTCAAGCTACCAGAAAGTGAGCACAGGGTATCTTTTAGTGTGTATCTAGCCTACCTTGACTAGACTACTGGATCCTGCTTGGACATGTGCATAATTCTGACAACCAGAAAACCTGTTTCTAACAAATCTTCATCTTCCAATAGCACTATATCTTTGGCCGATCTCTCTCAGTGTTTTGTGAGTAGGTCTTGCATTGTGTTAGGGAGGGTTTTATATGCTAGCTATATTGTGCAGATATCCCCAGAATAGGCAGAAGATCTGTCCCAGTTCTGTTGTATGCAGATGACGCAGTATTTTGAGCGCGAATGCCCAAAGGTTTTCCTGTTTTACTGTATGGATTTGTGGCCTTTATGAGTGGGATGGACCTTTCTCCAAAATTGACAAAATCGTACGTTGTGGAATTCGGTAAGCAGGTCACTAGAAACAACACCTATAAAGTAGATACCCATAGACTGGCGAAGGACCGGGGCTTCTCCTAGCTAGGTATTCTATTCAATGAAAAGCTAAATTTTAAACTTTTATAGGAGGGCAAAACACTTGATATGAGAAAATCAAATGGAAGCAACCGCAAGTTATACACACAGACTAGGTACATGGTCACCGGGGGTAATACTAAAATTGCACAATTCCTTCTGCATTTCTAAGGCGCTGTATGGAAGTGAGGTATGGAGGATTTAGTTGCTAATAATCTCCAAACCAAAGAAAATAAATATCTCAGCAGAATTTTGAAAGTGCCCCAGGGTATCACTGCATACACAGTACATGAAGAATTAGGAATGAAGTATATCCTGGATTTGGCAGCGGTTAAACCATTGTTATGTTGGGTGAAGATTTTGACCAGCAAGGGGGTGGGTTTTAACCAATTAGTGATTAAGGATTGTTCCTCACTTGATCATGGATTTAAAATCCCATGGATAAGATACGTTAAGGATACCCTTACGGCTTTAGACAGAGCAGATATATTTATACAACATGACACAGTGAAAGTACAGGACAAGCACGTAGTGAAATAATAATTTTTAAACATGCTATGGCCTCTAGGGAGCAAATGAAGCTTAGAAAATGCAGGGTAAGAGGACATGTCCTAGTGAAATTAGTTTTGGGAATGGAGCCTTTTTTTTATTTTAACAAATGCCTATGATAGATTTTTAATTACCCATTTTAGATTGAACTTGTTGCATCATCTACTAGCATCACCTTTTGGCTTTCTTGTGCATGTAGAAGACAGAGGTCCCAGTAGCAGTGACAATAGGTCTCCACAGGATACCCTACGTTTTGTGCTTTTATGCAAATATTTTACGTACCCTAGGCCACCATTTCTTAAATCACTCTTAAAGGAAATGAGTTTCAGGCATGCTCCTGTAGCTTCACTGTATCTACAGATTCTGCCAAATGCCCATACGCTATTTTGTATTTTTTAAGAGCTGGACTTAAGTCTAGACAGTCTAGAGTTGATTAAAAAGGGCTGGTGATTGTTGATTTCGAACACCCTATGTGATAAGTTGGTTCCTACCAATTGGTCCAGGTTTTTAATTATGGGTTCTCTTCTGTGTCAACAATTAGATTGGTGGATGTATCTGAACTGTATCTGGATCCTCACTTGATGGCGGAAGTGATGAATGTTTACATTGTTAATTTGTGAATTTTCCACATATTTATTAAGCTGCTAACAATTGATCCTGTTGTCGATGTTTTTAGCCTTTTTAATGGTGTCTCTTTTTTACTGTAATTCATGCCTAATAAAGATTATTATTATTATTATTATTATTATCATCTACTTCTTTCAGTTCATTATATTATTTAAGATATTCAGAGCCCTGATAGAATATCCTCTTCTTTTTGCTTCCTCATTCAAAGCTTGGATGTGTTCTAATATTTTGATAGATAAACATCTCAACAGCTCTGTTGTGACCCATTTGCTCCTGCAGCTTACCCATATTTAAGTTAGGATATGGCCTTAGCAATTTCTTATGATGTTATTCCCTCCTCCACTTGATCCTGGTCTCCCAATTTTCCAGTGGGAATTACCACACAAAGCCCTCCAGTTCCTGCATTGTCCATGACGGTCTGGCCGCGCACATCTTTTCTACGTGGTGTTCGAATGTGGCGACTATATCCCTTCGCTCTTCCTGCATTGTTCCATTTTTATCTATAACATGCCTCATCCTCTGATGACATTCTTTGCTTTTTGTGAGCAACGCAAACAATTATTCAGCCTTTTTAGTGGCCTCTTAGAGCCTTTGTTGTGAATTGATGATAAGGCGGGATCTGACTGCCTTCTCTATAACTCCTCTGTACTCTTTGCTTAGGTGTGCAAGTGGTATGTTTGTGGGGTTATCTGTATAATTTAGATCCTGGTACGTTATTTGGGGTTTCAGTTATCTTGCTTTACTGCATTTGTTTATTTTATTCCCAGTGATGTTTGATAATGCTTTCCCTTCCATAACCATTTTGAATGCCTCCCAAAGAGTCATCTTTGAGTGATCTGTGTCATGGTTTTCATTAAAATATTAGTCTGTAGTGGATAGTAGATATCCCTTGATCCCCCACCCATGTTTTCAGTACCCATCTATCTGCTGTTCCATATAATGTTACAGTCAATATAGTACAGGAGGAGAAATAATCTGATATGCCTCTAAATATTTGCTGTCAAAGAATCCCCAACTTTGTGAAGTTGATAGGAAAATATTGTCTAGTCAGGAATATGACATCCTAGCCACAGAGAAGAATGAGTAGTGTTTGATGGTGAGGAAAGACTCCTGCTACATATCTACTATAGGAAATTCAGCCTTTTGCCCTAATCAGCCCGAACATTTGACTGATGCTGGGGGTTACTGACTCTGAAAGTGCCCTCGGCTCTGCTAACCAGGCCCTGGGCCAGTTCTCTGTCCTCCAAGGTATATGGTAATTGGTGTAGTTCTAATAGTTAAAGGCAACCTACCAGTAAGTCACTAATATATGGTAGCGCATGTAAGTGTGCTCTGCTGTAGTGTCTGGTTTCGTTTTAAAGCCAGGCCTGCCTTGCAAGCTGGTTTTAAAAACAAACTATGTCCAAATTCGACTTTGGAATTAAAAGTACTTCCAAACCCCAAACGTACCTTTGCATAACTCATATGTCACCTTTAAGGTCTGCCCTAGATGCTCCAAGGGTAGTGTGCATTGTCATTAAAGGCAGGGACAATATACAAGATGTTTTATATGCCTTGGTAAGGAAAAACAGCCAACGTTGTTTTTCTCCATTAAAGTGCTGCTAGCCCCATAGGCTAACATAGGAAGTCTTTTTTTGACTTAATAAAGTCTAACTTTTGAATGGAGCTAGTTTAACACATCATTCAAAGTATCAAAATAATGGTTACAATATATCCAATGACCTGCCATGTTTGGATTTAATATAATTATTACAGTAAAGTAGCTTTAGAACTTACTATCCTGAGGTTACCTAAAACAGTCGTAAGCAGCCTCTTCTGATAGGTCAGTCTTTGACAGCCTGAGTTAAGCTGCTCCTTAGGTAGGTGTGAATGGCCTGGGTCTGAAACAATACAGCCATTTGATGGTGATGGGAGGAGATGTGCTTTCTGGAGAAGCCACATAGAGGAAGGGGGCTGGGGAGATAATCTGGACTTCAAAGTCAGGAGAACAGATGTCATAGAACCGAGGACAGCCCTCACTTCCTTGATCCCCAGCCAGATGTGAGCCCCCCCATTAGATTAGGAGAGGGGCTGGAAGGAAAGTATAGGGAGTTGTTAGCCACACCTTTTGGTTGGGTTACACAGACACACAACCAAGGAGCATTTTTCTCAATTTAGAGTTTTTGGAGAACTGTGCTATCCGGGTCAAACATATGCCACACTTCATAGAAAGTGGTCATAGCAGAGGGAAGTAACTTTACTCCAATTGGTTGAGATGACGCCCCCCATGCCACCCCAGGCTGGAGGATATATATGGGATAGCTGCAGGAGCTTCTCAGAACATTGCCTGGAACAAAAGAAGAAGGACTGCCCTGCTGGACCCTTGGACTACACAACAGAAGGCTGGCACTTTGAAAGACTGCACCTGCTGTACTCACATGGCACCACCAATAAAGGACTGTGCCTGACTCAAAGAGACAGGAGTGGAATCTCTGATCAGCAACAGGTACATCAGAGCTGGAATAAGTCACATGCAAAGCCAAAGAGAGGGACACCCCATCTGACCGGTGGAAACTGGTATTTTCCTCGACTGTGCAGGTGCATTGTTGGAATTTGAGTCCTGGCCACCAAGAGGCAATCCATAGTCTCTGAACCCTTGACTGGTGCCACTAGATCCTTATTTTCCTCAAGGGAATCAAGATGAATCAAGATCTCAATGTTTGGAAACTTTCTGCAAAGTTTTTAAGAGAAGCTCATGGAGGGGACCAGGCCTGGTGTCTTGAATCAAGCCGCCATTGTAGATCTCTGAATCGGCCTGAGTGGGCTGGCTGTCCAGCTTAAAACTCCAGAGCTACTCTGCATTGAGGACAAAGACTTTCAGAGGCTCACCCGGAGATTGCGCTACAAAAGGCTGCTGCCATTGAATGGAGCTTTGGATCCGAGAAGCCCGAGGACCCGCCAACGAGAGAAAAGCTCCAAGAAAAAGACTAAAAGCCTGATTTATATTTCGACAGATGAGTTACTCCACCACAGAGGTGACAGATTTTACTGTCTGTCAAATTATAAATTCCATTATATCCTATGGGATTTATATGATGGCTGACGGGATATCCGTCACCATTGTGAAGGAGTAACCCATCTGCCGAAATATAAATCAGACCCCAAGTCCGAAGGTAGACTTTGACCAGGACCTAGCACTAAGCCTACTTAATCCGCCCTCCATTGTTAACCAGATAGGCGCAAGAAAGTCTTTGAGCTTTTTGCACTAGAATGCACAATTTTTTTATTTAAGCCTAAATAAATCTTAGCAGTATCCCAGCATCCTTCTGTGGCGGCAGTTTCAAGTACTCTGTCAATTTGGCGGTGTCTCCCCTGCCATATTTAGATGTGTGCTGGCTTTGTTGGCTCCGTCACTGCCAGGACGGTGGCATTCCGCCAAGCCTATTTAGATGTCCTTGTTGTTCTGGTGTCATCCTAGCGGCAGTTTGTTGATGGAGTAAGTAAATATCGAGCAGCTCCATAAGGAAGCTCCGTTGGTTGGGATCATTATTGCTAAATATCCCTTGTGTACTCTGCCATCCATCCTTGAAATGGATCCGGGCAATAGGAACTTAATATGGAATGATATTGCACTGCAATTCATTCCCCAGGCTTACCTACACACTTCGCCTGACCTGAGGGCGCTGTTCTGGAACTCGGCCCGATTTTATTTGGTCTTTCCAAATCGGCATCTCCTGCTGGATGTCCACACCAGTGGACCCGGAGGAGTCCTGGCTCCCTCACCATTCAGACTAGGATTAATTTGCACGGTGGTGACATCAAGGTAGGTGCTGTCGTTCCTCGATTTGAGTTGCTGCTGGACTTTGTCTTAGGCCTCGCCCAGCATTGTCAGCTGTGAGGAAGGAAGCCTCGGCATGCTGGAGTGGCTCTCTCTCCATTCCGTTCCAGACTACAGGATACCACAAGGGTGACATCAAGTAGGCGTTGCCATTCCTTGAACCAAGTGGTTGCCTGTTTGTGTCCGGGGCCTCGCCCAGCATTGTTGGCTGCAAGGAGGGAGGCCTCCCTACTCAGGAGTGGCGGCCAGGGACCGTCAAGGGGATTCTTTGCCAGCTAAGATTGTGTGACTGGTTTGCCGCAGGGGGAGGTGTCAGGGCCAGAGAAAGGAATGATTACCGCTCCCCAGAGAGGCCCCTTGCTGCGCTGTGCAACACCAGGCCCCGGGTAGAATCATTACAGTGCAGCATGCAAATCAGGGCAGATGGCTTGCTCTGGGCCTGAATATCTTTACAAGTGCCTTGGCCTACCAGGTCCCAGGCAAAAACAAGCCATGTGTAGGTGACCGTGCATGTCAGTACTCTTGCTGGCAGGGAAAGTGAGCAGCATAGGCTCTTTGGATCTGCAGTAATCTCTCTTCAGGCCCCCAATGGAGGGAAGGTAGCACTGCATATTGTTGCTTGGGGGAGTCTGGTGGCGGTCTGGTACTCATGATGCCGCTTACCCCCTAATTTCTCCACTGATGAATATTTGTTCATTGAGTATGCATGGTGCAATCTACATGGTGCACATGGGGTGAGGGACCCCTGCCTTATATAGGGTAGCTGTGATGGTGGAGGCCGGTGTACTACATGGGAAACAAAAAAGAACCCAACCATGGCTTGCCTCTTCTGATTGCTCCTCAATTCATCTTTATGGCTGGCTACTGATTGTCGGACATTATGTAATTCTTTCGTCTTCTTCCCTCAAAATCGCCGATGGCCCCTACTAGAGTTATAAACCGACAAAGGGATGGTGCAACTTGCTTCACACCTAACAGACATTGTTAAAGGACAAGAAATACCCAGACACACATGCTAGACTACCTCCTCTTGCTGCAGCTAACCCTTGGTTAAAATATTTTAAATCCCAATCTGCATTACCTGGCCTGCATTAACTGTGCTGTGGCAATTCCATGGCCTAAATACAAAAATAAAAAAACATTCGGTAATCTTTAAATTTCAACTATAGACCTGATTGCCGTGCTTTCTCTGGAGCTGAACTTATATGGCTTGCAACTTATGACCACAATCATATGCCATATATTAGGTTGATTGACTATAATCACGTGAACTTAAACCTCCTACCCTACACATCTCCATGCATCTCGAACAGTGATGGAGTCTGGGACAGCAATAGACCCATTCTTAGTCAAATATGGCAAACATGCCTACAAAATAAACTATCCAGTGAATCTTACTAAAGATGCAGCTAAGAGGTATAAGCACAGACGTCTAAAAACCCATCATGAAACCCTGATCTCTGACCCACACTTCTGCATAAAAAAGGTGCTATCACATGTGATCTTATCCTCTATTCGAAAAGATGGGCCCTCTGGAGGAAAGCCTTACTCTTCCAGATCTCTGCCTCCATGAAAACTCCCCATGGCTCAAGATTCTCGGTAACCCCCCTTCAGCCTACAAAGCTGAAGCCACCATCTCCATCTATAATAGTGGAACAATCCTAATCCAAGCCTCAGATCACAACCTAGAGCTATTTGTAAATATTTTCCACACTATCAGAGAGGCTGCAACCTCTAACATCCCCTCCCCCTGTCAAGGTGGCTATAAACAGTCCCACAATAGACATTCACCTTCAAAGTGATCCGAGGCAATCCCAATCGTTTGCGACACCACACCACATTCCCACCCACTCCAATGGCTAACACGGATGAACCAGTTAGCCATGGTAACCATTTACCTACCTTGACCATACTGCATACCCTTCCTCCACTACAATCAACTAATTCTATTATCACGGACCTCAAACATTCACTGACCTTGCCTCCTTCACCTCACCCTAAACACCTATGCGCTATTAAATAGCCTGCTGACCTATCAGAACCATCATTGTGACTGGCACCTCCCCCTGGCCAACAGCAATACTTCCAAATGGATGGGTTCACCCCATTGAACCTTATCTTCACACCACCCACTCCCTCTAAAGATCGTAACGCTGAGGACAATCCCTTAACCTCGTTGATTACTAGTCTAACTTACTTGTCCAACAAAGAATCCGGCCCCCTGCTCCTCTCTCCCCTTACTTTAAGCCAACGCTCCACCCTGGCACACCCTACTAGCAAACAGGATTGATGACATCATACAAACTTTACATCAAATGAAAGAAGACTTACATAGTCTTATACATCTTACCACTAGGGCAAATTCCATTGAAGGTTTAAGTAAGATTATCAGTTCGACCTTACCTGTCCGTGAACAATTCTCCCCCTTCTACTGTTTCCAATCTCCCCACACCCTTATGAGCAGGCTCGTATAGCCCATGGCGGAGCTGGAGAACACCATCCCTCATCCAACACATTATCTAGACCTTTTAGATTTGCGGATTGGAACCCATTATCAGAGGAAAATATTGAATAGCTCTTACTTTCATACAACTCTGTTTACCAGGTAAGACCGGTCTACCAGAGTCAAATCCAATTGATCTCTGCAAACCCCACAGAGAAGTAAAACACAATCACAGAATGATAAACAAGCATAACCTCAAGAGAGTTACACTTACCCAGAACTCCAAGATAATCCCAATAACCCTTCTTAAATGCATTATTCTCAATTGCAGATCGGCAGTTAGACACACTGAGGGCCTTACTGATCTCATCATAGCACAAGATCTAGACCTTTGGAATTTGACAGAAACTTGGCTAAACGAGTCCTAGTCGCCTGCGCTCCTAATTATGATATCATCACACTATAAAGACTGATCAGAGTAGGGGGCAGCACCGCTTGTATTCACCATAACAGCCTTACAGTTAAACAGATACAGTTGACTGCCCTCTCATCATGTGATTATCTTTGTATCAAAATCGCCGACAACACTAATCCCCAATGCAAATTACACTTGTTCTATCATCAACAAATCATGGACACCATCTCAACAAACATGGGTCTACGTGGCACTCAAATATTCCTTGGGGACTTTAATCTCCACTGGAGCGACCTGAATGACCCTATAGTCAATAGCCTCAAATCCTTTCTTACGGATCTTAACTGGGTGCAAATTTGTGGTAGCCCCACACACAACAAGAGGTAGGTCTTTGATCTTATCATGGCAAAAGCTAACTCTACCCAATTGGAATCTATCGTCTCTTGTGATTGGACTGATTGGACTGACAATCATCAGGTCTTCTTCCACATCGCTATTCCCTCGAGAACAACTACCACTCAAGTATGCAAAGCAAAAATCTGGAAAAGAAACATGAGAAACATTGATCTCACTGAACTGACATCACTCAGTGATAACATCCTCTTAACCTCTGAGAATATGGTAGATATAGATGAGCTTAAGGACCACTATAATAGCTCCATGAAAAATATTCTTGATGTAAACTGCACCCTTACAACTAAAAAGACCACCCACAAAAGTATTGCACCATGGTACAATGAAAGCCTCAACACTAAAAGACACAACCTCAGATTAGCAGAGCGAAAGTGGAGAGCCTCTACAACTCTGGAAAACCTCATACAGCTAAGATCTCTCAGGAATATTAATCAAAAAAGCGTCACAAATGCAAAAGCTCTTTTCTTCAGAAACCAACTCGATCAAGCCAAAAATGGCCCCTAAAAACTGTTCGATCTGTGGAAACAGCAATCTAAACGCCTACCCAAATTCGCCCCAAATGTTCCCAGTCTACTGCCCAATAGTGAAGAATTTGCATTCTTCCTGGAAAAGACTAATAACCTGACAGCTGACCTTAAGACTCCAAGACAACAAACTCATCCATCTCCAAACTCCAGAATCTCCTCTACTGATACAGTTGATCTCACGCACCATCCGGCTTGCATCCTCAAAAACAATGCCTCCTGGAGTTTGTTCAAAATAATTGAGCAAAACACAATTCTTAATATTCTTTCAGACTTGAAAACCTCAAATCACTTTAGTGATTCTCTTCCCTCCACCCTTTACAATGATATCAAAATGTCAATTCTCCCACTCTGGACTGGGATTGTAAATGCTTTAATAAGTCAGGGTAAAATAGCGGACTGCCTAAAAGCCAGACAGGTCACCCTATTTTAAAAACAACAATGACTGATCTGACCAACCTTGACAACTTTCGCCCCATTCCCAGCATTGCAACACTGGCTTAAGATCTTGAAAAATGTGTTTATTTCCAACTTTGCAATCACATCGACCATTTCAACCTCTTTGACTGGCACCAATCTGGTTCCCGCTTGGGTCACAGTACTGAATTGGCATTGACACATATAGTGGACGATGCTGTAAAATGCAGGATTGGAAACGAATCATGCCTAAATCCTCTTGGGCCTCTCATCGGGCTTTGACTCGGTAAAGCATTATTATCTACTCGATTTACTACAGCATAGGATGGGAATATCAGGGTCTGTCCTAAATTGGTTCACCTCATTTCTGCGAAACAGAATGCAAAAATTCAAGGTAAATCAATCCCTTTCTAACACTGCGCCTGTCACACGTGGGGTACCACAAGGCTCCTCTCTTTCCTCCACCATCTTCAACCTATTTTATGAAACCACCAACAGAAATGCTAAGACCTTCCATCATTCACTATCATCTTTATGCTTATGACATCCAACTGTATTTAAAAAGTTCACCTCCTGAGGACATCCGATCCCGCAATCTTATTCTTCAAAACACCCAAAATTAGCTCTCATGCAACCACCTCAAACTCAACAATAAAAAAACTGAATTTCAACTAAACGCCCCACCCAACCAGATACACTCAATGAGCGCTGGATGAAGCATCTAACAGCTTTCATTTGCACACCACAAATCATTAAATCAGCAGAATAGCTAAGAATAAACCTTGACAAAAACCTCAATATGTGGGAGCATATTAGTGCCACCACTAAAGGAGTAAACTTACAGCTGGGTATACTACGAAAACAAAAACCTTTCCTCCCACAAACTGACTTCAAGTTGGCCATGCGAGCACTCATAATCCCCAGACTGGAATATGGAAGCGCTACTCTCACTGGCCTGCCTAGAGCCACAATAGCCCCGTTACGGTCCCACTCAACTCGGCGGCAAGACCTATAATGGGGTCAAAAAGATTCACATCTCCCTTGACCTGAAATTCCTTAACTGGCTCCTTTACAAAGCAAGAATTCAACTGAAAACTGCATGCATGACACACAAAGCTCTACGTTTCAACACCCCAACTTATCTCACCAACAAGCTTGAGCTATGTGGAGGCTCTAAATCTGCCAGAAGCACCTCCACCCTTCTGCTAAAGCCACAAACTTTCAACAAGAAGAAAACCTTCAACACATCTTTCTAAGGCATTGCTCCCAGAATTTGGAACTCGCTCCCCCCGATATAAGACTGACTCTCTCCATTACCTCCTTCAAGAAAAAAGTAAACCTTCTGTTAATGAACAAATTCTTGGTATAGATCATCGGTTCTCTGCCCCTTGAGCTATTTGTTTCTTCAACAAAGTATGTACTTTTACTATGTGTAAAGAGTTGTATGTCAATGTTTCATCGTCTGATAAAGCACTCTGATGCCTGCAAGGGTCAATTTTGCGATATATAAAACTTTTCAAATAAATAGATAAAATAAATGAGAACAGATTTTGGGCAATATAGAACAATATTGAAAAACCACAGTCTCTGTCTCGCTTTAGTTTAAATAATTATCATTTATCATATTGTTAAAAATATACACTGCATATAACTGTTAAAAACCTGTTCCCTAGTTAAAAATAACCTTATGCATATAGCTCATCCTCAAGTACATAACTCATTTCCCATTTTCAACAATTAAACTAATTACATTTGTTTTTCTAAATAGAATCTGTCAACACGGCACTTCGGTGGAAATCAAAATTGTTCACACCGCCTTCATCGGGACATATATTTTAAAAACAAAAACCATAGGAGACAGAGAAACGTAATTTTACAAATTGCATCATTGTATAACATCGTACAGTTTACAATTCCCAAATGTACAACAATAATTCTAACATACTGTATGCCTTAATAGCTTGTGTATCTCAAAATATGTTTCAGATAAAATTTTAACTGACGGACGATAATTGTATTTATTAGAAGTTTACATATGATGATTGTGTAAAATGATAAGCAAAGCCGAAGAGGGAAATTGTTCATGTTAAGTTGTAAACTTCCCTGCCCCTTTTGGCTATTAAGGGTGACTCTCCTTTGGTTTGGAGTCTTTTATTTCTTGAATGACATCTGTCAGTGTAAGCTCATTAGGTCCCTGAATCAGACTCTCTAAATTCCTCACTGGGTTCAGGATTGTTGTGCATATTTGTTCATAATAATTTGATGCACCATTCATTTAAACCCTTGCTCTTTACCCATTTTGCTGTTTGGGCGAGGACCACAGTTCTTGCATCTGATTATTTTGTATAGCAATTTGTAATTTGTGGCAGCCTTTTTCCAACACATGGGTTCACATACAGCCAGATGCACTGCTACAGCGTTGGGCCATCTGCCAGATACCAGCTGTATTTGGAATGAGAAGCCATCCACTTTGTCTCAGGAACTGAGTGTGTACAAACGTGCACTGTTAGAGCTGGCTCCCCAGATCATTCTGTACAGCACTAGCAGTAGGAAAAGAAGAGGTGGGTATTGGCAGTAATACTACACACAGTGCACTGTCCCACTCCCCACCCAGTATTCTGCTGGGTTTCAAAAGGGTGTTGGCCTACACGAGCCATTCCTGCTCTCCAGTTGTGGGTGTTGCCATCATCGCAATGGCCCTCACTCTCAACTAGACACCAAAGCCAACCTTCCCCATGGCGCCACTGTCCTCAGTCACTCAAGTGCCACAAGGTCCATGTGTAGCCAATGCCAGAGTACAAACACCATTACTCACAATAAACTCCCTGGGCTGTTGCCACACTCAGAAATCCTCAACCTGTAGGCCACACAGTCCTTTTGGACATTTGTGCGCCGGCAACCCTGCAAATAAAGGGGGGCTCCTGGTACGGAACAATTTCCTGATCACTATCGCAAGTTATGCATGAAAAGGTAATTATACTTTTTTCGATTGCCTCATGAACAGTATGCAATATATTTTTGCGTCTGATGAGTATATGTTTCACTTGGATAATTTCAGGATCTCCGAACGTGTCTTGGAAGTCACATCTTTATTACAACATTACTGCTTCCTGTTAACCTTCATTCTTAAAGTTGGTTTTCCACCCTACAGAAAATCTTATCTTTTAAAACTTATCTTGGTTTCAATACTTATGTGGATATGCTCTACATGTTGTACTGATTCTCCGAGTTCCCTTCTCTGTTTGGCTAATGATATTATCCTGTTTCATAGCAGCTTATCTGGACATAGACATAGTTGTGGCTATCAATGCAGTATCAGAGAGGTGGAAAATATGCTGGAATTCCACAATGAATTCATAAATTGAAAAGCCTTTTTATACCACCCTGTGGACAGACAGCTGGAGAGAGTTTATTGAACAGAAGAAAGAAGACTATCTGGTGTGTGAATTCGCATCTCTTTGCTGAAAGTCTGATTATTGCAATGCCCTGTATTGTGGCCTTCCTCAATCATTGTTACATTGGTTTTAGGATGGCCAAACCTCCACGGCATGAACTGTTATTGGTTTGTGCAGAAACCACATTTTAATAGCTCAGAGACATCTCCCCTGGCTCTCAGTAGCCAGTGGAATCTGTCAGAAGATAGACTGTTAAGCTCTTCAATTCTTGCATGATTTGACCCCCATCTTATCTAGTAGACAAACTTTGTCCTTATCAATCACCTTGTAAACTTCACAGTAAAGACAAAGCCATTATTCAAACCCATAACGTTACGCTTACTAGCAAAATTGTTTGTCATTTCACAGATGAAGCCCTTTGCTTTTGGAATGTTCTGCTCCATGAGATAATGCTTTCCTCTTATTAATTTCCTTTTGTAAATGCAGACAGTAAATCTATTTAACTAGGCACTTATAACACCAATGCCTCAAGACCAAGTTGGGTATTAGGGTCTAGATAAGTAAGTAAGTTATGTGTCTACTGCTTTTCCTTGAATCCTTGGAACTGGAAGTCTACAGTGAGGATTAAGAGAATAAGGCTTTTGCTGATGCCACAAGAGCAAACAAAATCCAAGATGAGGTCAGGAGGAGTCTATCTTCTGTCTGGAACATCTTTTCTGGGTGCGATGAAAATGTGATGGGTCTTCGTAACAGACAAAGCTACATATAGATTTGGCAATAGGTCTGAGAGAAAAAGGAAACAACTTTTTCCAACATTAACTCAAGGTCTGCTAGAAGGCATCCTTGAACATTTGGGGCATTATGGAGCACACAGGAAGATTCTACTAAACCAGTCTTGAAGATCTGAATTTTTTTATATTAGCTACTTTTTCCCAAAAAATATTTATCTTTTGGCATTATTCCCTGGGAACATTGCCTTTTTTTCAGTGCAAAAAACAAATGCACTGATTTCCCCCCAACCCTGAGTTAAAATTATCAGAATCACAGTCAGTTGCTTATTGTTTTACTGCCAAATGCTACTTTTGTTTAAAAAAGCATTAACATAATCATAAAATACTCTTGATCTTGGTTCCTTTCATTTTGTTCACTTCAATCATGAAAGAATATTCATTGTAGTTATATTGTTTTAGAAACTTTATTTTATGTATTTCTTACTTGTAATAGACTTTACATTTTTATGGTACTTACTTTGGCCAGAAGTATTTGGCTAATGAAAATGTAATTTAAGGACATTGGATCTATGTGAGTATGAGTAGCAGGAATAATCTCTGGTAGTTTTGTCTTTTCCGTTTAAGGATCTACTATACCTACTTTCTTCAATCTATTTTTTATATAAAGTTATTTCCTTCATGTAGGAAGATGGAGCTGACTGCATAGTTACCCCCACTTTTTGCCTGGTGTTTTGCTGGTTTTTGACTAGTCTGACTGAGATCCTGCTATTCAGGACCCCGGTCTATCTGCTTTCTCCCTAAAATTGTATGACATGTACTTAGGTACACTCCAGATTGGATACTGGGGTACCCTTGTCAGTTCCTAGTACATGGTACACATGTACCCAGGGCATAAGTACCCCAGAGGCCTTCCATGGGCTGAAGCATGATTATGTCACTCATAAGAGACCATTCAAAATGGAACGACAGGCCTGCCATTGCAGCCTGTGTAAGGTGGTGCATGCACCACTTACTTTAGATATAGGTTTACTATATCTATAGCTCACTACACTTAAAACCTATGGCACCCCTATAGCAGGCTTTGAGAATCCTAAAGGCAAGGTGCGGGGTTTTACATGGAGGGTGCCCCTGCATGAGCAGAGCACCCCTGCAGACTTCGGAGACCATTTCCCCATGTTGTCGGTGATGCAGCCAGACATATAGGTAGAGGTGCATTATAAGCTCACGTAAAATGCTATCTCAAAAACGGCTGCAACAAACCATGTCGTGTTTGGTAACAAGCACCTTGGAATCATAGTTCCACACCGGTAACCGGTGTAAGAGGTATGATTCCACCCATCAGAAGCAAGCTATGTGGAGTCCCTGGTCTTCCCGGTACCAGCCTTCTCGACTCAGACAGCACAAAATGGGTGCTGTCGACCAAAGACACATTTCTGCCCTACTGCTGCTGAGCCATGCTCAAACAGAGGATGACATTCATTGGACAGTTGTTTCTGTTGTCAAAATTCCTCCAAGAGGTGCAGATATTTCACAGCTCCTGAATAAGGAAGAATTAAAATGGATTCTGAAAACGGGAAGCATTCACAGTGGATTGAACCGCTTAGAGGATTGGACCTCCTTACTGTGATTTGTCAATTGGAACTGTCCGTAAATCAGGATACAACTACAGAACCACCACCATACTTTAAGAAACATTGACTTTTTCTTCCTTTTAAATTGTGCTCTCCATGTTTTGAAATGTAATGGCTTATATACCCCTGTATATGATACCAGCCTTTTATTTTGGCGTTGTCTGACCTTTTACCACCACTGCACCCAAACTCGTTTTTATCTTCACTTCGCGCCGTTTTTCACTCACCCAATATGGCGCCCAAATCAGCCCAGCTCCCCTTTACTCGCGGGCACTGCACTACCATTAGCAACCAGCCGAACATGTGACTGATCACCTGATCAAGCCACTATCACATTATACCGGCTTAGGCACTCCCTCACCACAACCCATCCGGCATTGACCGATACGTTGCCCCGCTGACTCCCCAGGAACGCGACTCCATCTTCACATTGAGGTATTACTCTCGTTTTTCAACCGCCGGCTCCGCACCACCTCATCACGATGTGGTCCCTCCCTTTAATTTGCCATATATGTTTTTTTCGGCAGATTATCGCTACCGCGTTGATATTTACCATCGCGCCCCTAGGTAAGCCCTTTACCCTTTCTGTATAGTACTTCCGCACCCCTCGGTTCTGATTATGACCTTCTAATTTTTCCTTACAGACCGATTCCGTGGTTTTAAAAGTCGCTTAGTTTCAATAACCAAGCCGACATATCATTCTCGCTGTAATCCTTGACAGCATGAGGTAAATTGTTCCTGTGTATGGACACTCGCCACTCACGCAATGCTCACTCAATACAGTTTCCACTGTAGAGAACCCGCCTTTTCTCACCTGCGGTATTTACAATTCTCGGTCTCAGACACGCCCTCCATTAAAGCATGACAACGACCACGCACTTCTCCACCGACGAGATCCCTTAACACTCGCGGTAACCACTACCTTTTATCACTGACACGACCTGCTACGAAGCATGTTCCACTATATTTTTCCCTATCGCTCCGTGCCCGATAGTTCACAAAGTCATTCTGATCATGATTAGCTCGTGTTCTGACATAAACTGTCTTATGTTCTGTTCTAATTTATTTAACCTTATCTATTATGTTGTTTTTTTCCAATTTTTTCCCCCCATTCTTTCCTTCTTTATTGTACCATGTTGGTTTTTGTGTTAATTGTTGTTAATCCAGGCATTTTTATAGGCAATTATACTAATCAGTCCTGATGATGATCCTAACACCCCCCCAGTAAGGATCGAAACGTCGTCGACTATGTTGTTCACCTTACACTATGACTACTTGTGTGTATAAAATGTCGTGAAGGTGACTAGCTTTATACCAGGATGTTTCACTACCTGTTATTCTCGTCATAGAAACATCGCTTCAATTGCCTGTTTGTTTTTTCAAAAATTTATGTTCTCTTGATATGTAAGCCATAGGATACAGGCTTGTGTCCCACCAATACTTTGCTTACATTTTGTTTGATCATTGAAAGACATTTTGCTTATTAAAGCTGCCTTGTCCGGCTGGACATAGGCTATAATATAGTACCTATTGTGGCTATATTGATTGTTGCTTGATATACTCCTTTGCTTTCAGGGACCATTGTCTCTTGTAATACGCAAACAGAGGAAGGCAGCACAATAGGCATCCTGTCACAGGGAGGTGTGACCACCTCCTAGACAGGATTTAGTGTATTGGAGCTGGGTGGATGCACTTCCAATTTGCCTGAAAGTCTGCACGGGGGGCACATTTGGTGTCCCTGTGCATAGTCCAGTTCAAATCAGTACTGGGAGCTGGTGGCTCCTGCTCTGGCGTGAAACTGGACAAAGGACAGGGGAGTATCCTCCCCTTTGTCCTGACCCTCCCCTGGGAGGGTCCCCTGAATCTGTCCAACCCTCTCCCGTGGGTACAAAAGGGCTTACCTGGCTGTAGGACTCTAGATTCGAAGTGGACAAGATTTTGATCAAGAAACCACTGACCTTCGATCATCTGGTGCTCTGGACTTCGTCTGGGCCCGACTTCGTCTCCCTCTCTATCCAAAGCATCGTCTGTGCCTGTGCACTATACAGGATCTGTGCAGGACCCACGCATCATCAAGGATAACTGAAGTATCTCCCTTGGGGTGAAGGAGTCACTCCCCTGCATTCGCAGGCACTGTAAAGCAGCTGACTAGTCTGCTGATCCTGAGCTTCTGTGGACTCCGAAGGCTCACGAAAAACAGGAGGTGGGTTCCTATGTTTATTGAGGTCAAGCTGCCCTCTTACCAAGTTCAGGACCTGTATCCCTCGTGGGGACCGCATAACCCGAACCCCTGTGCACCGCGTATATTTCCAACTGCATATGCTTGTTGGTGTTCCCCAGTGCATCGGGCTATCAATAGCCCCAATCTCTGCACACATTTTGTACAATGGACTTTTGCCTCCTTGCACTCTGTGCCCTGCAAGCTGTGACTTTGTGAAACTGCTATTGGTCCCCTCGTGACTCCTGGGACTTCGGCCTGTGGGTCAATTTGAGGGACAGCACTGCTTTTCTTGGGCTCCCCTGGTTGCTCCAGGCCTGCCCCGACTCCCCTTGCTGTGGTGAGTCCTCTGGTCCTTGCTGGGCCAGACCGTAACCTTCTTTGACTTTCTTCGTGGGTTGCCACTGCCAAGGCTTGTTGGTGCTCCCGCCAGACACCGACCCCTCAGCACTCGACATCCTTCATGGCACAGTTCATATCTGGCTCCTGGTTGTCTTGGACATCTCTTGGTCCCTGCAGCTGTAGAGACAAGGTCTCCATCTTCACACCTGAAGCACCTGACATTGGTGCACATTCATCTACTGAGCCCCTGTTCACTCCTGAGTGACCCAGACTCTGTCCCCTCTGCTTTCAGGTTCCTTCCATCAAGAATCCACCTGTGGGTTCCACCGGACACTTTTATTCTTTCCAGCAGTGGCATTTCTTTGAAGACTCCCATTGACAACAACAGCAGTTTTCGACGCCACTTCGACTCTATGCACCTGGCTTCCCTGGGATAGGTAACTCTGGTACTTCGGTATCCACATGTGGGGTGGCGCTCCGACCTTCTAGGTTCCAAAGACTTTCTTTGTAATCCACTGGGAAGGTGCTTAAACTTTAAAACTGCAACCACGACTCTCCCATTGAATTGTACGCTGCACGCGATCGTGTTCTCACACTGCACCCATCCTTCGTAGGGTCTCCACTTACTCACCTTGGGTGGTTCCTTGGGGTCCCAGCGATTCTACATCCTCCAGACACTGTCTTGACTCGAGTCGTGGTTCTTATAACACTATTTTAGTATATGGTTTGGTCTCCCCGGGAGCCCACTGTGTATTAGTGCTCCTTACGTTTGTTTCTGTGCTACAATATTGTGTGCTGTGTGCTTTGTGTTTATCTGTGTGTAGCACATACTGTGAGGTAGTTAAGGTGTGTTATCAAAGTAAATACATATTTTTATAACTACTGGGTGGTTCTCCTTTCATTTAACCAATACAATAAGATTGCATTCTGGTAAAACAAGCTGCTTAACATTCCTTCAAGACTAAGCCTGAAGGCTGCTCTCCACAGCTACCACTTGGATAGCTTTCTAAGCTTATGTTTGACCTCTCAAATCACCATAAGAGTTGTTTGCACTGGTGTAAGGTGCCCACTTTAATTAGTGGACATCAGATACCAAGCCAACTTCTCACACCTCATAACTGCATACAAGCAGCTGCCACGTTAACCACAGGTCAAAACTCCATTAATAAGTACCTAAGTGGAATTATTTTTAGATGAAGTTATTCCCCTCATAACTGCATACGAGCAGCTGGCAAGTTACCCACAGGTCAAAACTCCATTTAGAAGTACTTATGCAGCAATAAGTGAACCTAACTCTCCACCTCTTGAGGTTGCTTATAATGGGTTGGAATATATGGTAATTTATTCCTGTTACACAAATACATTTACAATGGCATTATTTTCACCAGATGTTCTTAATGAATGGATTACATAAGGTGTGTTTAACAGTGCCATTAACTAAAATCTGTAAAATCAGTTGGGTTCACTTTCACAGATTTCCACTTTTTTCAACATTATCTGAACCCCTAAATATAGAACTTTACATTTAAAAAAAGCTGGCAATCTATTGGGGTAAACTCTGACCTCAAAACAAATAAAACTATGCTTACCACTGTGCTTACCTCAACTCTCTGATCTAATAACTAGCTCAGGGTTTCTATCAAATTTCTCTAAAAAACAGAAAGACTGCCACAAGTTGCTATCATATTGTTGAGAGAAGATGGTGGGGCATTTTCAATTTACTATTCACGTTGGAGAACCTGTCTGTAAGAAAATAAATTCAAGGAAAGAACAAAAAGATGCTTAACAGCTTTATTGAAAAACAAATATGGTTTGTGCAATAACTCACCTACTAAGTGTCCAATTTTTCCTCCAATGTGGAAGGTTTGACATCTGAAATTAATCTCCATCGAACAATTAAGCGTACATAGCCAATGAAGATTTTAATTATTCATGACTCGTTAAGCTCTTCCTCAAGTCACAAATGCTTTCAACTTCAGTCCAAGTCAACCAGATCAATTTCCGTATTTTTAGTCAGTAAATGAAATGTAATGTAATGAGGTGCTTATATAGCGCTTTATCACCCGACGGGTATCCTGGCGCTTAACAAGAAGAGTCCCCACCAGAAGTTTATAGGGGCAGCCGAGGTGTGACACAGGAAGGGAGGAAAAGAGAGATAATATCAGAAGGAAAAATTACTCTATCCTAGGGAATAAAAACGTTTTCAACTTTTTCCTGAAATCCATAAGGGAGAGTGTTCCATAGCTGAGAAGCAACGTCAGAGAAGGATCTGCCACCTGTTCTGGACCGCCTGAACCTGACTACATTCATCAGAGATGCAGAAGCAGAACGAAGGTTTCTAGTTGGATAATACCAGCTGAATTTTCTTTGCAGGTTCTTAGGGCCCATTCCATGAGCTGCCCTAAAGACAGTGCATAGAGCTTTAAATTGAATTCGCTGGTGGATCGGCCAATGCAAATCTCGCAAGGCTAATGTGGTTGAGGTCCCTCGCTGCCTATTTAAAGAGAGTTTCGCTGCAATGGCCTGTATTCTGTACAGCTTCCCAATAAGGGTGTTAGGCGCACCCAGATATTGAGAGAGTTGCAATAATCAAGTCTGCTGAGAATTACGCATCTCACAACCTGCGTTCTAGCAGAGTTAGGCAAGAAAGGGAGGATCTTTCTCAGCAATCGGATAAGCGAGAAGCAAGTGCCAACCGTTTTGTAAACCTGAGAATTCAGTTGAAGATCCTGATCCACCATCACCCCCAGATTGCATACTGTGCTAGAAGGGGTAATAGGTGCGCCAGTAGGGGACAGCTGAAAGATGGGTAAAACAGGCTGATCAGATCTTCTGGAAGAGCACAGGACCACTTCCGTTATAGAGCTGTTAAATTGTAACCAGTTCTTCTTAAGCCACTTCGTGGTGCTAGTCATACACTCGTGAAATCTTTCCAAGGTAATGGAATCATTCCCTTCCAAGGAAAACACGAGCTGGGTATCATCCGCGTAATTCACCACCTCCACTCCAAAAGATCTAATAAGCGGAATGAGAGGCTGCAAATAGATGTTAAAGAGCACAGGACTAATCCCTGAGCCCTGCGGGACCCCCTGTCGTAAGGAAGACTTGTTAGCGGAGAACGGCTGAAGGCACACTGTCTGTGTCCTGTCTGTTAGATAAGAACAAAGCCAGTCAAGGGCGTGACCGGTCACACCCTGGTCTTTAAGTCTCTCCAACAGTATACCGTGGTTTACAGTGTCAAAAGCCGCTGACATGTCCAACAGCACCAAGGTCACTGACTGGCCACGGTCTGCCCGCATCTTCATATCATGAAGCACGGTAACAAATGCTGTTTCAGTACCGTGCTTGGGCCGAAAGCCAACTTGCATCTCATCAAGGAGCGAATACTCCTCAAGATACTGGAATAGAGACTTACTGACGATGCGTTCCAGAATTTTAACAGGACATGGCAATAAAGAAATAGGCCGATAGTTGGCCACACACCCGGGGTCAAGCGTGTTTTCTTTTTAATAGGGTCACAACTGCTTCCTTCCAGTTTTTAGGGACCTCCCCCGTACTCCAGGATAGACCACAGATCTGTCGTAAATAGGGAAAGAGCTCGGCCCCGTATTCCTTCCAGATTCTGTGTGGAAGGGGGTCCAGGGGGGACCCAGAGGAGACACCCCTGGCTAAGGTATCAAATGTTTCCTCGTCCGGAATGCAAAAGCAATCCAGAGTGTGCTGGCAGTGTTTTAAAATGGTATGGTTGCTGGGCTTAGAGTCTGGTGATGGCATAGAACACTGCTCAGCATTGGACAACTGAAGATCAGGTTCTTCCACCGCTGTTGGTGGATCAAAATCCCTAACTATCTTGTTGATTTTATCCTCCAGCTAGGAAGCTAACTCATCGCATAAAGCTTGAGTAACAGGAATTTTGTTATTAGCACAGTCAGGTTTAGACAGACTCTTTACTAAGCTGAATATAGCTTTGGTGCTATTAGCTGCTAGAAGAATGGTATTAGCAAAATACTCGGCTTTAGTTTTCGCTATGGTGTTTTTGTACAGATTAAGTTGATTCTTAAAAGTATTTTTATCTGAATCCCTATATCCTTTTCTCCAGGCTTTTTCGGCCACTTTACAACCCATCCTGAGTGCTCGCAATTCCTCATTAAACCAGGGGGCTGAGGGTTTCTCTCTCTTTTTTAGCTTCTTTGCAGGAATATGCTTATCAAGCCTGTCTCGGATCTGCACACAGTGGAACTGGTAATTCCAGTCCACCGACCTACTGGGGTCCAGGCTGTCTAAGTCATTCCAATGCAAGGAATTTTTAAGCTTAGTCAATGTGGCCCATTCTCTGCCCAGCCGATATTGTCTCTGATGATAGATTTTACAACACACATTAGGCAGAGTGGATGTATGACGTTACAACACATACTTTTACAACGCATTCACTTACAACGCAATTTTTACAACGCAACATCCACTACAACGCATTCCATTACATCGCATGACACTACAACGCATTTTTAAAAACTACCTTTACAACGCATTCCATTACATCGCATACTACCTTTACAACGCATACCATTACAACGCATAATGATAAATTGCATTTAAGGTAAGTATTGGATAGTATAGGGGTAAACATTACTATTCTTACTCCAGGGGGTGCAACAGTAGGGTAAGTGTTGGATAGCATAGGGGTAAAAATTACTATTCTTACTCCAGGGGGTGCAACAGTAGGGTAAGTGTTGGGTAGTATAGGGGTAAAAATTACTATTCTAACTCCAGGGAAGGCAACAGTATGGTAAGTGTTGGATAGTATAGGGGTAAAAACTACTATTCTAACTCCAGGGGGTGCAACAGTATGGTAAGTGTTGGATAGTATAGGGGTAAAAATTACTATTCTAACTCCAGGGGGTGCAACAGTAGGGTAAGTGTTGGATAGTATAGGGGTAAAAATTACTATTCTAACTCCAGGGGGTGCAACAGTAGGGTAAGTGTTGGATAGTATAGGGGTAAAAATTACTATTCTAACTCCAGGGGGTACAACAGTAGGGTAAGTGTTGGATAGTATAGGGGTAAAAATTACTATTCTAACTCCAGGGGGTGCAACAGTAGGGTAAGTGTTGGATAGTATAGGGGTAAAAATTACTATTCTAACTCCAGGGGGTGCAACAGTAGGGTAAGTGTTGGATGGTATAGGGGTAAAAATTACTATTCTAACTCCAGGGGGTGCAAAAGTAGGGTAAGTGTTGGATAGTGTAGGGGTTAAAAATTACTATTCTAACTCCAGGGGGTGCAACAGTAGGGTAAGTGTTGGATAGTGTAGGGGTTAAAAATTAATATTCTAACTCCAATGGTATGCATTGTAATGGTATGCGTTGTAATGCCTGCATTGTAGTGACATGCGATGTAGTGTCTGCGTTGTAATGGTATGCGTTGTAATGGTATGCGTTGTAGTGTCATGCGTTGTAAAGGATGTTCCGTTGTAATGCCTGCGTTGTAAGTGTAGTGCGATGTAATAGTTGCGTTGTAAAGGTTGTTTACCGGCAGAGTAAGCCTAAAATTTACCCGACTATGATCAGTCCATCACAGTGGTAGAACATCTGTAATTGTAGCCATGTTGGAATTAGCAAACAGTAGATCTAATATATGTCCACCCTGGTGCGTAGGTTGCAACACCAGCTGGAGAATATCGAAGCTTGCGCAAGCTTCCGACCATTCCTTAAACGCCGTGTCCAGCGGGCCATCAGCCCACAAGTTGAAATCACCCAGGATGATCAGTTTAGAGTGTGTCAAGGCCAGGTTACACACCACATCAATCGGGGCAGAGCACTTAGAGTTAGGTCCTCCTGGGTGTCTGTAGCAAAGCATACCCGTTAATAGATGACCGTGAGCTTCCCTTAAGGAAAATCCCAGGAGTTCGAACTCTTCGGCTTCATCTAATTCAAAAGGGGTGAAGTTCCATTTATCTTTGAAGATTACTCCCAACCCTCCTCTTCTCCCTGATATACGGGGTTTGTGAAAAACATTATACCCAGGGGGGCAAGCAAGTCTTAGTTCCACTAAAGAATCAGTGCGGGTCCAGGTTTCTGAGATAAAAAGTACGTCCAGTTCGTGACATTCCAGCAGGATGTGTATTTCCTGAAAGTGCTTAACTAGAGACCTGGCATTCACAAGACCGCACATTACCTCAATCTGCGAGCCATCAGTACGCAAGGCCTGGTCCCCCTCCCTCCCAGCCTTAACCCCTACCTCGGACTTCTGCCCACCAAGCCTCATAAGTTGGTCCTTTGAATAGCAAACACTAGCAGGGCGTGGGGGCTGGGAGAGCAATCCGCCAGCATGACTGGCACTGTGCACGGTCAGTGTGCAGACGGGAGCAGACGGGCTTGCCTCTGGCGTGCCTGCGCGCTGCGGGCTTGCATTGGTCTCCCTTTTAAAGAGGGAAGGATCGTTATTGCGCTAGAATGCTAGAGCGCCAACCAAAATGGCGCTCACCCGGTGTCTCAACAGGAAGTGAGGGAAAGAAGACACACTGGCTAGAGCATCTACAGGGATAGAGCATACTCAAAACAATGGCAGGTAAATTTGAAAAGCAACATAAAAAACGATTCCCAGCAGCACTCCCCCAAAGTAGTGCAAATAGCAAGAATAAGATCAGTAAGTAAAAATTTCGTTTTTTAAAAGGCAATGAACAGAGTTTCACACACACAACCAGCAAGTAAAAATGTTGTTTTTTAAAAAGCAAGGAACAGAGTTTCACACACACAACCAGCAAGTAAAAATGTTGTTTTTTAAAAAGAAAAGAACAGAGTTTCACACACACAACCGGGCTCGCAATTTGATCTGAGGCGCGCTTGCATGGGTCTCCCTTTTAAAGAGGGAAGGATCCTTATTGCGCTAGAATGCTAGAGCGCCAACCAAAATGGCGCTTACCAGGTGTCTCAACAGGAAGTGAGGGAAAGAAGACACACCGGCTAGAGCGTCTACAGGAAGTGAGGGAAAGAAGACACACCGGCTAGAGCGTCTACAGGGATCGAGCACACTCAAGACAATGGCAGGTAAATTTTAAAAGCAACATAAAAAACGATTCCCAGCAGTAGTCCCCCCAAAGTAGTGCAAATAGCAAAAATAAGATCAGTAAGTAAAAATTTCGTTTTTTAAAAGGCAATGAACAGAGTTTCACACACACAACCAGCAAGTAAAAATTTCGTTTTTTAAAAAGCAAGGAACAGAGTTTCACACACACAACCAGCAAGTAAAAATTTCGTTTTTTAAAAAGGAAGGAACAGAGTTTCACACACACAACCGGGCTCTCAATTTGATCTGAGGCACACTTGCATGGGGTCTCCCTTTTAAAGAGGGAAGGATTGTTATTGCGCTGGATTGCTAGAGCGCCAACCAAAATGGCGCTCACCTGGTGTCTCAACAGGAAGTGAGGGAAAGAAGACACACCGGCTAGAGCGTCTACAGGAAGTGAGGGAAAGAAGACACACCGGCTAGAGCGTCTACAGCGTTCGCGCACACTCAAGACAATGGCAGGTAAATTTTAAAAGCAACATAAAAAACGATTCCCAGCAGCAGTCCCTCCAAAGTAGTGCAAATAGCAAAAATAAGATCAGTAAGTAAAAATTTCGTTTTTTAAAAGGAAATGAACAGAGTTTCACACAAACAACCAGCAAGTAAAAATTTCGTTTTTTGAAAAGCAAGGAATAAAGTTTCACACACACAACCAGCAAGTAAAAATTTCGTTTAAAAAAAAGCAAGGAACAGAGTTTCACACCCACAACCGGGCTCTCAATTTGATCTGAGGCGCGCTTGCATGGGTCTCCCTTTTAAAGAGGGAAGGATTGTTATTGCGCTAGAACGCTAGAGCGCCAACCAAAATAGCGCTCACCAGGTGTTTTAACAGGAAGTGAGGGAAACAAGACACACCGGCTAGAGCGTCTACAGGAAGTGAGGGAAAGAAGACACACCGGCTAGAGCATCTACAAAGATCGAACACACTCAAGACAATGGCAGGTGAATTTTAAAAGCAACATAAATCCAAAGATCTCAGTATTTTATCTGGAAAGAAGTCTTTTACCAGCCACCACGTAATAATGGAGCTTTTGAGTGGCCTCCGTGATCTAGTCGATGAAGATCCAAGTTCCACAAAGGGTAAAACAGTGACAAACAAGGAATCTTAAAATACTTGCACATTTCCACCACAGACCACCTCTACATAATCTTTATTGAAACTAGTTATCTGAAAATTAATATATAAAAAATGCAGAAAATATGTAGCCAGAATTATTCTTTAATTGATGCTTTCAATTACATTTGCTGCTGTGTGGTTTTCAAGCAATTTATTTGCTTCAACTGTAACTTCAACTCCATTTCATAAAATTCAACAGTGAGGCCCAGCAGTAAGGCTATAAATCAGATCCTAGTCAAAGACTTCCACAACTTTTGCCAGGCTAAACATGAAGATTTAAAATACTCTTTAAATCAAGAGATGTATTTTGGCACCTTTGTGTGAAAGGCAGATTCAATATAAAGAGGGAAAACTTGCATTTGAGGAAAACAAACATTTTTGCTGGATTAATCTTTTCAATTAAAGTTAGATGCAATTTTAAAGATAGATTTATTCACTACCCAAACAAGTTCAAAATGTCCCATTCTCTACTCTTTGACCAACAGTTTTTCAAAAGCCATTAAGCTCTGCCTAGTCCACAACTTGCATTTTGTTGGTGACCCTATGGATTTACTGTGGCAAGTGCAACCCTCATCATAAACTTTATGTTATTTGTGTACTAGACTATATTGTCTATTAAATAATGATTACAATTTTATCGCAATATAAAAGGAAAGCAAGAATACTATAATCCAAGCAGGGCATCTAGGCATTATGTTGCATCAACAAATCAAATAGAAGTGGGGACGTGCAATCTGTATTTGTTAAATTGATTCACATGTAACCATTCATGACTACTAAAGCTTGTCAACGAATATGTAGAGGTCCCATTCCCTTATAAACTTTTCAGGTAAACCAAAAAGAGATCCTAACATTTCTTCTATGCCAGGTTCAAGTAATAGAAAGCCTCTCTGTAGCCACCAAATATATTTAAAAGAAAACATACAGTCAGCATACTATATCAACCATGTGAACTAGGGCATGTGTGTAAGCATGTAAAAACCCTGCTGTTCATCATGAATCAACCCCCCACACCACTTTTCAATCTAACAACCAAATATTAGCATAGATGTTTGTTTCAAAATTGAGGGGCAGTGATGTGCACATCATTGTGGATCTTTCCCTGTGTTACTTATAACTGTTTTTAATACAAAGAGAACAGAACAAGTGCTGCTGAACACATCTCCTTGAATAATTGCTAAAGAAAATGGAAAAGCACCTCACTAGACCTATTAAGATGGCGGTCGGATTTGGTCGGAGGCTTTCCGACCGCCATCGTCTGTTTCAATTCAGACCAGCTGATTGCGAATCAGCCAGTCTGAACTGAAACTGGTTGGTCATCCTGGCTGGCTTCCGACAGGCTCAAGGAGCCCGTCAGGCAGTCTGAGGCCGGCCCATAATCCCCAAGGGTGGTATCTCCACCCTTGGGATTACGATGCATGGTTTCCGGAAGAGTTGCCACGCCTGCCTTTCCAACATAGAAACCCTGTTGGAAAGCATGTTTGCGGACCGCTACTAGGGCCCCCTTGTGTGCGTGACCTCCAGTTGGGGCCCCCCCTGTTAATCCCTGCACCCTGTGGCAGGCACCTCATGGGGTGCAGGGATTTACACCACCACCTATTTCTCTATGGGAGCATTTACTACGGGCAATTTGCGGCCGTAACACATGCCATAAGGAAATGTTGGAATGCGATCGGACAGTGCTTGGTCATATCCAAATCAGGCGGCCGGGACAACTGACTGGATAACTCAAATACAATTCAATCAGGGCACTTAATATAACTCAATACAATTCTATCAGGGCAAGCTACCTCACTATGGGCCATATGTAGGTAGCATACAATTTACCACTTCTTAAATACCGAACTTTACCGATTCGGTATTTAAGAAGTGGTAACTTGTATGTAGGTAATCATTCGGTAAATATTACCGAATCTGAGAAATTCGGTAATTACCGAATCGGTATTTACCGATTCGGTAATGACGCATACCTTCCCATTGATTCCTATGGGCCTGGAGGCCCATAGGAATCATTGGGAAGGTATGCCTCATTACCGAATCGGTAAATACCGATTCGGTAATGGGGGGAGTACATTCAAGGGTGGCAGGGTGTCACATTGATACCCTGTTGCACCCCTGATTCCTGCATGTGTGCACATGTGGCGGACATACATGCCCTAAGGGCATGTATGTCTGCCACATGGCACTCTTTTTTCAGAAAAATATTGCTTTTTGCAATGTATTCGGTATTTAACACCAACCTATATTTGGTGTTAAATACGGAATTACAATTCCCTCACAACACTCATTAGAGTGTTACCTACATCTCCTTTCAGGATTCGGTAAATTACCGAATCCTGAAACATGCCCCCTACATAGCAAATGCCAAAATACCGGTCGGTAACGGGATAATTACCGAAAATCGGCCGTTACCGACCGGTATTTGGCTTCCTACATATGGCCCTTTATGACTGATTTGCCTAGATCTCACTGAACTCTTACGTGCAAAAGTGAAAGCTATCTTCTTTCAGTGAGGGAATATCATGTTCCAATAAATGTGAATGAAGGGCCTTCACAAAATGGCCCTGACTATCAGTTTCACTGAAATACATCTAAAAAACACCCAATATTTTCATATGGCTCACCTTTTAAGTCTGTGAATAATCGCTAATTGCACCTATTCTTCTCACTAGCTTCATAAATTATAACCACTTTGGCTTGAAATAATTTACCAAGAGCTCATCAGAGAGATCAACAAGCTCTGCTCATTTCTTTTGAATGACGTCCTCTAGGGAGTCACCACAACTGGCAGTGGACATTTCTCCAAATTTAGCAAGTCAAATTCATACTGAGTTACAGGTAGGACATCATATTTACTAGAAATGTCTTTTTTAAATACATTATTAAGCTTCTGTAAAAATACGTTTGTTGCTGAAAATAGCTACCTTATATATAACCCTACCCCTAAACACACTCCTTTGCCCAAATTCCTCTACCACCCCCAGACAGAGAAACAACCCATTTTACAACCCATGAATACACCTCCCACATAAAGCTCTCCTAACTTTAGTTAATATGATAGACAACAGGCTATTTGTCCTGCTATGCATCTTTCAAGTCATTTTCTTTGTATAAAAATTAAATGGTCTTAAGATAGTCAAAAAATTAGTACTCCTCTTATTGTATATAGTGTGGTGTATCTCCAGGAACAGAATTCTCTCTTTGCTTTATATCTCTCAGACAGCTGATTCACTTCATATGTCTGATCATACATTATTTTTAAATTGATTGAATAGTACAGAAACTGTTTTAAGACAAAACCTATTCTGTTTGGCCTGAAACATCTGAAGACAAACCAGAATGCCTTTGCATGCCTATCTAAAGGTTGGCATACAAGTAGGATTCTTTAAATTTCAGCTTTCCAGTTTACTGACTCATTGTCTAGAAACAAAGGGGGATATTTACAAGAAAATGGTACAGAGCGGTGCTGCACGCAATTTAGCAGTGCCAGGCTGCGTCATTTAAAAAACGCAGGAATGTGCCGTATTTACAAGAGTACAGCTCACTCCTGTGTTTTCCCTTGTGTAAGCACTAAAAAAAGCTGCCTTACTGACTTCTTCTTTTGTTCCTCCTTCTTGTTCCAGTCAGCGGAAACACGGAGACTCAGCTTAAGAACATGAAGCTGCTGACCGCGGAGAACACCAGTTAGTGAACTCAGACACTGCTCAGCAAATGTTCAAATACTGCTCCTGAAGATGACAGGTGGAGATACGCTTTTAAAACGCTACTCCCTTGCCGAAATACAAGCCTTGAACATGCTCTACCCTGGAATGCTGCCTCTTCCTCAGAAAGACGGTTGAAGTGCGCAGCGTGCAAGGCGCGCAGCCGTGAACACTTGAACACTTCTGCCTGAAAAAGAAACACTAGAGCCCTAACCCTAAAACGGGGAAAACTACTGGTGGCCACCATATTGGATTAGAACTTTTAAATAAATAGTTCAGTCAGTACTACCCTACTCAATTTCTATGAAGAGAATCGGTGAAGCCGATTCAAATGGGTAATTTAACAACTTTTTGCATATTAGGCCAGCATGGGAGTGGTTTGATGAACAGGATAGCCCAACCTTGACAGTCGGCACCCTCCTATGTGAGCATGAATGATAGGGCCGGCCCTGTTGCGCCGGCCAAACATTCATGCACACTTTGCATGTTCTACAATCAGGCTGCATTACAGCCTGGGTGGAGAACATACCCACAGTCCCATTCCCTGTCTGAACGCCAAACCACGGCGCTCAGACCAGTCACAACACTGCATTGTAGCATTGTGATTGGCGGTGGGGAGCCTGGGCACTCACCAATCACAACGCTGAAAACAGAGTGGGTGGTATGATGGAGCCTCAACTCCATTAAGCGGTTGGAGGTAGCATGCCCCTATTGGCTTGTCAATGAAAGCTGATGGACCGCCCATCCATAAATGAGGGCTGCAAATTGTCAGCATGTGGACAGGGTACTCCGTCGCATTTGCCAAACTCTAAATCAGGCCCAAATACAACTTATTCAGAGTCAGTTGTTGGAAGATAGCTTTGCTGGACAATAAAACAGGTTAAACCTAGAAAAGACATGGCTAAGGAGAGTTGACACCGAACGGTAATATTATATTAAGATCAAAAATCTTGACTAAGTCTGGGCAGTGAACTCTGCTCCAATTAGGGAGTTTTAGGAGTTTTTCGCACTCAGTGCTCTGCAGAGCTTGTGGAGTTCAGAAAAACGGTAAATTGGCAAGTGCAAGTGAGGATAAATAATGCAATCCTAGACCACTTCCCAGCAAAATTCCTCAAAGAGGGCGGTCGCGGATGGTCACTACCGCTCACATTGAGAAACCTTCAGTTCACGATGAGGAAGCTGCCACTCTAGTAGAACTTCTACTCGAGTGGCAGAAAAAAGCAGCACCCTCTTGCACTGTGCAAGATGCCATTCGCGCTGATTTTCCATCGCGGGACAAACACCAGGCACTAAAAATCAGTGCAAACAGCACGAGGTAACCCACTCCTCTGCTCGCGGAACTCCACATAGCTTGCCGTTTTTTTTGCAGAACTCCGCCCAGGCTTAATCTTGACCGTCATTCCAGTTAATACCAATGTGATATTTCCACTGACTGAACAACTTTCGGAAAGTGCGAATACCGTGGTATTCTGGCTTTGATCCCTACTGTCCTTGAGAAATGGGGACTTAGCAGGGAAATCAGTGTTGAAGTTCCAATTGTATTAGTAACTCTTCATGTTTGGGAAGTATCTTATCCTAGAATTTCAGCAATCTTTTGCTGCTAAAATGTCTAGGGGTTTGGAAATATCTAGAGTGTGTTATTTTCCCACTATTAGTAAGAGTGTTTCAGCTGGTAGTTGTCAATTCCTGTCTAATCGAGATTCCTCTGACCTCAAAATAAGGTACAAGGAAACAAGGCTAGTTCAGTTTCCTTCAGAAGATGTCTTTGACTAACCACGAATTACACATGCACACTCTTAAAAAAAAAACATAAATACTGATGAAAGTTTGTGAAAAGTATATAACAATGTTTTACGCGATGATGCTAGAAGAGTAAATGCAATTTAAAAATTATAATTATACACATCTCTCTTCTTTGGCAAATGACAAGTCATGCGTGGCTCCTCCTTTCACTTCCACTTTATACACACTGTTATATTCTCCCAAATATTTGCAGCACTTATCACACATGAGTGAAATGAGTGTGTGTGAATTAAGTCTCTCATTTGTGCAAGAGGTGTTATTTATTACATGCCGTTTTGTGCACATACCGTATGGTATGATGATCAGGCTGGATATCCATCATAATTTGCTCCAAAATCTAATTTTACTGTGTTAGCATTTAAAAGACAGAGCAAAAATGCTGTCACGTACAGCATATATCCAACATATTGTGGCATTTAAAAATAGTAACGTGCCATCTGCCTTAAGAGGCGGATTATGCTAGTCCAAATTACTCCCCCCCCCCCAAGATGTAAATGTTGTCAATTAGAATACAAGTGACACAGGTTCAGTGAAGGGAGAATGTGTGTCTCTATCGTGCAAGCCAAGAAGGCCTCCAGTATGAATCGCTGTCTTTAGAGTGAGCACGGCTGGCCATATTTGCTTCTAAAAAAACTTTCAGAGTGCTCCTTTACCAGGATATATATTGAAATGGGAATGGTATATTTTGTTGCTATCTAAACAAAGTCTTTTTATGACTTGTTTCGAATTTGCTACATGAAAGCTCACTGCTAAAGCTAACGAGCAACTAATCAATTGTGCTATACATTGTGCCATATCACAAAACATATGCTGTAGAAACCCACATACAAATATAAAATGTATTATAATTGCTAAGATCGTTATTATTATTATTATCATTAGAAGTAGTAGTAGCAGAAGTATTGGTAGTAATAGTACTACTATTGTTGTTTTGAAGTTTGTGGTTGCTATCAAATATAATAATAATAACAAGACCATTATTATTACTACTACTACTACTAATAATAACAATAATAATAATATTGTTGATCATTACTAATAATAATAATAGCAGTAATAATAATATTATTGTTCTTGTTATCAATATTAAATTAGAAAGCAACCACAAACTGCAAAACAACGAATTGTGTCATGCGTTAGTGCACATTAACTTTGTCTTGGTAAACAATAGGGAGCTTTACTAAGAGTATTCATGGCTCCATGGCCATGCCTTATGACTTTCATGCTGTAGCACTTTGTATTGCGAAATCCATATGGGGCCAATGCTCAGGTCTACTTCTCTCATGACAGACACAAACTTTGGTCAATGTGAACCACACATCTCGGGCAGTCTAAAATTACAGAAGCTGCTCATAAGTAAAGCAAATACAACGGGGAATTAGAAGTATCTGCCTACAATTCTGTTTGCCGTCACGAGGGGATGTTAGTGTGGTATTGCATAGATCAGTACGGTGAGGTTTCTGTTGGTAGATCTGTGCCAGAGGTTTATGTTTGAGGGTGACGTATCATGCGCCATACCTGCACCTTTGTTGACCATAGTCACCCAGTGTTAAAAGTACCGTATGGAATGTTAACCTTGCGAGGGGCAGGGAAATGGGATACGGGACAATTTTATTCTTTGTCACAGCATCTAGGTTAGGGCCTTGACTTTGGAACATTTGGGCAATTGATTTGGAATTTCCATTCCTTTTCTTAATTTTCCTCATAGTGACCTTCCCTTGACACTCCTGACATATTTTTCCTATTGCCCACCTCTCCCTACTGGAATCTGGCACCATTTGGTACTTTCTCCACTCCTGAAAGACAGTGAATGTGTTTTCACCAACCCCAAGAAACCGTTCCCAATTTCATATTTCTTTAATACTCATTCTAAAAAAGTATTTTTTAAACTCATTTTGATATGTTATAACTCCCTTCAGAGTGTGTGGGCATGGCTGCAGATGGATATGAATGCTGACCTAAGGGTTAGTGTAACATGATCTCAAACACAACCCATGACATTACCCTCATACGCCCACTTTCAAGTAAAGGCACTCATAAGATGCCACATAGGGGGCAGGTCAGAGCAATTAATACTTTTTTTTAATACTTTCCAAATGGTTTTAACAATGGCAGAGTGGAAGTTGGAATGGGTGTATTAATGGTTATATGGGGATGTGAGTGGGTGTGTCAGAGATTCTGTGGATGATGTCTTCAGAGATGGCATCAGTGATGTCATGACTGATGTCACTGACCATGTCATGAGTGATGTAATATGTGAGGTCAGAAGCAGTGCATTGCGGGGACGCAAGTTATAATTAGCTCATCTAGCTATAACTGCTGAATTTCTCTGGTTTTTAAAAATGCTAATTCCTAACTATACCTTCCCTGTAACCTTTTTTTCATCCACCACCACTTTCGAAACGTATAACTGCAAAATGGAATTATAACCGAGACACTAAACACATTACTTTCACAATGACTCTATAACACCATGTATAACCCCTTTAATATCTCTATAACACAGTGAATAACTCTTTCAGTGGAATCTGTGACTACATACATCACTGTATTAATAAGTCTCTCATTCACTGAATAACGTTTCGAGTGGACCTGTGAGAACAGTGCGCCAGTCTATCAAGGGTTCTGTAACAATCTGCGTGACTGTCTAATTACATTTATGAATTGGTGCAGTGGTATCTCAATGGGTCTGTGATTGGTTGCATGAGTCTGTCAGTTTATCTGTGAGTAGATGCATGAGTGCCATTGTGTATTTGTAAATAAGTATATGAGTGTCTGACTGGATCTGTGAGTGGATACATGAGTGGGTATCTGAGTGGGTGAGTGAGTGGTGCATGAGTGCCTGAGTGATTCTGTGAGTGAGTGCATGGGTCTCTCATTGGGTCTTTGACTGGAAGCATGAGAGTCTGAGTGGTTCTAGGAATGGGGCTTCACTCTCTGAGTGCAAGTGTGAGTGGATGCAGGAGTCTCTGAGTGTGTGAGTGACTGGGTGCATAAGTCTGTGGGTGGGTCTGTGAGTGGGAGTAACTGTATGAGTGTGTGAATGACTGAGTGTGTCTGTGAGTGTGTGTATGAGTGTCTGAGTAAATCTGTGAGTGGAAGTATGAGTGGCTCAATGGATCTGTGAGTAAGAGCATAAGTCTCTGAGTAGGTGAGTGAACGGCTACATGCATGAGTTTCTGAGAGGGTTTGTGACTGGGAGGGCGAGTGTCTTGGTGGGTATGTGCGTGGATGCGTAACTCTTTGATCGGATGAGTTAGTGGGTGGGTGAAAATTTGAGTGAGTCTATGAGTGGGTGTGTGAGTCTATGAGTATATGAGTGAGTGACTGAGTGCATAACTCTCTGACAGGATTTGTGACAGTGTGTAAGTGACTATGGGTGTGTGAGGGGGAGTTTAAGTGCCTGAGTGGATCTATGAGTGGGTGTATGAGTGTCTCAGTTGGTCTGTCATTGGGTGTGTGAGTGTCTCAGTGGGTCTGTTAGTGCATACGTGCATGTGTGAGTGAGTCTGTAAGTGGGTTTGTGAGTTTGTCTGTACTTGGGTGTGTGACTCTCAGAGTAAGTGTGTAAGTGGGTGCAGGAGTATCAGAGCAGGTCTGTGAGTGGGTACATGACTGCCCATGTGGGTCTGTGATTGAGTGTAAGAGTCTCTAAGTGGGTATGAGACTGTGTGCATGAGTCTATTTGTGGGTCTCAAAGTAGGTGTGTGGGTCTGTACATGGGTGCATCACTCTTCGAGCAAGTCTGTTAGTGGGTGTATGAGTACCCGAATTGGTATGTGAGTGGGTGCATGAGTATCTGAGTGGGTATGTGTAATAGAGTGTGAGTAGGTATGTGAATAAGTGTGTAAGTGTCCTCTAAGATTCTTAGAATTCCACAACGCGTTTCGATTTCCATCTTCGTCAGGTGGTGGCGAATCTTAACTATGTTCAACATGCCGCACCTTAAATCTCTAATGCTAGGCATGCTGAGAATTGTAGTCCTGATACTGTTCAATGAGAGTAGTTAATGATTATACAAACATTAAACTGCTAAGTGCTCTGTTTTGAATCTCCCAAATATAAAATGTCAGTAAAAACGGCATGTTTATTGAAAAGTACATTGTCATCCTGCTGTTTACTTCCGAGCCCTTCCTCCACTTACTAACTTGGGCCGCATCGGTAGTGTGAATAGGAAGGACACCTCCTCACCCACAGTCATTAGATGAGGCTGTCCTTTCTGATGAAGTTACGCCAGGTGGGTATTGAAGTTAGGGTACTCCGGTTCCGTGTCTTCAAGCACTGAGTGTGCCCCACAGGAGATTGATATCTCCCCGCCTCCTCCATCCATCTAGGCACCCACCAGGCACTGCCGCTTTCCATCGTAAAATGTAGTTCACCAAATTGTGGTCCATAAACGGCGCGCTCAACTGCTTGTGCGGCGTTGGGGGTAGAGACCACATACCACTAAACATGTAATACACAATAGAGATTACGCCGCACTCCCAGAAGGGTGGTAAATCAGCTCTTTATTATTGTAAGATTCTTAGAATTCCACAACGCGTTTCGATTTCCATCTTCGTCAGGTGGTGGTGAATCGTAACTTTGGCGCCGGTTGACGAATCCTCGCAAAATTTTCAAAATAGGTGGGGCGCTCCGCTCCTACCCTGAAAGTCTCGGGGTGATTCGTCAAGCGGGGACCGAGAAGGAGGGTGCAGGGGCATGCACAAAGGACGATGGAGGATAGAAGGGAGGGTCAGGACCTGTGCACAGACAAGAAAGTTCAGGGGAAGGGGCCTCACAACAGACCGCACGGGGCAGGCAGGAGGAGCAGTTGCAGCACAACAGGCCAGGGAGGTCAGAAGGGTGTGGCAGTACAATGGACCATGTAGGACAGGAGGAAGAGGATAGGGGCATGGCATGTGGACAGGCAGGGACAGGTTACAGTCATCTGACAATGCTAGGCAGGTAGGAGGGGAGTGGCAGCTCAACAGAACACTCAGAGTAGATAGGAGTGGCAGGTCCATGGAACATGGTGGGCAAAAAGGATGGAGCAGGGGCATGCACAAATACATCGGAGGGCAGGGGGAAGTAGAATAGGGGCAGCAAGCAAAGCACAGAGTTTAAGCAGGAGGTCAATGATGGGGCATAGAATTGGGCAATGGAGGGCAGGAGGAGTGGACTGGTACATCATACTAAATTGAGGGCAGTGGCAGCACATCAGACCATGCATGGCAGGAGGGAGGAGGCTAGTCCATGGATTCACACAACAGAGGATAGGGAGGAGGGGGATGGGGCAGCAAGCTAACTGTTCAGAGAAGGCGGGTATTAGGAACTTTATTGTTTTTAAAACGTGTGTCTGTGCGAACTACTTAAAATATGAACAAGTATGCAGCATAATCTCACTTTTATTCAGGAAGAAGAGGACGTTTGTGACTGTGACTCCGGGCTCACTTGGCAGAAACACCCTCTGACACTCCACCCCCTATCGCAAAATGTAATGCCCGTGAAAAGGGTAGGTGAACACAGTGTTATATAGAACATAGTCCTGAGAGCACGATTGAAAATGAAAACTAGGTATAGTGTATGGTATAAACTATGCACCAAAAAGTGTGATATAAGATGAACCGGGCGTGAAATATAATATGCAATACATTGTGCGCAATGACAGATTCATTGGAGAGCGCGAGATAGCACAGGCACTAGCGCGTGCTATGCGATATGCGCCTTGGAGTGTAATATGCACAGGGCATTGTTGTGTAACCTAGCTAGTCTCTAAAGTTGTAATATAAAATATGTGCTGGGGAGTGTAACGTTGCATATGCACTGTGACAAAGATATGGATCCCAGATTGTAATATGTATGGCATAGCACTGTGCGTTATAACATAGGCATCGAGGAAGGCACGTTAGATGGGGCAATATAACCCGTGCGAAGACAAGTGTGGCATGACATATTCACGGGGTGGTGTTACAGTGCACATGGGCTAGAGAGTGTCATAACATATGCACTAGCTAGTGGAATACAACACAGAGGTGTGTGGCACTCAGCAGGCAATGGTGGGTGTAACACAGCATTGGGCTCTGCCAGGAGCGCGCTGTGACTCTCAAGTGATGTTCGTCCCCTTTCCAGAGAGTAAAATAAAAAGTATAACACATCCGGCAGTGGATGTGTGTTTTATTAACCGTGAGGGGGGTTTCTTGCATAGTTTTGGTCGAATTTTTGTCGAATCCCCTTTGAATGGCTTGGTGTGCATGTGTATGAAATGTGCCGGTCAATAGCTACCCATGTTTGTATAAATAAACGACAAGGGTGTCTACCGGGATTAGGCACGGTAGGGCATCAGACATGTCAGAGCTTCACTAGTGGTGTAAATACATTCCACGTGAATTCATTGCATGCATAGTCGCCTTTTAATGAATATCACGCAAATCGTCATGGTGATAGGTACGTACGGTTTGTCCAGCATGTCCTAGGTGTGTCTATAAATATATATTTTTTAAAAATAATAAAAAACAGTGGCCGGCCCTGGGGATTGGGGTCAAAAAAATATAATTAGGAGACAGGCCCTGGGGGATGGGGTCATCAGGGCCAATAAATTAGAATAGGAAGGGGAACCACACAGCCCCCCTTCTTAAAAAAATTAAAATAAATAAAAGACTGGCATCGTGCCGGAGGCCACGCCCCTTCCTTGCAGCACTCTGCAAACGCGCCCCCTGGCGAGTTGTAAGTTGGGGAATTAATTCCTCTTCAATACTGAGGGTCCCTGAGGGCCAACTACCCCAACAGGCATCTCCAGTATGCGCCAGGGAGCTGCGCTGCAGACAGGTGTTCTGAGGCCAAGCCCCTTTTTACACCTCTCTGCAACGCAGCTCTGTGGCGCTTACTGGATGTACCTAGTGGTCTAGTTTGACCCTAGGGACCCTTAGGATTCAAGGGGACTTAATCTCTCAACTTAGAACAGCCACAGGGCGCGTTTACACAGTGGTGAAGGGAGGGGACGGGGCCTGAGGTGACGTGTGCAAACACGCACTATGGCACGTTTTAAATTGGGGATATAATTTCCCTTCAATACTGAGGGCCCCTGGGGGCTAACTAGCCCACCAAGTGTTTCCAGTAAGCGCCACTGAGCTGCATTGCAGAGAGGTGGTCCAGGCCGTGCCACTTTTTACACCTCTCTGCAACGCAGCTCTCTGGCACTTACTGGAGGTACCTAGTGGGCTAGTTGGACCCTAGGGACCCTCAGGATTCAAATGAACTTAATTTCCCAACTAAAAACGGACACAGGGCGTGTTTACACAGTGGTGAAGGGAGGGGACGGGGCCTGAGTTAATGTGTGCAAAAACGCCCTGTGGCCTGTTTTAAGAGGTAGTTTTAATCCCCCTGCCCTATTATATACTAGGGGCTTACAGAGGAGGTCATGCTAATCACAGGGGGACCCCAACGCATAATGTTCCCTAGTGTATGTAGGTGTTTTCACTCTATTCTAAGTGTCTTTTAACATGGCACTGGCTCTAGGACTGGTTAGTCAGACTCAGTTACCACCAGTATCCGTCTGAAAAAGTTGAGGGTACAGGATGATTTTGCAACAAGGCTTCTTTCTGCTCTTCTTTTTGTTCTTTCAGCACGTTATCCTTCTTCCTGCACTTTTCTTCGTCTTTGAGGACTTCTGTTGCTTCTTTCTGCACTTCTTTTTTTTCTTTCTGTGCATTTTTTCTTCTTTCTTCACATGTCCTATCTCTGTAGGCATAGTTAGAAATTAGCATTTAAAAAACCTTTGAAATTCACAGAAAAACCCCTAGGTTTCAGGCACGTTATAGTTAGGAATTAGCATTTAAAAAAACTCAGAAATTCACTGAAAAAACCATAGGTTTCAGGGGTGTTATAGTTAGCTGGACTTTTCACTTGTACAAAACCATTGAAATTCCCCCGTTATAGTTAGTTCAGCTAACTATAACTCGCGCGCCCGCAATGCACTGCTGATGACGTCACATATTACATCACTCATGACATGGTCAGTGACATCACTCATGACATCACTGATGACATCTCAAATGACATCACTCATGACATCACTGATGACATCTCAAATGACATCACTGATGACATCACTGATGACATCATCCTTGTGATAGAGTGGCAGACCTCCTCTCACCCTAATATAACCTTTGATACACACATTCAAAAATAGAGACTACAATTTTCAAAACAATGGACATACCAATACCAGTTACAACAACCTCTTCAGTAATTCTAAGATCCACACACACATCCACTCATTCACCAACAGTCCTATACAGTCACTCATACATGTACTCACTCATCATATGTACTCATACACCTATACATCCTGTTACACAATGCCACTCATCCATAGAGTTACTCACACACATAGTCACTCATGCTAACAAAGAATCAAACATACATTTACTTGCATATACAGTTATACACACACCACCACACTTACTTCTACGGAAACTTACACATACTTAGTCTTTTAAACAATCACTTATAGAAACACATACTTATTCATACAGGAACTCTTTCAATCTTTCACTCTCACATATACTCACTTATATACACCAATAGTCACATATACTAGTTTAAAACATATGTAGTTACTCATAAAGACACTATTGAGACAGTCATTCACTCACTAACACACCCATACACACACTCATCCACCCATACAGTCCTGCACACATGCTGTCTTTAACACATACAAACAGTGAGTCACTCATTCATGCACCTATGCACTACGTAATAACCACACCGAACCATGCAGACACTCAGACTGATACTCAAAAAACCAACTAATAACCTACATAGACACCCATGTAGCTACTCACCAACCCATGCAGCCACTTATACACAAAGTGAGAGACTGATACAGATATTTACATATTTGAACATTACTCACTAAGCCATGTATTCACTATGATACACTTAATCAGTCAGTTACACAATCAATTTTTCAAAAACAAATCATCCATTTAGACACTTATATACCCATTTATTCTTCCATCGACCTTGAGATATACATATATAAAACATATTTAAGTTTCAGAAAAACACACATTCTCTGGATGATGTCATCAGTGATGTCATCAGTGATGTCATTTGAGATGTCATCAGTGATATCATGAGTGATGTCACTGACCATGTCATGAGTGATGTAATATGTGACGTCATCAGCAGTGCATTGCGGGCGCGCGAGTTATAGTTAGCGGAACTAACTATAACGGGGGAATTTCAATGGTTTTGTACAGTGAAAAGTCCAGCTAACTATAACACCCCTGAAACCTATGGTTTTTTCAGTGAATTTCTGAGGTTTTTTAAATGCTAATTCCTGACTATAACGTGCCTGAAACCTAGGGTTTTTTCTGTGAATATATATATATATATATATATATATATATATATTCACTTAAAAAACCATAGGTTTCACACAAGTTATAGTTAGCTGTACATTTCACTCGTAAAAAACCAATGAAATTACACGTTATAGTTAGATCAGGTAACTATAACTTGCGCGCCCACAATAAACTGCTGATGACGTCACATATTACATCACTTATGACATGGCCAGTGACATCACTCATGACATCAATGATGACATCTGAAATGACACATTGTGCATTGCGGTCGCGCAAGTTATAGTTACCTGATCTAACTATAATGTGTAATTTCATTGGTTTTTTACGCGTGAAATGTACAGCTAACTATAACTTGTGTGAAACCTATGGTTTTTTAAGTGAATTTGCACGGTTTTTTAAATGCTAATTCCTAACTATAACGTGTGTGAAACCTATGGTTTTTTCAGTGAATTTGTACGGTTTTTTAAATGCTAAGTTATGTATTTATTTTAAATTTGTTCGCGCACGGTGCGCTTCGCGCCCCGTGTGCGCGCTGTGGGCACTCGGTGCGCTTCGCGCACCGAGCGCCCACGTTGCGCATTTCGTACCGTGCACGCCTCGCCATTTTTTACAAAATATCAATTGTTTTTTTCTCCCTTGGGGGTCCTTAGATTTATATATTAAAAGTGATTGTTAATTCTTTTTTTTTTTTTTTATTTTTTTTTACCGTACGCGTACGGTAAGCTTACCGTACACGCACTCCGCGATTTTTTCAAAAAATTTTTACATTTATTTTTCATACTTTTTGGTCCTTCGTGAACCCCCTGACGAATGCTAGGGGGTCTGCAACTCTCTTTGTTGCCCCCTTTTCATGTTATCAACCTTTGTTTTTCAGTGCGAGAGACAGAAAATGGCGGCCGATACTTTCTGATTTCGACCGATTCGAATGTTTACAGTCATGTAACCACCAATCAGAATTGAGCTCGCGCACGGCACCGTACGCGTACGGTAAGCTTACCGTAAGCGCACGGAGCGCGCTTACAGATATATATATTGATTTAAATGCTATTTTCTCAGGACCTACTGAACAGATTTACACCAGACCTGCAAAAGGCACATCCCTGACCTGAGGACTACCTCTCTGCCCAATTTCAAGTAATTCTGTTCAGCCGTTCGGGCTGTAGTTCGGACTAAAGGTCCTATGGGAAAATGCATGGGGAAAACGCGTTTTGGGACCCCCCTTTTTTCTCAGCCCCCGCTTGACGAATCCCCCCCGAGACTTTCAGGGTAGGAGCGGAGCGTAGCGCCCCATTAGTTTTGAAAAATTCGCGAGGATTCGTCAACCGGCGCCAAAGTTATTCCAAATAGAATGTTGCGGATTTCCTATGGAAACACGGTCCTAACTATAACTATCTACTGGCGACCGCCAGCAGATAATATATATATATATATATTCACTGAAAAAACCAAAGGTTTCACACATGTTATAGTTAGGAATAAGCATTTAAAAAACCTTGCAAATTCACTGAAAAAACCATAGGTTCCACACATGTTATAGTTAGCTGGACATTTCTCTCATACAAAACCAATGAAATTCCCCCGTTATAGTTAGTTCAGCTAACTATAACTCGCGCGCCCGCAATGCACTGCTGATGACATCACATATTACATCACTCATGACATGGTCAGTGACATCACTCATGACATCACTGATGACATCTCAAATGACATCACTGATGACATCACTGATGACATCATCCAGTGAATGTCTGTTTTTCTGAAAATTAAATATGTTTTATATATGTATATCTCAAGGTTGATGGAAGAATAAATGGGTATATAAGTGTCTAAATGGATTATTTGTTTTTGAAAAATTGATTGTGTAACTGACTGATTAAGTGTATCATAGTGAATACATGGCTTAGTGAGTAATGTTTAAATATTTAAATATCTGTATCAGTCTCTCACTTTGTGTATAAGTGGCTGCATGGGTTGGTGAGTAGCTACATGGGTGTCTATATAGGTTATTAGTTGGTTATTTGAGTATCAGTCTGAGTGTCTGCATGGTTCGGTGGGGGGTATTACGTAGTGCATAGGTGCATGAATGAGTGACTCACTGTTTGTATGTGTTGAAGACAGCATGTGTGGAGGACTGTATGGGTGGATGAGTGTGTGCATGGGTGTGTTAGTGAGTGATAGACTGTCTCAATAGTGTCTTTATGAGTAACTACATATGTTTTAAACTAGTATATGTGACTATCGGTGTATATAAGTGAGTATATGTGAGAGTGAGAGATTGAAAGAGTTCCTGTATGAATAAGTATGTGTTTCTATAAATGATTGTTTAAAAGACAAAGTATGTGTAAATTTCCATAGAAGTAAGTGTGGTGGTGTGTGTATAACTGTATATGCATGTAAATGTATGTTTGATTCTTTATTAGCATGAGTGACTATGTGTCTGAGTAACTCTATGGATGAGTGACATTGTGTAACAGGATGTATAGGTGTATGTGTATATATGATGAGTGAGTACATGTATGAGTGACTGTATAGGACTGTTGGTGAATGAGTGGATGTGTATGTGGATCCTAGAATTACTGAATAGGTTGTTGTAACTGGTATTGGTATGTCCATTGTTTTGTAAATTTTAGTCTCTATTTTTGAATGTGTGTATCAAAGGTTATATTAGAGTGAGAGGAGGTGTGCCACTCTATCACAAGGATGATGTCATCAGTGATGTCATGAGTGATGTCATTTGAGATGTCATCAGTGATGTCATGAGTGATGTCACTGACCATGTCATGAGTGATGTAATATGTGACGTCATCAGCAGTGCATTGCGGGCGCGCAAGTTATAGTTAGCTGAACTAACTATAACGGGGGAATTTCATTGGTTTTGTATGAGAGAAATGTCCAGCTAACTATAACATGTGTGAAACCTATGGTTTTTTCAGTGAATTTGCAAGGTTTTTTAAATGCTAATTCCTAACTATAACGTGTGTGAAACCTTTGGTTTTTTCAGTGAATTTGTACGGTTTTTTAAATGCTAATTTTTGAATTATTAAATATTTTTTTTTTTTTATAATAAAAATAAAATTACTATGTATTCATTTATATATTATCTGTATCCTTTTATTTGTTTTTGCTCTTTTTTAAAATTTCAATTAGGATAAAGTTGAACAGTTTATTTAATTTTTGCAATTCATTTTTCTCCACTTTTTTTTTAATATAAATTCTTGGGGTGCGCGCTCTGAGCGCGCTCCTAGTACGTTTTCGTAAGTTTTTTATGAATACCGTCGTACGTTATTTACGTACGCATACATACGTTATAGTGCGCGCTGGGAGCGCGCATCCAGTACGTATGCGTACGTACGTACGCATGCGTGCGTGCGTCGTACGCGCTCCACGCGGTTCACTTCCGCATACGCTTAAATTACGCGCAATAACGTTCGCGTATACGCGTGTTCAACGTATGCGCGTTACGTACGCGCATATGACGTATGCACATGCGCTCCTACGCATTCGCGCATGCGTAATCACTAGGTGCGCGCTCGGAGCTTGCACAGTGCGCGCACCTCGGGTTATATGCTTAATAAAACAACACTTCTTATTGGTTATCATTACTTTCAGTTTCTGATTGTTTCAACACCACACCCAATCCCCTCATGGCAAGTCATGTGATCATGAATCATCACTTTTGATTGGTTTGAAGTACTTTCAGTTCCAGATTCTTCCCAAACCACACCTACTCCCCTCATTATTAGTTCTGATTCCTTTGGAGAAGGAGCTATTCTGTTGTTGAGAGACAATGGCTGAACAGCAACCATCTTCAGACAGTGACCAGGACACTCTTGAGAGGCAGAGGAACAGGAAGCAGAAAGACAGCTTTATATGGCAGTTTTTCACTTTTCCAGAGGGACAAAAAAAGGTAAATGCACCTAAAGTTACTTGTGTACTTTGTCAAAAAGTCTTGTCACGTGGGAATCCTAACAAGAAGTATTCTTTTAGCATTCACACTATGTTGAGGCATGTTGACAAAATGCATCCAGTGACTTTTCGTCGAGCTTCTGGAGCAAACCCTCCACCTGCTCAACCGACGACATCTGCAGCAGCTCAGCCGAGCACATCTTCGGCAGCTCAAGTGAGCACTTCTTCTGCAGTGGTGCCTTTGCCTTCTTCCACACCTCTTTTTGGACCACCTTGTTTTGCGAGTTTGTCCACACGCTGCACTGTTTGCGGTCGACTTATTTCTGTGGGTGAGACCAGTCTTGATCTCATTCAGAGAAAATTTGATGCGCATGAGTGCAGTAGGCCATAGATGTTTTTTCTTTTTTTTCGTTTTTCTCTTCCTGTTTCCCTCCATTAACTCAAGGGCTCTTTTAAGAGCCACTTAAAAACTAAACTAAACCCCCTGCGCGCACCCAAGGATGTTTTTAAAAGAAATTTAAAAAAAAAAAAAAAATTAAATGTACAAAAAGAGGTGAAGAAATGGAAGCATGAAAAGGGAGGATTGAGAAATACAAATATTTTTCACTTTTTAAAAAAAAAAAAAAAATATTTTGAAAAAAAATTTTGGGGGTATTTTGCAAGGGAACAGAATTTCTGTTTTTATTTTTTCTTTCTAGTTCTGCAAAAAAAGGAAAAAAGTATTAATATTCAATCATACATTACAAAAAGCATTACTTGTTTTTACATATTTTACAAAGCAATTATTTGCCCTTTTTTTGCTGTTTTCAGAATTTTTTAATTTTCACTTAAAATAGTGAAAACAATTGTATTCATCATTTAACAGCGGGCAAAAAAAAACCAATCTGAAAGATTGTTTAAAAAAAGCCCAAAAACTATCCTCACTAAAATATACCTTGATAGAAATATTACATATATATTACAAGTACTTTTCTAGATGAATAAAATTTTTCTAGATAAACCGTCTTTAAACCTTGTCGCAAAAGCACACATGCCAAAATAATTTCTGTCAAAGGACTCCACAATTGTTTTTATTACTTTTCCTTTAGGCCAAATAGTAATTTCAAAATCCTTTTTAAGTGATATCTTCAATTATAATCCTTTAAAATTACAAAAAAATGCTTTCTTCAGATGCAGTTTTTATTTTTCAAAATTTAGGTTTCAGAAAAATTAAGTAAGAATTGGGTAAATCATAAGGCAAACGTTGCTTGAAAATCAATTGGGAATCATTACACAGTGTCCAGCCTTTTTCACATTTAAGATAAACTGTGTAATGTCCAGAAGTTACAGTAGGTCCTTCATGAAAAATTATTGCAACTGTAACAAAAGTTTTTCCAGAAATTGATAATTGTTGTCCTTTAAACTTCTTTATTAAAGTATCCAATTTTGAACCATCAGCTCTACAACGTTGCATCATTAAAATTACATACTGACCATATTTCTGTAAAAATAACGTGGAAAACATGTCAGATTTACATTCAGAACATTCCATGTTGTGATTGGCATCTTTAACTAATTTACTAAAAGTCACTGATTTACTTAGTGGTAATGGTAAAAATATGAACCTTTCTGAATCAACATTACTACTACATGTGTTCATACAGTTTTCACAGCAATGTTCCCATTTGTAACAGACACCAAATACGTTTTCTACTTCTACTCCTTCATCTTCAAGTACACTCAAAATATATATTAAGAATTCCTGTGCATCTTGCTGGACATTTTCTTTCAACTGTGTAGAACCACAACATACATCTAAAAGATTTCTAACATCAGTAGCACTTTCTATTTCAGTTTTATCAGTACTCAGCTTCTCAAAAAGGAGACTCAGCAGAGAACACAATCTTTTTCCATGATTTACTATTATCTGTTCTAGCAACTTTTCAAGATAAAATACAACATTCAGCACTACATTTGCATAGCAGTTGACAACAGAGCTATTTTCAAAATGGCAACCAACAACCTCTTCAACACTGTCCTTTTTCTTTTTCCTTGCTATCACATCACTGTCCTTTTTTTTTTGTTCTGTTCATCCACATTACAGATATTTTCAAATTTCCTTTTCCGAGAAACAACATGTTTTTCAATCACAGGATACTGTCCTAAATGAGGAGCATAGGTTCTTCTTAATCTATTATACTCCTTTACACAGTTTGTATCAGCACTAACTTTTGAGTCATCAAAGTCTATCATAAATAAACCAGATAATGTTTTTACTCGTGACAGAGCAACATATGCCATACCTTCTTAGAACACAGTAGAACCAATGTTTACAAAAGCACTATCTACAGTCAATCCTTGAGACTTGTGAATAGTTACAGCATGTGCTAGAGAAAATGGAAACTGCTTTCTACGCACATATAAGTCTTTCACAAGCATGAAACGAACTGAACAACGACAAATGTCTTTAACTTCTTCTATCTGATCAAATTTTATTTTTAAACATTCAATTCCTTCTTTTTTCTGATAATTAATGAAACCCACAACTCTTCCCATAGCTCCATTCACTAAACCTTTTTCTAATCCAAATTTCTCCTTAAAATCACTCGACAATTCATGCAAACATATAGATTTTTTTCTAATCCAGCTGTTTTGGAAATGTTCTTCTCTAGTGAATCCAATTTATTTTTCAGTTTGCCTGTTAATGTTAAAGTAATTCTTTCATGCTGAATTTTGTCCTCTGCTTCCATTTTCTTAATCTCTTCCTTTTCCAATTTCAAAAGTTCCTCATTGAATATTGAGCACTCACGTAGTGTTGGCATTAAGCAGATTACAGTATTTTTTTCAGCAATGTTCTTGTATATTTTCTCTGCAACTATTTCTTCATTCGGAAATAAATTATGTAGCATCCTACTCTGTAATGCTTTTTTGCCAACTTCTGTGAGTAGTCCAATTCTGATATCTTTCAGAATACTTGCATAATCTTCGTCGTTTGCTTGTCTCATATTGGTAGTGAGTTCTTTGTACTCAAAGAACGACCAAATATTCGCATTACCAATGCTTCCTAATGACTTCTTCGTGTCTTCATGTGTCACAGTATTAAACACTGGTTGTCCTTTAACTGGAGTGAGCTGTAAAAGATCTCCAAAAACTATGACGTGTTTACCTCCAAATAACACGTCATAGTCTCTCTTAAGAATTTGTTGCATTCTTAAATGCACAAAGGCAAGCATTAAGTTTGAAACCATGCTCACCTCATCAATAATGAGTACTTGCATCTTCTTCAACACTCTTGAAACTTCGAAGCATGCTTCTCCAGTTTCCTTGTGGTATTCTATTTTGTTCTCATGCTCCACTGGTAACATTAGCAAGCGATGTAAGGTAATTCCTTTTATGTTATAGGCTGCTAACCCAGTTGGAGCAGTTACCACACAAGACAAATTTGAAGCTCTTTTTTGCTGTAGGTAGCTTCTGATGACTTTTATTAAGAAACTTTTACCAGTTCCAGCTTGTCCACTCACATACATCCTGATTGGTTCAAATGATGTGCATGAGCACTGTTTTTTTTCATGTAGTAATCCATGATCAATTTTTTTGGTGACTTCTTCATAAATTTGTTTTTGTTCTTCATTCAGTTGTTGTTCCAGATTTAGTAAGTCGATTGAATCTTCCTGTGCTTGATTCATAGCCGTTTCTACTTCAGTCATGGCTACTGCAGCTTCATTTTCTACGATTGGTTGTCCTAGGGGATCTTGACTAAGTGTTCCTGAACTTTGGCTGTCTTGAGAACTGTCTCTAGCTACTTCAGCTGCAATTTTTGCTTCCTGTTCATTTTCTTCATTTAACATTTGGACATAAGTTGTGAAAGTACTGCATTCTATGCTGTCTTTGCTAGCATTAAAAGAATCTTCATAGCTTTGAAATTCTCCCAGTAGTTCGTCCTCTGAACGCCATGGTTTAAACAGCTGTAAAAGAGCCAAGTAGTAAAATTCCTTTTTGTCAGTAGTGTCGCAACTCAGCTTCCTGTGATTCATCAAACTTCCTTTTGTTTGCTTCACCAAACATCCTTCCTCACCAATGACTTTATATTTTCCATTGTTGATGTCTTCTGTGGCTTTCCATGAAAAAATGTAGTTCTGCAGCACTTCATAGAGACACATGTTCTCAAGATGATGACTTCTTTTTGGGTAATATGTGTCCAACATGTTTGTTTTCAAAATATCTGTACTTTCTGGGTCATTCTCGGCCAAATATTCAATTTCTCCAACAGATTTCAGTACCCGATTTCGCATTCCTGCAAGGCCTAAACTGACCCAAATTATTCTTCTGGATTTCGAGTAAAGACTTGCAGATGATAACCTATCTGAGCATTCGTAGGATCCAATTTCTCGATGCGATAACATCTTTAAACTGAAACTGTACAGCTTCTTACTGACAGTCTTCTCGTGAGAAATCTCTTCCCACATTTCCTTCAATTCTGTTTTCTCAGATTTAGTGATGTAAGATGTGACATACCGAGCAACAGCAATAGAATTGTCTGCCACATACTGAATATCCATGTTAGCCTTTCACATGGTTAAAATGACTGGGTTGTAGTCATTTATAAATTTTGACTCTTCTTTTCTTCTTAGGTTGTATGTATTTTTGGGAGATTTTCTGGTTATAGTATGTCGCACAGCTGACATAAAACTGTTGACTCTTCCTTTTGAAAGAACAGGTCTAGGAAATCCAAATCGACACTTTGTGAGGAATTTATCTTTGGTCTTGTACTTCCGTCGACAGTATTTTCCACACCGATGACTTTGGAAACGTAAAACTTGCTCTTTTAACTTTTTCTCTTCTGTGCTTTTAGGTATAGCACATGTTGCATATTCTTCAATGAAAGATAACACTGCTTCATCAGCATCTGTTCCAAATTTTGGGGCATCCTTGATCCACAACAGCATATGAATATGAGGAGCACCTCTTGCTTGGTACTCTTTTCTCCAAAAGAAATCCACTACTTCTCCAAGAGGTGGATTTTTTTTTATTGCAGATGAAGGACATCATAGCCTCAAATCTATGATTGAAATATCTGCAAACATTAACCGGATCCAATGAGCACAGTTCTCCTGCTGTCTTGTATTCAATGTTTTTAATGTTTGAATTTGCCTCTCGTAGAAAATCCAATAAATCATCCCAAGCGTACTCGGCACAGCTTAGGGTTACAAACCGTGTAGGAGTTCTTAAATTCCGTAACATGCATTTCAATTCTCCATGGCGTCGGTACCAATATTCATTTGTCCCACGCTGACAAGCCATCAGATTGATCAGTTGTGTTTCCAAATGATCATCTCGGTGCTGCACTTTCTCCATAAAATCCTTAGCAGACACATTATGTAGATGTACTCCACTTTTTAAAATGTGATTTACTGCATAAGATACTGCAGACAAGTCGCTTTCAAATAAAAGACGAAACAAATAAGGAATACTTTGACAAAATCTTGAATCTTCAGCATATAGTCTTGTAGTCCGATACTCAGAAGCTGGAATCTGTTCTGGGCGTTCATCGTATCGTCCACCTTTTCCTGTAGGAAACAGCTGAGGAAAACATCGAGCTTCCAAGCTCTTCTCCCATACACTCACGGGAGTTCCTTTTGCTTTCTTCATCTGAAACATATCAATAGTGTCTCCCATAACTTCTTTTGAATGAAGAGGATGTATGCTAAAATGTTCATAAATTTCTTCTTCCTTTGACTTGTCCACTTTTTCAATTTGTCCAGTTGGTGTTTCTGTGTCTTCTTGTAAATCTTCTTCTTCTTCATCTATATAAATTGATTCATACCATTTATTATTCCTTTTCAAATATAAATTTGCTCTTTGTACTTTCCGTACATCTACCAGTTCCTGCCAAATCTTCTTATTCTTTGTAGGTACACCATTAACCAGAATAACTAATGGTTCAGTTTCCAAAGTATCTGCATCAATAGTTTCCATATTTTTTTTCAAATCCAAGGGCAAATACACCACTCTTCCTTTTAAACCTCTCAGTAAATCTGAAGGAGGTAATTTACCAGTTTTGGGCTCCATACGTACTATGGTCTGGAATGGATGAACACATTGAATGAGTATAGACTCATATGTATTTAAATCAGAAAGTTCGGCAGGAATAGCATCCAATTCTAAATTATTATGTACAGCTCTGGTCGGCATTCTATTTTCTTCTAACTTGTTATAACAGTATTTACAAATACGCTGATCTTCACCCAATTCAAAACAATTTTCCAGAAATATATATGTTGCAAAATCCTTCCACTTATAATTATCTTCATTATCACTTTTTTTATACAGATCAACATTCCTTGTTTGAATTTTATAATGGCTTCTGCGGCAACAAATACAAGTAATATTTGGTCTTTCATTAGAGATGATAGTAAATTTTGTCATTTCTTCCTCAAAATGTTTAGTAATAATGAGTTCTACATTCTGTTCCTCATTTTCCTCATTAACTGTGTCCTTTTCTGCACTTTCTTGTTCTGGACCAGAGTAACAAAACTGAATCTCATCAGTAACCTTCACTACATCTGATACAGATCCACGGAACAGAGCATTATTCAACTCATTCAACTTTACTGCTGGACTTTTAGCAAAATACAATGTTCTCACAAACTTTCTCATTTCAGTATGATGAACAGCCAGCATCCTAAAATGATGAAAAACACTTTTACACACTTTTCTAGATAGACAAGCCAGAGAATGTCCTTGCAAACCAGTATTCTCTCTCACTCTGCATGGATCTAGTGTTTGAAGCACCTTCATCTTCTGTTTTACACTCTTTTTACTATATTCTCTTAGAAAGTCACGTAATTTATCAATAGATTCCTGACGCACAGTACAAATACTACTACAGTTCCAAGTGTACACTGGGGCTTTTGGACGTCTCCCCATAGCCTCAGCAGCCATTACTTCTTCCTCATTTCTTGGGACCATTTTCTCTTTTTCCATCACACAACCATCCTTAACTTTATATGCTCTACCATTGGTGTCAACTGCATGCAACAAACTATTACTTTGAAGATAACTCTCTTCATTAAAAAATGGTTCAGTACTTGAACTGTGCTTCCATTCTCCCAAGAACACTTTACAAAAGTTACTTTTTTTCACTTCTCTTTTCCTTTTGCTTTGTGACTTCATTGCATTGACTAATTTATCTAATCTACGCATCCTATTCAAAATTAGAATAAAAAGTTTTCTTTTTATTTCCAAAGCCTTACTTACAATATTTTCTATACATTTTTTTTTCTTAATAAATTTTGTTTTTTTCTTATATTTTTTCACATCCTTTAGCAAATTTAACATCACATTTTTCGACGAATGTTTTTAAAATCTAATTTTCGTGTTAAATCATTTTTACATACTTCTGATTGTACATTAGCTTTTGTTTTTTGCTGTTGACTCTGTTGTTGCTTTGTACATAAAACACTGTTTGTTTTACATTTATTTTTGCCATTTTTTTGTTTTTTGAAGATCTTTTTTAAGAAATCTCTACTCTGCTTACCAGTAGACTTTTTCTTTTTGCCATCACCAGCTTCTCCTCCTATTTTTTTTTCCCCAGTTTTGTCCAGATATACTTGTTGTTGCTTTTCTTTCCTCTTTCTTGTCCTTAAAGGCATTTTTTTATATTTTCACTGTTGCTCAGCAATACCTGCAAGAAACTTAAAAAAAAATCTTTTTTGTAATTATAATTCATTAAAATATTTTTTAAGCTTTTCATTAATTTCAAATGTTTTACCATTTGCCTCTCATTCGTGATTTACTAATTTGTGCAGAGTGCTAACCACCACAGTTGAAAAAAAACAAGCTGTCCCTTTCCTGCAAGTGCATGTTTTACAGAACAACTGCAACACAAATTACATCTCTGGCCACAATTCCTGTGCGCACACAGCCTCATGGTGTGCTTCTAAGCAGAAAACAGAATTTGATTTGCAAATTCAAAGCACATTTACTACTGTGGTAGAGCAAGTGATAATTACTGTTACAGCCTGACACATTTTCCTTGTAGATCACAGAGGCAGAAAAGAGCACATGTCCTAACAGCTCCTTGAGACCATGAGCATGTGCATTCTGGGTGAGTGACTACACTAGAGCAAAGGAAATGAGCCTTATTGACGTTGAATGTGTTTGCGTTACACAGTGCTATCTGAAACACCACACAGACCTGAGTACTACAATTGGGAGTGTGGGAGAAGCTGCTGCGTGTGTGCCAAGAGTGTGTTTCTGGAGACTGTGTATTGTCTGGTGCAAGACAGATGAGCAAAGAGACTTCCAAAACTGCATGAAGACTGCTGGGATGTATGTAACAGTGCATGTGTGCTAAGGGTTATTTTCAGTTTTGAACATATGGCAACTACCTGTGCCTTTGCTATTTTGAAAGGGAAATCTATCTGTTGGTTTCAAATGTTTTAGCTTTTGCCTCTCATTTGCGATTAAGTGATTTCTGCTGACTGCTAACCACCACATTTGAAGAAAACAAGCTGTCCCTTTCCTGCAAGTGCATGTTTTACAAAACAACTGCAACACAAAATACATCTCTGGCCACAATTCCTATATTCACACAGACTCATGCTGTGTTGGTAGGCACAAAACACAGGCTGCCCCTTTCCTGGGTCTGCAATCCTTACAGAACAACAACTTCATGAATTAAATCTCAGACAACAATTCCTATATGCACACAGACTCATGCTGTGTTGGTAGGCACAAAACACAGGCTGCCCCTTTCCTGGGTCACCAATTCTTACAGAACTAATGCTAATTTCAAATGTGCTGCCATTTTCCTCTCTTTTCTTTCAAAGTGATTTCTGCTAAATCCTAACCATCACAATTAAAAACAAGCTGTCCTTTCCTTTCAACTGCAAGTCTTACTTTTCAACAGCAACGCAAATTAAATCTCTGTCAACAATTCTTCTCTGCACACAGACTCATGGTTTGATGGTAGGCACAAAACAGTATTCCTCATTCTTACCAGTACACATAAACTTATTGTGAAAACATACTCCATAATATCTTACAAGTTCAAAACAGTTAAATATCTCGCAAACCTCAAAATGTAAAACATAACTTTTGAAGAAGATTCACAATTCTAATTTTTATCTCAAAAATCACCACATACATCCCCTTTCAAACTCATAACTCACCTTTTAAAATAGTTAGTTGAGAAAGAAATGTGCCACTCAAACAGCAGACTATCAGAGTCAGAATATCAGAGCTCCACACCTCTCTCCTCTCTCCAGAACCAGTAAATGGCAACATTTCCCTCTCTTTTTTCACACATATACATGTTAATTTCAAATCTCTGTTCTTCCCACATTTTTTCAAATGAAATCACACATTTCTATTGGTTGAAAACTTCAACCCCTTTCCAAATGTACCCTTCCCCCAACTTGTCTCCTGCCTGCTACCATAGCAACAGGTCATGGAACACTGCTGTGAGGAGAGAGGTCAGAAGTTCAGCAGACAATGTTTCATATCCAAAGAGCAAGAGTGCTTGACTTTTCAAACCTAACAGCAAATCCATAGTAATGTTCTTTGGTAACACATTTTTCTGAACCAATACAAAACATGCTTTTTAAAATTTAAACATACAGCCTAGTTTTTAGTGTAGAATGGTTTGAAACAGCCAATGAGTTCTTTTTAAAAAAAATACTATGTGTGCCTCCATTTTTCAGCTGTCTTTCATTTCATATTGCCTTTCTACTGAAAGACACCTCCTGAGTGCATCCAGATCTCCTTGGAAGATGTTCACAGTGTGGATTGTAGGTCACAGCTATGTCTTCTGGAGTGAAAAATTTACAGAAAAAAGAGGTATGGTGAGAGACCTTGCTTTGCCAAATGTAGACATTAAATGGATTGGTCAGAGAGGGTTAAAGTGGCACCAATTAATGCCTTTGGTGAAAACCTTTCTATATCTCCCACAGCCTAACCTTATTATTGTGCACTGTGGTGGAAATGACCTAGGCACTTTAACTGGGGTAGGTCTGGAAATGCTTATTAAGGACACCTTTGTGCAATTGATGTCGCTTTTTCAACAAACTGCCTTTGTATATTCTAACATATGCCAAAGGCAAAAGTGGAACTGGTCCAACCAATTTTGTCCGCAGATTGACAAAGCAAGGAAGCACGTCAACAAATCTATTTCTGCTTTCCTCAGAGACTATGGTATGGGTTCTATATACCACAACAACTTGCGTTACAACATGCAAGACATTTATAGAGGAGATGGTGTACACTTCACTGATGAAGGCAACAGAGTCTTCCTCTTGAACTTTAGACTCTGCATCGGTACTTACTTGTAGGTACCAAAAAACACACAATAAACACAAGGGCTCTTTTTAGAGCCACCTTATATCTTTTCACTTAATTGCGAATTTTTATTATTTTTTTGTTTTTTAAAATTTTTCGGGTGCGCGCTGGGTGCGCGCACTCGGCGATATTTTTTTCAAAATATAAATCTTTTTTTTTGCCCTACAAGGTCCTACTGTCACCCCCCTACAATGCCTAGTGGGTCAATATCTCCCCACTCTGCCCCCTTTTCACGTTCTCCCCCTTTGTTTATCACCCCCTCTTTATGCGAGAGACAAAATGGCGGCCGCCGATTCCTGATTTCCACCGATTCGAATGTTTACTGACATCTAACAACCAATCAGAAGTGCGCTCGCGCACACCAGGGTGCGCGCACAGGACTTGCTCAGTGCGCGCACGCTGCGCGCGTACAGATATATATATTGATTTAAATGCTAATTTCTCAGGAAATACTGAACAGATTTACACCAAACCTGCAAAAGGCACTTCATGGACCTTATGGCTACCTCTCTGCCAAATTTCACATAATTCTGTTCAGCCGTTCGGGCTGTAGCTGCGACTAAAGTCCCTATGGAAAAATGCATGGGGAAAACGCGTTTTGGGACCCCCCTTTTTTCTCGGCCCCCACTTGACGAATCACCCCGAAACTATCAGGGTAGGAGCTGAGCGGAGCGCCCCATTAGTTTTGAAAATTTCACGAGGATTCGTCAACCGGCGCCAAAGTTATTCAAAATAGAAATTTGAGATTTCCTATGGAAACACGGTCCTAACTATAACTATATATATATATATATATATATATATATTCCAACAGAGTTTGCCCGCAGGGAGCCTGGACCATCACCAGGGCGGTCATGGCATTTGGGGGCGGACAACCTCCAAAAGTATCCAGCACAAACCTCCAGTCAACAGAAAAGAGGCACGCCAGACCAAGAACTTCAAGCAGCTTGTATTTTAATCCAACAGAAAAACAGCCTTCTTTTTCCTTACGCGTTTCAGCTAAATGATTAGCCTTGTTCACAGGTGAGTAGCATCATGGATTTGCGGCGTAACAGCCTGTTTTATACGCCTTCGGTTGGACTACTACAGTATTACGTAGCCCTAACATACCGTAAGATTACTGCAGGTAACACTTTGTTACACGCAGAAAGCAATCATCCAAAAAATCTGATTCGCAGCATCCCATATGGGGAATTTCTTCGGGCTTGGAGAAATTGCAGCACGGATGCTGATTTTAAAGTTGAAAGTGATTGCATGACGAAAAGATTTGTAGAGAGAGGTTATAAATTGAATTTGATACAAGAAGCACTCTCAAAGGCAAAGCAGTTCACACAATCTGAATTGTTGAAACCAAAAGATATAGCGCAGGAGAATGATGATCAGGCTGTGAGATTTATTTCTACTTTCAACTCTAGCTCTTATGATGTTAGAAAATGTCTAAACAGACATTGGGAGATCCTGAAGACTGAGTCCACATTAGAGGATATAGAAGGAGATGCTGCAATCATCACCTACAGAAAAGCGAATTCTCTAAAGGATAGACTATGTAGTAATGATGTACCTGGCACTAAAGGATCTAACATGGACATCCAAGGTTTTTTCACATGCATGTCATGCAAGGCATGCAAAACTAGCTCCAATGTGAAAATAGTACATTTCCCAGTCTCTGACACCAATAGACCCATTGAGAAACATCTAACATGTCTGTCAGATTATTGTGTCTATGTGTTGATGTGCCCTTGTCCTAAGAAGTATGTTGGCAGCACCATGTTTGCTGCCAAGAAACGTATTTTGGAACATATGAGGGCAATTCAAAACAAAGATAAATTGTCCCCTATTGCCAGGCACTTTGAAGAGTTCCATAAAAGTAATCGCAACCTGTTAAGATTTTTTGTCTTAGACCGAATTTTACCCTCCAAGAGGGGTGGCGATAGAATCCGCAAATTACGCCAACTGGAGTCCAGGTACATTATGGAGCTCGATACTAAGATTCCAGTGGGTTTAAATTCGGAGGAGGAATTGTCTTGGCATTTGGGAGATAAAACTTGAAACTCAGAGCTTAGGTTAATTTCTTGATTCCTATCATTTTATTTCCTTTTCTCACTGAAATTTTAGGGGTTACAGTAAGACTTTGCTGCCTCTAAAAATCCAAAAACTAGGTCTCCGATTTCCTGGCTTCTATGCGAATGTTCTGAACCTTATTGTCCCATCTCCATTCTGTTCCTCTTTGCCTTTCTGTTAGGCCGCTATAACATTTTAGTATAGAAATATGTAATGGTGAGTTAGCTTTAATGTTTTCCTCCTTTGAGTCTGTATTGATCCTTTCTAGTTGTTTAGCATCGGTGCTACACTTTGATATGAGAGTACTAGTCTGATTGACGGTTTGCTTTGTTTGCTATCTCCACTTTGCCATGTTTAGGTGATCCAAGAAGTAGAATAAAGGATGAAAGAGGCAACTATCAAGATTAAGAGTCAGAGAAAGAAGTATAAGTACAAGAGTCAGATCAAGAAGTATAAGAATAATTGCTGGCCCACTTGGGCTAGTTACATACACATGTATGCGTGGATATATACATATTTTGAATAATTTTGCATAATTCGCAATTTTGAATTTTGGTTCATTACCTTATATTTCTTATACTCTTGTAAATTGAAGTAAGATGAAGTATTTAAACGGACCCTTATGAAATTTGATACATAAGCATATTATGCAATGTTGAAATGTTATAACTACATGGATATTCCCCTTTCAGCAATTATGTTAACGTTTATCCACTTGGAGAGGATATCCTCTTCGTTAATTATGTTAACATTTACCCACTGGGGTAGGATGTGGATATATTGTGAACTCTATGGCTTTATACCTATAACAATGTTTTGAGGCAATTGGGGGCATTGGATTGAGTTCGAGAATAATGTTCGATTAATTTGCAGTTGCAACAATTTCCTAAAAAAAGTATCGATTTAAAGAGTTAATATATAGCATGCAAACTAGCAGACTTCAAACATTATTGGCAGATTGCAATTTATGCAGGAATATGAATTAATATTATTTACGTTCTCGCCTCTGTCCCTTTTGATTGTAAAACTTTATTGAGGTATTTTTTTGTTGAATATGACGTAATGCCTCTACCGTTTCAAGATGGCCGCCAAGCCGCCAACCAGGAGTACATACAAACTTTTGTCCTCTCTTTATGTTATTTTACGCCAGACTTGTGCGTGGTGCCGATGCCTCTTTCTGTGAATGTATTTAACTGTTGAATTTGAACAGATACTTACCCGTGACCAAGACGATATGTTCGTCGAAACGCGTTGGGTATTCTTTGGCTTAAAAGCACATTAAATCTTCGTGATTGAATTTGGAAATGCTGTGTCCTTCTTGGGGAGGAGTGCATCCGTGTATGTCATACGCTTGGTGAGACGTTTATAAATACAGGACTTCCTCGGACCCTGTTCTTGCACCGCCGCATTTGTGTCCCGGAATACTGAGGATGTGGACATTTTATATATATATATATATATATATATATCGAGTCCAATCCCACTTCAAAGAAACGGGTCCGACACATGCTCAGTGGAGAAGATGGATTTATTGCAGGTTTCCCAGTTCAAAGTCATGTTAAAATGGTGAAACGCTGGGCAGACGCGTTTCAGCCTTGCGGCTTTCCTCAGTGCCCGCTTCACTTTGATAGTGTTCTGCCTGGGGGCTTATATTTGAAGGTAGATAGTACTTCCCTCATTGGAGCATATTGCTCTTGACCCCGCCTCTCTCAGCCTTTGACTCCGCCTCTCCTGCTGTGATCCGTCTCGGGTTTTCATGTCCCACGCTGTGATTGCAGATACAGTGATCTGCTTTTTCAAACACCAGGTGGTGTCCCAATGCTGGCTGCGTGTTGCAATCATCCTCCGGCAGTCAAGGCAGGGTGCAATGATGTCATCTCCATTTTCATCCACCTTAAAGCAGCATACTGCTACTTCTTCTCTCCCCGTATGGTCCCTTGCTCAGGTGAGTATCTGAAACCAGCTGGGGGGCACGCGCTTGTGTCTTCCAAACACCTAACCAAACTGATGCAGGCCGAGCGCGTGCTCCTGACCGAGAAGGCGTGTCGGTAAACGGTGCCTGCTACCGGTACAACATCGAGTCCAATCCCACTTCAAAGAAACGGGTCCGACACATGCTCAGTGGAGAAGATGGATTTATTGCAGGTTTCCCAGTTCAAAGTCCTGTTAAAATGGTGAAACGCTGGGCAGACGCGTTTCAGCCTTGCGGCTTTCCTCAGTGCCCGCTTCACTTTGATAGTGTTCTGCCTGGGGGCTTATATTTGAAGGTAGATAGTACTTCCCTCATTGGAGCATATTGCTCTTGACCCCGCCTCTCTCAGCCTTTGACTCCGCCTCTCCTGCTGTGATCCGTCTCGGGTTTTCATGTCCCACGCTGTGATTGCAGATACAGTGATCTGCTTTTTCAAACACCAGGTGGTGTCCCAGTGCTGGCTGCGTGTTGCAATCATCCTCCGGCAGTCAAGGCAGGGTGCAATGATGTCATCTCCATTTTCATCCACCTTAAAGCAGCATACTGCTACTTCTTCTCTCCCCGTATGGTCCCTTGCTCAGGTGAGTATCTGAAACCAGCTGGGGGGGCACGCGCTTGTGTCTTCCAAACACCTAACCAAACTGATGCAGGCCGAGCGCGTGCTCCTGACCGAGAAGGCATGTCGGTAAACGGTGCCTGCTACCGGTACAACAGCGAGTCCAATCCCACTTCAAAGAAACGGGTCCGACACATGCTCAGTGGAGAAGATGGATTTATTGCAGGTTTCCCAGTTCAAAGTCCTGTTAAAATGGTGAAACGCTGGGCAGACGCGTTTCAGCCTTGCGGCTTTCCTCAGTGCCCGCTTCACTTTGATAGTGTTCTGCCTGGGGGCTTATATTTGAAGGTAGATAGTACTTCCCTCATTGGAGCATATTGCTCTTGACCCCGCCTCTCTCAGCCTTTGACTCCGCCTCTCCTGCTGTGATCCGTCTCGGGTTTTCATGTCCCACGCTGTGATTGCAGATACAGTGATCTGCTTTTTCAAACACCAGGTGGTGTCCCAATGCTGGCTGCGTGTTGCAATCATCCTCCGGCAGTCAAGGCAGGGTGCAATGATGTCATCTCCATTTTCATCCACCTTAAAGCAGCATACTGCTACTTCTTCTCTCCCCGTATGGTCCCTTGCTCAGGTGAGTATCTGAAACCAGCTGGGGGGGCACGCGCTTGTGTCTTCCAAACACCTAACCAAACTGATGCAGGCCGAGCGCGTGCTCCTGACCGAGCATATATATATATATCCAAAACACAAGGTTGCCCTCTCGATGAAGGATCCCACACAGGTAGGTAATGCTGATTAATTTAATGTGGACTACAGCATGAACACGGAGGGTGCCAAACAACCATTGTTTTTAGACAATGTGTTTCGGGTTCATTCCCTTTGTCACAGGCTTTGAATCAGCAAACATGCACGACCATTGATGCACCCAGATTTAAACATAGTACCCACCCCAGTGGGCGTGGCTGCTCACACGGCCTCCTGGTACTCGTAGTGCTCTCAATGTTTCTTAAGTGAGAGGGCGTGCGTATTTGTCCATAAAAGTTTATAAAATCCACAGTGGGTTGCTGCGACTCCTCACCGCTGCTCTGCTGCTACCTTGTAGCCCTCATTACTGCACCTGTTACATCACGATGTTCACCACCTGGCGTCACCAAGGTCTGTTGTTACACAGCTGCGCTTCCTCCACAGCTGAGCATAGCCATACAAAATCCAAAACACAAGGTTGCCCCAACGAAGAAGCCCACACAGGTAGGTAATGCTGATTATTTTAATGTGGACTGTAGCATGAACACAGACGATGCCAAACAGCCATTGTCTTTAGCCGACGCGTTTCGGGTTCATTCCCTTTGTCACAGGCTTTGAATCAGCAAACAAACATAACCATTGATGCACCCAGATTTAAACATAGTAACCGCCCCAGTGGGCGTGGCTGCTCACACGGCCTCCTGGTACTAGTAGTGCTCTCGGTGTTTCTCAAGTGAGAGGGCATGCGTATTTGTCCATAAAAGTTCATAAAATCCACAGTGGGTTGCTGCGACTCCTCACCGCTGCTCTGCTGCTACCTTGTAGCCCTCATTACAGCACCTGTCCCATCGCGGTGTTTACCACCTGGCGTCACCAAGGTCTGTTGTTACACAGCGGGGCTTCCTCCATGGCTGAGCATAGCCGTACAAAATCCAAAACACAAGGTTGCCCTCAACAAAGGAGCCCACACAGGTAGGTAATGCTGATTATTTTAATGTGGACTGCACCATGAATACGGAGGATGCCAAACAGCCATTGTCTTTAGCCAACGCGTTTCGGGTTCATTCCCTTTGTCACAGGCTTTGAATCAGCAAACAAGCACAACCATTGATGCACCCAGATTTAAACATAGTACCCGCCCCAGTGGGCATGGCTGCTCACACAGCCTCCCGGTACTCGTAGTGCTCTCAGTGTTTTTCAAGTGAGAGGGCGTGTGTATTTGTCCATAAAGTTCATAAAATCCACAGTGGGTTGCTGCGACTCCTCACTGCTGCTCTACTGATTCCTTGTAGCCCTCATTACAGCACCTGTCCCATCACGGTGTTCACCACCTGGCGTCACCAAGGTCTGTTGTTACACAGCGGGGCTTCCTCCATGGCTGAGCATAGCCGTACAAAATCCAAAACACAAGGTTGCCCTCAATGAAGGAGTCCACACAGGTAGGTAATGCTAATTATTTTCACGTGGACTGCAGCATGAACACGGAGGATGCCAAACAGCCATTATCTTTAGCCAACGCGTTTCGGGTTCATTCCCTTTGTCACAGGCTTTGAATCAGCAAACAAGCACGACCATTGATGCACCCAGGTTTAAACATAATACCCGCCCCAGTGGGCGTGGCTGCTCACACGGCCTCCTGGTACTCGTAGTGCTCTCAGTGTATCTCAAGTGAGAGGGCGTGCGTATTTGTCCATAAAAGTTCATAAAATCCACAGTGGGTTGCTGCGACTCCTCACTGCTGCTCTGCTGCTACCTTGTAGCCCTCATTACAGCACCTGTCACATCACGGTGTTTACCACCTGGCGTCACCAAGGTCTGTTGTTACACAGCGGGGCTTCCTCCATGGCTGAGCATAGCCGTACAAAATCCAAAACACAAGGTTGCCCTCAACGAAGGAGCCCACACAGGTAGGTAATGCTGATTATTTTAATGTGGACTGCAGCATGAATACGGAGGATGCCAAACAGCCATTGTCTTTAGCCAATGCGTTTCGGGTTCATTCCCTTTGTCACAGGCTTTGAATCAGCAAACAAGCACAACCATTGATGCACCCAGATTTAAACATAGTACCCTCCCCAGTGGGCATGGCTGCTCACACAGCCTCCTGGTACTCGTAGTGCTCTCAGTGTTTCTCAAGTGAGAGGGCGTGTGTATTTGTCCATAAAGTTCATAAAATCCACAGTGGGTTGCTGCGACTCCTCACTGCTGCTCTACTGCTACCTTGTAGCCCTCATTACAGCACCTGTCCCATCACGGTGTTCACCACCTGGCGTCACCAAGGTCTGTTGTTACACAGCGGGGCTTCCTCCATGGCTGAACATAGCCGTACAAAATCCAAAACACAAGGTTGCCCTCAATGAAGGAGTCCACACAGGTAGGTAATGCTGATTATTTTCACGTGGACTGCAGCATGAACACGGAGGATGCCAAACAGCCATTATCTTTAGCATACGCGTTCGGATTAATTCCCCTTGTCACAGGCTTTGAATCAGCAAACAAGCACGGCCATTGATGCACCCAGGTTTAAACATAGTACCCGCCCCAGTGGGCGTGGCTGCTCACACGGCCTCCTGGTACTCGTAGTGCTCTCAATGTATCTCAAGTGAGAGGGCGTGCGTATTTGTCCATAAAAGTTCATAAAATCCACAGTGGGTTGCTGCGACTCCTCACTGCTGCTCTGCTGCAACCTTTTAGCCCGCATTACAATCTAGTTTGCAGCATTTGTTTCACTACATCTATATTGTCTGAATCATAGACATAGATAAAATACAGCGTATGTTAAAAAAACACAATTGTACAAGTGAAAGACAATTACAAATTGTGTGTCACAATAATAATGGTGGACTAACTCCAATTCACAAATGAATTGTGAAAGCAGGTATAATTGCACTAAACAATCAGAGTGATAATATCAGGTTAGCCCAACTTATAAATGTGTTCCCATTGTGCACATAATTGTAAATCATGTTATTACATATTTTAAAACATCTAATTTGTGGAAATATGGATTTTTCTGGTCAGTTATGTCCCCTATCTTGGACCCCAACGGTTCTATGTGCATGTTACAAGTACATGTATGTTCCCTCCAGTTCCAGTTATGAAGACGCAAATACATGTGCGTCCACCGTCAACATGTCCTCTGTCAGATCCGCCATGAATAGGCCGGATATTCCATTCCTAAGTACGAAAGGCCACCGCCTTTATATGGTTCACTTATGCCATTTTACAGTCCAGGCAAGTAGGCCCTGATTCTGTCATCAAACTCTTCTTGCCTTCTGCCTCTGAAAGCTCCAGTCTGAGCCTGCATCTGTGACCATGAACTTTGTCTCATTCTCTGCGCGGCTCACGAAGCCTGACATCAGCCTATTCTCTGCCAAGAACTGTATTTCACCTTCGAATTATCTGCTTCCCCCTCAGCCGATGCATTCCTGCCTAGTAGTTTAAGTAAACATTCTTCCAGTTACCAAGCAAAAGGCCCGGCTTCTCTGTCTTTATGCAAGTAATTCATAGCCCTGTTACCATGGAATATTCCTACCCCCTCGCATTTAGTGTAGACACTTAGACGCTTGTACACGCACGCACAGTCAGTATAGAATAGATTCTGTCCGAGAGTCCTTCTTTCGTGGATAACATAGTTCTTTAAACATAGGATGTTAGATATGATTTGGGATTAGGTTGACTTGACCCCCCAGACTTTTCGTCTCCTCATGTAGAGCTAAATGTCAAGTCCCCTTCACCCCCTAGTTACACGTCAATTACACGTCATGCTGCTGCCTGCGCATCTATGCCAAGTATTATCTTATAGATCCACCTATATGTGACATCATAACCAATTATGTTCCTTTTTACTCCTTGTTCCACCCATTTTCGGTTACGCAGATAAATCGTCATTTTCCTTATCAATTGTTACGCCTACTGCATTCGCTTCATTGTAATGTATGTACTATAAAAGTCATTTCATGTCAATAATGTATGTACTTCACTTCCTGAACCCCCGTGGTGATGGAACTTGGAGCAACCGATTATAATCGATCACTGGAATAAAGCCCATTCCGAACCTCTAATACCACGGATTCTGCCTCTCATTTTACTGAGCTATTTTATTATGTTTCTGTATCAAATTAAGTCCAGGTAAAGGAATTTTATTTACCACATGAATGGCGCCCGAACAGGGACACTTTCTCATCTCACGCGCCGGCGGTGAGTTGCAGGCCCGGTCTCCTGCCACAGCTGGACGGACAATAACGCGTACCAGCAGGATTTCCTGTATCTCCCTCCGGTCAAGCGGGGGCGACTGAGACTGCGATCAACACCCAGACGAGGCGGTGAGAAGTGCGAAGTATCCCGACCAGAGCCTAGCTGAGAGAGCAAGATCCGAGGTATACAGAGACCCACCAGTTCGAAGTCAAGTCCAGTTTCCGACGAGTCGAGTCGAGTCCAGTCCGGTCCAAGTCCGGTTTCCGAGGCCTTCCGTTTCCGAAGCTACCCGGTGAGTACCATTACTGGGGAGGCATTTCTGACGTGCACATAGGTTGTGCCGGTCAAGACGGGTTTGGGTACACAAATCCGGTCTGCACTGTTTTAGCAGTGTATCTGTACTGTTTAGCAGTATATCAAGTATTCCGAAGTATCTAGTTATTGTCAAGAATTAAGCTTGGTGATTAGTTATGCAGACGATCATCATTGTTGTTTCAGTTAAAGGTTTAATGTTAAATGTTAAATGTTTTAAGTACGTTCTGCATATTGTGGTATGAATGGTTGTTCATTATTGTGCTTTTGTATTAAGTGTGTTCAAGATTAAGTATCGGATCAGTTGCCAATATGCCGCTCTTTTCGAAATTAAGACAGATCACTACTAGAAAAGGGGTTCTCGAAGAAGCCGTCCCTATTCCTCCTAGGGATACTCCAGGGCACTTCATGTATCACAAACATGGCTTAGACGCTATATTATTTCTTGATTTATGGGTAGACTACACCAAGGGATTACCAGAAAGTCAGAGGTGGCCCGCAGCGGGAACCTGGGATGCGGAGTGCATCATGAAAGTCGAGGAAGAGTTATGGAAAAGGAAGGTCAGACAGTCACAGAAAGACGCCGTTGAGTTATGGCGTAAAGAATCTCATAGACGCACAGAAAAAGCACGTAGACAGGAAGAAAAGAATAAAGAGAGTTCAAATAAAGTTCGAGAGAATCTATTAATTGAGGAAGGGATCCGAGTGAAATCAGAACAAGTAGACAGACAAAGGAATGCCCTTATGAATGGTATGTATCCCCTTCTGGCCGAAGGATTACCTAAGGCTACTCCAGAAATACCGAAAGACTTGCCACCCCCATTGTTCCCAATAAAGGTACATCCTAAGGGGCATCCTAGAACCGCAGAAGATGTTTTTCTTTCCTCATATTTAGATGACGCAGCTCCCGAGTATGCTAATTCCGCCCCACATAGACCGCATACCAGGGAGATCCAACGCCAAGATCCAGTACCCATATCCCTACAGCAACAGATCGTGTCACAAGTTCCGGCAAGCACATCTGTTTCTGCATCTGTTCCTACAGCTACTTCTATAGCTGTGTCCACACCTGTAGTTGCCGTGTCACGTTCAACGAATCCTTTCACACCCGACACCCCAGATGGGGCCACGGGAGGTGCTACCAATATTTTTTCTACGCCACCCAGAATAAATAAACTTACTTTTCAAGAGTCAGCACATTCACGTACACCCAAACTCATAAGTGCCCGTACGCTGAAGGAACTTCTTATAGATTGCAGATATGACCCTGTGCCCGGTAAAGAGGACGAAATGACCCTGGCATCATTGCGTATCAGACGAGCCGCAGTGTATTTAGGGAAGTTACCAGGAATGACTGCGCATCTAGATAAAATATATCATTTTGTCCAAACAGGGCGAGATCCAGAATGTATTAACAGAGCTATGGAATACCAGAAAGTAGAGATACAGGGGGAACTGTTACGTTTCCTCATAAATTGTGTGATCAGAAATCAAGACCGACCGGGGGTAGACCCGGAAGCAATGCAAATTCTTACCAGATGGAGCCAGAATATATCAGAAGGGAGACATGATAAGCAAAATTGTATAATAGCCATGTGCCGAAAGATCCGTAAAGAAATAGAACGCCTACACGAAGAGAGATTAGAGGTAGACGAGTTCGAACAAAGCGAGGAAGAAGGGTCAGGACTGCCCACAGGACAGTCAGACACCATAGCCTATGTAGGAAGAGGAAGATCTTGTAATAGTAATAGATGTCTTATTGACCCGATACGTCCGATATGTCCAGATAATAACAGGAATTTCCAAATACCTATAATTAATATAAGGTCTAACGAGCATTCGTTCCAAACCGCCGACAAACTACTCCGAGAACGAAGGGGTTATCATTTTCTCGATTCTATGGATGAACAAGATTTAGCCAGGGCAGCTGTCCATTGGGTGGACAGTCCCGGAAAATATAGTGATGATACAGTAGTACGCACATTTTTGAATCTCACCCCAGATGAACAGAGGTTAGCTGGGATTTATATGATTCAACAACTCATTATACTATATCGGAGTCAGCATTCGGACCCTGGTCCCTTACCTGACATATTGACTGAATTGCTTATGAATAAATGGAGAGGTGCAGGTACTAAATTAATTAAAGAAATTCTAGAATCAAGAAAGCAGTATATTCTTTTTGTATGTTCAGACCGTGTCTCATTGCCCGTCAAGGAAAGAACCACGTATCACATGGATAGACAGAATCCCTTACGAGAAGTGCACCCAATAAAAGGCGAGGACAACGAGTTTAAGCGCGTATTTGTATATACGCCCATATCAAAAATAGAATTGTTACAAATGAAGAAAGTGGTACCCAGTCATGACAAAGATCCAGCGGGTTTTCACCGAGAAATTAAAGACATGTTACTCATGGGAGAGTATACCTATCCCGACATTATGACAATATTAAAGGTATTGATGCCTGCTGGTATTTATGAGAAGCTCAAGGAAAAAGAGTGGGAGGTAGGAGACCAAAAGATAGAATGGTCAGTGTTAGAAGCGGAAGAAAAGGCCCGAACTGCAGGAGCAGGACTTGGGGATAAAACTAAAGCACTGCCAGGTTTACTAGTACAGGTACTGCCGCGTTTATTAACTACGAAAAAGGAAGATTGGGGTACAATTTCAGCCTGTAAACAGAAGCAAGATGAAGACACTAGCGATTACTATGCCCGATTTGAAAAATGTTTTGGTATAAATAGTGGCATAAAAGCAAGTAGCGAATCATACCCACATCTGTTTGTAACAAAATTAGTAGAAAATGCCCTGCCCCAAGTAAAGAATAGAGTATTAAAATTCGAGAGTACCTGGCAAGGTAACACTCCATCACAAATGTTACAAATGTTACAGTACCATCACAATAGAATTAGAGAGGAACAAGAACATGAACACAGACGCATGAAAGACACGAAAATGAAAATGCTAGTTTCCCAGACAGTTCCAGCTGAAGGACATAAAAAGGGTATGACACATTCCGATTCAGCAGGACCTGTAAAAGGGACATGTAATTATTGTAAAAAGCCAGGTCATTACGTACACGATTGTCCAGTTTTAAAACATAATATCGCCATAGGTAAAACACAAGAAAGATCACGGCCACTTAGACAAGATCAGAATGAACAAGGAGCTCCGCAGCATGCACAGGCCATGCCAGCCGCACAACAGTCTATACAGTTTGTGCCAGCTGCACCAGCGCTGCCTGTTGCTGCCACACAGACAACAACACGACAAATGTATCAGACCGCACAGTATGAATATCCTGAGTATCAGCGTTACGCATGAACTAGCCTAGAGAGGGAAGTTGACTTACCCCTTATTGAAATACCTGTAGATCAAGAAGGACCTTATGTACATAGTGAATTATTAGGCCAAGATAGAAAATTTTTACTCGATACAGGGGCAAGTCGAACAACTATAAAACGTAGTGAAGTTCCAGGGGCACCCCTCTCAGGCTCACAGAATATTTCCCTTGGTTTTTCAGGAAAACCTATTGTTAATGAAGTGTCACAACCTCTTCCACTTACGATAGGACCTCTGACCCGAACTACAGATTTATTGCTTACTAAATCATGTCCAGAAAACTTGCTAGGAATAAAAACATTGAAAGCTCTAGGAGCCATAATATGTTGTTCTCCGGAAGGAGTAAGGTTGTTTTTACGTGATTTTAAAGGTCACTATGTGTCTAGAGACATGGATCCCCGACTGCAGACTTTACCTACACATCTATGGGCACAAGGCCCTACTGATGTTGGTTGCATGAATATTACACCATATCGAGTCACATTAAAGGCAGGAGTGGTGCTACCACGAATGCGACAATACAAGTTACCACCAGATGCTGTAGTGGCTTTACTACAAATCATTGACGAGCTCATTGCCCAAGGAGTAGTTGTGGAAACAGACTCCAATGTATGTAATTCACCGATAATTCCGATTCTTAAACGAACAGATCCAAAGGCCCCGCCAGTATATCGATTGGTTATTGATCTGCGCGAATTAAACAAGTGCATTGTGCCACAATTCCCTGTGGTCCCAGATATCTCGTCATTACTGACAGCCATTGATTCCGAAGCAACATTCTTTACTGTAATTGATCTCAAGAATGCCTTTTTCAGCGTCCCAATAGATCCGGAGAGCCAATATTTGTTCGGATTTAGTTTAAATGGACGTAGCTTTAAATTCTCACGCGCACCTCAAGGATTTACAGAAAGCCCCAGCATCTATAGCCAAGCACTGAAACGAGAACTAGATAGTATCCACATGCCAGTTAACACTGCTCTGCTCCAATACGTCGATGATCTGCTGATCACCGCAAGAAGCGAACCGGAATGTGAAAAAGCATCACTGACAGTTTTACAATTTCTAGCCGAAAAGGGGCACAAGGTGTCCCCTTCTAAGCTGCAATTCTGTGTCCAGCGAGTTGTTTATCTTGGACACTCGCTGTCCAAGGAGGGAAGGCAGCTTACACCGGACCGCATTCAGTTAATAGCTAACATGCCAACACCCAAGACACAAAAGGAGGTGCGGGCTTTCATAGGTCTCACTTCATATTGCAGGCAGTGGATCCCTCAGTACGCATTTCTAGCAAAACCACTCATTCAGTTAACCACACAGGAGGCAGCCACATCGACTGTTCTCCCTTGGACTCAGGAACATACACAAGCTTTTGAAAGCCTAAAGAAAGCTTTATGTCAAGCACCTGTCTTAGCAACACCATGTTACAGAAAACAGTTTACACTCTTTGTTACAGAACGCGAAGGTACTGCCTTGTCAGTACCCACACAGGAACAAGCAGGAGCACACAAACCATGTGCTTATTTTTCTAGTACATTAGATCCCGTAGCTCAGGCTTTGCCTGCATGCCTAAAATCAGTAGCAGCGACAGCTTTAGCAATCAGACAAAGCGATGCCATAGTGTTAGGACATCCATTGACAGTTCAAGTGCCACACGCAGTAGAGGTTCTTGTAAATAGAACGCAAACACAACACTTGACTATAGCGCGACTTACAGGGTACGAACTTACATTGTTTCAGCCACATATAGAAATCAGACGCTGTAACACATTGAATCCTGCCACACTTTTGCCAGTAATCGGAACAGACCCACTAGCTCATGACTGTATTGAAGTTACTACAATAACGACGAAACCCAGACAAGACCTGACAGATGTTCCATTGTCAGATCCAGACCTGACATTGTATGTAGATGGTTCATGTATGAGAACAAGTACAGGAGAGTTAGTGGCCGCTTACGCAGTCACAACAGATACTGAAGTCATTGAAACTAATCGTATAAATACTTTGTCAGCTCAAGCCGCAGAGCTCATCGCTCTGACACAAGCCTGTATTCAAGCCACGAATAAAAAAGTCAACATATACACTGATTCACGTTATGCATTCGGAGTTGTACATGACTTCGGCGTGCTGTGGCGAGAGAGAGGTTATTTAACTTCCCACGGTGCCCACATTCAGCACGGACCCCTCATTCATGCCTTATTAGATGCAATACATCGACCCACTGCAATATCAATTATGAAATGTAAAGCTCATACGAAAGTTACTGATATCATTTCCCAAGGCAATGATCTAGCCGACAGAACAGCTAAACAGACTGCTCAAACTCAAACATCCGACATGACAAAGACAATAGTCCCGACACCGACACAGTGTATGACAGTTAAAGATCCTACTCTTGACGTAATTGACATACAGACACATGCTACACCAGACGAAATAAAGAAATGGACTGAATTAGGAGGGATCCAAACGGACCAAGGATGGATGATGAAGGAAAAGTCTGTATGGTTCCTTCCTGATTCAATGGTCCAAGTTATAATTAACACTATACATAGTCCAGCACATCTAGGAGAAAAAGCTATGCTAGACAGCATTCAACACATTTGGTTCAATAAACATTTACGAGCAGCAGCCAAACAAAAAGTCCGTACCTGTATGATCTGTTGCCAGTTCAACCCAGGAAAAAGCGTTCCCGTAGAACAGGGTGGATTTCATCCTCCTGATCACCCTTTTGAAGCCCTCCAGATGGACTATATCCAGATGGAACGATGTCGAGGATTCAAATATGTTCTCGTAGTTGTCTGCGCTCTGTCCCGTTGGACGGAGGCATACCCGGTTTCAGATTACACTGCCCCGACTACTGCCAAACAGTTAGTTCGAGAATTCTTCCCACGATACGGTTTACCACGTGTTGTCTACTCAGATAACGGCCAGCCGTTCTCATCCGAATTAATGAAACATGTTTCACTTCTGTTAGGATATCAGTGGAAATTCCACTGTGTCCGACACCCCGAGGCAGCAGGTCTCGTAGAAAGACATAACCAGATACTGAAAATCAGATTGTCCAAAATATGCAGAGAGAAAGGTGTCGACTGGGTAGTAGCGTTACCAGTTGCACTCTTTTACATGAGAATGGTAGCACACTCTCGAACAGGGCTCTCCCCGTATGAGGTGATCTTTGGCAGACCACCAAATATGTGGGGGACGCCTATACCACGCAAAATAACTGATGTTGACTGTAATATGCTGACAGATTACTTGGCTTCCTTGATGTCTGCACTACAATCTTGTCGTTCACAGGTAGCTGCAGCCTTTCCCGACAACACTGAGGTGAAACCCCATGACGTAGTTCCGGGTGATCTCGTATTTGTGAGAAATTTCGACCGAAAGACTCAGCTGGAGCCCAGGTGGAAGACACCCAAGTTGGTTCTGCTGACCACAAGGACAGCCGTGAAGATCGAGGGCCGCAAGGGCTGGATTCATTCAAGTCATATCAAGAAATTTCATGGACTATCCTCGGATATAGACATTGTGCCCTGCACTCCCTCACAGACTGATTCAAAACTTCCTTTGGTTGAAAAGACTGAAACCGAACTCTATAAAGTAAAATTGAGGCCTAGAACGTCAGACAATTTGATTGTTTAAGTCCTCTCCAAGGTGAAGCGGTTGAATTTGTCTCTGACATGTATCCTCTAGACCTGAATCATGGACAGTCGCGGAAAATGTTGAAACGACAGGCGTATTGTAAATCACTGCGTAGCCATTGCATAGTGACATTATTAATCTTGTTTTTCTTGAGTCTTTTAATAATTACTGCAAGTATATTGCTGCATATATATTACCCTATTTCTAGACACGTTTACAATGTTACCGCAGAACATTCTTTTAGTGATCTACCGCCGCATGAATTGTCTTATAGACTTGCGCTGCGCAATAACACTTTCATTAGTATGTTACATCATTCCCATCAGACTAGTAATGCAACTAATTGTTGGGTGTGTGGCCGGCTCCCTCCCTATCAGAATTATGAAGGAGTCCTGCCATTCTTTCCACACCCATTTACACATAATGGCTCCTGTGGAGCATGGTTTAGTTTAATCAATTCCATAGACTCAGACACAGCAGTTTACCAAGATCATTGGGTATGGGGAAATCTGAACCTAGTTTTACTCAAGGTCTGCTACCCTGACAAGGAGGGTCGCCCCAAAAGAACAGGAACTGATCTAGAAAATGAAGTATATGGATTAGGTAATTTTACACCTAATCTCATGATTCTAAATGTCGTATCCGAAGTTGAACTAGTTTTGCCCACCATGTCAGTATTCCCAGCGAAGGGTGAATTGTGTGTAAGAAAGGTTGGTTCCATACATATGGGCCATAGTAAATGCACTACTACAGTAGAATTCAGTGATCAAGGCAACTCTTCATTTAGAGCTTATCGCCACTCCTACTTTATATGTGGTCAGACTGCATATATGCGTCTACCTCTAGACTGGGATGGTACCTGCTACATTGCATTCCTTTTGCCACCTGTTTTCCTAGCTCCTCCTGATTATTACAGAAATATTCATTTAGTACACAACAGAGAGCGGAGAGATCTCCCAATTGTCGATTACACTGAAACAGCATGGGAAAAATACACAGATTTCAATAAAGGCATCTTTCCTTATATAGGTACTGTTACTAATAGTAAGCTGATACGTAGATTAACTAGAACCCTTGAAGCAGTAGTGAATGAGACTATTTCCGCCCTAGGCAATTTAACAGAAGAGCAGTCTGCTATGCGGATTGTTGTGCTTCAAAATCGTCTTGTCCTTGACGTCATCCTGGCTGATAGGGGCGGAGCTTGTAGGGTCATCGGATCAAGCTGCTGCGTATTCATACCAGAAAATTCGCCATCAGTATATAAAGCCATAACTCGCCTTCATAAGATTGTAAACCAGATACACCAGAACCCAGGCACTTGGACTTGGTCCAGTTGGTTTTGGAGTGTGGTATCAGCCTGGGGATGGAGAGTTCTATCCTTCCTAGGTATTGGCCTTCTCATACTATTCAGTTGCTGTCTATGTCTACAATGTGGACCAGCGATCTGTGGTCTGTGTGCCACATCGTGCATTCCACATCAAGATTTTCATTCAAGATCCCGGAAGAAGAAAGAAGAACAAATGATGCTATATGAACAGATCAATGGATTAATGAAGATTGATATCTCTTGACGGGCAAGTAGGGGACAAGGAGGGAATGTGGAAATATGGATTTTTCTGGTCAGTTATGTCCCCTATCTTGGACCCCAACGGTTCTATGTGCATGTCACAAGTACATGTATGTTCCCTCCAGTTCCAGTTATGAAGACGCAAATACATGTGTGTCCACCGTCAACATGTCCTCTGTCAGATCCGCCATGAATAGGCCGGATATTCCATTCCTAAGTACGAAAGGCCACCGCCTTTATATGGTTCACTTATGCCATTTTACAGTCCAGGCAAGTAGGCCCTGATTCTGTCATCAAACTCTTCTTGCCTCTGCCTCTGAAAGCTCCAGTCTGAGCCTGCATCTGTGACCATGAACTTTGTCTCATTCTCTGCGCGGCTCACGAAGCCTGACATCAGCCTATTCTCTGCCAAGAACTGTATTTCACCTTCGAATTATCTGCTTCCCCCTCAGCCGATGCATTCCTGCCTAGTAGTTTAAGTAAACATTCTTCCAGTTACCAAGCAAAAGGCCCGGCTTCTCTGTCTTTATGCAAGTAATTCATAGCCCTGTTACCATGGAATATTCCTACCCCCTCGCATTTAGTGTAGACACTTAGACGCTTGTACACGCACGCACAGTCAGTATAGAATAGATTCTGTCCGAGAGTCCTTCTTTCGTGGATAACATAGTTCTTTAAACATAGGATGTTAGATATGATTTGGGATTAGGTTGACTTGACCCCCCAGACTTTTCGTCTCCTCATGTAGAGCTAAATGTCAAGTCCCCTTCACCCCCTAGTTACACGTCAATTACACGTCATGCTGCTGCGTGCGCATCTATGCCAAGTATTATCTTATAGATCCACCTATATGTGACATCATAACCAATTATGTTCCTTTTTACTCCTTGTTCCACCCATTTTCGGTTACGCAGATAAATCGTCATTTTCCTTATCAATTGTTACACCTACTGCATTCGCTTCATTGTAATGTATGTACTATAAAAGTCATTTCATGTCAATAATGTATGTACTTCACTTCCTGAACCCCCGTGGTGATGGAACTTGGAGCAACCGATTATAATCGATCACTGGAATAAAGCCCATTCCGAACCTCTAATACCACGGATTCTGCCTCTCATTTTACTGAGCTATTTTATTATGTTTCTGTATCAAATTAAGTCCAGGTAAAGGAATTTTATTTACCACAAATTGCTGAATTTACAAAACAGCGACAACCATCTCACAATAAGCACAGTATTGTAGGGGTCATGTATAAATTGGAGCATTAGAAGGACTGCTTTAAATGAATGCAGCAGATATGTGAGATGCACTTATACTTTATATATGTTCACTGAAACAACTACAGGTTTCAGGGACATTATAGTTAGTTGGACATTTCACTAGTAGAAAACTAAAGAAATTCAGCTGTTCTAGTTAGCTGAGCTATAATGTCCAACTAACTAAAACGTCCCTAAAACCTGTGTATTTTTTCAGTGAATTTCTAAGGTTTTTTTAAATGCTAATTACTAACTATAACGTCCCTGAAACCTATGGTTTTTTCAGTGAATTTCTAATGGTTTTTTAAATGCTAATTACTAACTATAACGTCCCTGAAACCTATGGTTTTTTCAGTGAATTTCTTATTTTAGTTCAAAAAGATTTTATTAACAAGAAAGAAAAGGCGTCACACCATAATACAACAAGCTGAGTGCATATCACATCAAAAAATAATTACAATACAGTAAGTAAATTAGGCTTTTTGTTAATAAAAAAAAACAAAAAAAACATTGCACATACAATAATATACCCCCGTAAGGATCGGAGCAAAATGGAAACAATCAGGGGTATTTAAGGAGGCTTTAAAACTTCTTGTTGGGCTGGACAGAGTTGAAATGAACGAGTAGCACTAGCATCCAAATATAATGTAATAGGCGACCATAAAGCTAATCTTTTAGGTGCTAAATGCGAAGGGTATACAAAGGAGGTATCCAATCTGTGATTATGGCAGACGGCATACCACCATGCCCTATAGGAAATCTTAGAAAAGTCTTTCCAATTTGCTGTAATTTGCTGGAATGCGACTGCTAGCAATAAATCAACAATTTTAACATTAGACGAAATGTCCTCCCAGCAAGATGATAGACTGCCTAAAAAAACATGAGTATAAGAAAATGGAAAAGCAGTACCAAAAATCAAATTAATTTGAGCCCAAATTCGCCTCCAAAAAGTAAGTACAATAGGACAGGAAAATACCATGTGAAACAAATCAGCTTTAGCAGAAGAGCAAGTCCAACAAGTATCAGGAACTGTAGCAAAACTTTTGCTCAAAACATTAGGTGACAGTAAGAGCCTATTATATACAAAAAACAAAGTTTGCGTCGTATTTGCGGCTCTGGAAGATCTACGAAGTTTGACCCACAATTTGTCCCACAAGGATACTGACCAAGAGACTGCAAAGTCTCGCTCCCAGGCTTCTTCAGTTGGAGATTTCTGTCGGGCCTTGCCAGCACCATGTAAAAAATTATATAATGTGGAAGCTTTGGGTGTTGTGAGTAACAAGTTTCTTAGTTGTGAGGAAGGATCTGGATTGGTTAAAGTAGTGGTTGCCGTTGTTAAAACAGAGAGAGCATCCAACACAGCGTCCTTAAGAGTGAGATATTGACGCATGAAGGAAGTAGGTAAGTGAAAGATAATGCGTAGTGAGGAAAAGGGTATAAACTCTGAATTAGAAAAGAGTTGAGAAACCCAAGTAAGACCTCTTCGATGCCAAGTCTTCCAATAAAATGGCTTACCCTTAATGAGAAAACCTCTATTGTGCCATATTGTAGAATTAAAAAAGGAGTCCATAGTATCATGAGGGAAAGGGAACAAAGGCGATAAAAGTTTAGCGGTCATTTTGATAATGGGTGTAGATAGGGTTTGGGGTTTGCGAGAGAAAGACAGATATTCATTGAATGAGAAAGGGGAAAGAAAAAGGCGTTCGGTCGCAATCCATAGGGGACAGGCTACCTCAGGATCACGCAACCACAAAGAGGCTTGGCGTAAAAGAAATGCTTTGTGACACGTCGGGAAATCGGGAAAATTAACTCCACCTTCCGCCTTGGGACGGGTTAACCTAAGTATAGACATTCTAGATTTTTCTTGCTCCAGAGAAAAGAGGAAAGAATAGAATTAATCTTCTGGAAGAATTTTGTTGGGATAAGAACTGGAATATTAGAAATGGTGTACATAATGATAGGTGATAACATCATTTTAATAGTATCAAGGCGACCCCACCAAGATAGATAGAGAGGGTGCCATTTAGCTGTAAGGTCTGAAATTTTTTGTATACACTTCTCCATACACAGAGATACTGTGTCTGAAAGAGAAGATCTGACATGTAAGCCTAAATAACGAATGTGGTTAGGGCTCCAAGTAAAGTGAGAGGCTGCAAAATCAGATTTGAAGGTGTATTTTGTAAGCAGCAAGATCTCACACTTATCATTGTTTAATTTATAGCCCGAGATGTCAGAGTAAGCTTGTACTTCAGCCATAAAGGCAGGAATGGAGTCATCAGGTCGAGACATGAAGAGCAGAATGTCATCCGCATAAGCTGCTAGCTTAATATGCGACCTGGGTGTTTGAAAACCATGTACTTCTGGATTTTGTCGTAACTTTGAAAGAAATGGTTCCAAAGCCAAATTGAAAAGGAAAGGTGAAAAGGGACAGCCTTGTTGCACCCCTCTCCCCAAGTCAAAAAATGGGGATATCAACCCATTGACACACACAGCCGCTTTTGGATTGGAATACAAAAGAGAAATGAGGGAAATAAAATTGAGACCAAATCCAAACCAATTGAGGGTATAAAACAGGTATCTCCATTCAACTCTGTCGAACGCCTTCTCGGCATCCAATGCTATTGCAACCAGAGGGTCCTTAACATGCGAGGACTTTGACAACACATTAAACAAGAGACGTGTATTATCAGTTATATAGCGGCCCTTGACAAATCCAGACTGCTCTATTCCTAACAGATCCGGCAGAAATGAGTCCAACCTCAAGGCTAAAGCTTTAGAGAAGATCTTATAGTCAATGTTGACCAAAGATATGGGCCTATAATTCTTGCAGTGTTTCGGGTCTTTACCTTCTTTAGGAATTAAGCAAATATGTGCATCTGAAAAGGAGCCTGATGAGCGTCCTGATGTACTGAAATAACATATTAACAAGTGCAATTTAGGCATTAAAAGTTTGGAAAAATGAGAATAAAACTCGACAGAAAAACCATCCGGGCCGGGTGCTTTTTCACGTTTAAGAGAATGAAGGGCATTTGTCAACTCTTGCTGCGTTAGGTCTGATTCCAATAAAGATAAGTCTGGTGAAGTAATCTGAGGTTTGTGAATGGTAGAGAAAAATTGTGAAAGGGCATGGTCAGTGGGCTGCGATTCAGAAGCGTAGAGGGTTTTATAAAAAAGAGAAAATTCATGCAGATTGTCCCCGTCTTTAAACTTCGAATTTAAATTTGCATCATAAATAGATTCAATATTCAATTTGTTGTGCTTAACTTTCAAGTAATTAGCCAATATTTTCCTAGCCTTGTTTTTCCCCCCATAAAATTTTGCAATGGATTTTAATAAATAAAGGGATGCATCGTCTGTAGACTGTCTGTTAAATTGCATTTTGGCCTTAATAAGAGCATCTAAACAATCCTGTGAGTGTGAGGTGTAGTAAGAGTGCTCCAGTCTCTTGATGTCCTGAAGTAGGTTTGCAACCTGTGTACGTGCATTCTTATGTTTCCTTGCAACAAAGGTTAGTATAAAATCCTTAGCAGAAGCCTTAAAGGCATCCCACAGAGTAGAAATGGGCATAGAATCCGTTTGATTAATCGTATAAAATTCCTGAAAGAAAGAGGTAAATGAGGCGGTGAATTTTGGGTCCAGTAGAAGGGAGTTATTAAAGCGCCACCTCTTCGGACCATCAGATTTGGGTAAAATGTCAATGCCAATGGAAACGGGAGCATGACCCGATAACAAAATAGGACCAATTTCTGCATGGGTAAGAGTCTGCGAGACGGTATGGGAAACAAAGATATAATCAATTCGTGATTGGGAGTGATGCGATGGAGAATAAAAAGTGAATTCCTTGGCCGTTGGATTGATTAGTCGCCACGCATCAAGGAGTTTGTGTTGGGCTATGGCATGAACAAAGGATTTATGAATCTTATTGGGCACAAAAGGGACCATTGAATGCCTATCAATAAACTGGTCAAGAACCTGATTACACTCCCCAGCCAAAATAAAATTATCACTAAGGCAGTGAGAGATTTGCTTGGCAAAGGTGGGCCAGAAGGAAGGGTCTCCACATGTGGGGGCATAAACATTTAGGAGAGAGACTGGAACACTCTTTAAAGATAACCTAACATGTATCCATCTACCCTGAGTGTCCGATTCTTGAGATAAGAGTGAAAATGAGAGTGTTTTGCGACAAAGTATCATCACTCCATTGCGTTTGCCATCCCCAGGAGAAAAGAAAACCTCTCCCACCCAACCCCTCTTTAACTTTAAAGATTCAACATCCGTGAGATGAGTTTCTTGTAAGAAGACAATATCTGCATTCAATTTGGCCAAATGAGTCAAAACTCTCTGTCGTTTGATGGGAGAATTTAACCCCCGTACATTCCAAGTTATCAAATTTAAAGACATAGTCTAAGAAAAAATTGGTAAACTAATAACATGAGATAAAATCCAAAATCTGATAAAGAAAAGCTCAGAACAGAGAGAGAGAAAAAAGCGATAATTAAACCGAGAGCCAAAAAGAGAAGAGAATATAAGCCAAAGAGAAAAAGCCAAGAAAGAAAGCCAGAGATCAAATAGAAATGATAAAATAATGACGGCAGAGAAGAGGAGTAGTACAGCTGAAGAAGGAAAGAGTTGCAACAAAATGATATGAAACGCAGAAAAAGGAATAGATGACGAAAGGAAATACAGCAAAAAGCATTCAGAAAGAATAATAGGAACAATAAAAAAGGCATACGCGAACAAATTGTGGAATACAATGAACAAATATATCAGGTGTGACATAAAAAACAACAAATAACACAACCAAAAACATACCTAAAAAGGGAAATTGTGGAGGAGGGGGAGGTGAAACCACGAGGACAAACGGGGCATCCGAGCAAGGACACACGGGAGACCAGGGAGGAACCACGCCATGAAGAATATAGATCTGTGGAAGTGAAGAACAATCAATTAAAACCAATAGGTAACAAAAGCAAGACATGTGGCTTCACCTGAGTCAAAGCCATATCTGGCCAAAGCATTCAAACAACCAAAATTTAAGAAAAGTAAACCATAACATTAAAAGAGAAGACTTATGCAAAACCTGAAAAAGTAATGACAATGCAGTAATAGGAACAAACATTAAGACTTGGAAAAAGATGTTGAGGCGGAGGAGTCCATGCTGACTGGTCTGCAGGAGTCAATGAAGCTCTGCAATTTCACCGGATCTTCATATGTAGTGGTCTTGTTGTTATAGGTGACCTTAAAGAGGCAGGGGTGGAAAAGTCCATACCGAGCTCCCAAAGAGCGAAGATCAGGCCTCATACTGAGGAATGCCTTACGTCTGTTAGCTGTGGCTTTAGCATAATCCTGAGCAAAAAATAGTGTAGAACCAGACCAAGTGATTTTCGGGATGGCTTTAGCCGCTGACAACACCTTGATCAAATCAGTATACTCCAGGAAATATAGGATTACGCCTCTTGGCCATTGGGATTGCGCAGTAGGAGAAGCGACTCGGCCCAGTCTGTGTGCACGTTGAACATTTAGCACGGTACCCTCCGGGAGGTGAAGCAGTTGAGGCAGGAAAGATCTGAAAAAGGAAACAGCGTCCGACCCCTCAAGACCTTCAACCAAACCATAAATTCGCAGGTTGTTGCGTCGATTTCGGTTTTCAAGTCCCTCCACTTGACGCTGGAGCTCAGAGACTTGAGAGTGAAGTTGAGAAACACTTGCGCTCGAGGTTTTAAGTGAAGAAACACTGTGCTCAACTGCCGAGACTCTGGCGTCCAACTGAGACCAATTGTCTGTGAGGACCTGCAATTTAACATTTGTCTCCTCCATAAATGGGCGGAGAGCTCGGATTTCCTCCAACAGGAGCTCCATGGAGACCGGCGAGGTTGATTTAGGCGGAGAAGGAGGATCTTTTTTCAATCGCTTCGTGACAGACTTCCCTTGCAAGGCAGAAGGCGGATCCATTGCTGTTTCAGAGGATTGTGACGCAGACGTCAAGGTATCCTCGAATTTGGAAAATTCTGTAAAAATTCTAGAGTTTTTAACAAAACATTGCTTCACGGCAGAGGAACCTCTGGACCTGCCCATCAATTTTAATGAAGGTGATGAGAAAAAAAAAAAACTGCGAAAAATAGATGACCAGTCCAACTATGACCTTCGCAAAATGTCTGCTAGTAATTCCCACTCATAAGGGAAGTCTCATCCACTATAAATCACAAATGATGAGGGCCAGGAGCCAGAACCTGTCAATGATGGCAAGTGGTAAAGAGGCCAAGTAACATAACAATAAGCATGTGAGCTAAAACTCCTCACGAACATCGTAAAATGGCTGCCAAAAAATAAATCAGCTCATCCTGGAAATAAACAGGAATCTGGTAATGCATGTGGTTGAGGAGGAAGAGGTACAAACAAAAAAGTACCTAATTCACAGCCAATATCATCTGCTTGTAGGCACCTGAGGTAATAACCATCACGAAACAAGCTGCATTGCCTGAGGGGTCCATTCGCGGCGAGAAGACAAAATGGCGGCCGCTACAGAGCGTTGTTCATCAAGCGGCTGAAGTAGAGGCAGAAAGCAGCTTCCCATCGTGCACAGACGAAAGGAGACCCTCGCGCTGCAGCCAGCATACCTTCATGCTTCATTTCTCCCCTTCCGACATCGGCGAGGACAGCAGAAAGCACGTTTACTCCGAGGTGAGCCCAGGAGCCTCACTCGGACGCCGCCATTCACCGCGAGCGTTAGCCACGCCCCCCCTTTCAGTGAATTTCTAATGGTTTTTTAAATGCTAATTTCCAACTATAATGTTTTGGGGGCGTTTGCAGAGTGGTGCAAAAAGGGAGCTGGGCCTCTGACTAGCGCTCAGGAATTCCGGTACATAGGACTTACTGGCGGTACCAGGAGGGCTTCTTGACCCCCAAATTCCTCAGGGGTAAAGTGGACTTCATCCCCCAACTCGTAGTGTGCCAGGAGGCATTTTTGCAGAGTGGTGGAGAAAGTGGGGGTGGCCTCCAAAGACCTCCTAGCAATACCACTGTGTGGGACTTACTGGAGGTAACAGGAGGGGTAGTTGGCCCCCAAGGACAACCTTGGGGGCAAACTACCCCTCCTAATACCTCCAGTAAGTCCAACACAGCAGCATTGGTAAGTTCTCAAAGCAGGCCACGCCCCCTTTTCCCACTACTGTGCAAATGCTCCCCCTGGCGCGCTCTTGCATGGGGATTAAAGTCCCCTTTGCTAATGGGGGGGTCGTTCCCTGGTGAGCTCTTGGTTGGAGGATGAAGGCCCCTTGCCTCCTGAGGGTCCCTGGGGCCAACTAGCACTCCTGTTCTCTCTAGTAAGCCCCACACAGCTGGATTGCTGAGAGTGGTCCGAGGCCATGCCCCCTTTTTACACCACTCTGCAAACGCTCCTCCTGCCCAGTGGCAGCTTTGCCAGGATGTTCAAAGCCACCACTGGGAAGGATCCTGATGCATTTAGAAGCATTCTTTTTTTACTTCACACCCGGTTACCACCTAATCTGATTTAATGGTAATAGCATTTCCTAAATGCCCATTACGTATTCAGAAATTTTATTTTATTTTATTTTCCATGCAGTTAGGAAATCGCAAATAGTAAATCGTTATTAGTGATTTCCTATTTTGCGAATTGCAAACTCTGATGTCTACAGGGTAGAAGTCGCATTTTGTGTCATGCATATTCTTTTCATTCATTAGGAAAGAAAGTTTTGTATTTCTTAAGACCCCAAAATAGTGAGAAATGCAAAATCTTTTTGTACATATAGGCCTTAGTCCTTATAGAGAATACAGTGGCTAAAAAGACTTGTTGTACATTAACTTTAAGGCACAGATGACACTATAATAAAGACAAATTGTATATTACCTTGGTGTACAAGTGTATCTGGTGCTTCATATGTGACCATATACAATATATCATATCTCATTACCAGTGACTGCTATGAATTCTTGATGTCTGACTAGACCCCTTGATGTCAGCTTCTCAACAACTGTGCTTGAAGATAGAAGAGGACTTGAATACCAGTAGTAGTATTTGTATTAGGATCAGAGCTCTTATTCTTATCTTGGTTGATGTGAGCCCCATCATGGGGGGGTATAAGCAGCCTAGTGGGCCTTTTCCATCTTACCTCACTCTACATCTGATTGGAGACTGACCAGAGTTAGCATTCTAGCTTTCTAGTGACTTGGGTCCCGTGCAGATCTTGAGAAGGTTATTTAGAAAAATGTAGGGTTTATATACACAGCAGATATAATCAAACTGCTTATGGGCTACTTGGTTGTTTTTACATTGTTTTTCACTAATTTGAGCACTGAATCTCTGTATTTCATATTTTGGATGACATGGACACCATCAGGGGTGTAAATAGTGTGGTGGTAAAAATCAATCTCAGTTTGCCCTGCCTCTGATCTGAGACCAATCAAAGATAGTGTTCTAGCTGTTGGTGGCTAGTCTCAGACACTCAGTTAAGTGGCAGCCATCTTGGACAAGGCTATGGTATGTAAGCTATGCCAACACCCAACAGCCTCACCTGTAATACAGACTTTAGGGGAGGTTGAAGGTGCTCCAGTATCAAGCCTTTAGCCTTACCTGGTCTTTCTGGTTCAGTCACCTTCGGACCTTGCCAGTGATCAGCCGACTTTCACAATCACTGAATCCTGAAAAAAGGAGAAAAGACCAAGAATTGCTTATTAAGGTTTATTAGTACTCAGTCAAGGAACAACCCACCCTCAGTTTACAAACTCACCTGCTTTGGACACACACAGACATCAACCTCCAGAAGGTGCAGAAAAAGAACCCTATAAAGGAAGACAATTTAAGACAACAGTAAATGGGCCTGCATGTTATATAAAAAAGTAAAAACTGTTTTGATAATGCTCTATTTGGTATCTTTGATAACTATTGAATGAAGGGATGCTACCAATGTGTCACTGAGGGTCCTAGTTCCATTTATTTAAAACATACCCACTCAACTTGGTGAAAAAGGCATGATTTACTGAAAAGAGGATGTTCCAATTTGTAATGGTGAAGTAAACCTTAATAATAGAGCAAAGCCCTTGGCCTTTGGAGCCCCAATGAAAACTAGGTATTCGTTTAGCTAAGAACATTACAATTGAGTCTTACCCTTTCATGAAAGAATTGGGAGTAAACAGGTAACACTGGGCAGTATGTGCAGAAACTTGGGGGGGCTAAGAAAACATAGGGCAGTAGTTCAATCAGTAATAAAATGAAGTAATACGGTAGTAATAAGATTACAGGAGAGGTGATTTAAAGCGTTTATTCCTGTACAGCAGTATATCCATATGGCCTGTCAGAGATTGGCGTATGGATGACACAGTTGGCATTATGAATCAGAGAGTCAGCAACTTGTGACATCCTCACTCAATTTCTCAGTCATCCCTACACCCACTTCTCCCCTGTCCAGCCAACTTCCATTCTAGCGAGAATGCTCTCACGTGAAGTCAGCAGGAGAGTGGATTTGGGCACAGGCCACAGCTGCATATATATGTCATTCTCTCAAGAGTTGCACCATATTTTAGAACTTCTGCACACGCTTTGTTTCAGAATTATCTCAGTGGTCTGGCAGCTCTACTCTGTTGTGAATCTATGAACTGATATTCATTCTGACTCATGAGCGAGTGCTTGCCTCTGATAGACAAGGGAAGGTCAGAACAATAATGCTAACTCCAGTCCTCCAAACATTGGGAAATGTGTTAACATTTGGGGGTCAGATTTGCAATTCTAACTCCAGTCCCACAAACAGTAAGGAAAGTAGTTATTTCATGGACTGGTAGCTTTACTTCTCTAACTCCAGTCCTGCAAACATTGGGGGAAGAGCAAATATTTAGGGGAGGGGGGGGGTAGTCTAATTTACTTTTCTAATTCCAACCCTGAAAACATTGTTAAAATTGCATATAATGGGGCTGGGGGCAAAATGTACTATTTATACTCAATCAAAAACACACTTTGGGGATGATTCATACCATTGAGATTTAAGCTATTATTACAACACCACTGCTGCAAAAATTGTAGAACGTGCCTATATTTTGGGCAGGTGAGGTATATCTACTGTTAAAACTCCAGTTCCACCAGCACTGAGAAAAGTGCATATATTTGAAGGGTGGGTGGGACTGGTTTGCTATTCTAATCACAGTCTTAAAAACATTGAGGAAAGTGCATATATGTAAAAGCAGAGCAGATTAAATTTTCTAACTCCAGTCCCAGGAAAAGTGGAAAAAGTGTGTATAATTAGGGGTAGGCATGAGATTCTAAAATCAAAACTACTAAAATTGATGAAATTTAATTAATGCTGGGTTGAATCATACATACTATTATAACAACAGTACAATTTAGAATGGTGACATGCTTTTATTGGTGTGAAGGGGGTGCAGATTTAGGGCCTTATAATGAGTTTGGCTGTCCTCTTGCGGTGCCGCCACCATGCCATCTGCAGGAAGTCCGCCAAAGCCGTAGTGTGCCCACCCCCAGATTACGATTGTAATCTATGATGGGCGGGCGGTGCTGTGGCGGTCTCATGACGGTGAGCACATAGGAAAGTCTAACATGCGACCTGCTGCCCTGACAGCACCTACAGCATGTTCCTGCATGGGGCTTGCATGTGCCCCCCTGGATGCACCCCCAAGCCCAGGAGCGGAACAGGGGCCTGATAGGGCCCCCTTAATTTCCAATGGATAGCAGTACTCGTAATAAGGTCTTTTCTATTTGACTCCAATCATATTAAAATTGGAGAAAGTGCACATAGATGGGGGGAGGTCAGATTTACTATTCTAACTCCAGTTCAACAAACTGTTGGTAAAGGGCATATATACGAGAGGGCAGATTAACTATTTTACCTTTCCGCCCAAGAACATTGGGAAAGTCCATAAAATTGTGATGGATAGATTTATTACTCTAACTCCAGTCTCACAAATACTTGAGGGCAAGGGGTGCAATATACCATTTTAACTCTAGTCTCACATCAAGGAAAAAGTGCATGCTCACGGGGAGGTAGAACTCTAGCCTTACAAACATTGGGTAAACGCATTATACTTTGAGGGTCAGATATGCTATTCACATTCCAGTCCCACAATCGTTAGTGAAAATGCTTATACTTGGGGGGAGGGAATCGAATTTACTACTCCAACTCTAGTCCAGCACACACTGTGGAATTTGCATACAACTGGAGTGGGGGGGATTCAAATTTATTGTTCTGACCCCAGTCCAGCAAACCTCTGGGGAGTCCATATAACTTGATAATCTAACATATTTAAAATTCTAACTCCAGCCCTGAAATCATTGAGGATGTTGCTTATATTTGATGGTTTGGATTTTATATTAAAACTCCAGCCCCACAGACCATTAAAGAATTCATATCCAGTACAATTAACATAGGGGAAGTGCATATGGTTTTTGGGGTGGGGGAGAGGGTAGAAGTCCAGTCTTACAAATATTTCAGAAAGGGGGTCGGGTATCAGATTTAGTAGTCCTACTCCAGCCCGTAGAATATTGAGGAAAGTGCATATAATTGGGAGGGTTCAAATTTGTGCTTCTGACTCTAGTCCTACTGGCATTGGGGAAAGTGCTTATAATTAGCTAAAAGAGTCAGAAATGCTTTTCTATCTCTAGTGCAACTACAATGGGGCTCCAGGAGAGCATCCCTTAAATCAAGGAATAGCTGACTAATGAGGAAATGTATTCCTACAGAGAAGCAGGCTAAGGCATACACCTGGAAGAACAGACACAAACAGAACAAAGTACAGGAACAGGATAGAAAAGGCAAGGTAAGCCTGCCTCACTGGGTTATCACAAGGGTTGTACACAGGTACAACTCAGAATTTCCCAAAAAATAATGTAAGTCAATGTCTCTTTGCACGTTATAATTTATCATTTAGGAAAACATTAGATTTCTGCATTACAAGTGTTCTGTGGTGTATCCATGACATCAGTAATGGTTTGTTTGCTTGGCTGCCCTACTGACACAGGTAGCTGAACACAGCTTCCACAACACTTGAAGACTGTTCTTGGGTAAGGAACTGAACAGGAACCTTTGGAGAAGCTGCATTTAAATTTTTCTCTGAAATGTCAGTTCTAGCCTTGCAGTTGAATATTTATTGAGACAACACACTGATTGCAGGTCTTATAATTAGATCTTCAAACAGAGATCCTAAATTTGAGTTTTCTGCTTTGGTTGGAGACAAGGAATTATTTATTACATGTTCTTCTGTTGCAGAGTGCACATTTTCAGGAGTTTTGGTTTCAGGTACACAGAAGGTGCCATTGGTGTGGGCAGTATCACATAAGGTTCAGATACTGGTATGTCAAGGAGCAGTCCTTCACTAAACTTGTAGTTTGAGACAGGAAGTACAGTGAAGAGAATAGTAAGTTGGGAGCAGTGCTTGGGCAGCAATTGTGTCATTGTCACTTCCTGACCACCTAGAAAAGCATGGATCTTCCAACCTGAACCTCAAGAACAATGCGGCTTGGAGCACCTTCACTCCTTTTAGTGAAAAAGACATCACCAAGATCCTCCAGAATATAAACCCATCCAACCACTTCAATGATCCGTTGCCCCTGGCCATCTTCAAAGAAATCAAGAATGTAATCATCCCCACTTGAACAAAGATTGTAAATGCTTCCCTTTCACAAGGCTTGATCCCCAACTGCCTAAAAGCGGCTCAGGTATCACCTATACTGAAAAAACCTAAAGCTGACAAGGCTGATCTCAATAACTTCCGTCGTATCTCCAACATTCCCACCCTAGCGAAACTCATTGAAAAATGCGTACAATCCCAACTCTGTGCTCACATAGAGAATTACCAACTCCTTGACCAGCACCAATCTGGCTTTCGAAAGGGGCATAGCATTGAATCGGCACTCACCCACGTTATGGATGACATTTTAAAAATGCTGGACCAAAAAGAATCCTGCCTCCTGATCCTCCTGGACCTTTCCTCTGCATTCAACACGGTTAATCATGACAACCTCCTTGACATTCTGAAAAACAGGATGGGTTTCTCTGGTCACATGCTTCAATGGTTTTCATCTTTCCTCCACCACAGATCTCAAAGGGTCAAGGCAAACCTCTCTCTCTCTCCCAGCCCTCTCCAGTCCTCATGGGGGTTCCACAAGGGTCTGCCCTATCACCTATCCTCTTCAACCTGTTCTTGGAACCATTAGCTAACTTTTTAAACTCCACGGACACTCTCTTCCATATGTATGCGGACGATACGGAGATCTATGTGAAAATCTCTTCCCCGGAAAATCTCATCTCTCTCAACATGACCCTATCATCTACTCAAAGATGGTTAACTGAGAACCATCTCCTTCTCAACACAGCCAAAACAGAATTTACGGTCATCTCCCCTCCGAACCACACCCACAAACTTGAACTTTGGTTAAACCTCGTCACGACATTCAACTGCACTCCTCTCATTATAGACTCAGCCAAATCACTCGGAGTCACTTTGGACAAGCACCTGAATATGAAAAATCACATCAGTAAGGTGTGCAAGGGAGCAAATCACCTGCTGAGGCCACTCAGGTATATCAAACCTTTTCTTCCTCAAAACGATTTCAAACAGGTGGTCCAAGCGCTTGCCCTGCCGAGGCTTGACTACGGTAGTGCGACCCTCTGTGGCCTTCCTAAATACACCCAGGCTCCCCTAAGATGATCACTGAACTCCGCGGCCAGGCTGGTTACAGGCTCCAAGCGAAAGGAGCACATATCCTCAGTCAGCCTTAAGATGCACATATTCAGTTAAAGATTGCTGTTCTGACGCACAAAGCTCTTCACTTGAATACTCCCAGGTACCTTGCGCAAAAACTTGAGCTATCTTGTCGGGCAAGAAACTCAAGGAGTGCCAATACTTTCCTCTTGAAACCACCCATCCTTAGGAAAAAGAGAACATGTCACAGAGCCTTCTCAGGCGCCGCCCCAAAGATATGGAACTCTCTTCCTCCAGAAGTAGGTAGAATCTCTTCAACTATGGCGTTCAAAGTGGAAGCCAAAAAATTCTTTATGAACAAATTCTTTCCCTAATTGGGCTTGGCCCACCTGCTCAAAGTCATTGCTCTTACCTCCTTTGTATCATCGTGTTCTAATTCTCCTCTTTTCCTATACAAAGACCCCTTCAGGGCCCGTTTTTACTTGTTCACTGTATTACCCTCCTTGGACATTGCTCTCACTTCCAGTGTACCTTCTTTTGTTTCTACTCCTCTTTTTCTCTTACAATGGCCCCATCTGGGCTCCCTTTTATTTGCCTAATGTATTACCTTCTATGGTGCAACTGTCCCTGATTCAGTGATCATTCCTGTTTGTGTGTCATGACTACTTCTTAGCGATTTTGCATGTATGTCCTACTCCCATCCTAATGTAAAGCGCTCTGATATCCTTTGGAATCTTGTTCGCGCTATATAAAACTTTATAAATAAATAAATAAAATAAATAAATTGTCTGCGAAGAGTACCATTCATTATGTCATGCTGCTTCGTCTCAGATTGCTGGCTCTCAAGAGTCTTAGGGGCTGATTTCGATTGTGGTAGTCTGGGGACTGCTGTGGCGTAGACGGTGAGAACACCTCCACTGATTAGGCAGTCTGACTGTCCGATTGCAAGCATGGCAGTCAGAGACCCTCAGGACAGAGCGACCTTCCGGATCCTGGATCCCGATGCGGCAGTGGTGCGAAAAGCAGGGGGGATTGGAGGTGATGCCAATGCCGGCAGAGCCCTGCCAATTACTGCCTGCATTGTCGTGCACACACTGTGTGCCATGCACGACATGGTGCCTGGCAACAGTGCACATATGACAGTGCAGGCACTGCAATGTAGTGGCATTACCAAAGCGTGCCGCCTCAAGACTGCCGCTGGCACACTGCCGGCCTGGCAGTTTACTCATAGTGCTGTGGTCGGGATGCCGCCGGCTTGGTGGCGTTCTCCCAACCGCCTCAACAGTGTTCCGGTAGTTCATCCACCACATTTGTAATCAACCCCTAGGCTTCACACAGACAGGTATCATTGGGTTGACAAGCTCCAAATCAGGATCAATGACTGACATGTCCAGAATCTGTCTTTGGCCAAAATCAACTCTCGAAATAGGAAGTGCAGTAGAATCCAGAACTAAGTCAAAATCAGTGGTTGTGTCTGTGTACAATTCTATGAGGTTCCTGGATTTCCAAGCTGGGTCTTGGGCATGTCCTGAAGCGCTAATAACTGTGAAAGAGTCTAGAGCAGAGCTAGTAAATCAGAAAGTAAAGCAGTCTCTTGGCCATTTATCAGAATACCATGCCACAACAGACATTACAGAAGTTGGAAACTCTACCCCACATGCAACACGCACTCCACAACCAATCTTCGACTCCATTTCTATGTGCTATGAGCTAAAACAACGTTTACAAAAAAACCTCCAAGCAGCTAGGATAAGTTTAGAAGACTTTGCCAAAGACTTGCGATGCCACCCGAAAAAGAAATCACGAAGAGTAGAACAAGTTATTGACTACTTACCACTGTTGTATTTGCTTAATTTGTGCCCCTTGTCTTGTCCTTAAGGCACTCTCTTCTTGCAGAAGATCCCACTAGCCATACTCCTGAAAGGCGAGATCTCACAACATTTCACCAAATCTTGGTGCCCATTTTTGAAACAGGATCTACATAGGGAATCCTACCTGAGACAAAACTTTTGTTATTCCAGCACACTGAAGGATAAACACAGAGACGAGAGCAGGAGCTAGAGTGACAGCACATCTGAAAGGGAGAATCATCATACAAAAGGTAGTCAAATAATCCAGAGTTGACAACAGAGCTTGATTATGAACTGAAGCCTACAAGGAAAATACCAGTAAGGTTTTTCTGATTTTCTTTTGTGTTGGGACCCAAACTAAATAAGTGTGCCGATTTAAACTACTTTTGTCCAAAGATGTTTGTGCATAGTTTCAGGTAATCAAGGTTTTTGTGAGTACTGTGCTGGTTTCTTTTGCTTTCCTAAACCAATAAAAGAGTTCTTGAATTACCAATTTGTGAGTTACAACAAACAACCAAGAGATACACTAAAGTAAAAGAGTGCACAAACTCATTCCTTTACACTAACCTATGACAAAATTCTCAAAAGGATAAGTGAATTTATGTACCGTTATTAAATGCTAAGGTCAAAGAGACTTCCATTCAAATCTTCCTTCAAGAGTAAGAACATTGTTGGGAAATGTCTTTGAGGAGTAATCTTAAGATATTTGGTACAAATGTGTTAACTCTGCATTTTCCTTTGCAAACAAAATAAAAATTATGAAAAACAACTACAAGTGAAAAGTGTTAGACTGAGAGCTCATGAGTAAAGAACTTAACAACCTTAGCTAGCTTGTGCCAAATCTCCTTCTCAACAGCACCCTCTCTATTTCACCTCCTGGTAACCAGTAACCCAATTCCCAACACCTTCCCTCCTTTGGCCACTCTGAACCTCTAAACTTATTAGTAGCAGAGTTGGTGCTGTTGGAAGTGAGCGTTAGAGGTGCAACTCCAGAGGAACTTCAACAACCCTGTCACCATTATTACTAGATGGGAACAGCTGATTTATTGTAATCTTTGGAATGATGTTGGTGATTTTCTTTGAGCCAACGCTGGTGGGCCTATTCTCTGTTCAATTTCTTCAATTGTTTGGCAGTTGTTTCGATCAGCTTCTTTGCTACGGCTCCTGGCCATATTTTATTACTGTGGATTAATAAAATGTCTTGTTTCGGAAATAATGAAACATGGATAGGTAAAAACAACCCACATGTCAGATTCTTTGACTGCGCTCAAAAGTAATCATTAGGAAGGTGTTCTACATGCCTTTTAATCTGCCAGAACTGTTCTTTAGAGTGTGAATACATATTGTTTTCAAATCCATGCAGGTTAGAAAGGGAATTAACATGGCTTCTATGTTGAGAGCGGATAGTGCCTTTCAGGTTGGGAGGAGCACCATCCATTTGAGTTGAGCTAATGAGTCCCACAGTATACTATCATATGTTTTGAGGTAAAGTACTTGCATGGCTTGTTGCCACAAACCTCCTGCACCAAACCCCTCCAGATTGTTCTGAATTAAAATCTTCCTTAAAGAGAGGCAACTATAAAGTAATAACCCAAAAGGTGTCATTAGAAATGAAATCCAAAGATGTTGTTATCCAATTTCTCAGTTCCATTTACTAAAATTAAATTCAGCATAGAGATACCAAACACCCAACACATGATTTGAGGTTCAAATATGTACACAATCATTATATTGAAATTGAAACCTTGAATAAAAATAATATGTAGCAAAGTTTGGAATTCACTTTTTCTTCTTACATTATGTATTAAATATACCATCCATCTTCTGTCATTATCAGGCAGCCAGTTAGGGGAAGGAATGTTGCTGTGATGAATTACATTCATTCAGATAAAGAGACAGAGAGACAACTTAATGTTATGGAAAACTATGTCATTACTATTGTATTTCACAATGAAGTGGAGGTGTTTGATGTGGGAGGATTGCAGCACCGGACTACTCAAGCCTTTACCATAGATTATGAATGCTTCTTTCTTATAGTTGAGATACAAAACCTCACCATAATCAATTTATGGAACTACCATAGTAGGCTGAGTTCTACCTGGTAACCAAGGATGTGTTTAGCCTGTATACATGCATAAAGCATTTGAAAGGATGATAGCCTTAAGAAAATCTTTTTATCAAATGAGCAAGCTCTCTTTTTCATTAACGGTTTTTATTAGATCTTACTAAGTTTGCATTAGACAATAATGTATTTTTTTATCGGGACCAACTATACCAACAAAAACAAGAAACAGCAATGGGTTCCAGGTTTGTTCCCACTTATGCAACCCTCTTTATGATGATTTATGAAAGGGAGCATGCATCGAATACCAATCTTTTTCATGAAAAGGTGGTATATAGATGATATTCTAATAATTCACGAACACGTTTCCCATTGCCAAGGGGGTACGTCAGGGGTGTGTTCTTGCCCCGACCCTGTTCTCCCTTTTTATTAACAAGGTCGTGGAATACTATTTGAACTACCCAACAGATGCTCCATCTTTAGCTGGTCAGAAAATACCATTGATAATGTTTGCGGACGGCACCTTAATATTATCAAAGACCCAGAGAGGGCTGCAGCTAGCCCTCACTAGGTTTCAGGAGTTTTGCCACAACCATGACCTCAAGGTTAATGTGGAGAAAACAAAGTTTATGGTTCTCCACAACCAAAAGGCCATTAAAGGGAGGGTTTTTATTAACAATGTACAGCTAGAGCAAACTGATGTTTTTACATATTTAGGAGTAACTCTTGAAAGTAAATTAAAATGGAAACCCCAGATCAACAAGTTGGCTCTCAAGCATGCCCAACTGGCAGTTGTCCTTGTGAAGGGGCAGAGACTGTCTCATATAAAACCAGTGGCTCCTGTACTGAAGATTTATAATCCTAAAATTAGCACCTCAGTAGTTTATGGGGCAGAACTTTGGGGTTTTTCAGATTTAACACCTCTGATTGTAGCCCAGAACAAGTTTGTGAGAACTCTGCATTCCCTTCCTCCATCGACCCCCCCTTTTGGCCCTTTATCTTGATTTGAGCTGTAACCAGCTAGAGGATATCGCTCGCTTTAGACCTGTGGCTTTATGGAGAAGATTAGGGGCTACTCCCGAACTGTCTCTGTATGCCCGGGGACTGCTAGAAATTAGGCAGGCTGACATCTCATGTAAGATTTCCTGGCTGACAAAGATTAAAACCATCTTGAGTGACATGGGGATGAATGGTATATGGGAAAACCCTGAAGGTAACCCTCTTCCATCAAAGAAAGAGTTTAAGACAGCCTATTGGGACAGGGTTAGGAAGAAACGTTTTTCGTCCGCTACGAGTCCAACTCTGACGAGGGATTTCCTTGGGAGGAAACATGAGTACCGTTATGAACCGTATTGGGATTATATTAAGGTTCTGCTCGACAGGAAACTGTACCATCAATACAGGGTGGGCTCACTCCCAATAAAAACTTTCACCTGCAAATGGCACCCCCTGAATGACGATAAATGTAACACATGTCCATCGCAGCGGGAAACCATAGCACACGATCTCTTTGTCTGCCCAGCCTCCAAAGCCCCTCGATACAGATGGCTCAAACCAATCTGTCTAAACCTTGGTACCAGGGAAGGTACTGAGGCATTAAGGATTTTAAGGACAGACACAAGCGAGCCTATAATAATTGCTCTAGCAAAATTCTTAGGCTGGATGTGGGCTATCCGTAGCAAAATTGCCAAAGCTCGGAATGTAGCCAACATGTAAAGGGACAATTCCCTTATAATCAAGTTAGTGTTGCTACATTTAAATATATGTTAGTTTTTAAGACGATCTTAATAATGTTTCTATGTAATTGATTTTATAAATTTTTTACCTTCTGAATGGGAAATATGAATGCATAGCAGGATGGATTAATCTATGGTTTTATGTGAAATTTGTATACCGGTTTTATTGATTTTAAAATATTCGTATGATTGGGCTGTTACAATTATTAGTTTGTAATTAAATTTAAGGGTCTACAACATGAGTTTATTGATGTAGGTTGTCTTTAATGATTTGATAATCGAAATAAAGACTAAAATAAACAATATTCTAATAATATGGTATAGCTCTGAAAAAGAATTAACAGAATATCATAAATATTTGAAAGAAAATAATTTTAATTTGTAAAAAGTTTGGAATATCATCACCATCAAGTAGTTGTTCTGACATGCAAGTAAACACCATGAACAGTTTATTGCAAAGAAGGATGTTCAGGAAGCCCACCTCAGATACCACTGTATTGCATGAGCAAGCGCCCCATGCTCATAGACAGGGAAATATTTCATATAGGGAGGTGTTAAGAGCAAAACTAACTAGCAGTAAGGAAGCAAAATGCAAGAAAGAAGAGACTTTAATGTGTGCCAAATAGAGAGATTATAAATCTCAGTTGGTACAAAAGGCAAAGATGAAAGCTGGGGTGGTCAGAACAGCAAAAGACTACACAAATATCTCTTATAAGGAACCTAACAACATTTGTTTCAGTACGAAATACAGTATAGATAACAACTTTATTTTCAAAAGCCTGGGAAAACACTAGCCTGTGTTACTGTTGGATAAAGATTTAAAATGTTGCCTAGCAAAAGGGACTCAAATAGAATACTCTAGAGTGCCCACCTTGAAAACAATCTTAGGTTCAAGTCACACTATAAAATGTGAGAATCATGATTCAGGACAGGGGGCTAATTTGGACTGATTACCTAATTTACTGATGGCATAAATGCTTGCAGTTACAATATTCATTTATTTATAAACTGTAATCCCAAGAATTGTGGCCATTTGGTAATTTGCAGCTGTGACCTGTAGTACATTGGTTCAACAAGAAGGAAACTGAAGGAATGATGGGGGAAACACTTAAGAGTGATCAATAATGTAGACAAGAGGTATCAATGGTTACACATCTACAGACAGTAAATGTTAATACATTATACATAATATACATCAGGTTCACAGGTATTCAGCAGATAGAGAAAGATTTTTGAAGTGGTGATATGGAGCATAGGCTATACTTACAAGAGAAATTCTGGATAAAAATACTTTAAACAGTAAGGAATCAGCTCAATTGTGATACCGAATTACATGCACAACCATAGATACCGTGTGTAATTGTTAGGACAGGTCTGTAGCTCTAATGTCTACTCAAAGAAGTACAAAACAAGTTGCACAGTCATATCTGGAATAATTTTCATTGACCCAGGTTTCAGACTGTTTACCAAGTTTTTAAGTTGTTAAAGTTAAAAAGGGATCATGGAATTGAGAGGAGTAAGAGCTGAGGATTGTGTGCTTCAGGAAGGGATTGTCCTATCTTGAGTAGGGAATATGGAGAGCTGTGGTGTCTGAATTGTAGGAGGTAGGGGTTTGATTGCTGTTGGATCATTTTTGCAAAATGTGGTTTTTGGGTCCTTTATTTTCTTATGGTACAGAATTGTTCTGAACAAAAACAGGATATTGTCAAGAAAGAGTATAATATAGAACATTGTGATATGTATGAGGAGGAATTGTTCTATAGCAGCTACATAGCACAATTATTTGGGATTAAATGCAGTTTTCTTGTAAAACAAATAATATTGCTCAGTGAATCATCTTTTCTCAAACTATTTAGACATTTCTCCCATTGAGTAATCACAGAATGTGATTCCGATGGTAGCGTATAGTGTGATGAATGGGTATGTCATATCAATCTGTGAGTTTTTGAAGTAAGAGTTACTTCGGGGAGGATACTGATTAGCAAATTTCTAAGTAGCTTGAAGTACTAAATGGTTAGGTCAAAATATAGGTAATCACAGTTTGAGGCTTTTGATGGCATTGTAGGTACATTTGTTCAGGATTTAGACTTTTGCTAACCTTTTTAAAGATATTAAATATTTAAACAGGATCTTGCAATTGAGAGGAGCAAGAACTGAGGATATTGGTCTTTGGAAAAGGACCATTCTAACATAAAGTGTAGTTGCTTTGGGGTGGATACAGATTAGCAAATCCCCAAATAGCCTTAGGTGCTAAATGGAAAAAATAAAATAGAATATCATGTTTTAGCCTCCTTACATGATTGTGGTTACATGAGGATGTTTATTTTTGAATTGTTTATTCAATATTGATTTACCTTTTTGGCAATATTAGTATTTTTGGCGATAATTACAAAACCTTGAAGGTAGGCATTGTGCACGGATTCATTTGGATGAAGCAGCGATACAGGTAATCTTGCTTAAAGCACCGAATGTTTAATTTCCGGTTCTGGGTCACACTGCGTGTTCCTAAATTGGTGGGGGATTAGAAATACTATAAATAGCATACACAAAAGTGTGGCTTCTGACTACAGAGTCGATAATAGGAGCCGATGCATGCTGAGCACTCCTCGTAAGTATATATTAGGAGAATTTGTTTTGGAATAAGCAATTGTAATTGAGCTGATATTGGCAAACGTTTACTGAATAGTTTTTATATGTATTCTACATACCTCATATGGTGTAGTTTTGATCGTTTGTTCGTCTTGAATGGAGGAATGACATTAGCAAGTTGGATAAACAATGTAGATAATGGATTTAAATATACTTTGTGAGTGAAAAACATATCTTATTATGTTTACAAGTAATGGAGAGGGGAGGTCCGGATCTGTAGGGTGCCATGATTCTGCATTGGTTTGGTCTTAATGGGGCTAAAAATGGGAAGTAAAATGAATGATAAAAATCATGTTATATAATAGAAAGTATAAGTTGTGTAGTTTTCAAGAAGAACATTTTCAGTGGGAAAATCTGGTAAGCATTAAATCATAGTATTTTATGCAAAATTTAGTATTGGGTCGTGAATGCTATGAATCTAGGATAACCAGATAATTTATGTTCTTCAAATGTAGAACCAATAGTGTGGTTGTATGCTGTTGGGCACACCTTGTTTACTGATCGAGACAGAGATTCAAAATACATGAATGAAATGGCTCAATATGCAAGATGTTCTTAATTATTCATTTGCAAATAAAAGGATGAGTGTCATATATAGGGGCGAGGAGGAGTTTAATTGCATTACAAAAAGATGAGCTTATAAGAATTAGTATATATGAAAAATAATTGGTGTTTTTGAAATGTGTTATTTAAAGAAAAGTGGTATTCATAAAGATTTGTACAAATAAAGAGGCTCCCTTTGAGATGTGTAGATATCAATGTAGCTCATTTTAAAACTTTAAAACAAGTTGGTTGGTAATAGGTCATATGCAGTGAAGGGAAAAGATGGAAATTTCATTCTTTTGCTATGTATGATTATTTTCTTGAAGATTTCAATTCAAATATAATGTTTGTTATTGTATTTGTTACAGCCTTCAAAAACAGGTTTTACTTTAAAACACGAGCTGTCCATTTGGTATTCATGATGAACCAAAGTGTAATAAACGGAAATAAAGAAACAAATTAAAGTAAAATGTTTTTGGGTTTGATTTGAATTATTCCTGTTGTATAATTACTTTATATTTACCTCCCTTTAAGACAAATTGAGTCCCACTGTATGAAATTGAGCTAATTGATGTGCAGTATGTGACGGCCTGTGCAAGTAATAGGTCCACAATTTCCACTTACTGGGAACTAAGCACCCCATTGTAGCAGTTGACCCTCTCAAGATAGCGAATCAGAGCAATCCAAGGCCTACTCAAGGGAGGAAGGCTAGTGATCAACATTTGTTGGCATGCAATAATGACAATCAATAAACTATTGTCCAGTCAGTGCCTTTTATTAGAAAAAGGAAAAGTACATTTATTACACACACTACTAAATGCTGCCAATTAATTTACAAATATATACATTAGGGAGAGTAAAAATACCATTGATGACATTCCGCAATCACCTTTGACCCCTAAAGCATCATACAAATATATAAGGTAAGTCTATTGGCTTGGTCAAAGGCTCAAGATCAATAATCCATGTTAAAAATATCATTATTTTGTGTGTAAATGCTATAATCAGTAATAACCATGCGCAAATGCACTTATTAATGTTAACAAAGCATATTCACCTTTACCAGTAATGACTGCCCACATTATGCTGTCAAAAAAGGATTTTGAAATGAGCATACAATTTGTCTCTGTGCTTTCAATCCATAAAAGTGCAATCCTAAACCTCAAACCCTAGAGAGTGCCATTTTCAGATCATAATAAAATGCAAACATAGATTCAAACCCGACAGGGTGCTGCACACCATGTACCTTCCTTATGTACCTTCAAGATGCATTCAATCCAACAAAGCCCCTAGAGAACATCTCACTCTAGCTGTAGAACAAAAGCTTCAGCCTTGAGTGTTGTTTAAAATGAAAGTAAATATTTTAGAAAGTCATAGATTTCTGCCACCTGCAAACATAGGGTCAGTTGTTAAGTTTGACTCCAGGGGTGACCCTGTAACTCCTTCAGCCTCTCGCAACACTTTTCAAGTTTGTTGGTGGTGCCCCAGCAGTCCTGGGGTCTCAAAAGAGGCAAGAAAAATATGCAAATTCAGAAGCTCCACAGGGCATTATGAACACTCCAGCCAGGAATGGTGAAAATGTAATTATCGGCCCTCCCACTGCTTTTTGGAGAGCCATGTTGCTTGTAACTGCCCTTGTGCCGTGATTTACTTTCTTGTAAGATGTTGCCCTGTCACACCAGAGACACCCCCAAAATAAGTGGCATGCTGGGGGTGGTAGGAGAAGTCCCAAGGACCCTGCTACCTCAGCTGGCTCCCTCGTATTCTGCCTTCTTCCTCGCCTGGCGCAGGAGCCAGCCTTTCCTCCATCTCCCAATCCCGCTCCATGCAGGTGGGAGGAAGTCTACTTTGGGTCCTTTGCCCCTCCTAGACATGGGCACGCAGACCAGAGGAGGCAATCTGGGGCAATTCTGGTGCTCAGGGCCCCGGGGGTTTGGTTTCTAGGGCCCCGTAATTCGCTTTGCATCAGCCCTAAAGCTGCAACAGTGAGGGGGCTCTATGTATGTATTCTCTCTGAGGTAAATAAATAAATCTTGCACCAACTGCCGGGTTCTACCTATGTCTCCTCTCTAAGGTAAATAAATAAATCTTGCACCAACTGCTGGGTGTAAGCCAAGAAACACGGCAGAGCCCAAGTGTCTCATTTTACTCCTTGTGGCAAGCTTTAGCCCCAGCAGCTTTAGCAGAATTTCTCACCTCCAAAGTGGTATTATCTACAGGGACTGGTTCTACTGGTTCCCTGTGCCAGTATTCTTCTGGTCATTCTTTTCTATTATGCAGTTTTTGTATAGCGCATGGCTACCTCAGGCCGTATTAAGGTATGCTGTGCATTTTCCTGGTTAGGGCTGGGCCATCCTTTCAAAAGGTGAACCCAGCGCTAACCAGGAAAATGTGCAACTTTATAGTGAATGCTCTTCCTCAGAGCAGCCACAAACTCGTACTGCCCTGGGGTCAGCACATCAAGTGAAATATGGAGCAGCTTTCAAGCATCCACTCAGTTTTCACTATGCAGGCAGCTACCCACCTGCACTTTTAAAAGGAATTAAAGATCCCTTTGCAGGCTGGTGCAGTGAGTAACTGCACCCAACTACAAGTGGATGTCTGGGGGGCCATGGGACCCTCTTTTCCCCCACCAGAGGGCTGCTATCGGGTTAGGATGGGGGGTTACTATTCTATCTCCAGTTCCACAAACATCAGCGCAAGGACATACAAATGGACAGAGGGTCAGAATTATTATCCAACTTCAGTATCGCTAACACTAGGAAAAGGACATATTATTGGGGAGTTAGATTTAATATTCTACCTGCGGTGCAGTAACATTGTGAAAAGTGCATATATTTGGGGGGGAGCAGATTTGCTATTGTAACTCTAGTGCTAAAAATATACGCAAAAATGGCATGGATTGCAAAAGAGATATAAAAAAGTGTGCAGTCTAGTTGTTTATTCAAATGTAAAAAGTAATGATGGATTGAGGTCAAGGTCACTTTAAAAGGAAAATGTAGATTGCATAACTCTATGGTCCTGTGGAAGGCAATCATCGAAACGCGTTGACTGTCCCTGTGTAAATATGCACTGATGGTGAAATCACAATAAAAAACCTGGAAATTCCAACCCTGCAGTGTCAAATGGTTGAGTCATTAATATACATATATGTATATATATATATATATTGATTCGGTCTGGCCCAAGGTCGGAGGCTTCCGGGTTCTCTCTGGCGGTGCACGCGAGGCGCAGCAGGACCCGCTGCGGAATAAAGAATTCAGTTTTTCCCGTAGGGAAGGTTTGTTCCTCGTGCACTCCCGTGTATGGAGTTCAAGCAAAATACCACCAGGTATTCATTCACCTGTGAGCAAGGTCTCCGTAGAGACCGAAACGCGTAAGGCTTTCTTTTGCTGGATGCTGTAATAAACGCTTTGGAAATTTGAATGAATACCTGGTGGTATTTTGCTTGAACTCCATACACGGGAGTGCACGAGGAACAAACCTTCCCTACGGGAAAAACTGAATTCCATATATATATATTACCTACTGGCGGTCGCCAGTAGGTAGTTATAGTTAGGACCACGTTTCCATAGGAAATCCGCAACATTCTATTTTGAATAACTTTGGCGCCGGTCGACGAATCCTCGCGAATTTCTCAAAATAGGTGGGGCGCTACGCTCCGCTCCTACCCTGAAAGTCTCGGGGGGATCCGTCAAGCGGGGGCTGAGATAAAAGGGGGGTCCCAAAACGCGTTTTTCCCATGCATTTTTCCATAGGACCTTTAGAACGAGCTACAGCCCGAACGGCTGAACAGAATTACTCAAAATTTGGCAGAGAGGTAGTCCCTAGGTCAAGGAAGTGCCTTTTGTAGGTTTGGTGTAAATCTGTTAAGTAGATTCTGAGAAAATAGCCTTTAAATCAATATATATATCTGAGCCCGCTTACGGTACGCTTACCGTACGCTTACGGTAAGCGTACGGTGGCGTGCGCGAGCGCGATTCTGATTGGCTCTTAGATCTTAGTAAACATTCGAATCGGCCGAAACCAGGAAGCGGCGGCCGCCATTTTGTGTATTTCACTCTGAAAAAAAAGAGTGAAAACAAGGAAAGGGGGCAATGAGGAGAGTTACAGACCCCCTAACAATTGTAAGGGGGTCAAAGAAGGACAGAAAAGTACAAAAAAACCATTTATTGATTTTAAAAAAAATCACGGGGTACGCGTACGGTAAGCTTACGGTAAGCGTACGGTAAAAAAAATAAAAATAAATAAATGAAAAGCAGATTTAAGAGTTTAGAAATTAGGGAGCTCTAAAAAGAGCTGTTGTGTTTATGGAGTCATTTTTTTAGTGGTACCTACAAGTAAGTACCGATGCAGAGTCTAAGGTTCAAGAGGAAGACTCTGTTCCCTTCATCATTGAAGTGCACACCATCTCCTCTATAAATGTCTTGCATGTCGTAACGCAAGTTGTTGTGGTAAATGGCACCCATACCATAGTCACGGAGGAAAGCAGAAACAGATTTGTTGACGTGCTTTCTTGCTTTGTCAATCTGTGGACAGAAATGATTGGACCAGTTCCATTTTTGCCTTTGGCATATGTTGGAAAACACAAAGGCAGTTTTAGGGAAAAGTGTAAACAGTTGTGCAAAGGTGTCCTTCATAAGCATTTCCAGACCTACCCCAGTCAAAGTGCCTAGGTCATTGCCACCACAGTGCACTATTATGAGGTCAGGGTGTTGGATTTGAATGAAGGATTTCACCAATGGCATCAATTGGTGCCACTTTAACCCTCTCTGACCAATCCATTTAATGTCTACATTTGGCAAAGCAAGGTCTCTCACCATATCTGTTTTCTCTGCAAACTTTTCACTCCAGAAGACATAGCTGTGCCCTACAATCCACACTGTGAACATCTTCAAAGGAGAACTGGATGCACTCAGGAGGTGTCTTTCAGTAGAATGGCAATATGAAAAGAAAGACAGTTTGGAAATGGAGGCATACATATTTTTTACAAAACAAAAAGAACTGATTGGCTGTTTCATACCATTCTAGAAAAAAAACTAGGCTGTATGTGAAAATTAATAGAAGCATGTTTTGTATTGGTACAAAAAAATGTGTAACCAAAGAACAGTACTATGGATTTGCTGTTAGGTTTGAAAAGTCAAGCACTCTTGCTCTGTGGAATTGAAACATTGTGTGTCGAACTTCTGACCTAACTGCACACAGCAGTGTTCCATGAGCTGTTGCTATGGTAGCAGGCAGAAGTCAAGTTGGGGGAAGGGTACTAGGCAGAAGTCAAGTTGGGGGCAGGGTACTTTTGGAAAAGGGTTGGTTTTCAACCAATAGAAATGTGTCATTACATTTGAAAAAAAGGGGGAAGCACTGAGATTTGAAACTTACATGTATATGTGTGGAAAAATAGAGGGAAAGTTTGCCATTATCTGGTTCTGCTGAGAGGAGAGAGGTGAACACAACAGAGATCCTGGCTCTGATAATCTGCTGTTTGAGTGTCACATTTCTTTCACAACTAACTAATTTTAAAGGTGAGTTTACAGTTTGAGAGGGGATGTATGTGGTAACTTAAGAAATGAATAATAGAAATGGGAATTGTTTTTGTTGTAGTTACACATGGTGGTTTCATAATGTGTCAGTCTGTAAAAGTGATTTTCACTTGGCCCGAAAAAAAAAGAGCAGTAAGTGTGCTTTCAAATTGGCAAAGAAATTTCGTTTTGGCACTAATGTGAAAACATGACTCTGTGTGCATAGAAGAATTATAGGCAGAGATTTATTGCGTCTTGCTCTGGTGATTTCACAGTTGCAGTAGATGGAAAGGGGGAGCGAATTTTTGGGGGAAGAAGCAGAGGCTTAGCACACACCCATGTGCTTGCCATGTATAGTCATGCACAGTAATTAGAAGCGAGTGGGGTTTTCAGGTTTAAGTCTGTAATGCAAATACATTCAGCATCACTAAGGCTGGTTGCCCCTGCTGGAGTGTAGGCAGTCACAGAGAATACACACGGTGGTGGTCTGAAAAAAAAACAGCTTGGACATGTGCATTTAAATAAAATTAAAAAAAAGGTTTCAGAATGTGTCAGTCTGTAAAAGTGATTTCAAATTGTAAAAAGAGATTTTCACTTGGCCCGAAAAAAAAAGAGCAGTAAGTGTGCTTTCAAATTGGCAAAGAAATTTCGTTTTGGCACTAATGTGAAAACATGACTCTGTGTGCATGGAAGAATTATAGGCAGAGATTTATTGCGTCTTGCTCTGGTGATTTCACAGTTGCAGTAGATGGAAAGGGGGAGCGAATTTTTGGGGGAAGAAGCAGAGGCTTAGCACACACCCATGTGCTTGCCATGTATAGTCATGCACAGTAATTAGAAGCGAGTGGGGTTTTCAGGTTTAAGTCTGTAATGCAAATACATTCAGCATCACTAAGGCTGGTTGCCCCTGCTGGAGTGTAGGCAGTCACAGAGAATACACACGGTGGTGGTCTGAAAAAAAAACAGCTTGGACATGTGCATTTAAATAAATTTAAAAAAAAGGTTTCAGAATGTGTCAGTCTGTAAAAGTGATTTCAAATTGTAAAAAGAGATTTTCACTTGGCCCGAAAAAAAAAGAGCAGTAAGTGTGCTTTCAAATTGGCAAAGAAATTTCGTTTTGGCACTAATGTGAAAACATGACTCTGTGTGCATAGAAGAATTATAGGCAGAGATTTATTGCGTCTTGCTCTGGTGATTTCACAGTTGCAGTAGATGGAAAAGAGGAGCGAATTTTTGAGGGAAGAAGCAGAGGCTTAGCACACACCCATGTGCTTGCCATGTATAGTCATGCACAGTAATTAGAAGCGAGTGGGGTTTTCAGGTTTAAGTCTGTAATGCAAATACATTCAGCATCACTAAGGCTGGTTGCCCCTGCTGGAGTGTAGGCAGTCACAGAGAATACACACGGTGGTGGTCTGAAAAAAAAACAGCTTGGACATGTGCATTTAAATAAATTTAAAAAAAAGGTTTCAGAATGTGTCAGTCTGTAAAAGTGATTTCAAATTGTAAAAAGAGATTTTCACTTGGCCCGAAAAAAAAAGAGCAGTAAGTGTGCTTTCAAATTGGCAAAGAAATTTCGTTTTGGCACTAATGTGAAAACATGACTCTGTGTGCATAGAAGAATTATAGGCAGAGATTTATTGCGTCTTGCTCTGGTGATTTCACAGTTGCAGTAGATGGAAAGGGGGAGCGAATTTTTGGGGGAAGAAGCAGAGGCTTAGCACACACCCATGTCCTTGCCGTGTATAGTCATGCACAGTATTTACAAGCCAGTGGGGTTTTCAGGTTTAAGTCTGTAATGCAAATACATTCAGCATCACTAAGGCTGGTTGCCCCTGCTGGAGTGTAGGCAGTCACAGAGAATACACACGGTGGTGGTCTGAAAAAAAAACAGCTTGGACATGTGCATTTAAATAAATTTAAAAAAAAGGTTTCAGAATGTGTCAGTCTGTAAAAGTGATTTCAAATTGTAAAAAGAGATTTTCACTTGGCCCGAAAAAAAAAGAGCAGTAAGTGTGCTTTCAAATTGGCAAAGAAATTTCGTTTTGGCACTAATGTGAAAACATGACTCTGTGTGCATAGAAGAATTATAGGCAGAGATTTATTGCGTCTTGCTCTGGTGATTTCACAGTTGCAGTAGATGGAAAAGAGGAGCGAATTTTTGGGGGAAGAAGCAGAGGCTTAGCACACACCCATGTGCTTGCCATGTATAGTCATGCACAGTAATTAGAAGCGAGTGGGGTTTTCAGGTTTAAGTCTGTAATGCAAATACATTCAGCATCACTAAGGCTGGTTGCCCCTGCTGGAGTGTAGGCAGTCACAGAGAATACACACGGTGGTGGTCTGAAAAAAAAACAGCTTGGACATGTGCATTTAAATAAATTTAAAAAAAAGGTTTCAGAATGTGTCAGTCTGTAAAAGTGATTTCAAATTGTAAAAAGAGATTTTCACTTGGCCCGAAAAAAAAAGAGCAGTAAGTGTGCTTTCAAATTGGCAAAGAAATTTCGTTTTGGCACTAATGTGAAAACATGACTCTGTGTGCATAGAAGAATTATAGGCAGAGATTTATTGCGTCTTGCTCTGGTGATTTCACAGTTGCAGTAGATGGAAAGGGGGAGCGAATTTTTGGGGGAAGAAGCAGAGGCTTAGCACACACCCATGTGCTTGCCATGTATAGTCATGCACAGTAATTAGAAGCGAGTGGGGTTTTCAGGTTTAAGTCTGTAATGCAAATACATTCAGCATCACTAAGGCTGGTTGCCCCTGCTGGAGTGTAGGCAGTCACAGAGAATACACACGGTGGTGGTCTGAAAAAAAAACAGCTTGGACATGTGCATTTAAATAAATTTAAAAAAAAGGTTTCAGAATGTGTCAGTCTGTAAAAGTGATTTCAAATTGTAAAAAGAGATTTTCACTTGGCCCGAAAAAAAAAGAGCAGTAAGTGTGCTTTCAAATTGGCAAAGAAATTTCGTTTTGGCACTAATGTGAAAACATGACTCTGTGTGCATAGAAGAATTATAGGCAGAGATTTATTGCGTCTTGCTCTGGTGATTTCACAGTTGCAGTAGATGGAAAAGAGGAGCGAATTTTTGGGGGAAGAAGCAGAGGCTTAGCACACACCCATGTGCTTGCCATGTATAGTCATGCACAGTAATTAGAAGCGAGTGGGGTTTTCAGGTTTAAGTCTGTAATGCAAATACATTCAGCATCACTAAGGCTGGTTGCCCCTGCTGGAGTGTAGGCAGTCACAGAGAATACACACGGTGGTGGTCTGAAAAAAAAACAGCTTGGACATGCGCATTTAAATAAATTTAAAAAAAAGGTTTCAGAATGTGTCAGTCTGTAAAAGTGATTTCAAATTGTAAAAAGAGATTTTCACTTGGCCCGAAAAAAAAAGAGCAGTAAGTGTGCTTTCAAATTGGCAAAGAAATTTCGTTTTGGCACTAATGTGAAAACATGACTCTGTGTGCATAGAAGAATTATAGGCAGAGATTTATTGCGTCTTGCTCTGGTGATTTCACAGTTGCAGTAGATGGAAAGGGGGAGCGAATTTTTGGGGGAAGAAGCAGAGGCTTAGCACACACCCATGTGCTTGCCATGTATAGTCATGCACAGTAATTAGAAGCGAGTGGGGTTTTCAGGTTTAAGTCTGTAATGCAAATACATTCAGCATCACTAAGGCTGGTTGCCCCTGCTGGAGTGTAGGCAGTCACAGAGAATACACATGGTGGTGGTCTGAAAAAACAGCTTGGTTTCATAATGTGACAGTTTGTAAAAGAGATTTTCACTTGCCCAAAAAAAAGAGCAGTTTGTGTGCATTCAAATTGGCAAAGAAATTTCGTTTTGTGACTATTGTGAAAAGAAATGTAGTAATATATTTAAATACAATAAAGGATTTTTTTTTTAGTTTTTTTCAGGTATTACTGAAGAACAGTGAACAAAATTTAAGATGCCTACAAAATCTCGAGTTCAAAAAACGCTAAAAAAAAAACTATATTTGAAGACAACTGGAGGACCAAAGTTAGTAGAAGATGCTGATGTTGGGAAAAAGAAAAAATCTTCTGGTAAGCAAAAAAAACAATTTCTAAACAAAATATTCAAAACAAAGAAAAATGTACAAAATGTCTGTTCTCGGAAAAATGTAACAAAACATAGAGAACAGCAAAAAAATGAGAATTTAGTTAATGCAAATATACCTTCTGCAATTGAAAAGTTTAACATAAACAGAAAAACAGCATTTAAAGAGATACGTAGAAAAATGTTTCAGAGAAGAGTTATGTCCAATTTGATAAAGGATATAAAGAAATATAAGCAAAAGGCTAAATATTACAAGAGAAAAAAAGAAATTGAAGCCATTGCAGCAAAAGCATTAGAATTAAAAAGGAAACTATTCATATTAATTTTGAATAGGATGCGTACATTAGATAAAATGGTTAATGTACTGAAATCACAAAGCAAAAGCAAAAGAGTAGTGAACAGAACAAACTTTTGTAAAGTGTTTTTAGGAAAGTGGATGCATAGTTCAAGTAGTGAACCTTTTTTTAATGAAGAGAGCTATTTTCAAAGTAATAGTTTGCTGCATGCAGTTGACACCAGAGGTCGTTCATACGAAGTAAAAAATGGTTGCATAATGGAGAAGGAGATAATGGTTCCAAGAGATGAGGTACAAGTGATGGCAGATGAGGCAATGGGGAGACGTCCTAAAGCCCCAGTGTACACTTGGAATTGTAGTAGTATTTGCACTGTGCGTCAGGAATCTATTGACAGATTTCGAGAGTTTCTAAGAGAATATAGTAAAAAAAGTGTAAAACAAAAGATTAAGGTGCTTCAAAGTCTGGATCCATGCAGAGTGAGAGAGAATACTGGTTTGCAGGGTCATTCTCTTGCTTGTCTATCTAGAAAAGTGTGCAATAGTGTTTTCCATCATTTTAGGATGCTGGCTGTTCATCATACTGAAATGAGAAAGTTTGTGAGACGGTTGTATTTTGCCAAAAGTCCAGCAATAAAGTTAAATGAATTGAATAGGGCTCTGTTCCGAGGAACGGTATCAGATGTAGAGAAGGTTGTTGATGAAATTCAGTTTTGTTACTTTGGTCCTGAACAAAACAGTGCAGAGAAGGACACAGTAAATGAGGCAGAAGTGGAAGAGAATGTAGAACCTTGTGTAAGTAAGACATTTAATGATCACATAACAAAATTTGCAATAATCTCTAATGAAAGACCAAATGTTACTTGTATTTGTTGCCGCAGAACTCATTATAGAAAACAAACTAGGAATGTTGATCTCTACAGAAAGAGTGAAAATGAAGATAATTATAAGTGGATGGATTTTGCCACATATATATTTCTTGAAAATTGTTTTGAATTGGGTGAAGATCAGCGTATTTGTAAATACTGCTACAACAAGTTAGAGGAAAATAGAATGCCGACCAGAGCTGTACATAATAATTTAGAATTGGATGCTATTCCTGCTGAACTTTCTGAATTAAATACATATGAGTCTATACTCATTCAATGTGTTCATCCGTTCCAGACCATAGTACGTATGGAGCCCAAAACTGGTAAATTACCTCCTTCAGATTTACTGAGAGGTTTAAAAGGTAGAGTGGTGTATTTGCCCTTGGATTTGAAAAAAAATATGGAAACTATTGATGCGGATACTTTGGAAACTGAACCATTAATTATTCTGGTTAATGGTGTACCTACAAAGAATAAGAAGATTTGGCAGGAGCTGGTAGATGTGCGGAAAGTACAAAGAGCAAATTTGTATTTGAAAAAAAATAACAAATGGTATGAATCAATTTATATAGAAGAAGAAGAAGAAGAAGAAGATTTACAAGGAGACACAGAAACACCAACTGGACAAATTGAAAAAGTGGACAAGTCAAAGGAAGAAGAAATTTATGAACATTTTAGCATACATTCTCTCCATTCGAAAGAAGTTATGGGAGACAATATTGATCTCTTTCAGATGAAGAAAGCAAAAGGAAATCCCGTGAGTGTATGGGAGGAGAGCTTGGAAGCTCGATGTTTTCCCCAGCTGTTTCCTAAAGGAAAAGGAGGACGATACGATGAACGTCCAGAACAGATTCCAGCTTCAGAGTATCGAACTACAAGACTATATGCTGAAGATCCCAGATTTCGACAAAGTATTCCTTATTTGTTCCATCTTTTATTTGAAAGCGACTTGTCTGCACTGTCTTATGCAGTAAATCACATTTTAAAAAGTGGAGTACATTTACAAAATGTGTCTGCTAAGGATTTTATGGAGAAAGTGCAGCACCGAGATGATCATTTGGAAACACAACTGATCAATCTGATGGCTTGTCAGCGTGGGACAAATGAATATTGGTACCGACGCCATGGTGAACTAAAATGCATGTTACGCAATTTAGGAACACCAACATGGTTCCTTACCCTAAGCTGTGCCGAGTACGCTTGGGATGATTTACTGGATTTTCTACGAGAGGCCAATTCAAACATTAAAAACATCGAATACAAGACAGCAGGAGAACTGTGCTCATTGGATCCGGTTAATGTTTGCAGATATTTCAATCATAGATTTGAGGCTATGATATCCTTCATCTGCAATAAAAAAAATCCACCCCTTGGAGAAGTAGTGGATTTCTTTTGGAGAAAAGAGTACCAGGCAAGAGGTGCTCCTCATATTCATATGCTGCTGTGGATCAAGGATGCCCCAAAGTTTGGAACAGATACTGATGAAGCAGTGTTATCTTACATTGAAGAATATGCAACATGTGCTATACCTAAAAGCACAGAAGAGAACAAGTTAAAGGAGCAAGTTCTACGTTTCCAAAGTCATCGGTGTGGAAAATACTGTCGACGGAAATACAAGAGCAAAGAAAAATACTACACTAAATGTCGATTTGGATTTCCTAGACCTGTTCTTACAAATGGAAGAGTCAACAGTTTTATGTCAGCTGTGAGACATACTATCACAAGAAAATCACCTAAGAATACCTACAACCTTAAAAGAAAAGAAGAATCAAAAAATATAAATGACTACAACCCAGTCATTTTATCCATGTGGAACGCTAACATGGATATACAGTATGTTGCTGACAATTCCATTGCTGTTGCTCGATATGTAACGTCTTACATTACGAAATCAGAAAAAACAGAATTGAAGGAAATGTGGGAAGAGATTTCTCACAGAAGACTGTCAGTAAGAAGCTGTACAGTTTCAGTTTGAAGATGTTATCGCATCGAGAAATTGGATCCTACGAATGTTCAGATAGGTTATCTTCTGCAAGTCTCTACTCGAAGTCAAGAAGAATAATTTGGGCAAGTTTAGGCCTTGCAGCAATGAGAAATCGGGTACTGAAATCTGTTGGAGAAATTGAATATTTGGCTGAGAATGACCCAGAAAGTACAGACATATTGAAAACAAACATGTTGGACACATATTATCCCAAGAGAAGTCATCATCTGGAGAACATGTGTCTCTATGAAGTGTTACAGAACTACATTTATTCACGGAAAGCTGCAGAAGACATCAACAGTGGAAAATATAAAGTTGTTGGTGAAGAAGGATGTTTGGTGAAGCAAACCAAAGGAAGTTTGATAAATCACCGGAAGCTGAGTTGCGACACTACCGACAAGAAAGAATTTTACTACTTGGCTCTTTTACAGTTGTTTAAACCATGGCGTACAGAGGATGAACTACTGGGAGAATTCCAGAGCTATGAAGATTCTTTTAATGCTTGCAAAGACAGCATACAATGCAGTACATTCTCAACTTATCTGCAAATGTTAAATGAAGAAATTGAACAGGAAACTACAATTGCAGCAGAAATAGCTAGAGACAGTTCTCAGGACAGCCAAAGTTCAGGAACACACAGTCAAGATCCCCTAGGACAACAAATCGTTGAAAATGAAGCATCAATAGCCATGAATGAAGTGGAAACGGCTATGAATCAAGCTCAAGAAGAATTTATAGACTTAGAAAATTTGGAAAGACAACTGAATCAAGAGCAGCAACAAATTTATGAAGAGATCAAAAACAAAATTGATCACGGATTTCTACATATCAAAAAAGAGTGCTCATGCACATCATTTCATCCAATCAGGATGTATGTAAGCGGACAAGCTGGCACTGGAAAAAGTTTCCTAATTAAAGTCATCAGAAGCTACCTAAAGCAAAAAACGGATTCTACTTTGTCTTGTGTGGTTACTGCTCCAACTGGGTTAGCAGCATATAACATAAAAGGAATCACCTTACATCGTTTGCTAATGTTACCAGTGGAGCATGAGAACAAAATACAATTCAACAAGCTAACTGGAGAAGCATCCTTGGAAGTTTCACGAGTATTGAAGAAGATGCAAGTTCTCATTATTGATGAGGTGAGCATGGTATCAAACTTAATGCTTGCCTTTGTGCATTTAAGAATGCAGCAAATTTTGAAGACAGACTATGACGTGTTATTTGGTGGAAAACACGTCATAGTTTTTGGGGATCTTTTGCAACTTACTCCAGTTAAAGGACAACCAGTGTTTAATACTGTGACACATGAAGACACGAAGAAGTCATTGGGAAGCATTGGAAATACAAATATTTGGTCCTTCTTTGAGTACAAGGAACTTACAACTAATATGAGGCAAGCAAACGATGAAGAATATGGAAGTATTCTGAAAGATATCAGGATTGGACTACTCACAGAAGTTGGGAAAAAAGCATTACAGAGTCGGCTGCTACATAATTTATTTCCAAAGGAAGAAATAGTTGCAGAGAAAATATACAAGAATATTGCAGAAAACAAAAGTGTCATCTGCTTAATGCCAACTCTACGTGAATGCTCAATATTTAATGAGGAGCTTTTGAAATTGGAAAAGGAAGACATCAGGAAATTGGAAGCAGTGGACAAAATTGAGGATGGAAGAATTACTGTCACAGTAACAGGCAAACTGAAAAATAAATTGGACTCACTAGAGAAGAACATCTCCAAAACAGCAGGATTAGAAAAAAATCTATATGTTTGCATGAACTGTAGAGTGTTTTTAAGGAGAAATTTGGATGTTGAGAAAGGCTTAGTGAATGGAGCGATGGGAAGAGTTGTGGGTTTTATTAATTATCAGAAAAAAGATGGAATTGAATGTTTAAAAATAAAATTTGATCAGATAGAGGAAGTTAAAGACATTTGTCGTTGTTCAGTTCGTTTCATGCTTGTGAAAGACTTATATGTACGTAGGAAGCAGTTTCCGTTTTCACTAGCATATGCTGTAACTATCCACAAGTCTCAAGGATTGACTGTAGATTGTGCATTTGTGAACATTGGTTCAACTGTGTTCAAAGAAGGTATGGCATATGTAGCTTTGTCACGAGTCAAAACATTATCAGGTTTATTCATGATAGACTTTGATGACTCAAAAGTTAGTGCTGATACAAACTGTGTAAAGGAGTATAATAGATTAAGAAGAAGCTATGCTCCTCATTTAGGTCAGTATCCTGTGTTGGAGAAACGTGTAGTTTCTCGTAAAAGGAGAAATGAGAATATCTGTAATGAAGATATAGAGAAGAGGAAAAAAAAGAGGAGTGATGTAATTGCAAACAAAAAGAAAAAGGACAATGAAGAACAGGTTGTAGGATGTCATTTTGAAAATAGCTCTGGTGTCAACTGCTACGCTAATGTAGTGCTGAATGTTGCATTTTATCTGGAAAGTTTGCAAGAGCAGATAATAGTAAATCAGGGAAAAAGATTCTGTTCAGAGCTCAGTCTCCTTTTTCAAAAGCTGAGTAAAGATAAAACTCAAATAGAAAGTGCTACTGATATTAGAAAACTTTTAGATGTATGTTCAGGACGAACACAGTTTTCTCAAAATGAACAGCAAGATGCACACGAATTTTTGATGTATTTTCTTCAGGTAGTGGAAGAAGAAGGAGTTCCCATTGACATTTTTTTTGGTCTCTCTTATAAATGGGAACATAGTTGTGATAATTGTTATAATATATGTGGCTCTATTGTTGATAATGAAAGGTTTATTTATTTGACATTGCCAGAGAGTAAAACAGTCACTTTTGCAAAATTAGTTAAAGATGCTAATCATAGCATGAAATGTGGTGAGTGTAATTCTGACATGTTATCAACATTAATTTTAAGGGAATACGGACAGTATGTAATTTTAATGATGCAACGATGTAGAGCTGATGGATCAAAATTGGATACTTTAATAAAGAAGTTTACAGGACAGCAATTATCAATTTCAGGAAAAACTTTTGTAACTGTTGCAATAATTTTCCATGATGGACCTACTGTTACTTCTGGACATTACACAGTTTATCTAAAATGTGAAAAAGGCTGGACACTGTGTAATGATTCCCAATTGATTTTCAAACAACGTTTGCCTTTTGATTTAGCAAATTCCTATCTAATCTTCCTGAAACCTAAATTTTAGAGAGATTTGGCAAGATCTGGACAAAATAATTTTACCATTTTACTGGATTACCATTGCAATTTTGTAGAAAAAAGATTTTTAAAATTATCATTTGGCCTAAAGGAAAGATAACCAATTGTAATGTGGACTTTTTTAATTTTTAATGCAATTTTGAAAAACCAATAATTTAGAGATAATCGGTAACTTCTGCACATTTTAAATTTTGGAATGCTATTGGACTGCCATTGGAAATTTTTTCAAAAATGATTTAAAAAATTACTATTTGGCCATGTGGAAAAGTAAGCAATTCTATTGTGGACTAAATAAATTATTCAAAAAATTTTCGTGAACCAAAATGTTACAGAGAATTGGTGAGATCTGGACAGATTAAACTTTAGAATTTTAATGGTTTTCCCTTGGAAATTTATTCCAGGAAAAAAAAAAAATACTATTTGGCCTAAAGGAAATAAAATCAGATGTATTTTGGAGTTATTTGAGATATAATTTTGTGATTATACTTCTGAAACAAACATATCAGACGGTATTTTAAAGAAAAAAGTATTGTTTTTAGATGATATTTTTTTAGAATAATATGCATTTCTGTAATGATAAGTTTAAGTGAGAAGAGATTCTGGGCTTTTTTAATACAATCTTTGAGATTGTTATTTTTTTTTGCCCGCTGTAAAATGATGAATGTAATTGCTTTCACAATTTATAGTGAAATGCAATATATTCTGAAAACAGCAAAAATAAGGCAAAAATATTTTTTGGTAAAAAATGTAAATATGTGTACTGTATTATAAAATGGTTTAAAAATATTAATACTTTTTTCTTTTTTTTCAGATCGATATAGAAAATTTTCGGAAACTACAACCATTTTAAAAACTATTTTTTAAAAAAACAAATGAATAAATATTTTTTTGAGTGAGTATGGTAAGTCAATAATAATAATTGTAGTCTCTCAAGGACCTTCTAATGTGATAAATGATTTTTAGTGTTTTTTTTAAAAACTAAAAAAAAAGGTACGCTTACCGTACGCGTACGGTAAAAAAAAATAAAAAAAAGTTTTTAAAAACATATGTAAAAAAAAGATGAAAGATAAGGTTGGCTCTTAAAAGAACCGTTGTGTTCATGCAGGGACAGAGGAAAGAAAGATTGGGAATATTAGACGGTACGACAAGTGTGCTGATCTATTTTACTGTTCACCAGGGAAACACTGGTCTCCCTATAAGTAATTAGATCGTGACAAGTGGCGCACCGTACTTCAACCCTCGCAAACCGAGGGTTAATTTCCAGAGGGCCAGCAAAAGGAGATTCTCCCCCCACAGATGAAGGGCTCACCTGACCTGCAGAAGAAGGAGTCTGCCCTGCAGGTGATGGTCCAGGCTGAGCTGCTGTGGATGTACTGGCTCGTCTTTCTGAAGAGTTACCTCCAAAAAGATGACCATGCGTCCTTCTGTGTACATCCTGGAGGTGTCTCTTCATGGTGTGATTCCCAAAGGAATACTTCCTGTTAGGATTACCTCTAGAAAGTACACGCTTACACAGCTTGCAAGTAACTAAGGGTGCATTCACCTTTTGCTGGCCTTCTGGAAAAGTAAAATAATCCCAAACATAAGAAGGCTTTACTTTCCTCGCTCTCTGCCTCAAGACAGTGCTGCTGGTGCTAGCCTCACTCTCAGAAGAGCTCTGCTGTTCTGCCATCGTATCCCAAAGACAAACCAGCTCCTTCTCCCAAGGGATCACAAGCAGAAATGAGGGGAATGGGTGTGGTGTAGGAGAGTTCTAGAACTGAAAGTAGTTTCAACCAATCAAAAGTTGTGTTTCATGATCACATGACCAACCGTACGCTTACGGTACGCTTACGGTACGCTTACGGCAAAAAGTACGCGTGCGCGTAAAAAAGACACGCGCTTGCGCGCATGCGCATAACAGTCACTCCCCGGCACTTCCGCGTAACGTGCGCGTGTTGCGTAAGCGCGCACGCGTCCCACGCGCAGTACGCGCGGCTACGCAAAGTACGTAACTATACGCAAGCAGCGTAGATAGATTACGGACGTTGCGTAAACCGTACGCTTACCGTGAGCTTACGGTACGCGTACTATAAAAAAAAAAAAAAAAAAAAAAAAAAATCTGGAAATAAATTTTACATGTTTATTTTAAAAAATATATATAAAAAAAATATTTAAGGATTTTAAAAATTTAAGCATAGTCTTTATAAAAGATAAGAAAATTAAATTAAAAATATGTTTGAAAAAAATGAAGAATAAAAAAAAAAAATAGCATTTAAAAAATCTTGCAAATTCACTGAAAAAACCATGGGTTTCACACACGTTATAGTTAGGAATTAGCATTTAAAAAACCTTGCAAATTCACTGAAAAAACCATGGGTTTCACACACGTTATAGTTAGGAATTAGCATTTAAAAAACCTTAGAAATTCACTGAAAAAACCATAGGTTTCACACACGTTATAGTTAGGAATTAGCATTTAAAAAACCTTAGAAATTCAGTGAAAAAACCATAGGTTTCACACATGTTATAGTTAGCTGGACATTTTACTCGTAAAAAACCAATGAAATTGCCCCGTTATAGTTAGTTCAGCTAACTATAACTCGCGCGCCCGCAATGCACTGCTGATGACGTCACATATTACATCACTCATGACATGGTCAGTGACATCACTCATGACATCACTGATGACATCTCAAATGACATCACTGATGACATCACTGATGACATCATCCTTGTGATAGAGTGGCAGACCTCCTCTCACCTTAATATAAGCTTTGATACACACATTCAAAAATAGAGACTAAAAATTTCAAAACAATGGACATACCAATACCAGTTACAACAACCTCTTCAGTAATTCTAAGATCCACATACACATCCACTCATTCACCAACAGTCCTATACAGTCACTCATACATGTACTCACTCATCATATGTACTCATACATCTATACATCCTGTTACACAATGCCACTCATCCATAGAGTTACTCACACACATAGTCACTCATGCTAATAAAGAATAAAACATACATTTACTTGCATATACAGTAATACACACACCACCATACTTACTTCTACGGAAACTTACACATACTTAGTCTTTTAAACAATCACTTATAGAAACACATACTTATTCATACAGGAACTCTTTCAATCTCTCCCTCTCACATATACTCACATATATACACCAATAGTCACATATACTAGTTTAAAACATATGTAGTTACTCCTGAAGACACTATTGAGACAGTCATTCACTCACTAACACACCCATACACACACTCATCCACCCATACAGTCCTGCACACATGCTGTCTTCAACACATACAAACAGTGAGTCACTCATTCATGCATCTATGCACTACGTAATACCCCCCACCGTACCATACAGACACTCAGAATGATACTCAAAAAAACAACTAATAACCTATATAGACACCCATGTAGCTACTCACCAACCCATGCAGCCACTTATACACAAAGTGAGAGATACACTTAATCAGTCAGTTACACAATCAATTTTTCAAAAACAAATCATCCATTTAGACACTTATATACCCATTTATTCTTCCATCGACCTTGAGATATACATATATAAAACATATTTAATTTTCAGAAAAACACACATTCACTGGATGATGTCATCAGTGATGTCATCAGTGATGTCATTTGAGATGTCATCAGTGATGTCATGAGTGATGTCACTGACCATGTCATGAGTGATGTAATATGTGACGTCATCAGCAGTGCATTGCGGGCGCGCGAGTTATAGTTAGCTGAACTAACTATAACGGGGCAATTTCATTGGTTTTTTACGAGTAAAATGTCCAGCTAACTATAACATGTGTGAAACCTATGGTTTTTTCACTGAATTTCTAAGGTTTTTTAAATGCTAATTCCTAACTATAACGTGTGTGAAACCTATGGTTTTTTCAGTGAATATATATATATATATATATATATATAAGTGTATATATATATATATGTGTATATATATTAACCCTGGGTGTAGTTTGCGTAGTAGCGCTACGCGTAGCTACGTGAAGTGCACTTCACACTAAGCAAGCTACGCATAGCTACGCGAACTGCGTAGTGCACTGTGCAAAATGCTGTTCGCACTGATTGCACAGTGCCGGATGCATGTCCGCACTGTGCAATCATTGCAAACCGCATCTTGCACAGTGCACAGTGCAAGCGGTTGTTTTTCTGCCGCTCGAGTAGATTTGTACTCGAGCGGCAGCTTTCTCAACGTGGGCTGGTAGTTTCTCATCGCGAACGGTCGCAAGTATACGTGAACACTCGCAATGAGAAACCTGACCTCCCCGCATTGAGAATCTCGCCGGCAGGTTTATTTTCGACCCTCCCGATCGGCAACTTGATGTTGCTGATAGCGAACGAGGAAAAATTCTCGCCGGGTTGGTATTTTGCTCGTTCACGTTCGCCAACTTGACGTTGAGGACCGCGAGCAAGCAAAAAATGCCCGCTACGCTACGCTACGTGTTTTTGCACTGTGCTACATGCAATTCGCATAGCGCGTAGTTGCGCAAACTACGCGAGCGTAGCGTAGTCCTACGCCCAGGGTTAATATATATATATAATATATATATTTTGGTGGTTAGATTTATTACTCAAACTGGAAAATGGGATACAGTCCAAAAATTGCTGGGGGGGTTATTGAACTAAGCTCAATCCTAGAAAAATTGAAGAAAGAGTATAAATGGGGAAGTCGGAATTACTATTCTAACTGCAGAAAAATGAAGACTTTGAGAGTGCATATTTTTGTGGGGAGGGGATTAGATTCATTATTCTAACTCCAGATCTGCTAACATTGGGAACAGTGAACATATTCTGATAGGTATTTGAGTTACTCTTCTAACTTCAGTCCTACAAAGATTGGGGCAAGACATGTAAGGGGAGCTTGGACATATTTAGTTTTGTACCTCAGGTGCTACAAACAATGGGAAGTACATATATATGGGAAGCAAGGGTCAGATTTACTAGACTAGTCAATTAAATTCAATTAAATCTTTATTTCGGTGTAAAAGACCATAAAAGGTTAACACAATAAAAATACAGTACAAAAATTTCGACAGTGCAAGAATTTCGACAATGCATCGTGTTAAGGATAGGAAACAATACTGCTAGACACACTGGACACTACATGGAATAATCAACCAATTTTGTGATGTTGGAAAGATATATCAAATGTTTTTGTAATTTTGCATGGTAGTAGTTAATAAAAACAGATATGAGGAATAAGCATATCAGGTCATTAAAAAAATTCAACTGTACAGCTAAATAAATACCTCTAAAATAATATATAAAATAAAAACAACAATTGCTTCATTAATAAATACTAAGAATAGTCTATAAATCATTATACATTTCATTATATAATAATAAAGTGCACGTGCCAAGTTCATTATACTATTAATTCTTGTCAACCTAGAGTTTCAGGCCTTCCCTTTTCCTTACCAAGCTTACGCCAGACCAATACCTGCTAATACTAAAAACCACTGTTTGCGTGGTATCAGAACGTAATAATCTTTTTGCTTCATGGCAGGATCTACTACCAAGAAAACGACAAATGGGTTTCATCCATTTCTTCCTACATTGCAAATAGGCTGGGCGAAAGAACAGTAGGTGTGTTTCGTTCTCTATTGCACCTAAATCACATAGTACGCATCTGCTCTCCTCTGTTTCACCAGGCGCCCATTTCATAGTATTTACCTTTATTTGTACGACACCATAGCGGTATTTAAGGTATAAAGATTTAACTGTGGCTGTATCTCGTCCAGAAAGGACTCGAACTTCCAAACTGTTTTTATTTGAAGGGACCGCGATGTCAATGATCCCACATTAGAAGAATGGGACGAAAAACCATGTATAAAAGACCAATAGGTCATTTTTAGAAGCTTTTTTGAGGTTGTGGTCAAGCCAGAGGGCTCCTCCCAAAAATGCTTAAGTCCCAATTTAAAAAAACAGTCGTGTATATGCTTTAGCCAAGTCAAACCTATACCTTTATTAAGTTCTCGAATTTCCTCAAGCCCCTCTCTATAATGAATAAGCTCCTCCGTGCAACACAGGCGAACCCAAAATAACAATGGTCTTAGGTTAGCCTGGTTGTCCACACAGTGAAAATTTAAATCCATCAGAACAGGGGTCAGTGGTGTGCGTGTCGGAAGGCTTAGGACTTTCCTGAGAAACTTGTTTTCACCCACCTTGAATGTATCATTCGTCAGGGGACCCCACACCTCCACCCCATACAATGAAGCCGATTGCGCCTTGTATTTGTATACTTCGAGAGAGGGTGAGACTGCTTTGGATAAACTACTTTCTATTTTTCTGATTAATGGGAAAGTGTTTTGGAGTAGTATAGTTTTGCTTTTTTCTAGCTGTGATCTCCAAGACATTTTTGAATCCAAAGTAATACCTAGGTAGTTAAAATCATGTACATACTCGATCTTCTGGTTGTTCACGGTTACATTTTTCCTGAAGGTTTTATGTGGGTTAACTGCCATATATTTAGTTTTGCTAGAGTTTGTTTCTAGCCCCTTAGCTTTGCAGTATACCCCAAATAGATTTATTAAATTTTGCAAACCTTTCGGAGTTTGGGAGATTAAAATCGTATCGTCAGCAAAGAGGAGTGCTGGTACAGGCGCCCCCCCTAGCTTGGGAGAATAATGATCGCAACCCAGAAGGTATTCAGGGATGTCATTGACATATAGTGAAAATAAAGTGGGAGCTAAAACGCACCCCTGTCTTACACCCCTGTTAACCCTAATCGGTTCAGTTATTTCACCTAGTGGACCCCATCTGACCCTTGCCCAATTGTCTTCATGTAGTCTTATTATCTGTAGAAGAATTTCCCCCGGAACCCCCTGATTTTTTAAAGACTTCCAAAGGAGGTTTCTGGGGATAAGGTCGAACGCTGCCTTTAAGTCCACAAAGGCGATATACAAATGGCCCTTCCTAAATATTGTATATTTCCAGGCTATACAAAGAAATCTGAAAACCTGGTCAGTCGTGCTAGTCTTTGATCTAAAACCTGCCTGATATTGTGATAAAATATTATATTCCTCAATCCAATTCGTCAGTTTATTTAAAATTTGCCTAGCATATATCTTCTGTAAAACATCAATGAGACTAATTGGTCGATAGTGTGAGGGGTTGTGGTGATCGCCCTTCTTGAAAATAGTTGTAATCTCTGCCCCTTTCCAAGTTTCTAGTCGGGGTGCGCCCGAGGCAACCGAGATGCACAACAGATTAATGTAAGGGCCCCAAACACCTTTATCATGCTTCCATAAGTCTCCAGGTGTTTTGTCATGGCCAGGAGCCTTTCCTGGCTTTACTGTGTCTATAGCTGCCATTGTTTCCATCAAACTAAAAAATAATGGGGCTACAATTGGGGTAATTTCATAATCTAACGGGCAATAGTCAATGTCATTTGAGGAAGAGGAATAAAGACTGGAGAAGTGTTTTACCCAAGTATTTGCATCTAGGAAGAGGTCTTTACTACTTCTTCCTTTCTTATTGCCCTTTGATACCAAACGCCAAAAACCAGTTTGGTCTTTTTTTCTTTGGCTGCTACAAGTAATTCCACCCAAATGTTATCCTCCCATTCTTTTCTGGTAGAGGCTAGTAGTTGCTTATATTCAGACATTTTTTCCCTTAAGGCCACTATATTTTTGAAGCCGAAATAAGCTTATTTTTTACAGTACGGTATTCTTTGTTGTAGCACGGGCTTTTCAACTCCGCAGCAGCTGTAATCTCATTTTTAGATTTCTTCAGGATTTTACTCAATATGGGTATCAAGTCTTTGACTAGTTTGCAATGAATTTCCACAACTGGAATTTCTAAAGCAGGTCGGTCTACATTCGGGGAGACCCTGTGTGCAAAAATATCATAGATCTGCTTGATTGCCGCTGCATATCCCCCTATCGAGGGCCATTTTAAATCTCTCCGATTATTACTTAAGAGTGGGGCTATGTTGTCGCTATAACGTTCTCTGGGCCTTGAGGTAACCAGCTGAAAAAGATGTACCGCCAATGTCAAGAGTAATGGGTAATGGTCACTCTCAATTCTGTCATCGACTACTAAGTCGAGGGCCATCGACCACAGCTCAATCAAAACTAATATATCATCTATGTGTCTCTTTAGATTACTTCTAGTAAATGTGGGGGCTTTTGGACTATTGGAGGGCAAATGGCCATTACAGGCTCGTAAGCAGTACCCCGAGACGAGTCTCAGCAGCTGTGCAACTGCTATTGTACAGGGCACTACCGGGGTGCTATCCAAAGGTGGGATATTATTAGCCAGATCTTCTTCCTCAAAGATATTTTCTAGTCCAACCGTAGGTTCATATTTACGGTTGAAATCGCCCACCAAGATTATCAGGGCCCTTGAGTCAATCGAGCTTAGGAGATTGTCTAACTGCTCAATGACCTTCGATTACTTGCTTGTTGGATATGGCCTAGAGTGGATATTTAGTATGTAAACTTCCCTTTTGTCAGGTGAGAAGAATTTTACACCCAAGATATTCCTGCGAGCAAGTTTCAACCAGTTTGACATCAATGCCTAGAGTCACCTTTACCCAGATAGATAGGCCTCCTGAGGGCCTCCCTCTAACTGAGGGGATAGCATCCTTACTAAAGGTTTTGTAGCCTACTTTATAAGGAGGTTCTAACGCCCAAGTTTCTTGAAACAAAATAATGTCACTCTGCCCAATATATTCCTGCCACACAACATCTTCTATGTTCCTTTTAAGCCCTGCAATATTCCAGGAGATCAGTTTTATCTCTCCTTGACAGCCCACCTCACTTTGTTCATTACGCCCATCTTCTGTACCAAACTTATAATTAATGTGGTGATTTCCGATGTCCCCTCTATTCCTCTTAGGTGAATTAGCTGGCTCATTATTCAACTTAGTGGCCTTAGCCAGAACAAACCCCTTCTTGTCCGCCATATGTGGCCTCTGCTGGTCATTATTACCTTGTACTCTAGCTCTCTCTACATCAACTTGAGCCCTACTCGTTGGTAGCTTATTTTCATTTTCAGATATCTTAAATATGGGAGCTTGTATGCCAACTACCGATGATCCTGATACTTGGGGTGTAAATAATTGTCAGTCTTGGGCATCCAAATCTGAAAGTGCATGGTATCTATCGATTTATCGATGGCACAAGGAATAACCTAGTGTTTGACTGCCATGGCTGCGGTCTATAGAAAAAACCCAACGGGAGTGTACAAATGTTAGTATTCGTCAAGTGAGTTGTCTCAATTTTATTCAAAATATGGCGGACCAGCTGAGGCCTACGAAAATTAACCACAATGCAATCTCCATTTATATTATTGATGGATTGTCCTATCCAGCCTACCCTGCGGACCATTAATATCTCCTTAGTATCTTCTAATTGGAAACTTTTGTGTTTAGCTAACCAATCTATGGTTTTGTTCAGTAGGTCTTCCCAGCTTTCTCTCTTGTTTACTCTAAGTGCGGGGACACCAGCTAGTATTAATGTATATGGGCATGAAGCAGGGGGCAGGTTTAGGATATCCAAATTGGCCTTTGGTTGATCATTAGTTGAAGTTTTGCTAGGATTCAGGGTAGGAGTAGGGGTCAGGGTATCTAGCCCTCTGTCTCCGTTGAGGCGTACTGTACAATTGCTCTGTGTGCCTAAAGGTTTAGGGCCAATTAATACCTCCTGGGGCCTATCTCCCGTGCTAACATGCATGGGTTTAGTGAAGATACCATCCGGAACTTCCCTATCGTGGTGTATAATTCTATCCGCCCTCTAATAATTTCCCCTGCTTAGCTCATCTATTATTCTGCCCTCCTTATTATGGCCTAAGTTTTTTATTGCTTTTTCTAAAAGATTAAATTTATCCCAAAGCTGTGTAAAGCCCTTATTAAAAAAAGTCTTGGACATCATTAACCATTACACCAGTAATTACACCGTTATTGGCAGCGTCAGTTCCTGTTGCAACTTCCTTGGTGTTGCTGCAGCTAGAATCAAAGAACGCATGGATCATATCTGTTTGTGTGCCAACGGAAATGCTTTTAGATTGATGTGTAGTTATGTCATGTTCTATATTTTAGCCACCCATTGCTTAGAGGCCCATCGTAAGTTTAGATTTCTTTGTAGGTGCCCCCCGTTTTCTTTTTGCAGGCAAAACTTCGGTTTTTCGTACTGTCACATTTTTCAATACCCTAGTCCTAGTGACTCTGCCCGCAGCCACCTTTGGCGTGGTTTCCAGGGTTGAAACAATGAGAGGAGCACAGGACAGGGATGAGGTATTAGTGGGGGAATTAGTAGTCAGGCCGTCGTCCACACTGACTCCTATGCCAACTACCTGAGTGTCCACTAGATGGTTGTCTTGTTGGGTTGATGGATCCAGAGAGAGATGTCGCTCAGTTAATTCAATCTCATGGATCAGTAATGATTTTGCCCTTACCAAGACAGCGTCTAGTGTCCCCACCACACCCTTGCGTTTCTCCATTTTAAAATAAGTCTCAGTAGGTCTCAGTTGATAATACAAACAGCAGGCAACAAAACAGGAAAAAAGCAACAATGTGTAAGGTACCCACAATAAACAGTATCTTCATTTGGCAGCAATTTTCCAATCTGTGGCTCTCAAAGGCAAGATGTTAGGAGTTTGCCCAGCCCAGCCTCTTACGGGCTATGATGGGAGCGGATGGGCCCGCCCTTGGCCCGGGAGCTGGAGGCAGGCTTTATGCGCTGGCTGGCGCGATTCTGATGCGGCTCCGGCCGCGGTTCCCCCTGGGCCATGGAGTCCTGAGGGGCAGCAGGCAGCAGCAGGCAGGCAGGGTCCAGAAAATAAGTTAAGCGCTCCCGTGCAGCAGGAGCTATAGGCAAGCTTTATACGCCGGCTGGCGAGAATCTGACGCGGCTCAGGCCGCGGTTCCCCCTGGGCCGTGGAGTCCTGAGGTGCCGCAGGCAGCAGCAGGCAAGCATGGTCCAGAAAATAAGTTAAACGCTCCCGCGCAGCGGGAGCTGGAGGCAGGCTTTATGCACCGGCTGGCGTGATTCTGACGCGGCTCCGGCCGCGCTTCCCCCTGGGCCGTGGAGTCCTGAGGTGTAGCAGGCAGCAGCAGGCAGGCAAGGTCCAGAAAATAAGTTAAACACTCCCTGCTTATTTTTGTGGGGAGGGGATTAGATTCATTATTCTAACTCCAGCTCTGCTAACATTGGGAACAGTGAAAATACTCTGATAGGTATTTGAGTTACTCTTCTAACTTCAGTCCTACAAAGATTGAGGCAAGACATGTAAGGGGAGATGGGACATATTTAGTTTTGTACCTCAGGTGCTACAAAACAATGGGAAGTACATGTATATGGGAAGCAAGGGTCAGATTTACTAGACTAGTCAATCCCCGGGAGCATTGGAGAAAGGGCATATAATTGAGGAGGCAGACTTACTATTCTAAATCCATTCCTGTAAACATTGGGGAAATTCATATATTTGAGGGCAGGTACATCAGATTTTTATTCTAAACCTAGTCCTGCAAGCATTGGATAAAGTGCATGTACAATGGGGTGGGCACTTATATTTACTATTCTAACTCCTATCCACTCAATGTTAGGGAAAGTACATTTAATTGAAGGGTTCTACATTGCAATCCAGCACACACTATCAATGGGGAAAAGGCACATATTTAGGGTGGAGCATTTGACATTTACTTTTTTAACTCTTATGCTACAAACATTGTTTAAAGTGGGTGCATATATTCTATTTTAACTTCAGTCCAACTAACACTGTGGAATTGCATATATCCCTGCAGGTGAGTGGGTCAGAATTACAATTTGAAGTGCAGCAAACAATGAAGAAAGACCATATAGCTGTGGGTGACAAAATTAATACTGTAACTCTAAACACATTTCAGGTAATAAATATGCATGTTTATTTTAAAAATATTAAAGATAAAAAAGGAAACCTATATATTTTTAAATATTATATACTGTAAAATGCTTTAAATAAATGTAAAAGTAGTATTCAAACAATTATTATGGTTCATATGATTATAAATTATTTTATACTTTAGAAAACTAAAATAGTATAGGAAAATAAATTTAAATCATTCTTAATCTAAAAAATGTTTTTTTCAATGGAACACATAAATGTATATGAAACTTGAAGTCGTGGTTGTAGTTCCTAATTAAAAATCAACTAAATAATATATAGCAATGAAAATCTACTTGATAAATCAATGAATAATCTTCTTTATAATAATGTATACAACAAAATCACATAAAACCCATTCTTTTAAATATAGTAAATTACATGGAATGCACCCCAATATGTTTTCGACTTTTATTTAAAATCATTCCTATTTATTGAATTAAGTAACATGAATGTATATCAAAAAAAGCATTTTTAAAAATACTTTAAAAAAATGAGTACATCTCTAAAAAACACTACCACCCTCAAATTCCGATAAACCACATGAGTCTTAAAAAAATGTGAAAATTGATAACAATGGAAAAAGAATTAATCATATAAAATGAATAATAAAAATTAAACTAATTATTATAAATATTTAAAAATGATACTCATAAATATTCTAAAGAACACACCACTCATCGCGTTCTCCCATAAATGCCAGAATGACAATAACATAATATTTATAAAACATTATAATGCTGCAAACCAATAATTTCCTATATATTTCTATTCTAAATTATAATACCAATAAATCCATTAAGTACGACATTAAAACAATATCAAATAACATTTCATTACAATAAACAATATTATAAAATTAATTTTACTGTAAAAAATATACTTACCTGTTACGAAGTAGGAGACACCGGTGCAGGTAAGTGAACTCTTTATTATCACCTCCACAGTTTCACAACCAGCAGCTGGGGGGTGGTCCCAGGTAGAAATTTTGGCCGCCTTGTTAAGGGATCAGTGTGAGAACTGCATTATGCAAAATCTCACCAAAGAAGCTAAAGGAACTGTAACAGCCCACTCTGACTCCCCATGCCTGGGTCAAAGGGTGAAAAAACAGGTTGGCTAGGCTGCTGCTCGGGCAATTCGCGCGGCGGCTCTGAGAAAATATCTTTACTTGAATACCGAATCTGCTGAGATGGTAAACTCTGAGGCTGCTTAACAAGACCATCTTCGAGGCACTTCTGTGGACCTTGATTCAAGCGTTAGTCCTTTCTCCATTGCCTCTCCTAGGGCAGGTACTTCCAGCTCATCAGATCTGACCAAGCCAAAGACACTGTCGCTGGTCAATTCAACTGGGGTAATGAAGAAACTCAAAAAATGTCCTTTATTCTTCAAAGCCAAACCCGGTTTGCCATCTGCAGAACTGGAGGTGGCAGGAAATGTGCCCCCTCTAATTGACAACCCTGTGGATTTGTGTAAAGATGGGAGTCTTAGAGATCCTTCAGATGGCTGTCACTCTCCATCACCATCCCCTTCTCTGCTTGTGCCTTCTTCAGGCGGGAGTTCATCTGACCTATCCACTTCTGCGGAAACTGTCCTGACCATCCCAGTAGAGTCTATATCCTCTGACCCACTGGCTCTGCAGCCTGAAGTTAGGCCAGAATCGTCTCAGGACAACTCCTCCCAGCCTACCAGATCCTTCTCCATGCAATGGGATGCCAAGAGCCTCCTTAAATTGATTCTAGAGGAGATTTGAGAGCTCATAACCTCCCAATCCGCTGAAATCGCTGTAATCCACGTTTGTTTAACCAAAATTGAAGAAAGCATGGCTCAGGTCCTGGCATGGATTCTTGAGGCAGGACTAGGATCTCGCAATTGGAGGACCAAGTTTCAACTATGAATAATAAAGTTGCCGCCTTTCAGAGCCAGAGAACAGCATTGGAGTATAAACTGGAGTTCGAGAATCACTCCCAATCCTCCAGTTGTTCCTTGTCATGTTCCTCGAATGTCGGAAACATTTAAATTCTAAGGCCCCGGGGTATCTTCTCATTTTCTATATATTTTTCCAGGGTGGTACTGTCCCACCATCTGGACATTTCATGTTTCTTCAATTTTTCTAGTTTTTGAAACTTTACTTTCAGACCCTCTATTTTTGGAGCATTTCCATTTGTGCCCACTGGTTTAGAACCAGTGGCAAATAGGTCCTGGTCTAATTCCTGCCATCTGTCTTTAAAGCCAGGCATGGTTCAATTCTAATAAGATTATAGAAATTCAACCTATATAAAAAGATTTAAATGCGGAGACGGTTAGTGCTAATGAAGGGTAAGGAATACAAAAACAATTAGAAATGACAGTGGGACCTTCTTGCTGCCAGCACCTAACCTAATATCTCTCCAACAGTATTATCCCTTCTGTACCTGTAAGGGTCCGTGTGCACACCAAATAGCACCCACCGTCACAGTGCTTTTTCCCTCAGGAACCCAACAGTTTGATCCAAAAGCACAGGCGCACCACACAACAAAATTGGATCAGTAAGAACAATCATAAAGTCCATATCCAATAAAAAGAGAAAAGGGATTCCTCAGTTTTTTCTCTTTATTCCATATTCATTTTGCGTAGAAAAAATAGAGTCCAGTTCAAACATAAAGTACAGCTGACGCGTTTTGTCCTAATACAGGACTTCTTCAGGGCACTGGATAATAGTGGAGTCAAAAGCCTCCATGGGCTGAAGAGGACATAGAAAAACTCTGTTCTTTAGGCTGTTTCCCATCCGGCAAAATTGTATATCAAGACTGTAAGAGCCGTCTGTATAAGAGCCACAACTGGTCAATATTTACAAAGCACGACCCACAAATCTGGAGTCTAATAATTGCGACAGTGTATTTGCAATGAGGTTCAGATTAAACCTATAGGGAATGGTTTTCAGAGAGTCACATGGGGGTCTAGGGATAGGCTGGATAACACCATTTAATGAGAAAAGACTTGAGAGATGGAAAACACCACTGGATCTATAATATCTCCAAAAGGACGAAACATCCCATCACTAAACAACTCCTCGCTGATAGCCAATGTAGGCAGGAACACAACAGTTGCAATGTGATAGTTGCAATCACCGGAAAGCACTTGGATACGTCGCAGCAAGGGAAAGACCTTGAGCAGGCTCCAATCTCCGCATACTAGGTATTCCAGAGGGCCTCAAAGGTCAGCCTACTCTACAATGGGTTGATTCGTTTAATTAAAAAAAAATCCTCCCAGAGTTTAATGGTGATCTCAGTCTTAAGCGAGCACATCGGGTGCCAGCACATCTTCCTCCAAATGCTAAATTCCCACAAACTATTTTGGTTAATTTTGGTGATTTCAGGGTTAAGGAACACATTTTAACCAAGGCCATTAAACAGCGACAGTTTACCTCGACAGAGGTTCCACTTTGAAATATCTTCCCGGACATGTCGGCTTCCGCAGCTAAAAGGCGGAAAGAGTTTGAAAAAATGTTACATCTGTTCAAGGAACAGGGGGCGCAGGCAATGATTGCCCAACAGAGCAAGTTAAAAGTGCTAGATTTTAAAGGCAGATTTCACGTATTTTGTAATGTCGATGGATAAATCCTAATGGCCTGTGGACTTCATAGTGTCAATATAATGTTATAGTGCTAATGCTAAGAGTTTACAAATGTTTCAAAATGTTTTCAAAAAGGTTTTCAATCATTTGCTCTGGTCTCTTATCCTGGTGCTCGTCATTCTTCTAGTATATCCACTTAGGCAGTTTGTCATCTATTGCCTTCTGATTTTTCTATTTTTCTTTTTTGCTTTCTTTGCTCTTGTTTGTTTTCTTCTTTTTGGAAGCAGTGGGGGTAGGTAGTTCGGTAGCACTTGTCAGCAAGTCATAGTGCCAGTTAACGGGGGGATAGCCGGTCAGGTGTGAACATGGACTGCTCGTGGTGGATATGGGAGGAGGGGGGGGGTCACGGGGGTGGAAAAGGGAGCGTGGGGAAAAACTAAATCCATTTTTTAAATCCAGATGCATCCATTTATCATTAATACACACATTGATGGGGCCATTGTCTGATGTCGGAGTTTTCCAGCACATTTCCATGTCATTAGGCGGTTCGGACACTATCTTGCTTTCTGCAAATGGATAAAAAGGAAATTTAAAAAGTGGTCTCTTTTAATGTCAATGGCCTCAACAATAAGCAGAAAATGCGGGCATGGAGGCATGGATCAAGACAGAAAATCTGGCGGCTATTCTCATACAAGAGACTCACATACCAACTGGGAAACTGGCAAACTTCCCAATGTTTAGGTCCTGGGCAGCTTATAGGGGTTTTTCCTCCTCTTCGGCATCTCATCGGGGTACGGCAATTTTGAAATTGGAGTGGAAGGAACTCTAAAAGTTTTACAAAATTATGGCTTGACTTTGGACATAATTGATCCATGGAGAGCAATATTTCCAACTAAGATCGCCTATACTTGTTTCTCAGGTAGATTTCGCACCTCTTCACGCATTGACTTTTTTCCTATTTCTAGGAGACTGGCTTTCAGCCAGCAGAGAATCCTTCAGAATGGATTCTCGGATCATGCGATGGTCATTCTTGAGTTAGAACTAAGTAAATATATAATAACTTCTAAAAGATGGATGTTAAATCGGCAATACCTATTAGAAGAGAACTTGGTGCTTTTTATTAAAACTGAGATTGACGAGTTTCTTGAGCGAAATCATGGCACAGCAGCTCCGCATGTAGTCTGGGACTCGCTCAAAGCTTTTATACGGGGGTTAGCCATAGGAAAAGATGGGGGAGCGGAGATGGAACAGTGCTGAGCTAGGACTGCTCGGTTGCTCACGCCGGACTGCTCACGCTGGACGCGTAACGCTCGGCTGGCTGCCCTGCACAATCGCTCGTGATGCCAGAACGCTGCGCTTTTGGCTTTCTCGCGGTTTTTGGCTCCACAACGCTTCTATCAAGCCCGTTACTCTTGGAAAAGAGACTCCTGCTGGGGACCTCATCTTGTCTGTCGTGCAGCCGGCTTTCCCTTACCCGGTGTAAGAGGCAGGCTAGGAAAGCACTTGTTGTGCTAATTACAGCTGGAGATTTGACCGGGAGCTCTTCTGCCTTCACGACCTCTGCTGTTGCTGCCGGAGCTGACACCCAAGACCCCCTGACCGCTCTTCAAGGAGACCCCTGCGAGGCAGATTCACTGAAACCCAGCATGAATACACGTGGGGGTCGGAGAGGCTCCAAACAAAAGACTTCTGCTTTTACACTGGACCCTAAAGATGTAAAGGCTTCAAAAGATGCCGCTGTCACTGCTACCGAGGGAGCTACAAAACCAAAAAACGAGGTCAGTGGGGATAAGAAACTGCAGGGAAAACAGGGTGGCAAAATAGGGGGGGCGCTATCTCTCGAGACAAAAATGCTGAGACCTCCTCCCCCCCCCCTGCTAAGATTTTTTTGGGACTTAAAAAAACCATTTTAACCCCCAACACGAAACCTCTATCCTCCCTTGCCACCCTGCTGGCAGATAACGTAGAGCCTGGGACACCCCAAACAGGGAATAAAGCCGACCCCGCTGCCCTAATTACTTTGCTTGAAAACGACTTGACAGCAACTAAGGAGTCCCCAGCGATTCAGGATGGGCTCTTTCCTGTTCAAGCGCCGTCACTACCTCTCATAGACAATAGTCTCTCTTTGTCGCAGCCCTTTCAAAAGTCAGAGGAACCCGGAAACATACTTAACAAAGACAACCCGGAGGTCTCCCGGCCTATTTCTGACCCTAACCTCGGAGCAGGGGTCTACAAGGTAGTCCAAAACTTGTCGGTACCCCCTGGCTCCCAGACACCTTGGACTCCTGAAGCTGGGGTTGAAGATTTCTACTCTGTATCAGACAGTACTCCAAACTCCTCTAATAATGAAGACGTCTCTGGAGAAGCCAGCGAAGAGGACAGTGAGACCCCACTCCAAACCACAGGCACAGTGCAGCGCCAGAAAAAACCCGCCAGCAAAAATAGGCGTCGTAGTCATCTAAAATGGGACTACTCTGACTCTCAAGTATCATATCCCCTAGATGAAGATGATCTAAATCCTAATCAGTGGGGCAGCTCTAAGAGCCTACATGATGAAACGGCCGAACCCTCTTTAGCTTCTATCCTTGCTTCCATTAAGGAGTTCCATGAAGAAGTTCGGGCAGACAATCGAATCGCCAAGAATGCTGCCAAAAAACTGCAGGGAGGGCTGAGGCGTCTGAGCAAAACCTGTGTAGACATTAGCGAGCGGGTCTCCATGGCAGAAACACGAATTGATCATCTGGAAACTGATGTGGTAATCACCAAAGAACAGGGAGCCTCTAATACCGCCTGCTTGATAGACCTGATGACAAAGGTGGAGGACCAGGAAAATCGTCAGCGTCGGAAACAATCTCCGCCTTCTTGGAATTCCGGAGGGGAAGGAGGGGGATGACCCCCGGCGCTTTATAGTCCAACTATTAAAAGACTCCTTTCCAGATCATACAGGTTGGGATTGGGACTACGAAGTACAAAGGGCACACCTATTCCCCTTCTATCAAAAGCGACAACATAGCAGTGCTAACACGCCAGGGGGACAGCCCAGAGTGTTCCTCGTTTACTTTGGGAACTTTCGTCTTAGGCAGATGATTTATGACCAGGCCCGCTTTAATTCCAAGAAGGGAGCAAATGGTGTAAAATTTTTTGCCAAACCAGACTTTTGCCACCAGACTGTTGAACGAAGATGGCGTATGAGGCAATTAATCCCCCCTTTTCAACAGCTGGGGGCAGAAGTGTTTCTTATGGTCCCCTCGAGGCTCAAAGTAACATCAAATGGATACACTAAGGTTTTTCTCTCGGAGATCAAGGCAGGGGAGTATCTGGAGGAACTGAAAGGCAAAAACAAATGACACTTGTTCAACAGGGGTCAAGAACGAAGTCAGATTTAAAAAAAATAACTTCTTTATCTTTATCCTCGGTTTTTCCTTTTTTCGTTTCTGGTATTATTCTTTTTCCCCTTTTTTTTTTCTTCTTCTCCATTATCCTAATCTGCTATTTTCACCATATTCTTCACTATATGGGATTTTTTTTTTTATCTTTTATCACTTCACTTCATTATGTCACTATAGAAGATAGCTAAGATAATAGGGCTTGTGGCTGATCTTTTTAGACTAGAGTCATAGATCATATCAGTCCGGCGTGACCAGCAGCCAGATCTCAAGCGGTTTTCCATCATTCAGGCTTTGCCTGATCGCTCAAAGAAGGGGGGGGGGGTGGGGGGTGGGATGGGAAAGGCACAGCAAGGGAGAAGTTTCACACAGATAAATTCATCATGGGTTTTCGTAATTTCTTTTGTATTTATATACGCACACCTAAGATGTACTTGCCATGGCATAAGCTAGGGCATCAGGAACATCAGGAAACTAAAGGGTCTTTATCACTTGCTGGCATTTTTTTCTTTGTTTTTTTCTTGTTGAAGAACTGGTCATGCTAAATCCTCTGAGAATTGTCTCGGTTAATATTTGTGGGTTAAACGATCGATCCAAAAGACAGAATGTTGTGCTGGGACTTCGCTCTCTGGGGGGGGACATTAACTGCATCCAGGAAACCCACATCGAGGGCTCCCAGAGACACTTACTAGACTCAATGGGCTTTCAAGTTCTAGGGGCCACTACGCAGGGTTCAAAAAATAAGGGAGTAGGTATCTTGGCTGAAAAAAAACTCTCTATGCTCTCACCTAGGGCCAAGGCTGACCCCTTAGGCAGATGGGTGATCACTGAGTGCCATGTCGCAAATAACCCACCCTTTACCCTGTGCTCAATTTACGGGAGCAACTTAGATGACCCAGGAGTTATAAATTTGGTCTCCAGGGAGCTGGCACACTGGCCCACACCTATTGTTCTTTGTGGCGACTTGAACCTACATCTACCCTCCAATTGGGACAGAGTTAGCCACTGGAAATATAGGGGCAGGAAAGCTCAGGTATATCAGGCACTGATCGACCTAGCCCAGGTTCATGGTCTTAGAGATTGCTGGGCAAGCTTAAACCCCTCCTTGCCAGGATACACATATTATTCCGCCCCGCACCACACTCTTGTTAGACTAGATTATTTTTTTCTCTCATCCTCGATTATTAATAACTGCACCATTGAATTGGCCCCACGCTTTATGTCCGATCATAATCCCCTTATCATCAATATCACAGGTCTAGGGAAAGCCAAAGCGGTTTCTACTTGGACCTTTGAAAAAGCTCTACTTCAGGATCAGCTGTACAAAACACATATACAAAGGTGGATAGAGGAATTCCTAGAATTTAATGTTGGCTCAGCCCCTCTTATGATAGTTTGGGAAACACTAAAAGCTGGGGTCAGGGGGGAAACCCTGGGTTTCTCAATACGCAAAAACAAAAAAGAGAAAGCGGTGCTAAACAATTTACAAGGAAAGCTTAGTGTGGCTGAAACTCAGCTAACCAACCACATTCAGACCGGACAAAACATCGAACTAGCTCAGAAGGAGGTAGTGCTGGCCAGAGCCGAAATTGGGGCAATTTTTGCAGAAAAGGTTGCCTCAAAATGGGCAAGCACTCGGGAGAGAAATTATGAGTGTAGTGACAACATTGGGCACTATTTGGCTGTCAGGACTAGGCAACAGGTCTCCTATAACGAGATTCGTACGATCAAACTAACATCAGGGGTTGAGACTAACAACTCAGACCATATTCGAAATGGCTTTCAGGATTTTTACTCCAAGCTCTATACTGTAGAGATCCGTGGCCCTAGGGACTTAATCGCCCTTGAGACCACCAACTATCTTAGTGAGGTTAATCTCAAATCTCTTCCTTTAGAAGACATGAATAGACTAGATACAACTCCCACATGGGATGAGATTTTGGAGGCCCTTAACAGCTTGCCCGACGGGAAAGCCACTGGGCCAGATGGCATCCCAGTCGAATTTTATAAGTTCTTTGCTCCTCAGATCAAGTCTATCCTTACAGAAGTAATAATCTCTACATTTAATGGAACCTTATCACCTGCATCCTGGTCCATGGCCAGAATAGCCATCTTCCTAAAGAAGGATAAACCCCCTATAGAAATGAGCTCATATCGGCCAATAACACTCATCAACTGTGACTCAAAAATTTTCTCCAAAATAATAGCAACTAGAATCTCCTCTGTGGTTGAATCGCTGGTCTCAGAGTGGCAGCACGGGTTTATCCCGACAAAAGGGACAACAGAACATGTTAGAAGGGCTATTACCATATTCGACGCCGCACAGGCCTCCGGAGACCCGATGTCCCTCACACTTTTGGATGCTGAGAAGGCCTTTGATCGGGTCTCCTGGCAATATCTGTGGGCAGTAATAAAGAGAATGGGATTTGGACCTAGGCTTACGCAGGCAGTACAAGCTCTCTATGTTAAACCAACAGCCTGTGTCTCGGTCAACGGACAATTAACCGGACAATTTAAGATTTCCCGAGGCACCAGGCAAGGCTGCCCATGCTCCCCATTACTGTTTGCTCTCTACCTTGACCCCTTTATTAAACAAATAGAGAGGAACAGCGAGATCCTTCCAGCCAACCTCCAAGGAAGCCGCATCAAGATCATGGCTTATGCCGACGACCTGGCCATCATTTCACCTGACCCTTCTAACTCCATAGCAGCTCTTGAAAGTGAGGCGACAAAATTTGGGAGGCTTTCTGGCTATTCTCTGAATCAAAACAAAACCCAAATAATAATAAACAGCCATGTTCTATGGACAGACTTTCGAGTTGTCTCAAAGGCCAAATACCTGGGAGTCTCTATTTCATCAAACTTAGACGAAATTGTCTCTGACAACTTAGCCCCCTTGGCATTACATACAAAAAAGGCCCTGAAACAAATTAATAATTTGCATTTAACCCTTGTAGGCAGATGCAATGTCATAAAAATGACATATTTTCCGAAACTCTTATATTTTTTCCGCACAATACCTCTGGAGTTTAGCAAATCTTATTTGTTACAATTCCAACAAATTTTCACACAGTTTATCTGGGCCTACTCCCAACCCAGGAGGGCACTAAGGCAGCTCTGTCTACCAAAGGAGCGTGGGGGATGGTCCTTTCCTAATATCACACTCTATTACTGGGCCTCGGTTCTACAATACAGTACAGAACTGCTAAAAGAGACTCCACCCTCTCAGATTACGGGCCTCCCTACGCCCTTTCAGCTATTGTTGGGAGAACAGACTTGGGGTTGTCTACTTCGGGAGACCACTTACGGATACTACAAAAGGGTGAGGTTTAAGACATTACTAAATTCTTTTAAAACCTTTCGTAGTATCCGTAAAATGTTTGGGCTCGGTAGATTTAACTTTTACACTCCTACATTAAACAACCCTAACCTACCTGCCATATTCGGCAGGGACTACTTTTCAGAGTGGCATAAGGCGGGTATACTGAAATTAGGAGACCTTGTTACCTGTGAAGGGATGGTCCCTTTTTCGGAACTATTGATCAGGTTCAAACTCAAAGAGGAAGATGCTTTTAAATATTACTGTGTATCTGATTTTCTGTCCAGGAAGGCAGGCGGGTCTTCTGGCTTCAGGGAAATTGACATTCTGAACATCATGCGCAAGCCAGTCCCGCCACGAATTGGTCTACTATATAAAACAATAAATAAACAGTCCCCAGACGACCTACAGAATATAGCCGATAAATGGTCCAGCAAAATTGATACTTCTAACACTACTTTTTTTAACTCACTATCTCTCTCACAGAATATTCTAATATCAACTAAATTGCAGTCGCAACATTTTAAAACCATTTTCTTTCTATATCTCACCCCTAGCAAGATTGCTAAGTGGGGGCTCCGGTCAAGGTACCCTTTGTCCAAGATGTGCGGAATATGGGGCCAATTCTATTCATATCTTCGCTACATGTTTAAAACTTCACATCACTTTAAACAGAATACAGGAATTCTTAAGGGAAGTTACTGCTCAGCCCTTAACTCTTAATCCTACTATTATCTTGCTAGGAACACAGACCGAGTCCTCCCTCCTGAAAAGGGATGGCTTAATCTTTATTGCTATGGCTGTTTGGAGGCTCTGTGTGGCTTCCTCCTGGCTAGATTCGGAGCCCCCATCGTTCTCACAATGGCTAGCCCGCTTTATTGCCATATACTACTTAGAAATCGCCATATATGCAAAGAAAGGAAGAAGGGGACGTAAGAAGGGAATAGAGCTCTGGGAAAAATGAGTCTTTGGCTAGTACAGTCATGATAATGTATGTGTTTTTTTTCTTTTCTTGTTTACTGTTTTCTGTGTTTTTCTTTTCCCGCAATTATACGCAAGTTTTGTGCTTTTTTTGTGGGGTGGGGGAGGGGTGCCATCTGGTAAATACTTATGTAATTTCTTCTTCTTTTTATTGTACTGGCATCAAAATAAATAATTAAAAAAAAAAAAAAAAAAAAAAAAAGGAAAAGATGCCAATAATTCAAGGAAAGCTAAGGAAGAAAAACGCATTTTAGAGCAGAAAGTGCAAAGGTCCTTGATTCATTTCTCAGCAGCCCCTCTGCTTTTAACTAGTGGCAGCTTGATCAGTCTAAACGGGTTCTTAGTGAAAAATATTATGTTAAAAGTGAATCCTTTTACCAGCACCGCAGGCAAAAAGTCTATGAAGAAAGTAATTATACCGGGAGGTTCCTCGTGTGGCACGCTAAGGAGCAGGCTTTAACTAATTAGATAACCCGCTCTGATGACCCGGGAGTTATAGGGGTTATAATGTTACAGCATTATAGGAGCATATACAGCCAACAACAGACAATTGATATGACATCCTTAAGAGATTTTCTCCAGAGACATGAATTGCCCGTACTTACAGATGTTGAAAAAATGAGTATGGCTAGTCCTTTCACAAACAAAGAACTGGGGGTTGTCATTAAAAATCTCCTGAACGGTAAAGCCTGTAGCCCGGACGGCCTACCGGCAGAATTTTTAAAAATCTTCTCTAGTACCATTACAGATTATCTTTTGTTGTTGGCCAACTCAATTTTAGAGGGTGGGGTGATACCATTGTTATTTAGAAATGGGACCATAGTCAGTTTTAAAAAAAAATGTAAAGATAGTGAAGACCCTAATTCTTATCGTCCCATCACGCTCTTAAACTCACTAAAATTTTACCCAATCGTTTTAACTGAATTGCCTCGCATCTGAACCATCCTGATCACAATGGTTTTATTGCTGGGAGGCAGCTTGGCACCAATACTCACTATTTAGCGGAAGCACTTGATTACTTTGAGACTCGGAAGATACCAGCTCTGGTCCTCTCATTAGATGCCAAAAAGGTATTTGATCTAGTTGTCTGGGAGATTTTATCTTTTGTTCTGGCAAATTTCGGCATACCTCCCAAAATTACGGAGTTGGTTCAGAAATTATACTCGCATGCAGAAGCCAGTATTATTGTTAATGCCATGGAGGTTGGTCAAGTCAAGGTTAAACAGGGGACTAGACAAGGTTGTCCATTGTCCCCGGTGCTATTCGCCTTTTTTATCGAGCCATTGGTGATAGCCATAAGGAACAGTAGGGACATCTGCCCTTCACTGACAAAAATTGAAATTATACGCCAACAATATCATGCTCATTATAAAGCCTGAGAAGGAGGCTCAAGCAAAAGCTTTTGAGATCTTTGAGCAATTTGAGTCGCTTGGCAGATATAAAATAAATAAAAAGAAAACAGAGATTATACAGTGTGGTGGTGCACCTACGGATTTACATCTCAATATTCTAATACCTGGGTGTCTATTTTACAACACGAATTTCTGAATTATATGATTGAAATTTTGCGCCACTTTTACGAAAAGTCCAGGATTTATTTCTCCGATGGAATTCTCGTCCGTTAACCATTTTGGGCAGGGCTGCATTGATTATAATTTCTGTTCTTCCGCTGTTTAATTTTCCTTTCTCTGCGATTCCCTGTGTTTTAATGACCTCTTTTTTGTTAAATAAGAGTCTATGTTTACATCTTTTCTGTGGGGAAAGAAGGTCCCCCGAAAAGCACTCAGCACTTTATATGAGGAGCTGGAAAATGGTGGATTAGCTCTCACAAATTTTAGGGATTATTATTTTGCATATTTTACACAATATATGTCCAGATTTAAGCCAGAATTACAATCAGGTCCTTTTATAATTATTTTATGAATTTAATCTGTAAAGAGAATCAGATCCATTGCCCACTAACAATTGTTAAATCTCCTAAATTAGTATGGTATAAGTGTATACAGTGGTTTTTCCATAAACGTCAGGTCTTTTATAGAAGATATTCTATTCCCACATTTAACTCCTCAACACCGCTATCTGGTCCTATCTTACTATCTGGGATCAGAGAGTCGTCTGTAACTACACAAAAGTGGGCCAAGGCTTGTTTTTGGAAAATCTCAGATTTTTTAAGGAATGATTGATGGCTGAATATAGCGGAACTGTCTCATTTAATTCCAAATGACTTCCTTCTCCTTGGGTTATATAACATTTTTAGTAAATTCCCGAGTAAACTTGATTTGGTACAGATCATCGAATGGAAATCCTTAGCATATGATCCATTAGAAGATACTGCATTTAAGAAACCTGGGTAATGGAAAATGCGTTTAGCCTCTATCAAGGGTATGGATCTGGAGGGGAAGGCCATATCGAAATGGGAAAAACATGAGGAGATGGAAATCACAGCACGTTTGTGGTCAGTAGTTGAAGTGGGGCTAATTGGCGCAGGATGTTATTTTTTAATAAATGGCTACTTTATAGAACTCCACTTTTTTTATCTAAAGTTTACCCCAACCAATCTGGCCAGAGCTTTCGCTGCCTTAACCATCCTTCAGCCAGCCGGACACATATTTTATTACAATGCCCCTTGATCCAGAGGTTCTGGAATGGCGTTTTTCACTATTTGGAAACTGAATGCTTTATTATAATAGGTCTGAATACTCGGCTGATAGTGTGACCCAGACCGTCTTCTTTCAGGCAAGATGATCAAATTATTATATATTGCAATGGCTGTCGCTAGATCACTTTTGCTTCAGAGATGGCGATCAGATCTTATACCATCTAAAAATGAATGGGTCCGGAAAATGAAGCAGGTTAAAAAAAGCGAACGAGCCTATGCACTGCGAATCGGCGGACTTAAGAAGTTTGAGTGGGTTTGGTCAGCCTATTTTGATTAAGATCTCTAAATTTAGCTTATATCTCATGAGGTATTGTCAACATGTTTGACTCCCATGTATTGTACTATTAGCATTTTAATCTATTATAGGACACTTATATTTTTCTGTAACATAGCTATATTAATGAATACAGGATGAACTAGTATTTTGGCCATACTCGCTGATTTCTCTGTATATGCTTAAGGTTTCCAATCAATTGTTTAGTCTGTGTTAACTATTGGCAGTGAATGCTGTTCTAAGATATTATACGTCTCATTTTTTTGAATACCGGCTTAAAATGTCTATATTGTCTATTTTTTATTGATTTTAGGATTTACTGTTTTCCAGAAAATCAGTGCTATTTAACAATTCTGTATTATTTGACATATTTAATTAATTTTATGGATGTATGTATGGATAAAAAACTTCTTGTTATATGGATTTCAATAAAACAAAAAAAAGAGAATATATATAAACATGTATGATGCTCAGGTGTTTCATTGTTTTCAGTTCCTTCATGTTAACTAGTGCTGGTGTAATCATGATTAATATCACTATCAAGTTACAAGTATTCTTTTCTAATTTGTTCTATAATAAATATCTATTGTTAGAAAGGGCCCTTTTTGTCATGGTCTCCCCCACTGTTTGATCTAGATGCTGTCTTTATAGATTTGGAAGTGCACTGGGACCTGTTAATCAGGTCCCAGCATGAGTGCTTTTTCCCTTAAACTGTAACTGTTGAATTGGTACACCCAATTAGCAAGGCACTTAGTACTCCTTGTATGTCCCTAGTTTATGGTGCCATTGGTACCCAGGCCAAGGGTGATAAAAGGGGTCACCAGGGCTGCAGCACTACATTGTGCCAACTTCTGTGACCCAAGTAAAATATTTCTGCAGGTCTGCCATTGCAGCCACACCACTGTCTTAATGTAAGTAATTCACTCTTAAGATTGCCCTCCTAAGCCCAGGACACAGAGTACATTATTTTAAAGGTGTGGATATATATTTGTTCATACACATACAGCCCTACAGTAACCCTGTAATGCAAGGTTTACTGTAAGAGGCCAGCGGTCCATAGAGTAACATGGACTGAGTACAGAACAAACTTGAGATAGCCAGCTCCATTAGGAAACTACTAAATTATGTCATGTTTGATATCAAACACTGTGCTTTTTCACCCCCAACATGATTCTTCTCATGTCAAGAGTGAGCTGGCATGCACTGGGGTGCCCCTCTAGGATACAAACCTGAGCTACTTGCAGAGAAGACAACAGTCTGCCCTTCTGGTGGGATGTGCTATGACTTCACCAGGACAAAGACAAAGGCCTGGGCAGGAAAGAGGTCACACCTCCTCCCTCCCAGGATGACTAATGTTTACAGTCATCAAGCCAGTGAGCGTCAAATGCTTTCACTGTCCTTGATGTGTTATTACCTCATCCCCCACTCTAGGACAAAGCCCTTCCCACACCTGCAGCTGAGGCAGGTGGAAAATTAGTTATTCAGGAGAAGTACACAACCCAAAGTGTAGCCACACCTTTAGGGTGGGCTAGGAGGTCTGTACAGCCAAGGAAGGGTTCTGCTATTTTGGGACACCCTGAAATAGAGTATTCTGGGTAGCACAGTGATGTACACCAACAGGATGTTGTCACTGCTGGGGCGGGTTAGCCGCAGGGACCAGTAGACCATTGGCCACTGTCCTTCACACTTTTAATGCCCTCTAAATGACAATTTAAGGCACTCGCCTGACACCAGAACCTCAGGTCTAACTCGGAATCTGAGAAGAGGCACAGAGAAGATGTTGTCACTGACAACAGGACTTTGGACTCAGCCGCAGCACAAAGATAGGGCACTTAATTACCCTGAAGAGACCATATACTACAACTGATTGTTCGACATTTGTCCATGGTGAAAGCTCATTTCTCCCAGCAAGAGAGACTCCAGTAGCTGCCAGAATCAAAAGCAGACTCCCCTGACTGGTGAAACTAGTCTCTTGCAACTTGCAGTATCAACTTGCTACATCACACACATTTGTGACCCGCTGGGCCTGTGGAGAGTGAGCCCAAAGAGAAGGGTGCCCTACAAGTCTGGAGTGGTATCTAAGCTCACAACAAGTTTTGAGCTGCTATTCCACTCCTGTCGACTTCAGTGGTGGCTCGTCCATTAAGACTGAGGAGCGTAGCCCCACTGCTGCAAAGCAGTGAAAGAAAGAACAAATAAAATGTTAAAATTCAGTTATTATCATTGTTCCTGCTGTGAAGCTTTGTGGGCCGGGATGGACTGCTCTGCTTTCAGAGCAGGGGAGAAGTGGTGTGCCCACTCCAAGTGTGCAATGACTGTTTGACAGGCCGCTCAAACACTCATGCACACTTTGTATATTCTCCATACAGGCTGCATGTCATGCCCAGGCCCCGACTCCCTGGCTGAGAGCCGATCTATGGCGCTCAGACCAATCATAACGCTGCATTACAGCATTGTGATTAGCTTAGGGGAGGGAGCCTGGCTGCTTCCTGTTCTGGCCCCGGAGAGACTGAGACGATGTGGGAGAGAGAGGGAGAGCAGTAAGGAGGTAAGTTTTTTTCTTTTTTTCTTTTTTGTACATGCTCTCCTCCCCCTGGCCTTCCCCGACCCCTCTGATTAATGCCGGCCGCTATTGGTCGACCTCCAGACACCGAAGTAGCCGAGGACTACATTTGCCGCAGCCAAGGCTTGATGATTGCCAGTTGGGTGATCGACATCTCCAGCACAAGAGCACCTCACAGTGACCGACATCAGCAACGTCCCCACTGCTGTGTCCATTTTTCCTGAAGGTGGTGTCATCAAGTGTGTGGAAAAACACATACTATTTTTATAAATTGGTGTCTGATTTCTTTCGAGTGAAAAGGCTCAAAAGAAAGACCTATTGTCAATGTTGATGCAGGAAATGCTTAACACATGTTCCTCTAAGTAAGCCTGACTGTTCTTTGCCCCTCTATCAGGACTGAGCTAGGGATTGCTGTGAGCAAATAAGAGTTCCACCTTCATGTATTGTGTTAATATGACATGATAAGGCTCCCCAGCCATATCACATAACACTTCCACCTTGCAACATCTATTGTATAGGTATCTCTGTGTCTTGTGTGTGTGTGTGCGTTAACGTTTGAGGGTTGGCTGAAGGACGAGAATGCAAATAATTAGAAAGTAATATGTTTGGCCTCTAGCAGGACTGACCATGCGCCTTATATGGATCCTCATTCTGATATAGCACAGGGGCAGTTCAATGGGCACTTGTCTGTTTATTTTCCTCCGTAAGACACAGGAGATATACCTTACCATCTTGGATGCTAAGAAAAATCAACTTACTGTGACCAAACTACGTGGTACACATCACAAATCTGGAGTTCCAAAGGGCATAATTACCATGCATATGTGTTGTTTGCAAAGTAGGGAACATGTTCCTCAAAGTACTTAACTGTCACAAACAGGTTTTTTTAACCATGGTTTCAGTTGTGAGTAGGAGTAGCATGTCTAAGTCAAATATAGGCTAAGTTCAAGATTTTATTCGTACGGGAATGTCATACTGTGGAAGGATACAAGGCTATCAGTAGTGTCTAAGTCCAAATATAGGCTAAGTTCTTGATTCTGTCCATGCAGTTAACATTTTACAGATGAAGGATAGAAGGCTGTCAGTAGTGAAGTAAATTTTATGTAAGGTGACCCTCCAAACAAGATGGTCTGTATTAGGTAAATGGCAGAATGCGATGATGAGTGGCATTGAAGACATCCGATCAGTGATAGCAGTAACCCAGTAGCACAAACCCATGATACAACCAGGTATGGATATTACAATCCTCTGCCAGAATGCTTGTGATTCATCCTTGCTACCTCCACTGGCAGTGTTATCACTGTTGCCAGCATTATACAAGAGGAAACTTCACACTTCTGTAAAACTTCATCACCAAAAATACCACCCGAATCTGAAGTAAATACTGAAGACAGCAAGATATTCTGTTCGCTTTCTACACAAATATAAACCAGATCTATATGTACAAACAGGACGGGACGTCTACATCACAACAAGAATGTGTAAATGCATAAAATTCAGAAACCTTAGGATCAAACCCATCAAATCAGTATCAATGATACACTAGACTACCTTCGCTGGAAAGGGCGGAGTTTGCACCATGAACACCGAATACAATGGGAAATTTGCTGTCATGATTAAGGATGAACAAATGTGATGTGCCTATTGGTAGTAGGAGAGGATACGCCTAGGACGAAAGACAGAGGAGAGGGAGCATGAGAGAGAAAAAGTGAAAAAGATAGGAAAATAATACGATTTGCGGTTTGTGGTTTTGATAGGGTCAGACAAATATGTCATGCTAGGGTGAGCACATGGACAGAACATCCAGCTTTAGGTCCCCCATCTGTTGCATGTCAAACTAAAGATGACTCCCTTGTACGGATTTTTATGAAAGGCAATATTTGAGGTCATCTGTTAGATTGTAGAGGAGAAAATGACCAACTTCCATAGTGTGGTGAGCTACCAATTCTAGGAAAAGTTAAACTATCCTTCACATATTGCCCATTTGCATAATCCAGAGCTCAGCTTCCCTGTGTGAGAGCTGGCTTGCAGCCTAATTGTAGTGTTTGCTACACAAAGTGAGGAGGCCATGAACGACTGGCATCAGAGTGATGTTCTAAATCTTAGAAGGCAAACTACGCCTTAGCACCCATTTCCCATGACATATGTGCAGCCTACTACGGTGGATTTCTCTGCACTTTTGGCTGAAAAATCAACATTATGAAACACATTTCTGCCTGTCGACAATCCTTGAGTGAATTCCTTGGAAGGGTGAATGAGAACGTTAAAACACATACATAGCTGAAAATACCTTCGTGAGTAGAGCCCTGAATTTATGTAGCAACTTAAGTCTCATTACATTTTAATACCAGCCAGGCCAAAAGTTTGAAAACTTATACTATTGGATGTGTGTTTGGCTGGAAGCATAGGTAGAGCATACACAGCATGCAGGTGTGTATATGCGTACCTCTGAAACACATTGTAATGTAATGTAATGTAATGTAATGTAATGTAACCAGGATTTCTAAAGCGCACTATCACCCCATGGGTATCCTGGCGCTGACAGAGGTTCCTCTACATGCACTTATTTACCCACTGGATGAATATCCTGCACTAAATCCTAGGGAAGAGATAAGTTTTGAGCTTTTTCCTAAACTGGAGGAACTCTTCTATTTGTCTCATATTGGGCGGGAGATTGTTCCACAGATGGGCATCCGCACAGCTAAATGCTCTCCCTCCAAACCTAGAGGTTCTTATTCTGGCGGTACAAACCAGATGAGCAGTGGAAGAACAAAGGTTTCTTGTTGGAGAATGCCAGACAAACTTTTTCTGCAGTAGCAAAGGTCCAAGTCCATGAAGGGCCTTGAAGACAATGCATATTGATTTGAACTGAATTCTCTGAGCTAGAGGGAGTCAGTGGAAATCATTAAGAGCTACAGAGGCAGTGGCGCCTCGTGTCCTCTTTAAAGCTAACTTAGCTGCTATTGTCTGTATTCTTTGCAGTTTCATAATGAGGAAATTAGGTCCACCAAGGGGCAGGGCATCGCAGTCGTCCAACTGGCTCAAAATAACACTTCTTACAACTAGAGCCTTGCCTGACAAAGGTAACATAGGGAGAATATTCCGCAGCGCTTTAATGAGGGAGAAGCAAGTTCCAGCTATTTTGTTCACATGTTTCTCCAGTCTCAACTTGTTGGCAAAGAGCACCCCCAGATTACGCACTGCTACTGCTGGTGTGGAAGGTGTATCTGCCCAAATGGGCCAGAGGTTGGCTGGAAGCGGGCCGGGGATTTTCTTAACCGTGCAGTATAGGATTTCTGTTTTCCCCCCATTAAACTGCAGGGAGTTATCCGTTAGCCATCTAGCAGTCTTCTTCATGCATTCGTGAAAGTTACTGAGAGACATAGACTCTCTACCTTCAAGACACAGAATGAGCTGCATATCATCTGCTTAATTCACCTGCTTTATGTTATAGGATGTAATGATGGGGAACAGTGGTCCCAGATAAATATTAAAAAGGATCATACTAATAGACAAACCTTGGGGGACCCCATGCTGAACCGTTCTAAATTTAGATAAAAAGGAGGAAGGCCACAGCTTGTTGCCTATTCTCCAGATAGGACTGAATCCAATTCAGAGCCAGGCCCTCCAGCCCTAATTCAGCAAGACGCCTCAATAATATTTTGTGGTTGACCGTGTCGAATGCGGCAGACAGATCCAGTAGAATCAGAATGGTCGACTGACCGCTGTCTGCCCGCATTCTGAGTTCGTAGTGCTGTCTCTGTCCCATGACCAGGTCGAAAACCAAATTGCACGTCTTCAAGTCCCAGGTTGGTTTCCAAGAGTTGTGAGAGAGTTTTGCTGACCAGACGTTCAAGAATCTTTACAGGGTATGGAAGAAGAGAGATAGGACGGTAGTTATTTGGACACTGAGGGTCAAGGGACATTGTTATTGACCAATGTGCGGCAGTGATGTTGAAAATAACACCTCATGGAATTATTTGCTAAATTAACTACCTTATGATAAGGCTTTCTTTTTTTCAGTTTCTATTTTTGGTCAATTCTGGTGGGGTTTTTTCTGTTTTTTCAATACCTTAAAAAACTGTGGTTATCAGTGACTACGCGTTTTCAGCCATTAAAAACAATAGAAACTGTGTTTTTCCGGTATTTATGGAATTTTAATAAAATTTTACTTATTGCTTGCTTTCTGCACTGATAGTGCATGTGTAGAGATAGCGGTTGCACAGGGTATATGAGGTCCAAATACATTTTCTACAAATTAAACTTTTTGTAGAACACCATACTATACTTCTTTAGTCAGTCTTTGGCCATGCGCACTTGCCCTTTCCTTCCTATGTAAACGTTTGTCTGGCCCTCTCAACATTTGCACTTCAGGGGCATCGCCAAAACAGCCAGTACACAATTTGCTAACTGTGGCCAATGACATAGCTTTCCATGCCAATATTGGTGTACCTGGAGATTGTGATTCTATAGGACGTGTTCTGCAACATATGGGTTGAATTGGGCTCATATGCCCTCAGTTACTAAAGCGGTTGAAAATTAAGCAGTACGTTTGAAAGTCTGGAGAAAATTCAGAAGGGATCTAGAACTTGTGCAGAGTACCTCAGTGAGGCTTCATTAACTTCAAATGCCATGGTTGGTGAAGGTAGATTCCTATGCATCACTGCAAGCCTTTTCACATAGACCACAAAATAAAATTTCCTGCATTGGTCCTCAACATTTCTTTGCTTACTAAGCGGCAAGAATTCTAACATGGAGCATGTTGCAGTGCCAAAGTCACTAAAAGTGTCGCCCAGTCTACTCTCAAGGAGATGTTTCACATCTACACCTATTACGCTGAACACTTGGTAGACAAGGGTGTTTTCAGAGTCTAGTATTTTGATTATGTCGACTACAGCCATCACGTTTTCCTGTAAAAACTTAAGCATGTAGTAGACTGTAATTTTTTCACATCACAATCAATATCGGATCAAAGATCATCACATTTCTTGTCTTTGGCATCATCACTGAGTAATATTTCTGTAAACGGTCGCCACATGGATAATATAGCATTCACGGCCTCTAGGATTGAGAACCACCGGCTAAATGACACAGTTAGTATGACTCTTTCTTTGATGCCACACAAAGAACAAAATTAGAAATATTTGCATTTTAGTTCCTGTGCATAACGAAACAGTGCACCAGTATGGACTACAAAGTCAATAGCACTCTTCATTAACTCTGAAGATTGTAAAGATGCTTTCAGCATACCATCTAGCAAGTGACATGGATTACATACAGGGAAGCACTTCAGCTCAGGTATCGATTTTGACAGGCCATCATACAACATTTTCATATACGTAGCTGAATTACTGAAAATACAAACAATATCACTCCAATCTTTATTGATCTTGGTCGGAATTTTTTTCAGCAGCATTCCAAGTGATGCTGCGTTCCATGTTTACCAAACGTCTGGTGTCAGGTTTTCACCACTATCTCAGATGCTTGGTGACAACATTCTTTTCACATATACCTGTTACTACACCTTGTATTTATTTCAACCATTCTCAGTCTGTGGGTAAATGTGATGGTACATATTGGGAAAGATTCTTATTAAACCACTCATTTACCTATCAGTGAAATCAAATGTAGCTGAAAAATTAATTATTATTATATATGATTTTGATATTTCCTGATTCTCTACAATTTTAAAAATTTCTAAATAAGACCTAAAACATGCTTCTAAACACTGCATATTTAGACCAGAGACCACAAAACTGAAAAAAAGCAGAAGGAAGGAGAGACAATGTTTTAGTGACATCCCTAAATAACAAAACTCAAGCAGAGTAATGTTAGCCCAGTCTTTCTCGATGCTGCCTTGTATAACAAAGTTACATTGTTTTGGCCCCTTGAGGAAGAAATAAAAATGACTCTTTCACTCATCTTTTCCTTTCTTTGAATGGCACTTAGTTTGTGGTTGTGAAGGTGTTTTTTCAGTGTTTATAGCTTTACACCGGTGATGGCTATTTTCCTTTCGGTAGGGTTTTTATCAGTTATTATGGGTTTAAACCTACAACCAGATAGCCTACTTATGATGCAAGGACAAATTCTACCCAGAACAGGTCACACTGTACACTTTATACAACTCTTCCTAATGACACCAAAGTGTAACCCTTATATACATCGAACGCCAGTGAATAAACTCAGGAAAGACTATGCAAAGACAGAGCATGCAATTTTGGCATTTAAATCATGCTTCCAATACCCAACCTCCTTCCCTATCCTACCTCTTGCCTAACACCAAAATCCATCACCCTTCCTCCTATACCCAGCAAATGTTTCATTGATGTGTTTCACCCACATAACACCAACATGTGGGACTCATTTTGTCTTCCATGCAGGTGTGGACAATGTGTCTCTGGCCACCTACCCACCAATATGAGTGAGAGGTTACCTGCATATCTATGATGTATGAAAGTGGCATTACCCAACATCTGACATGAGAAGAATGCACTGTGGCTCGAGGTGTTTTTACTTGACAACATCACCAGAGTCTACAATGGACATCACTGAGGAACACCCTCTGCTCGCAATAGCTCTGCCTGCATGGCTGCAATATCCTACTGGGTGGATCAGCACTGGACTGTATATTTTCCCTGACTTTATAGCTACGTTTGTGTTATGCTTGTTGGTGCTCTTATGTTTCTGTGTATCATTCCATTGTTGTGCCCTCAGAATATTAACCTCCTAATGGTATCCAGGTAAGTGTCCACCCTGAGCCGCAAAGATATAGCAATGTGTCTAGAGGCACCGCAGAGCCATCATTAGCTGAATATAGTGATAGCCTTCAAAGAATGTCCAACATGTGTCACAGTCAGCTGCATCTGTCACAGAATATTTACCTGCCCTCTTGATTGTTGTGATCACTACTATTTTAGAATTTAGGGCCAGATGTACGACAATTGCTGTTTGCGATTCGCAAATTGCATTACATTGAGAGTCGCAAACATTAATGTACATCAATGTGAGAGACACTGTTGGCGGTTCCTAATTTGCATGCCTCATGCATATTAATGAGGCACTCGCAATTTACAACCCCATTAGGAATAGCTGGCCCTCCCATTTATGGTGACCTTCTGGGCTCAGTAGACCTCCATGTCTGGGACTGCTTTAAATAAAGCAGTTTTTCGTTAAATGCAGACCGTTTTCCTTAAAGTAAATTGGTATGCATTTAAGAAAGAAAAATGAAAATATTTTGTTTTATTTTTTAAGGGCAGGTAGTGGTCCCTGGGACCACTGCCTGCCCCTAAACAATATTTGCCCCTGCATTCCCAAAGGGGAAGGGGTCCCCTGGGAACCCCTTCCCATTTGCAAGTGCTTTAGTACCCTTCTGAGAAGGGTGGTAAACTACGACTGTTTTGCGGCCGCAATTGCGGTTGCAAACCAGTTTTACATAGGGCTCAGACTCGTTATTAGGAAGGGACGCCCTTGGAACGCCCCTTCCTAATAGTGAGTCGCGAATCCTATTTAGCGAGTCGCAAATCATTTGTGACTCGCTAACTAGGGTTAGTACATGGCCCATTTGGTTTTTGCATGCACAAATGGGTTGCAAACCCGTTTGCACATGCAAAAAAGGGTCATACATCTGGCCCTTAGAGGGTACGAAGAGGAGACAACAATCAGAAAGAGGCGCATACACAACTCTCAGCCTATGACATTCATTTCGTTCTGAGGAGTGGTAGGAGGCAAGTAATGGGAAGATAAACAGAGTGATTTATTCTAGAGATGTGAACGACAAAGCAGCTACTGTTTAATTCTTTGAGTAGTTTTAAAAGGTGTCCAGCAAGGGGAGAGGAGAGATGCGAATAGCTTGCTTTTCTTCATAAGCCTAATGATTATTTGTGTGCAGATGAACACAAGAATTCAGCAATGCGCGTTCATGTAGTAAAAGTGGAGAGTGGTCACGTTTTTTTGTTTACATTTTGTTGAGAAGTTGAGGCGAATGCACATTGTGACGCTACTAAGTTGAATCATTGTATTAGCACCTAAAGTGCCTTTTCAGGATGCATTTCGTTATTATCAAGTGGATCAGAGGAATAAGGCTTACTTGTCCGATTGTGCACATTGAGAGCACTTTCCACAATGTAGAAGCTGTTGTCAAGCTAGTTAGGCCTTCCACGCACAATAATGATGTAGCCATGGAACGCTGAGTACAATATTCTATTCGCAGTTGCAATGGTAAGCACAAGGCCTCATTGAATTAAAAAAATAAATCAAAGAAATTGCTTGCTGTACATGTAGACTGCGTATAGTAGAAACCTTGGAGTAGCAACCTTGGGGGTTTTGAAATCTGCTCAGTCACTTCTCTGTGGGAATGAAGGACACATAGGAAGAAGTTTGTCACACATTCCACATTGTTGAAATTGTGTTTTCAAATTATTACAGGACTAAACATGTTTAACCAACACTGCCCCGTCTAGCAGAGACAGACCCTGGAATACAGGAGGGGAAGCTGTAGGTGATTGACAGATAGGATGGCGGTCAGGTCAGGAGTGGGAAGTTCAGAAGACGGTGGGTCAGGCTGACAGAAGAAAGGGCTAGTTCCTGAATTCTCCAGAGAGAGTCCACTCCCCAGGACTGTCTGCAGGCCTGGAACAGCTTTAGTAGTCAAACAGAGAGAAAACATCCCTGCAGCACAAGATAGGTAAACAAAACTAAAACTCAAGCGGGCTAAACAAAAGTTCATACTGTTGTGTTTCTGTTTTGAATTCAGTGCCTTGTCTATTGGGGGAGTGGTTGATTTACAAAGGTTAACACGCTTATCAGATAATGGAAGGTCTTAATTGTCACTAACTTCTAGTCTCCAACTAAACACATGTAAAACACCAAATATCGAAAAAATAACAATAATCCTAGAAATATGGAACAGAGGCCTAAGCAGTTTGACCTTCCTGCCTGTTCAAAGAGTGCAGGTGATTTTGAGGCATTAATCTATAGTTTAGAATTCATTTAGATCCACACAATTCTGTGCAAGCAACAACACAAAGTAGAGTGAGATAGAAATAAACTGGCACCTTGAGATTTTAGCAACCAGATGTGTAAGAGATGTGGCTACCATTTTAAATATAAGTATGTAAGTCTGTTGAAAACAGTCTATAGGGACTGAATTATGTTTACCTCCCAAAGAGTAAAGGTTTAGTATAATGTGTACCAGCGAATTATGAGACTGTGAGTCATTCCAAAATCGTGGCTGATAAAAAGAATTATGTATGGAGGTCACTTATACAAGGTCAATTCCTTTCTTTGCCTGCAGCAAAGTATTTCAACTTGTTTATCATTGAAAACAACTGCATTGATACAAAGTGATTCCTTCACATTTCGTGTTGTAGGCTTGCACAGTTGATTTAAAAGCATTTATAATATTTCTGAGGTCCTTGTAATTTCTGGTTCTTAATGTAATTTAAGAATGAGTTCTCCATTTATGTTGATTTGTTTTGTGAATAAACCTGACTATATTTTAAAAAAGTGAGTGGGTCTACTGAATTTTGCTGTCTTGTTGATAAATTGCCAAATGAAATTCCTGGTATACTTAGTGTTACAACGTCCAATAAAGATATAGGAGGCTGGCATTCTTGATTCACTGCAGCTCTAAGGGTCTTATTGCAAGTTTGGCGCTCCTTCTGCAGGAGGACCTTCAAGCCCATGGTGCACCTACTTGCCAGATTGTGGGTTGAATTCAAGGCAGGCTGGCAGTTCTGCGGCAGTCTCATGGCGGCGGCTGTGTAAGGAGAGCCTCATAGGAAAGCCTTAACAGCAGGCCACTGCCGTGACCGCGCCTGCAGTACATTCCTGCACAGCTTGGCATGTACCATGTCAGGCAAGCCACACCACGCAGGAGCGAGTTCTCACAGCGGTGACTGTGTCAGGCTCATAGGAGAGCCTTATCAGTAGACCGCTTCCGTGACAGCGCCTGCAGGGTGTTCCTGTACAGTGTGGAAAGCACCATGTTGTGCATGCCACACCATGCAAATCCGGGGTGGGGGCACAAAATGTGCCCCCCTGCATGCACCCCCAGGACCAGAAGTGACAAAGGGCCCTATTAGGGCCTCCTAAATTGCATCTCTGCCACACTTTTCATGGCAGGCTTACTGCCATGAGATGGGTGGAGGAAATGCAACTATGCTTGGCGGTGCCGTAGCATATTCTGCCAGCATATTCCTACCCTTTCTGCTGCGCCACCGCCATGGGATTATGGATCCCCGTGGAGTCGGCGGTTTTGTGGCGGTCTGACCTCCGCACCCGAAATAAGGCGGGCAGACCCACATTGATGGCGGAGATCAGACTGTCACTGCGAGTATGGCGGTCTTTGGACCTTCATACTTGTAATATAATCTCAGATAATTTAAGGGTACACAGTCACTAAAACTCGTCGCAAAGACGTTAAGATGCTCAGAAATATATAGTCTGGTTGTGAGCATTGCTTAACAGAACCAAGAAGAAAAAAGGTGAAAAATAACCCATACCATTTATTGATATATTGTATCCAAACCAATCAAACATCATGGATTATCATTAAAACGTATCTATTTCCTTTTTGTTAAAACTTATTTTAAATTAGAGCTTTCATATTATTGGTAATAATGATTAACTCATTATTTTGCTTATTAATTTTTTCACAGTTCTGGGGCACATCTTTGAGGCAAAAGACTGCAGTAGCCATTCTTGGCATCTTTATTGATAGGACATTTTCAAGAGGGTTTACGAGACATGGAAATCTTACCTGATTTTATGTAGACAAGACATGTGTGCATGTGAGAACAGAAAGGCTTGGGGATGTGTGTGAAGGTGCTGAGATGAGAAACAGCTGCCAGATAGGATATTTTCCTGCGAGATAAACTAACAGAAGACATCATGGAGTGTGCAATATTGTCGTGGCGTATAGAACGTATGGGTGATGAGGAACAGGAAACAAGATGAAAGGAGAGAGTGGTTAGAGATTCGAGAGACAGAGGGAGCTGGGTTAGCATGTCCCTTTCATGCTTTCTATCATGCACTAATAATGACAGGAATCACACTATCACATTCTTAGTGGAATCAGCCCTTCCATCAGATCCAGAGTTTACCAGACCCAAACATTAACCCCTTCCATGCTGCGCAAATTCCGCCGCTGTGCTGACGGTTTCTTGCGCGGGCGTGGTCATGACGGAACGGTTCCGTCATGAGCACAGCTCAACCGTGGCTCATGACGGAACCGTTCCGTCATGAGCACCGAAGGGGTTAATACAACTATAACCAACAATGATTTCTTCTCTCTTTGGTCTGATGGATCATTCTCAGAGCATTGAGGGGTGAAGGAAACTAGGGTGTTCAAATATTGGCTACCCAATGAGGACCAGGATTGGCAACCACATTATAAATGAGTGATTAAGTTCAGATATATAACTTCCAGGACAATACTGTAAAGGTATAGGATGGCAACAGGAAGTCCTAACCTCCTGATGAAATTCAAACACTGAAGAATTACACTAACAACTCTGCTGACGCAATGCAGAACAGCAGCACCAGAACCTTCTGTTCGGTGAATAATGTATGATTATCGCTGCTGTACATTAGTAATCTAAATAGCCCAAGCCCAGCCCTTGTAGAAAACATTCATGAAAACTCAAGACACCCAGACATTAAAGAGTTTCAATTGAAGTTTATAATAGTTAGTGATAAGTAAACAAGGTAAAAATCAACATTTAGAAAGCTTGGTCAAGAGTCTCAAATAAATGGGTTGAAAGTGTAGCATAAAACTACACATTAACCAGAATTTTAGGGATAAAAGTTCTCTGAGTCCATAGTAAAGGGCAACTCTTAGAAGGGGCTTAGGAATAATGGGCTCAAGGGGAATCTTCAGGGGAGAGATTGTGGCCTAACAGCTAGGATGTTCGACTTTAGTGCTCGGGAACCGGGGTTCGAGTCTCGGCAGGGACGCTCAACATTCTGTGATTCTGGGCAACTCACTTTATCTCCCCCTGTCTAACAAAAATACCCAAAAAATGAATATGTCCCGCTGTAACGTAATTGGTGCTCATGTAAAGTGCTGTGATACCTTCGGGTCTAGTTCGCACTATACAATACTGCACACACAAAAAAAATCTTAGCATGGCATCTGTAAAGCTATGGTTCTGGCAAGGAGTCCAAGGAGTGTCCATTAAGGGGATACTGACATCCGCAATGGCAGGGGAATAGTTTGCAAAGTTCTGTCAGCATTAGCATGGGATCTGGTCAAAGAAACCGCAAACCATCACACAGGGCAACTCATGAAGCACTGCCTTCCCTGTAAGTCCACCAGCTGCCCCTCTCCAGGGAACTTTTGGGTATTATAGTTCATCTGTCTGGAGGTGACACCCACTGTGTCACCCCATCATCGCCTGACACCCTATGAGGTTGAAAAATGGCAACATCTAGAAAATATTCCACACCAGACGTGGGAATAATAATTTTTCCCAGGCACAGGTTATTCCACAAAAGAGCCCATTATACCACTTAGGAATCTCATTTTCTCGTCTCCAAATAAGGTTCCCGTGGTAAGTTACTTTTGTCTAATAGAATATGAATTTACTCCACCAACATGGTATGGGAACGAACAAGAATGTTGCATGAGCAAAAGCTGCATTAGGAAACCTATGTATAACAATTGTGCATACATTATTTAAATGTTCTCGTTTTAGGAAAATATGTAAAGATTGTGTCAGGAAAATTTCAGTTTCAATTAATATGACAGTTTTGCACCACGTTTTCATTATTCAATAGTGCATTACACATGGAATAAAAGAAGATGGTTTTGAGACAAATGCACTTTTATATTCATCGTTATAGTCTAGCCTCTGAATCATTTTAGTTATAATTAAAGCCTAATAATGCACCACAGTTATAACTTTCACATATAATTCTTCTTAACTATTTATTTTTCTGAATGTTTGGTTTTAATAAACAAAATATATGATTACTCCAGAGAATGTTTAGCTTCATTTAGAACTTCACAGATGATTTGTTAACACTTGTAAGAAGACTCTGCTACCTCTACAACTAAGGCATGCTTTTACGGTGCATTGACTGTTTTATTCTCCAAAATCATTATAATTTTCCAAGACGTGTGCATGGTGCACATTCATTCTATATGTCTGTTTTCGTCCTCATTATTGGCTTACGTGTCATGTAAGGAATGAGCAGTTTCTAAACTGCATCACATCCGATTAGTTGTTCTTCTATTATATAGAGTGAATAGTGTACTGTCTAGCCAACTCAGATCTGCTGTGGCGATAAATGATGGAATGTCATTGACAGAGATGTTGCCATCATGGTCCTGACATACCCTTCATTTTGAAGAAGGGATTCTTCATGTGCTCTCAACAACCTATTGTCTTCATATGCTCTGCAGTGGATTCACTCTCCCCCATTATTAGCTTTCATCCCACTAGGAGGCAGAACAGGTTGAGACATGCACTTATTTGACCTATTCAGGGGCTTGCTAGCAGGACTCGAGGGCGTAGTTTGTACCCTACATCAGACTGATCTGGGCCCACGACCCGACTGGTCCATTTACATGTGCCAATTGAGAATATCATCAGATGCATTTATTAACCGCTCTCCAATATTTACGAAAATGGTGCAGTCTGAGTCATAGTTGTTCATGGTATACAGTGCAGGTAACGTGATAAGGATAAAAGACATTGGCAGACCCCGAACATGGAACTGGTTTGCCACAATGTATCACCATCGCCATGGCTTGCAGGGAGCTTGTATTGATGCAGGTTTATGTGCGCTGATTCAAAGTCTACATCTCTCAATGGGAATCTGTTTAAATATGTCACATTTACGTGCCTTATTAGTCATTGGTCTCGGTTTAAACAGCACAAGCCAACTATTTACCTTACTTCATTCCTCAAACTTTGTTTTTGTATTGCATGCAAACTATTTATCTTGCATGCTGTTCATAACATATTGTTCAATGTTAGACCTGTCAGCCTTAGGGTGGTCTTCCCCCAGTGTTAGACCTGTCAGCCTTAGGGTGGTCTTCCCCCAAACCTTTTGCCTTACTCCTCCATTTTCTTGCTGATCTCGTTTTTGTTGGCCTTAGGACTCTGTGCACCTGACCACTGTTAACCAGTACTATAGTATACTATGTGTGTTATCTCCTTTAAACATGGTGAAATTGGCTTATACCCAATTGGTTCATTTTATTTACTTATAATTCCCTACTAAAGTTGTACTACAAGCACCCAGGGCCTGTATATGAAATGCTATTGGTGTGCCTGCATCACTTATTGTGCCACCCCTTAAGTACCCTTTAAAAATGTCTCAGGCCTGCAATTACAGCCTTTCTGGTCAGTTTTAAACTGACATCCCAACCTGGAAAAATACACCTTTTGCCAAGCCTAAACCTTCCTTTTTAATACATATAAGTCACCCTTAGTGTAGGCCCCAACCGGCCCATAGGGCAGGTTGCAGTGAATTAAAAATGTTAAATATGTACTTTTCACATGTCCTGGTAGTGAAAAACTTTTAAATCTGTTTTTCACTACTGCCAAAAGATAACACTGAGCTAACTTATTACATTCAATAAGTAATAATTTTCAATTGGGACAGGTAGGCATGTCAACTTTGGTGTCTAAAGAACTGTGATTTAAAACCCTCTTTAATGGTAAGTCAGATTTTAAGTCACAATTCTTAAAGTCCCTCTTTCAGAATGTTAACCATTTCTAATCCTAACCATTTGGTGCTTGCAGCCTGTATCCTGGGTCATATGACTAGGAGTAGCTGACAATTGGTCTTTGTGTATTGCTCCCAGGCAGTGAGACAAAGGGGAGTAGTAGCTGGCAGGATGAGCTATTTCTGACCTGATGAGGTGGAGGAGCTGTCACCTACCAAACGTACACTTCACAAAGGCTCTGCCCAGCACACTTACAAAGGGTTTTGACAATAGGCTCTTGTGACCCCTAACAAGCTGTGCCCAGGGCACGGAGGCAAGAAATTCCAAACACATCTGAGGGTGGAAACCTTCAGAACCTTCTCCTACTTTCAAAGTGAGCACACGGTATAAATAATGGACCCTTGGACCTAACTCTTCGTACACCACTGAACCTGTGGAAGACTCAGAAGTACTGCTGTGCTACTCTGCCAGAAGCACTGCTACTCTGTTGCCTTGCTGCCATGGGGACCTGCTGCCTAAGTAAGAAGGACTGGACCTGCATAGTGATCCCATAAACACCAAAGTGACTCCAAGAGCTAGTTGGCTTTCCTCCTGATCAGAGACTCAGAGACATAAAAGGCCCCAACCATTTTGAACCCATCAATTGGGCTCTCTCTGCTGTGAGTCTTACCCCCCCAAGTGGTGTCACCCTAGTCAAAAGGCCCCAAAATCATCTGCCCCTGCCTTCACTACTTTGAAGGGGCAGAGGAGCAGTTTGGAGCCATACAAAACATGGCCTCTGGTTTGTACCCCTGTGCCAAAGGTAAAAAAAAAAGCTTACCTGTCAACCTTGACCAAACCCCACCATGTTCCCTGCCTTCTTTCCTCCTCCTGCAGCAGTGCTTTCTGCTTTCACACAAAGAACGCAACACTGACAGGCTCTCAGATAGCCCTGTCATGCTGGCCTGGAAGACCTGAATGATGTAGCAAGAGTGGGTAACAAGTTTTGTCATCAACTGTTGACATGTCATAGCAGTGAGTAATGCGATTTGGAAACAGAAATAAATGATAGAGGCTCTCTATGAGAGCCCTACTTAACAAAGAATTACATCAGAGCTCAACTGTAATAACGTATTATGTTTATTTCTGACATCACAAGGTCTGCTGCCAGAGATGGCTGCTGAGGGGAAATGCAGATCAGGTCACCGAGCATAATTAAAACAGCTGTTTAACGAACGAAAAAAATTGCTTTTCTTTCTTCTGCTTCATTCCCATATCTGTTTATTGACAAAAAGATATCTATGGCAACATGTTTATTGCTTTACACGCCTTGGGTAATTATAGAAAAGTTGGAATATCTCTGAATTTTTTTACTATTTTTATATAACTGCTTCTGACATCTTTTTGAAACAAACATCTAACACCTTTTGTACATGCTTAGTTTTGCATTAGATATTCTATTTTCATTTTTCACATGCACTCTCTTTCATATGAAAGAGCTATGCATCAAGATTTTAAGTGGTATGTGGGAAAGGTGATGATGTGACCATGTATTATAAGCAAAAAAGTACCCCCATGCCAAACATAATAAGGATATTACAAATCCCCTCAGAATTCCATAACCTTATGAAAGAACTCTCCCTTCTTCATTGATATGGTCATGGAGCTTCTCGGTGACTTGCAATATCCTTATAATGTACGACAGAGGGTACTTGATCTCACATTTAAAGCACCCGTCAAATGTCTTTTTTTAGCAGGTCATTTATAAGGACCATTGATTACCTGAATCACATATAGAGGTAAGTTTAGGTTAGGTTTTTTAGAGCTTGACACAAATCCTGCAGGTATTAAGCCTCTAAAAGAAACCAATGCTCACAGAAAGTTAAAGATCTGCACATACAATGCTAACTAAGCTTGCCTGGCAAGTTGAAAACTAATCTAGGCATTTAAGGTTTTAGTAAACTTTAGTAAAAATTCCAGAGAATCAAAGAAATATATATTTTTTTAAAACTATATGCAAATGAGGCATTGGTTCAATGTTCCAAATATAGGTTAGACACCAGGGGCCGTATTATGATAAATGCGCATGGTCATTGTTTGCAGCCATGGAAATGCGCCCTAATACCATGAATGCACTGCCCTAGGGCAGCAGCGAAATTGTGCTTCCCTGGGGGCAGCTCATTCCAGTGAAAAACGGAGCGGCTTATTTACAGCCGCTACGTATTTTCACAGTTCAGGTGGCAACCCGCCTGCACTTTTGAAGGGGATTAGAGATCTCCTTGCAGGCGAGTACAGCCACTGATGCACCCGCCTGCAAGGGGATATCTGAGGGGGTCCAGGGGACACCCTTTGCCACCTCCAGAGGGCTGCCATCAGGGGAAGCACAGACAGTGCACCACCTTTTAGATGGCACATCACAGTGTGCCTCCTGAGCGCTTCTTTGCCTCTGTGACTGCATCTGTCATACGGCATGGGTGCAGAGGCAGAGAGATTCCCTCATTTGCATGAGGCACGTCCCCATGCAAATGAAGGAACAACCCCTGCAGATAGCGCTGGTGCTTTATGTGCGCCAGTGCTATAGGTATTACAGAAGGGGCTGCACAAGTGTCTGCGGTCCCTTCTATGATACCAAAGTGCAAATGCCCGTGGTGCCCCCGGAGCACTTTATGTAATACGGCCCCAGAAATATTCTTGAGGATCTAACCTTTGAACTAGGTGATGCTTTAGTGGAAGATGTCTGGTAGACATTCTTATGCATCTTTCACAGCCTAGTGATAGATACTTGCTGCCTTGAACTTCAGAGGGAACACAACCTCCCCTGTAGATTCCTTTAAGAGTACAATCCTTTATTCTAAATGTAGACATTGGGCAGGTCTTGTAGTTATGAGAAGTCTTGGGCATAATGAGTTATCCACTGACCATTCACAGTTTATTAGTTGAGAAATCCTGAGTTAATTTTGAATGGAGACAGACAGGATTCTTCAACAACAGGGGGGTCGACTGTCACTTATTATATTATTCTTCTTTAAATATCCTTCAGATAAAAAGAGTCACTACTCATTTAATACAAATCTAACATTCTACTGAAATTACCATGCACCAGAGAGGCATACACAAAACACAAGAAGTTGTTATTGTCCATTTCATTCCCTCTGCAGATAAAGCAACAATGGCATGGTTCTAGAAAGAATACTTCTTAACAGGAACACATAAGAAACATACTCAAAAGATTTACTTGCAGAAAAACAGCTACATTTGCCTCAGTAGCTATCTGTGTAACTGTAGCAACATGCAATAATGAATCATGCCACACAGGTTACACAATCTTAGGTGAAAGAGTAACATGCGAGATATACCTCTGTAATCTAGAAGCAAAACTGGGTACTAAGGGCCTATTCCCAAAGATAAAGTTGCATGTGTAAATTTACTCACATACAAGCTTATTAGGTTTGCACTTATTTGCTAATGACCATTCAGAGGCTACTTTTACTATTAAGGACCTCATTTGGATGTCGGTCGGTCGGCTTAAAATTGAAATGTATTATAACTTAAAGTCATTCTTATTAACCTAGAACTAGAATAAATATCACAGCACAATAATGCCACCCTCACTATCAATTTTATACTTAGTTATAAAGTACCAAATTTTGTTTAAACATATTTGTTTAATTAATTTTAATTGATTTTAACTTTTTACTATAAATGTAAAAGTTGTATTTATTTATTTTGATACAAAATTATAAATATTAGTGTATTTAATTTTTCAAATGTTTACATTTTTGCACTTGCGTACATATATGTAACATGTATAACATATGTTGTTTTTATTTATCATAAATTAGTATATAACAAGTGCCTGCCTCCATTATTTTCTATGGGAGTTGTGTTGCAGTACCTGTGAACAGGGCCGGCTTAAGGGTGATGTGACCAGCGTAGCTGCACCTGGCGGTGAGCTGGGAGCTGTGATTAGAAATAATGTATGGGTTTAAAAGCACTTGGTGCAATGTTTGTTATGTGCCCAGCAGTTTCCAGGCAACAATAAAAATGTCAAGATAACTCTGATGATTAATGCTCCTGCTGGAGTGAGATTGGAGTTTTGTCTAGTGGCTTTTTGACTCATCATAAAGTAGCACAGAGGTTGAACTATGAAGATCACAGAACTTCATTTTATGTGGCTAGCACAATGGGTTACTGATTTTGTCACAAAGATCATTTTGTTACTTGAAGTTCATAAGTTACACGCCTAATATAGCACAGTGACTTATAAACAGTCATCAAAGAGCTGCATGCAAACTGCATGGTATAGGTTAGAACATTATGTTTTTTGCCCTGGTCTTTCATTATGTTAAAGTTGCTAAAAGGGGTTTGTTTGGGTAAAAATCAGTTTATGCTTCTCCCGATCAAATACTCTTAAAATACACTGCCTACTAGTATGGATGACATGATTCCTACCCCTTGTAATCCTCATTGTCGTATGTAACATTTCCTATAGACTGATTTACACACATATGATTCACTGTCTCTTTATAATGTGTGTGTGATGTGAACTTCTCTTGCACTACACTGGTATGAGTATCACTATAAAACAAATGAAATGCATCTCAGAGAGCAGCTATGGAGACATGAGGGGCACTGTTGGAGAATGGTAGTGAGGGAATCTGCAGAGAAGGAGGCCATTGGTGCCCAAACAAATTGTTGCACCAGGCGTGACCAGCGCTACAGCCTACCCCGCCTGTAAGAGGCCATGCATGCCACTGGAGTTACTCTAAAGCTGGGCTGGAGTACATTTATGTCTGTTTTGGGTCCTTTTTGGCTGCAATAATTTTAGAAATGCAGTTTGTAAATAACAATAGCCTTAGTTTTTTGGAGGTTAATGTTTATAATTGCATGTCTCTCCCTAAACCCCTCCTTAATCCCCCAACCCCCTCCCATTTAATGCTAAGTATGGCCCATTTTCCAGCTATTTCCCCAGGTTCATCCTGCATTTACTACTAAATGTTATATGTATATGTGTGGAGATCTCTGCTACCAGGGAGTAGTCCTCACAGAGAAAATATATGAGAAGTGGAGGCAGAGGCTCCGCAAATAGGTTTGTGAATAGAATTTTGTAGTACGTAATTAGCAGTGCTTAATTTGAGCCAGTTGTTTCTGGTGCTTGGCACCAGCACTTAACTGCCAACACTGGCACATGTGACAGCTGCCACATGGTGGCGCTGTTTGTGAACTATAAAGATGAGCAGAACAACAGTTGTTTATTAATTCAATATAAATGAGAAAACAACTAATATCTGCCACCCAGGCCATTCATATAGCTTTGGGATCCTTAAACAGTCTGAACTGTCACACTTGTAGCATTGTTATGGTTAGTAATTGTGTAAGTTCTGTCATTGGCAGTGCTGACAGTGGCAATGTGGTGCAAGCCGCCGTGGCCTCCAAACCAGGGCTCTGACACCTATTGTTTTACAAATTAAGCACTAGTTAGGGCTATTTTGACATTACTCATTGTACCAAAAAGTGCAATGTGTGAGCAGGGCCGGACTGGGAACCACAACCGGCCCTGGCAAAGTGCTCGGCCGCCCTCCCCCCTTTTTCCAGCTATGCTGCAAAAACGGCCATCAGGAGGCCAAAACCGGCCCCCACCCGTGCGGCGCACCGGGGGGTTGCCCGATGCCTGCTACGGCCAGTCCGGCCCTGTGTGTGAGAAGGCCACGGAAACTTGCAGTGAATTAGTCCATCAACAGAAATCATTAATTGCAACAAACTCTCAGTTTCACAGGAAAACCGCTGCTCTTTCCCTCCCGTTTACAATACTCTGAGAGAATTGAAACGAATCTATCACAGGTAAGGGATGAAATGAGCCTAGCAGCTACAGAAAAAACTCCTGGGAATTCATTCGAAGAAAGGGCAGCTTAAAAATAGAGAAACCCTGAAACCCCATGGCACCCAGCGCAAACCTCATCGAAGCTACGGAAGATGAATTGATACAATGGGCCGAAAGTTTCTGACAAAATGGTGGCAGAGGATAAATGATGAAAACTATCGCCAATCCATCTGTGTAGAAAGGCTTGAACTCGCGGAGCTAACTCCCAGCAGCAGACGAAGGCCGGGCATACATCATGTCCTTACGGCTAGAGCGCCCACTCTCGAGTGCCGCTGGGGCTCGCTACGTGGGTAGGAGGGCCCCCGAGGGGAGTCTCGTTGAAAGAACTAACCAGTGGCTCTGAAATATTTTGGGACAGCAGACACTGCACAAATGCAACATAAAATATGCTTCAAACCACTAATGATACAGGAGAGCGCGTAATGGGAAATTGTGCATGCTGTGTAGTGCGCTCTAATGTACAACAAGGTCCCATCTGTGCCAGTGTGCACGGGGCTCCCATCCGCCCCGTGTTTGACAGAGAACAGCTGGCAAGGAGGAGGGTTAGAGAATCAGACATCCTTTTTTTTTTACATCTTTATGACACGTGCAATTTGTAAAAAAAAAAATGAGTGTCACTTGTGCGATGTACCTTTGGATGGTACTTTAAGTCGAAATCCTTTTAAATAGAAGGCGATCGTAGATATAGGAGGACGAAATAACAAAGGAGAAAATACATGACTATCATGTTGTCTGAGCTTGGCACAAAATGTAGCTTAATCTCTCAGCCCCAAAAACATCTACTAAATTATTTATTTCTGCACAACCTCAGCTTTATTTTTTTTAAATAAAACCTAAAAATGTGAAAGAGCGCAATATATATTTATTTTATTATATTTTTAAAAAAAATATGACGTGAGAGAGAAAGGAAGGAGAGGAGGAATGTAAGGAGGAAAGAGAGGGAAATGATCGATGGGAGAGTGGGCGAGAGATACTAAAGGAAGGATGGCAAAGAACGAAAGAAAAAAGGAAGCAATCAAGGAGAGAAAATAACGATAGAGAAACAAGAAAATGAAAGGAATAAATGAAGATTTGAGGGAAAAGGGAGAAGAAAGGATGCAATTATAGAGAGAAAAAAGGTGGATAAGGCAGAGGAAGGAAGGAAGGAAGGAAGTAAAAAAATTAAGGATGGGAGAAGGAAGTATGGAATCAATGGAAGGAATGGGAAAGAATGAAATGAAGTAAAGTAGATTTGAAGACAAAAGAAACAAAGGGGCATATTTACTAGAGAATAACGATACACGGCACTGCAAGCCATCTTGCAGTGTGGAGCTGTGCCATTTGGAAAGTGCAGGGATGCGTTGTATCTTACAGCAACACAACGCATCCTTGAGCTTTCCTCTGCGCTGGGACACGATTGGCTGCCTAACGCCAGCACAGTCACCATGGTGCAAGGGTACGTGCATTGCAGGGATAATTGTTTTCATGCAGGAAGGTACACCTTCCTGCACAAAAACAATTGTTCATGGCTTTTTCCTTCTTCTCCTTGTTGCGCCACTTTAACGCCTCCCCTGAGGAGGCATTAGAATTTGACGCATTCCAAAGTTTATGAACCGCTCAAATCTGGGAATGTGTCCGAATCTATGGGTGTTGCGTGGGAACACCCAGAGCAACACCCATGGAACGCCCCTGCACGCAGAGTGATGCGTGAAAGGGGGCCATATGTACAAGGCCAGGAAAAGCCACGTAGGGCGGCTTTGTGTGTCCCTGAAAATATGGCTCAGCATTGTGAGCCACCGGTGCATCAATAAAGTGATGCTCCAGTTCACAGGGGCCTTGCAATTGTGCCCCAAAATGTTGGGAGAAACGTGAGGAGAAAGGAAGGCCTCAATGAAGGAAGGAAGCAAAAAGGAAAGAAGAAATGAAGGGAAGGGAAGGGAAGGGAAGGGAAGGAAGGAAGGAAGGAAGGAAGGAAGGAAGGAAGGAAGGAAGGAAGGAAGGAAGGAAGTAAGGAAGGAAGGAAGGAAGGAAGGAAGGAAGGAAGGAAGGAAGGAAGGAAATAAATAAATGAGGACTTGGTAGTTTTAAGAATATTGAAGGAAGAACAGAAATAAAAAGCAGTATAGTGTTTCCGAATGAGTTGCCCATTGCTTCTTCTGTTTGAAACCTATTTGGATCAGGTGAGTATGACTGCTTAGGAAACCCAGAGATACCCAGGGAGAGCCCAGGCTATCTAGGAGGGATTTGTGTATAGGTGGAAATGAAAGTCATATTGGCACTATAGAGAGACTCATTCATCAGCCTTCATTGAGAATGCCAACCATTTTGCTTTCGATTACACTGTGTTGCTCCCTATAGTACTGAATACCACTGCACAGTATCACTTGGCTTGTATGCCACAGATCACATTTAATCATAGTTAGAAATGGGGGTCTCTAGTTGGCAGAGGTAGGTACCTTTGTCCAAGTAGGGACCCTTGCTTCTAGTCAGGGTAAGGGGGATACACTCCTAAAATAAACCCTGCTTACCCCCTTGGTAGCTTGGCACGAGCAGACAGGTTTATCTCAGAGGCAGTGTGTTAAGCATTTGGGAACGCATACAGTAATACAATGAAAACAATACAAATCAACACCACAACAGTTTAGAAAAATAGTAAATCTATATCTAAACCAATAACACCAAATACGATAAAAATCTAACATACAATACTTTGGAAAAATAGTACTTCTGCAAAATAACCTTTAAATTGCAGGAAAATCATTAAAACACAGTCCATCCGACTCGGTAGCTCCTCGCTGGGTCTACAGCGATACTGAATACGACAGAGTCTTACAATTCCAGCCGACCGTGTCGATACGGGCCAGCTAAAGCGTTTACAGACTCGGGCACAGTATCTTTCTTGTTGTGACCAACACGTTGAAGCCAGGCGTTGCTCTCAGCGGTGCTTTGAGGACAAGGAATCCTGCGATGGACTCGATGACAGCGGGGTTACCCTTTACTTCTGCAGCGACGATCAGAGACGGTGCCCACAGACACGGTGAGGTCTTTGCTGTTCCTGAGACCTCTAGAACAGGGGGCAAGCTCAGTTCAAGCCCTAGGAGAACTTTTCCTCAAGCATGGGGACAAAGCAAGCAGCAAAGTCCTTTTCTCCTTTCCTTGGCAGCAAGTAGCCACTGCAGACCAACCCCAGACAGCAAGCAGCACAGGGGCAGTATTCCTCCTCAGCTTCTCCAGCTCTTCTCCTTGGCAAAGGTTCCTCTTGATTCCCCATAAGTGATCTAAAAGTCTGGGGTCTGGGCACCTCTTTTGATTCACCAAAATCCTTTGTTCTCTGAAGGCAGAGCGTTTCTGTAAACAGCCAAAAACAGTTCTGTCCTCACTGGTGCAGCTTCCTGGCAGGAGGTGGAGACAGCATTGTTGAAGGCAGTCCAGGCCTATTCAGGTGAAAGGAAATCTCCTCCCCTTCTCTAAATGCAGCCCAGGTCTATTCAGCCCAGCCCCAACTCATCAGACTTCTGGAGCCACTGCCCCTCTTCAGACCCTGTCATCCAAAAGCCAGACATGCAATACACAAACCTAGCAGAGGCACACTGGATGGTTAGGCAAGAAAACACCTACTTTCTAAAAGTGGTATTTTCAAACACAGAATGTTAAAATCACGCTCACTAAAAGATGCATTTTAACATTCTGAGTTTAGGCATACCAAACTTTATTTTTCTTAACTATTCCCAGGGCAAGTTATGTTTATAAGATGTTATGACCAAACTCCGCATTCTGTCCTATGGGAACAGGTAGCTATGCAATAGTGAAAAACAAAATTGGCAGTAATTCACTATCAGGACATGCCACACACACCAGAGCATTTCACATACACTGCACCCTGCCCACAGGGGTACCTAGAGCCTACCTTATGGGTGACTAATATGAAGAAGGGGAAAGGTTGAGGGACTGGCAAGTCGACACGGCAGTCCCAGACTGCACACAGGCTCTGCAATGGCAGGCCAGAGTTACATTTTACAGGCTGCTTCTGTGGATGGCACAATCAGTGCTGCAGCCCACTAGCAGCATTTGATTTATAGGCCCTGGGCACACATAGTGCACTCTACTAGGGTCTGACTAGTAAATCAAATAGCCAATCATGGAAACACCAATCCATCAAAACAATTTGGAAAGGGAGCACTTGCACTTTGGCACTGAACAGCAGTGGCAAAGTGCCCTAAGCATCTAAGTCAGCAAAACAAAGTCCAACATACAGCAAAAACACAGGAGGCAAAGGCCAAAAATGCAGGGGAGACCCACGCCAATGGTGCCAGGTCTAACAACCGTCACTTGGGAAGCACTGACGACCCCCACTTCAACTCAAGCATCAAAATATTCACTCACTAATTACTGAGATGTGGTAATTAGTGGGAGCACAATTTCAACACAATTCCAAGTTAAAGCACGGACATCATTAAGGTATCACAACTGCAACCACTGGCTTGCCCCTTTCAGCCTCTAGCACTGCTTTTTCAACACCTGGCCCCAGAGGTGGCAAAAGCGGTACCAAGCACACAAGGTAAACTGCATACATGCCAACCCTCCCGTTTCAGGTGGGAGACTACTGATTTCGGAGGTAGTTTTCGGTCTTCTGATTCTTGCATGCTGAAATCCGATTCGGACTGCCTAATCATGGTCTGCTGGAAACAAACCAGCTTGAGCTTGGAAATATATATCCTGAGCCAGAACGCTTTGCCCTAAATTCTTGGAGGGGGAGATTAGAAGGTGTGACAAGCTTCAAAATTTTAATTTTGTCCATTTTACACAGCACCTATAAAAACTCTGCTTTTGTTTGTGCTATGTTAATAAACTGCCAAAAATAAAATGCTGATTGTCTGTCACCATACATGTCAATAGACCTGATTCGGGCAAATTTCCTTTTCTTCAATCTAAGCCAATGGGGAAAATATATTCTCTCAACCATTTTTTTAAAATCTCTCACTGGCCTGCACTAAAATGTTGGTATATACGAAACAGTGTTCTGATGAACACTGTTTATGTTCTGCAGATCCCACTGGAAGATTACAGTTTAAGTTATAAATAAATACATTAGGAAGAAGAATGCACACTATTAGACCTGACAGCCCTTAGCATGGTCTTCCCCAAACATTTTTGCCTACCCACCTCCCGTTGCTAAAATTTGTTTTTGTTGTCTTTAGGACTCTGTGCTTTTTACTACTGCTAACCAGTGCTAAGGTGCTTGTGCTTACTTATTTTATCATAGTAGAATTGGCTCACACCTAATTGCCACATTCAATGTGCTTATAAATCCCTAGTAAAGTGGTACTACTTGTAACCAGGGCCTGTAAATTAAATGCTACTAGTGCACCTGCAGTATCAGACTACAGGAGGTAGCCCATAAACCCCAAGGAGACTAGGGCAATCATCTGGAACAAACAACAGTGTCTCAAACAAGGGTATTATTTTAGGGTCTAGTTAATGTGGCACAGTTAGTTGCGACGGATTAAAACCAAAGGGGGAGAAAACCAGGGAGACATTTTCTTGTAAAGGTAAATTGTATTTCAATCGATAAGCATGTTAGACATATTAAACTTCATATGTACAAGCACGTGGGACGGTAGCACTGTGTTACATTGAATGACATGTAACCTACAAAATACTGTGCACAAGTGCTCGTGAAGCTTTGTGACGGCGCGTGACACGTGACGTGGTATATACAGTGAAATCGGTACTTCTAATCTGTGAAACTCATTGAACTTTATTTAGGGATTCCTTTTGAGTCACAAATCAACCTACCTCATAAATATTAATGAGGTAGGTCACTGTTTGCAACCCATTAGGAATCACAGCCATCACAGGGATGGTGGCCTGCTGACCATCATGTGTGTGATTGCTTTATATTAAAGCAAACTATTTTTTTTTTAAATGCAGTCTTTTTTCCTTAATGGAAACTGGGATGTGTTTTAAAAGAAAGAAATGAAACCTTAAAATTTCAGTTTTTAAGAGTAGGCAGTGATCCACGGGACCACTGCCTGCTCTAAAAAAATATTATTACTATGCAAACTTTATTCGGCAGTAACTCCGCCATAAAAGTGATGGTACATTAAGAACAGCATCAAAATCATTAAGAGGAATGTTATTTCATCATGCAATACTCATACAGCGGTCACTATCATTCTCCTAGGAATCCAAACAGCCTCAATCTTTAGAATAACTCTCAAAAGTACATTGAAACAGCATTAAATAATTATGTATGCTCCTATAGCATAAATACAATCATAAAATCTTTAAAATGTTCCTGTACAATTATTTTAACTCACGCTCAAGCATGAATCCAGGATAGCCCTCTCCATCTTAATCAAGTCTACAATTACAATTACAATTACAATTACAATTACAAGTCTGGATTTCCTAGATCTTAACATTGCACTTAAAAAATGCGTAACAACATACACTGTACGATCAGTTTGCAATAGTTGCAAGTGCAAAAGGGCAACATGTGCTTACTCTAAAAACATTCTTAAAGGGGCAGGGGTCCCTTGGGGACCCCTTTCCCTTTGCAAATTGGTTATCACCAGTTTTAAACTGGTGGTAAAGTATTACTGTTTTGCAACCAGAATTCTTCAATTACTTTCACAGGGCCTGATTCTTAAACTGCACTTTTGAGTATATATACACTTCTGTTTAAGTTTACTGCTTTTATGTATTCCAAAACTGCACTTTTGTAGTAACTTACCCTTTTGTAGTAACATACCCTTTTGTGGTAACTTACACTTTTGTAGTAAGTACAGCACTCCACATGACCTCCAACAGAAGAGCAAGTTAATTGCTATTCACAAACTACACTTCTATAGTTATTTGAGACAAAAATGACTCACAACAGTTGCACATGTACTCCAGCGTTGAGCTGGAGTAAGTCTAGCACCACAAATAGCCAACAATTGGTACTGCAACACCCCTGAATAGAAGACAATGGAGGTAGGGACTTTAAGTAAAATCCCATAGGAAATAATGCTAAATTCAATCACATTATTTGCACTAGTTTAAAATATAAACAAATGTAAGTTAGTGTTAAAAATATATAAACAGTACTAGATATTTATTATTTAATTTTACAAGAGTTGTTAATAAATATTGAAAATTTAGAATTTAAATTCTATTAAAATTATGCTATTAAATATTTTGTGATTAAATGATAAACATGTGCTCATAACACCAAAGCTGTTGAATTCCAGCTTATTAGGAATATTTATGCTTTGCAAATACCAATTGCAAGGATCTTATTCCTCTGGTAGCATTGGAAAGTTACAGTCATTACTTCCACTGCATCACCCCTACAAGGAACGTAGGAATGTGCTTTTCGAATTATGCCCATTTTGATGTGCTTCCAGATGTGTCGTCCTTGGGTCTTTAAACGTACTGCCAACCTATCTGGCGAGATCATCAATGTAAATATGGGTACTAAGGTGTTGTGCAGATGAACATCACTGCTCTTTACGTTGCCTGGGTTGTGATTTGTGTGTTATTTAACAACATATTTTGCATATTCATCCCCTTACGTCCTACAAGTTTCTATAAGATTATCTTCTTTTGCTTTTCTGAATTGTCAATACAAAAACAAAAAAACAGAAACTGGCATTTTAATTCAAGACTTGGCTTCATTTCAGATTTCTTATTCAAAGTACTTTTTACTTTACACATTTAACTTGGCAGATTACCACCACATCTATATAGTTATATGTAAGAAAAACAAATCTTATATTTCCTCCAAATAATAAGTCTCACATTTTTCACACAAAATTATATATTCAGGAGGAGTAGATGTTTTACTATGGCAAGCTATAATTAGTAACACCACAATAATCGCCAAAAATAGGGTGTTGCTAGCTCCACCATAACCCAGTGAGATTGCGGTAGTATCTGGTGATGATCTCTGTTCAAAACACTCAACTAATGCAATCAATAATAAAAGTTTTTAATCATACAATTCTGGACATAACCCACACATATTTTCCATACAAATTTATTCACTACAACATCCTGGGCACACCCCTTAACTTTGTGACTTTGGCGTTGTCCAGGTTCGCCTTTTTGTCTGTATAATGTAGAAGTCATATGTTATGGAGTTCTGCTGAAGCGTACCTCAACTTTTTAGTTTTTATCTAGTCTTCATGAGCTATTGGTTGTCGTAACCTTTTCGACTTCTTGGTTACCCATTTCTGGGTATTATCAGCTATGGACCAACCAAAAAACGCATATAGGGGTATATTCACAAGAATGTGTGCTAAATATCACCAAAAAATGTTAGCACACCTTTACACATCGCAGCCTATCGCGGGAAAATAAGCCTCTGTCAACGTGGAATTCACAACAAGGCGGCCCCATGCGATAGTTTGCCAAAACCGCGGCCAATGCCAGTGATACAACCACCTCGACGGAGATAAAAACACAAACCCCAACGCAAAAAAACCTGCGATGGGCCAAAGCGCGATGAGGAAATAAGCGCAAAGCAGCGCCAGGCCTGCAACACACACCTGGCAGGCGGGAAAAATCACCATAAAAGTAGAAAAACACCCATACACAAACTGACCAATACCCAAGCACCATGGAGGCAGCCGGAGCCGGCAGAGGATGAGTGCAACCCCACAAGCACCCCGGATGACCAGCCTGGGACCTCGGGGACAGGGAAGGGTAAGGACAAGAAGAAGAGGAAGACGAAGTTCAGTCCACAGGCGAACAGGATCATAGTCACGGAGGTGATGGAACACCATCAACAACTGTTTGTCACCTCCAACGTGTCATTGGGCACCAAAAATGGAACATGGAGGGACATCGTGGACAAGGTGAATGCCTTCGGAGAGCACAAGAGGACAATGGACAAGGTCAGGAGGTGATGGAATTGTTGTTTGTAGATTTAGATTCCGTATATAGGTTTCCTGATTTATGCCCTTATATAGGTACTATTCATATTGCCCTTATTTAGGCATAGAAAATCCAGCCCTTATTTAGGCATTGTCCATGCTAACTAAATACAGGCATGGTCTCCTACATCCATCCATCCACGTCACAATGAGATCTTGGAAAACCAGACTCTTAAGCCTTTAGGAATTTCCCTTGCTTGGATATTGATTTCTCTAAGAACTCATTTAATATGCATGAACATCTATTCCTTAGGGGTTCATTCATGACGTTCCGATGCCCAACTTTTACGTCAATACAGGCATTCCTAAACACCTTCAAGGTATAAATATACCTGCCCTTGCCATGGCAAACCACGGTTCCGGCACGATCCAGCTCGACTGCCTACTTGCGGTTCGCCACGGCAAGTTCGAAAGGAAATCGATTTCCAGCCTGACGCACTGACCAGACGCTGTCATCCTCCTCGCAGAGAATCCAGATCCAGTGTTTCTGACTCCCCTTGCGGGGTGTTAGATATCGAGTCCCGGAAAAAAGATTCAAACCTCGCACATTCTAAGGTATGGAGCAGACTAGAACTTAGAGAAACTTTTGACAACTCTTGGCAAAACTAAAACTATAGCTATAGTTAGCTATACTTTAGAAAACAGCACCTACTTCTCACCTCGTACTACACTTAGGTTAGGTACACATTGGGGTAGAACTATTTAGAAGCATCAGATGAGTATCCACATTTTAGCCTGTGTTATTTATGTATGTATTTTATGAATATATGTCATAGCTACAAACCATGCTATTGCAGTATTATTTTATCTTACTGCTAACTCTGTACATATTATACTTCGCAGCCTATCTTACGATTGTAGCAGTTCATATCTCTTGCATGAGAAATAAGACTGTTCAATAAACCCTTTTTATTGAAACGCCCGTCTCTCTCTATTTCTGTGCAACTCTGTAGAAACGAAGCATGCACGATTGACTGAGTGAAACTGTTATCTAGTGTTTCCACGGTTCTGAGATTGTTCCGACTCTAAGGGAAACAAAGTTGTCATGTTTATGCGTTTGTCAGAAACTAATCCCTTCTTGTATATTGGAGAAGATTCTAGTGACCTCTGAGTTAGCTGGCACACACAAGTAATTAAGTTTAATGTACTCGTTAGAGACATGCTGACCTCAGTCGTATGTCAAATCTATAGTGTATATTATTCCAATGCACAGAGCCTATCAGGGATATAGGAACTACACTACAGAATGACATAAAGCGAAAGACCAAGGAGAAACTCACAGCCAACCAGAAGGCAGCAATGCAGCATGGAGTTAGGGGCCCAGCACCACAGCTCGTGCTGGATGACATGGAGGAGCCTGTGTTGACAGTCATCTGTGTGGATACTTTGACCGGAGTCGGGGGACCGGACACTGCTCGACAGGACACAACACAACCGCAACAGGGTGAGTGACCACCAGGTACTGCGGGGACGGGTGGAGATGGCCACGATGGCACACATGCATCATAAAACAGAGCACAGTGCACACCCTCAATGATTCTGGGTCATCGCCCAGATTTAAGACTGTCACAATGTACAATGCCATGCTGTCTAAATGTCAAGATGTACCATGCGGCTACATACATGTGAACACATTGCAATACACCATCTCCCCTTCACATTGCAGGGCCACCGTCAACACCCCCTGCTTAGCAGTCCCAGCCACTCTTCACTGATGACGAGGACAACCCCAGCATCAACGCACAAGCCCTCCTAGACATCATTATACAAGAAAAACAGGAGCAAGCCCGTTAGCCCAGCTGAGACCGGGTATATGTGGTAACAAAAAACAATGTCTCAACAGGGAAAATGAATAAGAGGACCAATCGATACACAATTCAATCAAGGGAAGGGAAGACAAGAGAGATCAAAGGATAGAAAGGGAACAGATTTAATAATTAGATACACAATTGGTATATACAATTCAAAATAACCATAACTAACACATGTGCACTGACAGTGAAGTGAAAAAGTGAACGGCGCAGTGACATAAGTGTAAGGGTGACAACAAGGTACGGCAAAATGATTCAAATAAATTCAAGGTCGAGGAGAGTTATATACAATGGATAATTTACACATAATCATGAAGGTCTCACAGGACCCTGTAGTTAGCCGTAAATAAAGCTGTCTGGTCGACGACGTTTCAACCTCCTTGCGTTGAGGTCATCATCAGGACTATGGTTATTGCAATATTTTAAAATACCTATGTGTAAGAAGAAAGGGGGAAGATAATGAATAGAGAAGCCCAGGAAAAAACAATAACTTACAGCACAGAGAATGAAAACATAATGAATAAGTGAAGAGCAGGTCAGGGTGTAATAGTACCTGTGTCCGTGGTAAATCACCACCTCAATGTTAATTGCAGGAAAATCTGGAACAAATAAATATGGTCCGTCACATTTAGAGGGGGATCTTCAAGTGTCTGAAATGATAATAAAGAAACTATAAAGGTGGCCCCATGGTTCAATGCATGTAGTCGAGTAAAGCGCGGTGGAAGGCGCTTACCTATAAGGGACACCAAAACTAAGGAGGCCAACAGGAACAATTTAAGGTATCCGGGTTATGCTTCAAAATCAGCCATCTATCATGAAAAGAAACGGAAATAAAACCCGTGCTCTAGTCGGTAATATATAGTGGTGTTAGGGGCAAAACCGCTTACCAATTGGATCAATTCATTAAGTAAGGGCAAGACATCCAGCGGTGAGTAATCCGCAATGTTTGAAAAACAATCAGCACTCTAAAGAAAAGACAGAAAGCGGGCTATATGAGAGGCGTGTAATGACAACGCCGAATCATTACGGGAACTGAATAAACTGGCCAAGGGAAGGCAAACCATTAAGTGACTTACTGGAATCGGCTCGTCAATCACCATGTATCGGGATTAATCCGAAGTAGGGCCTCAGCGTCTAAACGAGTAAGACGTCTAGCGTGTGTGAGACGCGGACGCCAGAAATAAACTATCCGGGTCATGTGACAGCATCAAGGCCACAAAGGAAGGACTACCGGGTACGAACACAGAGAGGGAAACAGGACAGATGACAGGACGGGAAAGGTGGAAAGAAAAAGTGAAAAGAAACACCCGATCAGTGTGAGGGTCAACGATAATAAATAAGTTTCTTATGAGGCATATAAATTAATTACAAATATTGACAACCACAATTCAAAATTTTTGTATGGACCTATGATCAAGGACAAAACAATTTACAAATGCAACAATAATAATAAATCACAATTAGACACCATAATAATAAGTTGTAAAAAAACGTATAAACAATCGATACTAATAGCAATTTATGAACAACGAGTAAACAAAAATTTACAACGTCACTCAATAAACATTATCTATTTTGAAAAACAATTGAAAGAGAAAGGGAACGGAGAAGGGAGGGGAGGGAGGAAAAGTGGGAACAACTAGGGAGGGGAAAAACGGAGGGGGGGGGGTGTGTGTGTGTAAGGCAGAGAGGTGGGGGTTGGGGAGGGTTGTGTAAGGCAGAGAGGTGGGGGTTGTAGGGAAGGGAAGGGAACAACAGAAGGGTGGGAAAGTAGGGTGGGGGGGGGGGCGGGGGGGCCAGAAGGCGGAGAAGGGTAAAGGAAGTGCGCTGGGATACCACAACAATTTAGACAAAGGGGTAAAATGCTGTAAAAAGACTCAAGCAATTAGAGATTTTTTGACATTTTTTCACACTGTCAAAGAATACTACAGTCTGAATATCAATAGGACAATGCTGGTAAAGATGAGTAACAACATGTAAAGTCTGAATCCTAGCCACTCGTGATAACTGTGTTCCATTCGTCTAAGGAATTCAATCCATGTGATACAGAGTTACAGCGTGTAATCCAACGACATTCGCATTTGTTTAACAAGGTCTGTAAATTACCACCCCGGATCGGTAATTGTGGACAATCTATGACTTGCCAAGTCATATCCGTTTCCGAATGGTTATGCTCCTTGTAATGCATCACAAGTGGAGCAGTAACGACGTTGCATCTAATGCGACTTTTGTGTTGGGAGATGCGTTGTTTAACCATCTGTGTAGTCTGCCCAATGTAAAGTAAATTACACGGACAGCGTATCACATAAATAACATTGGTGGTACGACAATTGGAAAAATGTTTGAGTTGATAGGTGTGAGAAGGAGTGACAAAAACCTTAGTATTGATAGTCAAATCACACACATTACAATTTAGGCACTTGAAGTGGCCTATTACAGGTGGTAAATTCCATAAGGTAGTATTTACAGATTTTTCTTTGGTGGGCCAGGTAATGGCATGGACAAGCTTGTCATTCAAATTATTTCCCCTCTTGTATGATAGAAGGGGGGGGGTCTGTAAAGTGTGGAAAAGAGCGTAGCAATTTCCAATTGTTCTTAATTATCTTGGAAACCACATTACTGCTGGGGCTGAAGGTGGAAACAAAAGGGATACGTGTATTGACACGTTTGATGGAGGGTGCCAAAATAATTTCCCTATGGTTATACCAAGCTCTTTTTAGGGATCTTCTGACCAAATGTTTGGGGTAGCCCCTGTCGATCAATTTTGCCGAGAGGATAGCTGCCTCTCGAAAATAATCTTTTCTCCACTTACAATTCCGCCGTATACGGAGGAACTGTCCGTAAGGCAAGCCGTCTCTAAGCCCTCGAGGATGGTAACTAGAATAGGCCAAAAGAGTATTACGCTCTGTAGGTTTTCGATATAAGGATGTCCCAATTAGACCATCCTCCGCATGTAATGTGAGATCCAAAAAAGGGAGGTCATTCTTACGCACATCTGAAGTAAATTTTTAAATGGTTTTGGATGGAATTCAACCAGGTAATAAACGACAAAAGGTTCTCATGTGTACCCTGCCATAGCAACAGAATGTCGTCTATGTACCTGCGCCATAAAGTAATGTTGGTGAGAAAAGGATTACTGCTATTCAGAAAAATGGTGGACTCTAAATGGTGAACATAGAGTACTGCAAAGTTTGGTGCAAAACAAGCACCCATCGATACACCTTTAACCTGAAGGTAATATGTATCTTTATACAAAAAGTAGTTGTTGGTCAAAGCTATGTGCAACAATTGAACCACAAATTCCGTAGGGATGCGTGTGGGACGAGGGCGAGTATTCAATATTACCTCCATGACCATGAGTCCATCAGCCTGGGGAATATTAGTATATAAAGACTCAATGTCTAAACCGACCATAAAGTCGGATTCAGGATTGAAAGGAAGGTCGTCTATGATGTTAATTAGATGTGTGCTGTCCTTGACAAAGGTGTCAGTCAAGGGGACAAAAACCTTAAGAATAGAGTCAATATATTTTCCCAGGGGTTCCAACACAGATCCGCACCCGGATACTATCGGGCGCCCCGGAGGGGTCGATGAGTTCTTGTGGACTTTCGGTAAGGTGTAAATTACCGGTGTCCTAGGGAATGGACTATTGAAAAAATCATGCTATTTTTTACTAATAATGCCACTCGAGAGGGCCTGAGATGTAACAGAGGCAATCTTAGTTTGGATGGAACGAAGAGGATCTGAAGTCAATTTGCAATAATGTAGGGGGTTATCAAGTTGTCGAAGGATTTCTGAGTCATAATCCTCACGATCCATCACGACAATCCCGCCCCCCTTATCGGCTGGTTTTATTATTAAATTTTGGTTACTGCTGAGACTGTCAATGGCCAGTTTTTCTTTGAGTGGCAAATTGTACGGAACAAATTCCTTAAGTCGTTGTAACTCATTGACCTCCAATAACACAATTTTTTCGAAGGTCAAAATTTCGGGTGGCATCATTGTGGTAGGTGGTAAAAAAGTAGAAGCTGGTCTAAAAAGGGGCTCATATGGTAAATTAGTCTCTGGTTTATCAGAGAAAAAATGCCTCAGACGAATCCGTCTAAAAAATAAGAGTAGATCTTCCTGTAACTTAAAGAAGTCACTACGTGCTGTAGGGACGAATGACAAACCCTTACTTAACACGGATATCTCATCCGACGACAGGGCATGTCGAGAGAGATTGAAAATAGGAATAGTCCTGTCAAGGATAGATTGATCCCCATGAAGTAAAGAAAGATCAGGTGGAGTGGTTTCATGGACGGCAATTGGGATAGTCTGTGAATCAATATTAGATGTAATCTCAATATTAACTAGAGGCAATTGTGGCGGTGAAATAGAGACCTCTACAGGCAATTCATTTCCACTCCCAGATGTCAAAGAAGTGAGACAAGAACTGCCAATGGTAACTTCTGGAGGATCGATAGAAATAACATTGGTAGGCCTTTGTAGAGTATCATCTGGTAGTCGTGTTATTGTGGAGGCCCCCATTGATAGAACTTTTGTCGGGTCTGTCTCTCGCCCGCGTATTGGTATTGGTATCCTTGCCGTCTGCGGCCGCGTCCGCGGCCACGAGCCTGTCCTAAAAAACCAGCAGGTAGAAGTGGTGGAGGAAGAGGATGTCTCTGTGGGCCCGTACTACTACCTTCACCACTGTCAGTATCTTCGGTGGATGTATTGGAAGAGAGAGAGAATGTGATGGGCCGATTATTCCGAAAACGACCCCAGTTCTTAGTTTTGGGGGGCTGATTAGTGGAGTTATAAAAGGAATCAAGTAAATAAGGGTAGGTATAACTCTTGTCGTAGTTCTTGATGTCTCTTTGAATTTTATTGATTTTTTTATTCTGTTCAAAGGTATGAAAAGTAGCAATAGTACTGTTTATTCTCTCAAGGAGTCCCTTCGCATCAGAAATGGTAGTGTCTGTAAGAATAAGTTTCTCAAGTTCTGCTATCTCTTCCAATTCTTTCTTGCTATGTTCTATAGCTGTTTCGATACCGAGGACCATCCAGTGCCTTGAGCAGGTGGTGGCCAGATGGCTAAAGCCGGTACGAAATTTTGGATCCTGAGTAAAAATAGCAGGAGTATTGCGAATTTGTAGTCCCAAGGGTATGGTATCAGACTTTAAGTATTCTGTTAGCATGCGAGCATGCAGATCAGTGCGGATCTGTTTCTTTTTCAAATTTTCTAATTTTTCTAATAGAATCTTGGAGTTATTGGGGGCAGTGGAAAGAGGCGTAGAGGCAAAGGCTAAAAGAGATGGGCCAGAAAGAATATTTTTGATATAGTCATCAGAATAAGTGGGGGTCTCTCTAGAAGACATAATAGGTAAACTAATCACTCATTATGTATCACAATTAAAGTGTGAAGTATTTAAACAAAATATTCTCGCAATCCAGCGATTGCTCAATAATTATACAAGAAAAACAGGAGCAAGCCCGTTAGCCCAGCTGAGACCGGGTATATGTGGTAACAAAAAACAATGTCTCAACAGGGAAAATGAATAAGAGGACCAATCGATACACAATTCAATCAAGGGAAGGGAAGACAAGAGAGATCAAAGGATAGAAAGGGAACAGATTTAATAATTAGATACACAATTGGTATATACAATTCAAAATAACCATAACTAACACATGTGCACTGACAGTGAAGTGAAAAAGTGAACGGCGCAGTGACATAAGTGTAAGGGTGACAACAAGGTACGGCAAAATGATTCAAATAAATTCAAGGTCGAGGAGAGTTATATACAATGGATAATTTACACATAATCATGAAGGTCTCACAGGACCCTGTAGTTAGCCGTAAATAATGCTGTCTGGTCGACGACGTTTCAACCTCCTTGCGTTGAGGTCATCATCAGGACTATGGTTATTGCAATATTTTAAAATACCTATGTGTAAGAAGAAAGGGGGAAGATAATGAATAGAGAAGCCCAGGAAAAAACAATAACTTACAGCACAGAGAATGAAAACATAATGAATAAGTGAAGAGCAGGTCAGGGGGTAATAGTACCTGTGTCCGTGGTAAATCACCACCTCAATGTTAATTGCAGGAAAATGTGGAACAAATAAATATGGTCCGTCACATTTAGAGGGGGATCTTCAAGTGTCTGAAATGATAATAAAGAAACTATAAAGGTGGCCCCATGGTTCAATGCATGTAGTCGAGTAAAGCGCGGTGGAAGGCGCTTACCTATAAGGGACACCAAAACTAAGGAGGCCAACAGGAACAATTTAAGGTATCCGGGTTATGCTTCAAAATCAGCCATCTATCATGAAAAGAAACGGAAATAAAACCCGTGCTCTAGTCGGTAATATATAGTGGTGTTAGGGGCAAAACCGCTTACCAATTGGATCAATTCATTAAGTAAGGGCAAGACATCCAGCGGTGAGTAATCCGCAATGTTTGAAAAACAATCAGCACTCTAAAGAAAAGACAGAAAGCGGGCTATATGAGAGGCGTGTAATGACAACGCCGAATCATTACGGGAACTGAATAAACTGGCCAAGGGAAGGCAAACCATTAAGTGACTTACTGGAATCGGCTCGTCAATCACCATGTATCGGGATTAATCCGAAGTAGGGCCTCAGCGTCTAAACGAGTAAGACGTCTAGCGTGTGTGAGACGCGGACGCCAGAAATAAACTATCCGGGTCATGTGACAGCATCAAGGCCACAAAGGAAGGACTACCGGGTACGAACACAGAGAGGGAAACAGGACAGATGACAGGACGGGAAAGGTGGAAAGAAAAAGTGAAAAGAAACACCCGATCAGTGTGAGGGTCAACGATAATAAATAAGTTTCTTATGAGGCATATAAATTAATTACAAATATTGACAACCACAATTCAAAATTTTTGTATGGACCTATGATCAAGGACAAAACAATTTACAAATGCAACAATAATAATAAATCACAATTAGACACCATAATAATAAATTGTAAAAAAACGTATAAACAATCGATACTAATAGCAATTTATGAACAACGAGTAAACAAAAATTTACAACGTCACTCAATAAACATTATCTATTTTGAAAAACAATTGAAAGAGAAAGGGAACGGAGAAGGGAGGGGAGGGAGGAAAAGTGGGGACAACTAGGGAGGGGAAAAACGGAGGGGGGGGGGTGTAAGGCAGAGAGGTGGGGGTTGGGGAGGGTTGTGTAAGGCAGAGAGGTGGGGGTTGTAGGGAAGGGAAGGGAACAACAGAAGGGTGGGAAAGTAGGGTGGGGGGGGGCCAGAAGGCGGAGAAGGGTAAAGGAAGTGCGCTGGGATACCACAACAATTTAGACAAAGGGGTAAAATGCTGTAAAAAGACTCAAGCAATTAGAGATTTTTTGACATTTTTTCACACTGTCAAAGAATACTACAGTCTGAATATCAATAGGACAATGCTGGTAAAGATGAGTAACAACATGTAAAGTCTGAATCCTAGCCACTCGTGATAACTGTGTTCCATTCGTCTAAGGAATTCCATCCATGTGATACAGAGTTACAGCGTGTAATCCAACGACATTCGCATTTGTTTAACAAGGTCTGTAAATTACCACCCCGGATCGGTAATTGTGGACAATCTATGACTTGCCAAGTCATATCCGTTTCCGAATGGTTATGCTCCTTGTAATGCATCACAAGTGGAGCAGTAACGACGTTGCATCTAATGCGACTTTTGTGTTGGGAGATGCGTTGTTTAACCATCTGTGTAGTCTGCCCAATGTAAAGTAAATTACACGGACAGCGTATCACATAAATAACATTGGTGGTACGACAATTGGAAAAATGTTTCAGTTGATAGGTGTGAGAAGGAGTGACAAAAACCTTAGTATTGATAGTCAAATCACACACATTACAATTTAGGCACTTGAAGTGGCCTATTACAGGTGGTAAATTCCATAAGGTAGTATTTACAGATTTTTCTTTGGTGGGCCAGGTAATGGCATGGACAAGCTTGTCATTCAAATTATTTCCCCTCTTGTATGATAGAAGGGGGGGGTCTGTAAAGTGTGGAAAAGAGCATAGCAATTTCCAATTGTTCTTAATTATCTTGGAAACCACATTACTGCTGGGGCTGAAGGTGGAAACAAAAGGGATACGTGTATTGACACGTTTGATGGAGGGTGCCAAAATAATTTCCCTATGGTTATACCAAGCTCTTTTTAGGGATCTTCTGACCAAATGTTTGGGGTAGCCCCTGTCGATCAATTTTGCCGAGAGGATAGCTGCCTCTCGAAAATAATCTTTTCTCCACTTACAATTCCGCCGTATACGGAGGAACTGTCCGTAAGGCAAGCCGTCTCTAAGCCCTCGAGGATGGTAACTAGAATAGGCCAAAAGAGTATTACGCTCTGTAGGTTTTCGATATAAGGATGTCCCAATTAGACCATCCTCCGCATGTAATGTGAGATCCAAAAAAGGGAGGTCATTCTTACGCACATCTGAAGTAAATTTTAAATGGTTTTGGATGGAATTCAACCAGGTAATAAACGACAAAAGGTTCTCTAGACGAATGGAACACAGTTATCACGAGTGGCTAGGATTCAGACTTTACATGTTGTTACTCATCTTTACCAGCATTGTCCTATTGATATTCAGACTGTAGTATTCTTTGACAGTGTGAAAAAATGTCAAAAAATCTCTAATTGCTTGAGTCTTTTTACAGCATTTTACCCCTTTGTCTAAATTGTTGTGGTATCCCAGCGCACTTCCTTTACCCTTCTCCGCCTTCTGGCCCCCCCGCCCACCCCCCCACCCTACTTTCCCACCCTTCTGTTGTTCCCTTCCCTTCCCTACAACCCCCACCTCTCTGCCTTACACAACCCTCCCCAACCCCCACCTCTCTGCCTTACACACACACACCCCCCCCTCCGTTTTTCCCCTCCCTAGTTGTCCCCACTTTTCCTCCCTCCCCTCCCTTCTCCGTTCCCTTTCTCTTTCAATTGTTTTTCAAAATAGATAATGTTTATTGAGTGACGTTGTAAATTTTTGTTTACTCGTTGTTCATAAATTGCTATTAGTATCGATTGTTTATACGTTTTTTTACAACTTATTATTATGGTGTCTAATTGTGATTTATTATTATTGTTGCATTTGTAAATTGTTTTGTCCTTGATCATAGGTCCATACAAAAATTTTGAATTGTGGTTGTCAATATTTGTAATTAATTTATATGCCTCATAAGAAACTTATTTATTATCGTTGACCCTCACACTGATCGGGTGTTTCTTTTCACTTTTTCTTTCCACCTTTCCCGTCATGTCATCTGTCCTGTTTCCCTCTCTGTGTTCGTACCCGGTAGTCCTTCCTTTGTGGCCTTGATGCTGTCACATGACCCGGATAGTTTATTTCTGGCGTCCGCGTCTCACACACGCTAGACGTCTTACTCGTTTAGACGCTGAGGCCCTACTTCGGATTAATCCCGATACATGGTGATTGACGAGCCGATTCCAGTAAGTCACTTAATGGTTTGCCTTCCCTTGGCCAGTTTATTCAGTTCCCGTAATGATTCGGCGTTGTCATTACACGCCTCTCATATAGCCCGCTTTCTGTCTTTTCTTTAGAGTGCTGATTGTTTTTCAAACATTGCGGATTACTCACCGCTGGATGTCTTGCCCTTACTTAATGAATTGATCCAATTGGTAAGCGGTTTTGCCCCTAACACCACTATATATTACCGACTAGAGCACGGGTTTTATTTCCGTTTCTTTTCATGATAGATGGCTGATTTTGAAGCATAACCCGGATACCTTAAATTGTTCCTGTTGGCCTCCTTAGTTTTGGTGTCCCTTATAGGTAAGCGCCTTCCACCGCGCTTTACTCGACTACATGCATTGAACCATGGGGCCACCTTTATAGTTTCTTTATTATCATTTCAGACACTTGAAGATCCCCCTCTAAATGTGACGGACCATATTTATTTGTTCCACATTTTCCTGCAATTAACATTGAGGTGGTGATTTACCACGGACACAGGTACTATTACCCCCTGACCTGCTCTTCACTTATTCATTATGTTTTCATTCTCTGTGCTGTAAGTTATTGTTTTTTCCTGGGCTTCTCTATTCATTATCTTCCCCCTTTCTTCTTACACATAGGTATTTTAAAATATTGCAATAACCATAGTCCTGATGATGACCTCAACGCAAGGAGGTTGAAACGTCGTCGACCAGACAGCATTATTTACGGCTAACTACAGGGTCCTGTGAGACCTTCATGATTATGTGTAAATTATCCATTGTATATAACTCTCCTCGACCTTGAATTTATTTGAATCATTTTGCCGTACCTTGTTGTCACCCTTACACTTATGTCACTGCGCCGTTCCCTTTTTCACTTCACTGTCAGTGCACATGTGTTAGTTATGGTTATTTTGAATTGTATATACCAATTGTGTATCTAATTATTAAATCTGTTCCCTTTCTATCCTTTGATCTCTCTTGTCTTCCCTTCCCTTGATTGAATTGTGTATCGATTGGTCCTCTTATTCGTTTTCCCTGTTGAGACATTGTTTTTTGTTACCACATATACCCGGTCTCAGCTGGGCTAACGGGCTTGCTCCTGTTTTTCTTGTATAATTATTGAGCAATCGCTGGATTGCGAGAGTATTTTGTTTAAATACTTCACACTTTAATTGTGATACATAATGAGTGATTAGTTTACCTATTATGTCTTCTAGAGAAACCCCCACTTATTCTGATGACTATATCAAAAATATTCTTTCTGGCCCATCTCTTTTAGCCTTTGCCTCTACGCCTCTTTCCACTGCCCCCAATAACTCCAAGATTCTATTAGAAAAATTAGAAAATTTGAAAAAGAAACAGATCCGCACTGATCTGCATGCTCGCATGCTAACAGAATACTTAAAGTCTGATACCATACCCTTGGGACTACAAATTCGCAATACTCCTGCTATTTTTACTCAGGATCCAAAATTTCGTACCGGCTTTAGCCATCTGGCCACCACCTGCTCAAGGCACTGGATGGTCCTCGGTATCGAAACAGCTATAGAACATAGCAAGAAAGAATTGGAAGAGATAGCAGAACTTGAGAAACTTATTCTTACAGACACTACCATTTCTGATGCGAAGGGACTCCTTGAGAGAATAAACAGTACTATTGCTACTTTTCATACCTTTGAACAGAATAAAAAAATCAATAAAATTCAAAGAGACATCAAGAACTACGACAAGAGTTATACCTACCCTTATTTACTTGATTCCTTTTATAACTCCACTAATCTGCCCCCCAAAACTAAGAACTGGGGTCGTTTTCGGAATAATCGGCCCATCACATTCTCTCTCTCTTCCAATACATCCACCGAAGATACTGACAGTGGTGAAGGTAGTAGTACGGGCCCACAGAGACATCCTCTTCCTCCACCACTTCTACCTGCTGGTTTTTTAGGACAGGCTCGTGGCCGCGGACGCGGCCGCAGACGGCAAGGATACCAATACCAATACGCGGGCGAGAGACAGACCCGACAAAAGTTCTATCAATGGGGGCCTCCACAATAACACGACTACCAGATGATACTCTACAAAGGCCTACCAATGTTATTTCTATCGATCCTCCAGAAGTTACCATTGGCAGTTCTTGTCTCACTTCTTTGACATCTGGGAGTGGAAATGAATTGCCTGTAGAGGTCTCTATTTCACCGCCACAATTGCCTCTAGTTAATATTGAGATTACATCTAATATTGATTCACAGACTATCCCAATTGCCGTCCATGAAACCACTCCACCTGATCTTTCTTTACTTCATGGGGATCAATCTATCCTTGACAGGACTATTCCTATTTTCAATCTCTCTCGACATGCCCTGTCGTCGGATGAGATATCCGTGTTAAGTAAGGGTTTGTCATTCGTCCCTACAGCACGTAGTGACTTCTTTAAGTTACAGGAAGATCTACTCTTATTTTTTAGACGGATTCGTCTGAGGCATTTTTTCTCTGATAAACCAGAGACTAATTTACCATATGAGCCCCTTTTTAGACCAGCTTCTACTTTTTTACCACCTACCGCAATGATGCCACCCGAAATTTTGACCTTCGAAAAAATTGTGTTATTGGAGGTCAATGAGTTACAACGACTTAAGGAATTTGTTCCGTACAATTTGCCACTCAAAGAAAAACTGGCCATTGACAGTCTCAGCAGTAACCAAAATTTAATAATAAAACCAGCCGATAAGGGGGGCGGGATTGTCGTGATGGATCGTGAGGATTATGACTCAGAAATCCTTCGACAACTTGATAACCCCCTACATTATTGCAAATTGACTTCAGATCCTCTTCGTTCCATCCAAACTAAGATTGCCTCTGTTACATCTCAGGCCCTCTCGAGTGGCATTATTAGTAAAAAAGAACATGATTTTTTCAATAGTCCATTCCCTAGGACACCGGTAATTTACACCTTACCGAAAGTCCACAAGAACTCATCGACCCCTCCGGGGCGCCCGATAGTATCCGGGTGCGGATCTGTGTTGGAACCCCTGGGAAAATATATTGACTCTATTCTTAAGGTTTTTGTCCCCTTGACTGACACCTTTGTCAAGGACAGCACACATCTAATTAACATCATAGACGACCTTCCTTTCAATCCTGAATCCGACTTTATGGTCGGTTTAGACATTGAGTCTTTATATACTAATATTCCCCAGGCTGATGGACTCATGGTCATGGAGGTAATATTGAATACTCGCCCTCGTCCCACACGCATCCCTACGGAATTTGTGGTTCAATTGTTGCACATAGCTTTGACCAACAACTACTTTTTGTATAAAGATACATATTACCTTCAGGTTAAAGGTGTATCGATGGGTGCTTGTTTTGCACCAAACTTTGCAGTACTCTATGTTCACCATTTAGAGTCCACCATTTTTCTGAATAGCAGTAATCCTTTTCTCACCAACATTACTTTATGGCGCAGGTACATAGACGACATTCTGTTGCTATGGCAGGGTACACATGAGAACCTTTTGTCGTTTATTACCTGGTTGAATTCCATCCAAAACCATTTAAAATTTACTTCAGATGTGCGTAAGAATGACCTCCCTTTTTTGGATCTCACATTACATGCGGAGGATGGTCTAATTGGGACATCCTTATATCGAAAACCTACAGAGCGTAATACTCTTTTGGCCTATTCTAGTTACCATCCTCGAGGGCTTAGAGACGGCTTGCCTTACGGACAGTTCCTCCGTATACGGCGGAATTGTAAGTGGAGAAAAGATTATTTTCGAGAGGCAGCTATCCTCTCGGCAAAATTGATCGACAGGGGCTACCCCAAACATTTGGTCAGAAGATCCCTAAAAAGAGCTTGGTATAACCATAGGGAAATTATTTTGGCACCCTCCATCAAACGTGTCAATACACGTATCCCTTTTGTTTCCACCTTCAGCCCCAGCAGTAATGTGGTTTCCAAGATAATTAAGAACAATTGGAAATTGCTACGCTCTTTTCCACACTTTACAGACCCCCCCCTTCTATCATACAAGAGGGGAAATAATTTGAATGACAAGCTTGTCCATGCCATTACCTGGCCCACCAAAGAAAAATCTGTAAATACTACCTTATGGAATTTACCACCTGTAATAGGCCACTTCAAGTGCCTAAATTGTAATGTGTGTGATTTGACTATCAATACTAAGGTTTTTGTCACTCCTTCTCACACCTATCAACTGAAACATTTTTCCAATTGTCGTACCACCAATGTTATTTATGTGATACGCTGTCCGTGTAATTTACTTTACATTGGGCAGACTACACAGATGGTTAAACAACGCATCTCCCAACACAAAAGTCGAATTAGATGCAACGTCGTTACTGCTCCACTTGTGATGCATTACAAGGAGCATAACCATTCGGAAACGGATATGACTTGGCAAGTCATAGATTGTCCACAATTACCGATCCGGGGTGGTAATTTACAGACCTTGTTAAACAAATGCGAATGTCGTTGGATTACACGCTGTAACTCTGTATCACATGGATTGAATTCCTTAGACGAATGGAACACAGTTATCACGAGTGGCTAGGATTCAGACTTTACATGTTGTTACTCATCTTTACCAGCATTGTCCTATTGATATTCAGACTGTAGTATTCTTTGACAGTGTGAAAAAATGTCAAAAAATCTCTAATTGCTTGAGTCTTTTTACAGCATTTTACCCCTTTGTCTAAATTGTTGTGGTATCCCAGCGCACTTCCTTTACCCTTCTCCGCCTTCTGGCCCCCCCGCCCCCCCCCCCCACCCTACTTTCCCACCCTTCTGTTGTTCCCTTCCCTTCCCTACAACCCCCACCTCTCTGCCTTACACAACCCTCCCCAACCCCCACCTCTCTGCCTTACACACACACAACCCCCCCCTCCGTTTTTCCCCTCCCTAGTTGTCCCCACTTTTCCTCCCTCCCCTCCCTTCTCCGTTCCCTTTCTCTTTCAATTGTTTTTCAAAATAGATAATGTTTATTGAGTGACGTTGTAAATTTTTGTTTACTCGTTGTTCATAAATTGCTATTAGTATCGATTGTTTATACGTTTTTTTACAACTTATTATTATGGTGTCTAATTGTGATTTATTATTATTGTTGCATTTGTAAATTGTTTTGTCCTTGATCATAGGTCCATACAAAAATTTTGAATTGTGGTTGTCAATATTTGTAATTAATTTATATGCCTCATAAGAAACTTATTTATTATCGTTGACCCTCACACTGATCGGGTGTTTCTTTTCACTTTTTCTTTCCACCTTTCCCGTCCTGTCATCTGTCCTGTTTCCCTCTCTGTGTTCGTACCCGGTAGTCCTTCCTTTGTGGCCTTGATGCTGTCACATGACCCGGATAGTTTATTTCTGGCGTCCGCGTCTCACACACGCTAGACGTCTTACTCGTTTAGACGCTGAGGCCCTACTTCGGATTAATCCCGATACATGGTGATTGACGAGACGATTCCAGTAAGTCACTTAATGGTTTGCCTTCCCTTGGCCAGTTTATTCAGTTCCCGTAATGATTCGGCGTTGTCATTACACGCCTCTCATATAGCCCGCTTTCTGTCTTTTCTTTAGAGTGCTGATTGTTTTTCAAACATTGCGGATTACTCACCGCTGGATGTCTTGCCCTTACTTAATGAATTGATCCAATTGGTAAGCGGTTTTGCCCCTAACACCACTATATATTACCGACTAGAGCACGGGTTTTATTTCCGTTTCTTTTCATGATAGATGGCTGATTTTGAAGCATAACCCGGATACCTTAAATTGTTCCTGTTGGCCTCCTTAGTTTTGGTGTCCCTTATAGGTAAGCGCCTTCCACCGCGCTTTACTCGACTACATGCATTGAACCATGGGGCCACCTTTATAGTTTCTTTATTATCATTTCAGACACTTGAAGATCCCCCTCTAAATGTGACGGACCATATTTATTTGTTCCACATTTTCCTGCAATTAACATTGAGGTGGTGATTTACCACGGACACAGGTACTATTACCCCCTGACCTGCTCTTCACTTATTCATTATGTTTTCATTCTCTGTGCTGTAAGTTATTGTTTTTTCCTGGGCTTCTCTATTCATTATCTTCCCCCTTTCTTCTTACACATAGGTATTTTAAAATATTGCAATAACCATAGTCCTGATGATGACCTCAATGCAAGGAGGTTGAAACGTCGTCGACCAGACAGCATTATTTACGGCTAACTACAGGGTCCTGTGAGACCTTCATGATTATGTGTAAATTATCCATTGTATATAACTCTCCTCGACCTTGAATTTATTTGAATCATTTTGCCGTACCTTGTTGTCACCCTTACACTTATGTCACTGCGCCGTTCACTTTTTCACTTCACTGTCAGTGCACATGTGTTAGTTATGGTTATTTTGAATTGTATATACCAATTGTGTATCTAATTATTAAATCTGTTCCTTTTCTATCCTTTGATCTCTCTTGTCTTCCCTTCCCTTGATTGAATTGTGTATCGATTGGTCCTCTTATTCATTTTCCCTGTTGAGACATTGTTTTTTGTTACCTCCTAGACATCATTGACATCATCTGCGACTTACCTCCAGGATCAGGGCTGGCCAGCTGCATCGAGGAGACCCCACCCACCACCCAAACCACCCAGCAGGAGGCATCCACGGCCCCGGCAGTCTCCCAAGAACCCCAGGAACAATACATGGCCTTCCAACGCCGTGTGCTGGATGGCCAGAGGGAGACGGCTGAGCAGGTGCGGGTGGGGTTCGACCTCATGGCTACCAAACTGGACGCCATCCATGGGTGTCTAGGCCCGGTCCATGGTCTCCAACGAGCCCTGACTGACATCGATGGAGTCATGACGTGGAGAGAAGAACACCTGTCTGCTCAGAGGGGCTCCAGCAATACCAGCCATGAGCTGGCACACATGCGGAGGCTCATGAAGGAAATGGTGTGGGTGGAGGAGGAAAGGATGGCAGCCACCGCTGCACACCAATGAAATGTAGCTGGGATCTACCATGCCCAGTAGATCCTCAACATGGCATTGCTGCCACAAGGCGTGGCGATGATTAATGTTGCTGTCCCCACACCATCCTCAACTCCGCCCCCTGGTGTGCCATTGCCTCACAGTGCGGCAGACATATCCACCCCGGCACCTGATGTGTCATTTGCACACCGGTACTGCAACACCCACAGGTGGGGCAGAGCACACATCCGGGGACGAGGACATGGATGGGTTTGTGATCAGGAGGCACTAGCATTCATTTCCGCAACTTGGCCTGTTTCTGCTTGGTGCCGCACATGGCCCCATGACCTTCCACTGCCCCCATACACTCCAATGCACTCACCTTGGACAGCAACATGGACTGCCATATACTGTTTATTGACCAATGACACGGCAACCAGACTGCGGACTGTACCCTTCCTCTTCCGCAGTACATGTCATCCCCGGATGGACTCTGACTGGCCATCCACGGGCCCATATTGTGTAGTGTACTTGGCATTGTCCTGTACCGCTGCAGCTTCAAAACTGCACTGGATGTGCAATAAACATCCAGTAATGCACTGCTGTGTTATGTCTTTCATCATTCATGTATGAATGTGTGGATGAATGTAGGGACTGTGATTTCCCTTGCGTCAATGATGCTCATCCTGTGGGATGCCAGTCAGAGGGTGCTACATTGCCTATTGTGTTCCGGGTGCCATCGACACTACAAAAGAGACACACGCATCAGTCACTTCCATGTCCGGACATAGACTGAACCACGCCCAGAGCCCACGAGTCATTGTTGCAAGCCCTGCACTGGTCCGGCATACAACAGGCCAGACCACTCCGCTCACACTCCAAGGGGGGGCCCTCATTGCTACCCATCGCAGGCATACTCGCTGGTGGTGTGCAGGTCACTGGTCTAGTTGTCAGCATGTCACAGTCACTCCCAGAGGGCAGGTTTACACATACACCACACCCATCTGACACAGGCGTCACAGGCCATGTGACCCTGTCGACATAAGGGGCCGACGACATCACATTCCCCTCTGCCGGTGGTGACTGGATGACGGACACTCCATGGTTCTCAATCATAAAGGGCCCATGAGTTGTTGCGCAAAGGGTTAGTCGTACCCGAGGCCTTGCAGCTTTCACGGGCCTACCACCATGTGGCGCTGACTGGGGTTGCACAGGGTTAGGCACCGAAGCTTTGCGGCCGGCACATGCACCCCGTCATGGGACAGTGACTTTGGGTGCACTGAGGTAGGGGCACCTTAAGTGCTGAGTGGGTGTGAAGCCTGCGATGATGCCCCGTCCCGGCAGTCCGGACAGCTCAGGTTTTGTGTGCCCTGATGGACCGCAGTGTAGGCCAGAGCCAGTGGGCAGCGCGGGCCTATCGTCATGTGGCGTCCCTTCGGGGATCACAGAGTTATTGGCACCTATTGGGCTGAGCAGGTGCGCAGCCTGCGATGAGGCCGTCTGCACTGGTATGTCCTCTTCTATGGCGTAATCAAGACCCAGCACCAAACGTGAGACCTGGGGGCCTGCGGAGCGGGGCTGCATGATGTGGAGGGTGCCATGTCCACGGGCCCCATGCTTGTGGCTTGCAACAGCACGTCGTGGGACCTCCTGTCTGCACGGCGGTGGCAGAAGGTGAGCAGTGAGGCCTGGGTGTGCCTGGGCGGCATTCTCTCTCTCTCTCTCTCCCTCTCTTCTTCTCTCTCTCTCCCCCTCTCTTCTTCTCTCTCTCTCTCCCCCTCTCTTCTTCTCTCTCTCTCTCTTCTTCTCTCTATCTCTCTCCCCTCTCTTTTTCTCTCTCTCTCTCCCCCTCTCTTCTTCTCTCTCTCCCCCCTCTCTTCTTCTCTCTCTCTCCCCTCTCTTCTTCTCTCTCTCTCTCCCCTCTCTTCTTCCCTCTCTCTCCCAGTCTCTTCTCTCTCTCTCTCGATTCTCTTCTTATCTCTCTCTCAACCTCTCTTCCTCTCTCTCTCCTTCGCTCTCTCTCTGTCCTTTGATGTGCGCAGGACACACCTTCTCGTCATGATTTTTGTCTTGCAGGCTCTGACCTACGGATTGTCCCGAGGGGAGCCGCCATGTGTCATCATTTGATTTCAGTGTTCATTTTAATAAAGTTTCATTTGTTGGTTTGAAAATGAATATGTGATGCTCATTTTTGTGATGACACATGCATGTCACCAGTTGTGATTGTGCGACATCATGCGGACTATTTTGTACATGGTTAGGTGTTGCTGATGTGGCATGCCTTTGGTTGGGGAGTGCCGGGGAGGGGGGTTCCTGGGGGTGGTGGCAGCGGGAGTTGTTGCCCTTTCGGCCCTGCAGGCTGCATTTTCAGTTGCCCGGGTGCATTTGCTGTTCTTCAGGTGTGGCTCTGGGCTGGGCTCCCTTTTGTGGTGCAGGCTGTGGTCCAACTTTGCACCAGGTGAGCAGGTTTTATTTTCCTGCAGCTAACGCGCATTATCGCCTGTTTTGTGTTCTTATCGCAGTTCTGGCTGGTCGTTGTGAATGTTGTGGAGTGGTGTTCTCGCTGCTTTTGGCACGGGAATGCCTACTCTGCATCTCATTAGCGATAGTTGCGGAGGTCATCTGTGGCGATATTTTTTGCAGATGCTGTCGCGGGTAAACTGGTGCTGTGGGATGTTAACACCAGCTTGTGATTGGGGCGATAAGTTTATCGCTACTTTGGCTGCGATAAAGTGCCGTTGACTCGGCGATAGATCCTTGTGAATATGCCCCATAACGTAGTAATACTGGTGCAGTAGGATTTGTCAGAGTGCTTTATTTGTGAGATCAATTATTTCAAGCAGGCATTAGTGGCAGAAATCACCACGCAGGCATAAGGGGGGCTCAGACTCGTTGAGGTGAGTCTACTCGACAGCAGGCTCCTGTGCTGACTCTGAAAAGAAGGTAAGCACAAAGCACAAGAGCACAGCTTGTAGTTCAGCAGTGTTGGAGAAATCCCAAACCAAGACGGGCAACATGAATTGAAAGTGATCATTGACAGTATAAAGCTGCAGCTGGAACTTGCCTGCCAATATTTCATGTTGGTGGATTTCTTGATTGCCGCTGAGTTCATCATCCGGCCTTTTCATTCGCTTGCACCTAGTTTGTTTTCTTTACACAATCGCACTCTCCCCTTCCGAATTCCTTGTTTCTGTGTTTTCTGGTTTTCCTTCTTGTTTGTTTTATCTTAGGAGAATCACAAGGTCAGCTGTGATCCACAAAGTCAGCTGTGATCCTTGCAAACCTCTTGCTGTCCTTAATCTGGAAGTGGGTAGGTCACTATTTTCTTTGGGTCAAATGCTTTGGGGCAGTATACTTTGAATAGGTACTAATAAGACTCACTTGCTTTCCATACGTTGCCTAAATTCCTAGAGATATAGGCACAGTCTCTCTCTCTCTCCTTACCCTTCCTTCATTCCCCCTGGTTTCCTTGTGGCTTATCTGTTCAATTCCTTTATTTACACAGGGACTGGTAGGTCTTAGGCCCCAGGGGAGCTTGGGATTGGCATTGTAAGATTGTGTTTTGTCGTGCTCCTGGCAACTTGCCAGGCCCCACACAATAGATCCAGGTGAAAATCTCAACAAAGTATTGGCTCAGACAATCAAAGTTTCTCAATAGGAATGAAGGACCACAAATTCTGAAAAATCTTTGCTGTTAGAGTAAATCAATTTCTGACCAGGTAAGAGATTCACCTTTGATTGTTACGCCCAACAAAATCCTTTTTTGGCTATCATTTTCATGGGAAGTACAGCAGTAATTACTACCTGATTCACCCTGTCAGTCTCATCAGGGTGGCACATAAAAAACTCTCTGGCACCTGTTAGAAAATGCCCAAGTCAGCCTGGGGATTTTCTTCTTTTTGGCCTCAATACTTCTAGGTGTCATATGTTAGCAAATATGCCTTACCATGGGCTAACCTGTTTATCATAGCACAACATCCAAGCTTATTATATTATGACAGATTTCTAATCCGCTTTTGAGCAGTCTTTGAGACTCAAAACGCACACAAGATTTGTTACACTAAAAAAAGATGTGAAAGAATTGCTTTTATATAGTGCTCATTTTCAGAGATTAATTTTTGAAGCAGCTAAAAAACCAAAGCCTAGCTGGCCCTCTCAATCCGGGCTTAATGTCCAAATGCTACAGCTGTGTTGATTGAGGTAGTCTTGCAAATCAAGCAGCAACAAACTCTCTGAAAGAAAGCGAAATCCTTTGAATTACGAAAAATACATCATACGCTACGCACATCAGAAGGGTCTACGTCAACGGTTATGTCTTCAGAAGAACCAATGCATAGTGGTAGTGTGAGCTCAAGACTGACCAGATCCAAAAGGGAAAAAGGAGAAAGTGTAGCACATGTGTGTATTGTTTGAACCTTTTACAAATCTTCAATACTCAGCCCAAAGAAGTAGGCAGGAGTTGAGAGTGCACTGCAATCATCATCTACTGCCTAACACCTGCATTTTCTGTTCATATGGTGTGGTCCCTTCCTCAAGCTTGTTATATGTAAATAGACATTTAAATTCTGGAGCATCTGTCTTTTTTATAGATAAACATTTTGCAAAGAGTTTGAGGTTGCAGGTTGTCGGTGTTAGCCCCAACCTCATGGAACTGCTTTCCACTGCAGATTTGATCCCTTATTGAATTAGGAGGCAAGATGACGTCTGCATGGTCGGTTGTGTAAGCTCTCAATCCTGATCTATCCCTTCCCTCCGTATGCATTAACGGGCTTCGGATTCTACATGCTTAGTCATGCAGCAATGCTTCCGGACATGATCTGGACTGTGCATTTATTCTTCATGTCTACTATTGAGATTTCATCGTACCAGGAGTCCCTCCTTGGGCTTTTGATTGGCGCTCGGCGTGGGTGAACACAGTGCAGCTCTGGCTTCTGCAATGCCCCCCGAAAGCTGCAAGAATAACTTCTGACGCGATAAAGGGCAGCCTGGGTATGCATTGCAGTGGTGCAGGGAACACTGCCAATCTAGAAAACATATCAGAGAAGGCCCGCTGCATAGAGTCTGGCAAAAATCTATTTCAACGCTCTTTATGTCTGCCGAAAGTTAAAAGAGTCAGTTAACCCAAACTGACAGGGATAAGTTTGGTATCGCTGCGGAAGACCTGGAGAGTACTCAGCAGCCCTGACAGGAGGAGGTTGGTCTGTCAGGGAAGAAGGCAGTGGCGAGCCCTAGCAATGGAGGTAAACCCAGGTGAGATTCTTAAGGGTGAAAGGGGCCTAAAGAACTGTGGGGGGGGCTCTGGGGAGGGGGGCAAGAGTTCGTACCTGAAGTAATTCCTTCTGATATTGGAGAAACTAATAATCTCTTAAAGCCAGCCAAAAAAATGGCACTACCCTGCTGAGATCCTCCACGAAAAGACCAAAGAAGATATGGAATCAGAAGGTCCAGAACTGGGACGAGTAAATGGAAAATCCTGCTGAACATTATGCCTCTGAAGAGACAGACTTGGGCGATAATTTCTTCTCTCTTTCAGACCCTTCTAACTCATCAGAAGATGAGGGTTCACCTGTCCCGGGGCAGTGTTCAGGTGGAGATTCACCAGGCAGTGGCATGAGTGAATAAAGTAGTCTGCACCTCGTGGAGGAGGCCATGGGAGATACAGATATTGGACCAGATACGGTGCGGAAAAGGAAGGAGCTATTTGAGGGGGCAGAGCCATCAGAGTCTGCAGGGGAGCTCTTGTGGGACTATTCGTTTACTTCTGGGCTTGGGGGTGCTGGAACCCCTTGCCAGGGCATACCAATCCAGGGACATCAGAGAATCCCAACAAGATTTCACTTGCTATGATTTACCAAAGTATTTTAGCACACAGAGAGTAGATAGGAACAGAGAGTCAAAGAACTCAGGGAGCATACCACAAGTTACAGAATTCTATTTGGCATGTTGCGAAATCCTTCTCAGAGTTCGCTGAAAGGATAAATGAAGTTGAGGTTTGTGTCCAAACTTTGGAAGACGAGGCTGCGCCCAGAGATCAATAACGGAGGCAATACAATCTCAGAAGGATGATACGTTGTGGAAATTGACAGATTTGGAGAATCGCCTCTGGCAGAATAACTTTCAGAGTTCTGGGTATACTGGAAGGTTTAGAAGGACCAGATGCCCAGAAATTTATTGTTGAACTGTTTATGGAATGCTTCCCCGAGCTCACGCAGTGGAATTGGGACCAGGAGGTCCAGAGACCTCATCGATTTCCCTTTAAGCAACATCATCAACTGGGACAAACATCTTTTAGACCAGGGCAATTTTAATTTGTCTAAATAACTTCTTGGCTCGACAAGCAGTGTATGATCTGGCACGGCCAGATAAGAAAAGGGCAGGAAAAGGGAACGAGTATTTTGTGAGGCCTGATTTTCACCATACGACAGTCGAGTAATGCTGACAATTTCAGCAGTGAATTCTATTACTCCAAGGTAAAGAGGCACAGGTCTTTCATCTCAATCCCTCAAAATTGAAGGTTATACATAAAGACCAAACACGATTTTTCTCTTCTGAGATACTAGCTAAGTAGTATTTACAGTCACTGTAAATGTGTTATTGAGGGTCTTGGGTTTGTTGCAGTGGAAATCACGGGCTAGTGATTATTGGTTAGGTTGCAGGAAATATAGTAATGCTGTACGATAACCAACTTCAGGTCAGGGGGTGAACAAGGGGGGTAGGAGTTTCCCCTCACATTCGGCCATGTGTCATACTGCCTCAATTGGTGGGTGGGGTTTGTGATCGGGTCAGGGGGTATGGGTCAGTTGGGAGGTGGTGGGGGATTGGGGGAGGTACGAGGGTAAGGGGCATTTGGGGGGTCAGGGCTGGGGAAGAAAAAGAAAAACAAGCCATATCATGGTAAAGTTGGTGCAAGATGGATATATGCAGATTTTGAAATTGATCACAGTGAGTTTTTGGATTATGAAAATTGATAGGATGATTGCCACAGGGTCGTGTATATGTTCTTTTAATGTGTGCAGCTTGAATAACAGAGTTAAAAAGCAGAGCGTTGCCGCAGAGCTACTGATATTACAACCCAATGTGGTCTGTTTACAAGAAACTCATATTTCTTGGGGTAAACGTAGGATTTTGGCAGAAATGGGGTACACTATAATAGCCTGTATGCAACAGGTTACTACAACTCGAGGAGTGGCCATCTTGGCCAAACAAAATGTATGTAGAGTTGTTGGGCGATTGTGGAATGTACTGTAGGTTCTACCATGTTTGTCATCTGTTAGGTATATGGATCCAATCTGGATGAGACGCAGTTTCTCGATTTTCTTAATATATAACTGGCATCTTGGCCTACAACCCTGGTGTTATGTGGCAATCTCAATATTCATTTAGATTGTTTGGAGGTACAATTTGGTAATAGAATGTATGGTGAGAGTAAACCTAAAGTGTTCATGGCAGTACAGCAGCTCCTAGTTGATAACGGACTAGCTGATGCTTGGACGTCAAAGATGTACCCTGATCCTGGTTTCACATATTATTCCTGCACAAATAACAAGTTTGTCAGACTTGACAACCTTTTTTTTATCTCTGAGACATTAACAGCAGGGGTTAAAATTCAAATTTACCCCAGAATCTCATCTGATCACAGCATCTTATTGCTAGATATAACTGATATAAGCTTTACTCGGTCACAAAGATCTTTTTCTTTTGATAAGAAACGCCTGCGCGATACCCTGTTTGTCAGCCATATTAAGAATGAATTACGCTATTCTTTGGGATTCATTGTAACACGTCTGCTTGCTCGGTGGTATGGGATGCTCTAAAAGCCGGACTTAGGAGGTTGATTCTGAGTTATGGGCTCCAGAACAACGGCAGCATAAGTTTCTGATGCAGAGTCTATATGAGGATCTTAGAAGGGCCAAGCAGAATCTCATACAATGTGTGCATGATAATATCTCAACTACGCTGTCACAAACTGAGGTTGCCCGCTGTAGGGCTAGGATGAATTCAAAACGGACCAATGAGATTACATGTAAGTATCAGGTATATCGAAACAATTGGTATGAATATAGGGAAGCCACAGGAAGATACTTGGTGAAACTGGTCAGGTCAAGAGTGGTTGATCAGGGGATAGCTGCTATGAGGGATTCAACAGGGGCTTAGTGGAGATGTCATCTTAGACTCTCTCAGTGTTCAGGACCTTCTATGAGGATTTGTAGTGTGTGGTAGCACTGGAGGCTCGGTAGGGGACACATTGATATAGGATGTATGCAGGAAAAGTCTTAGCCACGAGGACGCTGTGCAGCTTGACGCCTCCATGACACTAACTGAGCTAGAAGAAGCGATTGATACACTGGCTGTGGGTAAGTCATTTGGCTCAGATAAATTGGCATTAGAATTTTATAAAGTTTTTTTTCAAGAGTTGAAAATCGAAATGCTTGTGACATTTCAGGAGACACAGAAGGGGATGGAGCCACCATTGTGGGATTTGGTGAACATCAATGTTTAAAAAATAAAATAAGCCATCTACACGACCAGGGTCATTTAGAATCCTCTCCCTGTTGAATCGTGACGGTAAAATATACGCTAAGATTCTAGCTATACACCTAGCCAGGGTCATCGCCTTGTTGGTTTCGATTCAACAGCATGGTTTTATCCCTGAAAGAGGCATGGTTAATCATATTGATAGGGTAGTGAATTTATTTTAATTGGTAAATGCACACCACATTACGATAGGGTTGAGATTATTGGATGCCAGAAAGGCATTTGACAGGGTATCATGCGAGGTCTTGTAGTTGGTTCTCTGACGGTTTGGGTTTGGGATCAGGATAATTAAATCCATAAGGACTGTGTATAGAACCCCTGCAGATTTAATTTGTCTGATGGGTTTAGAATCATTATTTCCAGGGGGACGCGGATGGTTGCCCCTGCTCCCCTTACTATTTGCATTATTTATCAACCCATTTCTTACCATGGTACAGGATAGTGTGATTATCAAATCCATCCAACATAGGCAGGAACATTACCATGTGTTTGCCTATGCGGACGATATGGCCATCATCACCCCGATCCAACGACTGCTTCCTGGAGATAAAGCAACTGGCCGTTTTATTTCGGCAAATATCGGGTCATAAGTTAAATGGTACTGAGGCTCAAATTATCTGTACAACTCAAGCTTGTAGTGGTGACCCCTGGGTCATGGATGAAGTTACTTATCTTGGTATTAAAATCAGAACATGCTTGAATGAATTGGTAGAGGCTAACTGGGGATCTATGTTAGCTGGAATTAAAGTACAGCTGGATAGAATTGAATGTCTTCATCTCTCGTTGGTAGGAAGATGTAATGTGCTTAAATGAATATACTACCTAAGGTTCTTTATTATTTTAGCTCAGTACCGTTAGAACTTAGTCGCACTCAGCTACAGAGATTGCAGTTGATATGCAGTAGGCTTATGTGGAGACAGGGTAAACCTCGTAGAGCAATTACATTTGTGACTTTACCCCAAAAGCGATGAGGCTGGGAAGTCCCTAATTTTGCATTCTGTTATTATGCTTGCCTCTTTCTGAAGATGCGGATATTTCTTACCAGCGAAGGTACTAGCAAATGCAGGTGCTCCATTTATCTATCAAATGTTACTTGGCTCAGAGGCCAAGAGATGGTTATTCAAGATAGTTGAACCAAGCTATTATAAGAAAACTTGTTTTAAGGTTCAGCTGGCAGCCTTTAAAGTCTGGAAACATATTTATAGATATTTTAAGATAGATGTGGTTTGTTATTATACACCTACTGCAACATCTACGTTAATTTGGGATGCCATTACAGCTAGATGGAGACAAAAAGGGATAATGATGGTAGGGGATTTTTATACTACAGATGGTATTCTCAGCATTGGCTGAAAAATATCTTCTCCCTAAAACTGAATTTTTTAAGTTTATACAGATCCGAGATGTCTTATTCAGAAAATGGAAACAGGTGGCAGTAACGAAAAACTCTCTTGTAGAGGCAATCAGATGGTGGGATAAGATTGGTAGTCTATATAATTGTTTGGTGGATACCGAACAAGATTTTTGGGAGGCTCAAAATCTTAAGTGGAATCATTTACTGGGTCAAGATGGGGAAATTCAGATGGAATCTATTGAGATAGCGGAGGAAATTTAAATTTCTTGTAATTTAAAAGCACAGCACTTTAAAACTGTTTTTAATTTGTATTATACTTCCGTTAAAATGCTTAAATGGGGGGATTAATGAAGGCAAATGTTTCTGCTGTGGAGCTGAACAGGCATATATTCTCTATATATTCTTTACTTGTGTTCCATTAACACACTTGCTGGGGTGAATGGAAGCCTTTTTAACGGAGGTGGTTGGCATAGAAACAAATATCACACCTATAACAATGTTACTGGGCCTAGGGGGCAGAGCCGGAGAATAGACGGACCACACAGCAATCTAGGTACCTGATATTTTTGGCTACTGCTGTTGCTCGACTTTGTATAGCTGCCACTTGGCTACAGAATGAACCTCCAACTTTTGAGATGTGGAGAGCTAGATTTTATGCCATTTTTAATCTCGAGTATAGTCTTTATTCTCTTAAAAGACCACGTAAATGGAAATTGGGTTTAAGGATTTAGGGCCTAATGCTAGACCACAAGAAAGATTAATGTAATGTGTACAATTATTTTTTTGTTACGGTCTAGCTATTTCCCTACTATGTCAACTATTATCTATAATCACTTTATGAATATGAAGAAACTGTGATCTGGGGTGTAAGTCTTCTGGTGTTTATTTTTTATATGCCCATATGAATTTTAATGGATTTAACTATGACATGGATCAGTAATAAAAAATGTAAATACAAAAATATGAAGTATGCCTTGTTATGGGTGATCTAATAAAAATTCCTCTGAATGTTGAGAAAAAGGAAGAAATCAAGGGAAAATAAAAAGGGCTAGAGGCTCAGAGTACTGGGACTTCTCTATTATGTTGTAAAAAGAGCTAAAATATCTCTGTTGGACCAATGCATGGAAAAAATGGCAAGCACCAAAATATGAAACCATTAGATACTGCCAAACATAAAATATATTGTTGCAAGCGGATGAAGGGGCAACAGTGTTCAGACAGCTGACTGATGAGCTTAGGATCCATCTTCCCAGCAATGAAGGCCTCTGACACAGTTTTTAAAATAGTATTTTGGCTTGGATACTTCAGCAGCTGTATTAACCCGATTATCTACCCATGCTCGAGTCAGGAGTTCAAGAAAGCATCCCAGAACATCCTGAGAGCCCAGTGTTTTCAGGCCAGCAGCAAGTACTCTTCTGCGTTCAACCTGAGCAGCTGAGCTCAGCACAACACAGCAAGGCAGCAGGACATGGTGCTCATTCCTGTGGGATCTGGTGAAACGTTCTATCGGATCTCCAAGTCTGATGGGGTGTATGAGTGGAAATTCTCCTTGGCAAGCACATCAGCCAGCAGGCCATCTCAAAAGACAGATCAAGCTGTTGCACTACCCAAGTGAGGAGCAAGACGTTCCAGAGAACAGGCTGATGCATTGGCTCAACGAGAAGCCACAGTCAAGGTGGCCATCACATGCCCACAATAAAGATCCATACCGTCTCCCTGAGTTAGAACGGAGAGGCTGTATAGGAGGCCCAGTAACGTCAGGTGACAAGTGAACAGCTCACATTTTTGATGGCTACAATTATATCACAACTTCAACAACCTCAAAACTCTTATTTGGAAGAAAAGGGCTTCCAGGGAAGGAAAATACCCATCTTCGGGGACAGCGAGCTAATTCCAGTGGTCATTGGGTTGTGGGATCTTCAGTCCATTCAGACCTGAAGGCAGTTTGGAAGAACCGCTGCACAATTTTCATAATGACATCCATGGTTTGATGGTACAGAGGTATAATACTTGAGTACAGGGTGCCAGAGCCTGAAGTACTGAAATATTTTTTATAGCTTCTGTTCAGAACTAATAAAACAAAGGCTTCTTTAGACAATATATTTGGAAAATTGGGCTGGGCAATGAAAAATTTTAAATAGAATGTCTAGCTGGGAATCCCCCATACTACCTTGGAGATGGTTGAAGTCCCTCACTTGGAAATGCTCACTGGTGTTAAATATTTCCCATAGCTGCTTGTAGAGCTTGTAGTTCCCAGTGAGGAACTGGGGGGATATGTACAAGGAAGTGTAGTAGAGAGGCGTTAAGCTTCCTGGCTTAACCCCTCTCTCCTCCACTTCTGAATCGCAAGGCTGCACCATATTTACAAGAATATGGTTAAGCCTTGTGTTTCCCCCTGCGATGGCGCTAAGTTTAGCAACATAGAGCAAATACAGGCACCCTTGCACCAGAGTGCAAGGGTGTCAGCGTGCAGGGGAGGATTGTTGATGTGTAGGAAGGTGTCCCTTCCTAGGCCCACTCATCAGCTGTGCATGAGGAAGTCATATTGGGGTTGTCTCGGTAATGGCACAAGCACTCTTTTTTGATAAAAAAAAATGGTGGACGGCAGGCCTGTCATATTTCGGGCCAATACTTAAGTTGGAGGAGCATATGTGTATATTTAAAATCCGTATTCCAGAATTGCAAAATAATTCTTGGAAAGCAAAGTGTATGTTAATTGACATGTTCTTGCAGTTGAGTTTCTCAGGAATCTATTTTGGTGCTAAAAACTATGTTGGCAAAACAAAAAACCTTCAGGGCTGCTTTAAAAACCTGGTTTGTTGAGAAAGCATTTGTGTTGCACCCCAAAGGTTAGCCTCATGCTCTACTGTATTCATATCTCTCTGTCTCAGAATCAATACCATGATACCCTCCGGTGAACAAGGGGCATATTTACAAGGTAGCGATAGAAAATTATCGCCGCTTTTGCGGCCGTTTTCGGACGAAAAGCGGCGATAATTTTATCGCCTAATTAGCAAGGTCACACTAACGCGTGAAACCTTGCATTAGCGCACCTATTCTTAACGCCAAGCTTTGCATCTCTAATGATATGCAAAGTGGGCGTTCCTGACCTGACATGACAGGAGAAATGTCGCTAAGCGATAATTATCGCCGGTTGTTGCTGATATGCCCCCAAGTGCTTTATAAAAATCGGATAACATGACAAAACATAAACGACCAACAGAATACTTTGGGGCAGATTTACAAGCCCCTTGCGCCACTTTTGCGTTTCTTTTAACATGTTAAAAGTGTTACACAACAGTGGCGCAAGGGGCTTGTAAATCTGCCCCTTTGTTGGCAAAGAACAAATCAAAGCCTATATATAAAGTTGACAGCACTCCATTAACTTCAGATAGAGTTACCTAAGCTACAATTCCTTTAATAATTGCTACATTCATAGGTCATGTGGAACAACTTCTATTTGAAATAATTGATGCACCTGCTCTTTGTTGCTTCTAGGAACGCCATGGCTGAGAAAACATAATTACACAATTGACTCCGGGCTTATTTCGGAATTTAATTCACAAAAGTGCCAACAAATTGTTTCAGAGTCTGGAACGAAAATATTCCACAGTATGTAACATCACCCGAAGTGACAGCATCAATAATTACATCTTTCATTTAGCATTTCATGAATCCAATGATGTATTTTGTAAGAAGGAAGCCGATCGCCTACCCCCTCACAGGCCACATGACAGTGTTATAGACCTGATAGTGCCAGGATCAAAGATACCTCATGGAAGGATGAATGCTCTCACTCAGCTGGAAAGAATTAGACTGTCAAAGTACATTCATGATTATCTTTCTAAAGATGTGTATAAGGCATTCCACATCACCAACAGGAGCCCTGCCCCAATCTCTGTGTGCCAAATTACAGTAGAGAACTGATTTCCATGAGTTAAAAGCCAGTACCAATAGAAATGGGTGTCTTCTGCTCTTCATTTCTGTAACGAAGGATAATTAAACCCAAGCCAGTGGCCTACCAAACTAGGGGGCATATCTACAAGCCTCTTGCCAATTGCACCACCTGAGCATCACCCTGCATGGCTTTATATGCCCTTGGAGATAGATAGATATCTTTATCCGATTTCATTACAAGATCATAAAAGCACAACATTCACAATACATATATACTAAATACATTTTCAAGCAATAATGAGTAAGAAGAAGTGTCAGGTTCCACATTCAATGCTCTTGAGAGGTGTACTATTAAGTGCATTTTTGTCTAGCACCTTCCCTTGTCCGCTCAACAAGAAACATTCCTCAATAACTATTTCCTGTTATGAATGCTATAAACCTTATTATGATGTTCTATTTATTAACATGAATGTTTTATTAATAGATAAAAAGACAAGTGCATAGATTTTAAACAGCTATAAACCAGGCAAAATAAGTTTAAAATACACATTAATAGCAGTTTATTCCTATCGTCACAAGTACACAAAGTATCAATTTACCCTGAAAGTAGCACATGATTGGTTTAATAAAACTTCCCTTTACACATTGATTAGTTAAAAGTACATTGAAAAATATTCGTAAGAGAATAAAATACCCTGCTGTGATCCTTTTGTATTTCACAGCTCTATCCCATTAAATCCCCTGTGATTGGCCTATTTGTGCTTGTTTGATATTTTTTTAAGCTCTACAACGTTTTGCCCACGTGTGTAGCAATTACCTGGACAGGCCAAAGACAAGGCATTCTGTGCTGTCACTTTTCATAATTCTGACAATTTCATTTAAACTATTAGCTGCCACAATTCGGCAAAATAGGACTAACCAAGTCTTTCCTACTGATTTATACATAGGTCTTGAAATCAAGAAGTGGACTTCTGATTCAAGGGCATCATCACACCCTGGACAACTGGGTGTGATATCAACACTCTTCCAACTGCTAACAAAACTGTTGACCGGGAGGATACCGTACCAACATTTCAAGTAAAGTGATCTTGCTAATGGTGGTTCTATATTAGGTTCAAGAAATATTCTTGCCAAATTGTATCCTTGAAATTTAGGAATGGAGATGTTAACGCCCCCTTGTTGCTCCTATTTAACCAGTTGTCCTCTACCTGTCGCCAAGAATTATTTTTCAGAAGCTTAACTGAGATTTTTTGGCTATTCCCTGGGAATAGCCATAGGTCACTCATGCCAAGTTAAAAAAGCTATTGTTTAATATGGCTAAGCCAATGAACGCTGCCTTTTGTATCCAAAGCTAATATATCTTGTAATGATTCTTTCATTGACAGTGGTGACTCATTTACCCATATACGTAGACAGAAAACTAGGGGGCATAGGGCAATTGCATGAGCAATATTCCTCGTGCCCAAATCTAAACACATTGGCAGTAATGGGGCATTTCAGGTAGGTTGCGTGTTAAATCCGGAACGACTGTGTTGCGAGGGAGTCTTGAATACAAGAGGGGCATATCATAGCCCAAGATCATGTGAATACTAAAACTGGACAGACGATTCCCCACTACAAGACTTGGACATTTTTATACAATTGTTTGGTCGCCTATGTAAACAATCATCGAAGCCTTGAAAAAGATTTTATGAAACGAAACACGTGTCGGCTGCCGGTTCAACGCTTAAAAGGAGGATTGTCACACCAAGCTGTTTAATCCTGATTATACTGTTATTGCTTTTTAACTTTGTAACTCAAGACTCTGTTATATATTCATATTAAATTGATAAGGCAAGAGCTATATTGATGTCCTGCTGGTACTTGGAATTGACATGTTTAAATAACTTTATGAATTTATAGAAAATTGAACAAGAGTGCCGAGGTTTATATATCTGTTTTACGTTTTCACTGGGTGCAATTGGGCTTCGGTGTTTTGGCACCTTAGGTAGTGGGGTGCAGTCATCTCAACCTCGAGGGGCACCAATACTTTTATGCTTATATTGAATGCACAAAGAGAATAAATGTGCTACCAATTAAACCACCACTGCCATCGGTAAATATTGTTCAGACCATGACATGTTGGTATTTGAGCTGGACCTGAGCATGATACCCACACCCCCAAGTCTCTAGCTTTAACCATGCCCAAGTTTAAAGACCCATCACACAAAAAAATACTGCTTGAGCATGTTCAATGCTTACTACATGAGAATGAAAACTCGCTCCACTCCTCATCTGTACTATGGGGACAGCAAAGGCTTGTATTAGGGGTGATTTGATGAGGGATTCCACACTAGCTGCGAAATTGGCTGAACGTAAGAGACAGACTATATAATGGAGATCCAACACCTTACTTCTATGTACTCATACCTCATCCAGATATTCTGAGGGAGCTGACCAAAGCCAAATATGATTTGAATAAAATTTATACAACACAGGCTGTGACGGCTCTGTTTCATCTGCATCAGAGACTTTATAAGATGGGGGAAAGGCAGGCTGTTATAGGTAACACAACCAAAACAGAAAGATTCCTGCTATTCATAACAAGAAGTTGAAACTGCTGATAAAAAACCCCAGTGACATTATCCGAAAAATCCATGACTTTTACAAACTACTCTATAGCTCAGTGGCTCCCAAATCTCAGGTAGAGGAAGACAGATTCATGAATATGTTAGATATTGCAAAACTCTTCAGTGCGGGTCAGTGGTTTAGATGCCAACATATCAGAAGAAGTAGCAAAAGCGATTGATCACATGAAACCAGGAAAGTCTCTAATGATATATGAACAAATAAGCATATCCATCAATATAAATAATTAAATACTTAAGATATTCAAAAATATTTCAAACATTTCTTAAGTGAATAATAATAGTCATACGTTTCAATTAAATGTATTTATCATAAAAAAGGACCCTTCATGGGGTCAAGATTTTCTATCATAAGACTGTTAGTGAGGTATGTGTACTTTGTTGTTCATTACAATGTACGTTCTTGCTGTTGATGGACTTTGAAAGTGATGGGTTGCGAACAGCTGCCCCAAACTGTACTTAGTAAGCAAGTGAAAGAAGCAGCTCCTGCAACCTATGTCCCAATTGGGGTTTGAGCGTGTTCTACCAAGAGAGGGGGATATTATCAAGAAGTGGCAATAATTATCGCTAACCGTCGTTAGCATGACTTTTTTTATCGCCGTCTACCGCGGGAAATTATCACCGTGTTCGCAGAGCATTAACAACATGCCGCTAACAGGCGATAGTTTCTCTTACCGGCTGAAATGTCTGGTGATAAAATTAGCGGGACGGCGATAAAAATCCTCGCGCTAACGTTAAAAAAGTGGTGCTAAGCCCATTAGCGATAAAAAAAACACACGTTAGGCAGCCCAACATGAGTGATTTTTCCCTCTAACTTAAAAAATTGCCTAAAAGTCCACCTTCCATAGAAAAGATGCCCCCAAAAAAAGTTTAATGCTGATTGTACCAGCCAGGGCCAAGTGCAGCACACATCCACAACCCCCTCAAGCCACCCAACATCCAGGATGACCAGGATGAGAGCCTGGATGCCCAGCTGGACCTGCGTCTTGAGCCTGGATGCCTCCCTGGACCTGCGTCTGGCGCCTGGATGCCTCCCTGGACCTGCGTCCGGAGCCTGGATGCCCCGCTGGACCTGCGTCTGAAGCCTGGATGCCTCGCTGGACCTACGTCTTGAGCCTGGATGCCCTGCTGGACCTGCGTCTGGAGCCTGGAGTGGGAAGTGGAGGAGCTGTGGAGACGATGAGCCGTGGTGGGAGACATTGATGCGCGACGATCGCCAGTACCTGGTAGTGAAGTCTGGCAGATCGCATGGAGCCATTTAGCTGACCTGTATGAGAAGACCGACTTGCGACCCTTGGAGCAGTTAATGGTAGAGACACTCCTGAGCACCAACGTAGTGAGGTCCGCATCGCATACTACACTCCACCACCACACCGGGGTGCATGGAGGGGTTTACCAACGGTATGTGCCGTCTTCCTGCATCACAGGTCGGATGATGTTGGGCTGGCCATACGCTGTGAAGGCTGAGGCCCCTGTGCTACAGTGAACTTGTGTGGTGTGAGCGCTGTTCCTTCACCACTAACGGGACCCTGCTGCATCAATTGCATCGGGAGGTCCACCAGCGTACTAGGCGGCGACTGCTGTACCCACCTGAGTAAAACCACACCTGGCTGAGGCTCTTGCTGGCTGAGTCACAGATTTGGAGAGAGTAGAGTGGATTGCGCCACGGTGTCAAAGTCCAGGTAAGGAGAAGGTGGGACGCGTAGTGCAAGAGGGCCAGGGGGTGAGTCGCTCATGCCTAACCCACGTTGATGACACACCCCCAGTGGCGGAAGAGCATTGCCTCACTGCCTCAAGCAGTGCAGAAAAGGAACAATCATTACAAGACTCAATCAATAAATCAATAAGGGGAATTGTAAGCGCGCTACTCTTATCTTATCTTATACGGAATTTGTTAAGCGCACGGTCACCCAGAGGTTTCATGGCGCTGAGGAAACCGATGGTGGGAGGTAAGTAAAAAGGCGGATGGAATAATGCCCTAACCGTGCGCTTGTTTGAATAACCAGGTCTTCAACGCTCTCCTGAACTCTGAGAGCTTGGCACAATTCCGGATAGACAAGGGCAGAGAGTTCCAAGTTTTTGGGGCAAGGTAAGCAAAGCGGGATCCACCAAGTCGTTTCTTTATAAATGATGGCACCGTAAGGAGGGACAGATGGGCAGATCGAAGGTCGCGGGTCGGTTCATGTTTATTTATAAGTTGATTGATGAACCTAGGGCTTTTACCGTGGAGAGCCTTGTAAATTATGCAACCTGTCTTGAAGATAATCCGATGGGTGATGGGGAGCCAATGGAGGGAGGCCAGCAAAGGCTTCGCAGACATCCTGCGATTGCTCTTGAATATTAATCTGGCCGCTTGATTTTGAACAATCTGCAGGCGTTTGACGATGGTGAGGGGAAGACCCAGATAGATAGAGTTGGAGAAATCTAAACGCGATAGGACCAGTGCGAGTACTACCTGGATGAGAGCAGGATGGGTCAGCAGATGGGCGATTTTTTTAATCTTTCTCAGTTGGAAAAAGCAGGAGGAGATCACTGTACCGACCTGGGTTTTCAATGAAAGGTCGGCGCTGAGAGTGACCCCTAGGCTTTTGGCTGACTGGGAGGGGGATGGGGGAGTGCCCATTGAGGGTGGCCAGAAATGGGAGCCCCAGCTGAGAGTGCTATTGCTAGGGAGTACCAACTCAGTCTTTCTTGGGTTCAGCTTAAGATGGTTCCGATCCATCCAGCTCTGAATGTGCAGCATAGTTTTTTGAAATTCCTCGACGGAATCTGGAAAGTTAAGGGGGAATACCAGCTGGAGATCATCTGCGTAGTTGTAAATAATAACTTTTCTATTTTTCAGGGAGTGCAGTAGGGGTTTGAGATATAAATTAAAAAGGAGGGGGGATAGTGAGGAACCCTGGGGGACGCCGCAGGTGGTTGGGAGTGTGGGGGCCGTGAAGTTCTCCAGCTTTACAGCCTGGGATCTGTCCGTCAAGAAGGATTTAATCCAAGCGAGAGCTGCGCCGCTAAGGCCGGCTTGTTCCACACGGTGTAATAGAATAGTATGGTCCACCGTGTCGAACGCGGCTGATAGATCGAGAAGTATGAGGGCTTGGTGAGTTCCATTGTCGGCGTTGGTCCTTAAAGTGTTCTGCACGGCGAGGATCACAGCTTCGGTGGAGTGAGCCTGGCGGAAGCCCGCTTGATTGGATTCCAGGTAATCTGATGTTTCAATAAAATTGGATAAGCAGCTGGTTACATAGGCTTCCAGCAGCTTTGCGCCGTAGGGAAGGAGGGAAATGGGGCGGTAATTTGAGAGGTTAGAGGGATCAGCCCCCGGTTTCTTGATTAGGGGGACCAGGGTGGCATTTTTAAAAGAGTCGGATACTATTCCTTGTGATAGAGAGGTGTTCAAAATGGGGAGTATGCCCTGAGGGAGCGCAGTATAGACTTCTTTCAGTATATGCGGGGGGCAGGGATCATTAGGTGAGCCCGATTTTACTCGGTTCATTAATTCCAATAATTTAGGTGGATCAATGGGTGGGATATCCTGAAGGGTATTAGGATTCCTGCTAATGTCCGGGTAGTCTGCCACAGCATGGTTGGTATGGATGCTATTTTTTATAATGTCTATCTTCTCCTTAAAAAAATCGTTAAGGCGATTGCACATTATTTGTGAAGCAGGTTGAGAGGGAGAGGTTCTAGAGTCATTGCATAGATCATTTACGGCTCTGAAGATTTCCCGTGATTTGTTTTTAGCGTTGGAGATTTTGTCTGAGAAAAAAGTTGCTTTGGCAGATAGGATGAGGTCTTTGTAATTTTTCCGGGCTGTCTTATATGATGCTCTGTCTACGGCAAGATAGCCGTGTCTCCACTTCCTCTCTAGTTGACGGAGTTCAAGTTTCTGTTTTTTTAAGTCAGCGGAAAACCACCTGTGGGCGTCCAAGTGACGAGCGCGGGAGAACCTGGTAAGAGGAGCGTGCTCGTTACATGCAGAGCGAAGCCACTCGGTGTGTGCTTTGTCCATCAGATTGATGTCTGGTCCCTGGGTAGGGATGGAACTAGTCAGGGTAGAGAGGAAATCTTGGAGATTTAGAGATCTCCATTTCCTGGCTGACCCCCCCAGGGGCGCTTGATTTTTTGGGTGACCTTGAGTGGTGATGCAGAATTGCAATAGGTGGTGGTCAGACCATATGCAAGGTGAGGCAGTAGGGGAGGAGATAGAGATATTGTCAGACCAAATGTGGTCTAAGATGTGTCCCTTTTCATGAGTGGGGAATGAGACGTGTTGGTGGAAGTTTAAATTCGAGAGAAGCTCGAAAAGTTCTGTGGCGTGAGGTCCAGCTTCCGGGTTATTGTACCAGTAGTTGAAATCCCCTATGACCATGACCTTGTCATAGTCGACGACTAGGCCTGCTATTTGCTCAGACAAGGAAGCTGGGAAGGAGGGCATAGAAGAAGGTGGTCGGTAGATCAATACTAGCGCCATGGTGCTTGTATCGTTGTTAGATTTAAAGACTAAGTTTTCCGTATCTGGTAAGTCTAGGGAAGGTAAGATGGTAAACGTATGGTTCTTATGAATAATGGCGGCAACCCCTCCCCCAGCTTTCCCTGATTTCCTATTTGCTGACAGGATGTAATAATCTGAGGGTAAGGCCGTGAGTATGTCTGGCAAGGAGTCTGTAGTGAGCCAGGTCTCCGTGACGAATAATATGTCAGGACTGTCCGACTTCAGGAGCATAAATATGTCTAGTTGATGTTTAACCAGGGATCTGGTGTTCAGATAGAGACATCGGAGGGTCCGGAGGTTGGGTTTAGGGGGGGGTTTATTGGATTTAGATCCATGAGGTAAGATAGAGGTCGATTCTTGAATATAATCGAGAGAAAGAATATTGCTTGCCTCTAGGCGAGCGTATGTGGTCAGGTCGAGGGGTTGAAGAGCAGGATTATGAAGAGAGTGCAAGTCGAGGGAGGAATACCTGATGAGTTCTTCATTCTGCCTGGTCCCTGGGCCCGTGCAGGCGCGGACGGGCGCAGACGGGCCCGCCTTAGGCGCGCCTTCGGCGCGCAAATGGCGCTACCGCTGCGCTCGTCCGCTGCGCTTCCTGCCCAGGCACATGATAAAGGGGAAGGAGGGGGCATGGCCTCAAGGGGGCGTGGCTAGCGAGCGCGCCTGCGATGGCGTCCGCTGAATGTCAGCAAGCAATCAATCACCGCAGCAGCGTTCAATCGGCTGCGTGGTGTACGGGCGAGAAAGAGTGTCAGGTGAGCCTTTAAAAGTTCTTTAATCAGCAAGTTTAAAAGCAATTACACGATTTTCAGCAAAATGGCGTACCTCCAGGACCCGGCTTCCGCCTCAGGTCTGGGTATCTGGTTTCTGTGGAGGGTTTGAAAGCGGCGCTTTTATAAGAGGGTAGGGGGCGTGGCCTCAAGGGGGCGTGGCTAGCGAGCGCGCCTGCGATGGCGTCCGCTGAATGTCAGCAAGCAATCAATCACCGCAGCAGCGTTCAATCGGCTGCGTGGTGTACGGGCGAGAAAGAGTGTCAGGTGAGCCTTTAAAAGTTCTTTAATCAACAAGTTTAAAAGCAATTACACGATTTTCAGCAAAATGGCGTACCTCCAGGACCCGGCTTCCGCCTCAGGTCTGGGTATCTGGTTTCTGTGAGGGTATCAAGGCGCTGGGGGGGGGAGGGGGGAGGCAGAACTGTTAGCCGAAGAGCCAGGTCTTGAGGGTCTTCCTGAAGGTGTTCAGGGAGGGGGCGCATCAGATGTCTGCCGGCAGCTCGTTCCAGGTCTTGGATGCAATGTGGGAGAAGGATCTGCAACCTGCTCTGGCTCTGTGGATGCGTGGGGTTTCAGCCAGTGTGAGTTTGGAAGATCGGAAGTCTCTGTTAGGTACGTGGAAGTTGATTCTGTCGTTGAGGTATTTGGGTCCATTGTTGTGTAGGCCTTTGTCGGCCTGAGGGAGGATTTTGAAGGTGACTCTTTTCTCCACAGGGAGCCAGTGGAGTCTACGTAGGTGTTGGCTGATGTGTTCGTGCCGGGGGATGCCGAGGATGAGTCCGGCAGCGGTGTTCTATAATGTCTGGAGTTTGCAGAGTAGGGACTTGTAAATGCCGGAGTAGTATGCGTTTCATTAGTTCAGTCTGCTGGTGATGAGTGCATGGGTGACTGTCTTCCTTGACTCCGGGGGGCTCTATTTGAAGGTCTTGCGGAGGGTGTTGAAGCAGCTGGAGGTGACTGTGTAGACCTGTTGGTTCATGGTGAGGTATGAGCTGAGTACGATGCCGAGGTTTTTGGTGTAGTCCGAGGGGGTAGGTGGGCTTCCAAGGGCAGCGGACACCAGTTGTTGTCCCATGCTGAAGGGGTTGTCCCAAGAACGAGGACAACTGTCTTCTCGGCATTGAGCTACAGGCAGCTGTTGGTCATCTAGACTTCGACGTCATGCATTCCTTTCTGGAAGTTGAGTCTGGCGGTGGTGGGGTCTTTGGTGAGGGACAGGATGAGCTGGGTCTCATCAGCGTAGGATACAATGTTGAGGGCGTGCTGTCGGACGATGGTGGCAAGGGGGGCCATGAAGATGTTGAAGAGGATCGGGCTCAGAGATGACCCCTGTGGGACTCCGCAGGTGATTTACGTGGGATCGGAGAGGAAGAGTAGCAGTCTGATCCTTTGGCTTCTTCCGGTGAGGATTGATCGGTTCCAGTCTAGGGCTCTTCCTTGTATTCCAGCGTTGTGTAGTCTGGTGACTAGTGTGCGGAGGGAGACGGTGTCGATGGCCGCTGAAAGGTTGAGTAGGATGAGGGCTGCGGAGTGACCTTGGTCCAGGAGGGTGTGGATGTCGTCTGTGGTGGCAAGTATAGCAATCTCAGTGCTGTGGTAGATGTGAGGAGGGCAGGGGTCAGTGGGGGCCCCCGAGTGGATGCCTTTCATGGTTGAGGAGGTGTATTCGGTTGTGACTGGCGTCCAGGTGGAGATGGTGGGCTGGCTGGTGTGTCGGGGGGTGGGGGGGCCGGCTGTGGTGCCTGGTGGATGGGCGGCGAAGTTGTTGTAGAGTTTTTTGATCTTGAGGTGGAAGTAGGTTCCACGCTTATCGCAGAGGTCTTGGGACGGGGTGATGTCTGTGGCTTTGCTGCATGGGTTGGTGAATTCATGAATGACCTTGAAGAGTTGCTTGTAGTTGGTGGAGTTGTTGAGGATTTGGTTGCGGTAGTCCGTCATGGTGTTCTTGTAGGTGGTGTAGATTTCGGGTGTCTTGGTGTTTCTCCAGTTCTTCTCCAGGCATCTGCAGTGGGTCTTGCTTCTTGTAGATCGGTGGTGAACCAGGCGGCTTTCCTGGGCGCTGTTTGTCGGACTTGCTGCGACGCTGGCGTCGGATGTGTTAGAGGCCGGGGTGGTAGTTAACGTCTGGTGGCAGGAGAACTGGCCTTGGGTCGTGTTTGGTGAGGCCTGTTGTCAGTCTCTGAGTTTTCCGTGGTTGAGTGCCTGGAGGGTGGCTGAGCTGTAGCAGTGGCTGGCTCGAGATCCAGGGTTCCTGGCGCTGGTCGCGGTCAGGTCAGGTCACGACGGACACAGACAGGCTTGGCTTAGGCGCGCCTTCTGTGCACCAGTGGCACATGTCCGCTGCACAACTGCACAGCGTCCGCCATTTAGGAGAGGAGAGGAACGATCCGCTGGGAGGTGGCAATGGGCGAGGACAGCGGTGCGGGGCCACAGGGGCAGCAACAGCAGGAAGCGGGAACAAGTGCGCAATGACTGTTTGGTCGGCCCACTCAGACCGTCCAAAGCAGTCATGCGCTCTTCCCTGTTCGCATTACAGCCTGCATGGAGAACATGGCCACCCCTCCGGCCCCTGGCAGCATGACTTGTCCCGTTGCCGATTACCAATCCCACCGCTGCATCGCAGCGTTGTGATTGACTCAGGGGAGGGAGCCTGGCTGCCCACTTCTTTTTCCTGGAAGCAGACGCAGGAGAGCAGGAGCTACAAAGACACGGGACACAGCTTTGAGGTATGACTTCCCTCAATACATTTTTAATAACACATGCTCACACACACATCCCTGCGTCTACGCACCATCCAGTGTTATTTCCGGCGTTTACCACCTCACAGCTGTCCAGCACACCCCGCACTTCTCAATGGTGGCCGCTGTGCACCCATGCACAGCAGGTGTACCACTCGTGTGCCAAAGGTACATACGTAGTTGCGACGCTTGCCAATACCTCGCATTCCATTCCAATGCATACTAATGCTAGGCAGATTGCAACAGTAGAGTGGGTGTTGCATAGCAGAGACATAAAGATCACTGGGGCATATGTATCAAACGATTTTGGATTCGCAAATGCTGCGATTTGCAAAAAAACAGCGTTTGCGAATACAAAATTGCAAAATGAAATGTATTTTCGCATCGCATTATTAAGGAATCGCTAATTTTGCGTAAGCATTTAAGGAATCGCAAATTGCGATTCCTTAAATGCTATGTAACACGCACCCAAGTTGTGCGATTTCTCCTTAAGAAATCGCAAATTACCACCAACTTTAAGTTGGTGGTAATTTGCGATTTCTTTGAAAAATGCACTTTTTGGCATTTTTCAAAGTGCCATGTGGCGCACATACATGCCCTTAGGGCATGTATGTGTGCCATATGCGCACACATGCTAATTTCAGGGGTGCATCAGGGTGTCATCATGACACCCTTGCACCTTTCAAATTATTCTCAATTTGCGATTAGCAAATTGCGATTCGCAATTTGAGAATGACTTCCCATTCATTGCTATGGGCCTCCTGGTCCATAGGAATGAATGGGAAGGTATTCCTTAATTGCGATTTCGCAATTTGCTAATCGCAATTAAGGAATATTAAGAATTCGCAAAATATGTGCGAATTTTTAAATACATCCCGTTTTGCAATTCTCAAATAGCGATTCTCACAAAATCGCTATTTGAGATTCGCAAATGGAGATTTTGATACATATGCCCCACTGTTCCCTATTCAGTGAGTGCAACCCAAAACTAACCTTTGCACCACAATCCCAACCGTCAACCCTGGAATTCCTTTTTTGAGCCCCCAATACACACACAAAAATCACATTTGAGACAAATGCACACCCCATTTTTCATACTTTACCCCAACAAACACCCCATTTTTCATACTTTACCCCCAAAACACCCCATTTTTCATAATTTACCCCAACAAACACTCCATTTTTCATATTTTACCCAAAAAACCCTGATTTTTCATATTTTACCCCAGAAAACACACCATTTTTTATATTTTACCCCAACAAACATCCCATTTTTTATATTTTACCCCAAGAAAAACATACATTTTCAAATTTTACCCCAAAACCCTTACACACCTGAGAAACTTTAAATTTCCCCATTACTGACCTCACAATGCGTTGCGATCAAATGTGATGTTAAAGCACCTGCGTTGTCGGAGTTGTGTTGTTAATGATGTACTGCCTGCGTTGTAATGGTCTTCTCCCGTGCCAAAGGCAACCCATAGGCTACGCCGTTTGCATCTGTCTGCCCCTGGACCTTGCTCAGCACCAAGGAGCATTCCTCTTGGACACTCCACTCCTAGGATGCCAGTTCCCTCCTCGCCATCAACCCTGGACACCACCTCGCCTGCCAGGACCAACCTCTCTTCCATACCGGACATCTCCTTCGCCATCACTGACGGCTGCAGTATCACCCACAAGGAGCACCCTGACCGTCAAGGATGAGGCATTGCCGTCACCTACAGAGGCACACTCCGACTGACAACGCACTCTAATGTGCCAAGGGTGACCATGGACCACGTCAACTCCCAGATCCGAACCAAGCCCAAGAAGATCCTCTGCGGCACCCTCATGTAGAGGCCCCCCATTTCTCAAATACCATTGTAGACCTCATTGCACCCCAGGGTCTCCCATCCACCGACGACATCCAAATCGGTGAACTCAAGTTCTACCTGGACAACCTAAGTGACCAGAGCACCACCCCTTCCTGGGGAAAGTCACCGACATTAGACGCAAGCAGCAAGTCACCTCAACAGGCCACATAGCAGGACACACGGTTGAGCATGTCACCTCCGCCAGCGGGTACTTCAACCACAGGCACAACACCGGACTCTCCTAGACTGACCATCATTGGTAACATCACGTCTTCACCTTTCCCACCGGACGCCACCGCCATCATCGCACCCCCTCGCAGCTGGATCAAGGAAGAACATCTCGTCAACTCCCTCCACACCAACACTCCACCAATGCTTCCAAACGATGACATCTCAGCGACCAACCACCACCAATGGATCTCCAAGAGCGCTGACATTCGGGCACCCCTCATGAACAGCACTGTGTCAGTACCTTCCGCCTGCCTTATGGCAGGCATGAGGGTGAGCAGTGCCACAGGAATAGGCTGGCCCAATGCATTGCTGGAGTTGCGTCATGGTTGTGACACGAATGCAGCAATGCATGACTTTAGCACAGACAGATACGTCAGGATTTCTGACGTATCTTTCATTACTTGCGTCATGGAGCGCTGTCTAGTGATTACAGCGCATCCATGCTGTCGCAAGAAGGGAGTAGTGAAAAGTGTTGCAACGCTGTCTTGTCGCAGCGCAGCAACACTTTTTATGACTGTGGCACAGGAATGGGCACTATCTTATTGATTGTGTGCATTCCTGCACTGTAGTTTTGTCGCAGGACAGCGCTGCAACATTGCTTGCAGTGCTGGCCAGCGCCAAAACCTGCAGAGATATGGGCCCAAGTTGTATCACCATTTTTAAGACCAGCTATTTTCTGGTCTTAAGTAACTGGCTCTAACTGCAGTTAGAGCCAGTTTTTTGGCTCTTCAGAATTTCAAGGAGCCCCTTGATAATATGGAGTAGTCGTGTTTGCGTGCCTTTTTGCATGGGAACACCTACTTTGCATGTCATTAGCGATAAATATCGCTAAAATGCTTCGAGATAAAAAACGGGGCGCTATCGCTCAAAAACTTGTGCTAGGGCCCATTAGCTGCAGCTTGCTAATAGGGCGATAAAATTATCGCCGCTTTAGCGGCAAAAAAGTGCCGCTAAAGTGGTAATAGGCCCTTGATAATATGCCCCAGAATGTTTTGAAAAGTGGGGCCAAATGTTGCACATTACTGCACAATTTTCAGATAAATCTTCTAAAAGTCCATATGGTGCTGCAGGAAATTTAGAAGAAAACAATTATTAATTAATCAAATACAGTATGGTGTGCTAAGCAAGTCAGGAGAATTGGGTAATCACACTAGAAAAGTTGTCTGAAATCATTGTAATGTTAATTATTTTTCTGAAGCGCTGGATTAACAGAGGCGTCTTGGCACTGGTAAGTTAACACAAAAGAGAACCTAAAAAAGACATTGTGGAAAAAAATATAGCGATTTTACAGAGTGTTAATACTCAGTGTATACAATTTGACATAGCTTATTGAGCAGGGTGAAACTAGCTTCTTTTTTCACTTCTACATGCTGCTTTAATTCAGATTTCCATACCGCTTCTTTTCTGTAGGTCCTGAAGTTATGTTATGATGGGAATTCTACTCAGAAGAGGCTGAATGGGAAGAGAATGCAGAGAATATCTCGGTCCACTGAGCCATCATAGGCAGTTTTGCTGGGGATGGGTCAGTAAATTGACATTGTGAAATGAAAAAATGCCTAACCGTGGGGCATATTATCAAGACAGGCGATACAATTATCGCCGCTTTAGCGGCAGAAAACTGCCGCTAAATCGGCGATAATGGGCTTGATAATATGCTCTATGGAATTCCAATTGAAGCCCATGTTAGATGCCCTTCACAAGCCCATTATCGCCGTTTTTGCGGCAGTTTTCTGTCGCTAAAGCGGCAATAATTTTATCGCCTGGCTTGATAATATGCCCCCGTATTTTTGGGATTATAGTGCTAAAATGATTCTGACCTTGCGGCTTGATGTTGGGTTTAGAGGGATGTGAGCACAATCTTTCTCTGCCAAGCTCCTTTCCTGTACCCCATAATCCGCCATCTACAAGTGGGGCAGGCGGAAGGATTACTGTAAAATCTATGATGGCATAACTCTGCTTCCAACCCGCCCATTCTAAAATGAGACCAGGAAAGGTTATGACTTTGGCTCATTGAGACGAAAATTCTATTTAAAAGAGATGTATCCATCAATTCATACAACTACCTAAAATCACGTTACTGCACAATGTTTGTGAACTGTAAAGGCTTTCCACGACCCAAAACTGTATGTTGCAAAAAATATGGGCTTCGTACTTTCCACAGTTACGGTACGGTATTTATTTTTAACATGTCCTTTGTATGCATCCCCACAAAAGCTGACATTCTGTAGGCAGCTGCTGATGTTAACAAGTTTTTTGCCGATGAGAAAAGCAAGGCCGAAATTATTTATGATAGAGCTGTTTCAGTCGTTCAATCGCGCCTCTGGCAAAAAGATAGAACATACTAGAGCAACCAGATTAATGTAACATGCATTTTCCCAGTTACCTAAACAAATTGTGTGACACACTGCAGTACCAGGTGCAGGGAAAATGTGCTATCTTATGGGAAACATTAGAAAGAGATATCTACTTTGAAATGCTACTGCTGAACCGAAAGGGATTGGAGGCATTCATGATAGATGACAATGTACACACAGATGCATTATAAAAAACATTGGGGCACATCTACAAGGGTATATCGCCACCAGAACGTCACTTTTAGCAACGTTCTGGTGGCGATATGCCATTCTCAATATTTACAAAACTGCATTAAGCCACTTTTTGTGGCGCAACGCCACCTTGTATATAAGGCCTCTTTACACGCATTACTTAGTGTGAAAGAGGCATGCATTGGGTGTTGCTGTGGGCGTTCCACCGCAACCCCCATTGCTGTTGATGCTGCCCCAGATTTACAAAGGAGGTGTAAATCTGAGGCAGCGCCAAAAACTAATATGCAATGCAAGAGTAGGCGTTCGAATGGCGATACGAGGAGAAATGCTTTTATTCTGCAACACACATAGAAAGAGCAAACTGCCATGAATGATTGTTTTTGTGCAGGAAGGTGCCTCTTCCTGCACATAAACAATCATTTAATAATGACAATTTGCTTCTTCTATGTTTGCTGTATTTTTCAATACACATAGAAGTAACAAATTTTCATTAGTGATCGTTTATGTGCAGGAAGGTACACCTTCCTGCATAAAAACAACCTGCAATGCAAGCACCCTTGCACTATTGGAGTAAGGGTGCCTACGTTGGTGCTAGCACCAGCGCTAGGGAAAACACAGGGCTGCACCGTATTCTTGTGAATACTGCGCATCCCTGCGTTTTGAAAATGTCGAAGCACGGTGCTGCCAAATTTGGCACAGCTCCGAGCTCCGACATTTTCTCATGAATATGCCCCTTTTTACTGTTCACAAAAATTCCCAAAACTATGCACGTGCCAGGTGCACTCTCCAAGCATACTTCCTGAATATCACGTCTTCATAGCGTAGAATTCCACAAAGAGGAAGGGAGTCCACTATGCAAAAGCACACTTTTTTCTATTTTTCCATGTACAATTTTTTTTTCTCATGGAGAAAGCCACTTCCCTACACTCCTTTCAAATATTGGGGTGAGATGTTCCACTTTCCATCTTGGGAGGGGCGTTACTCCAACCCCGGAAAGGACTAACTTTATGATAAGTTTCAGAATGAGAAACGGTTGGATTGGGGTTTGAGTTTCCAATCTAGAAAGCCCAAATATGTCTTGGAACACCCCCTTCTCTTCTCTTCCCTGAAGTGAGATTTACTACTGTGAATATCTTTGCACTTGTCCAAAGAATCTATAGTAGTGAATCCATTTAAGCCTCCCAGTAATCCTTTTGTGAATTCCAGACAGATGTAAATGGATGTATTTTTGGCTAAAAACAAATGGTTGCCATCAACACCTTTGTGAATAGGACACTGAAATGCTAGAGACTATAGGTATTTCAACTAAAAAATAATAGATAATCCAGCTATTCAGCTGCTAACAAAAAAAAGAATATGTCAACTGGACTAACGTGTCCATTTAATAAATAATTTGCCCTCTTTAAGTGATCTTTTATTTTTACTCATCTACTCCTTGTTGATGTCTGTACATTCATATTAAAGTCTAAAACTGTTCTGGATCCTATTCACAAAGTATGTCTTGTCTAAGTCTCGTTGCATGTGAATCTAAACCTACACCTAGGTCTAAATCTCCTCATAGATTGAATTCTCCATTTCCATATGTAGATTTACACATCGATGTTGTCTTTCTAGTCTCCACCCTATCTGAAATGCCTCTTTCAAAACTGGATCCCTTTTCCTCTTTGCCAAAGCCTGGTTTATAGTGTTAGTATGTCAGCTCAATACCATCTTGATGGAAACTAGTGATATATTGAGAGAAGTCTATTTTTGCTCAGTTAAAAGAGTTGGAGTTACTAGATTTCAGTGCAAACACTATGCATCACATGGCGAGACTACATGCAGGAAGGTTAGCATAATAACGTCAGAAATGAAATTTGAGCAGTGTTAATGAAGGGAGAGCTGGCTTTGGGGCTTTGGCAAAGACTTTAGGTTTCTTTCTTCCTCAATTCAAGCTGTGTACCCAGGGTTGTGGCATTACAGAGCATTTCACTGTGTAAAAGCAAGGGTATTGGCAGAAAGTTTTTGGTATAGAGACAAAGTAATTTTGACAGAGGTGTGAGATGAACTAGTTTGTCAGTGGGAACTTTTAGAAGCCTGGTATGGTTGGGATTGTATCGCTGCTGCCCCTTTGCTCTTGTGGGCCAAAATCTGGGTCTCAGAAGAGTCACAGTTTTCCAGGGAGATCATTGAAGACTCTATTAATTTGGATAAGTCTGTGAAGATCACCTGGCTTCGGCTTGTGAGGGATAGGTTATCCGAGATTGGGTTAGGTGAGTACTTTGACACTCCGTCGAGTATCCTCTTAAATGCAAAGGGTATAATTAAAGAGGAGTATAGGGTCTGGGCAAATTTGCGTCATTTACAATTTGAGACCCCCGGCACTAGTTGTCCTTTCATGCCCAAACAGCAATATTGCCTACCCTTTACAACGAACAGCCAGATGCGTTTTCTTTTAACAAGATTTCGCCTTAGCACTCTGCACTTTTTGGTAGCGTTCCCCAAACAATCTGGGTGGACGGACAACCTTATTGCCTGCCCATGCAACAATAGAACTTCTCAGAGCACCTTGCACTTTACGCTTTTTTAGTGCACTTTATAAAGAGCCACAGAGTAGATTTTTGTTACCCCTACTATTGAGTATTCGCCCATGTACACATATTGAGGGGTACAGATATCTGCAATCACTTACCAATCCTGTTATTTGCACTAATGTTTAAAATTTTATTAGAACAACAATGGGCATTAGGAAATGCTATGAAGTGCAATAAATGGGTGGGGAGTTGAAATGATCTGTATTCCTTATTTTTATCTTAAATTGGTTCAGATTTTACGGCCCTTATTACATCTATGCATAAGTATGATTTTAGCTTATAAAGAAACTTTTATCTTATTTATTATTTTTAAGAATAAATGTGTTTTTTAAATATGTATTGCTTGATTGTCGAAACTTTTATGGCTGTGTGCCAAATAAAGTTAATTCGACATGACAGTTGGGCTATATTTTGGATATTTCCAGACTTTGTTCTGAAGTCAGATGCAAAGTAGATCAGCTGGGCTGCTTGATGGCAGCAGGTGGAGACTGGAGGAAGATGGTCATTAGGGTAGAAGAGATAGCACATAAATTGCAAAGAGTTGAAGCCTGGCCTTTTTGTGACTAACAGTTTTCTAAAATACTAGGATATTTGGCATTTAAGTTTAGAACACAAAGTGGATCTCAGGGTGGAGACTCTATATAGGTATTTCTCAAATTACAGAAACTGAATGCTGGGGCAAGAGTGTTTCAGGACCAGTCATGATTATTGGAGCCTATTTTGGGTGGGGCTTTTCGTGTCCAAGCTGACAGCTCAGTTGAAAATGTACTGCAAGTGGAGCCCAGACCTGGAAGTTCTGGGAGTAGATGCATTAGATGCGTTTTAGCAGGATTAGCAGACAGTTTTGGGTTACACGATCTCTTCATTCACACTGATAAGTGAGTGGTGTTAACAGTGAGGAAACTGAGGTATAAGTATTAGTGATACCTTTTTGTATTATACAACCATGGTTTATTAGCATAATAAAGATGGCAGTAGAAGAACCTTAAGTCATTTGGGTTTTCAAAGGTATTTTGATATGAGTAGGGGGCGACAAGCAACCTTTAGAAGAGAGTGGTGTACCAAACCTTCTTGTTTAGAAATATCAGGAAATCTAGAGCAAACAAGTTGTGGCAGAAAATTTCTTAAATGAGTTGTTGGGTAAACGTTTGTGTTACAGAACAGTCCATTGTTATACATCTTCAATGGGAAAAGTCATTCTTTGTGTGATGATAAATCTATTGGCAAGAGTGATTTGGTAGGCAGGGAAATGAAGGAAATCCTTTTAGGAAGACCACCAAGAACTATACAGCTTGATTTGAGATGTGTCAGCAATGTACAAGTACAAGTTGATTCAGGAGCGGACAAGTAAAAAGTATACTTGATTTAGGCATCACCACTAAAAGTTGCCTCTCTTTTATGTTTAATTTTGTTTAGAACAATTTTTGATGTTCGTGCTCAAGAAGGGGATGGAAGATTGTATGGTCCAAAAAGGGTTGCTTCTGAGATTTGAGGGGACTAAGTCTATGAGTCTTTTTACCAACATTTAGATAGACGGCGTAGTGGGCTGTGTTTTGGAGTCGTGAAATCAGGTTTTTGGAGTTTGGACCAGATATTGAGAGATAGTTACTGACCTTTTATGGAAAGCCTTTCATTGGAGGTAGTGCGCCGACAACTGTGATATGGGTGACGATCTAGGTGTTAAAAGTCAGGGCCAATGTAAAAAGGATCAAATCACATTCTGTAAGAGGTGCTATGTTTAGTAAGGCTTTTGTTAAAATTGGTAAGTTGGAGGAGTTATTAAAATAAGCAGATTGGCAGATTGGTCAACCCAGGAATTTTCTCAAAACATTATTTTATGCCAGTGGCACATGTGTCTATGGATGTTTGGTGGGAAGCTGAGATTAAACTCAGATTTTGTGGTTTCACATTGTACAATTTAGCCACTAGATCAGCATTTCTGTCTCTCTCTCTCTCTCTCTCTCTCTCTCTCTCTCTCTCATTTTCAATCAGAAGTGAATGCTTTGTCATTAATTCTTGTCGCATGAGGTTAGAGTGTGGGTGACATACAGACACCATGTAAAGGCTCAGCTCTTTTTTGGCTCAAGGATCCAAGGCAATGTAAAGTGAGTGAGAGCCAAGCATCTGGACTGATTATGGCTTGAGCTTTAAGTGGCTGTCCCACTTCTATCACATAATGGAAATTAGGCTGACAGAGGCATAGGAAGGACATGTTTTTACCATGATCTAATTATTTGGTGAAGTGAAGTAGGCATGGCAACACAACAGTGCAGAACTCTGTGTTTCAAGGTCCATAACTTGTTAATATACAACATTTCAGTGAGTGGACTATGAGACTGGATATTGTCCCCCACATGAGTAAAATCAAATTATTGTTGTGTAATAATGCAGTATAGAATGAGAATGTTTTGGCAAAGTGATAAAGACATGATTAAACATCATCCTACAGTGCCATGCCTAAAACTATCCCACTGCAGTGATGGAGATTGGGTGTTTGCTTATGCTCACATCAAGTGAGTTGCAAACCTTGTTTTGGGGGTTGTTAGACCTGACATCCTTGACGTGGTATTCCTCCAAACCTTTTGCCTTACTCCCCTTGTTTTTCTGAGTTTATTCTTGTTGATTTTAGGTCTCTGTACAATTTACCACTACTAGCCAGTGCTAAAGTGTTTGTGCTCTCTCCTTCACACATGGGAAAAGCAGTCTACACCTAATTGTCACACTTAATTTACTTGTAAGTCCTTATTAACTGGTACTACATGTACCCAAGGCTTGTAAATTAAATGGTACTAGTGGCCCTGCAGCACTCATTGCGCTACCCACTAAAGTAGCCAATTAAAACATGCCTCAGGCCTCCCACTGCAGCCTGTAGTGCAGTTTTAAACTTCCATTTCGACCTAGCAAAATAAACCTTTTGCCAAGCATAAAACATTCCTTTTTATTACTTATTAGTAGGCCTGGGCGGTAAATTCCGTTCCGTTCGCGGAATTTGCGGAATTTGGGTAATTTCGCGTTCCGCGGAGAACGCGAAATTGCCCAAAAATCTGCGTTCCGCGACTTCGCGAAATTTTTTGCTTGTTCGCGTTCTCAATATGCGTGTTCGCGAGATATTTCACCCCGAGCATGCAAACAGCGATCGCGAACAGGAAAAAAGCATCGTGAACAAGCAATTCCGCGTGTTCGCGGAATTTCTGCGTGTTCGCGGAGATTTTTTACCGTTTCGCGGAGATTTGCGTAACGCGATTACGCAAATTCCGCCCACCCCTACTTATTAGTCACCCCTAAGGTATGTCCTAAAGGTTCATGGGGCAGGGTGCATTGTTTTTAAAAGGTGGGACATGTGTACTTACATTTTACATGTACTATTAGTGATAAACTCCTAAAATAGTTTTTTCACTGTTGTAAGGCCTATGTCTCTCAATGACTAACACTGGGCTACTTTATAACATTTTATAAGTGATAACTTTGGATTGGGCGCAGATGGAGATATACTGTTTACACTCAAATTAATTGCAATTCAAAAATCCTCTTTAGCGGTTTAGTAAACCATTCAGTCGCAATTCTGAAAATGCCACGTTTAAGAAAGTTGGCATTTTCTTGTCCCAATCATTTGTGCCTTCTGCCAGTGTCCTGGGTCATATGACTGTGAATGGTTCTGCTGCTGGGGTTTGTGTATTGCTTCCAGACAGTAACACAAAAGAGACTTAGGTATGTACAGAATGGGAAATTCTGGCAGGAAAGCTGGGGGAGGAGCTGTACCCTGTCCTACTTCCACTACAAAGGGCTATTTGTTATTCTAGTATCATTTTATTTATTAAAATGTAATCTAATATTCTAAATTGCTTTGGATTTTTCTTGTATGACTTTTTTACTTCATTACTGTGTGTGTGCTGCATAAATACATAAATACTTTACACATTTCCTCTAAGTTAAGCCTGGCCGCTTTGAACCAAGCTACCACTGTTAAGCTCAGATTAATTTAATGACTTTTCTGGTTCGCCCTGACAAAGATTGTGGTTGATGCCTGAGTGGCGCTTCCACCACCTTCAACCACTAAGCCAATTTCTTACAGTGGTCTGTGTCATGGATTTTTTTTATAGCACTAGTTGTCTCAACTGAGTCTGTTTATAAGCACTCCAAATGTTTGCAGATAAGAGACTAAGGGCCTCATTTATGAACTTTTTGATGCAGGGCAGTGCAGCAAGTCCCTTTCTGCGCTCCCCTGTGTAAAAAGAAAAGGGCAGGAATATGCCATATCTATGAGATACGGCACATTCCTGTCCTCTTCCACTGCCCTGGCACACAAATGGCTGCCTTGCGCCAATGCAGGCACCCTTGCGCCATGGTGCAAGGGTATCTGCATTGTAGAAATGATTGTTTTTGTGCAGGAAGAGACACCTTCCTGCACAAAAACAATCAATGGTGCTGCTTTTCTCCTTCTATGTTGTGCTGCAGAATGCAACTCACATAGAAAGAAGAAAAAGAGAAATCAAGATGTTTCTCCTTGTTATATCTCCCCTGGGGAAGCGTAGGCTTTTGACGCATTCCCAGGTTTGCAAGTCCTAGTAAATTTGGGAACGCATCAAAATCCGTAGGTGTTGCGTGGGAACACCCATCGCAAAACCAATGAAATGCCTCTTTGACACAGAGTAAGGCAACGCAGCGACTTGTGCTGGTTTGCCTTACTCCATATCTATGAGGCCATGAAGAGCCATGCAAAGTGGCTTTGCTTGGCCTCATAGATATGAGTCTGCACTCTGCGCAATGGGATTGTAAATAAGCCCTTAAAGGATTAAAGAGATTGTTAGACCTAAGATTCTATTTCATTCAAATGTAATAATCACTTTCTTTGTATACTGACTCAAAGGAAGAAATAGCTAACAGAGAAGGCTTACTTCTCTATGCAGAAGAGGAATAGCACCTCAAATACAGCATAACACAGTATTGGTAAATCTATATCCCTTCTAGAGACTAGGGGCCTAATTTAGAGGGTCTCTGGGGATGTACAAACCACACTTCCCCATAACCCACCTTACACTCTTCTCCCCTGACCCCACACTGCTGGCATTACTGAAGCCCTTGTTCAAACCCAGACCATACATTTTGATCTGAGAGAAAATATTTGAGACTATCCATGAACTAAAATGCATACAAACATGTGTGTAGATCTCCACCCCTGGGTCAGAGGTCTTCATACACACAAGATAGGAGAGATGGAGATCTCAAACTGGAGTTTAGTGAATTGCATTTTGGATTAGGTAAAGTAGCTCTGCTTGCATATTCCAAAATAGCTTTTTGTGACTATGCTTCTGTTTATACCAGGGGTGTTTCTAATGTTTTCCACAAGAATTGATTATCTGGCACATGCATCAACAATGCCATTTGCGATTCCTTATTAGCGAATAAGGAATAGCAAAAGGCTATGCATGTAGAAATCGCTTAAAAAATAGCGATTTCTAAACATTCCTTAATTGCGACTCGCAAATTGCGACTCGCAATTAAGGAATACCTCCCCATTCATTCCTATGGGCCTAGAGGCCCATATTAATGAATGGAAAGACCTTCTCAATTTGCGATTCTCAATTAGAGAATCGCGAATTGCTCATGCAATTTCAAGGGTGTCAGGGTGTCAAAAGGACACCCTGTTGCACCCCTGAAATCTGCATATGAGTACATCTTGCACACACACATGCCCCAAGGGCATGTGTGTGTGTAAAATGGAACTTTGAAAAATGCACTTTAGCGCATTTTTCAACGTTTTTGCAAATTACCATGAAGTTCAACTTCATGGTAATTTTCTCCCCCTATTAGCGAAATAGCTATTTTTTTTACTTTAGTGCATTGCATTTAAGGAATCTCAATTTGAGATTCCTTAAATGCAATCGCAATTTAATTAATCGCAATTTAGAGATTACTTAAATATCGATTTTTGCATTTGGGATGATGCATCCCAAATGCAAAAATACCGGTCGCAAAGGGGCTGATTCTGAGAATCTGCCCGTTTGCGACCGGTTTTTGCTTTGCTGCATGTGGGCCTAAGTGACTTACATCTCCTTATTGGTTGCAATAGTAAAGGCATTTGAAAACTCTAAAGGGAGTTAATGTTTCTCCTAAAGATATATGTATGTAACTGTAAAGTCAAATGTTAAAATTCCAGCAGCTGAAATCAGTTCCATCCTTGTGAAGCAGATACGATGAATGCCATTGAGAAATATAATAGGGAAATTTGTAATATGAAATGTTAACATTGTGGCAACAAGACATACATGCATGATCGAATCCAAATACCACTAAATCACGTCTAACCTAGTTGCAGTGCCTAATTTAAGCCAGTGATTTCCAGTGCTCGGCACCAGCTCCTAATTCTCTTCACCAGCACTAATGACAGTCCAGCTCATGCTGGCACTCGCTGTCTGATTTTGGGATAAGTACAAAAACAGTGTTTAGTAATTTAATATACATTAACAATGACAATTCAGACTATTCCACGCCATTCTTATAGCCTTGATTAGTCTGCATTATCACACTCGTAGGAGTGAGATGTTTAGCAGTTGTGCTGGTACTGTTGTTGTCATTGCTGGCAGAGGAAAAAGGTTGTACAAGCTTCGGTTGCCTCCAAAGACGGGCCCAGCCACCTACTTACTAATTAGGCATTGTCTGGTTGAAACTACAGCCACTAACAATGGCAAAAAGGCATGATGGCTTCTTTCTGAAGCATGGTCAGTTTGCTTGCATTGGATGTCTCTAGGGAATAGATTTAATATGCCTGGTATAAAATGTGTTCTTGTGATGTAGAATATACTTTCATTGACATAAAAGACAGAGCAAACAGAAGAATAGTGTTTTCATTTAGTTCTGAAGCATAGTTTTTCGATAGGTGAATTTGTGGATGAGACAAAAGTCCTTGAAGGTGGCATATGCATTAAATGTGGTTAAAAATGATCAAAATGTATATATATATCCTACAACTCGCAGAAGAATTGGATGAGTGAAAAAACTCTGTTACATTCTGGTCTGAGTGTTTTGTTACATCCATTTTATTTCAGGTTCGATTTTGTGACACTCAGATGGAGCAAGCCTGCAAAAGATTCACAACTGTTGGCCTCTAAGTGAACTGTCTGTACTTTTTCTGTAACCTCAAGGCCTTGAGAAATGACCAAGTCACAAGTGTACATGTCAATCTGTTGCTATGCTTCTCTTGCTAAGTTAATAATTTAATGACCATGTATAGCTAAGACTAAGGGCCAGATGTACAACCCTTTTTTGCATGTGCTTACGGGTTTTCGACCCGTGTGCGCTTGCAAAAAACAAATGGGCCATGTACTAACCCTATTTAGCGAGTCGCAAATGATTTGCGACTCTCTAAATAGGATTAGCGGCTCACTATTAAGAAGGGGCATTCCAAGGGCGTCCCTTCCTAATAGCGAGTCTGAGCCCATTATAAGACTGTTTTGCGACTGCAATTGCGGTCACAAAACAGTTGCAGTTTACCACCCTTCTCAGAAGGGTGGTAAAGCACATGCAAATGCGAAGGGGTCCCCAGGGGACCCCTTCCCCTTTGTGAATGCAGGGGGAAATTTTTTTTAGAGGCAGACAGTGGTCCCAGGGATTACTACTTGCTCTTAAAAAATTAAACGAAAACTTTTCATTTCTTTTTTTTTAAATGCATCCCGTTTTCCTTTAAGGAAAACGGGCTGCATTTTTTTTTTTAAAACTGTGTTATTTAAAAGCAGTCCCAGACATCGACGTCTGCTGAGCCCAGCCGGCCACCATACCTGGGAGGGCCAGCCAATCCTAATGGGGTCGCAAATTGCGAGTGCCTCATTAATATGTATGAGTCATGCAATTTGCTAACCCATTAGGAATCTCTAACAGTGTCTCTGTAACTGTTTTGCATTGATGTTTGCGACTCGCAAATTGCGACTGATTGCACAGGTATTGTGTAACCTCCTATATTGAACCGTTTGATAAACTCAGGCATAAGGATATGTAAACAGCTTACCTGTCACCATCTTGTACCATGAGATGTTTATCCCACTGTGATTTGTTGTACGCTTAATGCTTGTGTAACTTTTTGCCTTCTCTGGACAGGAACTCATCATATATGCTGAAAAAACCACCTTTTCTGTATCATGATTAGATCTGTATTAACACGACTTTTGTGGTTACCTGCATAGAAAGTTCTACATATTAGACATGCTAATTCCTAGATTGTGTTCGAGTGAATCATGTATAAAGCTGCTTTTGAAACTTGACAATTGCCTGTGTTTCTTTAATTGATGTTCTACAATTGAAGATGTGGCCACTCACATCTTTAAGGGGTCTGGAGTCTACAAAGTAAAGAGGATTGCTTTCTTTAGTGTTATGTTAGGGCAGCAAATGATATCATTGTTAAGCGATAGAGTCGCGGATGGTCAACATTGTACCATGAAGAGAAGGCCTGAGATCATGGTTGGTCATTGTTGTAAGTGAATATCTGATTTGGCATTGCAGATGGTCGTTGCTGGAGCTTCATTTTGTCATTCATCGCAGGCTGTCATTCCTCTTGAGTCAAGTGTTAATCTCACGTTGCCAGTTGTCGCTGGAGGCCACTGTGACACAAAGAGTCATGTTCACCAGAGCTTCGCAATAGAGGTTGTCAAGGGCTTCAGAGTCTCAATGTTAACCGGCCCGTATATTGTCATAAGGAGCTCAGAACATCAGGATTCACCTTCTTTTACACAAGGTGCTCATCTGATGCCTGGACATGGGGAAGCACCTCTTGGGGATCAGGTACTCACTCCAGAAGAAGCCAGCAGAATGCAGGTAGGTCCAGTTCCAGGTCCAGGACTTTGAAAAATGACGGGGCCCCTGGAAAAAGGATACAACCAACCAAGGAAAAACTGCGTTGGGAAAGAGGGGAGAACAACAACGATAAATTTGATAACTATGCAGGAAGGAGCAAGAATTAAATCGATGTTCCAGGTTTTACAATACTGTAAAAACTTTCACTTTGAACATAATACTTATAACATCAACATGAATTATATAAATTTTGTTTATTTAATTTTGTTTTAATATTTTTCTGATAAAATATCAACGTTTCTTTCTTGTATCAAAAATAGAAGAGACATATAGATATACATATGTACATTCAGCATTGAAATAGATAGACAAATTTACTAGTGACACAATTCAGAACCACATGTACACATAGCCTTAAGTCAGCAGTGATTCTAGACAATGATGAATGAATGAGATAGTACAATTTTCTGTATCATTCTTATCCCAACATCTCATTGCTTGATTCGATGTAGGCTCAAATCTGTATATGCCAAGAAAAAGTGTGAAGAGAACAACCACAAATAATCAATGGCGTGTAATAGCAGAACATATAATGGAAAGACCAACGCGTTTCGGCAGTGCCTTCATCAGGATTCCATCACAGTTTTTAACTTGGTAAGGGGAGCCACTAACGTTGGATAGAGAGGCAGTGATGATTACCAATTCTTCTTTCAAATTTTGTGACCCTAATGATGCAATCACAGTTCTCCTGATGGGTTTCTGGATATGTTAAAATTTTCACTCCATAGTGAACAGTCCCCTTATATTTTAGAGAGACGTGATGAAGCTTCTGTCCAAATGCCAATCTCTTAGGTACCTAGATGTTCATGCGTTATAGGCTATATAAAAATGCCTTAAATATTATGCGGTGGATTCTGGTGTGTGCAACCCATGTTTAGTTTTCCACTCTAGGTAGATAATGGTGTCGGACGCCAAGTAGGGGTATCCTCAATGAAGATGTGGCCACTCACATCTTTAAGGGGTCTGGAGTCTACAAAGTAAAGAGGATTGCTTTCTTTAGTGTTATGTTAGGGCAGCAAATGATATCATTGTTAAGCGATAGAGTCGCGGATGGTCAACATTGTACCATGAAGAGAAGGCCTGAGATCATGGTTGGTCATTGTTGTAAGTGAATATCTGATTTGGCATTGCAGATGGTCGTTGCTGGAGCTTCATTTTGTCATTCATCGCAGGCTGTCATTCCTCTTGAGTCAAGTGTTAATCTCACGTTGCCAGTTGTCGCTGGAGGCCACTGTGACACAAAGAGTCATGTTCACCAGAGCTTCGCAATAGAGGTTGTCAAGGGCTTCAGAGTCTCAATGTTAACCGGCCCGTATATTGTCATAAGGAGCTCAGAACATCAGGATTTACCTTCTTTTACACAAGGTGCTCATCTGATGCCTGGACATGGGGAAGCACCTCTTGGGGATCAGGTACTCACTCCAGAAGAAGCCAGCAGAATGCAGGTAGGTCCAGTTCCAGGTCCAGACAGGTCTTGTGAAGTAGGTCAGCTGGACAGTTGTTTTACTGTCTCTGGAGCTTTTGGTCTCCCTGTAGCTCAGAACTGAAGGTCAGCCAACTGACCCTTGGAGTCACTCAGTTAGCCTGGGATGAAGGAAGCATGTCCAGTCTTCCTTCACAGAGAACATGGCAGTCCTCAAACAGCAGGGCAGCCTTCAGCTGCGGTAGGGCAGTCCACTGGTAGCAGCAGGGCAGTCCTCTAGGGAGCAAGGAAGACCTCAAGCAGAAGTGCAGTCCTCTAGGGAACAAGGCAGTCCTTGTCCTGTAATGCCCACAGGCCCAGGGGTGTACTGAAGTGTTGGTCTGGAGGTCCATTCTTTATACCTGGTGCCAGCCTTTGAAGTTGGGGGAATTTCCTATTCTACACCCAGATCGAGCTCTGGAAAGTTCTTCCCCTCCCTTGTTAAGGCTCCAAGAAATCTGGGAGTACAAAGAATGAGTGTCGGGTTCTGGTGTGTGTGCAGGAGGCAAAGATATTTGAAATGTAAGTTGGTCTCCTACAGCTCCGTCCCCAACCCTTCTGGTAGGATTGCCCATCCTATCAATAGCTAATCTCTTTTTGATTCATTGTCTGGAAGGAATACACAAACCACAACAGCAGAGCCATTCACAATCATGTGACCCAGGATTCTGGCAGTAGGCATAAGATGGTTAGGACAAGAAAATAACATTTTAAGAATTATGACTCAAAATCCAACTTTACCATCAAAGATGATTTAAAATTGTGATTCATTTAGTGCCAGCACCATATCTCTATCTGCTCTCAATCGAAAGTTATCACTTATTACATGTTATAAAGTAACCCTGCTACTCAAGGAGAGATAGGCATTGCAGTAGTGAAAAAAGACTTCAGGAGGTGTAAAGCTTGAACACACATGTCCTAGTTTTTAAATACACTGCACCCTGCCCTATGAACCTTGAAGGCCTAACATCAAGTTGACTTATGAGCAATAAAAAGGAAGGTTTAGGCCTTGCAAAAGGTTTATTTTGCCAGGATAAACTGGCAGTTTAAGACTGCACCACAGGCTGCAGTGGCCGGCCTGAGGCAGTTTAAACAAAGGGCTACTTTAGTGGGTGTCACAATGTGTGCTGCAGGCCAACTGGTAGCATTATATTTACAGGCCCTGAGTTCTAGTACCATTTACTAGGGACTTACAAGTAAATTAAATGTGCCAATTAGGTATAAGTCAATTTTACCATGTTTGATGGTGACAGCACAAGCACTTTAACACTGGTTAGCAGTGGTAAAATGCATAGAGTCCTAAAGTCAAGAGACACAAATTCAGCAAAACAAGAACAATGAAGACAGCAGCCGCTGGCACAGGTAAGTGCGGTGGGACGGGGCGGGGGCAGTGTGTGGTGGGGTAGTCGACAGATGATGGAATAGGTGTCATTAAATAAATAAATAATTCCTATTCTGGTGTCTGTGGACTTCCCCACGCCACGCCCCACCCCGACCTACCGCACTTACCTGTGCCGGTTGCCCCTGAACAAAGGTAAATCATTTGGAGGAATACTACACCAAGGATGTCAGATCTACCAGTAGCCACTCTAAAATATGGATAGGGTTGGAAGACTTAAGGAAAGGAAGATTTTTTGTTTTTTACTAATTTTCTTCAATTCAAGGTACGAATGTGATAGAGTAAGGAGAGACCATAACGGAGTGGTGGCATCAAGCAGATGGAATGGGGCTACGAAGGAATTGGGGGCTTCCCATTTATCTTACAGTGCTCTAATTATTTTCTGAAGTTTCCATGAGGCAGTGGGTGGGTGGGGCTAGTGTGGCAATCATACAGGCTTAATATTAAATAGTTTTATTATTTATCAATATTTTTCTATACAGGAGGTATATTATAAGATAATGTTAGAGTTCTTTATAAGTTATAAATGGAAAAAGTTACATTATTAGCCTAAATATTTATAGTGGTCACTTAAGAGGTATTGATATGACATACAGTCTTCATTGGTAAAAGTGACTGTGTAGAAACAAATGCTAGAGTCATTGAAGAAACTGTAATTAGTTTGAAGAACAGATGATTTTCAGGCGTGATATTTAAGGGGTGCTGTAACAGGTCTTCATTGCTAATTTTAAAAAGGGTGGATTTATATAAAGGATTTGTGGCAGTGAGGTAATTTCAAATTAAACTTGTTTGTACTGCAAAAGTGCCTCTATCTGCCTGAGATTTCTAGTTTGTTCTTGAGATAAAAAGAAGTGTTTTTTTACAGAAGCTGGAAGTTGATGCATGCTGATTTTAATGTATTCCTGAGCTTGGAGAGAGAGATATTTGTGTTCAATAATGTTGATAAGATATGGTCAAATGTTTCTGTGGTCAGTCGTGTGGCTGCTTAAAATACTTCTTCTAGAGATGCTGCCTTAATAGCAAGAAGTATGCAAGAGGGACGTCCTTCTTGCTGGTGGGAGCACTATAATATAACACTATTGTGTTATCTAGATGTTTAAATTAGTGTTTATCAAGAAAATCATCTTTTTCAACTGTTTTTCATCCATATATATGATTTAATGGTGAATCAATGCATTGAACGTCATGCATACACATCAATCTTATTCATCCATGGTTAGATCCTTGAAACATTATCCATCATGCTTTCGCAAACCCAATGCATTTCGGGTTAAATCTTGACCCTTCATCAGGGGTCATTCAATACAGTGAAAAATTGTTCCCGATGTAGCCTTTTGTCAAGGTCTGCTTTAAAATGTTTCAAGGATCTAACCATGGATGAATAAGATCGATGTGTATGCATGACGCTAAATTTATTGATTCACCATTAAATCATATATATGGATGAACAAACTGTTGAAAAAGTAGATTTTCTTGATAAAAACAAATTTAAAAAAACAGATACTTCTATAGTGTGATGATATAGTGCTCACACCAGCAAGAAGGACGTCCCTATTGCACACTTGCCAAGATTTCCAATTTACGCCTTCGGACAGTGCGAATCGGTGGTCATAGCATATCGCAGAAAGTTTGAACACTTCGCATTACTGTTTTTTACATAGTGTGCACGCTGTCATTATCGTTGTATCAATAGCAAGAAGGGCAAGGAAGATCGAAATCCCATAATTCTGTCCTCAGGTGCCTTTTTAGTCTGTTTTAGATCGTCTTTGGATATACAGCACTTCATTCATTTTAGAAGTTTGCAATAATTTTATGTGAATAACTAGTTTTAGTGTGTTGTTTAATATGAACTGAGAGATTTGACAATATTATTTGTTCGGCATAGAAGCCTACTTATTTAAGATTTGTAATCTATATTTTTGTTATATGATGCTTTCAGTTAGAACTTCTGACTTTGCTGTAACCTGTAAGGCATCCCCAACTTGTTGGCTAGGTATGCTATAAGTAACCCTGGGCGTAGTTCGCGAAGTAGCACTTCGCGAAGCTACGCAAAGTGCACTTCGCACTACGCGAGTTACGCGTAGCACTTCGCGAACTGCGTAGTACCTTGTTCGCACTGTGCCAGATGTCGTTTTCAATGATTGCACAGTGCGGACAAGCAACCGGCACTGTGCAATCATTGAAAATGGCATCTTGCACAGTGCGAGCTGTAGTTTTCTGCTGCTCGAGTAGATTTTTACTCGAGCGGCAGCTTTCTCAACGCGAACTGGTAGTTTCTCATCGCGAGCGGTAGCGAGCATACGCGACCACTCGCAATGAGAAACCTGACCTCCTCGCGTTGGGAATCTCGCCGGGAAGTTTATTTTCCATGCTCGCGATCGCCAACTTGACGTTGAGGACCGTTAGCAAGCAAAAAATGACCGCAGCACCACGCAACACTACGCTACGCATGTTCGCACTGTGCTACGTGCAATTCGCGTAGTGCGAAGTAGTGCGAACTTCGCAAACTACGCGAGCGTAGCGTAGTGCTTTGCCCAGGCTTAGCTATAAGCCTAGCCACGCCTGTTTTCATGTGTCTAATATTCTAGCTTCGGGAAGGTGGGGCATACATTTCTTGTCCCAAATGGCTAGTTAGCCCGGTGGTAAAGGAGGGTGGTAGCAGGGTGAAAACGTTGTTGCTGGGTGGTCACAGGTAGTGAGAGGAGGGTTAAGGGGCTGGGTCCTGGGGCTTTTGATGGTTGGTCACGATGCATTAAATTATTAAATTAATTTGCAGTTGGACATGAAACTACAGAGGCGGGCCAGATTTGTTTTCCGAACAAAACACACCAGAGCAACATATGCATCTGATAATGCTGGTCAAGAAAAGGAGACATTTGGAGACAGGAGCACGCGCTTTAAGATTGCTGCTGTGCCATGAGCTCTGTCACATACCTGCTGGATGTCGGTGATTTTTAACAGGGCTGGGGAGATTTTTGATGCTTTTAGATTACAGCTGACATAACAGAAGATCGCAGAGGCCGGCCAGTGAAGTTTTTAATTGGTTTGGTTATTTTTGGAGCAGTGCTCCTCCCACTTTCCTCATGCAGCGACGCATCTTTTTAGGTTTAAATCTTTTTATTGGTTTAGTGGACAAGACAAAATAGAATGAAATTAGCAAAGATGCGCAGCTTATAAACTGTGCGCAATGAAACGCTACATAGTACATTTAAAACAATTGCAACAAAGAAAAAAACAAAACAAGCCAGCCTCTCTCCTCCCTCTATGCTAACCCTTTCGCTCCCCAGCCCCCCCTTTCCCCTCTCGCCCATCCCATTTGATTAGGGAAGTATCAGAGGTTTGCAATAGGAAGGTTAGAGGTCCTATGTCTGAGCGGTATCTTGTGATAGTCCAGGGAGTCACAAGATGGCAAGTTCCCGGGACAATTGAGCTCGCGGAACTCGGAGCATAGAAGGGCGATGAAAGGCAGCCTTATATCCAAAAAGGAAGCTCCATCCCCTTGAAGAGAAAAGGAGATGAGCTCCATACCTAGCATGTACCATAATCTGTGCAACCATGCCTGTATCGAGGGTATTCTGTCTGAGCGCCATGCTGCCAGTATATTCTGTAAGGCCGCCCCCAGAGCTATACCAATCTGCTTTCGCTTGCGCGATGTGAGCGGAAATGTAAGTCTGTCAGAGACGCCGAAGATAATACATTCCGGGAATCATAAGATAGTGGTATCGAAGTGAAGATCTATTTCATCTACGACCTGAGTCCAGTACGACTGAATCTTGGGACATTCCCACTAAATGTGCAACAGGGTGCCAGCTGCACCGCATCCCCTCCAGCAGCCCGTCGAGCAGTTAGGGTCGCTTCCATGCAATCGGTGAGGGGTGAGATACCAGTATGTCACAATCTTAGTGGCGGGCTCTATGCTAGAAATATTGTGCACTGAGTGCCTAGCCCTATAATGGATGTCGCTCCATTCTTTCTGAGTCAGTGTGCACCGCAACTCCGCCTCCCACCTTTTCTGCCCTGCTGACTTAATCTCTTGTTTCGGGGGGCATAAAATGTGATAGAGTTCAGTGATGAGTTTCTTGGTGGATTGCTTAGTTAGTAATCATCGTTCATAGGGGGTAAGCCTTCGTTCGGCTCCTTGGCACACCTGGGGCTGCATCACCCACTGCCTTATTTGATGGTAGTGATATCGCTCAGTTTCGGCCATGGCAAAATCCGCTCTAAAGTCTTCAAAAGACATGGGTCCCCTCTCGTTAAAAAAATGACCTATAGACTTGCGGCCTTGCTGTTCCCTGTGGCAGAAATCCGTCTGGTCTAGGCCTGGGGTAAAGTCAGGGTTGCTGGTGATAAGGGTGAGAGGCAATGGGAATGTGGTGAGGCCATTGCAGGTGGCTTTGGCATCCCATGCATTGAGAGTGGCTCGTATTATCAGAGAGCCGTAGAGACCAGGGGGTCTCGAAGCCTTACATAGAAAGGGGATCTTCCACAGAGGCTGCCCAGCCAGCGCCAGCTCCATGAAAAGCCAGTGGTTTTCAGACTCCGGTTGTGCCCACTCCAGCAGGCACCGAATCTGAGTAGCCTTGTAGTAATAGTCTAGGTTGGGCATTCCCAAGCCTCCATCATCTGGAGATCTATAACTCATATCCCTGTTCATCCTGGGTTTCTTGCCCGCCCACATATATGAAGAGAACTCGTTCTGGAGCTGTTTGAGCATTACCGGCGGCGGCCCCACAGGCAGTGTTTGGGAGAGGTAAATGATTTGTGGGAGTGCGTTCATTTTGAGGGCTGCCACCCAGCCCAGCCACAAGAGACCGAACAGGCGCCAGCATTGTAGATCACGCCGTCTCTGAGCTAGTATGTACGTGTAGGTTAGAGAGACAGTTTCCGCCGTTGAAAAGCCAACGTTATCCCTAGATAGAGTATAGTGCTTGGATCCCACCTAATGGGGCATGCCAAAGTTAGAGTGTCTATAGTTGAGGGCAGCAGAGAAAAACCTAGGGCCTGTGATTTGGAGACATTTACGCGGAAGCCAGATGTGGAAGAAAACTTCTCTAGCTCCTCCAGGAAAGCCGGAACAGATACCTCAGGGGACTCAAGCGGTGCTTCAGTGTATGCCCAACTAGGACAACCAGGTCTCGGGCCCCGACTAACGTGCACCATTGAGGCTTACCTGCTCTGCTGCCAGTGCCCGTCTGTGCCAATGCTGCTGAGGCACATAGTCCGATGGCGGGCGTTGTCCAACAATGGCACCCCCCCTTCTTGCCTCTCCAGTGGTCCCCTAGTAGGACCACTGCTGCTATGTGGTGGGGTCCGCACTGGCCAGCCGACCCATCTGGCTCGCCCTCAGCTGGAAGCCAATGTCCAATCCCCTGCGGTGCTCCCTCGCAGGGGGGCCTAGTCAGGCCGCCCGAACCGGGGCCTTGCATGATTCCGGCCTCCCAGGCCCTGTCCCGCATTCCCAGGTGAGTCTCCTTTATGCCGTCCCTGGTGACACGGATCGCAGTGGAATTTATGCGACCACAGCGATCCCTCTTTACCAGCTCTGGGGGACCGTCAGTGGCCTGAGTGGGGCTCCGAGGTGGGTGCCTGCCTCCCCGTCCTCCGCCAGTGTTTGGGCGCCAATTCCACTGCTCTGCTACCGGCTTGTTTCTGGCACTCCCAGTGCTACCAGCTCAACGCTGCCTCCCAGGGTACACCGCCGCTCTCCCTCCACAGCTCGGTTGGGCTCTGGTGCTGCTGCAGCCGATGGAAGTGCGATGTAGAGCCCGGCAGGAGCGGAGTGGTTGTGTCCTATCGAGACGCCCTCTTGGCTATGCCCGGCGACGCACCTTTTAATGGAAAGGGTGGTCTGTAGCTGCTAACTATTTTGGTCACCCCCCACCTCTTCATACGTCCTACTCTTTCTTAAAGGAACTGCCTCACATGAAGATTAAAGAGATTTTCATAAAGTGATTCAGCTCAATTGAATACTGACATTGTTGAACTAACAAATGTTTTCTCCTAAGAGAAACAGCTGCTTTCACTCACATACTGCCTCATTATAAGGGTAAATAACTGCTTTACCACTAATGTAAATTGTTAAAGCGTGTTCATCTATTTCATTTTAATCTTATTATCTCTTTGGATACCGCAGCACTTGCTGTCTGCCCAGTTTGCCCAGATTACTCTGGTTTTTATTTATTTATTTTATTTTTTCCATTTGTAAAGCACATGGTCAAACCCCGCTCTGTAGATCTAATCCCACAGCAATATGGAGAAAGAAGGGGGTTTGGTTTCCGTAACACACAGAGAAAAGACCAGGGCTGAGCAGACCTTACACATTGCTTGCTGGAGATGTGAATAGCCAGGTTTTAAATCCTTTACGAAAGGCCCTTTCCATTGGTTCTACTCTCAAGTTCGGCGGTAAAGAGTTTGATATCTTTGCCACCAGATAGCTGAAGGATCGAGCAGCCAGCCTAGCCCTCTGCACTCGAGGCACCATTACTAGATTAGCTCCAGCTTTTCTTAAATTTAGATAGGGTGTATCAGGTATTATCATAGAGTGCAGGTATCTCTGCCCTTTGTCTGTCAGAATTTTGTGACAATGGCAATTGCCTTGTACATAATTGTTTTCTCCATTGGAAGCCAGTGTAGAGTCGTAAAGGTTTTTGAGATGGATGTCCTTCTGGGAAGATTTAAAAGTAAGTGGGCTGCCGCATTTTGAATCTGTTGTAATTTTTTCAGACTGCCCTTGGTAGCACCAAAATATAGGATGTTCCAATAGTCTATTTGTGAAGTTACTAAAGCATGTGCAACGTTTTTCCTCCCATTAATGGCAATAGATCCAGGGTTTTCCTCAAGATTTTGAGAGTCCTAAAGCATTTCCTGGCTACACTACTTATTTGACTCTCAAGAGAAAGTTTGGAGTCAAACCATACACCCAGATTTTTAGTTTGTATTTAGGGATGGGGGTTTGGCCCAAGACCTCAGGCCACCTGGCTGATGACGAGATAGAAGGTACTTTTCCACTATCATTACCTCCATTTTGTTGCTGTTTAATTTAAGGCAATTGTTTGTCTTCCAGGAAGCCAGTTCTTCTAGTCATAGAGAGAACTGGGCCACAGCAGATTCCGCAACTGCATCTTGAGATAAGATGACTATGAGCTGCGTATCGTCTGCATATGATACAGTTTTCACATTGTGCCTTTCCACAATTTCCGCTAAGGGGCAGATGTATAAGTTGAATAAAGTGGGACTCAAAATTGATCCCTGTGGTACACCTTGCAATAACAAAATGCTATCTAACATGCTTGGGCTTGGGCAACTTGGAAGCTACGGGATTGGAGGATTGAAGTCATCCAACGCAGTGCTGCACCAATGACACTGCATAGCCTAAGACTCGGAAGGAGTAGGCTGTTTGATACGGTGTCAAAAGCCACACTTAGATCTAATAACACCAGAGCGGCTGTATGCCCTTCATCTGCACATCGTTTAAAAGTTTTGGTGGCAAGAAGGAGGGCAGACTCAGTGGAGTAGGAGGCCCTAAAACAAGTTTGTGTTGGGTGAAGCAGATCATTTAAGCTAATAAAACTTGCCAGTTGACTATTCACAGTTTTCTCCATTATTTTTTTCTAAAAATGGCAGTAGCAAGATAGGGTGCATATTATCTAGTTGCATGGGATCGGCTGATTTTTTTAATTATAGGGGGAGCACCACAGCATGCTTTCACTTTTGCGGACATTACACTCAATTGGAAGGAAAATGCAATCAGCTGCTGTAGATGGGGAAACATAATCTCCATTACTGGCACCAAAAATTAGGTGATGCAGGGTCAAAGGAAGTCCCTGATTTAATTATCATGGAAAGTCTTTTTAGATCTTCCAGAAGGGGTCCTAAATTCATTAAGACCATTCTTGATGATAGAATCATCTAAAAAAGGTGATAGGCCATTACAATTGCGTGCTTCTGCTGGGAAAGTGTCATATATTGCAGCAATTTTAGAGGCGAAAAAGGAGGCAATCTTATTGCAGCTGTCAGCAGATTGAGGTGCTGTTACTGCTGCATGTTCTAGAGAGGACAGTGAGTTAAGGATAGAGAACAATTGTTACCTATGCACTTTAATCTTCAACTCCACCACTAAATAATATATTAATTGTTTTTCTTTTAAAAGCAATACAGTGGAATCACAACCGTCATTGGCTCATTCAAATAAAAGAAAACAAACTGCTCCCCCTTCACCTGCCAAATCTAAAGTGGTAGAATCATAAGAAGTATCCTTGATGAAAATCTTATAGGAAATCCAAGTGATTCACCTTAATACAGACGCTATTTGCTCAGACATTTAACATATCCACAGAGACATCACTCCATGAAGATCACTGATAATGAGATAGAAATAAGGGATAGTACAAAATCAATTTCTCATATAACTCCTTCAGTTCACCAGATTTCTCCTGTATAAGCAGCCATTATAGACTTGGAAAACAGAAATCGCCAATACAATCTATGCAAATGTAATGACCCTGATAATGCTAAAGGACATAACTGCAGACTATATTTGGAATCATTTTACCTCAACGGCTCAATATCATATTTCTAGAAAGATTTGAAATTTGATAAGGCTCAGATCAAACTAAGCCAAGACAAATTCGATTTAAAGTTCTACAACATCACCATCTCCTCCTTATCAGAAAAGCAGCAAGAGAAATTCCAACACTACTTACAACAGAGTATTTCTTCACCAGGATTGGTGAAGGAAACTGCAAAACTTCACCGTCAATTCTCGTAACTCCGGCCTTGACTAAAGGATGCATGGTACAAATATGGTCTCTTCGATCCATCTACCATGCATATTTGGAAAAATTATATCTCTAAATTCTTCTCTTCTCACATAGAATTGATCAAATATTTTGATCAACATAATCTTATCTCTATGGAGACTCAGCCCTCAGACTCTGCTGGTTAATGTAGCTAGCCTCACAAAATACAGCATTTTCTTTGTTCACTATGATAGGCACATGCAGCGTGTTCTATCTTGTTTAGCACCCTTGTCTCTATTACTATATTTAATATTTGGCCTGGTCGGAGTTCGCATAGTTCCAGTACGCGAAACTCCGTGAAGTGACCCAAAAATTCCAACATGCTACGTGGAGTTCTGCAAGCGGCGGAGCACGTTGTGCCATTTTTTGCAGACTTTTAATGCCGGGTGTTTGTCCCATGCTGTAAAATCAGTGCAAACTGCAGTAAGCGCAGCGCAAGAGGGCACTGCTTCTCTCTGTTTTTCGAGTAGATGTTCTACTCGAGCAGCAGCTTCTTCAACGTGAACAGAAGGTTTCTCAACGTTAGCGGAAACGAACATCTCCGACCTAATGCGTTGAGAAATCTCACCGGCAGGTGGACTAGAGTAAGATTTTCCTCACTCGCGCTCGCCAACTTAATGTTGGCAAGCGCGAGCGATGAAAAAACTCTGCTATGCGGAGCGGAGCTATTCAGAACTCCACGTGCAGAGCAGAATTTCACACCTAGGTCTATTTAATATGTGGTCTTGTTGTATGACCTGTCTTTGTTTTGTTTGTCATGTTCATCTTTTTTGATGGGCTGCTTTATGTTTTTTCTTCTATGCATATTCTTTCTTTTTTTATCTGTATATTTACATCCATGGCTCACCAATACAATCTAAATATTGTCTCTTTGAATGCAAAACGTCTCTGATAATCAGTCAAGAAGCATAAAATAATGGAATACCTAAAAAAGTTGAATGCTGATATATGTTTACTTCAAGAAACACATATACATGTTAACATTTTACATTGTATGTCCATAGGATGGATTAGTAATATTGTCTCGTCACCAGCTAAGGGACGCAAAAATGATGTGTGCATTCTTTTTTCACGCAAATCGCAAGTACAGTTGTTAAATCACAATAAGGACTCAGATGATAGATTTGTGTATGCACAAATTAAAGTTGATGAATATGTTCTTAACTTGATCCACATTTATGCTCCTACACTATGTGATCCTTCCTTATGGAAAAATGTGACTGCAGATATTCTTTAACTAGATAATACTGCTCCGTTTAAAAGAAGGAGACTTTAATCTGATTTGTGATGCTTTACTGGACCGTTCATCTACTTTCAAATATAGACCCAATAAATCTTTTTACATGTTTATGTCCCTTTTCTCTACCACTGAGTTGGAGACTAGCTCACCCTACCACCAAAGATGTTACCTTTTATTTAAATGCACATTCTACTTTTTCTAGTACTGACCACCTTTTGGCTTCTAAATACTTATGAAATGAGATTACCAACTCAACCATTAAACCTTTTACAATTTTTGACCATGTATTCATTTCCTTTTCCCTCTTATGGAGTGATACCAGCGCTCCTAAAAAGAGATGGAGGATGAACTCTGACATTGATCTCAATCCAATGAATTCAATTAAATTATCAACGATAATCCAGATGACACTTCTAAAATTAATAATTGGGATGCATTCAAAGCATATATACGAGGAGTCACAATATCCTTCATGGCTCATGAAATTAAATACTTTTTTGCTACCCTTCCTATGTTATAAAAACAATTATTTGATTTAGAAAACCTTTTAATCTCCTCATGTGATGATAAATACAAATCTCAATTTCAAAAACTAAGATACCAATATAATACACTAATCACTAAAAAAAGCTGGTTTGCTTGTATCTAAAGACAAATCAAATTACCATTTTAGCACTAAAAAATCAGGAAGGCTCTTAGCCAATTGCTTGCTTATTAAAAGAGATAAGAATCAAAACAAGCTATTGATGGTACTTTGCTCTTTAAAATAGAAGAAATAGCATCAGAATTCTTATCACTTTACTCGTCGCTTTATAATAAGCCTGCTGACAACCACAGTCACATCATTGGTAGTTTTATGTAGGATTGCCATCTACCCCAAATTTCTGCTGGTGATAGAACCAAACTTGACAAATCAATTGATATTCAAGAAGTTTATTTGGCTATAAAAGAATTGAATTCTAACAAAGATCCTAGACCAAATGTCATCTCTGCGGAAATGTATAAATGTTTTCAATCACAACTCTCCCCCATTCTGCTTTCATTATTTACTGACTTTCAGGTAACTTTTAAAATGGAAGGCTCCCCTAAAGAAGCCATTAATATTGTCCTCCTGAGACCTGACAAGGATCCCACTTTAGTTTCCAATTATATACAATATCTTTCATTAACCAGAATTGTAAGATTTACGCGAATACTCTAGCTAACAGATTAACACCTTTGCTCAATTCTATCATACAACCAGATCAAACAGGTATTCTGAAAGGCTGACTTGCTGCACATAACACCAGACTCCTGTGTCATATATTATCTTCCGCTGATAAGCTCCAATATCCAGCGATTTTATTAGCCTTAGATGCTGAAAAAGCTTTTGACAAAGTAAATTGCTAATTCATTTTCTGAACATTGGAAGATTTTCATATCGGTCCTATTTATATAAACATGGGTAAAGTATTATATGCTGCCCTATCATCCACAATATGTATTAATGGTTCTTTTTCCTCTTCATTTAATCTATAGACACAGGGATGTCCATTATCCCCACTCTAGTTTTTAATTGCCATTGAAACCCTTCTATGTTTCTTCCGCAATAGTAAAGACTTTACTGGAATTACCTTCAAGGATACTGTTAGACCTGACATCCTTAGGGTGGTCTCCACCCAAATCTTTCGCCTGCTTGCATCAAGTTTCAAGTTTATTTGCATGATTAATTAAAAACATGACATAACATAAGTCTCTTACTGCAATAAAACAAGATATACAAAATGTTAAAACTGCACATGCCCTGCTGATTAACTTATTATGCACCATTAATATTTATTTATATACAGGGCTGAAACCAAACGGGTCAAGTACAGTGATTGAAACAATACTTGGCAGCTTTTCCCTGTTCAGATAAAATCAGAGTGAACCTGAATCACAATAACATTTTAAAAATCAAGCTTACCTAAACATTCTCCTTATTCTCAGGCTGCAAAGACTAAGGCAGAGGAGGCAGGTAGCCACTGAGATCATCCAATTTGAAGCATCCCGAGAGTAAAGACCAATTTAGCCTTTTCGCTCACCTGTAGATTTGTCATTAAAATTAAATCTGGGGAAAATGACAAGTGCTAAACTTTATTTGGCCTGCGCACAACCAAAGTAAGATTAAAACGCGGATTAATGAACATAAATCGAACATAAGAACCAGGAACGAAAAATCCACAATAGCAACACATTTCATGGAAGAACAACATAATATATCGCAATTGAAATTCCAAGTTCTTGAAGTGATCCAAAAAACTGAAGGAAGAGACAACAATAAATATTTGCTGAGACGAGAGAAATTTTGGATAACGAAACTCCAATCTTTGAAGCCGCATGGACTTAATGAACGCATTGAATATGCATGTTATCTATAATTTAACGTGGATTATTTTCTGAATTTTGCGTTTTTTCTTTTTTCTGTTCACTGGTACATATATTCTAATTATTGGCATACCCGTTTAAAAATTCGCAACTGTACACATTAAGGCAACACCCTGATGTATTTTGTAATAGAGTCTTCACTGTTAATATAGTTTTAACTGACACTTCCGTACACTCAATATGGCCGCCATAAAAATAGACCGACTAGTCCTACTATTATGTCTACCTTGGTGCCATAGTCCTATATCAATATCATCCACCTGATCCGTACATTCTGAAATCACAGAAACGCAGACTGTGCCAAAAACGAGATGCCGACACTGCTGAAAATACCGCACGGAACTTTTACAAGTAAGCTGACATCAGCGATACAACGTATTGCGCCCGAACAAGCCGCGCTATGATTAAAATCTGAACACAGGTTTAATTAACCGTCCCCTTTCATTTTAGCCAAAAACAAGACGCCGTCATTACTGAAAACACCGCACAGAACTTTTACAAGTAAGCTGAAAGCAATGACACAATGTACTGCACCCGAACTAGTAGCGCTATGACTAATATCTGAACGCTTGTTTAATCGAACTGTCCCCTTTCATTCTAGCATAAGGAGAGAAGCCGGAAGTGAAGCACCGTGAGTAAACTGCATGTTTATCCACAAGTGTTTTTCACTTTTCAATCACAAAATGTGATAACAACGATGATTGCGCGCACACACTTCGAGTTCACTTAACGTTCACACGAAACTGTCACACTGCACTGATTTATATATAAAGAAATATAGGTGAAGACTAATATTTAAAACTGCATGATAAATATCACGAGCATTGAAGTCGGTATGCTACGCTCATCTAATCATTATGACATGAAAACACGGGGGATATGGTAACCAATTTAACTGAACTGTATGTGTGCCATGATTTTGTTACAGTAATGCTCCCTGAAGAAGGGCGGGTAGCCCAAAATGCGTTGGGGCCCAAAGAAAGTATGTTGTAATTAAGATTCCGTAAAAGCAAATTGAAATGAAACTAATTTTGATGTGAAAATTAAAATATTTCAATTGAAAAAACGACACAAGAGTCAATGTTTATTGCAACATAAACTACAAATCGGCACGATTTGATCAATCCTTGTCACAGGAACTCAGAAGTGCCTAGGGGATGCAACCAATGGTGTTTCAGAGCACAAAAAATTATTTACAAAGATGACAAGTGGCCATGCAAGGCTATTATGTTCATAACAAATACAGAAGAAGAAATAGAAAAACATGCAATTAGGGGGCAACCGTGAATGTAGTGCAGTTGTGCCTATGTGCCCATCAATTTCATAAAGGTTAAACCTAGGGATGGTGGCATAGTCATGCTGTTGTGAGGTGTTAAACTTGAAGTTTATTTGTGCCTATTCGTTAAAAAGCCTTAGGGCCTGATTATGACTTTGGCGGTGTGGGAGCAGGAATGCCATGCCACTGCCCCACTCCCACACCACCAAAGTTCATCACTGGCCACCTGTCAGATTACGAGCTGTCATGTTGTTTGGTGGGTTGCCCTTTGGCGGTTCTACGGTGGTGCCTTTGAAAAAGGCACAGCAATGGGAGTGCAAAAGCGAGCTCCTGCACGGCATGGAGGGGTGCATGCACAGGGTGTGCATGCACACAGGGGGCACAGCATGTGCCCCCTGCATGCATCCCCATGGTCTAAGGCACCAGGGAGCCCTGTAGGACCCCCTTAATTCCCTCACTGCCAGCCTTTTAATTGCAGGCTCACCGACATTAAAAGGTTGGCAGTGAGGATGCTCATAATGTGCTTGGCAGTGACACCGCCAGCATATTACTGCCTCCACTTTTGCCTCACACTTTTGCAACACCGCCTTGCAATGACGGTTACACCATCAGTTGCAGCGGGCCTGCTGTGATCCAACTACCAAACTCAAAATAGTGTGGTTGGACCGCTGGTGTGGCAGTAGCTGCCGTACCACCACCGGTTTGGCAGTCCGATGGACCACCAAACTCGTAATCACCCCCTTAATGCTATTTAAAGTGCTCCAATGCGCCTTCCCTGCAATTGCACCAAAGAGGCCCCTTGAATAGGTCACACCCATCTCACGAGGCCTTGGAAGATTTATCCCGATCTTTGGCCGATAACCTTTTTTCCACCATCGGAAGGAATTCTAACATTGAACAATTCAGTCTTAAATCAGAGAGATCCAAACATGCTGCCATTGCCTCTCTACATGTCCTTATCCTTCTTGTGTTGAAGTTCTTATGTAGAAGTTCGGAGCGATCTTTCAAGGTGGCTACGAAAAGGCACAACACATGAATGAGGTCCACTGCGCCTTGTCCACATTGCCTGCAGATTGCTTGGCCTTCCATTTGTTAATATTAAAAAGTCAATGTCAGAATGAAAAACGATACATCCCTGTATAAAAACAAAATTGCATCTTTATTGAAGAATTCGCCCATTGTAAACTCCACATCAACCCAACTCAGAAATACGGAGTTAGGCAGGACTGAGGTCCAAGCCTGAGGCCACTGATTGACAGGTCACTGGTGGGGTGGCACACAGCCAGCAGACAAATGCGCTAACAGGAAATCCCAGATCAATCCTACAGATAGGTGCAGCGACACCACAATGGTCCGGGGAGAATGGCCCAACAAAAGCGCACATGGCCGGAGGGGAGCATGCTTTCTCAAAACACTATAAATTTAGATGCCTCAGATGCCACATAAAGTTAGGAACACATAGCCAATCAGGGCACAGCACACACAGTACACACAGTGATCATGCGCTCCCCAGGCCGGACATCTGAACACATTACCCACTGACCACATTGTGTCCACACAAGTTTGTGGTCCACCTGAATTTTTCATCCAACACATTAATTTATGACTCCAAAGACAAAGGTTCACATTCCATACCACAAAAGGATTGCTGGAACTAATTTATTGCACTCAATGAATTGTATAAGAGTCTATGTTAGCTTGATTTTAAACTGAGACAGTCCTCAGGCCCTATGCCTGTGACTGTGCTCCCGGTTGCATGTTTAATTAAATGAACTGTTCCTGGTTTACCAAATGCCTCTTATCTCTTGTTTTTTCAAGGTATTTTATGTTCAAGCAACATATTGGGTAGCCACCACTGGAGCTGACTGGTACCACAAACATGACTGCAGCCAAAGGAAGGTGACCCCATCTGGAAGGATTGACATTTGTGCAACATGGAAGGTGAGCAGACACCGCAATTAATGGGAAGTTCTGCTGAATTCACAGGGCGGAGGTCCATCCTGAAGCAACTGTCACAGAGGGTAAAAGACTACATCAATGCTTTAGTAAAGCATTTAGCATATGGCAAATTAGGGGCAAGCAGAAAAAGATAACCTGCGTACCCTGCCACCGACAGAAATCTGGCATATTACCTATTTTATATGTCCTCGCTGAGTAGTTGCAAGGCAGCCTCGGAGGCGAGCCTGCAGAAATCACCTTTTTGATATTCACCACGCATTGAAATATGAATATTTATTGTATGTTTTGACAGTGTTGATATCGCAATCTTATTTTTCTGTCTGAAAGGGTTTCTCGGTGCCACTGGTTTCTCAACACCGTTGGTATCTGAAAAAAGTAAAAGGGGATGGTTGCTTGGACCGCTAGGTGTAACACAGATGGTAAGCTTTTTCCACTAGACGTGACACAACCTGTATGCCTGAACCCCTGGTCATGACACAGATGGTACGCTTAGCCCCTGGATGTGATACAAGGTGTGATTATTGATGCAAAGTATATGTGGGATATTGTGGTACTGTTAATTACTGTAAACTATGTTTTGTTGTGAGCATTGTGTTTTTGTCGCTGACCCGATGTTTCATATGAAGATGGTGCTATTTCTCACAAACGGTATTTGATGCCAGAGTCAGTCAGACAGTCAATTTCCTTTATTTTGCTATATTTCTTAGCATATTGAGTACAATAACTAAAAAAATCATATTAAAACACAGGTACAATCAACTTTATCAACCTTCAATAAAACCTGGCAGTAAATATCTCACTAAAAGTGATCTTACTTTATTAGAACTATCGCATCCCTAAAACCAATCATTAAAATTACATAATTAACATCTCATAAAATGGAGTATAAGTGCCCCTAGGAACAGATTTCATGAAGCATCTCAGATCGCCTTTTCTTCAGTGCAGCCCAGAGGAATGACGCCAATGATTAGCACACCAAAGGGTCATCCAATTTTTGGAAAAAGAAAGTACAGCTCTGCAGTTTCTAAAATTGAACTTACGTAAAATAGGAGTTATAAAACTATGTCTCTGGGCAGAAGTACAGAAAAATAAAAAAAATGCAAATCTAGCCATAAGGACCTCCCATCACAAGGACATAAAGTTAAATTGTCTATGGAAAGTACATTACTAATCAAGGGTGAAATAGTTTTTACCAAAACCTCGTCAAAATAAACCTATTCTGAGGATTAGACACTGTAGCTAGATAACAATGAATAATTTTGAGGGGACATTGAGTACAGCTTCACTGTTGCTTTGTTGGCTGCAGTCTTCCTTCTGTCAAAGTTCATTTTCTGATTAAAAATGTCTTTAATTCTAGCTTTAGAGATAAGCACACATTTAGTGGGGTTCTCATACAGATCTGCTAATCCAATATCTTTCAGTATATGCTTGACATGCCTCAACCACATGATCTTGTTAGCTGAATACATCCCTAAATAATCTTTCAATATAGTCTGGTTCAAGCTAACTGTTGACCTATGCCAAATAGAACACTGCAATAAGATTGGTGCAAGACAGATCGTATCAGAGAGGTATGGGACATCCAGCTCTGTATGACATATATAGTTTGAGCAGCTACTTGGAATAGCTAATAACCTTTTAAGAAAAGCATCTTCTTTTTGCTGCAGGAGACCATTTTCCACAAAACCCCATACGCCTGCCCCATACGTAGCTACTGAAGTAGCTTTAGCTACATATACTTATAATATTTCGGGGATGCCAGGAGTCAATATCATTCAGATACACTTTTAATTAACAAATTGCACTTTTCCTATGTTGAGCCCTTCATATGCGTTGTTATTTGTGTGTATGAAATGTTCATGTTGAATTGTTGATGCACCTGTAGATTGCCCTGAGCTCATAGTTAAATAATTCGAAACAGTAACCCCATTTTCCCCACGATTCAGATCGAAACTAGAGAGTCCCTGAAACAAGGAAACTAAGGTATCTTATCCTCTAAAACTACCAAACGTGTCATGGAAACACCATTAAAACACATGTAAACCAGGTTCCCCACACAGGCTAAAAACCGTAATAAGTTGTGCCAAGAATGGCACACACAGACAGGGGCACACACATTTCCCTGGACAAAGGAAGTAACTTTTAACAGTAACATAATTAAACACTTGAGAACACAATTACAAAACAAATACACAGATCAAAAGAAAGATAAGAGAGATGCACTATTAGAACTATGGGCCATCTTCGAGGAAGCCCAGATCGACAGTCCTGCACTACAGATACCAAACAAGGCGGCAACACCTCCCCCACCATATGCAGGTATGGAGGTGCTCTCGCCTGCTCACCCCATTTTGGGATACTCTAATCTGCCAGTTGAAGAAGTCGGCGGCCCCCCACAGAACAACAAGTGGTTAGGCCCATGGATTAGAGACTAACAGACCAGGAGGTCCAGGCAGTCACAAAGCAACCCCAGTCTGGTGCAAGGGCTCCCTGACGTTTGACCCCCCCCGTCCATCACACCCGACACATAGAACCCCAGTGGCGTGGATAACACACACCCTCACTGATTTAGGTGAACCCACAAGATTTGTGGTGCTTCTAGACAGTGATACAGCTAGCTAGAGTGAGGAAGGGGGACCCTGTTCCCTGGGATCCGATGACAAGGTTGGAGCTACTGGACTTGCTCAGGGAGCCGAGGAAACAGCAGAGAGAGAATTTGAAGGCAAAGCCCAACTGAAAAGAACAGCGCAGAGTGAAGGAGGCTACCTAGATAGCTTAGCACGAGCTAAGAATGGCGAGAGAAAGAGCTCGCACCCACGAAGCATGGCTAGAAAATAGAGCACCGTACCCACACCTAAAGTGAGTGGGGGTAGATGCAAGGCACCGATTGGGGCAGAATCCGAGGTATAATTAGATGAGAGGCTTCTGGCTGGGATCCGAGCCTCATCAAATTTTAAATGGAGGAGAGGGATTGACCAGGAAAATAAGAGTCGTCCAAGGTAGCCTGATGCTGACCCAACCAAGAAATAGGGAAAAACAGGATGCCACCTTTACGCGCGCACGAGGCGAGCAGAGGCCAAGATGTACAATGCTTCACCAGAGCACACGGGCTAGATAGGCTGGCCCCCAGGGAGATAGTGGCCGGAGAGAAAGGCATGATCTTTGTGCAGCCATTCTGACACCTGCTAGCCCACTGGAACGAGGGAAAAGACCAGTATGATAGATCTTGGCCGAAGGAGGGATCCTTTAAACCAGAAGACATGGCCATAGCGATAGACTGCATCCGTCATGGAGGAATCGATTCCAGGTGGAACTTCCCCTACATGCAGGCATGCCAAAAAAGATGGAAAGGCCATGTTGGGGAGAAACCGGTAGAGTTACCCAAAGTAAAAATTTACCCACTTCCATAGAAAGGTACGCCAGGGACAATCTATGTGCTGTGGGTTCAAATGGATAAGGAAGGGCTAAGAACAAAGTTACCGCCATTGCTGGATAGACCAGGGAAATGGATCTGATATTTTGGGAACAACACCGCTGGAATAAACCTAGCGATAGGCAATATCAAAAGTCTTCTAAGGAGTTTTATCGTAGAGCAGACTAACACAGTGTTTGCCCAAGCCCGTATCCCAGCAAGTATGCTGACAAAAACTGAGCATGGCGGGTCGCATTCAATTCATACAGAAACTTAATATGGACAACCCTTAGGCAGATGTTCTCTGACCACCCTGATGTAGGATGGCTAATGGCGTACATTATGAAGCCAAAGAAGACAATAACAGATTTTCTAGATAGGATAAGGGAACAATGGGGACAAGAGGCAGGACAGCTGTGTACTGACACAGGCACACAATCACATTCTTTTGAAACATTCTCCAAAAGGAGTTGTCCCCCAACATATGAAGCAGATTGGACAGCATGGTTGGATTAGACACCAAACCTTAGCGGGTGATACAAGCCCATATATTGCATTACCACAAAAAGAAGCAAGAAATTGTTAGAGAAAAAAAGGAGTGAGCCCAAACAGACACTGCTAAATTAGTCCAACACAAATTGAAAAAGACCACCCTCGATGGGGGCAGCATTGGCCGCGAGCATGCAAATGGCACCAGTCTTAAAGGGAGCTCCACTGCAAAATCCCAGAGGTTTCAACCTAGCTATGGCGACAGAGGCCAAGAAGGTTGACAGCAACCAGACCCCAGGGAATGTTACTATTGCCACAGGATGGGTCACCTGGCAAACAGATGCCGGTTAAAACCATACCACGAACGGAGATCGATGGGCCAGGGTCAACCACCACGAAATCCTATTTAACCAAACCAAGCCCAGCACCACCCGAATACACCATACCTTCAGCCGCAGGGAGACTAGTCAGCTGCTGCACCCCGTAACAGGGATCAGGTAATTGGAAGAACAAGTGGCAACATAAACCACAGACAGGGACCGGAGCCACAGCCATGGCAGGGATGGGTAACTGTTTGGGGAGGTAATGCCTTCACACAAACACAGAATCCAAATGTGTAGTAAGATAAAACCCCAGAGTAAAATACCACCCATTCACCCATATCCCACTAATTAACTGTACCAAAACCAAAAGAAGGACCAATGAGACAACATTGGGAATACAAACTTTTACTTGCATCTGGGATTCAGGGCTGCTGTATGTGTTCTGTCGATTGGGTATCCTCACTAAAGTTCTCTATTAAGGGAGACTGCAGGAGCGACAGCCCCACTCTGCCGCTGATCCTCCAGGATGGGGCTGTGTGGCCACACCCCAGGGGGAGGGCAGTCTGACGAGAGGGCGGGGCAGCACCCAGAAATAGTATTTAAAAACCACATCCAAAGTCAAGGGGTTTCAATTATCAAATCAAAATGCCCCCATTCTCAGGCATTCGGCTTGGGACCCATGTTTCCTTCATGACGTGAAGTTCCAACTGCGCCCCCAAAAACTGGAAGCCTCTGGTCAAGTGGAGGGCCACTTTCAGTTCAAAATTAAAGCTGTCCTCAAGTGACGGGATCCAGGATTCCTGTACTCCTAGGATAGTGAAGCTCCCATAACCTCAACATCACACGCACAAGAACCAATAGGTTGTGAGGCATTCGCATGGCACTGAGTCAGTTGAGAGGTCCGTGAGGTTAGCCAGATGTCCCAGAGTTGCGAGGCAGTCCAGGTCTAGTCCTCAACCTCAGGCAAAGTTCGGCAAGGGATCTTGGCTTGGCCCTGGGCTCCCCACATTCTTATGATCTCAGCGATGTTTTCTTTTCTTTGGGCTTTTCAAATCTCTGAAGTCTGGTCACCATGCCCTACCCCTCAAAAATAGCCGCAGGAGCATGCCTGCTAGTCAGAGGCCCCTAGCCACAATCCACACTGAGAAGACATGGTCTGAGGGAGATGGGGGTGCCTGGAAGAAGGAAGGCCACACAAAGTCCATCACAGCTCCAGGTGAGAGTAGAATGCAGAATGAACTCACCGCCATATCAGGCCTAGCAATTAACCAATACACCAGGCCTCACATGCACCATCCTGAGAGAGCAGTAAGCCCTGAACTCGGACACCACAAGGCAGCACGATCGAGGACACAAGGGGGCAACGGAATGACTTTAAAAGTAGCCCAAAGTTAGCCCACAAAGAAGTCTCTAGAGGAAGGGTGGAACTGAGATGTCTGGTGCCACAAGGGATGGGCATGCCGAGACGTGATCTCGGGGCACGTTGCAACCACCACCAACACTTAACAGTGAAATGCCCCCTCCTCATACAGACGTATGCACATGTGGGTTAAAAGCAACCTGTACCAACAGCCACCATACACACACCACAAGAGACAGGGAGTCAAAAAACTGGCAGCACCCATAATAACTAAGATGAAAATGTACACTATCCATCCCTATCATCACAAGAACACTCCAAAAAACACGAATCCAAACACCCAGTCAAGTACGAAGGCTCATAAAATAGATGAATTCACCTGATTACCCATAGGCCACTTTAAAGTTTAAAGATCCAAAAGGTACTACAATCGGGCCACCTTCTGGTACCTCTGTAAATATTGTGTCAGTGTGGAAAATACACCCCTGAGGGAAATAAAGGAAACTCGAAGAAAAGATCATTAACAATGGTGCACATGTAATGTTTTTCTGAATTAACAAAAAAAACAAGGTCTTTTCCAACAGCTCTGCAATTGAAACTCCAAGTGCACCACATCATCATCCCAATGTGGAACAAAAGTGTGTGAGTAAAACTTATGAACTGCACTGTGAACTTTTTGATCGAACTGTTGAATGAAAACACCTGATAACCAGAGACGACAGACATGTCTCCTGGATACATATCACAGACCTGCAATGTTCAATTACAAGTTATGTATTTTTGCACTTCTATTGACCCTCTGTCTAGTTTGGGTGCTGTCCCACCAATTCGCTGCTAAAGAACTTGCTGGCCGAATTAAGTCTGTTCAAAAGCGCTTTTGGAGTGATCTCTCCCATGTCACGTATAATTACACCAACCTAAACACTAGCATTCCACATGCCCTACAAAGTGCCCTTTTGCACAACACGCGGTATCAGCACATGACTGCTGAGGGCACCAAGACATCAGCTAGGTCATGTTACGTCTGTTCACTGATACTGCATGCAGTAGGCGCAGACCAACTTTACTTGTCCCAAGAGATATCCCCTGAAAAAACAAAATGCCTTCTCCACATATACCTATGCAGAATCAGGAAAACAATCCAGCCCAACAAGGTAAAAACCCCAGAGTAGTAGTGAATCTGACCTGTTACAAGACCAACCTAACAGCTCTATACCTTTTCACTGAGCCTAGTGATATTCAAACTGAGCTAGACAGGATGTGCAGAAAGGACACCACAGGGGAGGATACTGTTCGGCCTTGAAACGTAGAGATTCTTGGTGCAGCAAAACCCCCAATTCAATGCACAAACGCATTCACTCCTGCCTCCATTTGTGGTCCAAGGGTGGTCCATTGAGTATCTGGGGCAGTCTTCTTTAACAACCAGTGGACCCACTACATGGAGTTCCTGTATAGGTCCACCCAGCTCGACGATGCAAAGGGAAATGGGACTCGTAGGGGAGGGTTGAACAAAGGCATAGACACCTGGCTAGAATGGAAGGAGCAACCCCTAATTGTATGGAAATTTACACTGTATTCCTTTAGTTTCAGAGGTAAAGGAATGCTTCCACTGGGCATGAATGAAAACTGTGGCACAATCCTACACATTCCAGATATGCAATGGGGCACCTCCACCGTGATGAATATGTACTAGCAGTGTGGCAAGTTTACCTACACTCAACTCGTCCCTCGATGGCACAGACTCTGCTCGCTGGTAACCCTGCACACCCCTAATCTAGTCATTTCCGGAGAAGAAGTTTGGACTTGTACCCACTAAGGAAGAAGACAACCTTCCTGCATAAGACACGTGAAAAAAGAACTGCAGATTATTTTGGATGAGCTCAGTGCAAGGACGTTCCAGAAGAATTGAGACTGTTCTCGGACTCACAAGTATTGGTGGGTAGGTCCATACCCTTCTTCACCATGCAGACGAAAGCCAATGCCCACTGGCTCCAAATCACCAGATGGGAAATGCTTAAAATAATGAATAGCACTGAGTTCTGCCTTAATTCGATCAAGGAAGAACTGAGAGCCATCCACATTGTGGTGATGCAGCATCAGTATGTGTTAGACTTAATGACACTGATTGAGGGAGGGGTGTGTGCCAAGATTGGTCTGACCTGCTGCACGTTTATCCCAGGGAATTGCCATCCAAGTTCTGCACCATTTACAAAGAGACATGCGTGAGGAGGGAGGTGACCCTGAGTAGGATTGGTTCTCGAATTGGTTCTCCTGGCTCTCCCGGTGGCTTTCCAGATTAGGCACGTCATTGTTTCCAGTTTTCATCATGTTCAAGTTTGAGTGTTGTTCCGTGCAATTGGGGATTTCCTGCTCTAAAAACACAGACCTCAAAATAGGTAGAATGCAAGTTACTAGGAAAGTAGTAATTGTCCAAACCGAAGAACAACATCCCCCCCAATAAAGTAACTGTCATGAAGTATGGTTAGATAGTGTAGTTAAAAATTAAACTAGAGGGGGGATCTTAATATATATTTTTTTGATTTTCTTTTGATTTTCATTTTTTATATTGAGAGCTCATACAAGTTACAAATCCATAGAGTTGTCAAATAGAGTACATATTATAAATAGATCAAAAAAACATTAGATTAAGTTATCAATAGATGAAATATAAAGAAAATTGCAACATTACACATCGGGGATAAATACCATATAAAGTGCAGGTGCTAAGTCTTTAAAGTTAAACATATTTCATCCAAATTTTTAAGCTTTAAAGTTCTCAGGTACAGTGCATAGTGCTCACAACTCCCTGTTGCAGAGAATAGAAATCAATTAAAATGCAGGTGCTGAACATGTAGGTATAATTCTAACCCAACAGTTTTAAATATGTTTGCCCTAACACTTGATTATAACCCCAATAGACTCCAGCGTTTCTCAATCTTTTTTGTTGAGCCCGATCTTAGTGCGTATTTTTTTTCCAATTCTTTGATTTTATTCAGTTTAGCTCTCCATGCCTGAAAAGAGCGAACTATATCAGATCGCCAACATTGTAAAATTAAAGATCTTGCCACCAATGCTGCGATGTATAGGCTTTCATCTTTTAAAGTACTATCGGGGGAACAGCCCAAAACTGCAATTGATGCATCAATGGATATTAAAGGATCTAAGGTGGATCTGAGATAGAGTTCAACTCCCTCCCACAGTCCATTGATTTTTGGACATTCCCAAACAATATGCGACCATGTGCCCTCTCTCTCCTTTGCGCAGCGAAAACACCTATCCTCTATTCCTCTATTTGGGGATATAACTTATGAAGGAAGGAAGGAGTCCTATAGATCAGCCATTTTGAGTAGAATTCCATGCGCTTTAAATTTGCGCCTCTAAGTGTTGATGCATTTCAGATGTTAATTCTGTTCCATGTTGATATTGAGAGCCGCATCCCTTCCCTTTTCCACCATCTTTCACATATTTTATCATATGGCACAGGAATTTTATCTTCCTCAAAGATTTTCACCCAGGCACTGATCCTCCGTTAGATCGGGGAATCAAAGGCTTCACTTATATTTATTCTAACGGTAGCATTTTTTTATATCAAATTTTTCCAACAAGGGTTTTATTCTGATAAATGACAAATTTAAAATTGTTTTAGAGTGCCAAAGCCGCGATTTGATCTCTGGCCATTGCTTCCAAGAGCTACCTATAATAAAATCCTGGATTTGTACATACCCGTTTTCTTTCCATTTTTTTAGAATACTAGACTCAATAAAACATCTTCCCCCCGTAAAAAGATGGGACAGCGTGGTTGAGCTAGTAAATCTTGGAATACTGAAAAATATTAAAAACTGGGATTTTTGCTTGAATAACCATTGAAGAGTCTTATATCGTACTTTCTTAGGGTACTTAGTTATTCTTGTAGGGTCAGTAATATTGTATTCCTTCAAGATCTTTTCCATAAAGAAATGATCTGCCCTCTGAGGGTCCAAAAAGAAAAATCTGAAACAATGATGCGCAAAAGTTGCGTAGTAATAATTCCTAATGTTTGGGAGCGACAACACTGAAACAGGGTGATTTAAAGTGCTAAGTGCCAGTCTTGGTACATTATGTGACCATAAAAATGAGGAGAGCATACTATCTACCTCTCTAAAAAAAGCTGCTTGTAGTGCAAATGGAACGGCACTGAAAAGAAAATTAAATAGTGGAAGTATAGACATACGAATTAGTGCGACTCGACCTAGAATTAATAATGGGAGCTGATTCCATTGCGTTAACAGGCGCTTCACTTTTTTTTAGCAACGGGGTATAGTTTAAATGAAATAGATCTTCTACTTTTTCCGTCACAAAAATCCCTAAGTATTTGGATGAATTTTTTATACTGACCTAAATTCTGGCAATAGGGAATTGACTAACCCTGGGCGAGACACTACGCTTCGCCCACGTAGTGTACGTAGCGCTGCCTGCTTCGCAGTTTTCGAAGTAGGCGAAGCAGGCTAGCGCTACGCACACCCATAGCAAGCCTGCCGCTGCCACCCGCCTCCCGCCTGCATGCGCATTTCTCGAAATGCGCATGCGCGGGCTTCCGCGCATGCGCATTTGTCAGAAGAAGTTTGAAATGGAAGAGGGAGCCCCGGAGACGCCGCGTTTCAGGTAAGTTTCTTTAATGTAATATTTATTGAAATTGCGGGGGTTTGATTTAAAAGGAGGGCGGGCGGGAGGCGGGTGGCGCGTAGTGGGGCTACGCGAAGCACGTAGTGTGCGTAGATTTGGACACACTACGTGCTGCTTCACGTAGCCCCACTACGCCCACTACGCCCACCCTTAGAATTGACAGCACAATTACACAATATGATTTCGGTTTTGGACTTGTTTATTCTATAACCACCTATTGCTTGAAAATCTGAGAAAATCCTCATGACTTTCTCCTGGGTATCTGTTTCTGAGTTTAAAAAAAGGACAATATCATCAGCGTAAAGTTTTATGTTTGTTATCCCTTGAACAGGGACAGTGTAAGTTTTTTTCTGTCTAATTGCTATTGCTAATGGCTCTATAAATAACGCAAATAAAATCGAAGAAAGAGGACATCCTTATAAATTGATACTTGTATATCGCACTACTCACCCGCACGGGTCTCAAGGTGCTTGTACAAATACCGCTGTGGAACCCATCCTGGCCTTCCCTGTGAGGCGTCCACTCCTGGGCACCCCCAAGGTGGAGGCCAGGCATCCTTAGCGTTGTGGGGGCTGTTGTGGAGATTAAGCAAGCTATTGCCCAGAGTTGCAGAGTGGGACTCCATGATTGGAATGGCACCGAGGCAAGAATTATCAGGTCCGTGGAATTTTTGAGCCCAATACCTGCCGAGGCAGGGAATTGAACCCTGGTCCCGAGGTAGACCTCTGCATCAGGGTCTGCCGCTCTAATCATTGAGCCACACTTCTCCACATCCTTGTCTAGTGCCTCTATTGATTTGGCATGTGCCTATATTTACTGAATTAATTAAAATGTGCGCCTGTCAATTCGTATAGAGCCATCTTATTAGATGAATAAATCCCTCTGGAAAACTAAACATTCCCAGAATTAAAGAGACAATCCCATGAGACTAGGGCAAACGCCTTTTCTGTGTCTAAAAACCAGATCTCAGCCACAGTTTTATTTATGTTAAAAAAATCTAGTACTTCTAATAAAAAAATTGTATTAGTATGGAGCTGCCTCCCCGCAACAAAACCGCACTGATCCATACCAATAAGTGAACCAACCATTTTGTTTAGTCTATTGGTGTGTAATTTAGTAAAAATGTTGTAGTCAACATTTAATAGGCTTATAGGCCTATAGGAATTCACGTTCTCGCAGTTTTTATCCTTTTTTAAAATGCTGACCACTACTGCTGTACGAAAAGATAATGGTGGATCGCCCCCTTGTAATAGTTGATTTTTTAATTCTGCGGGAAAGCCGTCTTCCCCTGTTGCTTTTCAATTGGCTAGAGAGCTTATGACTACTTCGAGTTCTTCCTTCGTAAAATCAGCTAACAAATTTTCTTGAAAGTTTCTATCAAAATAGGGATTGGCAAATTGTGCAAAAAAACGCGGATGGATTCATAAGGTGCATGGTAGTCAGATTGGTATATTCCCTTGTAATGCCTAAGGAAGACCTCTCCTATATCTAACGTAGCACTTATACATGTTTTAGTGGAATCATCCCATATACTTTTGATCCTGTTGCGAACCTGTTTTTCTTTTGCCTGCCAGGCTAAAAGCTTCCCTGTGTATTCGCTGTCTTTATATACTGTTTGCAGGTAGGTTCTGCTTGCCATATCGCCTAAACCATAGTAGAATTCTCTCATTTGTGCTTTTGCTTCTACTACTTCCTGTTTGCTTTGAGGGTCCCTGTTTCTGATATAAACCTGGTTTGCGTGGGAAAGTCTTGTTTCAATCTTCAACATTTCCTCTCTTTTAGCCCTTTGTTGCAGGATCTCCTTTGAGGATATTATACCTCTTAACGTGGCCTTAAATGCATCCCAGATTATATTAATTAAGGCAGAATCTTTATTTATGTAGAAAAATGAGCTGATCTCAGTTTCTATTTCTGTGCACCACAAGTCATTTGATAAATTAAATTTATTAAAATGCCATCTTCTTGATGCAGTTTCATCCAAGCTCCCTACAACAACTTCCATTTTAATTAGGGCATGATCAGAGAAGGCATTTACAATATGTTCATATTTACTAACCATAAGATTATGTGAGGTCAGAAAAAAGTCTATTCTTGATGCTGAATTATATTTTGCTGAGTAACACAAATACCCAGGTTTAGCTGGATTATTAAGTCGCCAATAGTCTACTATATCTAGATCGAGTTTACAGCTAGACAGAGCGATGGAAACTTGGGGTTTATTTTGTTTTCGTTCTATCTTTGTCGAATCAACTAAAGGATCCTGTAGAAATTAAAATCACCTCCCCATATCATCTGACCAGGAATGCCCGATAGGGCTTGCTTTAATTGTAGAATGGGGAGGGGATCATCTATCACTGGTGCATAGATTGTGGCCATTATTAGATCTAGCTGATTTAATTTTCCATGCACAAATGTCCGTCTTCCACCCGGATCTGAATGTGTAGCATTAACATGAAATTGAACATGTTTCCCTAAAAAAATACTCACTCTTCTCTGCGCAAAACCCGAAACAGATGAACAATAAAAACCCGCCCAATTCTTAAGAATTTTGTTAGCATCTGATAAACTTCGGAAATGAGTCTCTTGAAAAAAGATAACGTCGGGTTAAAGCCCTTTGAGCCAGCTCTCTACAGAGTAGGCTTTGCGTCTATTGTTTAGGCCATTAGCATTAAAGGACAATATTGTTAGTTTATTCCTATTCAACATTCAAGAAAAGCTGGGATGCGTAGAGATGACTTCTGACGTTCCCTCACAAAAAATCTTTTTCCTAAAAGTTAGCAAACTAAGAAGTACGGATTGTGCAAATTGTGCATTGAGCAGCAGTTTTAAATAGCAGCTGAAACATAGCACTACCATAAGACAGATGCCTTCTCTTTTCTAGAAATTGCATATTAGAAGTGGAAATTGTGCAAATTGTGCGTTGAGCAGCAGTTTTTAAATAGCAGCAAAAACAGATGCCTTCTCTTTTCTAAAAATGGCATATTAGAAGTTGAAATTGTGCAAATTGTGCATTGAGCAACAGTTTTTAAATAGCAGCAAAAACATAGCTCTACAATAAGATAGATGCATACTCTTACTGTAAGCTAGGAAACTTAAAGTGCGAATTGTGCTAATTATGCATTCGAACAACTGTACTAAATAGCAGCTGAAATATAACTCTCCAATAACATAGGCTCCTAATTGTGCGTTATGCATTGTGCAAATTGTGCAATGAGCAGCATTAAGCAGCAGTTTTTAAATAGCAGCAAAGACATAGCTCTACAATAGCATAGATGCCTACTCTTGCTATAAAATAGCAAACTTAAAGTGCAAGTTGTGCTAATTATGCATTCGAACAATAGTTCTAGATAGCAGCTGAAACTTAACACTCCAATAGCATAGATTCCTAAGGTACATTCTTCATTTACCATACCTGGCAGCGTAACAGACTGAAGACTGGGATAAGGAGGGGAAAAAAAACACTTCCTAAAAGCTAATATGAAAATTTTTAACGTTAAGTAGCCAATGTTTGTAGCAGCCGACAAGTAAAGTGCAAAGAAATTTATATATGCTTGAAAAAAAAGACAGAAAGTGCCTAGTGCTCAATTTCCACCTAAAGTGCGTACTGGATTTCAGTGAAAATTACCTGTATATTGACAATTTCTCTTCCAACTCTATTTATATTCTGAAATGATGAAACTTGATATAAGAACTCTCTTTTTTCCGAATGCTTCACCCCCACCACCTCCCCCAACCCCCCCGAAGCAAGAAACACCCCGTTCCCACTATTCCCTCCTTCTCCCTCTTTTTGCTGGATGCCATTTTGTTGCATCCTTTTGCGTCTCCTGATTCACCTCCTACCCGCCCGCAAATGCACTCAACTAGGAGACCTTATATTATAATTAAATCAGATGCAAGCTCATGATTACAGAATTCCTTTCTCTTATACAGTGCTCAGATTTTCCAAAAGAGTTTGAGCCTCTGATATATCTAAAAAGACGAAAAATGTTCCTTTGGCCAGGACTTTTAGTTTAGACTGTTGCACAAGTGATGCTTGCACGCCTTTAGCCTTAAAGAAGTCAATCATTTTAATAAAATCCTTTCGCCTATGTGCTGAGGCTGCAGACATATCAAAAAAGATTCTGAAATTTGGGATCTCAGAGGTAGAAAATGATCTCTTGGTTATTGCTGTATTTTAATTTTTTTATTTAATTCTGTAGTCTGAAAAGTTCAATAGAATCGTCCGTGAGTATTTGGCATTCGGATTTTTCTGTGCAGGTACTCTGTGTGCTCTGGTGACTGTGAGATCCCCTTGCAGCTCCGGTGTTACCTTTCTTAAAAGTGACTCAGACCACTTTATCATATCGGTAGTTTCCATGCCTTCTGGAATTCCGAGCAAGCTCAGATTAGAATGTCTATTATAATTTTCAAGATCCTGAAGTTTTAGCTCCATCTGGTGCTTATTTTTATTTAGCGTATTGAGATCCTTCTGCATAACTGTGATATTATCCTCTAGAACTGAAATACGGTTCTCAACTTCCATGATCCTTTTAGGGATGTTAAACAGGTTTTCCTCAAGCTTAGACAGCCTTAGAGATTTTTAAGTCCCTTAATTTTTGTAGGATAATTATGAGCATTTTTTTTATTGAAGAGTTCCCTTTAGATTCCTTACCTGCTATTGGTAAAAATAGGTCTAATTCTGAATCCGAAGAGGACTCAGACATTGATGCTTCCGTCCTTGATTGAATGTCGCTTATTGCCCCTTGGGTGGATTGTGGGAGCATTTGATCTTCTTGACTGGAAGAAGGGTTATCAGAGGACAATTCAAAAGGGGCTATCTCTAGTTGCACATGCGAATAGGGCTGTAGTTGGGCTGCCTGGACAGGAGGAGCCGACTGGGCAAGATAACTTTGTCGAATCTGCAGATCTGGGTGGTTTAATTGAGCCTCAAGACCTGGGCTTTCAGAGCTAGGTTGTAGCACATTTTTTGACTTGCCTTGTGTGGATAGGTGCTTACTGAAAAGAGGATATTGCTTGGGGCTAAGTAGGTTTTCGTCCCCCCTGCTAGATCAATCACCTGCTCCATCTATAGCCAACACACCTGAATCTGCTGAATCTGCTAGATGTTCAAAAGGGGTTTCATCCTCATTTGAAGGTTCGAAGCTAGGATTTTGATTTTGATCGGATTGTTTTTCTGTTTCAGGTAAGGCCTTCACCTTTAGCTCCATTCTCAGCTGAGCATTCCTTTGCCCCCTCCGCATTCCTCTTGGGGAAGGTGAAGGTGCTATTGCTGTTTGACCCAATGGCTCTGAGAGTTCTGAGTGCTCTTTCCCTGACCCAGTCTTACCCTGCTTACCACGCATTTTAAGTACAGATTTCCTCACTGCCTCACCTCTTTTCACCCGGCTTCTTCTCCGCGTCACCTCTGTCCCTAACCTCCGCTCCTCTCCTCTCCTCACTGCAACTGAAGGCGGAGTACGCAGGATGTATATATGAAGACTGCACGCAACAGAATTACCTCAGGAGCCGGATAGATAGAGGGCAATTGCGGGAATGCTTTTCTCAACACATTATACTTATGCAGTCTTATGCAGATGGCGGTGGCAAACAGCAAAAGAACATCAGGTGTGGAACAACTTTCACCCTTTCTTTTGATCCGTATGTCAGTATGTCAATGTCGCTTTGATGTTTAGATCTTTTGAATGCTTTGGTGCTTTGGTGCTTAGTACTTAGTATTTATCATTTGTGCTAGTGTTCTTGTTATATGGTTTATATATTTTTTAGGGCCCTTAATTTGTTCTTAGGGCATTTAGGGCAGTGGGACACAAGGAAGTAAGGTGCAGTAATGTGCGGTGGGCAGGGTGAAACAGCAGAGTGAAACAGCCGGAACACTTGGATCAAATCTTGAATTTTAAGCCGCCTCGCCCTACTCACTTCTGCACACTTCTCACTTCTCCCCCGCTGAAGCTTGCCGGTTTATTTTCCCTTTCAGAGCACTTTTAGAGTCCTTATTTGCTGTTGGGGCATCCAGAGCTGTTGGGGTAAGGTGGAGGGCTAAATGGTAGATCTCTTGAGCCATATCCTGAATTTTAGCCCCTCTTTGCGCCAAACACCTCTCTCCCAGAGTCGCCGGATTATTCTCCTTCTATCCCCACTGCCCGTGTTGATGACTTGCTTACTTTGCTCGGAGCTCAGTGCTCAGCGCTCGGAGCACTTCCAGGTGATGTAGTTGCCCTCGCTCCGACCTTGCCTCCGCTCAGTTGCTCGTAAACCTCCGTATAGGAATCAATCAAAAGCCGTTGAAAAGCTGTTTAAAAATCGGAGCCATCAATGCGTTGGGAACTGCAACGTTGGGAACTGCAGCGGTCATTTACCTCCAGCACGGCTTCGTGGGTGGGGCAGCGGTGAATCAGGTGTGGGTCACGTCCATCCCATACTCCACACGGAGCTGTTATCTTAATATTGAAAAAGTCGATGTCAATATGAATAATGATTCATTAATGTATAAAAACAAAATCGCATCTTTATTGACAAATTCACCAGTTGTGAACTCCATGTCAATAATGACTCATAAGTGTGTAGTTAGGCTGGCCCTGAGACCCAAGCCCAAGGTCACTGATTGACAGGTCACTGGTGGGGTGGCAAGTAACCGTCAGACAAATGGATGAACAGGAAATCCCAAAACAATCCCACAGAAAGGCGCAGCGACACCACAATGGTCCACGGAGATTGGTGCCAATAAAAGCACACATGCCCGGAGGGATGCGCGCTTTCCCAACACACCATAAAGTCAGCTGCCACATGAAGTTAGGAACACATAGCCAATCAGGACACAGCACACACAATACATGCAGTGATCCCATTCTCCCCATGCTGGACATCGGGACACATTACCCACTGCCTGTATTGTGCCCATACATGGTCAAGTAAGTCCCACCTGGATTCCTCATCCAATACATTAATGTATGGCGCCAAAGACAGAGGTTCACATTCCTTACCAAAAAAGTATTGCCTGAACTATTTTATTGCATTCGATGAACTGTATAAAAGTCTATGTTAGACTGATTGTAAATTGAGACAATACTCAGATCCTATGCCTGTGACTATGCTCCCGGCCACATTGTTTAATTAAACAAACTGTTCTTGTTTTGCCAAAAGCCTCTTGTTTCTTGCTTTGTCAATGTATTTCATGTTCAACCCACACATTCTTCTCCAAGGAGGATAATGCTTCAGAAGAGGCAGTGCCCCCAGTCTGTATTTTAAGAACTTTTCCTTCTTATGATTGTTGTGGGGTACAGCTAGATAACCTTGAGGGGACACCTTCACATAGCGTTAACCACCTATGACTCCACCTTGCCAAGGATTGCTTGCCTCATATTTTGCTCATTCCTTTTTGTTGGTTTTAGGACTCTGAGAACTTCACCACTGCTAACCAGTACTAAAAGGCATGTGCTTTCTCCCCTAAAATGGTGTGATTGTTAATATCCAAAATTGGCATATTTAATTTGCTTATAAGTCCCCAGTAAAGTACACTACATGTGTCCAGGGTCGATAAATTAAATGCTGCTAGTGGGATTGCTGCACTGCTTGTGCCATCCACTCCAGTAGCCCATAAACATGTCTCAGGCCTGCCATTGCAGAGCCGTGGGGTGTGCAGTTTACTCTGTCATGTCGACTTTTCATAGAAAACCCTTTGTCAGCCTTAAAATCCTAAAATAGGCCCTATGTACCCCCAGGGCATGGTGCTATATAATCAAAAAGTAGGACATGTACTTTTATGTTTTACATGTCCTAGTAGTGAAGACTTCCAAATTAGTTTTTCACTACTGTGAGGCCTATCTCTCTCATAGGATAACACTGTGGATTCCTTATCACACTTAATAAGATGTAATTCTTTATTGAGAGGGAGTTTATCTGTCATGCTTTCTGCCTATGGATTTATAATGATAAATCCTCTTTAATGGTAAAGTTAAATCTATTATTACACCTTTGAAAATGCCACTTTTAGAAAGTCAATAGAAATACTGAGACTGCAAAGTCTCAGACAGAGAGTAGCAAAACATCATTTACATGACACATGAAAAAAATAATCCAACTGTAAATCGTGGTTTCATCAATTCATTGCTTCATGAATCTTGCTTTAATTGCTTTAATTTTCTTATGAGCTGAGTTCCTTACAACAGGAAAAATTGTAATGGGCGTAAGTCACTCTATCCCAATGCATTTTGGGTGCAAAGTGCACCCTTACTCAGGGGAATCTTCGCGCCCAATGTTCAACTGCAGAAGAGATTTAAGTTGGTGCTCCGAATGAAAAATAAATAGGACACTGAGCTTAACGTCCATGAAAATACGATGTGACAATGAATATCCCGATGTCACAGAAGAAACCACTGTGATTCCAGGAAGCCTGTGAGCTGGATCTCAAATTTCCTCTTGTGTAATGCTTTAAAAGTATGTCGTAAAGTGCTCCTGGTCCAAAAAAATGATTCTCAATGCCCTCCCGTATTGTAAGTAGGCTGTTTTCTTTCCTTCACTTTTAGAAAGTTGAAATGTTCCTGTTTTTAGCTTTTTTTCTGCCAGCAGCCTGTCTCCAACCAGTCTGGGGTGGGTGACAGCTGAACTTTGTGTATTCCCTCTAGGCAGTCACACATAACGAGAACTTAGGTGTGACTTGATGGATATTCCTGGGAGGACGGTAGAGAGGAGCTGGGTGGAGCCTCATACTTACACTGAATAGACTTGCCTTGTCCACACCCGAAGGGCTGCATACCCCCCTGTAATGAATCACAAGCTTAGGCAAGAAGAAAGGACCTCTGTGCACTTCAAAGACCCTTCTTTGAAGTCACTCCTACTTCAAAGGCATAACTGGCTATAAGAACTGAGTCTCTGACCCCACTAAGGCAGTACACTTCTGGACCTGAACCCACTCTGCCAGGAAGAAGAACTGCTGTTTTTAAGGACTGTAACTCTACTGGACTGCTGCTCTGGAAGACGGCTGCCTTGCTGTGTTGCCTTGCTCCCTGTTGTTCTCTCCGACTGGGTAGAGACTAGGCCTGCATCACTTGAACCCAGAGTGACTCCAAGGGCTAGCTGACTAGTCTCTAGATTTGAAGACTCAGAGATTTAATAGTATTCAACTCTGCTCCTGTGCCTGGCCCATCGGAAATGGATCCAGGTGCTTGCTACAGTGGAACCCACGCATCCTCTTCTGCAAGAGCAGAATTGATGTATCGCTGCCATTGCGCGAGCAGAACCGGCACATCCCGCTCAGAACCAGTGCATCGCCATAGGAACTTCCACATCAGAACCACTGCATTGCTGGCACTGCACAGAGATGATCGACGCATCCTCCCAACTGCTTGGAGAAACCTCGAACATCGGCTTTATAACTGGTGCATCTTTGAACCAGTGTATCATCTTTGGAACCGACGCATCATCATCGTTGCATGGAGAAAATTGTTGCATCACCTCCACTGCGGAATCAATACCGATGCATCACCCGGCTGCACCCCACATCTTTGCTGTTGCAACAAGGATCAAGGTACTTTTGTTCAACAGGCCTGCGGGGTCTCTGTATCTGGCCCGCACTCCATTGCAATCAAGCTGAACTTTTGAATTTGTTCCGGTCCAGCGCTACCAGATATCCCAAATAGGAGCTTATTGGTTCTAAGGGCCATTTTCACATTTAATCTTCAAAAATTCATAGATTTTTTGTCCTCATTTGTCTTATTTCCACTCTTCTTCTAACGTAACCGACCCTGGGTTTTCATACCTCATATACTGGACAAAAAAGGGGGGCAGAAAAACACAAGGTTAGGCCTCCCAAAAAGGCACCCTCGTATTCCTACTGGGAGACCTCATCCCCTGTTTGATCGCAGAAACCAATCCCCAAATCCTCCTGCTTACACAGAGAAGACTATAACCAGCTGAGGCACATGAAAGGCTTAATCATCGGACTGTTTTTCAAAGTACCCCAACCATCAACCACACCAAGACAGAAAGGGAGTCCAGAATTCATATCTCTTTCTCCTCTGATCCGAAATATCCAACTTAGCAATAAATCTCATCGATTGCAGCCAGCCACACTCCATTGGGGAAGCAGAAGATACCCACAATTCACATATCTCTCTGTGAGTCAAGAATATAGCATAAAATACCAGCTTTGCACCGTCCTTAGTAACACTGCATTACAGATCTAATCTCCCAAATATTATCAACTCAACGCTTACCTTGATCTGCAATTTTAGCATATTGGACAGGCAATTACTCATGGCCTCCCAAAATGACTGGATCTTCGGGCAACCTACAAACATGTGTAGGTCATCTTCATTTGGACTACCACACTTGGGACACACCACCACTCCTCCTGTCCCAAATTTGACAGCCTTCGTGGAGTACAGTAGGCCCTATGCATAGTAAAGAAATGGTTCCTCCTCAGATACGCAGGTTTGACTGTTTTATACAACATAGACATAGATACTTGCCATTGGTCTTCCAGCACGGTCTCTGGTAAGCATCTTCCCCACACATCCCCAGGTAAAGTGAAAACACCATCCTCCGTCTCGAGCAGCAGCCAGTACCAAAGTGCAATTTCTTTTTTAAATATGGCACTGGACAAAAGTGTTTCTTCCAGTTCATTTTGTCCTCCTATTTCTTCACCCGACGCCTGATGCCAACTCTGGATCTGGAGGTATTTAAACTTAGAGAACCTTGCTCCCAGCTCCTGCTCACACCAAGCCCACAAAACGAAATAACCTTCTGGAAACAACTGCTTCCACCTTAAAATAGCTGCCACTTTAAGTGGTCGAGCAAGTAGATCCTTAGTCCACATTGGAGACCCTGACGCATCCCAAATCGGAGCTGACCAGCTTAAGTACGGAATTTTTAGAACTTTTCTAATTCTGTACCATGTTTCTGCCATAGCCTTTAAGACCTTTAATCTGACTTTCTTAAAATACTTTCGGATCAGCAAATTTGAACATAAACCCCATTTCTGCTTCCTTTTCTTTTCTCAGCATTTCTTTAAACATCCTACCTATCTCTGTATTTGTGGGGGAGACTAATAGCATCCTTCCATTCTTTAATAAAAATGCCAAAGCGTACAATAATAAATCCGGCAAAGCTAAACCCCCCTTCATCAGCCTCCTTCTTAGCTTTTTCCAGGAAAGCCGCGGTCCTTATGACGCCCAAATAAAGAAACAAATTTCACTCTGCAATTTTATGAACAACTCTTTCCTAAAAGTTAAGGGGATTGTTTCAAACAGAAAAGTTAGCTTCACACAGTCAGTAACACAGTCATTTTAACTAAATTCACTCGGCCATATAATGTGAGTGGGAGATGCATCCATCCTTGTAAACTCGCACTAATCTCCTTCTTAACCTTATCAGAATTCACCTTGGTAAGATCTGCAATGTTCTGGGTAATCCTGACTCCTAGATATCTCATTTCTTTTTTACATTCCATCCCCTCTATCTACATATTCCAGGCCATAACTTCAGTTTTCTGCTTGTTAATATCATAGCCGGAGATTTTTCCAAACTCATTCATGATGGCCAACAAACACCTCATTGATTGTTGTAAATTTGTTGTAAAAATCAAGATATCATCAGCATAGAGCCCAATCTTTTTACTCCATCCATAAAATTCAAAAGGTAATATACCCTGACTACTCCTAATTTTTCTGGCAAAGGGTTCTATATAAAGGTCGAACAAAAGTGGGGACAAAGGGCAGCCCTGCCTAGTACCTCGCTCAATCTGCACCGGTTGGGTCAGTACCCCATTAACTAACAATCGAGCTATTGGAGCATTATATACAGCTTTCAATATTTTACAGAAATTCGCTCCCAAATTGAGGAACTTTGCCAGTGTCTGCAGGTATACCCAGTTTACGCGATCAAACCCTTCAGCTGCATCTAACGCTATTACTGCCAAAGGAAGATCATAGGCAGTAGCCATATCTATAGATCCTATCAGGGAATATGTCAGCTCTTTCAAGGTTCTTCCTTTAATAAAACCCTTCTCATCTTCATGCACCAAATGTGACATTGCCCCATTTAGCCTTCCTGCAATCACCTTAGCAAAGAGCTTATAGTCAGCATTTAAAAGAGAAATAGGCCTGTACTAGTCATCATATTACAATGGCTTGCCAGGCTTTGGAATTAACATTATATTGGCCTCTGTCCAAGACTCCGGCAGCTCAAAATCTGACAAAAAAATAGCATTAGAAAGCTGGCTCAGTACATGTATTATCTCACTAGCCAATGCTTTATAGACTTCAACCGGAAGGCATTCCGGCCCTGGAGCCTTTCCCCTTTTATCACCCCTCATAACCTCCTCCAACTCCTCAATAGAAATCTCCCTATTCAATACCTCCATAGCTTCTGCAGGGACAAGTGGAGGAAAACATGGTCGCGGGTGTTCCGGAGGCGTGTGGCAGATTACATGGTGCAGATTTCATCGTACATGGTAGTAGCGAGTAGGTATATGGGTTAGTGTTCGAAAATAATCTATAATAGATAGATTAGTAGCAATTTGGCAGTAAAACTTATGGGTGTGGCGGTAGTAGGGGATCCTGTAGCCGAGCGTGGAGATTCGAAGCTTGAAGGGGGAGTGGCAACCACAGCAGAGCAACCGTGGGTCTGAGCGGCGCTGGAGCTACGCCAGGGATGTCATGTTGCCGCCAGGGTTCTTTTCCGAGGAAGCGGACGAGGAGGTGGTAGAAAGAGTGAGGTTGGAGAGGTTAGCGAGGAGAGAGCTGGTAAAAACTTGGAAGAGCAGCTCGTGATTACTGAGGCACCCTCGCATTCTTTATTTCAATCAGTGCGGGAGCGGGGAGTGAATAGTGAGACTCGGTGCATTGAGGTTAAAAAGAGGAGCGAGAGGGGTGAAGTTAGCTCTAGCGCTGCTGAGACTGTTAGGGAGAGACCTGGAGGCGTCTCTAGATATACCTTGAGAAGTGTGGGAGAGGGGGTGCAGCGGAGTGTCCTGAACTGTGGGACTTTCCACCTAAAGGTGATAAGGAGCGAGGGGTGAAGAAGAAAGAGGTAAAGTTCAGGAGTAGTCTGTCTACTAAAGATATTGTGGTACAAAATAAATTGCCAAAAGGGGGTTCTTTGGAGCATAAGGTGAAGGTGACCCCGTCTCTTAGGACTTGCTTTAAAGTGCTTCCAAAAACCGTGGTATTTATGAAAGCGGCAGTGGAGCCCCAACAGAACAAACAAAAGATACAAATTGATCGAGTAGTAGAGGCTGGACATGCTGAAGAAACTGTGAACTTGGGGGATTGGTCAGCACATTTAAGCCCTAATTGTTTTCAAATCTTAGCCATGGAGATGGGGAAGGTAGGGGCATCTCCACTTGAGGAGGCTCTTTCAAATAACCAAGAGGGCAATGTAGTGGGTGTATGTTCTAATGAGGGGGTGATCTCTCTAAACATTGAAGAGATGCAGACTAAGGTACAGACTGAAGTACAGATGCAGTTAGATCATGGGCGAGGTTCTGGGCTGACTCGGGAGTCCATAGGTAAAGGGGGGGGTAGATCCTGAGAGTGGGAACCCCTCCATAGGTATGTTGTTAATGGCCCTTACTACCCTTACTCGAGAGATGCGAAATAGGTTTGAGACTTCAGAGCTGAACCAGAAGGATATTCGGTCTGCATGTGAAGTGGTTGAGAAAAAGATTGACGATTTGGGTGGGAGAACACTGGCACTTGAAGCAGAAGTTAGAGATCTAAAAGTGCTGGTTAACAGGAAAGAGATTGAGGGGCTTAGGGCTAGGGAAAGAGAGCAGGTAGACAGAGTTGAAAGGTTGGAGAATTATCAAAGGAGCAATAACTTGAAAATTCCTGAAGGTAAAGAAGGAGGAGACATTAAAGGTTTTGTGGTTCAGATGCTGAAAAGAGAGCTCCAGTTGGAAGAAACTGAAGAAGAAATAGCTCGGGACATTCAGAGGATACATAGGGATCCCTTTAGGTTAAATACAAACAGAACTAAATCTAGGAGATATCTAGTGAATTTTCTTATTTATACTCTGAACGAGAAGATTCTAGCCAAGGCTCTGAAGAAAAAGATTCTTGAAGTAGACAATGTAAGGATCGAAGTAAGATCTGATTTGTTGATGGTAACATCTAATAGGCAATGGGAGTTAGGTAAAAGAATGGAGTCATTAAGGAATCTAGGTGCTTCGGTTGAGTTAAAGTTTCCAGCTCTCCTTAAAGTGATGCTAAACAACAAGATGCACTCCCTTTGCTTTGTCGAGGATGTTGACAAATTTGTTGAGCAAGTTGAGTCAGGGAAAGTGTAAGCGAGTATTCAGGAGGAAGGAGGATGGAGGGTTGCTTTTTCTGCTTTAGAGCTACTTTCTTAATAAGATCAGGAGAAAAGGAGTAAAAAAGAAATGAGAAAAGGTTGTTTAATTTACTGTTTATTCCGTACAAAGGACATATAGGGTTTTTTCTTGTTTGTTAGCCGCACGCTGAGGGGTCACTCATAGGGTTTAATTGCCATGGGAAGATGGTTAGGGTTTTCCGTTGAGCAGGTTTGCTCAGAGAGGGGTTATGGGAATTTTTTTTTATCTCAGATGTCTTGTTTGACACAGTGTGGGTGTGTTGTGTGTGGGTGCTTAGGGGATGACATGGAATAGTAGTAATGAATTGAAAGTGTTGTCGTGGAATGTAAATTGCCTTCGGGTGAAGGGCAGGAGAGATAGAATAATGCAGTATTTGAAAGACTGCTCTGCACAAACTATTATTTTACAAGAGACACATCTGACGGAGGAGGAGAGTAGGGAGATCTTTAGGGCACAGAGATTGATTGCACATGCAATTTATACGAGGCAGGTAGCAGTTACTAAGGGAGTGGCAGTATTAGTTAAGCACAGTACAAGTATTTTGATAGAAGGTAATGCCTCAAGTACTGCAGGAAGATGGTTAATTGTTAAGTTAAAAATGTATGGGCAGAGCATTATAGTGGTGGGATATTATGGTCCAAGCCAGGATGATACTGGCCCTTTGGAGGAACTAGCTAATGAGCTTCTAGGTTTTACTGGCCAGATGATAATGGCAGGAGACTTTAATACAGTTTCGGATCATAAACTAGATAGATCTCTAAATAGCAGAGTGGCAGTTAACCCCAAGATGTCTGATAGAGTACGTTTGTTGATTGTGCAGTGGGGTTTGTGTGATATTTGGAGATGTAAGGCTGGCTCTCAAAAGGGTTTCCCATATTAAAATAAAAAATATAAGCATAAGTCTCGGATAGATTATTTTTTGGTGGACCGAGCTATTAAGGATGATGTTGTGGAGGCTGAACATATTGAGGTACACCTCTCGGACCATTCAGCCATCCTGCTACGTGTGAGGGTAGGGAAGGGAATGACTAGTTCTAGATGGAGGCTGGATCATACGATCCTATTGGAATCCGAGACGATTGAAATTTTAAAGGAGGAAACCAAGGACTTTTATTTAGAGGAATCAGGGTTCGGCTAAGACTGGGTTTGTATGGGTTGCCTATAAGAGGCAGGTGAGGTACTTTGGCTGCAGGGAAAAGAAGAATATATTACAGAAAAGTTTTGGCCCTTGAAGAGAAGATCCGGAAGTTGGAAGCAGTTTTAATAGATTCAGGAAGCCATGAAGGATGTGAGAAGGAGAGGGATGCCATAGTAATTCTAAGAGCGAGTCTGTCAGGAGTGTTAAGAGAAAGAGTTAAGGAAAAGTGGGAATCTAGCCAGTTAGCACATTTTGAATATGGGGTGGGCTGTAGCAAACTACTGGCCTGGAAGGCAAAAAGTGATCAGGTTAAAAATTTGATTAAAGAAATTAGTTGTGAAGGGTCAGACGTGGTTCGCAGTGATAATAGTGAAATTGCATTAGCTTTCTATGAGTATTTTGGAAACGTATATAAGGAAGACCTGGTTGTTACCGAGAGGGATGTGCTGACTTGGTTGGACGATATGGAGCCGTTATCAGCAGAAGCTATGAAGGTATTGAATCAAAAATTCATATCTTGACTTCTATTTTGATGTTCTGTTGTTTTGGTCATGTTTTATTTATTTATATTTTTATAACCGGGTATGGATTCCTTTTGTGGTGTTTTCACTTTGTTACTGTTTAAAGTGTTGCACAAATAATTTACACATTGCCTCTTAAGTTAAGCCTGACTGCTTTGTGCCAAGCTACCAGAGGTTGAGCAAAGGATAATTTAGCTTGTGTTATGACTTCCCCTGACTAGGATTATGGCTCCTGCTTGGACAGGGTGAATACCTTTGCCAACTAGAAACAAAATGTCTGACAGATACTGTTGTCAAAGTTTCAGCATATGCTGATGATGTGCTATTGTATGTCAATGATCCTGCTACAATATTACTTATTATACTATTTGTTCTCAATCAATATGCTACTGTTTCTGGTTATACCCTTAATGTTGCCAAAACAGATTTTTGCCATTAAATATAATATGTACTCCCGATATGATAGCTGGTACACATATCCTATGGAGCTCTACTTCTCTAAAATACCTATGTATCACTTTTTCTCATGCTATTAAAGCTATTATAGATCTCAATTGTTCTAAGATGCTACCAGTATGAAAGTAATCTTGATAAATGGCCATATCTTCACTTGAATTGGTGGGGATGTATTTCAAGCGCTATAAAAAGGTTAGCACCCCCCCTAAATTCATTACACACTATCTATGCTGCTAATTTGTTTCCCCTCCACTTTCCTTACTAAAATATACAAATTGTTTAATACATACAACTGGAATAATTAACCTGCACGTCTTGTTATCAAACACTTACAAATTCATGAGAATACTGGGAAAGACAAAAGGATGAAGCAAATACATTAGCAGTTTTGTGGGCATGCTAATGAAGTAGGAATCAAGCCACAGTTTCATAACAAGTACAGACACAATACCTGTTCCTGAATGGAATCTAACAAACCTACACCCCAAATATTTCTCAAGGGAGAGCCATCACACAACTCTAAACCACGTCGATGACTCAACATATGGTTGTTGAGCAACCCATGGTGTAGGAATTCAAGTTAAGAACAAGCACATACAGAAATCTGCTCACACTGCAATGAAACCGTGTCTTGTTGGAAGCCAGGCTCAATGTATTGCCATAAGAGCTAAAGAGTCACCAGCTGCTGGTACTTCTGGTGCCACAATGCTTATCTTAGATAAAAGCGATAATCAGTCATATATGGCACATAATTGTCCAGACATCACTGCAAGTCTTAACATAGTTTGAGATGTTAGAGAGATATCACAAGTGCTCTGATGAGAGCACTGTCATTGGGTCATCATGAGTCAACCACTTACGGACTTTTTCAAGCAGAATGTTGCATTCTGTGACTTGCAGTTTCGCTTTTAATTTGTAAGCACCAGTTCTGACATACAAGGTTGCAAAGTGTTCTTGCATAAAAAAACAGGATTTGCTGAATACGTGACAGCCTGTGACCACATGAGATAGGTATAAGTGAACAGTCGTCACACAAGTAAAATCATGATTTATGTTGGCATTATATTGTGAAACAAAGCATTTTCATTGAATAAAAAACTTGGCTGCATCGACTTTTTCACAAGAAATAAAGGTTAACATGAAAAAATGAAATTAACATTTTTACCTCCATTGATCAAAAAGAGCAGAAGTAACCAGGACCATATGGCACATCTTCCCAAAGCTTGATTTCCAAGATAGAACAACTAAAATACAACGAAAGCATTCAGTGCTTACAAATGGGCAAAAACAATTTAGAAGATATGCATACTAGCGCACTATGGGGGTGGTTATGGGTTTGGCGGCCCATAGGACCGCTAAACCTGTGCTGGCACCGCGGCTACCGCCACACCACCGGTCTAACTGCCTTATTTTGAGTTTGGCAGCCTGACCGCCGCAGGCCCGCTGCAACCACCAGGGAACCACTATCCCCTGGAGGTGTTGCAGTGGTGTGAGGCAGTATCGCACCTCCAAGCATATTACGAGTTTCCTCACTTCCATCCTTTTCATGACGGTGAGCCTACCATGAAAAGGCTGGCGGTGAGGGAACTAAGGGGACCCTTTAGGGTGCCTCAGGTCATGAGGATGCATGCAGGGGGGCAATTTTTGTGCCCCCCTGTGTCTATGCTCCCCCTGAAGAGTCCATGACAGCAGGAAGAGGGTTTGGCGCTCCCATTACGGTGCCTTTTTCTAAGGCACAGCCTTGGGACCGCCAAAGGACTGCCCGACAGGCAACGAGAAAACCTGTCATCTGGCTGCCGGCAGGTGGTGGGCTTTGGTGGTGTGGGAGTGGGGTAGCGGTGTGGTGGACTCGCTCCCACACCACCAAATTCAAATTCAGGCCCTGTGACTGTGCAAGCATAAATCAATGCTACCCATGTAAGTAACTCACTCATTTCGAAAAAACTGCAGAATTTTTAGAACGCTGTTTGATTGCATGACAGCACACGTACTGTTCAAATCCATCCATTCATCCATCCATCCATCCATCCATCCATCCATCCATCCATCCATCCATCCATCCATCCATCTATCTATCCATCCATCTGTCTGTATGTCTATCCATCTACCTAGTGGCCCTAGGTCAGTGGGTAGAAATATTCATTTTGTGATGACCAATAATATGTGACTGACAAGCCCTGCCAATGTATTAACACAGAAATATCCGTTCTTAAAGTGCCAGAAGTAGTGGTGCACTTACGTAAAAGGATGGCGTTGGCCACTGAAAGGCACATTTTAATTTTGTATATTTATTGCATGTATTTACTTTGTCAATAGCCTGTGACCCATCATGCTCGTGATGTATGACTCAAAATCAAATTCAATTTCAGAAACATCTTCATTGGCATGACAAGTTTTACGAGCCTTGACAAACTGAAAACATAAAGTATCCAGAGGGCCACCCGGCAGTATCGATTAATTATCACCTTTCACTTATGACACCATTTTATTTAAAACACATTGATGTACTCAGGGAGACATGCTGAGGTTGGTGTCCAGCCTTGTGGCAGTGTTTCATAAACCGGGCTGCTATTTCTGTCTTTTGTGTGTTCTACTAGGAAGCTGCACACTTTCTTTTTTCCCTTTTTCTTATGAAGTGTTTTTTCTTCAAAAGTATCTTCAGAAAATGTGTACCTTTGATATCTCTGTTCCTTAGAATGTACTGAAATGCCTACCTGTTCCTATTTATCCACTCGCATACAGCTGCTCTACTATGCCTGCTGCTGTTTCGATTTCCTCTTTTTTCAAGCAATGCCTATTTATGACTTTGCCCTGTCACCTTCGCGGTGTGTGACTAATCCAGGGTGGTCCGTTGTCCCTGAGCCGTACTCTGTTTGCGACTACCTGCAAGAATGGACGAATAATTTCGAAAAGACAGTAGTAATTCCTTATCTTTGTGCTGCAAATGTTTATGATTGTCTACAGCCTTTTAGCTTTCTATTGCTAAATACTAATTTGCATTTCGATATTAGCGAGTTTCAAATATTGGATGTCCACGTAGGGCCTCATATACAAAGACCATTTGTGATCGCAAACTCTGCGCTTTGCAAAATTGCAGGGTTTGACACAACTAAAGTGTTTTTGAATATGTACAAAAGCCTTTGTATGAGCTGGAAAAATCTTTACAATTTAGTAACAGGGATTTTGGGACCCTGTCCAAATCGCAGGTAGAAGGAGGCCCTCCTATTTATTGTAGAGAAATGTGTCAATGTCTTGTGATCAGAATTGCGATCACCAACCATTGATCAGATTCCCACTCCTCAAAGGAGATGATATCAGTCAAGTAAAAAAAAAACGTAATTTGGTTATTCCTAACCTTAAAGAGTATTTCATAAATATTAAAATGTAAATTTTTTCACTATCTGAAATTTTCACTTCCCAGAAATTACAAAAAGTATTTGGTTTGTCCTTACCCTAAAATATTATATATATAATATTTAATTATTGTATTATATTAACATTTGCATTCTTGCCCTATATAAAATCACTCATCCACAATTTACAAAGTAATTCATTACATTTCATTAGATTTCATAAAAAACTATCCATTTCCCAGGTTTAAGTTCCTAAGATATTTAGCCAGTACTTAGAAAAGGGTTACTGTTGTAGCTCCGCTTTACGGAGGAGGTCGCTTATCTGTGAGTAGAATTTTACCCCTCCGCATACCAATTTGATGGATGCACCTCCCATCCAGCTGATAACGGCTTGCCTACAGGTACGGATGTTTAGTTCCCGGAAGACTGGTTTAAGAAGTATCTTCCTTGGGTCCATGACTGTTGGGTATGTACACATCAGGCGACATAGATTCTGTTCTGTACCCGCATAAAAGGCAATTTGTGTCTTGCTTCCTGCCCTTCAAGGAGGTGGTACCAGATTTGGGAAGGGATTCCCTTCCCCTTTGTGAATCTTAAAAAAAGTTTCAGAGATAGCTGCCAGTGGTCCCCGGGATCCTAGTGGCCCTAGGTCAGTGGGTAGAAATATTCATTTTGTGATGACCAATAATATGTGACTGACAAGCACTGCCAATGTATGCACACTGCCAATGTATGCACAACGTGCCTGTCACGTTGTGCATACCAATGCACAACATGCATAATTGACATTGTGGCAGGTGCTGAACAAAGCACCGCCCGCCACAATGTTAACTATGCGGGATGCGACCACCAGGGTGGCAGTCGCATCCTAATGGGCACAGCGGGACTGCCGCACCTTTGGCGGTCGGTCCCGTTTACCGTTACAGTGGCGGGCGGACATCATCGTAATGGACCCCTTTCTTCTCTGTCTCATATTAGGAACACACAAACGAGTTAGTTAAGTCAAAAGGACAAATGCGAACAGAAAATGTTTTTCTGGCAATTGACGAACTGATAGAAGATAAGATTTACTCATTTGTTCTGTACAGAAATGTAATTTTCAGTATAATTATAAAAAAGTCCATTTTAAAATAGAAAGGCAGTTTGTGATCTTACAGGACTAAATTTCAAACCATGTGGGAATATTCAGGGTTTCAGTCAAGATACAATGAAAACGTTATTTTATAGTGGAGAAGACCAATTATGGAATAGCCATTTTTTGAGCTATTGACCAATATCCAGTTTTCTTTCATTCTGCCCTGCATAATGGCCTGGGTTGTTTGTATTTCCATCTGAAGTGGACATGGGCTGACAGCACGGGCTGGATGGTTCCTATTGAACCATTGTCAAGGCTGATTTGCATGTGGCTGGTCTCTGCCTAAAATGGTAAAGCGAGCGAAGTCAACAGACTGGTAAGTGACCCCATTTGGCAGAGATGAATTCAAGCCTTCTTCAAACGTTTATTGTTTGTTGCTGTACAGTGGTAATACAGATGATGGTGAAGTCTCCTGTATATTTGCCAGAAAAAGTAAATATGTTTGATGTGTTTTCATTCATACAAAGATCCAGGTGTCATCTGTATTTCTTTAGAAAATGAGTGAGAAGTGTTTGATCATCAAGCGCATTGTACACATGTTCAACAGTGGTAGCTCAGCATGCTAACCATAGAGGAAGCTAGATTCATAGGTGGTTTACTTACAAAAACCCTGGATATTCATGAAACCACCTTGCTCACAAAAACTCTCCTGAAAAGCAGCATAAGTATTAATGTAAAGCTAATCAATTATATGTGAGTTGTACTTGGCAAGAACTCTGAAGATTTCTGCAATGCTGATACCCTTCCAGTGCAAAATCTATGCTAGACTCACACACACACTTGCACTGTGGTGCAATGGTGAGTGCATGGCACTAGTCAGCCTGAAAGTGTACCAGTGCTAAAGAAATTAGCATTAGCACCATATCTTAATAGATATGGCACTGTCCTGTTCTCCCCATTTCATGCAGCCCCTCACAGCAACTTTTATAGCTGCGCTGTGTTGCATGAAAAAATAGTATATTTACCTCACCGTATTTAAGACAAAGGAAAAAATACAAACCTAATTCACTGTCACATATTTATTGTTGTTGCTATGGCATGGATATTTGGAAATTTTTTACTTTAGAGATCATGGGGTGGAGTGTTTGTTGAACAAATTTACTGAGTGTTTCCTGGATACATCTGTGGGATAGGAGAGCTTGAGAAGGTCCATGATCATGGAGACTGTACACCTGTCTGTCTGCTGGTAGCCCCCTGCCTATTTGCACTGATAGGGAGTCTCTGATAGCCACTGATCCACAGTCACTCTTTTTAAGAAGAAATGAAGATGTGAAAGCCCTAGAAGAGGGGTTTCTATTGGAAATATACTGTCTCAGTCCTTGATGCAGTAATGGCCTTGGTCCACAAAACACAAGGAAACATATTACACATTTGGAATTCAATTTGAGTATATAGGAAACATGAACTGGGGAACTTGTGAAATTCTTGTGTTCATAAGGGAGATCCTTGCTGATACTCCTGCTCATGTATACTGTTGTTTATGTTTAGTGAATCTACTAGGAAGTTCGCAGTACTCCAAGCAGTATGAAATGGATTAGTTTTGAGACTATATTTTTCTATTGCTGGTATTATTATTGTGCCTGAAATAAAACCAACTGGCTTTTGAGAGAACGTGAGGCCTACAAATTCCCTGGGACATTTGTAAGTGTTCATTTAAAAAGAAATGCATTCAAGTGAGCCTTGAAAACAACAAATTAATAATGATGAAGGTATGAAAAGGAGTGAGATGAAACATTCTGTATGACAATGTTGGAAAAGGTATGATCATTTAAATATTTAGGTGCACATTTCACAGCTCATTCCATATGCCCCGAGGAGTTGAAAAAATACTTTGACAGCAACAAATAGAAAAATGAATATACTAAGGTTTAATGAAAGGTGTGGGCGACATGTAAGGGGTGCAAATGACTGTACCTGACTGGAAATGGTAAAGTAATTGTATCACACAATCATGTATTATCTCATGAATTGGGCTTAGTGATTTGATAATCTAGGCATACACTTTACATATTTTGGGTCAGATGTAGAGAGAAAATAAACTGGCACAAAACATGCAAATTGTGCATAATCAAAATGATCATGATGTGCAAAGCCCTGGATTTAGGTGAATGTGTAAATTTGGAGTGAACAGCATCTTATGTGACTACATCCATTATGCAGTAGGAAGTAATTGTGAAAATAATTGATAGGAAAGTAATAGTAAAGATCCTACATTCTCCTCTCCCCATACCTCTCTTGACTTGTCAATAACTCTCATGACTACTGCTTGCAGTTATTGGTTTGGTTATTATTTTTCCTATGGCTTTTGTTTTTGTTCTATTGTATCCATTTATATCTATATTATGTACTGATCTCTCCCATTTCTTGAGAGCTTTATTGGTTTCTATATGTCTCTGCTCTCTAAACATATGTAAAGTGCTCTGATACCCGCATGAGTCATGCTCACGCTATATAAAACACTTACAATTTTAAAAAGTACAAAAATAATGGGCATATCAATATCTAAACCCATGCTTGCTAGAGTGGTGGCAAAAGCTATTTAAACAAATAGTAGAAAACACCAACATAGAAAACTAATATACCATCTGGGATTGTCTAATGCCTTTTCCGAGGGGTCTTTGCATAGCAAAGTGATCCAGGAAAAATAAAGTACTAGCAAATGAGAAAAGTAAAGGGGGATCTGATGAGTTAAAACATCAGTTGACTGCAAAACCTGAGCTAAATAAGATCTGCATCTAAAGGGCAGAATTCTTCCTCCTGTGCACAAAATGTAAGTTTGATGTTGGTGGTGATTGCAATGGTACATGGAGGAATATGTCTCTTTTTGCACGATCATCCCTATTTTGTGGACGGATGCTGATGGATTTTTTACTCTGGGCATTGATTACTTACCAGACCCAGTGAATGTGTTCTCTACATTAAAACGTGTCAAAATTGGCTATCCTCCTAATTGGCATATCTAACTTACCTGTAAATCCCAAGTATATGGTACAAATTGTACCCAGGGCCTGTAAGCTAAATGTTTCTAGTGGGCTGAAGCACATATTGTTCCACCACTAGAATGACAGTGCGAAGCCTGACTGCAGGCCTGCCCCCTGTAACCTGACTGTGCAGATATGAACTGAAAATTCAACCTGTCAAAATAACAGCCTTTGACAGGCCTAAACACGACTTTTAAATATTAATAAGTCACAGCTAAGTAAGCCTTAATAACCAAGAAGGAAGGGTGCATGGTATTTAAATGTAAGACATATAGAAGTGCAACGTAAAACATGTCAATACAGTGACAAGACCCAAAAGTTATTTTCTCTGTAGCAGGGTTAGCTGCCTCATAGAAAAGCATTGTGATACATTATTAACGTTAATTAAGTTAAGGCTAGACACCAAATAAAAAGGGAATTATTTGTCTTCAATTTATTGGTAATGTTGGATTTGTACTATATATGTTACAAAAGATACTTTTAAAATGTCACTTTTAACCTCCTTAAAGTCCCTAGAAGCCCATTTGAATGAGCTTTTAACGGTCACTCAGGAACTGAATAGATCCTTGATGAAGGGTTATCTTACTTCCAGGGCTATAACAAAGGCCTTGTCTGTGGAGTGGATATCTTTTTCTTTGACAGGATAGCCATATGGGCAGTGGCTAGTTACCTAATTAACTTGAAAGAGGGTCACCTGTCACTGGCAGATGTAGCTAACACGTGTGCCTGACCCCTACCTTTGTCACCCTAGTTAGTCAGGAATCAGGCTCAGTAGAAAAGGAGCTGGACCCAGAATTGGGTTTGAGAGACCAAAGAGAAGTGGTTGATTATTTCCCTGGCCACACTTCTAGGGTGGGCACTGGAGTTCTGAAGAGGGTAAGAAAGGATCTGGCATCATGGTTTTAGGTAGAGAAGTACCCTGTGGGATAGTTTGCAGTAGGGCACACACAAAGTCCTACAAAAGTGGGTAGGGTTAACCCTGGGATTTATTTTCCATCTATGTTAGGAGTTACCCCCATCCACGGGCAGGTGCCACACATAAATGTGGCATCCCTAGGCATGCGGTTTAGAACACTACTGGTCCTGTGGAAGACATGAGAAGGACTGCACCTACTCTTGAGCCTTGTGAGGAGAACCCTAAGGGCTGGACCTTCTCCCACTTGTACCCAGGACAAAGAACTGAACTCGAAGGGTCAGTTGGATGACCTCCTGTTTAGTTTCAGGGACATAAACACTTGGATCATGTCAGAGTGTATTCCTTCTGCCTAAACCTAAATACCTGAAACTTAAAAACATTTTGCTAACTTTCTGCCTAGAGGACCATCATGGGACCAGGACCAAGCTGTCAGCTGATCGGCTGAGGGTTCATTGCCGGTGGGCCTGACTTTGCCACAGCTCCCACTACATTCTCTGCTCCCTGTCAGACTCAATCAAAATTGGGGCCTCTTCAACACCATTCACAACTCCCTTGACATTGCCGTCAAGGACCCGATCAATGCTGACGACCTCCATGATGCAAAAACGTCTCCCACTGGAGTTTTTTCCATCTAGACCAACAGTTTTGCCGAGACTCCATCCCTATGCCAGAGCAGTCAACATCAAGCCCCTTCTCTTGGTGACGGTCCACTGTCTGTTTTCACTGAAGGATATCGACGACAAAAACATAACCTTAAACTTTTTTCGTGTTCCGTTCTAGCATGACAGGTTGCCCACAGTTGGCATTTTGTGCTTTTTGGCACTACTTTTATTTTAAATTTTAAAAATTCATTTCTCTGTTTCCCCTTATTGGATTTTCGTCATTTTGGTGTAATTTTGTTAATTAAAATATCAACTTTTTGACTGTTTTCATACTTCTAAATGCTATTCACATTTTCGGAAGATAAGCCTGCCTGTCATGTGCCATAGCTGCCAGCGGCTGTGCTCAGGTTTAAAATACTGGACCTAACAAGAATAGTGCCATTATTACTTGTGGCAGACAACCATCAACACCAACTAATCATCCACTTTCTCACAGTATAATACTGGCAGATACAGTGAACACATTCTCTCCATTAAAAATCAGTGAGGTGTTTTTATTCAAATGTGAAATCTATTAATCATTTTTCTTTCATTATACTTATCACTATATGCAAGAAATGAGTCAATAGACATAATAGCCAACCTTCTACATAGCTATAGTTTTCTTAGTTAGGTGAGGCAAGCAAGACAATGCTCCACTAGCCAATACTAGAAACAGAGGTATTCCAAGCTATTAGGTATCTTAGGATGCGTAGTTCCCTCAGATGTATTTTCGGTACAATTTCACAAAAAAGATGCAAGGGAAGTCATACTTAAAGTAACTAGAGTTTACAATGTTTTCATTATCAACAATACTTATGTAAAATGAATGAAAGAATCACAGGTTACTCTAAACCTAAATCTGCAGAATGTAGGATAGGTATAGGTCCATTTCACAAATTAATGTAGAATATATATTATTTACACAAATATGGGCTTCAAGAACTGTATCCTAATGAATACGCAAGGACCAAGCAGGGATTAGTAGAAGTGGAGCAAACAATATTAGACAAGTAGTAGAACGTTGTAAAAATTGGCTTGACCACCAGCAATTAGCAAGTTTTGACACCAAAAGCTATGTTGATAATGCAGGTCAGATATATCGAGATATATATAGGAAATACTACAAGTAAACCGAGTGGTGTATTCTATGAAAGGTAATGACCTTAAGACAAGGCGTTCAAGGTGCCTATTTAAACCTATTATCATTAACAACTACTATTAGAAAAAGTAAACTTAGAAAAACGCACTAAACAAAGTTATTTAGTGATTCAACAGATTTGCAATAACTTCCTGTGAATTCAAAACATTCTATGTACTGATGACATATTGGTAACAATCTCAAATCCTGATACTTCTGTGATGTCTGTCTTCAATCTAATAGAACAATTTGCCTTCAGTCTGTTTTATGTTTATGACAGGTCGAAAACAAACCTTATACAAATCTGAAAGATGATTAATGAACCATAATGCACACATTTTCAGTTCTATAGGAAGCCAAATGAAACAAAGTAATAACCAATATTATTCCTAAAAAAGGACTGAGAACTTAAATCGATTGCGTGGCAAAAATGATTGTGACATTGCAAAGTAGAATACATGTTTGCCTTGGCCATTGGGCCAGACTCTCAACACAATCTAAATGAACATTTTATCTGAGTTTCTTAATTTCTTGAGTAATTTATGTTCGCCATGCCGAAATATGTACCACAAAATGCGGGGATATTTAAATCTAAATTGTTTGGCTTTCAAACTGTAAGTCAAACATTTCTTGAAAGAAACAATGTTATCTAATATATTTTTACCCTTTAAAGCCAATTCGTGATTTCTATTTAGGGTGCAAGACTTCATTGACAGATATGCATTTATCAAGGAATTTTCACCATACAACAGGTAATAAATGGTAACTCTTTTTTTCCTTCAGCAGTTTGCATCAGCTTCCAACCAGTGCATTATGGAACTGCATTGACTTAATAAGGCTACAGTTAAAATACTTGATTTTAAGTGATATTGACAATACTCTTTTAAGTGATGTTGGCAATACTAGTTCATTATTGAACAAGCTGGCAATTTATATATGCTATAGAATTCCAGCTTCCAGCACATGTAAAAGCACTTGTGCTGACAATCTTTCCAGATTGGGTAAGCATAGAGTAAACTCAAAAACGAACTTGAAACTCAATCTCTGGAAGCAAGTTGTCTCTCACACTAAGAAATGTTCACTCAACAGTTAAACATAGCAGCTATAGATATATATGATGGAAACCCTGCCTGCTCAAATGTTAATTCAGGGTCAGGTAGCAAGCAAGGCTTGTCGAGAAGTCACTGGACGTGCGTCAATGGCACTGGAACATAAAATCAAACTTGCCCTACCATGCTCAGTTTTAATGACTAGCTCATGCTTAATTTCCTGATGAATCCAGGACAAGGCAGATAAATTAAGCTTTGACGGCGACTCCCAGATTTTCTATCCTGCATGTAAAAGAGTGCTACATGAAAATCTGCAGTGCTGTCTTGCACCTAGGATGAAAAAAGAGCAGGACCACGTCTAGCAAGAGTTGCGATTGTTGACATCATCTGCAGTGCTAGGAATGACTGTTCTGCATGATACTCAGACATGCACTATGAAGCAAGGGAGAGCCAACAGTGTCTATTGTAGGTTTTGAACTTACTGTAACCTCTTTCAGGTCAAATTACTGTCTGGACAACAACACAGGGGTCGGACATGTAAGATGTATCCTTTAGGGTAAAACACATTACATCAGGTCTCAGGTGATATATCTCTTGACTCCTTTTTATGTCTTGCTTCCTGTGGCATTAGGATTTGGTCCAAAACCAGATCATGGTACTTTATCAGATTTAACTTTGTAGCAAAACGTTTTTTGTGTGCTCTTTCCCACCCTAAATATGGCCCTTTTAGCAGGAGCTTAGCTGTTCCACACTGTGCAAGGTTCTACATTCGGTACAAAATAGATTTGCCCCCAACAGTTGATACTTTTTGCTATTTATGCTTCTTTGTGTTGCTTTGTGCCACTTTACTTCACATGAGTGCCTGCGCAAACCTTTTAGCAAATCTTGGCCTAAATCTCTTGTATTCAATAATTGAAAATGTTCCTGTAATGTAGAAATTGAAAACTGACTTAGAGACATGTATTTGTTTGCACAAAAGAACTTTTTAGAATGTCAGCAAAAGAGAATGTTTTCTTAAGATCATGTGGGGTCCTCTCCTGGTGCTATATGATTAAGGGGTCACAGACTTATGCTTCTGGTATCAGTATGACTCCCTACCAAAACAAACATTGTCATATGACTGTCAAATTGGAAACAAATGTTTTGCTAACATATCCTATCTTTACTCAAGTTATATTAGTTAATTATTTCAAATTTAAGAACTCATCATTTAAGTGTATTTGTCTTATTCTGTATAATGCTTAGTAATATATCTCTGAGTTGAATTCTGTCATATCTCTAGTCTGTGTCCTATTTGCCATGCTCTGACCAATGCTTGAATGGTGCTCTTCTTCATTGGATATATTATCTATTGCCACCTTACCACAAATTATGAGAGAAAATGGATGCAGATACAAGTCAATGTGTCCATCTATGTGTATTTCTGGATTGTTTGTCTTTTTTGAAAGAATGATAGAACAGCAGTCAATATGGCATGTTTCTATGAGTCATTTCTTCATCAGTGTTTTCAAGTGTGTAGTTCCAAACTCTCTAGTTATGAGGCACATTTACACTTATGGACGTGGTGTCATTGGTGTCACTGGTGCCTTCTTCTGTGCCAATGGCACATTCAGTTTGCCTCTAAGAGAGCTGTGTTCTGGAAGGCTGTGGACACTACAGATAGTGTGTCTCATGTGCCAATATTTGGGTGCTTACACAGCTGAGATTTACGATTGCTGTGAACTACTAGATTTCCATTCAGATGTTTTATGTGCAGGATTTTTACTGTGTCAATTTTCTTGCAAGGCTTCTCCACAGAGAAGTATTTAAAAGCCTCGGTAAAAGTGTCCAAATCCTTATTGGGCTCTTAAGAGTGAGAGATGCAGTACTTGCCACCTAGCCTGCCACTTGCCAGTGGCCTCCACTTCCTTCTTATTCCAGCCTGATCCAGTTGCTGCCATCTGACCAAGTGACACCGCCACTGTGGCTGGGCTTTCCCACCTGAGTTTTCATGCATGGGTTTTCCCGGTCACCGTTCTTCCCACCAACAGAAGCCCTGCCCACCTCAGGACCTTCTTAATGAATGGTTGCACGCAGTGGGCTTGCTAGCTGCTGGCACCCCAGAAGGTGCACCAAAAGCAAGCTCTTTTGTGCACATCTGGGCCTGGACTGCACCCAGTGCCACGACCCCTGGTCTTCCCACCCCCCCGCAGATACACCACCGCTGAGCTCTACACCCTCAACCCCAGGCCCTACAACAAACACTGCCACTGCATCAAACAATACTCCACGGTAGGACCTTTCACCTGCACCCACTGCCACTTCCCCTGCTACAGCACATACAGCTGCCCACCCACTTGCCCCACCCCAAACACACCAAAGACACCAGCTGAACAAAATCTCCAACTTGCATGTGCCCTTCTCAACATACGCTCACTATGCAAACACACCACCGAGATTTGGGACCTCATCTCCACCTGGTTCAACCCCACTTCCGCACCCAACATCGCCATAGCAATACCTGAAGGATACAAGATCACGAACTGCAACTGCATCAACAAACCTGGTGGAGATATATCGCCATCATACACAAGGACCTCCACAAATGATGACATTGCCCCAGCCATGGAACACCTCAACTTCCGACTCCAAGCAGACAGCAAAACCTTCATCAGACGCACCCTCACCTACTATCCTCCAGAGCCACCTTCAGCCTTGCCATAGACTCAAACAACTACATTTTCCTTGGCGACCTCCACTTCCATCTCGACGATCACACTGCCATCAACACTATCAATTTCCTCAATAGCATGAGCAACGTGGGACTCACCCAACTCGTTCACGACCCTGCGCACAATGCAGGCCTCACGTTAGACCCCATCTTCATCTCCAGAGACTACATCAGGTACAGCCACACCACAGAACTCACCTGGACCGACCACTCAAGCGTTCACTTCAACATCACTAGCTCATGGACCTCCGCCCCCAGTCTGCCCAATGCCCCCCACTGCAGCTGGAGCAAAATCTCAAAGGACACATGGATCAATGCTCTCAACACCACCCACCCCATCTCCTTCAACAACCTAGACAGACCATCAAACCCTTCAAGAATCGGATCACCAACTGTGCCCACAGTATCACTTCCATCGACAACAACACCCACAGATGGTCCACCAAGCAGTCTAAGTGTGACACTAAACACCTCAGAACCGCTAAATGATACTGTAATCAACTGGAAAGAACGTGGTGCCCCAGCAAGGACACGACCGACAAGACCACCTTCAAGACAGCCCTCAACCTCTACCACCGACAATTGAGAGAATCGTAGAAAAAGGCCTTAGCCTCACATATCAAATCAGGCTCCAATAACAGCAAAGAACTCTTCAACATCATCAAAGAACATTACCCCCTCAAAGGACTCTGCGATAACCGTGCAAACTTTTTCTATGACAAGATTGCCAATAGCTACAAAAACTTCAAACTCCAGCCCAAGGCAATCCGACTTCTTGAAGCAACACAATGACCCAGCTATCATCACAGACATCCTACTAATCAAATGGAGCCAGCTCGTCCCCACAGGACTCCCACTCCAACATGAACTCAGTCTACTCAGGGGCACCAACGAACCCATACCCTCAGAACATCTTCAGCCTAGGCAAACCCAGATTCGGCCACATACTCACCACCCTTTTTAACACCTCAATTTCCCTGGCCACCTTCCCCGAGGACTGGAAACACACAGAAGTCAATGCCCTACTAAAGAAACCATCAGCAGACCCCAGCAAACTCAACAACTATCAACCGCTGCTGACCTTGAACTATACCTTATATAAACATGGTAGGGAAAGTTGACAAATCTCATCTCTACTTTCTGAAGAAAATATGTTACCTCATGTGAAAACATCTGTTTTCTCACTGATCATTTGGAACTACATTTCAGAAATGCCATACTTGCAGTGTCACCAAACTTCCAACACTCCTCTTAAATTCTTACTACACTGAGAAGCTAGGCTGGTTCACTCTGAAAAAAATGTCCATATCACCCACATACTCTATGACCTCCACTGGCTTTCCATTGTAGCCAGAAACCAATTTAAAGCCTGCTTCTATTGAAAATAAAACTATTTCTAAGAAAAAACCTCCTTCTCTGTCAGAACAACTTAACATATATGGAGACTAAGCTGCAAAATTCAAGTTAGGTGGAGATGAATTATCATGTCCACATCAGCCAGTAACCAATGTTTATCTTTCCACTATAGTGGCAAGAAACGTTAGTAATATTGTGCTTTACCAATACTGATGGCAAAACATAACAGTGCATAACATAACAGTAACCAGAGAGTCACAAAGGACACAGGAAAATGGAATCTCAGTCCTGAAATATTGAAGTAGCAAAGCACCTCTCATGCATCAAGCCAGTAGCCATGCAGATGTAACACCCCTTCATGGGGTGTAGTCGGCATTGAGTGTGGCTGAAAAAACAAGGATTCAAAAGTTGCTTCTGTCAGATGTGGTGCTCAGACAGTACCAGTTGGATTCAGTTTCAAGACAAATGACACATCATCCACATTTCACAGATTCCAGAACAAAGAATGGAAAAGTGGTTGAAAACCACACAGCAGTAAAAGCAACTCCTTGCAAGTTATAACCTCGATCACCAAGTCTGTCACACCAGACCTCACTGGGTAAAAGCAAAGCCAGGTCCACAAAGGTGTCAACTCAAATCACCAAAACCAACTACAAGCAGTAAGCCCACAAACATGCCTGACAACAGAGCCGCAGCTGACTGAGAGCCTAAGACTTGGGTTATTCACAATGAACTGACACAAGGGAGCTTGGGATATTGCTGACATTTTTTTGGGAACTCTTGTTTTTACTGCCTTTTGGTATAGAGTTAAGAAATGGGCCGTTGGATTAAGACACTTAGAGGGATATACACAAGGAACTATCGCCAAGTTAACGTCACTTTATCGCAGCCAATGTTGTGATAAACTTATTGCCCCAATCACAAGCTGGTGTTAACAGCCCACAGCACCAGTTTACCCGCGATAGCAGCCGCAAAAAACATTGCCACAGATGACCCCCGCAACTATCGTTAATGAGTTGCAGAGTAGGCGTTCCCGTGCCAAAAGCCGCAACAACACCACTCCACAACATTCACAACGACAAGCCAGAACTGCGATAAGAATACAAAACAGGCGATAAGGCGCATCAGCAGCAGGAGAATAACACCTGCTCTGACTTGGTGCAAAGTCGGACCTCAGCCTGCACCACAAAAGGGAGCACAACCCACAGCCACATTGGAAAGGCAACAGATGCCATGGAGCCACTGGTCATGCGGGCCGGTCACCCAAGAGGGCCACAACACCCACCGCCACCACCCGAGGACCCCAACCCCCACCCGGAACACCCCCCAGACTACCACAGAGGCAGTACAGACAAAGACAGTGGACCCCCAGGAAACGCACCAGCCACACATACCCAACACCTGACAATGTCATTGCCCACTACAGGCTCAAAAGGACAACCATTGTACGCATCCTGACCAACAACGCCCAACAGGCCGACGGCACTAACACAGCGGACAACCAACATCCCATCCCACACAAAGCTGCTGGCTGTGCTGCACCTGTTGGCCCCTGGTACCTCCCAAACAACACCCGCCAGAGTCGGAGGAGTCACACAGCCAGCCACATCCAAGTCCCTCACACCTGTCCTGGACAACATCATCAGCCTGGTACCCCAGTCCTTCTACGTCCAACGCAATGCGCAGGATCCGCTGGACACCAAACAAGGACCCTACCCCATAGCTGGATGCACACACGTGTTGGGGGCGATCCACAGCACACATGTCATACCTGTGCCCCATGCCGAAACAGCACACAATCACCACAACAGAAAGCACACGTCCCACATCAATGTGCAGGCAACAACCGAACACAGTGGAACCTCCACCATTCTCGCCCCCAAATACCCAGCCAGTGTGCACGATTCCTCCATCCTCCGACAGTCCATCAGCAACCAGCATTCCCAGGATGGCACCAAGGGAAATGCACAGCCCCTTGGCAAGTTCCAAATAAACACCCCATTCTCCTCAACTCCAAAACCATGCAACTCACAACTCTGGCAATGCACACATCATGTAAAACAACATGCCCACCCACCAGACACGACAGAACAACTCACAATGGTAACCTGGGCAAGCCGTGAACATGAGCCATTAACGGCATGGCACCTCAGCCGCACACTAGCCCAATGTGGGGAGAGGTTGCAACCAGGCATGTGTGAAGGAGGCAGGAGAACCATGATTGGGAAAGTACACAATGCCAAGAGTGGCGGAGATGTGCTGGACAGACAGCAGTATGCCGAACACACCCATATCCATGGCGACATACACCTCTGGTGTATGGATTCTAGTGGACAGTGGACACAACCATGTCACCCCAGCCAGTGGGGGAGTTCGCGGAAATGTTTCCTGTTACGTCCCCCCGTAAGCATGAGCGGAGTGGGATGGCCCGGCGTACGCAGGCCAGCGTAGGGGTGTGAATACAAAGCACGCAGCCCTGGGTGTGGTCCTCTTCCGGAAAGCCCAATGTCTCTGCCAGGGTGGTGCCTCTCACCATGCCACGAGGCCGACGCCTTCCTCGTGAGCGGAGTTGCCTGCGATCCTGTGCGCCTGCCGTGCCCCGGCCCGCTGGACCCCAAACCCGTCAGGCCCACCCCTGCGCAGCCAGGCCACACTCATGACCTGCAGACACCGGTGTGTGTCAAGGAGGGCTCACCACGTGCCGGTGCAAGCTCCAAGCACTAGTTCCGTGACCTCTGCAGCCTCCGCAGACCATCGCTGGCCCCCCGGCGCTGGCCTACATTGCTCCTTCCTCATTCACATACTACACCGGCGTCCTCTTCGGCCCAGTAGGTCCGATATGTGAAACTGTATCCTGAGTCTTGAATGGCAGTGACCCCAAAGCCAGGGCAGCGGCCACAGTAGCAGACCCCCCGATCGGTGAGGCATAGTTCCATATGGGCATCTTGCGACACGTGGTGCCACCAACCCTGTTCAACGCCAGCCGGCGACATGTGGTGCCCCTAACCCTGTTCAACGCCAGCTGGCGACACGTGGATGAGGGACCAGGACTACCCTGCAGACCAGTAGGTCCCACATCCAGCACCTAGTCGTGAATCACGAATGTCAGAGTCCACACCAGTGGTCGCACGGAGAGGAGTAAGAGGAAGATGTGGCTCAGTCCAGACGAAAGCCAGGTCACAGTCACTGAGGTGACCAAACATTATCAAAAACTGACCTGGTGCCATCAACCCTGTTCATTGCAAGTCCGCGTCCCGTGGTGCCACTGAACCTGAATTACGTTTGCCAGTGGGGCCATCCAACCTATGCCGGCGCCACTCGGTGAATGGCCCGTGCTGACTGCTGCCTCAGGCCTACACTGCGGTCCAGTAGGTCACACATGTGGAACTGTATCTTGGGTAAGATGTGGAGGAATCCACACCATTGGATACGCCTCATCGCAGGCGCCATCCACTAACAGCACTGGTGCCACTAACTCTGTGCGCAATGAGTGATGGGCACTATCTGTTTGGACCTTGGTGGCGTCATAGCCCATGGCCTGGTGGTTTTCTGCATCTTCTTCTGGCTGGACCGGACTTGGTGTCTGTCATTTATCTCCACCATAGTGACTGTATTAGCATGGGCCTGCCATCTGCATCCTGCCCTGGGGGTACACCTTCCACTGTCCATCGAGACACTCCCCGACAAGGCCCCTTGTCATCCCGTGAACCTGCTCTGCACCTGTGACCCAGCCCCAGTGCACCGCACGACAGAACACCCACCAGTGGCAGCAGGCCAGTGCAGGACGCAGTGCATCAGGGGCTACTAACTCTGTGCAGCACAAATCATGGGGCCTTTATGGTTGAATGGTTGTGTCCTTTATGATGTACACTGTTGTCGATTTCTGACTGCACCAGGCAGCCCTTGCCGGCTGGTGTGCACACACCCCACACACATCCAACACAGGTGTCACTCGGTAAGTGTGCCTGATAATAAATGTGGCCATGCGCACGTGCCCGTAGCTATTCACACTATCTGAGCAAGTGTGTCCGTGTGTTCATTGTGTCAGCATGATGGGCACGGCCCCTGCAACATTACAGTGTGCTGTCTTCTGCGGAAGTTGCCATGTCACCTCAGCGTTGGCAGTGACCCTGGACATGTAGCCCCGCACCTACCCCCCAGCATGCACAGGCTGCGTGTGCTGGTTCAGCGGGGGGCAGGGCATGGTCCGGACCTGGCCCGGTGCAGGAAGTGCCTTAAGTGTGTCTATTTTGGGGTGTTGTCACCACCAGGGCCACTGTACAAGATGTTGCAATGTGACATGTACCAGGAGGGCGGGCCCGCTGGTACGGGGACATGTAAGAACGCAAGAACGCTCTGGGTCTTGGCACTTGCATGCCAGGTGTTATGCGTATCAGTCTTGCGGATACATGAGTCTGTTGCCTGGCCTCATTTGCAGCACGATCCCAGCCAGCCATGGGCTGAACAACTGTGCCCACCCACTCCGGACCATTGGCCTACACCCAAGTGGGCGCTCACCTTCAAAGGCCAGCGTCACGGTGTTGTTGGTATGGCACTGGACATGCACGGACAGGCATTAGAATGGTGTCCCGTAGGAGTGCACTTGATGCAACTGTGCAGCGCACACAAGTGTGGGTGCCCGTGGCAGGGAGGAGCAGATGTGGGGCAACGTGACACACAGTGAGTCCGCTCATGTGCATCATGCTGGGCATATCATCCATGATTCCCAGGGTCGCAGACGTCTCACCACACCCACGACCGGCCTCTGTATGTCTCCTGTATGCATGCAGCTGGTGAAGTTACTGTAGGGATGAAAGGTCCTTCGTCTGTGCTATTAGGCGGTACCACATCTGCAGCTCCGAGCAGGAACTTGCATGTGCCCAGCACCCCCTGACAGATGCAATAGCATTTGTTTGCGACTCCCATACTACGCACTGCCCGACATGAGACCAATGTGTACACATCCCACACACAGTAGTCCTTGGTTGTAGTTGGCGTGCGTGAAATGGCCTTCACACGTACTCCCACCGCACCCAAGGCCTGCACCCGTTGCACACAGCCACTGCTCATTACACCAAGCTGTACCATTTCATTCACAGGACTGTCTCAGGACAAGCCAGTGCCGCTTCAAGCAGAGCCACTGACGCAATGGCAGACCATCCCAGACACATACTCGACTCCAGTCACGTGGAGCTGTATCGTGCACGTCTGGCAGTGCTGCGGATCAGTTACTGGCTGAGCTTCCGCCTTGCGCACATCACCTGTGTGCAGCCTGTGTTGCATTGTCACTCGTGCATATTCAAGTGGTCCATGGATGTCTGCCTCTCCAACGTAACGGTAGCTCACCTGGATTACGAAGTGTGTGTGTGCCCCCTGTTGGCCCACGACCAGGAGTGTCACCAGGATGACCGCTTATGGCATTCATGGATGTTTGGCATGCAGGCTGAAAACGGGACCTGGGAGATTGCACGAGTCATCATGTGAGTGAGCACATTGAGCCAGTACTCGATTGGGCTTTGGTGCACATTGAGTCCAGTGGTTGGAGTCAACACACATGTCCGGGTCAGCTGACGGATTACGTTGATGACATGTCAGATGTGGTGGACCACGATGGCTCATTGGAGATGTTGGCCTACGCAGCTGCACTCGTGTTTATGGACGAGTGACAAGGTACCTGCAGCCACAACTGGATGTGAGCCATTGCACGTGTCTCGACATATGGTTGCATGTTGTGGATATGGTCACATGTCCCAAGACGACAGTGGACATGGCTGCATTGGCCAGGACTCACGTTCCAGGCGCGGACAACCAACTCGGGTTGGCACTGACTTGTGTTGGTGAGGGACTCCCCCGAGGTGGACATGGGCGCTTTCATATGTTCCTGATTCAGACATGCTACTGCATTTGTCTGCATATCGTGGCACTTCTCTTGGCCGTACTGACTCGCACTTGTTGATAAAGTTTCCGCACTTTCACTTGTCTCCAACTGTGTTGTGTCTTGATTTGAATGTCAATGTGTGTGTCACAGACTCTCTGGCTCTCTGACATACATGCATTGCTACCCTATCAGGACTGTGTGTTTATACTTGTGCATTATCATGTCCCTGTTTCGTGCTTTGCCAGATGCGTATGGCCGTTTACCAGCCACAGGCGGATGCACTTGTCACCTGTGTTTGTTTGTGCACAAGTTGGTGTTTGTACCACATTGTGTTCGATGTTGGGGTGCTCTGCTTCCTATGTGTGTGTGCAGCATTGTGTGTGAGATGTCCCTTCAGCTCTGATTTGGCTCATCCTTCTCCCTTTCAGGCGGTGTTGTCTTCACTTCTGTGCTTGTTCAGTGGTGTGACATTGCCGGGTTGTGTGACTTGTGCTCCTGGTTGGTGTTGTTACTCTTGGGCATGGTTTGTCTGCAGTTGTGCTGTGCTTAGCTGTGCATGTGTGCCATTGTGCCCATCTCCCCCCGTCCCCCAATCCCTGCTGGTTCCTCTTCCTGTTGCTGTTGTGTCTGTTGTTTGGTGCAGTTTCTGGTCCCCGAGTCCTGCCACCATCTCCAGACTGATGTGGTGGACACCATTTCCTCCATGTCATCCAGCTCCTGGTGTGGTCCTGGACTCCCACCTCCAGTGCGCATTACTGCCTTCTTGTTGTTGGCGTGTTTCTGCTTGTTTGTGCCTTTCGCATCATTGCTGGAGTTCTGGTTTTCTGCCAGTGTCCTCCTTCGCTCTCAGGCTGCATTCATCTTGTCCAAGTTTGCCTGCAATGTACAATGTTTTGATGCCAATAGGTTTGGTGGGGTTGTCTGCTGGTCTGTCTTACTTTTTCAGGCTTCTGTTGTGCTTATTTCCGCCTGCCGTGTGTTTCGCAGTCCTGGCGGTGTTTATCCCTGCTTTCCTCATCGCGAATGGGCTCATCGCACGTTTTCTGGTGTTGTGGTTTGTGTTTTTATTTCCGTCTGGGTGGTTGTATCGCGGACATTGGCCGTGTTTTCGGTGGACTATCGCATGCTACCGCCATGTTGTGAATTCCACGTTGACACGGGGTTATTTACCTGCGATGGGCTGCGATGTGTAAAGTTGCGTTAGCATTTTTTGGTGATGTTTAGTACACGTTCTTGTGAATATACCCCTTGGAACAGTGAAACTCTCACCTCTCTAACTTCTATTAGGGACATACACAATCCACATATATATTAATCTGATTATACTGTTTGTTTTACCTGGGAACAATTATGAAAATCGCAAAATGGTGGTAGTTCTGCACAGTACAAACATGTTTTATTATTCCACTGTTCCCACCTAGATGTAGGGCTGTGGAGCAGCCTTAATTAAGCTGTGCTTACATCATTTCTCTTTTTCATCTATGAGTGTGTTTGTGTGTTGCAGGCATGGTGCTACCAGAACATACCAAGTATTTTTCACATTAGGGCATTCACTCCTGGGTGTGCTGTGCCTTGGTAGTAGTTTCTCATGGTTAATAAAATGTATTTTAAAATAATATTTTAGTCTATAGTACATGTTGCACTAATTAAATAGTATCATGCTTTTCCATGCCATCCAATGTGCGAAATGCATTTCATAGTTAGTTTGTGTGTGTGTGTTTGTGTGTTCTCACTTCTCGTCCTATTGTTGTAATTTGCTTTGAGATGAGTTATATAATGGTTCCTTGTAGTCGGGGTTTACTCTCCTTTTGTGCCTGTTTTTAGGGCCTGATCTAGAGTTTGCCAGATGATTTAATGTCAATCAGGGTGACGGAGTACTTTACTCCGTTGCCCTGATTAACATCCTGTCCAACAAATTTAAAGATGTCCGTCAGCCCCACCGACATCTCACTACGTTGACAGGAGCTCCCATCTTGCTGGTTCCTGTCAATCTAGGAAATGTTTGAGGGATGGCTCCGTCAAACAAGATTACCAGCCGAAAAACTTCCAAAGCTTCACAGTTTTCAAAAAACAACGTCCATAGCTCGAGTTTGTTTTTCAAAAATGTAAAACTAATAGACCTCATACCACACCATGGGAGGTTTCTCCCATGGCTGGGAGTTTTGGGGTTTTATTTACTGTCCCTCACTGCCAGTTATTAGCTGACGGTGACAGACTGCAAATATAAGCCACCATTGGCCCACTCTAAATTATTCAGATGGTTAGATTGCCTACCTCTCACGGCTCTACCCTGTCAGGCCATTGCAGGAGTATGTCGTGTTGGAGCCGGAGTAGGCGCCTTCATCGACATACTGTTGGTCTGCACAGCCTAAAGCGGTGGGTGAACCGACAGTTTAGCAGAGAGGGTACTCCATCACCACTGCAAAGGCGTAACCTCTTCGTCAAACTCTAAACCATCCCCTTAGTTTATTATGTTAAGTTGGATATCAGTTGATGGTTTGGGGGTAAAGTTCTGCGCCGATGTTGCCTAGCAACACAAACCATGAGTTCTGTTTATTCAGCATTATGAAAGCCTGGGGTTCATTGCAAAATAGTGCAATGAGAAATGAGCACCTGAGCAACTCTTAGTATGTGAAACCATGGGCTTGTTTGCTTCTTTTGCCTGTTATGCTTAGACACGGGCAGAACTTGTATCCACTGTAGAGCATGCATGGTCAGCCTTTTGTTTGCGGCAGCAGCACAGACATATCTCCCCCACTCCAGAGATTGTGTTTTAACTGCTATCCCTGTCTATTCCATGGCACCTGGCTCACTTTTAGCTTACCTGTTTTAGGTTAGTCTGGTTATTATCCCCCTCCTACCTAGCCAGTAGCTTTGTTGGTGCTTGGGCCGTGCTTCTCTTATTGTTAGAATGTTCTTGCTTTGAGTTACATTATACATCATTTCCTGGTAACTGTGATCGCATGCAACCTTTTACGCCTGATTTAGTTTATTATTTTAGCTTGCATTTCTACTGGCTGTTAGATTTAACTCATGCCTGGAGCTCGAAGGAGTTCCAACATAAACCCCTGGCCTGGCGCTCGTCCATCACTGGACTGTTCATAGGCTGGGGCAGCCATCGCTGTCTTACAAGACACAGCAGCCCCGCCTAGAGAAATGGCTTGATTGTCCCCATGCGCACAAAGCAAACGCGCCCGGAGCATTGTTAGTTTGTTTTCTGAAAGCAAGCTCCCACTTCGGCAGTTTGTTTTCAGAAAACAAAAAATGTTGCTGAGTGGCCACAACAAACATGACGCCTGCTCGGCGGGAAAGAGCAGTGGGGCCATGGCAGCGGTGTCCACTTAAGGCACAGAGGTCTCTCTCTGCCTGGCAGGATCTCTATATGTGGCAGGTGTCCCTCTGCCAGTTGAATGAGTGACAGGGCCTAAATGAGAACTTCACTCAATTTGAGTCATCCAGAGTTATCTTCAAGATGCAGCATTTTCACAATTCTGCTACCAGGACCCTTTTGTGACTGAAAACCACATATTAAATGCTTTGCGCTCATTCTACTGGCTCCTCGTAAATTAAAGGTTTTCTTTTAAAATTCTTTCATGGTACATGACAACTTTTACAACAAATGCACAGACTTTGAAGGATATTTGCAAAATATTCACTTCTGAAAACCTTCAGCTCTGCCACTAGCCTGCTGCTTGTGATCGCAGACAATGTTTTACATTTTGGAATAGCACAGTCATAAGGGTACCAGGAGCTCAATCGTGGAATCCCACCCCTTCTGTCAATATAACAGGACAGCCTGAAATGTATCAAGATTTTTTTCAAGATGTTCAAGAAGTTTTTGTTCGGATTAGGCTTGGCTCTGTTGGCATAGGCTTAGGCTTAGCCTATAGGCATAGGCTTGGGGACGTTAGATCTGTTCAAGGGCCTTCCAATAGGGCCAAGAAAAGTCTAAAGGGTCTGCGATGCACCTATGAATATCCATAAGAAAATTAATGAACAAACCTTATTGTCCATTACATTTGAATGGTACTGTGTACCTATGTTTGTACATGTGCAGTCAGTTTTCAGTTTCAGTTAATTTTATTGTTTGATCTTAGGACAATACGACAAAACAGACATTAATTACTTTAGTATCCATTAACAGTACATCATGCTTTTGAAACCAAATAGTTGTTTAATTTGCTTTGGAGCACTGAAACAAGTCTCACGAAAATCAATAATTCATTCCTCACCTTAAATAGGTATATGCAGTATGGTATGCAGTACAATGGTTTAATGGCAGCAACATCGAACCAACTATACCTCCATCCACATCTTAAAATTCATGAGCAAAAAACAATAAAGTACAATAATATAACACTCCTTAACCTAAAAAACCTCACTTTCCTATTTTTCTATAGAATATTTAAAGTTCATACATTGGAGGTATGATGCTGTTTCCCCATTCCATACTTTTATTTGCAATATTTAAACATTGCCTCAATTTATAACATATTCCCACATTTCATAACAAATGAGAGCAGTTCATCAACCTTCTGGATCTGCAGTTGTTTAAAAGCTGAGCACAGTAGATCCCTGCTTGCCTTTAACTGTAATAGGAGCAATATTACAAAAAGGGCAGGTAGGAGAAAATCCAGCCACGTCCGTGATATTAGTTGTATTCATCTTCCGATTTAAAGTTTATACATCAACATCCACCATCATCACCTGTCTTCTATATGTCTCAGATGTGGTTATAGTTCTCCATCATGTTCTAGTTCAAATAAATCGGCATATCTCATTCCATTTGCACATCCCTGGCGATTATTTCCGGAGCACCCACCATTCCCAAGTTTTAACCAATTACTTTCTTCTTAGGGTTGAACCTGCGAGTGCAAGCGCTAGCGCATGCCTCTCATGTGCGAGACATTGTTGCAGACAGAAAAGGGCTTGGAGACAACCCACTGATCTCCATTTGTTGGCTTCCTGTTAGTCTCCTCTTCAGCCTCCTTAGTTGAGCAGAGAAGACGTAATGTAATTTCCAGTCACTTCTTTAGAGCAGGGACCAAGCACAGAATAATTCAAGTTATTTCTGTGCCTGTGCTCTTCTCCCGACACGATTAAGGTACTACTTCTCGCCTACTCGCACTGCCTGCTGCTCGTTTTTTTCTTGTATTATATAGCCATGACCATGACTATTCCCGAAGGCATTGAAGCGCTTTAAATAAGCACCAATTACATTACCAAGTTCGCATTAATTTAAATATTTCTACTTTAAGTGATTTGCCAGGATCACAGGACATTGAGCTAGCGCTGAGACTCTAACCTGGTTCTCCAGCTCTGCAGCTATGGTCATTGCGCCACATCCTTCCCCCAACTGCTTCTGCTTTTGGCTTCTTTGCTGCTCCCGACACACATTTTATGTGATTTGCCAGGAGCACCACTTGCATTACAGAAGTTAACATTTGAAGAGCCGACGCAGAGACTCTTCCCACTCCAACCCACTCAGAGATGTTTTAACGCATGGGTAAAGTGGACCCTGGCCCAGGACCGCAACCTTTACTGATAGAGCCAGCTCTGTCTTGCAGAGACCATGAATAATTCTGAAACAGAGAGGCATATTTACAAGCCCCTTGCGTCGCCTTGCACCGCCATTGCATCACTTTTTTTGATGAAACAGCGGCGCTGCATCTGCTCCCTATTTACATGTATGCATCACTTTTTTACCGGCTGCATCAGTTTTCACCTGCTTGAAAATTGCCTGTGCCACTTAGGATTTTACTTTATGCTAGGTAGACGTTCTGCCAGAAACGCCTACCTTAAAATAGATGCAGTGGTATTTACCACTTTTTTTTTTTTTACATAGCCTACCGCTGCGCTGCCAATGGTTCACAGTCCCTACGCCTGCCAAACCCAGGCATAGGAATGACGCATTGGCTGTTGCAGTGGATGTAGACCCGCTGAAGTGAGTTCTTACAATGGAAATGAAGTCCCCACAGCAGGTAAGTGCATACATGAGGTAGGTAAGACAAAATATTTTTTGTTGGCATTCTTTTGACTGTTTATGCCTTCCCCTGCAGCACGCTTATGTTAAAAGTGTATAGAACATAGTGAATTCAACTGAAAATTTTTTATTTGGTAAACCCAGAGTGTGCTTCTCCACCAATTTTGTTAAGACAAAATATTTCACATTTTGTGTCATTACTGTCTTATGTCAAGCATACAAGTGGGCATAGTGGTACACATAAGTACACTCTGCCCATTTGTATGCATGACATACAGGACCAATGCAATCAGGTGCAAGACGAGTTTTCCACCTCTTCACGCTCTATTATATTGGTCCCTGTAGGAAGGTAGGATCCTTCTGCATGGTTATCCCCACTTTTTGCCTGGTGTTAAGCTGTGTTTTGACTAGTCTGACTAGGATTCTGATAATCAGAAGCCCAGTCTATCTGCTTTGTGTTCAGTACTTAGGTACATCCTAGATTGGATACTGGGGTACCCTTGTTAGTCCCGAGTATATGGTACCCTTGTACCCAGGGCATAGGTACCCCAGAGGTCTCCCATGGGCTGAAGCATGTATTATGCCACCCATGAGAGACCATTCAAAATGGAACTACAGGCCTGCCATTGCAGCATGTGTAAGTTGGTGCATGCACCACTTACTAAAGATATAGGTTTAATATATCTAAGGGTCACTGCACTTAAAAACTATAACTCACCCCTATAGCAGACCTTTGCAATCCTGAGGCAGGGTGCTTGGTTGTAAGTGAGAGGGCACCCATGCATTAGCAGGACACCCCTGCAGGCTACGAGTCCATTCTCCCGGGTTATCAGTGAAGCAGCCATATACTATATAGAGGGGCACCGCATAATTACGCGATGACCATCTTGAAAACGTATGCAACAAATTCTCTGGGAGGGTCCCCTGAATGTTCCCAACCCTCTCCCTAGGGTACTTAAGAGCGTACCTGGGTGTAGGTCCCTAGATTCGTCGTGGGATAAGATTCAGATCAGACACCACTGCACTTCTACCGTGTGGACTTTGCTGGACTTTGTTTGGGCCTGACTTCCTTTCTCTTCCAGTCTGCTGCATTGTCTGTGCCTGTGCATCATACAGGAGCATTCCAAGGCCTGTAAAGCATCAAAGACAACCAAAGTAATCTCCCTTGGAGTGAAGGAGTCACTCCCCTGCATTCACATGCCCCGCATTTAAGTCGACTGGTCTGCAGATCCCGATCTCCTCCAGACTCCGTGGGCTCTGCAACACAGGTGGTGTTTTTCCTTAGCTCCTGAAGCCTGCTCTATCCTCTTACCAAGTTAGAGGCTAATAGTCCTTGTGGGGGTTGCAATAACCACACCCCTGGGTACAGCGTCCAACTTGCAGTTGCAAAGGCTTGTTGGCTTTTTTGCAAGAAGATCTTCGGGCTCCAAGTAGCCCCAACCTCGAGCATCTCCTGTGAACAGAATCTACAGCTGCACTACATCGTGTGCACCGTGGCCTGCACCTTTTGGTGAACTGCTTGAGGTCCTCTTGCGACTCCAGTGCCGCCTGCCTGTGGGTCCACTTGAGGGTCACACTTGTTTCTTTTGGGCTCCCCTGATTGCTCGGGGCCTGCCCTGACTCCCCTGACTTTGGTGGGTCCCCTAGACCTTGCTGGTCCCGACGTTGTTCCTTCTTTGATTCCGGCATGGCTTGCCTTTGACGAGGCTTGTTGGTGCTCCAGCCGGACACCGACCCCTCAGCACTCAACATCCTTCGTGGGACAGCTCCTCCTCAGCATTGCCTGCTCCTCACAGCTGCAGAGTCAAGGTCTTCATCATCCTCCTGAAGCATCCGACATCTGAGGGCATTCGTCTTCCAAGTCTCCTGGTCAGCCCTGAGAGACATAGACTCTGTCCCCTCTGCTTTCAGGTACTCCTCTTCAAGAATCCACATTTGGATTCCCACAACACTTTCTCCTCTTAAAGCAGTGGTACTTTCCTGAAGTCCTCCATTGGGTTCAGCGGCAGTTTCCGACACCACTTCACACGTATGCACCCGGCTTCCCTGGTGTAGGTAACATGGGTACTAGGGTATCCATGTGTGGGGTGGCTCTCCAACCTTCTGTCTTCCACAAATTTTCTTCAGGGTCAGTTTCTTCTAAATGAGGCCCACATTTTTTTAAATATAGTTTTTCTTTAATTAAAGTTGAAAATAGGGGTGTATTGGAGTCTATTACAAATATTTTCAAGAGGGAACTGAGAACCTTGGCTTAAAGGACCATTTTTCCGGTCAGTGCTGCGGCCTCTCTAGCCTTTCTATATGCGGCGTCTCTAGCCTTGGCGTTATTGGCTTAGTAATGGATGTCTCTCCTCCTCTGTTATACAATAAGGCACATAAAGCTTAGTAAAAAGTGAATTTGGTTAGAAGTTTGAAGAAACATCCCAGCATCACATTGTTCAATTAAATTAAGAGTTACCTTAGCAATTAAACGTGTCTTGCGATGCCCAGAAACATTCCCCGTGGGTGAAAGTAAATCGATAAAATGTTGCAAACTTCGTTAAGCATGCAGATCGCTAACTTCCCAAAAAAGAAAACGTGAACACCCTTAGTTGAATGTCTCTTTTTATGATAAAGTTCTGTCATCATTATTTGGAAGTTTTTTTTTATGCCTGTTAATTCATGTTGGACAGTAAATCATCAATGTACTAGTAGATCTTCATGCTTGCTTTGTGTGCACGTTATTCATATGATCATGGATCTATTGTGAACATATATACATGTATGCACATGGCTGCGACTGTTCTGTGTGTAGCACTGCAAGACAACAGGCAAGTTCTCTGAAAATAGAGTTAGAATGAGAAATATATATTGGAGCTGCAGAGGTCATCTCTGCATGCTGTGTCATGTGGATTAATGCAGACAACTAAAGCAGACACAGAACAGACCATGGCAGGAACCCACAATCCCCATTCTACATCTTCTTGACAACCCAGAGGGTGTCAGCTGCTCACCATGATATCAACACGCCATATGTTTACTGTTGTGAGTGACATGAAAACCAAGACTTACAATGGTATACTGACCTTGGCAGTCAAAGGTTGGCGTTTTTGAAGACATGTAAATCATGTTTGAACGCTACAACTTAAAACTATGTAGAATATGTTCAGATGATACTACACATCATCAACTATTACAACTGTCTAACAAAGTGAACAAACAGAAATTTAATTAAGTCACATGTATCAGTGACATTGTTTTCGTGAAGCAAGTAGTTTCATGTGTTGAGGGTTAAAGGACCTTCATATCAAACAAGTTCTATCAGCATATCCCACATGGTCTTTTGTCTCTAATTCAAGGACGTTGTCCTTTTACCTAGTTGATTCTCTTAGTCTTTGACCACTGGACAGTGCGAGAGGTGTGTGCCCACTGATGGGGTTAGTTCAGATATATGAAACCACAGTGTCTGAATTCTACAACAACAGACTTGGTTAAGAGATGTGATGGGCATTTGAAAGAGTATCTGGGTTTCACATGAAGGGACAGTTTTTTGGCTCAACGATAGTGCTCAGATGCTCAACAGATAGGACACCTCTCAAATGACTGCATTGCTAAACTTATGCTTACTGACATAGTGGGTGTTGATAGTGTGTCTTAGAAGTTGGGGGACTTTTTTATAGGAGACCTGCGTCAATTTTACACTATGGAAAGTGGTACATATGTGACGCGGGGCTCTCAATCCGATATATGAAGCCATGCAAAGCCACCCTGCTTGGCTATGAGTGGCCTCATAAATCATGAGTAAAACAACGCAGCACTTCATGTGCACTGTAGTGGGTTTCCCCATGCAACACCCATGGAATTTGACACTGTCCCAGATTTACAAAGTCACGTCAACCCGAGAAGCACCAAATCCTTACACCTGCAGAGGTGAGGTGTATCGAGGTGAAATATTTTAATTTTTTCCTCTTTCTTTGTGTGCTGTGTTCTGCAGCACACACAGAAAGAGGATAACGCCTCTTAGGATTGTTTTTGCGCAGGAAGGTGCCCCTTTCTGCACAAACACAATCCTGCATGCAACACAGGCACACCTGCACCATGGGGCAAGGGTGCTTACGTTGGCGCTTAGCTGCCGAAATGGTGCGAGCGCAGGGAGAAAGGACAGGAATGCACTGTTTTGGATAAATACAGTGCATTCCTGCCCTTTCACTTTGGCGTAGGGCTTCGCTGCCAGATGACTTCCTGCGCTGCCCTATGCCAAAATCCCATAAATGACGCCCTGGGTTTCTGGTTGGCAGAGGTATGCACCCTGTCCAAGCAGGAAACACAATCCTAGTCAGGGTAAGGCACAACACACCCTACATTATCTTGTGCACACCCTCTGGTAGCTTGGCACATAGCAGTCAGGCCTAACTAAAGAGACAAAGTGTAAAGTAGTTGTGCAACACTTCAAACAGTAACACAGTGAAAACACCACAAAAAGACTCCACACCAGGTTAGAAAAATATAATTTAAATATGAAAGAAGACCAACATGAAAGCAATGCGGAAGTTGAGACATGAATTTTTAAAGGCTAAATGTAAAAATAGTGCTTAGAAGCAATAAGCGTCTTTTTGGGACATCTTGTTGCGCTGGACTGGGACAAAGTCAAAAGTTCAGGCTGACCGTGATGGAGTGCAAGCGGGATACAGGAACCCTGTAAGGCCCGCTGAACAAAAGTCACTTGATCCTTATCACAACAGTGAAAATACAGAGTGCAGCCAAGCAAAGCATCAGTGTAGATCCTGCAGTAGAGTTGATGTGGCAATTTTCTCCACACAAATGGCAATACACCGGTTCTGAAGCTGATGCCCTGGTACCAAGATGCGATGGTTCCAAATGCCGTTGTGCTGAGCTTCTCCATACAGTGGAGGTTATGCGTCGATCATCTCCCTGCAGTGGTGGCTTAGAAATGGATCCGAGTGCGATGCACCAGTTCTGTTCCTGCAACAGCGACAATGCATGGATTCTGCTCTTGCAGCAGAGGATGCATCGGTTCTACTGGAGCAAAGCACCTGGGTCCACTTCCAATGGGCCAGGCACAGGAGCAGGGTGGAATACTTATATCCATGAGTCTTCAAATCAGAATAGTCAGCCCCTGGAGTCACTCTGGGTTTAAGTGATGTGGGTCCAGTCTTTACAGCGTCAGAGAGAGCAGCAGGACAGCAAGCCAGCAGTCTTCCAGAGCAGCAGTTTAGCATAGTGACAGTCCTTTAGCACAGCAGTTCTTCTTGCTGGCAGAGTGGTTTCAGGTCCAGAAGTGTACTGAGTAGGTAGTACAAGGGATCCAGTACTTATACCCAGTTGTGTCTTTGAAGTGGGGGAGACTTCAAAGAAGGGCTTTGAAGTGCACATATGTCCTCCCTTCCTGCCCTAGCTCCAGACTTACTACAGGGGGAATGTAGCCCTTTGTTTGTGGGCAAGACACAACCTATGCAGGTGTAAGTGTGATGCTGGTGTGATGCTGTGCCCAGATCCTCCCTCTCATCCTCCCAGGGAGATCTATCAAGTCACACCTAATTTCATTCATGTCTTGTTATCTAGAGGGAATACACAAAGTCCAGCTGTCACCCACCCCAGACTGATCAGAGACGGATTACAGCACAAAAGTACTCGGAGCAGGAGAATACCAACTTTCTAAAAGTTTAAAGTTTTAATGATAAATTCGACTTTACCATTAAAGAGGATGTATCATTACAAATCCATAGGTATATAACATGACAGATCTACTCCTTCTCAGTCAGGCATTCCAGTTTATTCAGTGTAATAAGGAATCCTCAATGTTATCCTATGAGAGGGATAGGCCTTGCAGTAGTGAAAAATTAATTTGGGAGTGTTTCACTACCAGGACATGTAAAACTTAAAAGTACATGTCATACCTTTTTATTGCATAGCACCTACCGTATAGGGGGGACTTCTATGTAATAAAAGGGGAGTTTAAGGATTGGCAAGGGGTTTCTAATTCCAAGTTGACATGACAGTGTAAACTGCACACACAGGTTCCAGTGAACCAGGCCCAGGAACAGGCGGTGAGACGTTAATATCCCTGAACAGGAGGCATGCCAACAAACCCTTGGAGATCACTCTTAGTTCAAGCATAGTCCCGTTCTTCCTCAGCAGGGGCAGAGGGTAGCAGGCAGCAGGGTAGCAGAGCAGAAAATCAGTTCTTCCAGAGCAGCAGTCCAGCAGAATGGCAGTCCCTGTAGCAGCATAGCATTCTTTCTTCCTGGCAGAGTTTCTTTAGAGGTCCAGAAGTGTCTGATCTGGTGGGGTCAGAGACCCAGTACTTATACCCAGAAGTGGGTATGACTTCAAAGAAGGGTCTTTGAAGTGCACAGAGGTCCTTTCTTCCTAGCCCTTGCTCCAGACTCACTACAAGGGGGTAATGAGCCCTTTTATCCGGAGTCGTCTTCTTTCCCCCCCCCCCAAGCGCCTTGAGACCCTCACGGGCAAGTAGCGCGCTATATAAACTCCCTGATTGAGGACAGGACACTGCCTATTCAGGTGTCAGTGCCAGCTCCTCCCTCCCATCCGGCCCAGGAAGAGCCCGCTGGAGGCAGATGCATACCCAGGCACTCCTAACCGTCCTTTGTGTGTGGCTACCTAGAGGGAATGCACAAAGTCAAGCTGTCACCCACCCCAGATGTGTATTGGAGACAGGCTGCAGGCACACAGCGCTTTTAGAGAAACGCCAACTTTATAAAAGTGTCATTTCTCAGATAGTAATGGTAAATTAAGCTTTACCAGCAAAGAGGATTTATTATTACCATTCTCGTTATATAAAACATGACAGAGCTAGTCCTTCTCAATCAGGAATGAGAGATTGAAAGTGTAATAAGGAATTCCTAATGTTATCATAAGAGAGGAATAGACCTTGCATACTGAAAAACAAATTTAGGACTTTTCACTACCAGGACATGCAAAACTTAAAAGCACATATCCTACCTTTTACTTACACAGCACCCTGCCGTATGAGCTGTCTGGGACCTACATTAGGGTTGGCTTATGTCTAATAAAAGGGGAGTTTAAGGCTGAGCAAGGGGTTTTAAATGCCAATTTGAAATGGCAGTAAAGCTGCACACACAGGCTCGGCAATGGCAGGCCTCAGTCAAGTTTAAAGGCTATTTGAGTGGATAGCACAAGCAGTGCCTCAATCCCACTAATAGCATTTCTTTCTTTCTTTTAAAACTTTATTTTGGTCATAGACCATAAAAGTGCAATACAATATATTTCATACAAAGCAATTTAGGAAGCCAGTTAAAGTGCATTAAAAACCTGTGGCTTGACCTCTAGGCCACGGGAGTCACAGAAAGTTTTAAAGAGATTTAAGAGCAATTGGAGTCCACTTGGTGTAATTTCCAGGCCCTGTGCACATGTAGTGCAGTTTACTAGGGACTTATAAGTAGATTAAATGTGCCAATTGTGGCTAAATCAATCAAACTATGCTTAGGGGAGAGAGCAAATGCACTTAAGCACTGGTTAGCAGTGGTAAAGTGTTCAGAGTCCTAAAGCCAACAAAAAGGAGTCAGCAAAATATGAGATAATCAGGCAAAAGTTTTGGAGGAAGACCGTCCAAAGGATGTCAGGTCTAACAGTGTGTTTATTGAATTCTGCTTCTGCAAAGCAGCACATATTTTGGCTAAATTGACATCACAAAGCCATGGACGTCCCAATTGCATTTGGCCCAATAATCCTCCAGTTTCAATAGTTGGAAGATATGTTGTCTGAGACTATCAGCAGCCAGGGAGAGTCTCAAATGAGTTGTAATTTTAAGACAGTTTGTTCAATGACTGGATTTGCTGGTAAAAATGATATGTTGTCTTAAGGGGCTTGGGCCCGTTTTTACAAAGTTATTTATCATTTCTTAACTGACTAAATCGCTATTTCGGGCCATTAAGAAATGCTAAATAGCCTTTCCTTGTGTACAAAAGGTAGAAACGTGCTCGCAAATTGAGATATTTACCCTGTAGAAATCGCATTTCCCGATTACCAAAATAGGAAAGCGCAAATAGGGATTTCCTATTTACAATTTCCTAACTGCATGTACAAAGCATTTCCTAAATGCAAAATGGACATTTAGGAATTGCTATTACCATCAAATCCAATCTGATGGTAACCAAGTGCAAATTAAAAAAAGGCACCCAAAATGCAGTTTTGCAGTGCCATAGAGCGCGCACTCGCCCAAGGCCATTGAAGCACTTTACATGCTCACGTTTTTCTTTTTAGTTAAATTTAAGTGGGCCTTACCCCCATAGGTACGATTGGTTTTGAATTTCCAAATTTGTGATTTCCTATTAGGAAAGCACATATTTGGAATTGCAAAGCCATTTGTACCCATGGACATTAGACGAATGGATTTGCATTTCCGAAATTGCGATTTCCTAATAGAGAGTGTGACCCCATAGGAATCTTTATTAGGAAATCAAATTTTCATACATTCCAATATGCATTGCCTAAACAGCGATTTCTTAGGATTCACTATTTAGGAAATGCATAATGAACGTTTTGTACATATGGGTCTTGGTGCACTAGTACCACCTTTGCTTCCTCGCTATTATATGCGGAAGACTTGTGCAAGGCTGCTTTACCTCCTCCACCTGCTCTGACTTGTGACTGTTGTTGCACATGCCAATGTACGCTTTAGGTATGATGTCAGTAGTATGTATGTACGTATGGATGGATGGATGTGGTATTTTGTACATCATGGACATTGCCAAAAAGCAGAGCAGCCCTTACAGGGTCAAAGGCAAACTATCAATAGGTGATAGGAAAGGGAGTTAGATTGTGGATGTATTGTGATGTTGTCTTCTTTAACTTCTTTATTGTGGTGTTTGAAACGTTCCTGTCCTATCTGTAGTGCTGTGGAAGTGAACATTTCATCCACACAAATACCAAAAAGGACTTTCTCTTCAAAAAACATTTGGGCCACGATGTGAAGCATGGGTCTTCTGGGTGACTCTTGTAGTCTCTTGTCGGTTCAAAGAAAGGGCCTCTTATCCTCAGAGGCAGTGCCCGATGCCAGAATGGAACAGGTAGTCTATCAGCGCTTCAAAAAATAATTCAGCAAGAAGGGATAACACTAGAAGCCAGAAAAACCCTTTTGACTGACCAGCCCAACCAGAGGGGCATAGAAGAACGTAGAGCACACGAACTGGAGAGAGCAAAGGGTCCACAAGGTCCAAAGAGCGAGCAATAGTACATAAACAATTGTGACACAGCTGTACCTAAAACTGGAGGCCTTATATAGCAGATAACAGGACATGACATCTTGGATTGGGAAGAAGTAACAAACATGTAACATGACTTTTCCCCCTAAATAATCCTTAATATGTCTCTTTTTTTTATTTATATTCAAAATATCAGGTAAGGTCATAAGAATTTCTGCTCCCCCACCATTTACTCCTGTTTCCCCAGGTGTCTGACATCAACATGGCCACCAGCGAGGACGCTGCGTCCTCACAGCAGGAAGAGTCAGCACCGCCCAAACATATCAGGAGAAGAGGCATGCAGCACCTAGAATGAAGTTAGCTGCCTCGGCAGAAACTCCTTACACTCTGCCTTTCCTAAGGAGCTCCAGGTTTATGGGGAGATTTTTTAAGTAGAATTGTTTAATTAAGCAGGAAGCATGAACCTGATCTGCTGGTTTCCAAGAACAGTCAAAAGGAATATAACCTTTGCAACGAATAAGGTACAGAAGTTTTCCTCTATAGCACTGGGATTTACGCATTTCTTGGACTTAGTTATTAAGGGTGTCCATCAACAAGTGTGGGCTGTGGTCTTACTTTTGCAGAACGGTCCTTACGACTGAGATAGGGTTTCAAATAAGAAACATGAAAGGAGGGGTGCACTCTCCGAGAAGAAGGACGTTTTAATCTTACTGTTACAAGATTTATAATTTTCAAATATTTAGACCAATAGATTGAACGAAGTGGATTGATGGAAGATAGCTACACTCTGTCTCCTACCTTGTAGGTAGGAGCAAATCACCTGTGCCGGATGGCCCGATATTTTTGCTTGGACTTAGAATTTAATACATTTTGAAGTACTTTCTTTCAAACCTTTTTTAATTTCTCCAACAACCTTTGAACTGCAGGCACAGAATCTTCAGTTTCTCCTGGATTGGGAAGATTAGAGGGTGGGCTACTGTTTAAGCAAAAAAGGTGGAAAAAGTCATTCAAAGAATGAATAGAGATATTATAGACAAACTAAGCTTAGGTAAAAGTCTAAATCTCTAGTTGTCTTGAGAGGCTGAAGCAGAACACCTTAAATATTCTTCCAGAGTTGTATTCAACCACTCCATTTGTCCATTAGACAGAGGGTGGAACCCAGAAGAGAATGATCTTTGGATGCAAGCTTGAGATATAGAGATTTCCAAAATGTAGAGATATATTGAGGACCACAGTCAGAAATTATTTTCAAGGGTAATCATGAAGGTGAAATATATCAGAATAAAAAACTTCAGTCATTTTTATTGCAGTAGGTAATTTAGGGAGAGCTGAAAAATGAGCCATTTTAGTGAATTCATCTATAGCAACCATGATTGTAGTGCAATTCTCAGAAGGAGTTAGATCTACAATGAAGTCAGTTGATATAATTTCCCAAGGGTTGGAAGGAATTTCAGGAGATATAAGTAATCCTGCTTTTTTGTTTTTTTATTTTTGATTGGACCCAGATTTCAAAGGAGTTGATGAATTTCACAACATCTTTGTGACAACAAGGCCACCAGACCTTTCTCCTGATAAGATCTTCAGCAACCCATCGACCTTTGTGTCTTATGACTAAGGCATCATGGTACAGCTGCAATATTTTCATTTGTGAATGCTTTGTTGGAATAATGAGTCTTTTCTATGCAAAAATCAGGCCATTGGTGTTTTCTTTATTTGAAAATGAGGATATAATTGTTTAGTTTGTATACAATAATTCTAGAAATACGGTGGTTATAGCAGAAATGAAGACTTGAGGAAAAAATATTTTTTCCACAGTTTCAAAACTCTCAGATCAGGATTACGCCTGGTCAAGGTGATTCACAGGCCAAGGAACGTAGGTCAGAAGGAAATCAAATTGCTGGAAGACGAAGGCCCAATGGGCTTGTCTGTTATTTTGCCACGCAGCCTGTTGAAGAACTTGAAGGTTCCTATGATCAGTTCAGACAGTTATTCAGTGTTGGGCCAGTACAAGAAATGTCTCCACTTAATCAATGCTGATTTATTAGCTACGATTTATTTGTCCAGAACAGAATCATTTTGTTCTGCTGGAGAAAGCGATGGGGTTTTCTTATTAGACTTCACAGTCTTGGTGCCGTCTTCCTCCCAAACCTTTTGCCTTCTCCTCTCATGAAATTCTTTTTTGTTGGCCTTAGGATTCTGCTCACTTTACTACTGTTAACCAGTGCTAATGTGCTTGTTCTCACTCCTTTAAACTTGGTAAAATTGGCTTACACCCAATTGGCACAATACATCTCCTTGTAAGCCTGTGAGGGGTCACAAGAAAACCCCGATAGAAGCCCCCCTGACTTACCTCAGTTTTCGCCATCTTTTCTAGATTCGTTACAGCTCTGACAGGACCTGGCAGAGGAAAAGACCCTCGGTCAAATCACTAAAGAAGCACTATCCTTCTTTCACACAGGACGAGTGGGAGGACAGCCAGAGAGGGAACCAGTCAATGTCACAGGAGGGAGGAGAAAAGGAAACCCTTGCAGATAGGAAGGTCGTCTGAGAAAGTGGGAGGAGAGAAGCAAACCAGGAAGATGCCGAAGAGGAGGGGTGTGGTAGAGAACCACAGTGGATATTTTGAAAAACGAAGGGGTCCCCTGAGACTGGGTAGCTTGCCAAGAGCAGGGAGAGAGCAATGAAGCTTAGAAATGTATCTTGAGCAAGAAATATTACATTTAAATTGCGGGCATGTAAGAATATACTGGTAACTTAATCCAAAAATACATTAATAATCAATATAATGCAAACATTGTGGAGATGTGATTTATTTTATATTTGAAAAAGCAAAATATTTATTTGATTTACAATTAAGAGAAGTACTAAAATATCATGAGAAGACTTTCCACTCAGCTGCTTCACAGACTTCTTATATAGTGAATATGACAGATATTCATTTTTAAGACATACGACAGAAAATCATGATATAAATACAATGTAATGTTTCTATCAGTTACACATATTCTCTGTTAGGCAAAGTGTTCACTGTAGACATTGATATTAGTTAATTGATTTTGATCAATGGGTGATAACCATACACCATATTGAGGAAGGCTTAAAGATCTAACTACTACGTGCGTTTCAGTGAAATAGCTTCATCAGGAACCCGTCACATTGGTATCAGTAAAAGGACAGCAAATGAGGGAATAGTCTTAATTTTAATATGTCCGCAAAAGATTCATTGATATGTCTTAAAAGATGATGAGCTTTCTTTGAAAACAGTCAGTGTAATTAAAACCAAGTTAACCACCATAAGGTACGTGTGGAAGTGGAAGATTATTTGTGACTATAGAAGGTAGAAGAAGACAAGTAAAAGCATTAGTGCCTAGTGCATATGTGGTGGATATTATCCACTGAAAATGATTAATATAGGTCCGTCAAGTGGGCCTTAATGCCAAGAAATTGATGAGCCCTTAGCATGCAAGTGGAGGATATAGAACACCAACACTGCTTTCATACAGGGTGGCCCGGTGCCACGGACGAGCCACCCACGGATCAAGCCTGAACATGGGTGGTGCATTGCCCACCGCAAGGAAAATGACCATACCTGTTGAGAGGCACACTGTAAAATATAGTAAATGAGAGGACAGCTGTGTTAATTGGTACATGCAGCAAAATGTACAGGATATTGAGGGGACTACCCCTTACTGAGCTTCTTACCAGGGTATAATGATTGACTTGCTCATTTGTATAGCAGTGGAGGTAAAAAAGAAATACACAGGAGGACCCAGAGAATACAGATGAAACCTATGAGTCCAGAGTAGAAGACGCCAAACCCGACAGGAGTGCAGACGAATGGAGCTAGGAGTGGGGGTCGCCCACGGAGGACATGAACGAGACGCCGCAACTCAGGAGAGTTACGGCAGAGGCGGTAAGTGACACATGAGGGGGAAGGGTGGAATTGGAGAGGCAAGGGAGGTCGGTTATAGACTTGTTTTTTTTCCTTTGCTTGTTTTATTCTATTTTATTTGTTTTACTTAGTGGAGACAAAAAGTAAGGAACTACCACCCGATAAACCTTTACTGAGCTCGGGTTTCTTTAAAAAAAATAGTAGAACTCGGGCTCATCTTTTTAAAACCGGTATGTGTTCTTCGCTCACAGGGGTGGTGATGTTTATGTGGGAAAGGAGCCACATGAATAAGTACCCTGCCACCTGAATAAGCACTTGGAGCATGGAGATAACTATTCCAAGCACCCCGAGGGAAGGAGAGAAGCAGTTGCCCCCTGGTTTTGTTCTGAGGAAACAAGAACCACATCAAGGAATAGAGGGCACACTATAGGAAACATGTAACCAGGAAGAGCTCTACCTTTTCATTTCTTCTTCTTCTTTTTTGGGCCATTTATAATTTATTTTTCCCCTCCTTTCGTTCTCACCCGGATGTGGTGAAGGTACCTGTCCTTGCTCTTCATGGGAAAGGCATACATACTTACTGTCTCCTTCTTCTTCTTTTGCCTTGGAGCCTCCCAGGGGCCCCCTCAGGATAAAGCAGAAGATCTGGAAGAGATAAAGAAGAAGGAGGACCTGAAAGAAGATTTGTTTTGATTAAATAATCCCCTCTGCTTGACCTGTGAATAAACTCATGCAAACATTAAACATGTACAGCATCCTCGCGTCTTTTTCTGCCCGTCCCTCCCACAAAGTCTCTGGTGAATTGGTACTACATGTACCCAGGACCAGTAAATTAAATTCTATTAGGGGTCCTTCCAGCCTTTTTGAGCCACTCAAGTAGCACTTTAATACTTGTCTCAGGTCTGACATTCCAGCCTGCGTGTATTTTTAAACTGTCAGTTCGACTTGGCAAAAAAAAAAATTCCAAGCCTAAATCTTTCTTTTTAATGAATATGGCATGCCTATGGTAGACCATAAATGGTACGTAGGTCAGGGTGCATTGTATTTAAAAAGTTGGGCTTTTAGTGAAACACTCTTAAACTCATATTTCACTACTAAAAGGCCTTCTTCTCCCATAAGATAACATTGGGTTCCCTTATTACATTGATTAGGTGCTAACTTTTTTAGTTCAAAATTTTTTTATTAAAGAGAAAGAAAAAGAGGTGGCAAAAAACGATACAAAGATTCAATCAAAAACATCACAATATAGGAGTATCTAGCATAAAATCATAGATAAGAATATAAAACAAGAATACAGCAGAATAAAATTAGGAGAGATACAGCATACAGTTGTAAGAAAATAGAGAAGCGGCAATAAAAATCATGGAGGTTTAAGAACTTCTTGCTGAGATGGGAGTGGTAAAACATGTTTCAAAGCACATTTGTCAAAAAAGGCAGTAACGGGTGACCATAACTGAAGTCTTTTCGTAGCCATATGGAAAGGAAAAAGCAAAAATGTATCCAATCTGTGATGGTGGCAAATATCGTACCACCAAGCTTTGTAAGAAATTTTTGCAGACTCTTTCCAATTTCTCGTAATCTGCTGAAAAGCAACCGCTATTAACAAATCCACAATTTTAACATTAATTTCACAATTGTACCATACTGGTGAGATGCTGCCCAAGAAAATGTCCTGTACAAGAAACGGAGAATTAGAGTAAAAAATTAAGTTAATTTGAGACCAAACCTGGATCCAGAACTTACGCACTGGAGGGCAGGAAAAAAGCATATGAAAAAGAGTGGCATCAGGAGATGTACAAGACCAACAAGTAGTTTGTACTGTGGGAAACCTTTTGTTTAACCCCTTCAGCGCGGCGCGGATTTCCGCGCCACGCTGAAGGTTCCGTGCGCGGGCGGGGCCATGACGGAACGGTTCCGTCATAAGCACAGCCCAACCGACGTGCATGACGGAACCGTTCCGTCATGCGTGTCGAACGGGTTAAAGAATGTGGAGAGAGCAAAATCCTATTATATATGTAAAACAATGTTTGTGTCAAACTTGCCGTTCGTGAAGTTTTACGTATTTTAATCCAGATCTTGTTCCAGGTTGATAGGGGCCAAACTACATTAAGGTCTATTTCCCAATCAGATTCAATCTTGGATTTTTGTCTTGATGTGCCTGTGGATTGGATGAAAGTGTATAAAGTGGAGGCTCTAGGCTTGGTACGTAGGATAGTAGCTAATCCAGTGGATGGGGCGTTAGTCGAGGAATCAGCAGAATTATTGGCGAGTTGAGCATAAATTTCAAGTATTGTGGTACGGAGTGCATGATATTTAGGCAAAAAGGAGTCAGGCAAATTGTGAGACTGCTTAAGCGAAGAAAATGAGATGAAGCCAGCTTCTGAAAACAATTGATGAACCCATAATAAACCATGTTGTCTCCACGTTTTCCAATAAAAGGGCTTATTATGTATTAGCAAGATTTAATATGCCAGATAGTGGAGGCTAAAAAAGAATCAAGAGTGTCATGAGTTAAAGGGTATAGAGGGCAAAGAAGTTTGGAAGTGAATTTAAATAGGGGAGTGGATAGTGTTTGGGGTTTACGAGAAAAAGAAAGATATTCGTTGAACGAAAATGGAGATAAGAGCGAACGTTCAACTGATGTCCACAAAGGACAATCAACTGTGGAATCAAGTAGCCAGTGTGAAGCCTGTCGTAATAAGAATGCTTTGTGATAAGAAGGAAAGTTAGGAAAATGAACTCCTCCTTCAGTTTTAGGGCGTGTTAATTTGTAAACCGATAAGCAGGGTTTTTTATTGTTCCACAGAAAAGCGGACAGTACTGAATTGATAGATTTAAATAGCTTAGTTGGCATTGGGACCGGGATATTGGAAATAGTGTAGAGAACTATGGGGGAAAACAACATCTTTATAGTATCTCAGCGACCCCACCAAGAAAGATATAGAGGATGCCATTTAGTAGTAAGCTCTGAGATTTTTTTAAAACAGTTAGTCATGTATAGGGTTACAGTGTCTTTTATTGTTGACTTAAAATATAGGCCTAGATATTTGATATGGGACGACTTCCAAGCGAAATTAGTTGAAATAAAATCAACCTTAAAAGTGAATTTAGTCAGAGGTAAAATTTCACATTTATCACTATTTAACTTGTATCCTGAGATCAGCAAAAAGGCACGTACTTCCTGCAAAAATGCGGAAATGGATTCAGTAGGATTGGAAATAAAAAGCAAAATATCATCAGCGTAAGCCGCGAGTTTAATGTTAATGTCTGGTGTCTGAAAACCATGTATGTGTACATTCTGACGTATTTTTGAGAGAAAGGGCTCAAGAGCTAGGTTAAAAAGAAAAGGGGATAAGGGACAACCCTGCCGCACTCCTCTACCAAGACTAAAGAAAGGAGATATGAGACCATTTGCACATACAGTAGCACGCGGATTGGAATATAAAAGGGAGATTAAGGAGATGAATTTAGGACCAAAACCAAACCACTTGAGTGTGAAAAAGAGATATTGCCACTCAACTCTGTCAAAGGCTTTTTCAGCATCTAGTGCTATAGCTGCAAGAGAGTGCTTTAATTGCGGGGCTTTAGATAAAATCTTAAAAAATAACCTTGTATTATCACTAATGATTCGACCTTTCACGAAACCAGACTGCTCCTTGCCCAAAATAGATGGCAGAATGGGATCCAAGCGCAAGGCGAAAGCTTTAGAAAAAGTCTTATAGTCCATGTTGACAAGTGAAATAGGTCTATCATTTTTACAATAATTCAAATATTTACCTTCCTTAGGAATTAGGCATATGTGAGCGTCTGAGAAGGAGCCTTCCGATTTTCCCCTAAGGGCGAAAGAGTTAATCAAAGTGTACAATTTAGGCAGTAATAATTTAGAGAAATGAAGATAAAATTTGACAGTGAAACCGTCAGGTCCAGGTGCCTTGTCCTTTTTTAGATGCTGGAGTGCAAGCAAAAGTTCTTGTTGTGTCATGTCTGTTTCAAATGAAGACAATGCGAGGGAGTGTTGATGAGATGTATGTAACGGGGCAAAAAAATTTGAGAGCATGTGACTGGAAGGATCTGTTTCGGAGGCGTATAATGACTGGTAAAAGAGGGCAAATTCATCCAGAATTTCTACATCTTTGAACTTTAAAGTGGAATTATTATCATAAATAGAGTTAATATTCAATTTGTTGTGTTTGGTTTTCAGGTAGCTAGCCAATATTTTCCCCTCTTTATTTTTCCCACCATAATATTTTGCACTGAATTTCAATAAATATAGTGAAGCATTTTCAGTTGATTCCTTATTAAAGAGTAGTTTAGCTTTTATAAGGGTATCAAGAACAACTTTCGAATTGGATGTATAAAAAGAATGCTCCAGTCTCTTGATGTGTTGTAGTAAAGAACACGAGCGTTTGCGCGCAATATTGCGCTTACGGGCCACAAACCGTAAAATAAAATCTCTTGCTGAAGCCTTAAAGGCATCCCATATTACGGAGAAAGGTAAAGAGTCAGTATCATTCATGGAAAAATATTCCTCAACAAAGGCAACGAAAGTAGAAGAAAATGTCGGATCCAATAAGAGGGAGTTATTAAATCTCCATCTTTTAGGGGTATTAGCTTTAGGGAAAACGTCTAAATCAATTAAAATAGGTGCATGATCCGATAATAATATAGGTCTTATCTCTGCCTTTGTGAGTGATTGTGATAAGTTATGAGACATAAAAATGTAATCAATACAAGATTGAGAGTGATGCACAGGGGAATAAAAAGTATATTCTCTCGTGGTAGGATTGCATAGTCTCCAGGCATCTAACAATTTATACTGAGTAATAGCATGAACAAAGGATTTATGTGGCTTGTTGGGAACAAATGAGACTTTGGAATTCCTGTCCACAAAAGGGTCAAAAGTCTGATTACAGTCACCTGCCAGTATGAAATTAACCTCCATAGAGAGAGTAAGCTGTTGGGCCATTGAGAGCCAAAAAGAAGAGTCACCACCAGTAGAACCATAAACATTAAAGAAAGAGACTGGAACATCCTTGAACATTAATTTGACATTGAGCCAATGACCATTTACATCAGACTCCTGTGAAAGAACCGTGAAATTAAGCGACGTGCGACATAATATCATGACTCCATTACGCTTGCCATCACCTGTGGAATAAAATACTTCCCCCACCCAACCTTTTTTTAGTTTTAACGACTCATTCTCCGTGAGATGAGTCTCTTGCAGGAAAATTATATCTGCATTTCGTTTCGCTAAATGAGATAAAACTCTTTGCCTTTTTATGGGGGAATTCAATCCTCTAACATTCCATGATATTAATTTTAGCGGCATAACAGAATATGAGTATTGACAAATAAAAATACAAAAAAGAGCTTTGAATTAAAGTAAAGAAGTCATGAAAGAGATTAAGAAAGAATGAAACAAACAAAGGTCTATTCATGAGGAGTCATGTACGGGAGCATAATACAGAGAAGAAATAGCAAGAGAAGATATCAAAAGTCCGAAGTAGGAAAAGGAAAGCTGAAAGAAGTGGAGCTGATTCTGTGATTCAGTAAGGAAAGACAAAAGCAAACAAAAAGTAAGAGAAGTAAGTAATACCGAAAACTGTGAACAAACCACCTCAAGATGAGAATTGAATGAAGTACAAAAGGAGGTAAAACGTAGAATACGAAGAGAAAAAAGGAAAACAATACAGAAAATAAGAGGGAAAGGGGAATATGAAGAAAATGGAGAAGATGAAGCTAAAATGTGAGAACAATAGAAACAGTGGGATGATGACATACCTACACGGGGAAAAACCAAGTGGAAACGAGGGAAGGGGTGAGACCACATGGAATGGACGACACATCCGGGGGTCAGCTAAACGGAAAACCAGAAGGACATCATGAGACATGAGTAAAATATCTGCAGAGGCGAAACAAAAAAGAAAGCGAAAAACATTAGAGTAAGTATAACAAAACATATTAATAACATCATTGAGGAAAAGTAGAACAAGAGATATGAACAATAATTAAGATCTAAAAACGGTCAACAATAGTAGAACCTAAAAACCTGAGAACAGTTCATTTTAAAATACGAAAAAGCACGTTATGGGTAACAGCAACTTAAATAGCAGGCACAACAAAGAGTCACATCAGGCATTGAAAGAGGAAGCATGCCCTGAGGAGTCCATAGCCATCGGTTTACAAGAATTATTGTAACTTTGTAGCCGTAGAGGGTCATCATAAGCAATTGTTTTGTTATTATGTGTAACTTTAAATAAGCAAGGGTGAAAAAGACCGTATCTGGCTCCTATTAAACGCAGGTCTGCCCGCATGTTTAAAAATGCTTTACGACGATTTGCAGTAGCTTTAGCATAGTCCTGTGCGAAAAATAAAGACGAGCCAGACCATGTGATCTTCGGTGAAGCTCTTGCTGCAGAGAGGACTTTTAACAAATCTGTGTACTCCAAGAAATATAAGATAACACCTCTAGGCCTTGATGAGGGCGCTGTCTGTGATGGAAGACGACCTAGGCGATGCGCCCGTTGAATGTTGAGCATTGTGTCGTCTGGCATGTTGAGCAACTTTGGAAGGAATGATTTGAAGAAGGAAATAGAATCTACACCCTCAAGACCTTCTCCCAGGCCATAAATGCGCAGGTTATTCCGTCTATTACGGTTTTCCAAGTCCTCGACTTGTTTCTGAAGTACAGTGACTTGAGAGTGAAGATGAGAAACGATGGTGCATGTTTCTTTGAAGGAGGAGATGTTTTGTTCAACAGAAGAAACTCTTGTCTCAAGCTGAGACCAATTATCTGTCAGAGTTTGTAATTTTGTGTTAGTTTCCTCCATGAAAGGGCGAAGAGCTCTTATTTCCTCCAAAATTAGCTCCTTCGACACTGGCAAAGCCGATTTAGGTGGTGACGGAGGGTCTTTTTTTAAGCGCTTGGTGTTGGACTTCCCTGGGGCAGTAGATGGGCGCTCCATTGCAATGTCCAAGTTTTGAGGAGCGGAGGCTGATGAGTCTATTAGTTTAGAGAATTCAGAGAAGACTTTCGAATTCTTGACAAAGATGTGTTTTGGCTTGGAACATAAGGAGTGGGTTAACTTTGTTCTGCCCATAAAGCAAACTCCACGCACTCCGTACTGATTCAGGCCAGTTGGGAAACAAACGCAGCGAAATGAAGTTACCACAAGGGAAGGTGAAATCACCAAGAAGCGATGGGAGGCGCCAAAAAATGGAGAGCACCAATCAGGAAATGACAAAAGTGTTCTTCCCACTGAGGATGAGAAAATCCAGTCACATTCTAAACAGGCTGCGTGTCCACCAAGAAGCCAGGAGGCAGGGGCAGTGAAAATATCCAAGGAAAAAAAAAAACTCTCAGAAAGGTATAGCAGAGAGCATAGCACCAACTATAGGATTAGAAAGGCACTGCAGTAACGGCTCCTCAAAGCTGCTAGTATAAAAAATAATAGTAGTAATAACTCATGCAAAGAGTGAGAGCATAAAATGGCTGCCAGATAAAAAACATAGGATTTGCTGAAGAAGGCAGTCAAATAAGGAAAGTGCAGCATCGCAGGAATGAGTAGCCAGACAGAAATGCAGCCAGACAACAATTAAAAGCGTTCCCAGGGGAGCATATGGGCGTGGAAGAGACCCAAAAAAACCCCAAAACAACGGCATAATATCCTGTCAGGGAGCGCGCGTTCGCGCGTTATAACAAAATGGCGGCCGCGCTGAGAAAATAGCCGCGGTAATCACTCACATCCTGAATCTTCTTGAAGGAGCGATATACGGAGATCCGCATACATTCTCCGACGCGCTGCAGACCTTTGGATAGCTTTTCCCACCTCCAGCCAAGCGGCGCGGTCGCCGCGGAACGCCAAATCCTGCCGGTGAGCCGGGAGCTTCACCCGCTCGCCGCCATTCGGCTTGGGCGCCAAGCCACGCCCCCTAGGTGCTAACTTTTGATTGGGAACAAGTAGGAAAGTCATGGTTCATCTCTAATGGAATTTTAATTTAAAATCCTCATTAAATGGTAAAGTCAGATTTCAAGTCACAATTCTGAAAACGCCACTTTTAGAAAGTTAGCCATTTAGTATCTGCAGCCTGTGTCCTGGGTCACATGACTGTGATTAGAGTGGAAGAAGACATTTGTGTATTCCTCCCAGACAGTGAGACAATGGGGGACTATGTGTTGGCAGGATGGGCCATCCTGCAATGATGAGAGGGGCAGAGCTGTTCCCTGCCCGGCTTACATTTTAAAGGGCTGCTTCTAGAACATTCACAAAGATCTTGACACTGGCCATTTTATCACCCCAGACCTCTTGGAGCCTTTGCAGGAGGGGGAAGAACATTTTCAGAGCTAGATGTAGGAAGGCCTAGAAATGTATCTTGCTTCAAAGGCTAGTACTAGGTATAAACAGTAGACCCTCAGGCCAACTCTTCAGTTCACTCTTGGACTTGGAGATGGCACTCAGAAGGACAGCCTTGTATTTCAGGGGACTGCCCTGCTACTACCAGAGGACTGTCCTGCTGCTTGAAGACTGCCTTGCACTCTCAAAGGACTGCCCTGCTGCTTGAGGCCTGCCTTGCTGCTTGAACACACGACTGCCAGGGATGCTTTAAGGACTAGTTGGCTGACCGCCTGTTCTGAGCTACTGGGACACAATAAGCTCCAACAAGCCTAAACCCTGCAGCTGGACCCTGCCTGAAGTGCGTACTGCCCTTCAAGTGGCGCTCAACCTGTGTTGGACCCTTGGATGAGGTGCTAATGTTGCCCAAACTGCCAAAATCTAAAACTTGGGACTTGGAAAATTTCCCACCAAAAAGTGGCCTGAAAATTGAAAGGAGACTGGACCTACCTGCTTGCCAATCCGTCCAAGGTGCATCGCCGGTGAAACTGAGTTTTTTGTAGCTCTTGCTATGTTGTTCTCCACAATAGCAAATTCTGTTTACTGGCTTCTCATGGGGCCCTCTTCACTACTGCATGCAGATTTGTCCCGCTGGAGATTTTTGACTTCCAAAAGAGTGACAAAGTCCAAATGTAGAGATCTTCACGTAACTTCTTCCTGGGCTCCCCGATTAAGAAGCCTCCTCCTCGGACCCCACCAGCTGCCTTGCCCATCTGAATTGTATCTTCTCAGCAACTTTTTATTCAAATTTCTTCTCAGTCTGAAGATAAGCCAAGACCAGGCTCAATCCACGTCCCATCATGTTCAGTAATAACTTTTGACTTTGCCCCAGTCTCACGTGACTAGATGCCCGCGATTGGTGCTTTGATCTTTTAGGCGCTAGTTTTTACTAAAAACTTTAAAAATTTATAACTTTAGTTCTACTTATTGGATTTCTGGCAACAAGATATTAGTTGATTTTTTTCTATTCTTGTAAATTGGTGTTGAATGTTTCTTGTGTTGTGTTTTTACTTTATCACTGTTTGTGTGCTGCATAAATACTTAACAGAGTGCCTCTAAGTTAAGTCTGACTGTTTTTGTGCAAAGCTACCAGAAGGTTAAGCAATGATTAATTCAGTGGCTTTTGTGGTTCAAAAGGAAACCCTTGCAGATAGGAAGGTTGTCTGAGAAAGTGGGAGGAGAGAAGCAAACCAGGAAGATGCCGAAGAGGAGGGGTGTGGTAGAGAACCGCAGTGGATATTTTGAAAAACGAAGGGGTCCCCTGAGACTGGGTAGCTTGCCAAGAGCAGGGAGAGAGCAATGAAGCTTAGAAATGTATCTTGAGCAAGAAATATTACATTTAAATTGCGGGCATGTAAGAATATACTGGTAACTTAATCAAAAAAATACATTAATAATCAATATAATGCAAACATTGTGGAGATGTGATTTATTTTATATTTGAAATAGCAAAATATTTATTTGATTTACAATTAAGAGAAGTACTAAAATATCATGAGAAGACTTTCCACTCAGCTGCTTCACAGACTTCTTATATAGTGAATATGACAGATATTCATTTTTAAGACATACGACAGAAAATCATGATATAAATACAATGTAATGTTGCTATCAGTTACACATATTCTCTGTTAGGCAAAGTGTTCACTGTAGACATTGATATTAGTTAATTGATTTTGATCAATGGGTGATAACCATACACCATATTGAGGAAGGCTTAAAGATCTAACTACTACGTGCGTTTCAGTGAAATAGCTTCATCAGGAACCCGTCACATTGGTATCAGTAAAAGGACAGCAAATGAGGGAATAGTCTTAATTTTAATATGTCCGCAAAAGATTCATTGATATGTCTTAAAAGATGATGAGCTTTCTTTGAAAACAGTCAGTGTAATTAAAACCAAGTTAACCACCATAAGGTACGTGTGGAAGTGGAATATTATTTGTGACTATAGAAGGTAGAAGAAGACAAGTAAAAGCATTAGTGCCTAGTGCATATGTGGTGGATATTATCCACTGAAAATGATTAATATAGGTCCGTCAAGTGGGCCTTAATGCCAAGAAATTGATGAGCCCTTAGCATGCAAGTGGAGGATATAGAACACCAACACTGCTTTCATACAGGGTGGCCCGGTGCCACGGACGAGCCACCCACGGATCAAGCCTGAACATGGATGGTGCATTGCCCACCGCAAGGAAAATGACCATACATGTTGAGAGGCACACTGTAAAATATAGTAAATGAGAGGACAGCTGTGTTAATTGGTACATGCAGCAAAATGTACAGGATATTGAGGGGACTACCCCTTACTGAGCTTCTTACCAGGGTATAATGATTGACTTGCTCATTTGTATAGCAGTGGAGGTAAAAAAGAAATACACAGGAGGACCCAGAGAATACAGATGAAACCTATGAGTCCAGAGTAGAAGACGCCAAACCCGACAGGAGTGCAGACGAATGGAGCTAGGAGTGGGGGTCGCCCACGGAGGACATGAACGAGACGCCGCAACTCAGGAGAGTTACGGCAGAGGCGGTAAGTGACACATGAGGGGGAATGGTGGAATTGGAGAGGCAAGGGAGGTCGGTTATAGACTTGTTTTTTTTCCTTTGCTTGTTTTATTCTATTTTATTTGTTTTACTTAGTGGAGACAAAAAGTAAGGAACTACCACCCGATAAACCTTTACTGAGCTCGGGTTTCTTTAAAAAAAATAGTAGAACTCGGGCTCATCTTTTTAAAACCGGTATGTGTTCTTCGCTCACAGGGGTGGTGATGTTTATGTGGGAAAGGAGCCACATGAATAAGTACCCTGCCACCTGAATAAGCACTTGGAGCATGGAGATAACTATTCCAAGCACCCCGAGGGAAGGAGAGAAGCAGTTGCCCCCTGGTTTTGTTCTGAGGAAACAAGAACCACATCAAGGAATAGAGGGCACACTATAGGAAACATGTAACCAGGAAGAGCTCTACCTTTTCATTTCTTCTTCTTCTTTTTTGGGCCATTTATAATTTATTTTTCCCCTCCTTTCGTTCTCACCCGGATGTGGTGAAGGTACCTGTCCTTGCTCTTCATGGGAAAGGCATACATACTTACTGTCTCCTTCTTCTTCTTTTGCCTTGAAGCCTCCCAGGGGCCCCCTCAGGATAAAGCAGAAGATCTGGAAGAGATAAAGAAGAAGGAGGACCTGAAAGAAGATTTGTTTTGATTAAATAATCCCCTCTGCTTGACCTGTGAATAAACTCATGCAAACATTAAACATGTACAGCATCCTCGCGTCTTTTTTTGCCCGTCCCTCCCACAAAGTCTCTGGTGAATTGGTACTACATGTACCCAGGACCTGTAAATTAAATTCTATTAGGGGTCCTTCCAGCCTTATTGAGCCACTCAAGTAGCACTTTAATACTTGTCTCAGGACTGACATTCCAGCCTGCGTGTATTTTTAAACTGTCAGTTCGACTTGGCAAAAAAAAAAATTCCAAGCCTAAATCTTTCTTTTTAAGAATATGGCATGCCTAAGGTAGACCATAAATGGTACGTAGGTCAGGGTGCATTGTATTTAAAAAGTTGGGCTTTTAGTGAAACACTCTTAAACTCATCTTTCACTACTAAAAGGCCTTCTTCTCCCATAAGATAACATTGGGTTCCCTTATTACATTGATTAGGTGCTAACTTTTTTAGTTCAAAATTTTTTTATTAAAGAGAAAGAAAAAGAGGTGGCAAAAAACGATACAAAGATTCAATCAAAAACATCACAATATAGGAGTATCTAGCATAAAATCATAGATAAGAATATAAAACAAGAATACAGCAGAATAAAATTAGGAGAGATACAGCATACAGTTGTAAGAAAATAGAGAAGCGGCAATAAAAATCATGGAGGTTTAAGAACTTCTTGCTGAGATGGGAGTGGTAAAACATGTTTCAAAGCACATTTGTCAAAAAAGGCAGTAACGGGTGACCATAACTGAAGTCTTTTCGTAGCCATATGGAAAGGAAAAAGCAAAAATGTATCCAATCTGTGATGGTGGCAAATATCGTACCACCAAGCTTTGTAAGAAATTTTTGCAGAGTCTTTCCAATTTCTCGTAATCTGCTGAAAAGCAACCGCTATTAACAAATCCACAATTTTAACATTAATTTCACAATTGTACCATACTGGTGAGATGCTGCCCAAGAAAATGTCCTGTACAAGAAACGGAGAATTAGAGTAAAAAATTAAGTTAATTTGAGACCAAACCTGGATCCAGAACTTACGCACTGGAGGGCAGGAAAAAAGCATATGAAAAAGAGTGGCATCAGGAGATGTACAAGACCAACAAGTAGTTTGTACTGTGGGGAACCTTTTGTTTAACCCCTTCAGCGCGGCGCGGATTTCCGCGCCACGCTGAAGGTTCCGTGCGCGGGCGGGGCCATGACGGAACGGTTCCGTCATAAGCACAGCCCAACCGACGTGCATGACGGAACCGTTCCGTCATGCGCGTCGAACGGGTTAAAGAATGTGGAGAGAGCAAAATCCTATTATATATGTAAAACAATGTTTGTGTCAAACTTGCCGTTCGTGAAGTTTTACGTATTTTAATCCAGATCTTGTTCCAGGTTGATAGGGGCCAAACTACATTAAGGTCTATTTCCCAATCAGATTCAATCTTGGATTTTTGTCTTGATGTGCCTGTGGATTGGATGAAAGTGTATAAAGTGGAGGCTCTAGGCTTGGTACGTAGGATAGTAGCTAATCCAGTGGATGGGGCGTTAGTCGAGGAATCAGCAGAATTATTGGCGAGTTGAGTATAAATTTCAAGTATTGTGGTACGGAGTGCATGATATTTAGGCAAAAAGGAGTCAGGCAAATTGTGAGACTGCTTAAGCGAAGAAAATGAGATGAAGCCAGCTTCTGAAAACAATTGATGAACCCATAATAAACCATGTTGTCTCCACGTTTTCCAATAAAAGGGCTTATTATGTATTAGCAAGATTTAATATGCCAGATAGTGGAGGCTAAAAAAGAATCAAGAGTGTCATGAGTTAAAGGGTATAGAGGGCAAAGAAGTTTGGAAGTGAATTTAAATAGGGGAGTGGATAGTGTTTGGGGTTTTCGAGAAAAAGAAAGATATTCGTTGAACGAAAATGGAGATAAGAGCGAACGTTCAACTGATGTCCACAAAGGACAATCAACTGTGGAATCAAGTAGCCAGTGTGAAGCCTGTCGTAATAAGAATGCTTTGTGATAAGAAGGAAAGTTAGGAAAATGAACTCCTCCTTCAGTTTTAGGGCGTGTTAATTTGTAAACCGATAAGCAGGGTTTTTTATTGTTCCACAGAAAAGCGGACAGTACTGAATTGATAGATTTAAATAGCTTAGTTGGCATTGGGACCGGGATATTGGAAATAGTGTAGAGAACTATGGGGGAAAACAACATCTTTATAGTATCTCAGCGACCCCACCAAGAAAGATATAGAGGATGCCATTTAGTAGTAAGCTCTGAGATTTTTTTAAAACAGTTAGTCATGTATAGGGTTACAGTGTCTTTTATTGTTGACTTAAAATATAGGCCTAGATATTTGATATGGGACGACTTCCAAGCGAAATTAGTTGAAATAAAATCAACCTTAAAAGTGAATTTAGTCAGAGGTAAAATTTCACATTTATCACTATTTAACTTGTATCCTGAGATCAGCAAAAAGGCACGTACTTCCTGCAAAAATGCGGAAATGGATTCAGTAGGATTGGAAATAAAAAGCAAAATATCATCAGCGTAAGCCGCGAGTTTAATGTTAATGTCTGGTGTCTGAAAACCATGTATGTGTACATTCTGACGTATTTTTGAGAGAAAGGGCTCAAGAGCTAGGTTAAAAAGAAAAGGGGATAAGGGACAACCCTGCCGCACTCCTCTACCAAGACTAAAGAAAGGAGATATGAGACCATTTGCACATACAGTAGCACGCGGATTGGAATATAAAAGGGAGATTAAGGAGATGAATTTAGGACCAAAATCAAACCACTTGAGTGTGAAAAAGAGATATTGCCACTCAACTCTGTCAAAGGCTTTTTCAGCATCTAGTGCTATAGCTGCAAGAGAGTGCTTTAATTGCGGGGCTTTAGATAAAATATTAAAAAATAACCTTGTATTATCACTAATGATTCGACCTTTCACGAAACCAGACTGCTCCTTGCCCAAAATGGATGGCAGAATGGGATCCAAGCGCAAGGCGAAAGCTTTAGAAAAAATCTTATAGTCCATGTTGACAAGTGAAATAGGTCTATAATTTTTACAATAATTCAAATCTTTACCTTCCTTAGGAATTAGGCATATGTGAGCGTCTGAGAAGGAGCCTTCCGATTTTCCCCTAAGGGCGAAAGAGTTAATCAAAGTGTACAATTTAGGCAGTAATAATTTAGAGAAATGAAGATAAAATTTGACAGTGAAACCGTCAGGTCCAGGTGCCTTGTCCTTTTTTAGATGCTGGAGTGCAAGCAAAAGTTCTTGTTGTGTCATGTCTGTTTCAAATGAAGACAATGCGAGGGAGTGTTGATGAGATGTATGTAACGGGGCCAAAGAATTTGAGAGCATGTGACTGGAAGGATCTGTTTCGGAGGCGTATAATGACTGGTAAAAGAGGGCAAATTCATCCAGAATTTCTACATCTTTGAACTTTAAAGTGGAATTATTATCATAAATAGAGTTAATATTCAATTTGTTGTGTTTGGTTTTCAGGTAGCTAGCCAATATTTTCCCCTCTTTATTTTTCCCACCATAATATTTTGCACTGGATTTCAATAAATATAGTGAAGCATTTTCAGTTGATTCCTTATTAAAGAGTAGTTTAGCTTTTATAAGGGTATCAAGAACAACTTTCGAATTGGATGTATAAAAAGAATGCTCCAGTCTCTTGATGTGTTGTAGTAAAGAACACGAGCGTTTGCGCGCAATATTGCGCTTACGGGCCACAAACCGTAAAATAAAATCTCTTGCTGAAGCCTTAAAGGCATCCCATATTACGGAGAAAGGTAAAGAGTCAGTATCATTCATGAAAAAATATTCCTCAACAAAGGCAACGAAAGTAGAAGAAAATGTCGGATCCAATAAGAGGGAGTTATTAAATCTCCATCTTTTAGGGGTATTAGCTTTAGGGAAAACGTCTAAATCAATTAAAATAGGTGCATGATCCGATAATAATATAGGTCCTATCTCTGCCTTTGTGAGTGCTTGTGATAAGTTATGAGACATAAAAATGTAATCAATACGAGATTGAGAGTGATGCACAGGGGAATAAAAAGTATATTCTCTCGTGGTAGGATTGCATAGTCTCCAGGCATCTAACAATTTATACTGAGTAATAGCATGAACAAAGGATTTATGTGGCTTGTTGGGAACAAATGAGACTTTGGAATTCCTATCCACAAAAGGGTCAAAAGTCTGATTACAGTCACCTGCCAGTATGAAATTAACCTCCATAGAGAGAGTAAGCTGTTGGGCCATTGAGAGCCAAAAAGAAGAGTCACCACCAGTAGAACCATAAACATTAAAGAAAGAGACTGGAACATCCTTGAACATTAATTTGACATTGAGCCAATGACCATTTACATCAGACTCCTGTGAAAGAACCGTGAAATTAAGCGACTTGCGACATAATATCATGACTCCATTACGCTTGCCATCACCTGTGGAATAAAATACTTCCCCCACCCAACCTTTTTTTAGTTTTAACGACTCATTCTCCGTGAGATGAGTCTCTTGCAGGAAAATTATATCTGCATTTAGTTTCGCTAAATGAGATAAAACTCTTTGCCTTTTTATGGGGGAATTCAATCCTCTAACATTCCATGATATTAATTTTAGCGGCATAACAGAATATGAGTATTGACAAATACAAAATACAAAAAAGAGCTTTGAAGTAAAGTAAAGAAGTCATGAACGAGATTAAGAAAGAATGAAACAAACAAAGGTCTATTCATGAGGAGTCATGTACGGGAGCATAATACAGAGAAGAAATAGCAAGAGAAGATATCAAAAGTCCGAAGTAGGAAAAGGAAAGCTGAAAGAAGTGGAGCTGATTCTGTGATTCAGTAAGGAAAGACAAAAGCAAACAAAAAGTAAGAGAAGTAAGTAATACCGAAAACTGTGAACAAACCACCTCAAGATGAGAATTGAATGAAGTACAAAAGGAGGTAAAACGTAGAATACGAAGAGAAAAAAGGAAAACAATACAGAAAATAAGAGGGAAAGGGGAATATGAAGAAAATGGAGAAGATGAAGATAAAATGTGAGAACAATAGAAACAGTGGGATGATGACATACCTACACGGGGTAAAACCAAGTGGAAACGAGGGAAGGGGTGAGACCACATGGAATGGATGACACATCCGGGGGTCAGCTAAACGGAAAACCAGAAGGACATCATGAGATATGAGTAAAATATCTGCAGAGGCGAAACAAAAAAGAAAGCGAAAAACATTAGAGTAAGTATAACAAAACATATTAATAACATCATTGAGGAAAAGTAGAACAAGAGATATGAACAATAATTAAGATCTAAAAACGGTCAACAATAGTAGAACCTAAAAACCTGAGAACAGTTCATTTTAAAATACGAAAAAGCACGTTATGGGTAACAGCAACTTAAATAGCAGGCACAACAAAGAGTCACATCAGGCATTGAAAGAGGAAGCATGCCCTGAGGAGTCCATAGCCATCGGTTTACAAGAATTATTGTAACTTTGTAGCCGTAGAGGGTCATCATAAGCAATTGTTTTGTTATTATGTGTAACTTTAAATAAGCAAGGGTGAAAAAGACCGTATCTGGCTCCTATTAAACGCAGGTCTGCCCGCATGTTTAAAAATGCTTTACGACGATTTGCAGTAGCTTTAGCATAGTCCTGTGCGAAAAATAAAGACGAGCCAGACCATGTGATCTTCGGTGAAGCTCTTGCTGCAGAGAGGACTTTTAACAAATCTGTGTACTCCAAGAAATATAAGATAACACCTCTAGGCCTTGATGAGGGCGCTGTCTGTGATGGAAGACGGCCTAGGCGATGCGCCCGTTGAATGTTGAGCATTGTGTCGTCTGGCATGTTGAGCAACTTTGGAAGGAATGATTTGAAGAAGGAAATAGAATCTACACCCTCAAGACCTTCTCCCAGGCCATAAATGCGCAGGTTATTCCGTCTATTACGGTTTTCCAAGTCCTCGACTTGTTTCTGAAGTACAGTGACTTGAGAGTGAAGATGAGAAACGATGGTGCATGTTTCTTTGAAGGAGGAGATGTTTTGTTCAACAGAAGAAACTCTTGTCTCAAGCTGAGACCAATTATCTGTCAGAGTTTGTAATTTTGTGTTAGTTTCCTCCATGAAAGGGCGAAGAGCTCTTATTTCCTCCAAAATTAGCTCCTTCGACACTGGCAAAGCCGATTTAGGTGGTGACGGAGGGTCTTTTTTTAAGCGCTTGGTGTTGGACTTCCCTGGGGCAGTAGATGGGCGCTCCATTGCAATGTCCAAGTTTTGAGAAGCGGAGGCTGACGAGTCTATTAGTTTAGAGAATTCAGAGAAGACTTTCGAATTCTTGACAAAGATGTGTTTTGGCTTGGAACATAAGGAGTGGGTTAACTTCGTTCTGCCCATAAAGCAAACTCCACGCACTCCGTACTGATTCAGGCCAGTTGGGAAACAAACGCAGCGAAATGAAGTTACCACAAGGGAAGGTGAAATCACCAAGAAGCGATGGGAGGCGCCAAAAAATGGAGAGCACCAATCAGGAAATGACAAAAGTGTTCTTCCCACTGAGGATGAGAAAATCCAGTCACATTCTAAACAGGCTGCGTGTCCACCAAGAAGCCAGGAGGCAGGGGCAGTGAAAATATCCAAGGAAAAAAAAAAACTCTCAGAAAGGTATAGCAGAGAGCATAGCACCAACTATAGGATTAGAAAGGCACTGCAGTAACGGCTCCTCAAAGCTGCTAGTATAAAAAATAATAGTAGTAATAACTCATGCTCAGAGTGAGAGCATAAAATGGCTGCCAGATAAAAAACATAGGATTTGCTGAAGAAGGCAGTCAAATAAGGAAAGTGCAGCATCGCAGGAATGAGTAGCCAGACAGAAATGCAGCCAGACAACAATTAAAAGCGTTCCCAGGGGAGCATATGGGCGTGGAAGAGACCCAAAAAAACCCAAAACAGCGGCATAATATCCTGTCAGGGAGCGCGCGTTCGCGCGTTATAACAAAATGGCGGCCGCGCTGAGAAAATAGCCGCGGTAATCACTCACATCCTGAATCTTCTTGAAGGCGCGATATACGGAGATCCGCATACATTCTCCGACGCGCTGCAGACCTTTGGATAGCTTTTCCCACCTCCAGCCAAGCGGCGCGGTCGCCGCGGAACGCCAAATCCTGCCGGTGAGCCGGGAGCTTCACCCGCTCGCCGCCATTCGGCGTGGGCGCCAAGCCACGCCCCCTAGGTGCTAACTTTTGATTGGGAACAAGTAGGAAAGTCATGGTTCATCTCTAATGGAATTTTAATTTAAAATCCTCATTAAATGGTAAAGTCAGATTTCAAGTCACAATTCTGAAAACGCCACTTTTAGAAAGTTAGCCATTTAGTATCTGCAGCCTGTGTCCTGGGTCACATGACTGTGATTAGAGTGGAAGAAGACATTTGTGTATTCCTCCCAGACAGTGAGACAATGGGGGACTATGTGTTGGCAGGATGGGCCATCCTGCAATGATGAGAGGGGCAGAGCTGTTCCCTGCCCGGCTTACATTTTAAAGGGCTGCTTCTAGAACATTCACAAAGATCTTGACACTGGCCATTTTATCACCCCAGACCTCTTGGAGCCTTTGCAGGAGGGGGAAGAACATTTTCAGAGCTAGATGTAGGAAGGCCTAGAAGTGTATCTTGCTTCAAAGGCTAGTACTAGGTATAAACAGTAGACCCTCAGGCCAACTCTTCAGTTCACTCTTGGACTTGGAGATGGCACTCAGAAGGACAGCCTTGTATTTCAGGGGACTGCCCTGCTACTACCAGAGGACTGTCCTGCTGCTTGAAGACTGCCTTGCACTCTCAAAGGACTGCCCTGCTGCTTGAGGCCTGCCTTGCTGCTTGAACACACGACTGCCAGCGATGCTTTAAGGACTAGTTGGCTGACCGCCTGTTCTGAGCTACTGGGACACAATAAGCTCCAACAAGCCTAAACCCTGCAGCTGGACCCTGCCTGAAGTGCGTACTGCCCTTCAAGTGGCGCTCAACCTGTGTTGGACCCTTGGATGAGGTGCTAATGTTGCCCAAACTGCCAAAATCTAAAACTTGGGACTTGGAAAATTTCCCACCAAAAAGTGGCCTGAAAATTGAAAAGAGACTGGACCTACCTGCTTGCCAATCCGTCCAAGGTGCATCGCCGGTGAAACTGAGTTTTTTGTAGCTCTTGCTATGTTGTTCTCCACAATAGCAAATTCTGTTTACTGGCTTCTCATGGGGCCCTCTTCACTACTGCATGCAGATTTGTCCCGCTGGAGATTTTTGACTTCCAAAAGAGTGACAAAGTCCAAATGTAGAGATCTTCACGTAACTTCTTCCTGGGCTCCCCGATTAAGAAGCCTCCTCCTCGGACCCCACCAGCTGCCTTGCCCATCTGAATTGTATCTTCTCAGCAACTTTTTATTCAAATTTCTTCTCAGTCTGAAGATAAGCCAAGACCAGGCTCAATCCACGTCCCATCATGTTCAGTAATAACTTTTGACTTTGCCCCAGTCTCACGTGACTAGATGCCCGCGATTGGTGCTTTGATCTTTTAGGCGCTAGTTTTTACTAAAAACTTTAAAAATGTATAACTTCAGTTCTACTTATTGGATTTCTGGCAACAAGATATTAGTTGATTTTTTTCTATTCTTGTAAATTGGTGTTGAATGTTTCTTGTGTTGTGTTTTTACTTTATCACTGTTTGTGTGCTGCATAAATACTTAACAGAGTGCCTCTAAGTTAAGTCTGACTGTTTTTGTGCAAAGCTACCAGAAGGTTAAGCAATGATTAATTCAGTGGCTTTTGTGGTTCACCCTGGCAGGCATTGTGATTGTTGCTTGATAAACCCAATTTCTTACATAGGTGCTCAGTAGTGGGATCCAGTGCTTATGTTTGTGCAGTAGCATTCAGTGATTTGTGTAACACTATAATCGCAAAAATAATCTGACATTAAATTTGACTTCTTTTTTTTAATTCTCCTTGATTGCCCTCTTTTGCTCTTTCCAAATTCGCTCCTTCTATCTGATTGTTTGCACCTGTAACTCTGCCTTCAAGCATGGAGTTTGAGATCAGAAATCTGTAGAGTTATACTGTGGCTAAGCTTAAGAGATTTTCAGAGAGAGGGGGCTTCCAGCAACCAAGAGCACCAAGAATAAGGAGCTCCACAAGGCCCTCAGTGGCCCTCAGTGTGCAGGAGCAGGTCAGCCAGTTACAAGCTGCAACAGAGGGGAAAGAGGAGAAAGAGAATACAGAGAAGCAGGAAGAAGGAGTGGAAGGAGAGGATGGTAACCACTGATCATGGCTCGAGAGGAGGACGGGCTGACAGGAGTGACGTCCTTTGCCTGATCAAGAGCAAGAAGCAGCATCTCTTCCCACAATCTGACTCCAAAGCAGTGGGAGGACAGGAGAGCAGAGAGGGAATGAAGGCTCCTGCTGGCTAAGTTAAAGCTGGAACCAGTTAAGGAGTAAGCTGCTGCTAGGAGAGCCCTGGAGGAGTCTGCTGCATCTGCTGCATAGAGGGCAGCAGAGGAGGCTGCTGGCCAGAGAGCCCTGGAGGAAAGGGGGATGGATGCAAAGATCGCCCTAGCGAATGATAAAGCTGAAGAGAAGTGAACCTTGCCAGAAAGGAAGTTGATCTTGGCTCATGAGGTGAGTCTGAAGGAGCTGGACCGTAAAGCTAAGCAAGCAGCAGAGTCAACCAGCAATGATGGCAGCAATTCCATGCCTCATGGGGAGATGACGGTCTGCATACCCTAAGATCTGATATCCAGTTATATTGGGGGGGATTATAAAGATAAATGGGTTCCAGCCTATAAAGTAGCCCTGATGATTCACAGGGTCCCAGAGGGGGATTGGTGGGCAAGCATGTGGAATCACATACTCACAGTGGGGAGGGATACCCTTCTCGCACTAAAGGTGTGGGATCAGATAAAGTATGCTACCATGAAGGCCATTCTGGGATCACCTCATAGAAATACTGCATATGGTTCAGAAATAGCCAGAAGTTGCCAACCCATTGGTGGGTGGCTTTACTAGATTACTCTAGGAAAATACTGAGTGATTGGGTGGGAGCAGTAAAGTAAGGGATTTCAATGGGCTGTATGACCTGATTTTGGGAGGGAACATGGTCAGTACCTGCTTTACTGAGCTGCGACAACACAAGATTGACATCAGGCTAACTGACCCCAAGGAGCCTGCAAAGGAAGCAGACCTTTGGGTCATACCAGAGTGTCCAAGAAAGTATCTGGAGGGGACCACAAAAGGGTGGACAAGGTCCCCAATAGGAGAAAGAGAAGGACACAAAAATTCAAGTAAACAATTCTCAAAAGGTCCCAAAAATAGTTCTCAGGTCACGGAGACCCAATCCCAACCTGATCAGAAAAAGAATGGGTTTATTGAGAAGATAACAGTGCTATATATATGGGCACATAGGGGGATGCCAAGTGTCCCAAGAGAGCACAGACCCCCACTGGTGAGCATACCCCAGGGTTGGCCTGTGAAGTGCCTGGTGAGGAGATTGCCCCAGTTTGCTTGGGGGCAGAGAAGAGGTTACCTTAGCGTCCCTGGGTAACAAAGAGATCATGCCCAAAGCTCATATGCCTTCAAATCCTTCTACATACAGGCAGTGGGTCACTATCAACAGACAAAAGGTAAACCTCTTAGGAACTCAGGAGCCATTATGACTACTGTAAGATATCATGTGCTGGACTCAGAGCAGATAGTCCCCAATACACTCCACCAGGTTGTGGTAACTGACAATCATGAGAACCACTACCCTGTGGCTCTGGTTCCCTTTGAATGGGGGTGGTTTCAGGTTCTCTAAAAGTAGCTATGAGACTTGCAATTTCTGTAGATTGTCTACTAGACAATGATCTAGATCACACTCTCTGGAAAGAAGTGGGGCTCAGATCCAACCTGGAGATGTTAGGGTTGCCTGAGTGGGAGTGTCTGACCAAAAGGTTCATGGCAGCCCGAGAGAGGAGTCAAGGAGAACTAGAGCCTGGAAGAATGACCTAGGTAGCTGCCATGAGGAGTAAAGGCAAGGGGCATGGAAAACCAACCCCCTGAAACTCCCACAATATGGAAGGAGGACTGTTATGATGTTAATTGCATCATTCTGACTTTACATTCATTTGCACATGTTCCATGTTTGACATTCTATGTTAGATTGTGAGGTTGAGGAAGTTCCAGGGTCGGCAGTCATTGCCTGTACATTGAAGAGGACTGACACCAGGTTGTGTTACCAATAAAGCTCTTTGGAATAACCCCTTCTCCATGGTGTGGAGAAGTGCTTGTATCCAGTACATTTTGGTGACAAGGATGAACCCAGTGATATTGAGGGTTACATGGAGGGAAACAAAATACAGGAGAGACTATGGGCAGCGAAGGATCCCTCTCTTAGGGAGGCGATTGAGAAGGCAAAGGTTATTGAGGAGTCCCAAAGGTGATATAAGAAATTAATAGAAAAGAGAAAGCTGGAGAAGTCTCAGCAATAGAAAACTGTGGTCATGACGCTCAGAAAGAAGTTTGTGTTGTTAAAACAAATATGGGAAAGGAGCAACCATGTCCACAGGTAGAGGGAAGGTGAAAGAGTGCACATGCTGTGGCAGCACATTTCATTCCAGGGACTTCCAACGATGCTTTGCTATCAACAAAGAGTGCAGCCGATGTGGATGCAGGGGACATTAAGCAAGGATGTGTAAGTGGGGGCAACAAAGAATGCAGACCAAGGGTAGCGGTAGTTGGTGAAACATTCGACAATCAATATGTTGATAGGATACTTGTGGTGGATGTGGACAATAAGTGTGTGAACATATGTACCAATACAGATGAAGAGAGGAGACCAACAAGGCCAGTGGCCAAGTTCATGGTGTGTGGGAAGGAGGTAGACCTCATGATTGACTCAGGCACAATGTACACCATTATCCCTAAAGAGTTTTTTTGAGGCACGGTGGGGTTTAATGCAATTAAAGCCGAAGGACATTAGACCCAGCTGCTTTCAAGGTGAACGCATTGATTTTGAGGGTTACATGGAGGGAAAAATTCAATTAGAGACATGATGCATAAGGGGTAATGTATACGTTTCTGTGGGATGACCACTGATATTGGAAAGGATGCATCACTTAGACCTTAACATTGTCATAAACCCAAGAGTGAACAACCAGGTAATGGTTGTTGACAATGTTCATTTGAAAGATGTATTGGAAGGGGCAGCAAATGTGTTCAGTAAATCCCTAGGCTGCTTAAAGGGGTATGCCCACAAGAATTTGTTGAAGGAAAATGCTGTACCAAAACAATACAAACTGAGGAGAGTCCAACTTTCTGTGAGGGAGTAAAGGAGTTATTGAGTGACATGTTGAAAAAGGACATGATTAAGCCGGTGGAAGCCTCACAATGGATATCTACAGTGGTCATTAGCCAGAAATCTGATGGCCATTTGAGATTGTGTGTGGATCTCAGAGCTCTTAATCAGGAGGTAATCACAGACACATTTCTTCTCCCAAACCTCAATGAGCTGTTGGTCTTGGTATGGGGTGGTAAGTACTTCTCCAAATTAGATCTGAGGAGTGCTTACCATCAGATCAGATTACATGAAGACTCAAAGACTTTGACAGCATTTATCACTTCTGAAGGTACTTATCAGTTCACTCGTATGCCGGTCGGTTTAGCGTTGGCTACGAGTGTCTTCCAAAGGATGATGACAAAAGTCTTGGAGGGAGTGAAAGATTTTGTATACTTCCAAGATGATATTTAAATCATGGGAGAGACGGTGGAACAGCACAACGTAACATTGAGGACGGTTTTGAGGAAATTGGGGGAATTTGGCCCAGCACTCAACAAGGAGAAGTGTACTTTTTTGAGCGAGCAAATAGAGTACCTGGGCGACACCATATCCAATGGTGAGGTGGGGTCAAACCCAAAAGCTCGTAAGTGGATTCCATAAGGTTGGCTCCTGCTCCAGTGGACAAAGATCAACTAAGATCATTTCTAGGACTCATTGAATACTATTCCAAATTTGTAGATAGATTTGCTGAAAAGACTGAGAGCATGAGGAAACTTTTGCGTAAAGGAGAAAAGTTTGTGTGGGGGAAGGAGTAGAACATATGTTTTGACAAGGAAATGACATGCTAAGAAAGAAAAGCCTGTTGAATTTGCATCATGCATCCTTACGCAAGCTGAGAGGAATTACTCAGTTATAGAAAGAGCCGCATGTGGTGCTGAATATTTTTGTGTATATCTGTAGAGAGTTACTTTTTTTTACTATGAGCCCCAACCACAAGCTACTATTAAAAATACTATCATCCGGGGGAGCAGGGAAAGGTTCTACTAGGCTGGCCAGGCTAGCAGCAAGACTTCAATAGTATTCATATGTGATGGAGTTTGTGCAAGGATTGAAGAATGTACAAACAGATTGTCTGTCTAGACTGCCATTGGATTGGGAAAGTGTTGCTGGTGTGGCAGTAAGGGAGTCAGAGGCGGAAGGGGCTGTAGCTTTGGTGCAGGATACAGTACAATGTGGATTGGGAGCATTTACTTTTGGCGAATAAGAGGAGGAGATGAGAGTGGATGGTGTTCTCAGAGAAGTTGGTAATTTGTTTCAGCGGGCTGCATCAAGGGAGAGTATGTTGTCACTGTCAGTGAGTCCTTACTTTAAAATCTTGGACGAATTGGGATTGTGTGGCCGGACTATCCTAATGAGAGGAGATTGCTTTGTTCCTCCAGTTGGATTGTGACACAGGTTGTTTAACTTAGCTCATGAAGGCCATTTGGGACAAGGTTTGACTAGTAATTGGATTAAAAAGGAATTTTGGTGGCCTGGCCTTGATGAGCAAGTCAGAAGATGGGTTGAGTCCTGTTGTATTGGCAAAGAGAGCGAGAAAAGGTTGAGAGTAGAATGTGGAAGTGAAGCAGGGCACATTGAAGATCCTGGAAAGCCCTTGCACAGCATATGTTTGGACTTCATTGGATCTATGGCAGACGTATCAGAGGAGTTAAGGTTTGCAATAGTCTTTGTGGATGTTTATTCCACATGGATAATTGTGAGGTTCATGAAGGATGTGACTACTAGAAGTACCATCTCAGCTTTGGAGGAGGTTTTTGAGGATGAAGGTGTCCCTTCAGTTCTTATAACTAACAATGGTACTCAGCTGACCTCACATGATATGACAACTTTTTTCAAAATGTCTGCTGTGCAACACTCTTGCACTTCTTTATACAATTCACAGGGAAATGGTATGGTAGAAAGAGTCAATAGATTGGGGAAGGGCAACATACAACTGGCTATTACCAATATGGTGTGGGCCTATCACACCACTGCACATAGTGCTACAGGTAGAATTCCTTTTCAAGAAATGTGTGGGCGAGTGCCAGGAACAAAGTTGGTACCTGTAATGGTTGAAGGATGGACTGAAGTGTGAGAGTCAAGAAGTGAATAACTCTGATGGAAGAAGGGAAAGAAGGATAGTTAGTGGAGATTGGGTCAAAGTAAGGCCAGGAAGAGCTGCAAGGGGACTGTCTAAGTTCAGAGGTCCTTTCCGTGTTGACAAGGTGGGAATTTGTTTTACATTTTGGACAATGGTGAGAGGTGGAGTTTTAGAAAAAAAGGCATTTTATCAGAAATGTGGAGTCTGTATAAGGGAGGAGGACGAAGGATGTTTGGGTGTTGTGTGGATGAAGGATGAGGATGTTAGTGATGCGCACAGTTCCAGTCTCTAGAATTCGGAGACAACCATCTTATCTTAGAGATTTTGTTCCAGCTTAGAATTCTTACCCTTTATTCTTGAGATGTTATTATTATTTACTTATCTCTTTGTTTCGCCATTGCTGTGACTTTTCTACTCTTTCATATTTCTCTTTCATTTCTTTAGTTTGCTCACAATGAAGGGAAGTAGGTGTGTTACGATGTGAATGCATCATCCTGACTTAACATTCATTAGCATATGTTCCTTGTGTGACATTCTATGTCAGATTGTGATGTTGAGGAAGCTTCAGGGTTGGCAGATGTTGCCTATACCCTGAGGAGGACCGACGCCAGGTTGTGTTACCAATAGAGCTCTTTGGAATAACTCCTTCTACATGGTGTGGAGCAGTGCTTTAATCCAGTACAATTACCCACAAGAGCCTATAGGGACGACATTGCAACATTGGGAGATGTGCCTAGAGCTGGCTGGATGGGAAGTTGAGGGTTGACTTACCAGGGTGGAGTTCTGCAGAGCTTAAAGGAGTGCACAACTTTTGAAGACTTGTGGTGGGAAGCTGGGGCCCAGGCAACTGGTGACACCTCTGGAGATCACCTTATCTATTGGGGAAATGACCTCCTGTATAGTGAGCATAAGGCTCCTGAGCTTGAGGCATCCCCGTGTGTTGGTAGTCCCTGATTGCTACAGTGCCTTCTTAATGGGGCTGGTAGGGCATCTAGGGCAGGATAAGACCTTTGCCAGAATTTTCACTCACTATTATTGCCTCGAATGAAGACAGTCTCAGATCCATTCTACAGGTCATGTCCCACCTGCCAGGCCAGTGGGTAGTATGGTAAAAAGCTCAAGGCACCCCTGGTTTCCTTTCTTGTCATCAGCAACCACTTTAAAAGGGTTAGCATCAACATGGTTGGCCCTGTGGACCCTACAACTGCCTTAGGCAAAAGGTTTATTCTGGTTTTGGTTGACCCTGCCACTAAATACCCAGGGGCCATACTTCTGAGGACTGTAACTGCACCTGCAGTGGCTAGGGCCTTGACTGGAATTTTTACCCGAGTGGGGATCTCCAAAGAAGCTATATCTGACTGGGACACAAACTTCATGTCTGCCTATATCAAGTCAATGTGGGATGAGTGTGGGGTGACTTACAAGTTCTCCGCACCCTATCACCATCAGACCGATGGACTTGTGAAAGGTTCAATAAGACCCTTAAAGACATGATTTTGGGTCTACCCAAGCCCATGAGATGGAAATAGGACGTTCTCTTGCCATGCCTTCCTTTTGCCTACTGAGAGGTGCCTCAGAAAAGAGTTGGATTCAGTCCCTATGAGCTCCTGTATGGCCACCTTGTTAGAGGACCTCTCAATCTAGTGAAGGGGTGATGGGAGCAAGCACCCAAGAAGCCCCCCATGATGTTGTTAGCTACATGTTGAGCCCCAGAACAGCAGAGGTACTGCTACTGGAACAATTTGCTGTCCTCTTCTCCTTCACCACTGGGTTTAAATTTGTATACCCATGAAATTGATGCTGGGGACATTATGCCAGTAAAGAAAAAAATCTATAGACAATCTGACAAGGTAAGGGCTAGCATCAAGGAAGAAGTGTCCAAGATGCTTGAATTTAAGTGATTACACACTTGAATAGTCCCAGTGCCAGGCCAGTGGTGCTGGTACCAAAAGTCGCCTCACTAGTTGCTGCACCAGAACTCAGATTCTGCATGGGCTATAGGGGTCCCAATTCAGTTAAAAAGACTGGTGCTCACCCCACCCCTGTGCTAGTGAACTCATAGATAGGTTAGTGGCTGCCAAGTCCATCAGTATGTTTGATCTGACTTCTGGCTTATGGCAGATTGCTCTAACCAAGGGGGCCAAGGAGAGGTCTGCATCCTCCACCCCAGAGAGCCACTTCCAATTTAGGGCAATGCCTTATTGGTTAAAGAATTCCCTTGTCACCCTTAGGAGGTTGGTCAACAGGATCTTGGCTGGGATGGAAGCATTTTGTGCTGCATACCTGGAAAGCTGCAAAGCTGTTTGCAGAGATTTCCGCGTTCCACTGAGCACGCGGAATTCTGGAGTTTTTTTCCTCACTTGTGCTCGCCAACGTTAAGTTGACGAGAGTGAGCACGGAAAATCCAACACTAGACCACCTTCTAGCGAAACTTCTCAAACCCGACGATCGAGGGTGGTCATGACCGCTCACGTAGAGAAAACATCCGTTCACGTTGAGGAAGCTGCTGCGCAAGTAGAACATCTACTCAAGCCGCAGAAGAAAGCAGTGCCCTCTTGTGTGGTGCCATTCGCGCTTATTTTCCAATGCGGGATAAACACCCGGCGCTAAACATCAACACGAATACGCACGACATAACAAACTCCACCGTTTGCGGAACTCCACTTAGCGCAATGGATTTTTTGGTCACTTTGCAGAGTTCCACGTAGTGGAACTCTACGAACTCCACCCAGGCCTCGTTTTCTGCTGCAGCTGGAAGAATCGCTTATTTCACCTGCAGGAGGTACTTCAGGCTATGCAACAAGCAGGCCTGAATAACAAGGCCAGCAAGGGCCTAATAGGGCAGGGATGGGTGAATGGAAGGCAGAGGCAAGGTGCAGCCCCTCCAAGCTAATATTGAGACTATCCTCGCCTGGGGACCCCCTAAAACTCAGACTGAAGCAAGCTCCTTCCTGGGCCTCACAGGTTACTATAAGAAGTTTGTCAAGGGATATGGCACCATTGATGCCCTTTTGACTGAGCTGACTTCCAAGAAGCAGCACAAGAAGGTGATCTGGACAGAAGCCTGCCAGAAAGCTTTTGATACCCTCGAGGAGGCCATGTCTACAGCACCAGTACTTGCTTTTCCAACCGGTTTATTGTGCTGACAGATGCTTCAGAACATGGGATTGGGGCTTTACTCTAACAGTTAAATGAGGAGGGTCTAGACCAACCTATAGCCTTCATAAGTAGGAGGTTACACCCCAGGGAACAGAGGTGGAGTGCTCTTAAGTGAGAAGTCATTGGTGTCTGGTGTGGTCTGGGCACTTAGGAAGCTGGGACTATACCTGTTTGGGACTCACTTCAGAGTTTAGACAGACCACTGGCCCCTCAGATGGCTCATGCAGATGAAGGGTGAGAATCTGAAAGTGTTGAAGTGGTCCAGGGTATGAACGTTATGGTGGAACACTACCCTGGATCTGAACACTCAATTGCTGATGATCTATCCATGTTCTTCTACCTTAGTGATGAGAACTCCCATGAGGGTGGGTAGTTCTGCCCACTTTAAGCTGGAGGACACACGTTAGACATGACAGCCTTAGGGTGATCTTCCCCCAATCTTTTTGCCTTCTCCTCTCCTGTTTTCTGAAATGCATTTGTGTTGGCCTTAGGACTCTGTGCACTTTCCCACTGTTAACCAGCACTAAAGTGCTTGTGCTCATTTCTTTAAATATGGTAAAATTGGCCTGCGCCCAATTGGCACATTTAATTTATTTACATATCCCTGGTACTCCATTTACCCAGGGCCTGAAGCTCTTATTGTGCCACCCACTTAAGTAGCTCTGTAAAACATGCCCCAAGCCTGACATTGCAGACTGTATGAAGTTTTACACTGCCAGTTTGACTTGGCAAAATAAACCGTTTGCCAAGCCTAAACCTTCCTTTTTAATATTTATATGTCACCCCTACCGTATGTTCTAAACAGCCCACAGGGCAGGGTGCAATTTATTTAAAAAGGTGAACATTTACTTTTAAGTTTTATATGTCCTGGGATCCATCAAATCTTTTGTATGCTTTTGTGTGGTGCCCTAAGTGGGACAGGAATGTCCAGGCATAGGTCCCATGCACACTGTGTCACTGGAACCAAGCTATACCCAGCTGATGAGCCCACAACAAGGTCAGATTCGGTCCTGTGCTGCTTGTGTTCGGGATCAAGGAGGACCTGGCCTGCCAGTTCAGACAGGACTGCTCTCACTGGGGCAGAGTCAAGGCTGATTTGCATATGGCTGGTTCCAAAATATGGTGGCATGGTGTGCAAAATAATGATTGACTAGGATGCGACCCTGAGTTAATAATAGGGCCTAAGATTAATTCAAGCATTCCATTCACCACTTTATTGTATACTTTTGTGTCTCACCCTAAGAGGGAGGGCATGCCCAGGTGTGGATCCCGCCCACACTGTGTCACTGGAACCAAGCTATACCCAGCTGATGAGCCCATAACAAGAACAAAACTGGTCCTGGGTTGCATGTGTTTCGATTCAGTGAGGACCTGGCCTGGCAGTTCAGACTGGACTGCTCCCAGCAGTGCAGGGTCTAGACTGATTTGCATATGTTTGGGTCCAAACTGAGGTGGCCTGGTGTGCAAAATAATTATGGACTGGGATGTGGCCCAAGTGATTGCCAGTGGCTAAGATTAATTCAAGCATTCCATACATCACTTTTTTGTATACTTTTAAAAGGTTGGCATTTTCTTGTCCTAACAATTTGGTGTCTGCAGCCTATGTCCTGTGTCACATGTTTGCCTTTGTGTATTCTTTAGGCGTGAGCAGAGAACTCCACTCTGCTGGCGGATTTTTGCAACTCCGTGTTCCGCTGAGAACGTGAAGGATATGCAAAACTCCGACTCCGCAGTGGAGCGGAGTTCAGCCCTGGGCCCTCCCCACCACCACCCACCCCTCAATAAATATTTTTAAAATAAAAATTAAGGTAAAAAACACACACCTTTATCGCAGCGTCTCCGGGCTGCCCTCCTCCTCCTCGCCGTGGTCGCTCCTGCAGAATCCCCTATGTCAGATGTATGTCATAGTAGGACTGCACATGCGTGCGCAGCCCTACCCACCATGTATGTCTGGGTTTGGGTTTCCAGAAGAGATCACTGCGAGGAGGAGGAGGGCAGCCCGTAAACGTTGCGATAAAGGTAAGTGTGTTTTTCACCTTCATTTGTTTTCTTTTAAAAATATTTATTGAGGGGGGGTGAAGGCGGCGAGCGGATCTCCACTGGGTTTTTGCCCAACTCCGTGCAGCTCTGCGTAGAGCAACTACGCCAGCTCCGCCCAGGCCTGGGATTCTTCACAGAGAGTGAGACAAAGGGGGAATAGGCGTTGGCATGATGGGCTAACCTGCCTGGATGGGAGGGGCGGATCTGTTCCCTGCCCCACTTACATTTCAATGGGCTGCCTCCAGCACACTCACAAAGAACTAGAATCCAGCCTATTATCACATTAGACCTCTTGGAGTCTGGGCAGGGGGGGTAGGAAATTTCCAGAACCAGATGCAGGAAGGTCTAGATGTTTCTCCCACTTCAAAGGCTGGCAACAGGTATAAATAATGGACCCTCAGATCAACTCTTTAGTTCCCTCCTGGACCTGCGGAGGCCACTTAGAAGGACTGCCTTGTATTTCAGAAGACTTCCCTACTGCTTGAGGCTGGTTTTGTACTTCAGAGGACTGCCCTGCTGCTACAAGAGGACTCTCCTGCGACTTGACTCTTGCCTTGTATCCTAAGAGGACTGCCCTGCTGTTTAAGGCCTGCCTTGCTGCTTGAACCAAGAGTAACTCCAAAGAGGGGGCTAGATTGCTAGCCTCCTGCTCTAAGCTACTGAGACAAAACAAGCTCCAACAACCTTAAACCTACATTTTGATCCTGCCTGAAGTTAGTCCTGCCCTCCAAATAATGCCCAACCTGTCCTGGACCCTTGGAAGTAGTGCTAAAGGTGCCCAAACAATCAACACAACACCAAAAGGTGGCTTTAACACTGAGGGGAGACCAGGATCCCCCTGCTCGCCTATCCTCCCACAGTGCATCGCAGGATGACCAAATGTTACTGTAGCACCAGCTATATTCTTCTGTGCAGCAGAATATCCTGTTCAGGGACTCCTCTCAAAAGGGGTAAATGGCCTTGCGGAGCCCTATTTGGCTACAGTCTGCAGCTCCGTCCCTTTGGAGATTTTCAACTTTCAAAAAATCAACAATGTCTGAACGAAGAAATCTTCACTGCAACTGCATCCAGCAGCTTCCGCTGAGGAAGCCTCTTCTTCGGACCCCACCAACTGCTTTGCCCCTCTGAACTTTACCTTCTCAGCATCTATTTTTTTAAATTTAATCTAAGTCCGAAGATAAGCCGAGACCAGGTCCAATCCACTCTGTGTATCCGAATCGCGCCTCATCGCGGTCAGCCATAACTTTTGATTTTGCCCGATCTCGCGCGACTAGATGCCTGCGAATTGCACGTTGATCTTTTAAGAGCTAGTTTTAACTAAAAACTTAAAACATGAATATATCTGGTTCTACTAATTGGATTTTTGTCAGTCTGGTGCCAAATTATTTATTAATTCTTTCTCCATTTTTCTAAATTGGTGGGGGGTTTTCTTGTGAAGTATTTTCACTTTATTACTGTTGGTGTGCCGCATAACTACTTAACACAGTGCCTCTAGGTTACGTCTGACTGCTTTTGTGTCAAGCTACCAGAGGGTTAAGCACATGTTAATCCTGTGACTTTTGTGATTCACCTTGACAGGGAGTGTGGTTGTTACTTGAGAAGGGACTTCACCCCCCTCAATAATAATAATAAAAAAGACAGTTCCCTGTAGTTCTTCATCAGCATGGTCTGATTGAATTCAAACTACTCCAGTTGCTAAATCTGAGGCATCAGTCTCTACAATATTCTCGAAACATCAGGTTGTTGCAGGATGGGAGTTCAGATGAACTCAGCTTTAAAAAGCAAATGTGACATTGTTAGTCCAGTGAAAGGTCTTGTTCTTTTTTTTAGTCGATCCATAATTGGCAAAACAATTTTAGAAAAGGTCTTGATGAATTTTCGATAACTGTTTGCCAGAGCAAGAAATCTTTTTGTTTACTTTATGGATGAAGGAGTGAGCCGATTAAGAATGGCCCACAAATTTCATGTGTCCATGGCAATTTCTTCTGACAAAATAATGTATTCAAGATGCTCTACAGAGTCTATTTCAAACAAACATTTTTCAGCTTTAGCAAACAGTGTGCTTCTCTTAACATTTACAGAACTTGTTTAACATGAGGAGGATTTTCAGCCAGGTCTTTAAAGAAAATCTGTATATTGTCTAGTTAGAGAACTATAGATTGAAGGGTTAGATCGGAGAAGATAGCTTCATGAACAGTTGGAAAACAGCACGGTCATTACACAGCCCAAATGGCATTACTTTGTACTCGAAGTGCCAAAAAGTTGATCTGAATGTTGTTTTTCACTCATCACCAGATTGAATCTGGATCAAGTGGTAAGCTCCTCTTAGGTCTAGATTGGTGAAGAGCTTAGCCCCTTGAACAGATTTCAAAAGATTGGATATAAGAGGCAAGGAGTAACAGTACTTGATAGGTACCAAATTCAAGCCTCTGTAATCTTTACAAAGACGAACTTCTGAGGTTTTTCCTTTGGTAGGACAAATCAAGGAAGCTCTGGCGGGGGTTTGAATGGGGCAATCAGACATTAGCTAAGTTACTATCAAGATACTCCTCCAGGGCTTGTCCTTTCATAGTAAACAAGGGAAAAACTTTGTCCACAAGGAACAATGGTGTCTGCAGAATTTCAATGGCACATTCCAAAGGGTGATATGGTGGTAGTTCTTTGGTTGATGATTCTTTAAATACATCAAGTAACTCCTAATAAGTGTGAGGAGTTTCAGAAAGCTGAGCAACAGACTTAGCAGAAACATCCAGAGAAACTGTAGAAGGTTTAGAGAATTTTTTTTAGCAGTACAGTGGAAGACAAAAAACTCAGAACCCAAAACAAGATCTTAGGTGACCAACTACTATACGAATTGTGTCTAGCTGACCAATTGATATGCAAAAAGTGGAGAAGAAATTAAATAAAAAATGACAGTTTCATAGTGACCTGCTATTCTGAAAAGGAAGGGTTGAGTTTCCTCAACTACTATGCCAGGCGCTACGAGAGTCCCATCAACAGCTTCTACAGCCACTGTTACTTCTTTCTTAGAGACCGGAATGTGGTGGAGTGAGACCCACTAAATATCCATATAAACATATGAAGGTCCAGAGTCAATAAGAACTGGTACAAAAAGAGGTTTTTACTGGGGCAAAAACTCTTCTTGCAGGAGAGTGAAATTGGAGGTTTTCAGATGTATAGACAGGGATGTTTGATTATTACTTGTCTCTATTCCCTGCACTAGGGGAGAGCGCTTTAGTTTCTCAGCTTCTCTGAATTGCGAGTAGGGCCCACAGGGGAGGAATTCAGACAATTACCATTCTGACTGCCATAAGTACACAGTCCGAGCTTTCATCTTGTTGCCATTTCTTCCACAAATTTGGGACCTGCAGCAAAACCCACCTGCATGGGCTCATCTTGAGATTCTGGAGATTTTGGTCTGGCCATAAATGGTGGTTTATAGGTTGCTTGAATGTGGACCGTCTTTGCTATTTTATACATCTTTCCTGATGACCACTATCAATTTCAATGGTTAACTGGATGAGATCTTGGAGGGAAGGTGGCTGAGGAACTCTTACTAGTTCATCTCCAATTCATCCTTTAACCCTTTCCAAAAAGGGTAAAGAGGGTAGCTTTGGGCCAGTCAATTTATCATCCCAGACCCCTGAATTTTGAGATGTAGGAGTGAAGATCTAAAGAACATTAGTAGATTTCCAGAATATCTTCTTGGGCTGAGAATATGTGATCTTGGTGGTCAAACATTTTTTTAAAATTTCACAAGAAAGGCTGAAAAGTCATCCAAGAGGGAGCTGTCCTGAGATGCTAATGGCACCACCCAAGCCAACCCAGTTATAATAATGTTACCTATTATAAACCACCTCCTAAATCTGCTAGAAGCATTAATGTGAGGTTTAAATGTGAAATTAATTTGCAGGTGTCTAAAAGGTATTTAACTCACTGGACTGCCATCAAATTTCATCTCCACCTAGTCAACCAAAGAAGGATCTAGAGAGGCTTTCTGCAATATGGCCAGTGACTGATGTAGAGAAGCATTCTCTGTGGTCGGGTTTTTAAAATACAGTTTTAGGTAGTTAACTGCTTCCAGAAGATCTTGAATTTGGGGCACTACTTGCATCTAATCTATTACCGGGAGTTGATGATGTCGCAACCTCTGAAGCAAAGATCTTCTGGACAATGCTTGCAGTATCTTCTTGGTTCGAAGAAAGGGCCTCCTATTCACAGAGGCAGTGCCAGATTGAAAAAGGAAGTCTAGAAATGCTCCAGAAAATAATTCAGCAATATACCATAAACCAGCATTTTTTAAAGTGCACAGGTACCTCCGGAGAGGTGTCCCGGAGCTGAGGCCCCTCAGGAAGATTAAGCGAGCTATTGCCCAGAGTCACATGGTGCTGGGCTAACCTGATGCCGGCGCCGGGGATCCAACCATGAACCCCGTGGTCTGAAGTCAGGCACCCTGTCCGCGGCGCCACACCTCTTACACAAGAAGGAATAAAACTGAAGGCCAGTGTTTTGCTGCAATGTGTTGATTGAATTCTATGTAAATCTGCTCCTTGAAGCCTCCACTTTCTGTTTTGGGGCCTTTTCTGTCATGGAATAAAATTTCCCTCCATGTTTGAATTCCAAATTTAAGCCAGAGTGAATGAAAGAACACATTTTGCTAAATTACTTCTAAATTACATGATAGCATAGGTATCACCAAATTCAGAGCTGCACAAATAGCCACCATACCTTATCTCAGTATCTTGAGCACATTTCAATAATTCATAGATTTCCTCCATTCCCATTTTTTATTAATTAGATTTTACCATATTAATTGCTGTAATGTCATTATAAAATGAAAAGGCAGTGGGTGTTACTTGTTTATGTCAAGAAACAAACAGTATCTATCTCTGCAAACAAAAGGTTTGTCAGATGTAATGGTATTTTATGATTTTCTAGAGAATCATTAGTGACCTACACAAATGATTCCTGGCTGAATTCAGAGGTTTGTTGACTTTTCAGAATTTAAGAGTTTCTGTGTTCACCCATGGACTTCATATGTATTTCTACCCATACTGGGAAGATGGTGATTTTAGCACAGCACACCTTTTGTTGATCTACTTTTCAGAAAACAATGCATACTATTACTGGCACAGTACCCATTTTGCTACATTAGAAAAAAGCATATGCTTTCTTCTAGAATTTTAGAGTAACAAAAAGTAAGAATGTGGCTGTCAAAATGTGAATTGTACATGTTTGCTAAAAAGGAAGGTAAAATTTGACTTTTTTCCAAAACTAAATTTAAAATTACATGTTAATGGTAATGTAACTTATTGGGCGCACAAATACCCAGAGGAGTCTTGGTGCTAAAAGACTAAAGTAAGCCCAAAAGATCGAGAACTAGTTCTGGAATAGCCAGGTTTTAAGACTCTTTCTGAATAAGACTAGTGAACTTGCAGACCTGATATGCATTAGAAGCATATTCCATAATTTGGCTGTGCCATAACCAATGCTTTGTCACCCCCAGTTAAAGGTACGAATCCTGGGGACCATCATGAGCTTGCTACCAGTAAAGCGTAGCTGTCTACCAGGATAATGCCAGGAAAATATGTTTTTAGGAACACCGTCCCATATTATTCAAAGCCTTATAGGCTAGGCATAGCATCTTAAACTTGACGCGACTTGCTACAGGAAGCTAGTTAAGTCTTTGGATTTCCTTTGAAACGGATTCCTACTTAGGCAGATTTAGTAGGAGTCTTGCGGCTGCATTTTGTACTGTTTGCAGTTTTTTAATGTTGTTTCTGCATATTCAAATATAGTCCATTGCAATAATATTATTTTGATGGCACCAGTGCAGTCACAACTGCCCTCCTAGAATCAATGGGAGTATGAGGAAGAACCTTCATCAGTTTCTTAATCAAATAAAAAGTGGGAGAGACAATAGCATTAGTTTTCTGATAGTATGCTAATTTATTATCGATCGATATCCTGAGATGTTTTGCTTTTTCTACTGGTTTTAGCAATTCTCCCATCTCTACAGGTCACCAAAAGACATCCCATTTAGGTTGGAGATTGCCAAAAATCACTATTTCGGTTTTCTCCGAATTAAGTTTAAGACAATGCTTGTCCATCCAGCTGTTAATTTCCAGCATACAATTTTGAAATTGCAATGCAGGGGAGACTTGATCTTTATATGCAGCTACCACAATGTGTGTCGTTGGCAAATGATGTTGAACTAAAGCCGAAATGCTGGATCAGAGGAGCCAGTTCCAACACATAGATATTAAAAAGGAATGGGCTAAGCGACGAGCCCTGTGAAACCCCACAAGACAGAACACTGGAAGCCGATTTGAAGCGATCCAGGGACTTCTTTCCATCAAAAAAGACGGTAGCAAGAACAGTGCCCGGCCCTTTACCCCTAATGTTTCCAAACGCAGTTGCAGCAAATTACGATCAAGAGTATCAAACGCTGTTGACAGATCCAATAGGATCAAGGCAGCGGCACCACCTCAATCCATCACTGTCCTAATCTCCTCGGTAGCCTTAATCAAGGCAGTTTCCATACTGTGTTCTGGGCAAAAGCCAAATTGGCGGGAATCAAGTCAATAATTTTCTTTGACAAATTGAGCTAGTTGTTTATTCATGATTTTCTCCATTATCTTAGCTGGAAAAGGCTGCCTGGCGATAGGACGATAATTGTTTGGGTCAGATGCATCCAAGTTTGTGTTTTTTATATCAATGGAAGGATCGACACGTCCATCCATAATGCAGGGAAAAATCCCAAAGTAAACATGGTATTACTAATTTACATGAGAATAGGACTAACCTCCTTAGCTATATCTCTCAGTACTGCGGGGGGACAAGGGTCCAAAGGGGACCCAGATTTAATTTAGTTAATACGTTTTTCCACTAGCTCACTAGATACCTGGTAGAAGCCCTAAAGCATATTTTTGCCAGGATCAGTGTTAGGCGTTTCCTCAGTTAATTTGTATGTGAGGGCGGCCTCAAAAGAATCATAGATATTATCAACTTTGTTCCTAAAGGTGTTAGCAATACCATCACAGAAGCGTTGATTGCTTTCTGTGGGCATTTTACTAGGCAGGGAGGTGATCTTCTTTACTACCCCATACAATTCTTTTGTTGAATTCTAAGCACTCTCAATCTGCCTGGTAAAGAAGGTTCCTTTTTCCATGACCAGCATGGTTTATATTTAACCAGTGCAGACTTATAATTACTTTTTTCTAGTTTATCATATTGTGCTCTCCAACGTCTTTCTAATCTGCTACACGTTTGTTTTTCTGTCTCAGTGCCTCGGTAAACCAAGGAGCAGAGGGTAATTTATGGTTCCCTAACATTATACAAATAGGCACTGTAACCTTAAAAGCTTCATTGAGCCAGTCTATATATTCACTGGCTGCCAAATCTGCATTTGTACTTAGCATAGGCCTAGACATACCCAAATGGGTCTGAAGCATGGCCTCGTCAATCTTATTCCAGGCTTTATAAGTAGTTAGATGGGTTCTGGCAGCAACTACCACTGGTGCGTTAGGGATAGTATGATTAAATAAAATTATAGAGCGATCAGTCCAGGTGAGAGGATAGATATCCTTTACTGTTAGGCTCGATTGAGAAGTAAATATGCCATCCAGTGTGTGTCCTGCCTCATGAGTAGATTTATGCACCATCTGTGATAGCTCTAGAGCCCCAAAAATATTTAGAAGAGTGACTGTATCTTTATCAGTCAGATCTTCTAGATATACATTAAAATCACCCAAGATCGTAAACTCATTTGTGGTGAAAATAGATTCGAGAAGGGAATCTAAGTTGCTAACAAAGCTACCTCTTGAGAATGGGGGACAATATAAAAGAAAGCCTCTGGAGGTCTTTTGTGGATCTAATTCTAAGGCAAAGTGAAGTGCTTCACAGTAGGGGTTGGGGGCTGAGGGAGGAGAAGGTGGCTCCAAAATGCTCACAATATATTACAGCCAGCCCAACCCCCCTCTTAATAGGTCTGTCCACCCTGAAGGATAAAAATCCAGGGGGTACTGCTGTCACGAAATATGGGTTCGACGCTGCGTCGGCCCAGGTTTCAGTGAGGAATAACACCTCCAGGTTGTAGCGTGAAATGAGGTCCGCTATTTCATATTTATGTTTGGCTACAGATCTAACGTTATTAAAACCGCAAGATATGTCTGCCTCAAATGGAGTCTCTAGGCACTTCACCTTAGGCCTCCTCCCTGAGGTTTGGCATGCCCTAACCATCTGTTCTGCCGGAAGAGAATGACCACACGCACAGCTCTGACTCTTTTGTAAAAGATCATTGCCCAGAGTAAAACGGCAGCAGCCAAGAGCTAGAAGTCTTATGGCAGAGGTCAAGCAGTATCTTACCTGTATATCTTACAGGTTCTGAATTCATTGGACCAGGGTTTCTGGCCCTGAGCCCAGTCCAGGCACGGACGGGCGCAGATGGGCTCGCATTTGGCGCTAGCGGTGCGCCCACTCCGCGCGTCCGCTTCATTAAATAGTGAAGTGGCGGAAGAAAACTAGACCGCTCACCACCGGACGCACCCAAGCAGTTCCGGAAGAATTACAGGAAGCTTGCGAGGACGTCCCAATGCCCTCTGCACAAATCGCACACAGCTGCGACAGAACGGACGGGAGACCCTCAGGATGGAAGCAAAGGCGGAAGCAATGGTAAGTAGTCTAAAAGATACTAAAAGCACGATCGCAGCTAGTGTAGAAAAAAGCAAGCGAGCACAAAATACATAAATTACTCACATCAAGCAGGCATATAAACCAATAGAAAGCATCATCCAACATTAAAAACTATTACACGTTTAAAATGCGTTTTTCATGTAAAAAGGATAAGCAGCAGGGCTAATTTGAGTCCACCAAAACAAAATTGGCCACCAGTCTTAGCGGTCTTAGCATGGACAACATTTTAGGTAGATGTGCTCAACTGCTTAATTGAAATGCAGTAACTCGCAGAGAATCAATTGTAGAAGTGAGCTGAGAAAGAAAGAAAGAAAGAAAGAAAGAAAGAAAGAAAGAAAGAAAGAAAGAAAGAAAGAAAGGAAGAAAGAAAGAAAAAGAAAGAAAGAAAGAAAGAAAGAAAGAAAGAAAGAAAGAAAGAAAGAAAGAAAGAAAAAGGAAGGTAGGTTTGGCTTTGGGTACACTGATTAGATTACATTCAGAGTTCATGTGAGCTGATGTGAAATAGCAGCAGTCAGATAAACTCTGAAAGAAATTTAAATAGCATTAGCAGGAGATGGCGTCTCATGAATCTGGACAGTGACCTGTGCCCACATCGAAAGTGTCCTGTTATCACATCAAGCTGTAAACAAAAAGACTACACTGAAGAAATTATAAAGAAAAAACAAAAACACTTGCAATGAAGGGAACTACCTTGTGTGTGCACTTCCTACTTGTGAAAGAGTAAAATGCAGTCACTCAAAGTGAAATTTAAACAGGGGATTAAGTAGGCTGGCCCATTGCCCCGTGCTGTATGCTGAAGTGGGGAGAAGCAAAATGTGAACTGCACAACAGCAGACAAATGGGTGAACAGAAGTGGCTGGCAGGCCCTTTAAGTAAGTATATTATAAGTATAATTTTTGTGAAGTCAAAAGGTCTTGGCTAACACCAAACCAAACAAGCATTGGTAACGCCAATCAGTTTGATATTCATATGGTTCATGCAGACATGCACATAGACACACAAGATCTAGGCACACATTGACATCGATTTTACAATCATGCACATTTGCAAACACAGCATTTATAGATACCTCTGATAAGATGTCTTCTAGCACCTATGCAAATCGACTCTTGACAATAATCAGCATAGTAATGAGCCTCAATGTATCTCAAAAGAAGGCATGACTTAAGTATCCCTTGCCATACAAGGATATTCGAATTCACCAATGTGTTCCATGACCACAAAAGAGAAATAAGGCCATAGCCAAGTTCCGTTATAAGGTCACGGAACTCCAAGGTGACCTGCAATAGCGTTTTCATCGATGAGAGAGGCCATGTCATGCCTTATAAGACATGGCTACCATCAACCTTTCCTGTTGAAATCTTTTGTGTTTTACTCTTTCATAAGAAAGAGAAAGTGTGGTTGTAGACATAAGAAGTAAAAGCAGAGAATGTTTTGGGAAAATAAAACATCAAAAAAGTTAGTAAATTGCTCCAAAAATATTACAAGCAGTTTACTGTAAATCAGATTTTAAAAACTGTAACTCTGGGACAGATGTACAATTTTTTTGGTGCAATTCAATCCAGCAACGAGAGTTGCTGCACTGCATCAGCTGCACTGCATCAATGTTAAATACAAACATAGCACCATATCTACAAAGATATGGCAATGTTTATTACTCATAATTCACATAACTTACAAGGAAGGATTCCTTGTTTGGTGAGGGGCAGAGAGGAACTCTATGAAGGAGTACACCCTCCCATGGGTTAACACTGTGTCACTGTAAGTACTCCCTTGATTGACCAGTCTGCCATAAAAAGGTCTAGCTATCTAGAGCAGTATGTTGATGGCGGAACAATGGTATGCCCTATTTGAAGTGATGGGAAGGAAGCACGTCCTTTTGTTATTATATTCCCTCACACACCCTAGTGGTGTCATGCTTCATCATCGGGACACCCCGACGCCTAGAAGTCAGGGTGGGCTCGACCGTTATTTCAGGGAGCGCTTACTGAGATAATATTTGGCAGAGGGGTTAAAGATTAAAATCAATGTCAGACCCCAGTTTCCCTTTATTCTTGGGTCTGGCACTGATAGTAAAAACAAGAACTAGGGGTTTCCAGGGATATTATGGTCCTAGGACCCTATTGCCAACATGTTTCTGTACCTTGCTGCCCCATAAAGGGTGCATGGACTTTCTTCAGGGCGTGGGCCCCCTGGGAAATTTGGATAGCAAAGGGGTTTTCCCTACACTACTACGCGATAAGGGCAGATAGCTGCTCCTTATAAATGAGGCAGTCGTCGTTAAAATCACTCCATCTGTAAGAAAACAGAAAGATAGACAAAGTATACAACTCGTTATGTCCTAAATGATAATGAAATAAATAAAATATATTGGTGTGTATACCACCGTTTTTTCTCCACATCATCATACGTGAAACGAAATAGAATGTGCGCGTGATTAATGCATATCCCATTGTATATATGCCACACTTTTTGTGGCGCGTCAAGATATGGGTGGCGGTAGTTTACCACATTCTATTTTCTCTTTGGTGCATGATTAGCTAATGTCAGTCTTTTCAGTCAGACGTACTAACACGTAGACACAAGGTTAAAACAAAGATGCCCCTAACTCACTCTCACATCCAAGATGGTTAATACATATTCACATTCATTCATTTCATGTGTAATTCCGCTTACCCCAATTAAGGAGAGGATAAACCCCATGTGGGACCTCAATAAGTAGGGTAGCCCTGTAGTCACACTCGGTAGGTTGACAACACACTAGAATTCCAAGATAGGTATATCCAAATTAACGCAATTGATTTTTCGTAAGTTGCGGTTACATCAGTGATGTTGAGCCCAAGATGCAGTAGGGGAAACAAAGGGGAAGGAAGGGAAGAACACCCAGAAGGAAAAAAACAGTTGTTACTGGTCTGTGCCTTAACCGTGTCCCATCACATACCTTCTTTGTTCGCAACACACATTCAGATTACTCACGCCACCAAGGGTCCTGCCCCGTAGAGAAACCTATTCGGTTGTGGTTCCCACAGCTTGGAGTCATTGCTGTGTCTCCAGTCATGGCTTATAACTCATGTACAGCCGTGGCTCGTGGAGGGGGTTCGGTGGGGCGGAAAGGCGGGGCGGGGGATTGGCAGGGTGGGGGGTACTAAAAACCGGAATATGGATAATTGGAGGTAAGTAACCAATTAAATAAATAAAACGAATTTCGTAGCACGCACTGCATCGCAAAATGCAATGCAGCGCCTGCTTCCGGGAGTGAATGACCCCGCCCAATACTGAATGCACGTACTTTGTGTGTTCCTCATATGGAAGTCTGGGAATTGTAGGTGCGGGTGTTGCGAACTCCCGTAGTTTAAACAATATCAGGAAAAAAACATTCCTATTTCCTAGTTTTATGTATTCACCTGGAGATCATGGTTCAATTTCTAAACTCTATTCATGTTTTAAGCCCTGTGTGTGCAGTGATAATTTGGGTTACATTGTACCACATAATCCAATTGTTCTACTGAAAGGTAAGAACGTCGCTAACGTTGCCAGTTTGTCAATATAACGTTCTTACTCGTCAGCTCCACGTGGGCGCATGGAGTTCCCAATCCTGGTTGAAGATTTTATAACTCGTGTCTAGGGTATTTGTGTGATTGCTTGTTTGGCCATATACCAATTACTCCAGAATTTCTACTACGATATCGTGGCCAACTCAACAAAGCTACTGTGCTCAGTGACAGTGACACAATGTTTATTACTCTCCAGCGTTGACGCACTGTTGTCTGCCATGTGTTAACACACACTGTGTACATTCCGTTAAGCATAAGCTTCGTACTGAAAGGGGACCCTGCCAATACAAAAACTATGCTTTAATATTTTTACCACTTTGTATGTGCGCATGCGGCACACATGCAAGGTCTGAAAAGATAAAAAATTAAACTGTATGTCAAACCTTACACCTGCCCTGAGGGGTTATGTTTTTGGTACAAACCCTCATCTACCGAGATTAGTAGATTGGGATTTGTATCAAAACCCATAGTGGGACCGCCAATGTGCACCCATGGAATGTTTCATTGAGGCAAAGTGAGACTAGCGCTTCTCTTGGCAACTTTCCAACACAAATCAGAATAAATACAGAGTTTGTGTAGCGGTCACCCATGGGGGATTGCATGAGAACACCCATGAGCCACCCCAAGAATGTTCCCTTGACCCAAAGTAGCAAACAGTGCTACTTTGTGTTACTTTAGGGAACTTTCCAATGCAAATATGAATCTTTGTTGGAAAGTAAATCTCAACCCACATGTTGCACTGGGTGTGCACTATTTTTGTGTTGCAAACTTGGTGCAAACTACTGATAAATTTCCATGATTCGTTTCTGTTTTTACCTGTAGCATGAAAAAAGTGTTCTGAAATGTCCTTTCTGCTGATGTCCTCAGAGGGAGCAAAATCAGTGCCATGAATACCGTGGCAGCTCGTCCTTATGGACGTAAATTGGCGCTCCATTCTCTTTGTTTTCTATCCATTTTTATTACAATAATAACGGATAATGTTTCAATATTCACTAGTAGTATAATTAAAAAAATGAAGTACAACTAGCTGGAATATGATGTTCCCTGGCAGCTGATGTATGTAAAAAAAAACATTTAAAATGTATATCGTTACTGATCCCATTGGTCTGAGAATCCAATGACAGTGGGGATGGGCACTGCAGTGCAGTTGATGGGGAAGAGATACTTGGATGGGAGGGAAAGATGGATTGGACAACAGCTTCAGAGGGCCACGAGCATACATTCTGAAAGAGAGGCGGCGGGAAAATAGCATAAGTGAGAAAGACACTTCCAAGAGCTTTGCTAAAAGAAGGGATCGTGGTGCAACTCCGGCTTCTAAGACAGGATGATGCACACAGAACCAAGTCTGGCCATTAAAAGGTAAGGTATTACTTTCACTGTCAAAACCCTGAATAGAAATTACACATGTGGCAAGAGCACGTTTATTACAAAGATGCACATTTCCAAACCTGTTCTCTAAACTGAAGCGTGAAGCACTCTTGCATTCTGAAGGTGGTCCAGAACATGGCAGTCCGACTACTCTATAGGTTACCCAAACACTCTTCAGTTTCTCTGTTTCAGGGAAAAGCTACATTGGTTACTGGTCCACAAGTGCATCACGTTCAAACCACTGAAACTGAACCACGAAGCCCTCCACAATAATGATCCCGCTTACTTGAATAAGAGGATCAAGGAGATTAGACTGGGGAGGTCAATGTGTTCCAGTAACGCTGACTTGCTACTAGTACCCAATTTTAGAAAACAACGAAGAGGGGTATCCTCTTTCCTGGTGAAAGCAGCATGCATGTGGAATCAGATGCCTGGTCATCTGAGATCTATCACTGAGGAAACTAGGGGGCATATATGCAAGAATACGGTGCACCCCTGTGTTTTCCCTAGTGCTGGCACTAAACATAGCTGCCTAGAGCCAACACAGACAACCTAGCAGCTTAGTGCTAATGGCTGCTTTTGCATGGCGTTAGTTTTTGCACTGCCTCAGATTTACAGATACGTGTAAATCTGCGGCAGTGTCAAAAAGAAAAGGGTGCTGCGGCGGAACACCCACAGCAATTTCCATTGCACCCCCTTTCACGCAGATTCCTGCGTGAAAAGATACCATATTTACTAAGTGGCGTTAAACCACAAAAACTGGCTTAATGTCACTTTGTAAATATGGAGCAGGGCACTGGCACACAGGAAAGTTGGTAAAAGTGACGTTCTGGTGGCGCAATCCCATTGTACATATGCCCCAAGGTTAAAAAAAGAGCTGACAACATATCTATTCAAACTATAGGGACTGGAGGATACCTGCTGAACCATGCCACTCTTTCACCATCTCTGTATGCCAAGCACTGGGGCACCTTCTGAGTAGCCTAGCACTATATAAGAACCATTCATTCGGTTCACCTGCCACACACAACGGAGAGCACACTGGTCAACAAAACATGTGCAAAGCAAGCATTTTTCTACAGCCTACGCTGAGTGACATAGCTTAGTAGAGCAAGCGAAAAGAGGAACAAATAAGGGAGAAACAATGAAAGTCCAGCAATCTTTCTACTCTGCTTTAATAATTTTTAGATTTCCACTGCAGCGCCTTATTATTCAGCCTGGGCCAAAATTCAGTTCCGTTCCCGGAAATTGCGATAATTTGGCATTTTCGCATTCCGCGGAAAGCGCGAAAATGTCAAAATTTCCGCATTCCGCAGCTTAGCGATAATTTGTTTCTTGCTCGCGCTGTAAAAAAATACATTCTCGCGTGCCCGCGATCGCCTTACCTGAATCCCCGCGTTCGCTGACATGTTTTCCCGACCCGGTCGCGTTCTCCACGAGATATTGGATTGTTGGTAGTCATTTTGCGCTGTCTCGCAACAGTTTGCGCTCGCATTGTCGCGCGATCACGTCATTTGTCGCACGATCACGTCATTCTTCTCGCGATCATGCACCGCGCGAGTATGAGAAGATTGAGATCTCGAACACGTCATTCTACACCGCGAGCGTGAGCGTGAGGACGCGGGCACGTCTAATCGAACGCGAAAAGGAGAAAGAGACCCCGAACACGTCATATCCAACGCGACAGGGAGCGAAAGAACGCGATCAAGTCATTTTCGACACGCCATCGACATCCGGCGGAAGTAATGTGAAGCTCGAGAACTCGAACTTGTAAAATTTTCAATTTGGAGAAGAATATCAGCTCTAGCAGCATGAAACCTTCTGCAAATGATGATTTTGGATGAAAACAACTCCTCAGATTGACATTTGGCTGTCCTTTTTTGTGCAAGGAGTCCTTTTTTAAAAAGGTGGGGAGAGGGAGGAAGTGACACAGAATCTCCAACTTCCTGTTCCTGCCCAGCAGGCTCCTCCCAGTGCTTTGTCCATCTCCTGCTCATTCTGCCTTTGGATTTTGAGCTGGAAAGATCACTCTTTTTGTCTGCTGCATCATTGCAATTGGATTTGAGGATTTTTTTAATAGGATATTTTACAAGTAAGTGGTTGTTGTGTCTGTTTGATTGTGGGCATTGCAGTTGTTGTAACTACAATTTATTTTTGGTAACTATCATCATTCCTTTTTTTTTAAATGTAGTGGGTAGTAGTAGTCAGTAGTAGGCCCGAGCTAGTCATGGGCATGGCCTCATGGGTGTGTGCATGATGAAGCAACTGTTCCTTTGGTGTTTTTTGAATGTATTTCATTTTCAAGCATCATTTAGGGCATGGATGGCATTGGATTGAGTTGGGGAAGTGTGTTTTTTTTGGGGTGGGCTTTCTGATGTTGTTGGGCCTGGCCATGTGGCTGGTGGCCATTTTGAAGCCTAGGCCTGCAAGCTTGCCTGGCCTTGTCTGCCAACAGGCCTGCTTTCATCCACTAGGATCAGAGCAGGTAGCCACAGCTTTATTAATCAAGCGGTTTTCTGTGTGGTCTGTTGAATTTAGACATCATTTAGGGCATGGATGGCATTGGATTGAGTTGGGGAAGTGTGTTTTTTTGGGGTGGCCTTTCTGATGTTGTTGGGCCTGGCCATGTGGCTGGTGGCCATTTTGAAGCCTAGGCCTGCAAGCTTGCCTGGCCTTGTCTGCCAACAGGTCTGCTGTTTCATCCACTAGAATCAGAGCAGGTAGCCACAGCTTTATTAATCAAGTGTTTTCTGTGTGGTCTGTTGAATTTAGACATCATTTAGGGCATGGATGGCATTGAATTGAGTTGGGGAAGTGTGTTTTTTTGGGGTGGCCTTTCTGATGTTGTTGGGCCTGGCCATGTGGTTGGTGGCCATTTTGAAGCCTAGGCCTGCAAGCTTGCCTGGCCTTGTCTGCCAACAGGCCTGCTTGCTTTCATCCACTAGGATCAGAGCAGGTAGCCACAGCTTTATTAATCAAGTTTTTTCTGTGTGGTCTGTTGAATTTAGACATCATTTAGGGCATGGATGGCATTGGATTGAGTTGGGGAAGTGTGTTTTTTTGGGGTGGCCTTTCTGATGTTGTTGGGCCTGGCCATGTGGCTGGTGGCCATTTTGAAGCCTAGGCCTGCAAGCTTGCCTGGCCTTGTCTGCCAACAGGCCTGCTTTTTCATCCACTAAGATCAGAGCAGGTAGCCACAGCTTTATTAATCAAGTGTTTTCTGTGTGGTCTGTTGAATTTAGACATCATTTAGGCATGGTTGGCATTGGATTGAGTTGGGGAAGTGTGTTTTTTTGGGGTGGCCTTTCTGATGTTGGGCCTGGCCATGTGGCTGGTGGCCATTTTGAGGCCTAGGCCTGCAAGCTTGCCTGGCCTTGTCTGCCAACAGGCCTGCTTTGTCATCCACTAGGATCAGAGCAGGTAGCCACAGCTTTATTAATCAAGTGTTTTCTGTGTGGTCTGTTGAATTTAGACATCATTTAGGGCATGGATGGCATTGGATTGAGTTGGGGAAGTGTGTTTTTTTGGGGTGGCCTTTCTGATGTTGTTGGGCCTGGCCATGTGGCTGGTGGCCATTTTGAAGCCTAGGCCTGCAAGCTTGCCTGGCCTTGTCTGCCAACAGGTCTGCTTTTTCATCCACTAGGATCAGAGCAGGTAGCCACAGCTTTATTAATCAAGTGTTTTCTGTGTGGTCTGTTGAATTTTTAGACATCATTTAGGGCATGGATGGCATTGGATTGAGTTGGGGAAGTGTGTTTTTTTGGGGTGGCCTTTCTGATGTTGTTGGGCCTGGCCATGTGGCTGGTGGCCATTTTGAAGCCTAGGCCTGCAAGCTTGCCTGGCCTTGTCTGCCAACAGGTCTGCTGTTTCATCCACTAGAATCAGAGCAGGTAGCCACAGCTTTATTAATCAAGTGTTTTCTGTGTGGTCTGTTGAATTTAGACATCATTTAGGGCATGGATGGCATTGAATTGAGTTGGGGAAGTGTGTTTTTTTGGGGTGGCCTTTCTGATGTTGTTGGGCCTGGCCATGTGGTTGGTGGCCATTTTGAAGCCTAGGCCTGCAAGCTTGCCTGGCCTTGTCTGCCAACAGGCCTGCTTTTTCATCCACTAGGATCAGAGCAGGTAGCTACAGCTTTATTAATAAAGCGGTTTTCTGTGTGGTCTGTTGAATTTAGACATCATTTAGGGCATGGATGGCATTGGATTGAGTTGGGGAAGTGTGTTTTTTTGGGGTGGCCTTTCTGATGTTGGTTGTCTTAAAGACATGCTTTTGTTGTATGTGTCTGGTGTGCTGGTGTGCAATGCATGCACCCTGCAGACCTTTTTGGGGCCAGTGAATGTTCGTATTTCCATTTTGTTGCATTAAAAAGGCAGAGCAGTGTGCTTTAGCATGCATCCTTTACCTGGCTTTTATAGGCCTTTTGTCAGCTCCTGGTGTTTCCCATGCCCCCTGCTTGTTTGTGATTTGTGAGTGTCCATGTGGGTGGTGGCCTTTTTTTGTGTTTGGACTGGGAGTTATCAGTGTCCTGCTTTTGCCATAGGCCTGCATGGTTTTCCTATTGGCTATTTGGCTTACTGCTTCCATCCATCCACCACCTTTGCCAGCAGCAGCTCCATGGATGCTGAGATGCTCAAATAATTTAAAGGCAAATAGGGTCCACCCCACTTGCATTGCATTTTTACTTTGGTGGTTATTATTAACTTTCCTATCCTTCCTGAGAGTGTAGTGTGTGACTGTACACAGTAGTATAACATAGCCCTTGTTAAAAAAAAAGTCATAAATGGCTAGACTATCTTTTGTTTGCACTAGTACAGTACTAAGTAACTGAACCACAACAACAAATGCAACATTTCACTGATGTTCTTCTCCTGGCTTATTTGCTTTTAGGTGCACAAAAGACAGAGGAGGAGGTGTCATCAGCATCACCTGGCTACCCGTTGTACTGCCAGCCAGACAGAAGTCCTGCTGCACATCAGGTCCACGTGTGACCAGAACTTGTTGTGCATCTGCATCCTGCCTGACATCTGAAGAAGATGGCCCCAAAGAAAGGTACCAGGTCCAGTACCAAGAAAGTTGCCGGTGAGAAGAAGGAACATAAAAAGGACGTGCCATGGTGGTGTGCCGGCCAATGTTTTTTTTGGCACCAAAAAAGTTACGCCTGCAGCAGCGTTGTCCGGGAACCAAGCTGGGAGCAGCACAGCGGTCCAACCCCACCAACCTAGGCCCAAGGGCTTTAGTGTCGCAGAGGTAGCCAGTCTACTAACGAGCAGCGATGTTGAAGAAATGTCATTACCGCAAAGTACTACACAATCAAGTTCAACGCAGGCGCAAACTCAGCAGATCAGTGTGCAGCCGCAACAAGAACAGCAGCAGCCGCAACAAGAACAACAGCAGCCGCAACAAGAAAAGCAGCAGCCGCAACAAGAACAGCAGCAGCCACAAGAAGAACAGCAGCAGCCGCAACAAGAACAGCAGCAGCCGCAACAAGAACAGCAGCAGCCACAACAAGAACAGCAGCGGCCGCAACAAGAACAGCAGCGGCCGCAACAAGAACAGCAGCGGCCGCAACAGCCCACCATAGTAGTTGTTGCTCCTGACGTAGGGGCATTTCCGGAAATCGAGCTTCCTGGAGCAAAGTCAAACCACTGTTTCAGAAGATCTATTGTCTTCCAGACCCCCAGCAAGGAAAAGGAGGCTTAGTCCATCATCTTCTTCTTCAAGCCCCGCTTCTGATGATCGTGATGACACTTGGCTTCCACCAGCTCAGTCTGAGAGTGATATACGCCACAAGACAATGCTTCTGAAAAGGAAGGTCCCAGAGTTATGGAGGTAGATGTAGAAGAGGGGGGTGATGATGTTGATGAAGACGAGCCAGTCATCACGCATATTACTCCCGCCCCAAAGGGATTGGAGACCAACATTCTCACCCTATCCAGAAAGGTTGCTACTGAGCGGGATGTAGTACGGATATCACCAACACAGGTTACACCACCACTACCTCCAGCTGCCATATTTTCCAAAGCCCGGCAGGGACCTACATCCAGCTCAATCATCTCAGTAGGTAGTGGTAGTAAAAGTCACAGTCTAGGTGCACAGGGTCACATTTCAAGCACACTCTCCAGTTCATCTGGTATTGAAAGTGGCACATCCAGCAGTGCCAGAAAGTTCTCCTCCCCAGTTTGGGACTTCTTTTCTGTTAGCGCCAAGGAGGAGAACGTTGCTATATGCTCAATTTGTCGGCAAGGTGTTCGGCATGGTAAGCTTGGTACAAACTATGGTACCAGAGGACAAGCAAGTCATCTCAGAATACACCACACTATCGTGTGGGAGGATCACCTACTTAAGTTAAAAGAAAGTAGAAAAACTCAACCCATTGAAGTTGGTCAGGATGAATCAGGGAGCGATATTATTGCGGTGGCAGGTGAAGAAGAGGGAGGCATTTCTAGCCCTGTCCCCAGTAGTGCAGTGGTAACGCCCACATCCTCCTCAGTAACATCAGAGTGGCACCGCAGTAAGAGCCATACTCTGAGTCAGGCTGAGAGTGAGACACCAAGGCGACCGAGTACCGCAATGAGACAATCTGTGTCGTTGAGCCTTAGTGGGTTAATGAAAACAGCACCACAAAGGAAAGTAATCCAGCCTACCATTGAGAGCATGTTTAGGTTGGAGGGGCAGTTCCAACGCAACCACCCAACGGCACGAATGTACAATGCGAAGCTGGCTAAAATGTTAGCGCTGGACCTTCTTCCTTTTTCATTTGTGGAAGGGGTGGGTTTCCTTGAATTTGTGTCTGCCATCTGCCCTAAATGGAAGGTTCCCAGCCGGTCCTATTTCGCAAGAACTGCTGTTCCGGCACTATATCATGATGTGCTGGAATTGGTTGGACAAGCTTTGCAGCAGAGTGCTGTTCACAATATCCACCTGACAACAGACATGTGGACCAGTTGCCAAGCCACAGATTACATGTGCATCACTGCACACTGGATCTCTTTTGTGGGGGTTAGAGATAAGCTATCTGCACGAGGTGCTGTTGACACAGCTGCTTGAAGGTACTCGGAAACATGCAACTGTAGCCATGTTCGCCATGGAGAAATCTCACACGGCTGAAAACATTTTACACGAGTTTCGCAGCAAGGTTTTGGAATGGCTGCGGCCAAGAGGGCTTGGTATTGGTTTTGATGCCACAGAAAATGGCAGTAATGTACTTAAGGCCATGGAACTTGGTTCCTATTTTAGGGTTCCGTGTTTGGCGCACTGCATAAACATTATAGTTCAAGACTTTCTGTAAAAAGAACCCATAGTCAGCAATTTACTGGCCATCTGCCGAAGAATATGCACTCATTTCAGCCATTCTTTTAAAGCTCGGAAGCAGCTGAGGATCATCCAACGTGAACATAGGATGCCAGTCAAGACACTCATCCAGGAGGTGGCAACACGTTGGATCTCAACGTATTACATGCTTGATCGTCTGTATGAGCAGTACAGGTCACTCTATGAATATGTCTGGAACAGAAGAGGGGATGCTACTGTTAAAGGCATGAACCTTGACATGGAGCAATGGAGCCTAATTAAATGCCTGACTGAGATGCTGTGTCCTTTTGAGGTCTTCACACGTGAAGTCAGCAAGGAGGACTGTACAATGGGCCAAGCTATCCCATTATTGCAAATGCTAGAGCATCAGCTGAATAATGTGTCTGAATCATACAAAGGTGTAGAGGACAAAAGGCAAGCCCATGACTTGGTGGAGAGCTTATCCCGGCGCTTAGCTGAAAATGTAAGGATACAAAATACAATTTTGTCACAAGAACATTACATTTGTGCCACAATTCTGGATCCACGTGCAAAATTTGGACTGAAGACATTCTTTGCTTTTTCCGAGATTGATGTTGCCCGCTACAAAAGTTGTATAGCTGAAGCAGCCAGTAAGTTGGAAAACGAACGGCTGCTAATTAAAAGCCTGCAAGATCAACCCACAAGAAGTACTGAAGTAGGCCATGCAGGATCAAGTGCAACTTCATCGGCTGAGGGCAGTGCGTTTGGATCACAACACTCACCATCACTATCGACCACAGAAACAATAACTGGATCATTAGGCCGAGTACAATCATTACACGATTGGTATGTAAAGTTAGGCATTAATAAGCACAGTGCTGATGCACAGAAAAAACAGCACGAAAGCTTACCAGCAGCAACCCTGAACATTGAGCGGATGGTCCAGGCCTATCTGGATGACCCAACAGAGGTGTACATTGATCAAAACCCATTGCAGTATTGGTATAGGAAAAGGTCTGAATGGCCACAGCTCAGCAGGCTGGCAATAAGCTATCTGGCTTGCCCTGTCGCAAGTGTCTCTTCGGCATGTGTTTTCAGTGCTGCTGGTTCCATTGTAACATTGAGAAGGACCAGTCTCTCGCCCAAAAACGTGGAGAGGTTAACAATGATCAAAATGATTCAGCACTTCATACCACCGAATTACACAATACATGAAGCAATGGAGGAAGATGAGGACAGCGGCTCAGGTGACGGAAGTAGTGTGTCACATGATGATTACTTACTACTGGCTGACCCCCCAGAGTTTGAGGACGAGCTATACTTCCCTGACAATTAGACAATTAGGCTTGCACTTACTGCCTTCCTCCCTTTTTTCCCACCGTTATTTGTGTGTCTGTCGTTCCGGTTACAAACTTGTGAATCACAACAAATCCATTACCACCGTCTTCTACTCTTCTTATTTAATATACAATTTTCAGGTGTCTGCAATTTGACAGTACAGTCCTCCGAATCCAGCTCCTCCGCTCCATCATGCTGAATCTCCCGCCCAAATCCATTGCCCTCATGAATGATGATTGGATGATGGTAAAATACTACAAGAAAAAAATCAAACTTTCCTAGTCCTGCCAAAAGAAGTGGAGCATGAATCAGATGACTACTATAGCTATCCTCCTTTTAAGAGCCGAGAGAGGCTGGCCATTAACTGAAAATAAGATGGAACAGGTAATGATTGATGCCATGCATTGGACACAGAGTCGCAGACTGAATGATTTTGTTGTGTTTGTTGTGCATGAATTTATGTAATTGTGCACTGCCACTAATCAACTTTCTACAGAACACACTAAACTTAACTCAAGGTGAATTCAATTTTCCCCTTCTTGCAAATAAGAAATTGCTTTTAATTCAATACAGGAGGGGGACTCACTATATCTGCGCAATGAGTATGATGACACAACAGCAACGTCCATCATGATGATGGCGAAATAGACGGCCCGTTAACTTAAGATGAGAAGGAACAGGTAATGACAATTAATGGCATGCATTGGACACCTGACTCTGAGCGATTGGACTTTGTGTTTTCGTTGTTTGTTTGTTGTGCACAAAGTGAAGTCAAAGTGTACTAGTAATCTATCTTTCTGTACACACTAAAGACTGACTCAAGTCAATAATATTTCTACTCTTGTTGTGTAATAACAATTTTACTTCTACTGCAGGCCGATCTTCACAGTCAGTCAGTAAAAGATCGGAGATGATGATGAAGTCAGGAGGACGTTTCATGAGTGGCATAAACTTGTCTTAACGTAGGATGTGCTACTGCTAAGCACTGTGGGCCTGCTCTCTCCTGTTATTGTTGAAGCTCAATGCTCGAAACAGACTAGAGTAGAGATGATGCATACATGCCATCTCGGAAAGTGTTCTTGTTACACTACACCATAACTTGTGCATTTGTTTCAACTTTGTTTCTCAATATCCCCTTTGGTTTTCCATCTACAATTACAGGCCGGGCCTTGCCCTATACTTTGGAAAACATTACAATGCGCACTTACCTTACCAATTAATCGCCATTTTTGTTTCCAGCCGGGCAGTGGCGAGTGGCGAGGCGACACACCCAAGATTGATGGTCGAGAGGAGGACCAAGAGGAATGCCGAGATGCAAATCCAGTCCACATTTTTTACCAGGATAACACAGTAACAGTATCCACTTTTATCTTCTTTTAAATAAATTGATTAATATTTTGTATACAATCTTTACAACAGTGTGTTCTTGGAGTTGTTATTATCATCATTAGGTTTTCTCTCTGTTTACGATTTTTCCCTACCAATATTTAACATTTCTATTTGCTATCTGTAAAAGTATTAAGGCCGGAACAACAGAACAAGAACTAGAAGTGTATGTAACCCGGGTCTCTCATCATCATGCATGCATTTCCTTTTTCTCCCTTAACATATGGATATGGTAGTCTTCAATGATTGTCGTTTGCTTGTCCATGCATACTGTTTTTCTATGTCAAACCTTTCCCAAAAAATCCCTTCCCATCCATTCAACGAACCCTAACCCTCTTCCCCCGGGCTGTGTGACTTATTGTCGAGGTGTGACTAAATTAAATGTACACCAATACTTAATCATACACTTGCTGGGGCGGATGTGGCGAAAGCAACATTACTTCAATTTCAAGGCAGAGCGATGATCTTCTTCTGCTTGCCCACCCATGAGTAGGATATTTTAGGTTATTTTATTTAACAAAGGAACATATACCTCAGCATGAATTGCCGGCATTGATTGGATTTGTTTGTTGTCATTCCTCATATACAGCACTAACTGTTAGGCTGTAGGCCTAGTCAAGTGACTCGACACAACTATAGTTTGTAACTCTGTCTAGTAGGCTATCCCAACCACCATTATGTTTTGTTGTCTAATATTTGAGCATATTATTGTTGCTCAGTAAGTTCTGTACTGTACTTCATTCTATTACTCCTCTAACAGTCTCTCAAAGGCGATTGACTGTCTCCTTTTCTTTTTTTGCAAATGCTGCCGCCCTGCCAGTGTCTACTACTATACTACCACCACCACCACCCCAATCATGGCATGTTAGAAAAAGGAAACCATCTTCACCATACAGCCATTGCTGTGCCACAGTTGGACATAAACATCAAGCACAGGTAAGAGAGAAGTTTGGGGGAGGCAGAATTAATAATGGACATGTTGTCAATGATTTCATTTTCACACACCAGTCCAGATAAAGAATGCATGGACTAGAGGACAGACTGAAAGTACTAGAAGGACAAATCAATCAGTGAGGTGTGTCGCATCTATCGGTTTGTGTCTTACACAGTCAGCCAATTATTTAAATCAAACACAGGCTATGGGCAGCCATGCACCAGCAAGGAAACAGTGTGATGTAAAGCAGTTACCCCACCTACAAAACATTAACAACATTGCATGTAATGCAAATCATTTCAGTCCTTTGTTTGATCTAGATACTGAGACCGTCGGGGAGAGTAAGATGTCAGTCAAGGATATGTTAAATTTAATCCTCGACGAGGTTAGAGAGCTGAAGAGATTTCAGAAATCCGAGCTTGCTTTAATCCATCAACGCCTGGACAAAATGGAGGATCTTTTCTCCACATTCCCTGCCCGACTTCAAGAAGCTGAGACCCGCATCTCTAATTTGGAGGATCAAATGATTAAGGCCAAAGAGGATGCAAATCAGCTTTCCCTCACTTCACGCGCACTTGAATCTAAATTGGACGATTTAGAGAATTATAATCGTCGATCTAACCTACGCATAGTGGGGGTTCCTGAGGGTCTTGAAGGACCCAGCACGCTGCAGTGGGTCACCTCTTTTTTAAAATCTAAAGTGATTCCCAACCACGAGGGTGACCTGACTATTACACGAGCACATCGCGTTCCCGCTCAACCTTTCCCAAATTCTTCTCTCCCTCGAACAATTCTATTAAATTTTTCTGATACTCGGATTAAGGAGATTATTCTTTCAACGGCAATTCAGAAAAGACAATTTTTTGTCAATGAAACTGTGAAATGTCGCATTTTTTCAGACATGTCCGCGTCTGCTGCTCGGAGAAGAAAAGAGTTTGTCCAGATGCTACAATTATTCAAAGCTAAAGGCGCTCAAGCCACAATAGCGCAGCAATCCAAGCTTAAAGTTTTAGTGAAAGGCAAATTCTTTATGCTATCTGACATTGCAGCAGCACAGGACTTGCTTCGGGACATTTCCAATTCTTCATGAGGTTAAATTTGGGAAAACTATGGACTTCTTCTTCTGTGTTTTTTGTTTCAAGATATAGGGTGATAGATGTGACATTTGTGACATATGTGCTAAGTTGGGAAAGCTTCCTTTTTGTTTTTTTTTTCCTCCCCCTTCTCCTTTTTTTCTTTTTCTGGTGGGTATGAGTAGGGGAGGGGAGGATCAGTTGAGCAAGGTGGAGTGCGGAATCCAAGGGGCCCAGGGGGTGCAATATGTCACCCGAATGGCAGGGGGTTGGAACCGATGGTCAGCGTGGGCTGGGGAAATCTCGGCCATTGGTGGGGCTGGGGGTGGGTGCTACGGGGGTGCTGTGGGGTTTGTTTGGGGATGGGCAGGGTTCGGGGGGTGGGCGGGGCGGTGGTGTTGGGGTTGCTTGGGTTGTGGGTGGTGGTGGGTGGCTCGAAACAAAAAGGAAACTGATGGTGTCTGACTATTTTTCTTCATTTTTTTCATTTGTTAACTTGTATTCATTGTATCCAGGGGGCAAGAGCGGTTCGGTGATAATTCTCTTTAGTCAATTTAATTCTGATCTCAATGTCTAACAAGGATAGTTTGAAGTTGCTTTCTCTTAATGTTAATGGCTTAAACAATATTAAGAAAAAGCGCGCTATGGAAGTTTGGTTAAAGGCTGAGAATCCCTCCGTTATTTTGTTACAGGAGACTCATATTCCCTCCTCTAAGCTTGATGGGTTTTCAATGCTCAAATCTTGGGCTTCGTTTTGGTGTTTCGCATCATGCGATGTATCTCAGCGAGGGGTGGCAATATTTTTTAATAAGAATTTATGTGCTGATATCATTCAATCGCAACAGGGAGGCTCAGGACGTTGGTGCTGGGTCTCATGCAGAGTTAAAACCAGGCAGAGACCTTTTATCTTTGTATGTTGTTATGGACCTCTAATAGACGATGCTAGTTTGTATGAAGACTTGTTCCAATCTCTGTTGATGGTTTCAGGTGATATTGTGATTGGTGGGGATTTTAATGTGTTAATGGACCCGCATTTGGATACATCATCTCAATCATCCAAACAACTTAAACCGAAAGTCTTTCAACCCATTTCACACTATATCAAACTATTCGATCTTTCTGATCATTGGCGGGCTGATAATCCCTCTAAAAGAGATTATACCTGCTGGTCGGGTAGATTCAAATCCTCATCCCGTATTGATTTTTTCATAGCTTCAAGTAACCTTAAGCTCGGCTTTTCCAATACGGTGTTTAACGTATTCTCAGACCATGCTTTGCTTATTAGGGAGTTTATTTTTGGGGATATTAGAAGATCCCCCAAAATATGGGTCCTCAATAGAGCTCATTTGAATGACGATAAATGGGTCTCTGAATTAAAAAACAAGATTAAAGACTTTATAACTCTTAATATGGGCACTGCCCCCATAAGTATTATCTGGGACGCCCTAAAGGCCTTTATTCGCGGAATCATCATAGGGAAAGATGCGGCCATTTCAATTGTATCCAGGGCTCAAATCAAACTACTGGAATCCCGTATACATACACTTAGCGTTCTAAGGCAACAAAATCCCTCACGATCGGTTAAAGAACAATTAAATGAAGCTAAACAAAAATACACCACTTTTTTATATGAGCAGGGCGAGGCTTTTTTTCGTACTCAATATCAAAAAATATATGAAGAAAGTAATTTCACTGGGAGATTCTTGGCCTGGCAGGCCAAGGAACAAGCAGCATCTAATTTAATTCCGGAGTTAAAATGCCCGGTCTCGCATCAATCTACAATCGATCCAGATAAAATAGGTGCGATAATGCATCGTCATTATCAAATATATATATTCTCATCAGCTTAAAATCAATCAGCCTAAATTAAACTCCTTTTTACGGCAGGCTGAGATCCCTTCTCTTTCCCATTCCGAAGAATTAACCATGGCAGATGGATTTTCTCTGGAAGAGATAGAGGCGGTGGTAAAAGATCTTCCATCAGGGAAAGCCGCCGGTCCGGATGGACTACCCGCAGAGTTTTTTAAGGTTTTTTTTCCCTCTTTTTCTAATTTGTTTCTACTTTTGCTTAACTCCATGTTGTCTGGAGCCTCAATTCCTGACTCTTTCCGCGAGGGCACCGTGGTCAGCTTTTTGAAGAAGGGGAAAGATGCCACCGATCCTAACTCATATCGTCACTAAATTATTGGCTATTCGATTTAACCGAATTTCTTCTGATCTGATTCATAAAGACCAAAACGGTTTTATTACCGGTAGACAGCTCATGACTAATACTCACTATCTGGCAGAAGCTCTGGATTACTTGGAGACACGGAGGATCCCTGCACTTATTTTGTTATTTGATGCAGAAAAAGCTTTTGATTTGGTGGTTTGGGAGACACTTTTTATTATTTTGCAGCACTTTCATATTCCATGTAACGTTATTAACTTCATTCGTAATCTTTATTCGGGTGCTAAAGCTAATATTATTATTAATTCACATTCGGTTGGATCTGTTTCAGTTAATCGTGGAACCCGCCAGGGGTGTCCCTTATCACCGATTCTTTTTGCTTTTTTTATCGAACCTCTTGCAATAGCTATTCGAATGTCTGCAGAGATCTCACCCCCAATTCCATCTATGTCAAAGATAAAACTCTATGCTGACGATATCATGTTACTTATTAATTCCGATCTGCAGTCTCAAGCTCAGGCATTTCAGATTTTTGAGCAATTTGAGTCTTTTGGGGGCTACCGGATCAATAAAAAAAGACTGAAATTTTGATTTGTGGCAATCATATTCCAGAATTATATCCCGAATTACGTGGCTGTATAAATAATAAACCTAAAAGATATCTGGGGGTGTTTTTTTCCTCTTCAGTCACAGATCTTTTCGGTTTGAATTTTGTTCCCCTTCTTCAAAGGGTTCGCTCGATGCTAACTCGCTGGAATAAATTACCTTTATCATTACTGGGTAGAGTCGCCCTGATTAAAATGTCTATTTTACCATTATTTAATTTCCTGTTTTCAACAATTCCGTGTTTTCTCCCAGGGTCTTTTTTCTCGAAAATAGAATCCTTATTTTCAAGCTTTCTCTGGTCACATAAAAAGCCCCGGATTGCGATGTCTACGCTTTATGATGGTTTAGATAATGGTGGTCTAGCACTTCCAAACATTAGAGATTATTATTTCGCCTATTTTGCTCAGTATTTAACTCGTTTCAAGGTCCCTACTCCGAACCCAAATGACTATATTAGTTTTTTCTTCGATTTAATTTTTTCAGAGAGTCAAATATCCTCCCCTCTTCAAATACCTAAATCCCCAAAATTGGTTTGGTATAAAATATTAGCTTGGTTTTTCATGAAAACGTTCGGCCATGATTAGCAGATATTCTCTCTCTCTTTTTAATACCTCCTCTCTGCTGATTAATTTACTCTCCTCAAGAGGGCAGGGGGTAAGTTCGCATTTAATGTGCTATTGGACTAAGGCCGGCTTTAGCAAAGTGGGCGATTTTTTTACATCTTTCCAGGTGGTTAACTCCGTCCGAGATGCGCCTACTACTTTCTGGAAATTTTTTGTTAGCCGGGTCTTATAATATAATTTATAAACTTTTGCAGCCATTTGCTCCCACCTCCTTTAATCAGATTTCCCCTTTTAACAACGATCTTTTTTTCAATAGTACTTTAATAAGGAAACCTGGTGAGTGGAAACGTCATCTTGCCCAGATTAAACAAGACGATTTAGGATCCAAAGCAGTTAAAAAATGGTGGGAACATGAAAAACAGGTTTTATCTTTAACGACGTGGCGGACTATTAATAAATATAATTTTTCCACATTACGGGGAGCCAATTGGCGTAGAATGATATTTTTTGGGAAATGGCTCCTCTATTACACCCCGGCGCTAATTGCCAAAATGTTTAGTAATTATATACCGATCTGCTTTCGTTGTCAAAGTTTCGCCCCCGCTAACTGGACACATGTCATAGTTGAATGTTGTATGGTCAAAGAGTTCTGGGGAGATATTTTTGCTTTTTTATCTTCTATTTTTCATATCCGGATATCTATAAATTCTATCTTGATGCTTCATGGTTTTGATCAGAATCTTAATCTCTCTGTCTCACTTGCTAAACTTCTATTTATTTGCATGGTAGTGGCCAGATCATTGCTACTTCAGAATTGGCGATGAACCCAGACACCATATTTTTATGAATGGCTACATAAAATGCGAAGAGTTAAGATTAGTGAGCGCAACTATGCGGCGAGGATTGGAGGGGGGAGAAAATTCGAAAAAATTTGGGGAAACTTTTTTTGACTCTCTTTGCATTAAGGTCATTTCTATTATTGTTTTTGTTATTTTAGAAGGATCTTGGCTCATTGTATCTGAGATGTTCTGGTTTTCGTAACTTTATATTTTTTCTGTATTGCACTGGAATGTTGTATGACACCTTTCAGTTTCAATAAAAATGTATATATAAAAAAAAAAAAACAACATTGCATGTAACATAGAAAAATATATTTAATTTACCCTAACAAAAATAAACTAAACCCACAAAAGCTGACCCGCCCCCCTCCCTAACCCCAACCAATGTCCAATTGTCCATAGGAGAAAAAGTCCGTAAAGAAAAAATCCCAAACCCAACGCCCAAACAAGTTCCCACCCACCCAAACAAGAATTAAAAAAGGGGCAGAACTTAATGACAGGGACTAAGGTGTGGGGCGGGACTCAAGGAGGACACGCATCTGGTCCTCTAGACGGGGGGCACCGGAGATGGCACTACGGTGGCAGCGGGCTGCCACCAGATGGTGGTGCCGTACCGCTGGAGGGCGGTGGCTGGGGCCCGGGGCACTGGAGGAGGCTTGAATTGCTGCCACAGTCTCCTCCTGCTCCTCGGCTAAGACCACCAGCCGCCGGTATTCCCGCTGGATTGCCTCCAGCTTCCGGCGCCGTGCCTTGGCGGCCAACTCCTTGCGGTTTAGTTTAGGAGTAGATGTGTATCAAAAAGAAAAAACAAGACAATTGTAAAATATACTCTTAGAAAAACAGTAAGACAAGTTAATTATTTATACACATAGTGGCATGGTAGAGCAGCACTATAAAGCACAGTAGTACATAAAATTTTAAATCTCGCCCGTCCTTCTTACTTCCACCCGTCTTTCACTTTTTAGTTGAACAGTGCACCAGGTGCTCTTCTCCATAAAACTTTCAAAGCGGAGTTGAAATCAGATAGATGAGGCCATTGGTTACTCAATACTCCCGCTCCTATGCAAATTAAAAGGATTCTAGTCTTCTAGTTCACTCTTCAAACGTCCCCAACAACTCATACTTACTTACGACATCGGATGGCGGGCGGACTTAGTCCGCCCACCATCCTCACGCTAAAAAGGGTGGGGGTCCCGTGGGGACAATTAATTAGGATGATGCGCCCGGCACAGTGGCGGGCGCATCCTGTTTTTTTTTACATTCTGGTTGGCGGTGCCGAAAGCAATGCTAAAAATACATGTTGTGCTGCTTTTCCAAGCACAACATGATGGGCCCCGCACGGAGCCTGTCACATTTTGCTTTGAAAGGCGGGGGGTACCATAGCATAGGTAGGTACCCTCCATGGGGGCCCCCAAGCATGCTCTGCAATGTCTGCATGTCTTTCCGTGGCGGACGGCAATGCTGCCACGCAAAGGCATTCCAAAATGCAGATTATATGGCTGGCGGTGTGTTCAGAGAGACACCACCGCCATATTGAACCCTTTTCCGCCTGGTCGACATACGGGGGGTCTGACTCTTTTCTACAGGGATGGCGGGAGGTTTGCCCCTGTGGTGTCGGCGGTGAATACTGCCGGCCCGGCGGGGGCAATACGCCCGCCATCCTAATGGGGCCCTAAGTCTCAACAGTACAGTATACATATACATACAGTACACCCTTGCAGTGAGTCAAGTTCAACAATAGTTAAGGATTATGAATCTAACTTACCACCGCCCGCCACTGGTGCTGCCACTCCCCCTACCGCTCCGTTGCTATCTCCAGCAACTGCCGCATCCTCGCCCTCCACGTCGCCTTCGCTGGCCCCGGCAATGGTGGTCGGTAGTGCGCCTAGAAAACATTACACATTTATTAGGCGTCATATACACCTCCCCCCTATTGATCAGTAGCAAGGTTGAAAAATGAGTTAATACTAACATACATCACTAGTACAAATCAGGTAGTAGTAGAGTAGACACTAATAGTTAAATATGGTCATTGTAGCCTTTGCTTAATTAGCCCGAGCCATGCTACCATTTTACCTTTGTGTCTTTTATTTTTGCACATGTGACGTTACCTTGCAGCTTCTTGTATAAGACACCTTTGAGCTCACATGGCCTGCCTCACACTGCTACTGTCTAGTCTACGCGCTGCGTACAAGCGGTCAACAAAAACATTAACAAGCCACTTTTTTAGGAAGTACTGGTATACTGTTAGTCCATATTGCTTATCCATAAATGCTACACTTTTTGGCACGGCTGAGAAATGCTTGCAAGTCGCAATATACTAACGCACACCATTTCATTTTTCGCATTACAGACGGAAGATTCCCTTCTACGAACCAGAGCTTTGCAGAGCTTCTGAATGATGCAACAACTACCAGTACTAGGTTCTCCTAAGGTGAGGGGTCCCTTCACTCACATCTTCATTTATACATTTATATAAACTAAATTCCTAGGGGATGGTGGTGCTGCCTTCCACCACTGTTCAGTTATCATGATTTAATTCCCAACTGTATAAGTGTAACAATGTTTATTGTTTTAATGTTATTGATTTTCCGGTTGGTGCTGCATTTTATAATAAAACAATGTACAGAGCTTCTCAATTCAAAATAAACATTTTGAAATTACATAGACTTGGTGGTATTTGGTGTGGACTAACTTACACGAGTGAGCAAATTAAAGTAAGGGTGTGCATGTGCATTGCTTCCACGACTGAGAGGTTGGGTGTGTTATGTTCTGGGTTGTCTACTTGTTGGGTATCTTGGGGGGAGGGTTCGGAGACCTAATAGTTATGACAAGACAGTACTATAGTCGAGCAGTGGAATTGTGGTGGGTGCTGAATTTCTGATTGAGGTGTGTGAGGAAGATCCAACCTACCATCACAAACATCCTATTTTCTTGTGCAAAGGTCTGTGTATGTGCAAGATCCCTACAACAGTAGTAGTATGTCCTATAGGCTATCATATCAAAATAGTAATAAATCTGGTTGGGCTTTTGTTGCTGGGAATTTTCAAAGCCTCAAGATTAACAAAGACTCAAGATCAATAAGACAAGAAGAAGTACAAGACGATGACCCAAAGGATTTGACTCAATGGCTAAAGCTACTGGTGAATATGAGTTTTATATTACAACCTTTCACATAAAGAGTGGCACTGGCCAACTGGGCAAGACTAGCTACTACAGTACAGACAGACTGATAGTATTAGTAGTAGTTGGACTGAGAGTCTTCATAGCAGAGGCAGGGATAAGATTTTTGAAACCGTACAGATCGAAGGATAATTGTTGGTAAAAAAATAGCATTTGGAAACTGAAACAATAGTTCGTGAAAAATATGGTGCAGTAAAAGTTATGGAATAAGAAATATTATTAAAAACAAGAAGACTTACTGGAGCCAGCAGAGCAGCCCTCATTGGTGTCCTCCTGGTGCTGTTCGGACTGTTGTCCCGCCGAACCCCCACTCCCTGTCTGTCTGCCGCTGGGTGCTGATGAACAGGAAAGATATAAGAAAGAGACAAACATTGATGGATGGTGTCAAACAAATACAATATTTTTCAACAACGGTCAAAAAACACTTATGTAAACAACAATTGCAATAACTAAATTGACCGATCTTATCTGGTCAACAAGTAATATCGGGGGATTTGCAGGTCGACTACTTAAGTTACTATTTATCAACAGTAATCCAGTCTTCCATTCTGATTCCAGAATACTAAGTTACAACTAAGCCTAAGTACGACGTACCACCCAACCTAGCCCACCTATTACAGGCATGCCAATTGTACATTAAGTATGCATTTCCACTTCTTTTATTCCTCAACAATGCATATGGTCAAATGGAGGACACATGATTACATTTTTTGTATACACCAAATTTTGGGTTGATTGATTGATGCTGATGTTCTGCTAGTGCTAAGCCAATTACCACCACTCATTGAACAAACTAGAAAAGGTTCTAATAAAGACTGCCGTACTAGCAACACGTCACGTAACTGAGGGGGCATCACGCAACCCACTAACAAATTAGAAACTCATACAAAGTACCTAAACCTAAGTATCAATCCGCCCCTATCTATTAGTGACAGGACAAAGTAAGGAGTGGACTAGAGTCACTGTAGCATTACGTAATTTAATTTCTCTAAAATAAAGTCGTACAGAATCACGCTAAGCGAGCGCAAACGCAAAGTTGCAAACAAGTAAGATTAGTAGTAGTGCAGAAGAGTACCTGTGTCATAAAAAATCACAGAAGACTTTTAAACGTAATTAACCTGGAATGTAAGCAGCAACATTCTAGCTGGTTGGAAGAAAAAAAAGATATTCGCAATATATAACACAGAGCAGAAGAACAGACACAAAGTAGTAATAATTAAATAGGTACTCACCAAGCCCCGGGACCTCCACTCCTAGCAGGTCCAGCTCACCATCCAGGATGTCGGACCACCGGTGCGTCAGCTGTGCCTGGGTGCGCCGGACCCCAGAGAAGCACGACACTGCCTGGCGCACCTTCCCCCACCGCTGCCGACACTCCCGGAGGCGGTACCCGGACCCAGGCCTGCCACCTGCTGCCAGGGTTGAGGGGAGGTGGCGCTGCACAAAGAAAATTTGTGCAGCCAACTCCACCTCCCCAATAAGGCCCGTGCCTGCACCCCTTGTGGGCGCCGCCTTCCGCAAGGAAGGCGGTCGCGGCTCTGGCTGCGACATCGACCAGCCCTACCCTTAGACATGGTTCTGGGGTAAGAAAAGGTAATAAAATTAAAGAAGTAAAGGAAATAAATAATAGCAGGCAAGATAAAGAGAAAAAGTAGCTAGAAAACAAAAAAAGGAGACAAAAACCAAAAATATAGAAGCTGGAAAATAGTAAGAGAAATAAGAAATAAGAAAGATAAAAAAAAAAGTGGGTTGAAACAAAGGATTGAAAAGATTTGGAGAGGATTGAAAATCAGGCCCCAGACCATGCAATAGAGTGAAAAACAAGATGGCCGCGCCCATTGCAACCACGTGCGCAAGTTCGCGCGATATTTTCTCCCCGAGCAAGCAAAAAGCAACGCGATCAAGTAAAAGCGGTCGCGAACAGGAAATATCTACCGCGAACGGGCGCGAGCATGCATTGCGCGACCCGGAACAGGAAGTAAGCGAAAACAAGATGGCGCGCCCGTGAGCAACCGCATGGGTAAGTTGGCGACCCGCGATCACGCAAAAAATACCGTGAACAGGTGGGGAAAAAACTTCCACGTCTTCGCGATATTTCCGGCGTGTTTGTGGAGATTTTTAGCATTTTCGCGATAATTTGCGAAAGTTAATTTCGCAAATTCCGCCCACCCCTACTTATTATGTGTCAGCAAAGTCAGGGTCAAGGCACTCCTTTGTCTCTCCGAGTTAGATGTTAACTGCGAAAGGCCCTCACTCACAGAGTTCGGCATCTCAAACACTGAGGGTCTCATCCCGACACTATTGCGCCGCCGGAACGTAACTTTTTTGACGTTCCGCTGGCACAATGTGCCACTGGCATAATTATAAGGCCATGTAAAGCCACGTTACGTGGCTTTTCATGGTCTTATAAATATGTGCCCCTTTCACTCAGAAAACTGTCTTAAAAGGGCGGTCTATGGGTGTTGCTGGGGGCGTTCCCAGCAACATCCATGGCTTTTCGCCACTGAGGCAGCTGCAAAAACGTATGCCTCCCCAGAGGCATAAGTACGAGGAGAAATATATGTATTTCTCCTCGTTATTCCTCTTTCAATGAATGCTGCATTCTGCAGCACACATAGACAGAGGAAAAATCCTCTTGTGATTGCTTTTGTGCTGGAAGGTTTCCCGTTCTACACAAAAATAATCATCCCCGCAACGCAGGCACCCGTGCACCATGGTGCAAAGGTGCCTCCGTTGGCACACGGCAGGCCATTGTACTTCGGCGATAGGAAAAGTACAGGAATGCGGTGTATAATAGATATGGCGCATTCCTGCCCTTTCTTTTGCTTCAGGGCAGTGCAGCAGCAAGACCTGCTGCACTGCCCTGCGGCAACAAAATCCATAATACCATTCCTGTGAACTGTACCAATAAGGGAAGGACGTTGGTAAATGAGCCAGCAACTGAAATCAGCATTTTCCACTGTCCACTCTTTGTATGGTGCCATGTGGGCTCTTCCAAAATAAAAATGACAGAACAAGTAACAAATGACTGAAGGGGCTTGTCTTTATGTCCCTTTTTCTGTATACATGTACTTTTCATAGATGTGTCTTAATGCAATACGTTTGGCGTGAATAGCACAAGGGCCATTAAACAAGTCAAGTCAAAAAAATCCCACAAAATCATTAAGTACCAGACAGCGGCATTGAAAAATGCAGACCACATAACACTGTTCGTGATGGACCAGTAAATACAACAATGTTTTATTTAGAAAAATACTGCCTGTATTTGTAAATCGTGTACATACATATACGTATGTCAGTCAGTATTCGGTGTGCTTTCATTACAGATTGCAGTGTCTCTACAGTCCGTCTGTCGCTGTATGCAACACTGCACTGTCTGCGCGAGTTGAAGAAAATGACAGTGTCAGGCGTACAAGATGTAGATATAAAGAGCAGACTATGACAAATGGGTCTCTTTTTCTTTACACGAAATGCTACATTGGCATGTTTATAGCCAGCTCATCTGCATCCGTACTCCCACCAATAACACTATAATTTAAAAGTAATAGGCATGTTATGTGATCTTTTATCTATGAAATAAAATGTAAACTTCTCACTCAAAACAGATTTCTTCTCCTTTCAATTGAAGGGGGCAGAGGAAATGAAATGCCACATCTAACTAACCACCCTCGGAAGAATTAGGAAAAGAGAGATAGGGACCTTTAGTCCCAAACGGAATTAACGCAGAAGGTACTCAGCTTGGAAGGCATTTAAAATAAATACATTAAAGAAACTTGAAAGGCAGCAAGCGAGTTTTCCTTGAGAACGAAGGGGTAACTTCGTTGCCTAATATCAATCAATCAGTTAATCATTTGTATAGCGTGCTACTCACCCGGAGGGTCTCAAGGCGCTTGGGGGGAGGGGGGGGGGGAACGGTCCGCTACTGCTCGAACAGCCAGGTCTTGAGTTGCTTCCTGAAGGAGAGGTGGTGTTGGGTCAGGCGGAGGTGGATGGGGAGGGAGTTCCATGTCTTGGCAGCCAGGTAGGAGAAGGATCTTCCTCCCGTTGTGGCTCTTCGGATGCGGGGAACGGCGGCGAGGGCGTGGCTGGTCGATCGCAGCTGGCGTGTGGGAGTGTAGAAGGTAAGGCGGTCGTTGAGGTATCTGGGGCCTTGGTTGTGGAGAGCTTTGTGTGCGTGGGTGAGGAGTCGGAACGTGATTCTCTTGCTGACTGGGAGCCAGTGCAGGTCTCCCAGGTGTCCGGAGATGTGGCTGTGTCGGGGGTTGTCCAGGATGAGTCGTGCTGAGGTGTTCTGAATGCGCTGGAGCCTTTTCTGAAGTTTGGCTGTGGTTCCGGCGTAGAGGGCGTTGCTGTAGTCCAGTCGGCTGGTGACGAGCGCCTGGGTGACCGTCTTCCTGGTTTCGGTGGGGATCCACCGGAAGATCTTCCGTAGCATGCGTAGGATGTTGAAGCATGACGAGGAGACGGCGTTGACTTGTCTGGTCATCGAGAGGGAGGAGTCCAGGATGAAGCCCAGGTTGAGTGCGTGGTCCGTCGGTTTGGGTACGCTGCCCAGGGCAGGTGGCCACCAGGAGTCGTCCCAGGCGGAGGGTGATGATCCCAGGATGAGGACTTCCGTCTTATCTGAGTTCAGTTTCAGGCGGTTGTTCTTCATCCACTCGGCTACGTCTTTCATCCCTTCGTGTAGGTTGGTTCTGGTGGTGGCGGGGTCGTTGGTGAGGGAGAGGATCAGCTGGGTGTCGTCGGCGTAGGAGATGATGTTGAGGTTGTGTTGGCGTGCGATGGCCGCGAGGGCGCTCATGTAGATGTTGAACAGCATGGGGATGAGCGATGATCCTTGTGGTACGCCGCAGATGACTTCGGTGGCCTCTGATCTGAATGGGGGGAGGCGGACTCTCTGTGTTCTTCCGGCGAGGAAGGAGATGATCCACTCCAGAGCCTTCTCTTGGATTCCGATGTTGCTGAGGCGCTGCACTAGGGTGTGGTGGCAGACCGTGTCGAATGCTGCGGAGAGGTCCAGGAGGATGAGGGCCACTGTTTCCCCGTTGTCGAGCAGGGCTCGGATGTCGTCGGTGGCTGCGATGAGGGCGGTCTCGGTGCTGTGGTTGGCTCTGAAACCGGACTGCGAGTGGTCGAGGGATCCATTCGTCTCGAGGAAGGCGGCCAGCTGTCTGTTGACGGTCTTCTCGATGACTTTGGCAGGAAAAGGAAGAGATGAGACGGGTTTTGCAGGTGGGGCTCGCCGCAAGTGTTTTTGGGGACCAGCTCTTGTTTTTCATTATAAGATTTGGATCCAGAACAAGCAAGAAAAAGTCAGAAAACAGGTAAAGAAGCAGCAAGCGAAAGACGGAATAACAGCAACAAAGGGAGAATGCAGATATGGAAAACAAACTGGAAGGATGAGAAAATAGGCAGAGTGTATGGTTGTAAATACAAAATTATTTAGAAGAGAAACATATTGTATTTTTGTTAAAAACATGCATATTGGCCCATCAGCCACTACCACTGAAAGGGGCTATCCTAATGGCGGACATGCACATTGTGCACAAGCAGAATGTCCTCACTAACAGTCAGGGGAGCCTCTGGGTGAAGTGGGCTGACTCATTGCCCTGAGCTGCGTGCTGTGGTGGGTGACAACTGAAAAGACCAATCGCTGAGAAGGATGACATAAAGACACTGGGCCCGATTCACAGAACTAACTTAAGACAAAATCCTAAACTTACTACCATTTTGGTATTCACAGAAGGCACTTACTCATTTTGGTATTCACAGAAGGCACTTACTCATTTCGGTATTCACAGAAGTTAGGAGTCCTAACTTTAGGACTCCTAAATGCCTTCTGTGAATACCGAAAGTCTTAAAATTAGGATTTTTCTCAGTTTAGTAGTAGTATAGTTAGGACTCCTAACTTTAGGACTCCTAAATGCATTCTGTGAATACCGAAAGTCTTAGAATTAGGATTTTTCTCAATTTAGTAGTCCTAAATTTAGGACTCCTAACTTTAGGACTCCTAAATGCCTTCTGTGAATACTGAAAGCCTTAAAATTAGGATTTTTCTCAGTTTAGTAGTAGTATAGTTAGGACTCCTAAATGCCTTCTGTGAATACCGAAAGTCTTAAAATTAGGATTTTTCTCAATTTAGTAGTCCTAAATTTAGACTTAAACTCTGGCCCTTGCTGTTGCTGTTTGTATGTGCCACTGTAGACCTTCTTTTATGTTTCTGATTGTTGTACTTCTTAAATGTATAACTTTTTTAGAAACAGTAAATCCAGTCTTGCTAATATAAGTACTGCCACATTTATTATTATTTTTGGTATTTACATCACAGTTATTTTACAGTTACCATAGGTGCTGACTTTGGTTCTGGGGACCCCGGTTCGAGTCATGGCATCGGCTCAACATCATGTAATGCTGGGCAAAATCACTTAATTTACCAGTGACTTACGAAAAATGAATTTGACCTTGATTAAAGTTGCTGGTGCTTGTTTAACATGTTCCAATCCCTGGAGCTGAGTCCACAAGCCTAATATAACAAATATTGTGAAGTATGCCTACCATCTGTCCTCACTTCTTTCATATACCAAATGTAAATGCTTTCTTTTGCAGCTATTTCTGAAGCTTTGGAAGGAGATTAGGGGTGGGCAATTTGCGAAAGTGACTTTCGCAAATTATCACGAAAATGTTAAAAATCTCCGCAAACACGCGAAAATATCGCAAAGATGCAGAAGTTTTTTTCCCGCCCGTTCGCGGTATTTTCTGCGTGGTCGCGGCTCGCCAACTTACCCATGCGGTTGCTCGCGGGCGCGGCCATCTTGTTTTCACTCTTCTCGCGGTGCATGATCGCGAGAAGAAAGACGTGATCGCGCGACCAATGACATTACTGCGGGCGCGAACTGTCGCGAGACAGCGCAAATGGCTACCAACAATCCTACATCTCGTGGAGAACGCAACCGGATCGGGAAAACTTGTCGGCGAACGCGGGGATTCAGGTAAGGCGATCGCACGCGCGCAAGAATGTATTATTTTACAGCGCGAGCAAGAAACAAATTATCGCTCTCCGCGGAACGCAAAAATGTCAAATTATCGCAATTTCCAGGAGCGGAACGGAAATTTAGCCCAGGCCTAAAGGAGATCTTCTTTAGAAGCCAACTATGCTAACAAATTGACTCTTGATGCTGCTAGAGAATAAAAAGTATATATCCTCTTGAATCACTTATATCACATGTTTATGGTGTAAATGTCCCCTAGGCCTTCTTGGAAAACTGTGGCTGGTCTCCTACTGGCATGGCAACACCTGGCCATACTCCACATAATCACAGATTTTTCAATTGTGTCAGAAAGCATGTTTTGTGGAACCCCTTTCTCTGATATCTTGTCTAGGGGCAAGGATGTGGTGCAACAGCCACAGTTGATGACTGTAGAGCTGGGGTACCAATTCTTCGTGTCTGCCCAATATCCTGTGATTCTGGGCAAATCACTTATTCTTCCCGTGCTTACAAAAAATGAATGTGTGCCTGTGTAAAGATGCTCCTGTAAAGCACTCCAATCCCTTTGGAAAATATCAACAATAATGGGGAACCCAATCTACCCTTGATGGCTTGGGCAAGTAATATAAGCAGGTAAATGCGCCTACAAGGGATTTACTAAACTGAACACTTAAATCGAATCATATATTCAATCTTAACAGGCTATCTCAATTTGCTTGTAAATAAAGATTTTTCAAAAACAGTTGCAATTATTTCCACATGGATGAATCTTTTATAGACATAAAAGTCTTAAAATATAATAGAAACGCTGGTGTATATATTCAAAAGAGTTTTATATTGTTACAGAAAAATTTGTAAAGGGTACAAAATCATTACATAACACAATGAAACCAGAAGTTGTAGCTGTATGCAAATAAATGTCCTTCGTAGTAGCAATTGTGAACACCTTTTCTTAAATGATTAAACAAGAATAAAAAGGAAAGAGGTGCAATTGTCGACATTTTGGTCTATTTAGGCTTTTGTCCACTAGACTATCTTCAGGACTTTTAATAAAAATGGTTGACCTTTCAAAGTAAATGTTATGTTATGTTATGTTATGTTATTTACTTTTATAACGCGCACAGATACTCGAAGGAGTGTCCCGGCGTGGATCAGGGCAGGACAGAATTAAAACCCACACCTAAGAGAAGAGATAAGTTTTTAGCAGTTTCTTAAAAACCCCCGTATCTTCAACAAGTCGGAGAGAGAGGGGGAGCGCATTCCAGGCACGGGCAGCAAACACAACCAGGGAAGCGCCACCTAATCTATGGCGCTGAAAAGAAGGCACCTTCATAAGCCTGAGAGAGGAAGACCTCAAGTGACGCCCCGGTATGTAAAACGAGAACCGTTTCTGAAGATAGCCCGGCCCCCGGCCATGCAGGGCGCGGTGGGCAAGTGTTAGGGATTTGAAAGCTATCCGGGCCCTGATCGGTAGCCAATGAAGGGAGCGACGGTAACCATGAACACTCTGCCTGTGACCCAGCCCACCCAGCAAGCGGACAGCCGCATTCTGGGTAACTTGAAGCTTATTTAGTGCATAAGCTGGGAGCCCAGCATAGAGTGCATTGGCATAGTCCAAACGGGACAAAATAAGAGCGCGGACCACCGATTCCCTAGCCGCTTGAGGCAGCAGCGGAAGGAATCTTCTCAAAATTTTAAGGAGACCGAAGCAACAACCTGTAAGACGAGTAACCTGGCTAGAGAAGGAAAGATTACTGTCAAAATAGATGCCAAGGTTCTTTGCGGTCTGACTGTTTGAAACAGGCAGTGGGAACTCAGGAGGCCAAATGGACTCTCTGAATCCTGAGGAAAAGTCACCAAACATCAAAACCTCGGATTTATCCTCATTGCACTTTAAATGTGCCGACGCCATCCATTCAAAGACAGAGGAAAGACACCTCTGCACATGGCCCACCGAGGAGCCCAGTTTGTCCCAAGTGAACAGAAGCTGCGTGTCGTCAGCGTAGGCAATGACCTTAGCCCCCAACCCCTCTGCTAGAAAGACCAGAGGAGTAAGATAAATATTAAACAGGAGGGGGCTAAGGGACGAACCCTGGGGAACACCTGTGCCAACTTGAAGAGGAGATGAGGCCACAGGGGGTATCCAGACTTGCTGGTAACGGCCGTCCAGAAAGGATTTAATCCAGCCCCAAACCGCGCCCGACACACCAATCTTTGAAAGTCTGTCAAGCAGCAGTGAATGGGGAACAGTATCAAAAGCTGCCGACAGGTCAAGTAGCACAAGGGCAGCCTTCCCGCCGGCGTCTAGACACTCCCGTATGGCCTCAGTGATTTCCAAAAGAGCACCTTCCGTACTGAAGGAGGGGCGGAAACCCGATTGGGCAGGGTGAAGAAGATTCGCACTCTCGACAAACTCCGACAGCTGTCTATTTACTATCTTCTCACAGACCTTAGACAAGCTGGGGAGAAGAGAAATGGGTCTGTAATTTCCCGGCACTGAAGGATCGAGAGTCGATTTCTTCAGAAGGGGGAGTATTTTGGCCTGCTTCCAACAACTAGGCACCCTGCCCTCCAGCAGGGATAAGTTAATAATAAAATTAACTTCCTCATTCACTGTTTCTGCCACCGAAGCCAGGAGTCTTGCAGAGCAAGGATCGTCTGGAGAACCAGACTTCAGACCCTGAAGTATTCTCAGAGTGCATGACAGGTCCACCGGGGAGAAATTAGACAGACAATGAATGGTAGGCAGTACAGCAGGAGTGGTATGAGAGGAGACAGAAGGACCCAAGGGCCCAGTAGAAACAGGCGGGGCAGAGAAGCTGCCCTGTATCTTTAAAATCTTGTCCCGGAAGAATGTAGAGAGCGTCTCGCACCAAGCAGTGGTTGCTGGTAGAATGCAGCTCTGCGCTGCAGGGGACAGAAAACTTTGGACGATAGAAAAAATTTCTTTCGAGTTATTCTTGGCTTGATCGATCCGAGTGGCAAAGAAGGCCCTTTTGGCAGAGGAGATTGCCTTATAATAGGTTTTTTGACCCAACCTAAGCTGCCTCTTTGCTGACAAGCAGTAATTACTAAGACGCCAGGAGCGCTCCAATTTCTTACAGCCCTGTTTGAGGAGACGCAGATCCTCCGTAAACCAAGGCTTGGAGGGAGATGCCCTTCACTGCCTAGCCGAGGTAGGTATGGCAATGGCCGACCAGGAGCCCCGAAGCCAATTGGAAAAGGCGGCAAGACACTGATCAAGATCTTGTGACAGAGGCGGCCTATTGGCCGCCAGCGCCCTGGCAAAGAGTAGGGGGTCAACCTTCTTGAACGCTGGTTTGTGACTGACCCTTGGACTGAAACCGGGCGGGGTCACTACCCATGAAAAGGGAATTAGATAATGATCAGACCAAGGGACAGGGAGTGGAGCTTTGACAGAAATAGGGAAGTTGGAAAAGATAGGATCAAGAATATGGCCACCAAGATGAGTAGCCTGGTCGACCCATTGGGAGAGCTGCACAGATTGGCAGATATCAAGAAAATCACAAGTGTCCTTGCAAGAGGACTTTGCAGTCCAGATAGAATAGGACCTTAGAAGAGTGTTGACCTTACGTATCGCACACAATGACTATTTTCGCCAAGCCAAACAAAATATTTCAGGGGCAACTTGGATTCAGATTCATTTGTGCGGAAGCACCGAAATGCATAAAAAGCGTGAAACTCCAAATGTACATTCAGAATGAAGTGGGGCGATGTACAACCGTATTGAAAAATCGGGCAACCAAAGAGTGCACAAACCTTAAGGCAACATCCGCTATATGCTGTATTTTGCCAGAGAACCGCTCACTCGAAAAGTCGGCATCGGCGTACTTCATTCTGAATGTGTGTTTGGAGTTTCACGCTTTTTATGCATCCCGGTACTTCCGTGCAAATTGCGATAGTCTGTTAAGATTGAATATATGAACCGACTTAAGTGTTTGGTTTAGTAAATCCCTTGTAGGCGCATTTACCTGCTAATAACCAATACCTTTGGATCATGTTCGCTCTATATAAAACTGCAAAAAAGATATTACAAATGATTGTGAGCACTCCCGTTTCCAAGACTGGAAGTGGAGCACAACCTAAGGATGGCAGAAGCAAGAATCCATCCACACAGTTGGGTCTCACGGTTAGCGGGAGGCCCGTGGTGCTCTTGTTCTTTTTTTTTCACTTCCATATTCTGTGTGTGCTGAGTATGTGATTTGGTGCACTTGCGGGGACCGCAGTGTGAAGGCAGTGGGTATTTAAACACCGCTTACCTTCACGTTCTCGCTTGGTTTTGCTTCTGGTTCTTGCAACCGGAAGGTTTTTGCCTGTAGTGTTCCCAGCGATCTCTTGGCATCTTAGAACTCTGTCCCGCAGTGGATTTCCTTCATGGGACCCTGAAGCCTACCTCCTGTAAGGTCGTTCTTGCGGATATTCCCCCAAATACCCTGGATTTCGGATATTCTTGTTTTGGAAACTAGATGGTGAATTCGGGTGGAACGTTTTTTGTGTCCCCGTCTCATCTTGGATTTTGCTTCCTCATTTTTTGTACCTTGTCACTGTCATTGAGGGTTTGTTGGACGCTTTCATGAAACAAGTCAAAAAACAGCAACAAAAAGGGATCCCTTTTTCACTCTTATAAAGTAACAGGTTTTTTTTGCCTAGTTCAGGCATTTTTTCGCGTTTTGAGAAGGTGGCAACTGGCATTATTGGATTTTTGGATAATTTCTTTATTGGTATTACCTGTGGTTGCACCGCGTTTCTACCTCACCAGGATGGAATAGAACCTAGGTGACTTATTCTACCCTCTTGGCAAAAAGACTAATGAAAAAGGGTTAAGAAGCACCTATTTCCCTGTTTTTGACTGTGCACCTGATTACTTATGTATGGTGGTTTCTTTAGCACACTGCCCAATACCTTCTTTTTCTTCCTTTCCTAAAGGGTTCCAGTTCCTTCCCTATGTTCCATTTTCAGCCAGAGAGGGGGGAGCCTAGACGGATGTTCCACCTTGTTTGTTTTCTTTTCCTTGTTTTCCCCCACCTTCTCCCGGTGCCTTTACCCTGCTGTTGCCATGACATATATAGGCGATAGTGGTTAAGGCATGGGTAGGGGACTGGGACTTTCTTCGCTCCTGCAGTGCTGGGTGTATTGGAGAGTGGTGGCAGAACACACATATTAACTGTCTCTGTGGAGAAAAACAGGCACACCCTTCACCTGTTTTTTTTGAAGTGTTTTTACTTATCTATCCTAAATTTTGTGTTTTATGTGAAAAATAAAGCACCAGTGTAATTTTTTGAGCTAATGTTTTCTTGCAAACTTTTCATTTGAACTTTATATTAAGCACAAGCACAACAACAACTTCATTTTATTAAACACTTTGGGGCATATTATCAAGCACCTATCGCAATCACAACGTCATGTTTTGTGATTTTGTGGTGGCGATAAGGTCAGCTCCCTATTTTCAAGGCAGCATTAAGCCACTCAATATGGCTTAAAGTCATGTTAAGTGGCTTGACGCTGCCTTGATAATATTGCCACTTTCACGCTAAACTTAGCGTGAAAGGGGGCGTGCAGAGGGTGTTACGGTAGGTGTTCCACCGCAACACCCATTGAATTCGATGCTGCCACCTATTATCAAGGGTGGCGATAATAGGTGACAGCGCCGAACTTAAGACCAGGAAAATCCTGGTCTTAAGATGGCGAAAAGAAGAGAAATGCTTTATTTTTCCCTTCCTGTACATAAACAAACCTTTTATTTAAATGCCATTTTGTAACTTATATGTGTGCTGCATGAAGCAGTTCACACGTAAGTTACAAACTGGCATTTTTGGTTTGTTTATGTGCAGGAAGGGACACCTTCCTGTACATAAACAAACCTCCTTGCTCGCAGACACCCTTGCACTCTGGTGCAAGGGTGCCTGCGTTGGTGCTAAGTTGTAAAACTTAGCGCCATCGCAGGGGGAAGCAAGAGCCTGCACCATATCCTTGATAATATGGTGCAGCCTCGCGTTTCCGAAGTGGCGGAGAGAGGCGTTAAGCCAAGAAGGCGGTGGGGGGGGAGGGGCTCAACGTGTAAAAAGGTTTAGATGTGGGTCTCATCCAACAAAAGCTTGAAGACCTCTGCTTTATAATTACACTATGTATTTTTGTCGTTTGCTTGTATATACAATACAAACGAGGCCCAGTGGGGAGTCACAGCACTTTCAGTGGTCTGTATGATTGCATACCTTTTGCCACTCATAGCTAGCAATTGCTTGATACAGTGGTTGTAGGTTTCATAATAAAGGCTGCAAAGACTAATATTCATCTTTTGTTGTTTGTGGCCTAAGTACAGCCAATATCTGCTCAACTAAAATAAAACTAAATAGGCAAAAGGAAGGGACAGGATGTGGCCACTGGATCATCCAGAGCAAAAAAATCCCTAGCCCCAGCAGCTGGTAACTGTGTTATGGACAGTATTGACAACCTGTTATCTGAATATAAAGATATTATTAATCTCATCCCTGCCTCTAGTAATAAATCCATTGAATCTATTCCAGTTGTGGCCATCCCTTTTGACAAAAAGAAATCCACCAAGCATATTCCTCAAATGTTCAATAAACCCCAGTTGTGTGTTGATTCTGTTTCCTTGGAAGTAACAGCATGGTCCTCCCCTGCTTGTAATCTGGAGAGGCCACCAAGAGTGCTGCAACCGATACTCTGCCCTATACCCAGATGCTGTAATAACAAAGGGGTCATGTAACATCACAAGTACGGCTAATACAGGAGTACAGTTCATGTTACAAAATCTGATGGGGATAATTGGGAGCCTGAAGGATGAAGAAGAAGTTTTGAAAAAAAGTTGTGGACGTATTGGATGGGAGGTTTGGCAGAGAACAGGATCCAAGTCCTGTTAACCAAACTCGGTTGGTATTAGGAGAGCATGAGTGGAACTCATATGAGCATAGCCAGCGGGTCATCCCCCCACTACGCCCAATAGTCTCCTTCCAACATCCTCTATTGGATACTATATAACAGATCCATTCTGTACCATCTACTTCATCCTATTGTTCCTGTAACAACTCAAGCCCCGTGGGGTACCAGACGAATACTCCCTGGATAGAGTTTCATAGAAAGGGTCTCAAAAGAGGGACAGAGTGAGAAAAGGGGGGAACTGACCTATGTGAGACACCCCATTAAGAGGTACTACTTGACACACAATAGGGGGCTGGTTCAGAATGGTTTCTACATACCCAGTCAAACTGAAAGTAAACAGGCTGTAGTATATCTTAAGCAAGTGCCCAAGACGATCAAAGACCACAAGAAGACCATGACTTACTAATTAACAGAGTTACGCATTGGTTTTGTGATTTTAGACATTGATACTCCACCATTAGGAGTGACATAGCTAGAGTAGAAAGGATATCTACTCCTGGGGAAATGCATGATGGGGTACATGTTCTCTTTTTCCATAGAAATTTAGTAGATGGCCTAATGGACATATATGCACGAACAATTCCTAATGCAAACACCCTTATATCAATCAAATATTGAGTACCATTCGAAGAACCTGTTTTGACCAGATAAGGTGCTTTTCCAGAAGAAAGAAACACCAATAGTAGACAAACTAGAAATTCCCCTTATCTGAGTAGTGAAAGTCCACTAAGACCTGTTGTGGACGTGAGGATTGACGGAGTGGACCTCATTGCACAATCAAATAAGAGTTCGAATTTGATCAAGGACATCAAAAGGGTCCGGAAAGATTTATCATCAGCAATATCCCTGTGCGTGCTCCGACTGCCGGACCATGGCCCCGATGTCTTTGTAGGAGTGGTCCCGAAAGCTACTCGAGGCCCAGCAGTTGGCTCTGCATCGGTCAAGGTCCCAGGAGGTCGAGGGACCGGTCATGGAGCCATCACCTCTCTTCATCCAAGTCTTCGCACTCGGGGTCAGGTAGGTCAAGAAGAAGTCGAAGAAGCATCATCGCTCTTCGACTTCTCCCCGTCTGTCGGTTGACGCGACGAGGGATGCAGGTGGTGTCCCTCACGGGGCTCCGCGTGCGCAGCCCAAAGGGTCGGCTCTGGCTTTCCCCCAGTCCCAGGACCGGGAGTGACCCCTGCCCAGCTTCATCAGTTTTACGAAGTGATGTATGCCATCTTTGGGCAGCACAAATCCGCCGGCACGGCTTCGGGCCCCGTAGACTCGGCTGGGGACCCTGGGCCTTCAACGCCGGTGGCTTTGGCCTTGGTGCTGCAGGGTCCTCTTGGATCCAGGCCTGGATCTGGATTGGAGCGTGTCGCACTCGTTATGTCTTCCTCGGTGCCGATTCCACCGGCACCACATCCGCAGCCGGCGTCGGCTGCGGATAGACACGGAGGTGTCGAGGTAGACACGGAGGTGGACCGGCGTTGACTGACTCCGGACCCGGCACCGACGGGTACTTTTGTTCTACCCTGGCTCTTTGAGACCAGATTGGCAGCCAGAGGAGGGTGTGGAGGACTCTGAGGGGTCTGGGGACCCTTTAACCGACCAGTTAGGTTATGAACCGGACTGGAGAAAGGAACTAGGGGAAGCCAGTGGTCTCGATACCTCCCCAGACCTTGGCATGTTGTCTCCTCCTACCGTGGCTACGGAGGAGGGAGCGTCATACGCAGTGGTGTTGCGGAGGGTGGCTGAAGCTCTCCACCTCAAGCTACCTGCGGTGGCAGTCAGGACTAACCTCTTGACAGAGGTGCTTCAACTGGCAGTGAGCTCTTCGGAGCCCCTGCTGCCGTTTAATGAAGCCCTCACGGACATCCTTTTGGGCATCTGGTCCACGGCCAACACAGGGGCTCCTGTGGACAGGATGATTGCCCGACGACGATGCCAGACCCTGGGCGACCCAACTTTCCTCTCCCAACACCCCACACCTGAGAGCTTAGTGGTCCAAGGCTCCACCTCCAAGGGCGCATGACCTCCTGCTCCACCTGATAGGGAATCCAAAAAGCTGGACCATCTTGGGAAGGACATGTTTTCTTCCTCCAGCTTGGGACTGCGTTCTGTAAACACTGCATGTCTGTTGGGTCGTTACACCCAGTCCATGTGGGATACGGTAGCGCAAGTCCTGCCTAAGTGCCCAGAGGAGGTCAGGGCAGTGCTCTCTCTCGAGCAGTTGCCGAAGGCAGAGACGCAGTGAAGTTTACCATCCGCTGACGACTGAATACCGCCGACTCACTAGACAGGACCATTTCCACGTCGGTAGACCTTCAACGCTACGCCTGGTTGAGGTCGACTGGTTTTTTGGGGGATGTCCAATCCACTCTCATGTACTTGCCCTTTGATGGCCGTCGCTTTATCGGTGACAAGGCAGACAACGCGCTGGAGCGCTTTCATGACTCTCGGGCTGCGGCCAGGTCCTTGGGCCTCTCCACCACCCGGCCTGCGCAGTCTGTCTTTTGCCGCTTTCGTGGCTATGGAAGGGATGCCCCGCCACATCCTCCCCAGAGCCACAGGCCGGGGCAAGCTGTTCAGCCTCTGTGTGGCAGGGGACGGGGGAACCAGTGCTGTAGTTCTGGAGGCAAGCAGGCAGACCAGTCCGCTACAGCCCCCTCGGCAGCAGCCTCCAAACCCTCCTAGTCTGACCTTTCAGGACCACCAAATGCCAGTGGGTGGCAGGATTTGCCATCACCTCTCCCACTGGTGCACCACCATGTCAGACAGGTGGGTTTTGCAAATAGTCCGAAGGGGCTACTCCCTACCCTTCGAGACTCCCCCTCCATCCATGCCACCTCAGTACCATCGCATGTCGGAGGATCATCTGGCCCTTCTCCAACAGGAAGTTTTGGCACTCTTGGCCAAGGGAGCTATCAAGCGCGTTCCTGTCCCAGAAGTAGGTCGTGGTTGCTATTCCCACTACTTTCTGGTACCCAAGAAGGACAAAGGCCTGCATCCTATTTTGGATCTCAGGAACGTCAGCCGCTTCCTCTGTAAGGAGAAGTTCGAAATGTTGAGGCTCGCTCAGGTCCTGTCTGTCCTTGACCCTGGGGACTGGATGGTAGCGTTGGACTTGCAGGACGCTTACTTTCACATCACTGTCCTGCCGGCACGCCGGCGTTACCTGCAGTTCACGGTAGGCCATGAACATTTTCCGTTTACTGTGCTCCCCTTTGGCCTTACCAGCACCCTTCGGGGGTTGACGAAAGAGATGGCGGTGGTCGCAGCTCATCTGCACAGATCAGGGTTTCAGTCTTCCCCTAACTCGATGACTGGCTGTTGAAGGTAGGCTTGCCCCAGGCTGTCGTCTCCCACCTCCAGACTACGGCCGACCTCCTGCATTTGCTGGGGCTTTCCATCAACGTGCCGGAGTCACACCTGACTCCCTACCAGAAGCTTCTCTTCATCAGAGCGGTTCTGGACACGAAGCAGTTTCGGGTCTATCCTCCCAAACAGCGAGTCCGGGATATTTGGGCTATGATTCCGATCTTTCAGTCTCTATCTCGGGTTTCGGTCAGAATGACCCTCAGGCTGCTGGGTCTGATGGCCTCCTGCTTCCTGCTGCTAGACCATGCCAGATGGCATATGCAGGCTCTGCAGTGGGACCCGAAGTTCCTGTGGGCCCAGCATCAGGGCAACCTGTCTAATTGCAACAAGATCTCGGAGGGCACTGCACACCAATTGCACTGGTGGCTAACGACGCAGGATTGGGTCGATGGCAGATCCCTCTCCCTTCCTCAACCAGAGTCCACAGTGGTGACTGATGCATCACTTCTGGGATGGGGCGGCCACATGGGGGAGGCAGAGATCAGAGGCCTCTGGTCTCCGGCGGAGTCCAGGCTCCATATCAACCTTCTGGAGCTTCGGGCGATTTGTCTTGCACTCAAAGCATTCTTTCCCTCTGTCCGGGGAAGAGTAGTGCAGGTGTTCACGGACAACACCACCGCCATGTGGTACTGCAACAAACAGGGCAGAGTGGGGTCATGGACCCTATGTCAGGAGGCCCTCCACCTCAGGACACGGCTGGAACATCAGGGCATATCCCTGGTGGTTCAACACCTGGCAGGTTCCCTGAACGCCAGTGCGGACGAACTCAGCCGCAGGTGCATGATGGGTTAAGAATGGCATCTTCACTCGGAGGTGGTGCAAGGTCTCTTTCAGCAGTGGGGAGAGCCTTGGTTAGATCTATTTGCCACGGAAGACAACACACAATGTCAGCAGTTCTGTGTGTTGGAATATCCAAGGCGGCACTCGCTGGGCGACGCTTTTCATCGCGATTGGAGTTGGGGTCATCTATATGCCTTTGCGCCTATACCACTTGTGCCCAGAGTGCTAAAGAAGATCAAGCAAGACCGGGCACAAGTCATTCTTGTGGCTCTGGATTGGGCACGAAGAGTCTGGTATGCCGAGTTGCTCAACATGGCCATCGATCCTCCGATCAGACTGCCCCTTCGGGAAGGTCTTCTGTCACAGCAGCAGGGGACAGTCCTTCACCCGAACCTGTCCAGCCTCCACCTCCTTGCGTGGAGATTGAGCGGCGGCAGTTCACTTCATTTGACCTGCCTCCCGAAGTCTGAAATGTTATCTTGGCAGCCAGGCGTCCCTCCACTAAGACGGTATACGCCTGCAGATGGAACAAATTTGTGGCATGGTGCACAGCAAAGGCTGTGGATCCCCTTTCCATCCCTCTTTCTGAGGTTCTCTTGTGCCTTCTTTCTTTGGCCCAGCAGGGCTCTACTCTGGGCACTCTAAAGGGAATCTCTTGGCCATTTCAGCCTTCCTTAGACTTCCTGATCAGCCTTCTCTTTTCAAGTCCCCTGTTGTAAATAGATTCCTTAAGGGTATTACTCATCTTTTTCCTCCTGTTCCCTTCGTAATGCCCTAGTAGGACTTGAACTTGGTTCTTACATATCTGATGTGCACTCCCTTTGAGCCGCTACCTAACTGTCCTCTCAGACTTCTCAGTTTGAAAACTGCCTTTCTGGTGGCCATCACCTCAGCACGCAGGGTGAGTGAACTACAAGCTCTTTCTTCCAAGCCTCCCTCCCTGGCTGTCCATCCGGACAAGGTCGTCTTTTGGACTAGACCTTCCTTTCTTCCCAAGGTGGTTACTTCCTTCCAGATTGGCCTAACCATCACTTTGTCCACCTTTTTCCTGCCTCGGCATCCTTCGAAAGAGGAAGACAGGCTCCACCGTCTGGATCCAAAACGTGTGCTTTCCTTCTACTTGGATCGCACCAAACAATTCAGGGTGGACCACCAGCTATTTTTTGGTTACGTGGGCACTGAGAAACGTCAGGCCATGCACAAACTGATCATCTCTAGATGGGTCATTCTGTGGGGGGGGGCGTGGCCAACCGGCGAACATGGCGGACGCCAGTGCTTGAGGCTCCGACCGATACCCCTGCTAAATCCTGCCTGTTCTCCTCTGTGAGGAGCCGCCCTGGCCTGTGTGGCGCTGGTCCGGTGCGGGGCAGCGGCGGGGGCGATCTCCAGGGTCCGGGAGCTGTAGGGAGCCGATCCCTGGCGGGGGCCCGCAAAGCGAGGACGTGTGTGGCCGCCCGCGAGGCCGGGAGCAGCAGCGCGGCCGGAAGCCGATCCGCGGACGAACAGGGCGAGCGGAGGGCGGTGACCTATGCGGTCGCTGCGGGGGCCGCCCGGGGGCTCCCAACCGGAGGCTGAGGTGTGGCGAAAGACCCAGCTGCGGAGGAGAGCTGCAGAGCGGCGGCGCCTGGGACCGAGCTGCGGGGGCCTGCCGCGACCTGGAAGGACACTGGTGACTGCGAGAGGCGGAGCTGAGGCCTAGGGGAGAGGCGAGGTCCGGAGGCCTGTGCTATCTGCACGCGGAGAGGCTCGCCGCCCGGAGCTGAGGGGACTGGTACCGCAGCTGAAGCCATTGCTGAGGAAAAGCCGGAGGGAGAGCCTGGGACCTCGGGACTGCATGGGCCCCAAGACGGCGCCGAGCACTGAGGCGCAGGGGCGCACCGTGACCTGCTGGAGCCCGTGGAGCCTGCGGAGCGACCTGCGCCGCTGCTGAGGAGAGAGCGGAGGCCTGGGGGTGCTGCGATTGCACCTGTGGTGCGGCGAGAACGGAGGTGCTTGGACGGTGGTGCCTGAGGCAGGCGCACCTCGGGAGAGGCGGAGAGGAGCGGCCCATCCGGGGCGCAGAGGCGGAGTGAAGGTGTACCTGTGCAGGCCGGAGGCCCTGTTGTGGAGCGCTCGCTGCTGGGTGCCTGTGGACCGGCGAAGGCGGTGACGGGCGCCATTTCGAGAGCGACGCCATCTTGGGAGTGACGCTGGCAGCCCCTGAGAGCGGAGCGTCGGCCGCTCTGAACGAGTGCTGAAGACTCGGCGACAGGGAGGTAGGAGACCCTCTACGTGGCCTGGGTGCTGCGCGCTTGATGGGGCCCCCCCGGCAGCCGTGTTGAAGACTTGGTGACACCTCGTGTGCCCGGGGACCCAGCGACGGGCCGGCGGGCACCTGTCGGGTGTACCCAGTGCCACTGGGGTGGCATTAGCCTAGGACGCCGAGGCGGTGCGGATACCGTGCTAGCGGCGGTGGAGAGGTTGGGCGCCACCCTGGATCAGACGCGGGCGTCACTGGAAACACGGATGGACAAGGTCACGTCCGACTTCACACTCCTCCCTGCTGACCACCGCAAACTGGCCGAGAAGGTGGAGTCGCATGGCCAGACGCTTCAAGAACTACCGCCTACGGTGCGGAGCCATGGCGCGGCGCTGCAGGATGTCCTGGACCGGGTACATGCGCTCGAAGACAGGGTTGATGATGCGGAAGGACGCTCGAGGCGCAACAACATCCGCGCAGTGGGTCTTCCGGAGGGAGTGGAGGGCAGGCACCCGGAGCAATACGTGAAGAGCTGGCTGCGGGACCTCCTGCCCCAGGGGGTGTTGTCTCAGCACTTCATGGTGGAAAGGGCGCACAGGGTGCCTGCACAGAGGCCCCAGCCGGGAGCTCGGCCCCGACCGTTTCTATTCAAGCTCCTAAACTACCGGGACAGGGACGCGATCCTCAGCGAAACTAGAAGAACTGGTGACCTCACTGTGGGCAGTAGCCGAGTCATGCTCTTTCCAGACTACACCGCAGCCGTCCAGAGGCGCCGCAGCAATTACATGGCGGTGAAACGACAACTGCGGGAGATGGCTCTGCCCTACTCCCTGCTGTTCCCGGCTCGCCTGCGAGTGGTGACGAAAGAAGGGGCCCGTTTCTTCGACTCCCCGGAGGACGTGTGGGACTGGCTGGAGGAGTCGGGACAGTGGTCAGGGGCGCGGCCGACTGACTCGGAGGTCGCCGGCCGCCCGGGGAGGCGATCCAGAAGACGAGGGCGCCGGGGGGCGCAGCAGCAGGCGCGGCCGGGACCGGTGGCGCCTAGCCCAGAGAGGATCCGGATGGAGCGGCAGGGGGCATTGGAGGCGGTGGCGACACTTGGGACACCGCCTGCCGGGGACCGCAGGGAGGACTGCTCGCCCAGTGGGGCAGGAGCGAGTGGGGCGTCGTCCCCATCCACAGTGGTCTCAGAGGACCTGCTTCTGCCGGTAGTGACCCCGCAGACGGCGGACCTGATTGCGTGACCGGATGCCAGGTTGCCGAAGGTTGGACAAACTCTGCAGGCGCTGAACCGGGGTCGCGCGGCCGTCTTGGCGCAACACCGGATGATTCCGGGGGCCAGTGGGCCCGGACTTGGGGGAGCCTGACCCTGCGGGGGCGGGCTGGATGATGCGACCACCACCTGACACTACACCTGTGAAGACCTCCTGCTGGGGGCTCACATCGGACCTCCGTGGCGGTCCAGCTCCGGACCAGATGCTGCTCCTTCCTCTTCCAGATGGGATAAGGGGAGGGGTACTAGGGTCAGGAGGTTGCTGCGGTTGCACGGACCCCATTTGCTGCCACACTGCAATAGCCTAATATTTTATGGCGTTACTGAGGTTTGGACGGATGCCCCGTTGGGAATACGCCCTGTTTGTTGTTGCAATGTTTATAATGGTTCTACTGTTTACATGGCAGCGCGTTTACATGCTCCTCCCCGACTGCGCCCCCCCCCCTGTCCCTGATGCGGGCGCCCCGGTCCCATCCCGAATCGCTCACCTAGATTTGCAATGACGCACACCAACATCGTTGGCTGGAACATACGGGGCATGCACACACCATCCAAGCGCTATGCCATCTTCTCCTATCTGCAGCGACACTCCATCGGGATTGCCCTCCTACAGGAGACGCACATGTCCCCAACGGAACTGGGCAGGCTCTCTAGGCGATGGGAGGGGGCACACGTATGGCACCGTTTACTCGGCGCACGCGCGGGGCACGCTCATCTGGGTGCGGGCAGGTGTCCCTTGCGAGTGCACGGAGGTGGTAGTGGATTGGGAGGGGAGGTACACCTTGGTGAGGGGGAAGTTGAACGGCCAAGAGCTGTTGCTGGGCTCGCTGTATGCGCCCAACGTGGACCAGGCCTCTTTCTTGGCGCAATTGACGCAGCTCCTGCACCCATATGCTGGGCTCCCCTGGCTACTGGGAGGGGACTTTAACATGGTATTGGACGTCCAGCTGGACAGATCCTTTCCCCCCCTCCATGCCGCGGGGGTGGAATCCAACGCCCGGGCGCTGGGAGACTGGCTCACGCACTGGTCGCTGCAGGACTTGTGGCGCACACTCCACCCGACGGACCGGCTATATTCTTATTACTCGGCGGTCCATGATCTCCATGTGCGGCTGGATCGGATAGTGGGGTCCCACTCATTACTCCCGCTTATCGTACAGTCGGAATATCTGGGGCGGACGCATTCCGACCATAACCCCCTATGGCTTCGGCTCGACTGGGTGGCGGACCGCTCACCGGTGCCCACCTGGAGACTCCAACCGAGTGCACTGGAGGGCCAGGAGTTCCGTTCCTCCCTGGGTACGGCCGTCTTGGCCTTTTTCGACGCCAACGAGGGGACGGCGAGCAGTGCCTTGGTGGAGTGGGACGCCCACAAGGTGGCCATTCGGGGCACTGCCTGGGGGCCCAGTGGAACATACGGAGGACCCTCTCGGACTCCCTGGCGCGCCTTGAAAATGACCTCCTGCAATATGAGAGGGAGGGAGAAGGTGGGGGCAGGCACTCACGCAGCCTGGAGGATCTCCGCGGGCGACACGCGGAGCTCCTGGAGCGGCTCCGCTGCCACAATTATGCGGCGCACACCGCCAGAACGCATGCCAGGGCGGATCGGGCGGGCCGCCTGTTGGCCTGGCTCATCCGGCAGGGGGATCGCAGGACCCCGATTGGAGCACTCCGGGGGGAGGACGGAGGGATGGTGCACACGCAGCATGAAATCCATAGGGCCTTCGTAGGCCACTACAAACGCTTGTACGCGGCTTAGGGGACGGGCTCTCGACACCTTCTTGGGGAGTTCCTCGCTTCCATTCGCCTCCCCGCGGCCACCAGGGAGCATAACGCGGCACTCGGTGGCCCCCTCTCCCTCGAGGAAATTGGGGAGGCGATCCAATCATTGGCGACGGGCAAAACTCCGGGACCGGACGGATTGCCCGCGGAGTACTACAAGGCTTATCGCGAGACCCTGGTACCGTTGCTGCGCGAGCTTTACAGCAAAGCGTTGGAGGAGGGGTCGCTCCCACCCTCCATGCGTGAGGCGTTCCTGGTCTCCCTGCCGAAGCCGGACCGCGACTCCACGGCCCTGGGCTCCTACCGCCCCTTGGCGATGCTCAACGTCGACTACAAGATACTGGCGAAGGTCCTAGCGGACCGGTTAGCGACGGTGGTCCCGCACCTGGTGCACACTGACCAGAACGGGTTTGTCCCTGCGAGGTCCATGTCGCTCAACCTCAGGCGATACTTTAGGGTGGCCGGTGAGGCAGTGCATAGATGGCCCGGAGCGGGGTGCCTCCTCCTAGACTTGGAGAAGGCGTTTGACTGCCTGGAGTGGGGCTATCTGTCCACGGTGTTGCTGCAGTACGGGCTGGATGGGGACTTCCTCCGGATGGTTGACCTACTCTACAGGAACCCCACGGTCCGTGTTAGGTTGGGCCCCCATGTCTCGGAGGCGGTGCCGGTGGGCCGGGGCACCCGCCAGGGATGTCCCTTGTCCCCGTTGCTGTTCGCCCTGGCGATGGAGCCGCTGGCGGAGGCTCTGCGGACGACCCTGGGAGATGGTATACCACTGGGAGACGCGGTTCACCAGGTGTCGCTTTACGCGGATGACCTGCTGGTGTACGTTAGAGATGTAGGTAGTATGCCGGAGCGGCTGGCCCCGTTGCTGCGGTCCTTTGCCACTATCTCGGGGCTCCGCGTGAACGCGGGTAAATCTTGCCTGTACGCTTTCGGCGAGGAGACTGAGGACCCGGGCTACAGCCTGAATGGCACGCCGGTGCAGTGGAGGGACGGCACTTTTCGATACCTGGGGATACACATCTACCGCTGCCCAGTCGACCTGTTTAATGGCAACCTGGGGAGGGCGGTCACGGCGCTTGGGTCACAAGTGGCCTTTTGGAACACGCTCCCGCTGACGACCACAGGCAGGGTGGCGCTCGCCAAAATGGTCATGCTACCTCGTCTCCTGTACTACTTTGTCAACCTGCCATTGTACGTCCCCCCCGCCTTTTTTGGCAGACTCAACCGGATGCTGCGGGATTTCGTCTGGGGCACCGCCAGGCACAGGTTGGCGCTTGCGAAGCTCTTCCTCCCGACGGACAGGGGAGGTCTGGCGGCGCCCTGCTTTGAGCATTATTACCTGGCGGCCCAGCTGCAATGGATCGCCCGCTGGTTGGCAGACAGGGGCAGAGATGACACAGCCACGGTGGCTGCCCCCTACTCGCTGGAGCGTGTGACCGGGCTTTTCCACCCCTTGGCTGCGGTCCCGGGACCGCTGCCGCTCCTCCTGGCGGTGGCGCACAGGTGCTTCCGGAGGGCCTTATACCTCACACGCGCGGTGGTGCCATATGCACCGGCGATACCCCTAGAGGGCTCTCCTGGAGGTGGGGGGGTGCTCGTGGCCCCCACGCTGACGAGCTGGTGGGCGGCGGACGTACACACGCTGGGGGACCTGTACAGGGACGGTGAGCTGATACCGTACGAAACCTTGGTGTCGGAGGACGTGCTCCCACCCTGCGGGTTCCTCACACACCGCTCACTGCTGGCGAGCCTCACCACCAAATGGGGAAGCATGGCCACAGAGCCTGCCCAACACCTAACCATGCAATACCTGCATGTCATGGGGAGGGGCGGACACCTGGTTCGCTGGTTCGCCGCCTCGTTGCGAGAGCACACGGCGGTTGATCTGGGCCCACTCTGCGGCAAGTGGGAACTGGACCTGGGGAGGCCGCTGACAGACAGGGAGTGGGAGAGAGTCCTCAAGAGCCCAGCGCGTATCCCCCGTAATATGCGGTTCCGTCAAATCCAGCTGTTCATAGTTCACAGGGCCTACCTCACACCCGAGCTGATTAATAGATACTTCCACCGTGCTGACGCGCACTGTCCTCGGTGCCGTGAGCTAGGGGCGGGGCTGATGCACTTGCTGTGGGGCTGCCCAGAGTTGCACACCTATTGGAGGGCGGTTAGTGGGCAGTTGCGGGGGAGTACAGGGCACAGCATTCCCTTCGACTGGCCCGAGCACGTCTTGCACCAATTTACCAGGCCGCCCAAGGATAAGGTAGCGTCCCGATTACTGGATCTGGGGCTTGTGGTGGCGAAGCGCCTCATCACCCGGAGATGGAAGGCGCACGACCCGCCGCACGTGCGGGCCTGGAGTTTATCATTTCAGGCATGGGCCAGGGCGGAGGGGACGGCTATCCGTAGGGAGGACACCCTGGGGCTGCGGAGGGAGCCCATGGCGGACCGCTGGGAACAGTTGCTTGTTGAGTTCCGGCGCTCGGAGGGGGAGGGTGCCACAGGCTGCACAGGCGAGGCCAGACAGGATGACACTGGCGCAGGCGGCGGCGTAGTGTAGGCAGACCCGCTGACGGGATAGCATGGCCCCCATTACCGCTGGCTCACGGATGGGGCGTATGGGGATGCGCGGGGACAACTGCGCCCATTGGGACTTTGAGGGGTACTCCTGGAGTTCGGGGGGGGGGGTCGGGGTGGGAAGGGGGTAGGAGCGCACCAAGCGAATCGTTGTCACCGCTGCCATTGTTATGGGTTCTTCCTTTTGTATTACATGTAACCTTCCCGACTTTTTTGACGCCTCACTTGTGTAGGCGTGATCAGTTGCCCTCGTACGGCTCAATGGCTGGTGGGTGGTGGAGCTGGCCCCCCTGCATAGAGGACACCGGAATTGTTAAGGGTGGGGTGGCTGGCTCCCGGGGGGATGGTGGTGGGTGCGCGCGCAGACACCAGGCTGTTCCCCCCCCCGTCCTGCCAGTCGGCATGTCCTATAAGTTTGTATAAGTTTATGACTTACTGAATGTGAAACATGATGCCGTACATGGTCCTCCTGTACGAAAGTTTAAACTCAAACTCAATAAAAACAGATTTGCAAAAAATAGATGGGTCGTTCTGTGCATCAAAGCCTGCTATTCTTTGGCAAAGAAGGAGCCTCCAGTGGGACTGCGCGCCCATTCCACCAGGGCGATGGCAGCTACCACTGCTTTGGGATGAGGAGTCTCCGTAAATTGCATCTGTCAGGCAGCTACTTGAGCATCGCTGCACACGTTCACCAAACACTACTGCCTGGACAGCCAAGTCTGGAGAGACGGCTTCTTTAGCCATTCTGTTCTCCAGGACTTTCTGGTGTGAACTTAATTCGCAGACCCACCTCCGGGGTTGGTATTGCTGGGGTATCTATTCTAAGGTAAGGAGTCTATAACTAACTGTTTCTTTCAGATGAAAAAGTTACTTACCTGTGGTAACGAAAAATCTGCAAGAAACATAGGTTAGTTATAGATTCCTTACCGCCCCACCCATTCTTCCCATTCTGCAAACTGACTTCTAGGGTCAAGGACTTCCTTTCAGAGCCCTAGTTCTGTGCACCAGTGGTCAGTGTGTTGCATGGCTCTGTGCTTCTGGCGTGGAATGTCATGTACAGGATTGACGTCAGTGCGCTAGGGCGGCTTCTATGTAGCTACTGCGACGTCATCCCGGCGACCACGATGACAAACGCGGAGTTGACCGATAACACCTTCCGACGCGCAGTGGTACTGCTGACGAAAAAACTTTCCGGATCCAGTCTGACGCCTGGGGGTATTTCTAATGTAAGGAATCTATATCCAAACTATGTTTCTTACAGATATATTGTTACTGAAGGTAAGTAACTTGTTAATTTGATCAAGGACAACCCCAATGTAGGAGGGCACTCCCTTAAAGATAGCAGAAACTCTTCAACTACAATAGAGTTTGCCCATGAGCACAGTTGTGGAGGATTACATGTGAAAGTACATAGCAATGGAGCCCTGAACCTTAGTGCCCCACATAATATGGCCCATAATAAGGAGCCCCAAATTAAAATTGTGCATGCAATGTAACAGGGGTATCCAAGCTGCTACTAGAGGTAGAATGGGGTCATTTTTCCCATGACATCTGTCTCTTTCAAGAGACTTGGTGCCTCTCTTCCTTTTTCAGGAATGGGTTTACAACTTTTTGCTTAAATGGAATTCAGACTGGGAAGGTAAGGCATTTTGGGGGTCTATGAATCTGGGTAAAGACTGCACTCCAGTGCCAAATTAAATTCATTCCTATTGACTCTCCTGATATCTTGACAATAAGCCTGGTGCTGCCGTCTGGACTGTCTCTTAAAATTGACAATTTATATAACAGAGTAGGGGCAAGCAATGCAGAGACCAGTGTAATGGATGCGTTACAATCTTCCCTCTCTGAGCACATGGGGATTAGCTTATTATTGGTGGAAAGGGATTTTAACGCTATGTTTGATCCGCTAACAGCAACACATTCTTCCCCTTACCCTATGATTTGAATGCAGAGTGGGACAGGCAGTGGAAAATTCTGTAGATCGATCGCCACAGTCTGAGATGGTACAATAAAGCTGCCCAGGTTCTAGCATTGAGCCAAAATTTTGACCTTAGGGCCACAAATGGAAGGGCCCCCTCAGATGGGCAAGGCATAATGACCTATATTGGACCAGGCCACTAACATAGAATTGACTATTTTTAGCTGACTTAAGGCTTTGGCCCGCAGTACTTGATATGATAGTAGTGGAGAGAATAGATAGTGATCATAATGCCTTTAACCTGACACTGATAGACAGTTCATTGGGGCAACGTACTCCTGGGTAGTACAGATTTGGGTGCCCTAGCACAAACAAATAGTCTGAAGACTATCTGGTGCGATTGGGTGGAAAAGAACCCCTTAGCTCTAGAGACAGTAAAGACATATGGTCGTTAAGGGGGTTGAATTATTACTTTCCCTCCCCCAGGAGCCTAGGACTGAGAAAACAAAATTATCTGATGAAGTATTGTATTCCCAGATAAGGGATTTATTAGGTCACATTAAATGAGTGGACGGGAAAATGCCTAAGGCAGTAGCCTGGTACAATCATGCATGTAGGATAGCCAACTTGTAGATGCAGCAAAATCCTACTCTCGGCCAGAACTGCTGATGTGTAGGACCCGGTATAGGTCGGAACTGGCCCAAGCAAAAGGGGATTGGGAGAGCTCCTTATGGACCTCCCTCCACGAAGCTTTGATCACTAAAGGCACGCAGGGCCTAATTAAAATATCAGTGAGAGTTGCTTCCGACCGAAACCATTTAATTGAAGGAACCGCCCTACCATAGGTCGACGGTTCAGACATCCCCATTAGGATGCGACCGCACATGGTGCGATCGCAAACTTCCAGTTTTCAATGGGAGCTTGCATGGTGGGTCGAAATCGCCACAGCACAAGCTCCCATTGAAAAATTGAAGTTTGTAAACATTCTTCCACCGTGTGGCAGGCACACAGTGCAGCGCTGTTTAGGGGGGCACCATAGGTGCCCCCAGGCCACAATGCGAAGGGCCAGGGAGAAGGGGCCCTGCAAGGGGCCCCCAAAGTCAGTTTCTGACAGCGAATCCATGTAAGAAAGGCCAACAAGGATTGGCTTTCTGAAATTGACTTCATAAGCCCAACGGCGGAAATGCCGTCCTTAAGGGCATCATAATATGGCTGTCGGACTTTAAACTACACTGCCGTCGGATAGTCTCCGACCAGTGGTCAGAGGCTTTCCGACCGACATTCTAATCAGGCCCATAGTCTTTTTGAAGGATAGCAGCGGCATGTGTAAATGCTCCAAAAACTACTTCAGATTTTTGTGTTCAACCACAGGAGTGGGTGGCCCATATTAGTAGATGGCATGCCGATGATGATGCTGTAGGCCGGTAAGGTGGAGTTCCCTTAGTTAAGGATGAGCTCAGTAAATCTAGTGCCCTCAATTTCCCTCTAAATGCAACATTTTCTGCAATGAACTCATGTATTCCTGCTAGAGCCCAGGTCCCGACAGGATCCTTAATAATCTCTATAAGGCAAATCCAGTAGTGTGAGGCTCCTACATTAACATTTTGCCATATACTATACTTTTGTGTATGGAAATCCCCGTATCTTGGAAAACAGTGGAGATTATTACGATATTCATGAAGGTGGATCGGACCAACTCTGGAAACTACAGACCTGATCGACTCCTTGCAAAATATTTTTTGCAGATAGGTACTTGTATATCTACAGGAGTAGATTGAGGAAGAAGATGTCCTGTCTGATTTGCAGACAGGCTTTACAGCCAGTGGCAGTACCATTGAACAGGTTTTCCACATTGTTTGCATTTTCTGGAAGGAGGTACTAAACAACAGGGGCAACATTTGTGTTGCTTTGTTAATTTGCAAACTGCCTTTAATCTGGTGCCCAGGGGTAAAATATGGAGGGTGTTGGAAGAAATGGGTATACCTGTAAACCTATTGGACATTTTGGTGTGATTGCATGTGAGCAACCTTGCCCAAGTGAAATGGGCAACTGACAGAACCCATTAGGGTAAACCGTGGAGTCGGACATGGGCGTGTTATTTCCCCGACTATGTTTTAATTATACATCAACAGAGTGGTGGATTACTTGAACAGAGATGGGTGTGATGCACCTTAATTCGGGGGGAGCAGGGTGCCGGCTCTCCTCTTCACCGATGACACCCTATTGATTTCAAAGTCACCCCAGGGCTTACAACAACTATTAAACCATTTTAACTATTTTTGTGATGAGTGGGGGCTGACGCTCAAAAGCTCTAGGACTAAATGCATGTTCTGCTCTATTCGAGACACAAAACATTGTAAGAAATGCATTCTAGTGGTTGAAAATCTGATAGATTTGGTGCCCAACTTTGATTATCTAGGCCTAAGACTCACCCCCAAAATGAGTTGGGTCCCTCAACTAGAGAAGACACAGGGGTCTTTAATCAAACAGACTACAAGCTTAGCTAGGATCTATAGACTGACAATGACAAGAAGCTCAGCCTCAGCATTAGAGATATATAACACCAAGGTGTTGGGGATGGTAATGTAAGAGGCAGACTTGTGGGGATGTGTGAACAGAAATAGTCTAGGAACAGCCGAGCGTGGGTTTGTAAGATCCTTATTTAATCTTCCTATGAGTACTCCTTTGACCCCTGTAACTTGGATTTGGCCCAAAGGAGGATCTCACACAAAATACAATGTAGACTCCTAACCTTCTGGCACTGGTTGTGGTCTACCCAAGCTCTTGAACCCTATCAGGTGGGTCTAAGAGAACTTATGGTATCTGAAGGCGTTGCAAAAATTATTTGGTGAAGATCTATTAGGGTACTCCTACAGAAATCTATTTGGAGTTCATAACCGTGGAAACAGTGACCAAGTGTAAGGGACAGTTCTAGCCAGCTTTTACAAATTTTAAACCATGCCCACAGTATGAACCAACCATTGATGAAATTCTGTGGTTGCTGCATGGAAATTGTATCTTCAATTAAAATACAGGACCCTTCCTACCAAATTGTTTTGTGGCAAATGGCTAGTGAAGGATCTACCTTATGACCCATGTCCAGCATTATCAGGGGGACCAGAAACTGTGACACATATACTATTCTTCTGTCCTTGTTATAGCAAAGTGGATATTCCTCCTATGCCGGAACCTTAGCACTAGGCACCATCTAGAAGCAGATTTATAATTTTATTATTTATAGTTTTGTAACGCGCACAGCTACCCCTAAGGGTTTCCTGGTGCTTAGCATGATGAAACAAAATAATTATCGACTTAGAATAGCCATGTCTTCAACTCTTTGCGGAACACAAGAAGAGAGATACTGTCCCTGAGGGATTTGGGAAGGGAGTTCCACAATTTTGGACCAAGAACTGAAAAAGAAAATCCTCCCATCCGGGCCAGATGGAATCTCGGTAAAGTGCAGAAATGCAAGCTAGAGGACCTCAGGGGATGAAATGGAATGTAAGATGTCACTAGTTCTTGGATGTAGTATGGCCCTGTTCTTGCTTTGGTCTTAAACATATAGCAAAGAGCCTTAAATTTGATCAGTTTACAGAATGTCAGCCAGTGCTGTTCAAGAAAGAGGTGTGAAACTGAGGTGTGTTTGGGAAGCCAGTGCAGCAGTCTGGCCGCTGATTTCTGGACCATCTCCAGGCGTGTCATGGATGCCTGGTCTATTCCCAAGTATAAGACATTACAGAAATCCAGTATATATATAACTAAGGCCTAAATCACGATCTTCCGGACGGATTGGGGAATCATCTAGATGATCTTCCTCACCCATTTCAGCACAGCGAAACAGGTAGAGGTAACTTTATATACCCGAGGTTTCTTTGTTCGTTTGTCAGTGTTGAGGGCCCCAAAGCTAGACATGTTTACCTAGGATCAGGACCTCCGTTTTATCACCATTCAGCCTTAGGCTCAGATTAAGGTCAGGGGGTCCATGATCCTAGGTAGATGACATAAAATATAAAAAATGTGTGTGTCATCTGCAAATGAAAAAAAAGCCAGACCGCAGCTCTCCACTATGTCTGCCAAAGGCTTAACATAGATATTAAATAGCAAAGGCCTTAACACAGAGCCTTGAGGGAAACGAGAAGTTAAGGCTTAAATTTCAGATCTGACACTGGCTGAACAGACTTGAAACGTACGGTCCTTGAGAAATGAAGTTAGCCAGGCAAGGACCTTTCCTTTCAAGCACAAAGAAGATAGGCATTCAAGCAAGATGGAGTGAGACACAGTATCAAAAGCTGTGCTAAGGTCTAATAAAATAAGTGCAGCTGTATCACCCTCATCCTGGGGTCATCTAAGATGTTTGGTGACTCTAAGGAGAGCGGATTCCATCCTGTGTCTTGCCCTGAACCTCAACTGAGAAGGATGAAAATACTCTTGGGTATCTACGTAGGATGTAAGATGAGCATTAACATGCTTCTACAAACCGTTGGAGAGCACGGGTAGCCGAAAATTTGGTCTGAAGTTCGACCAGATCGAAGCGTCCAGATTAGGTTTTTTTTAGGAGTGAAAGCACAATAGCATGCTTCCCACTCTGAGGGACAAAGCCCTCATGTAATGAAGTGCTCAGGAGATCCACAATCATAAGTAATAATATCAGATCCAGTAGGCAATGTTTGGATGGTGGTAAAGGATCCACTGGGGAGCCTGACTTGATAAATTGCAGAATAGTACGAAAGGTGAAGCGGTCTAGGTGGTCTAGGATGACATAGTGGGTGTTGAATCAAAACTATTCACACTGTTACAAAGTTCTTGTTGAGACTGGTTAATTGGCTCATTATAAATGTCTGAAACGCCAATTAAGGAGTTGCTCTTGATGTCCTTGCACAGTTGTAGATAGATGTCAGCCACTTTTTTAATGAAGAATTGGGCAAGCTCCTCACATTGACTTTTGGAAAGCAAGGGAGAAGGAGGCACATTACAAGGGTAAGCAAGTTCTCTAACCACCTCGAAAAGAGTGTTGGAGCAATTATCTGCCAATGCAATTTGATCAGAGTAGAATTAAGCTTGTGCTGTCCTACAAAGTTTGTGATATATTTTATTTGTTAATTAATACTTCTTTTTGGCATCTTCAGAATAGGACTTTCTCTAAAGTTTCTCAAGTCTCTTGCAGTGCTTTTTCTCTGTTCAAATTAATTCAATAAACCATGGATCTGACTAGATGGACAACAACCCAGCTGTCAATCTGTTTCAGATCGTGATCAATCTTCTTTATTAAAACAGGTTTTTTGTGCAGAAGCTAAGAATTTAATATCAAAACATCCAGTTTAGAACAAACCATAGTTCGTAATAGCTGTTTTATTAAGCACATTCACAGGGTTAGCCAGTGTTTGAAGAGTAAAATGGACGCTTAAATGGTCGTTCCAAATCAAAGGAGTAGGGGGATCTGTGATCAGAAGATCAATATTTGAGAATATTGGGTCTAGAAGGTGACCAGTCTCATGGGTATGAACTGAGTTGTTCAAGGCTAAATTCAAAATTCTTAAGTCTTCAATAAAGGTAGTACCAAAGCTGAACTCTGGGTCATCGAAATGTATATTTATATCCCCGAGCAGTGTAAAATTACCAGATTTCAGGATGTGTGGGGCCAGTAAGTCTGTAGGGTTATGCACCAATTTCCACATAGTTTGGAGGGCAGTAAATCAAAGCGTCAGAGAATGTAAAGTTAGGGGAGAGAGCAATTGAAAAAAGCAAAGCTTCACAGGCAGGAAGAGAAAGGTCATTTATGTTGCATTTATAAATATTTTTAAACACAATAGCAAGCCCTCCATCCAGCCTACTGGGTCTATTCGTCCTAACAATAGAATAGTTAGGGGGAAAAGCAGATATCATATCAGGAAGTGGGCTCTCCTGTAGCCAAGTCTCTGTTAGAAACATGGCATCAGGATTATGTTCACACAGGAAGGTGAACAGATGTTGCTGATGTTTGGAGAACGAGCGACAGTTTATATTATAAAAGTTGAATTAATTCCTACAACTGACATGAGGCTATGCTTTATAAGCATCATAATTCCCAATGCCATTTGTAAGTATGGTGTTTCTCTTGTCTGTTTGGAAGGCAAAATTACAACCATTGCAAATGGAGAAGTTCACCCTACCATCAGGCAGTGAACATCTAACAGAGGGAGGGGGTCTAAGTCTTTTTAATTGGTCTGGTGTATATCTATTTACCTGAAAAGGAGCAGAATTTCTGGCCCCTGGCTCCGACCATAGACAGGTGCAGACGGGCTTGCCTTAGGCGCACCTTCTGCGCCCCAGCGGCGCACCCGCTGAGTGCGTCCGCTGCAGGAGAACAGTGTGCCAAATATTTACGGGGTCGGAGCTCAATCTGACTCTGCCCCTCAAGCATGCGATTGGCTCCCCTTTTACCAGTAAGAAGCAAGACCGGCTCGTCTCACAAAGCAACCCCAGTACCAGACGTAGTTAATTAAAATTTATAGATTTTTTTTTAGCAGAATACGTAGTACCGTTACAAGTTGAGTAGTGGTCTTTGGTATAATTATTTACTCGATGGCCCTATGGATTAAGCATTCAAAGAGCATCCCAAGAAAAAGGAACAAGTTATGTGGAAATGGCGAATGTATTAGTTTACCTCCAAAGTCTTTGTATTGCTCTGTGCCATATTAGCTTGGGCTGATGGGATGGTACAATTATTTAATACCCAGACAAATCCAGCATTTAGTTTTATTGCTCTGCTTGTGGCCACAACACAGAGAAAATATTTGGGAATGGTAAAACATGTTGTGCTCCCCCCCAGTTCATCGAGTGAACAAAGCTAGAGATATAAGAGGTTTTTATCTTGATGGGTTATATAGTATGTGGCTAACGCTCATCATGGGCTTATATATATATATCTTTATTGACAAGTGTGCGTGGTAGAATAACACTAGCTAAAACTGCACGTCACTTTCATCAAAATTGTAATAGTAAAAATTATTGGTGCATATGGTCCGTATAATTAATTGTTTTTAGGCAAAAATGAACAAGGCCAATTCACCCAGAAAAAAATCTTTTTTACATGTTGTCTTCCTGGGGCCCTTCATGGGCCTTGGTGGGGTGTGTTACCCAACTGATGATTAAGACTAATACATGGTAAGGGTTTTGGCACAGGCACAATTATTCAGAAATGTATCTTATGTATCGTGATTTAATTTTTATATCTTGGGACGGTCCTTTCTAATATTTTGCTGCATATTTTAACTTTGTGACTCACATATGTATATGTAAATTTATTTATGCTTATTATTCGTGTGGATCACTTTTAAGATCCAAGTGATCGAAATTAAGTTTATGATGATGAAATTTGTTTTATTACCATTTTATTTTTCATGTTTCCTGCACTCACAGCGGAAGGGTGATGCTCCTCTGTCCTCATGGAGGCACCATCGCTGCTCGCAAGACTGCAAGGCTGTCTCAAAGGCATGCCTAAGAAAGGCTCATTCCTGGAGGCTGGTAGCCTCAGCAGCTAAGGGGTTAAGGTGTTAACTATCAATTTTGTTGAGAATGTGTGCTCTGTATGTGCAAGCTACAAATATCAAAATGGGCAGACACAGATCCCAAGTGCTGCTGTATGCACTCCCTGATGAAACAATCACAAGATGATATGTTTTGTGGCCTAGTGCTTTCTGTCTCTTTAATGGCCAAGAGTCGCAATGCTGGCACAGTGCGAATTTGAATGACGAGAGAGAGCTCTGCTGTCCAATGCAGGCCTCTATCTCAGCATTCAGTACTGTATGTAGTCGATGCCTATCACATTAATATTAATGAAGTAGGCAGTTAGTGCATTAACTCTGCAAATTCAGAGAACTGATAACACTGTTGTTTTTTTTTTGTTTTTGAGTGCATTGGACCCCTACTATAGTGTTGGAATTAGAAGATTGTGATGTAGGCAGCTTGACATCACATACTTCTTCATACCATAGTGGGACTGTAAGAACAGCAGTTGGAATTGAATGCAGGAGAACGGCGGCTGTCACCTTTAGGGTGGCAATAGATGGTACGGCTCATCTACTTTTGCAGAGCGTCATCTTTACAGAATTGGTGAGGAGCAACCTTTTGATTATTGCCACACCACGTGTTGCACAAATGTCCTTGTGACTTTTGGACTATAATTATGTAGTAGAGTAAGTCCTTGGGGCAAAAAACTATGTAGCTGATTCTTTCACCAGAATGCCCCACGCCTCTAAAGACATTTTTTAGAATAGCAGGGATATTTACCAAGTTGCTAGTATACCAAATGATCCAGTACATTGTATCACAAGATAGGAATGGGGTGAGAATTTGAAAGAAGACAATTAATTGGTTTGAGCTTGGTGTTGTGTTGAGTGATAGCAAAGGGGATGATGGACAGAGCGTTTGAGCAAATCAAACAATCACCCCCAGTCAACTGATCTGGGTTTAATCCATCATCATTCTTTAGCTCAGTCCACCACCCCAGTTCAGACATGGCCATATGCAAATCAGTCTGACCCTGTGCCTCATGGGAACAGTCCAGCCCGAACTACCAAGCCATGTCTTCCCTGGACTGGAAAAAGCATCCTGGGACCGGTTTCAGGTTCATAACCCTCATCAGCCAGGCTATCTTGAATCCAGTGGCAAAGTGAGCAAGTTGTGTTGAGTACCATTGAGTTGGGTAACAATAAACATCTTTTATCCAGGGCCAAGATACCCTTGGGTGAACGTGCTCTTCACAAATACACATTATGTTAAGAAGGGTGGCCTGAGAAGAGAGTGGACAAAGATATTATCAAGGCTCACCTGAAGTTTCCACGGGAACGAGAGACAGGAGGCTGAAGAATAGGTCCCAGCTTTCTACTACCACATAGTCCGCCCAACGGAGCCAAAGCAGGACCAGTGTATACAGGAGGAGAAAGCTGAAGAGGGTGCCTCAGCATGACATGGGTTGGATACGTCACTAGAGACTTCAGTGATCCTGTAAACAAAGTATTGTCAATAGACTACTCTGATGAATAATGGAAAACATAATAATAGTTAACCACTATTTATACATCAAGGTTGTCGACATGATTTATACCCCTCTTCCACTAGTGTCCACAAAAAGTGTATTCAGGAATCAACAAACAATTCTGTATAATAACGAAATAAAGAACAGACAGAGAAAATCACTGAGGGTACACTATTCTGTTGTGTAATGGTTTTATAATAATTAGTGCTTCACAGTGTAGGTACACTAGAAAAATAACAAAGGTTGACTCAATGATCAGCCTGAGATAAGGTAACAAAAAATATGCAAAAATGGGCAGTCTAATTCAAACCTGTCTCCTTAATAGTCAGGAGTTTGTGATGCTGACTGCTGGGGATTCATACAGCGAGGAAGAACTGAACATAATGTGTCTCCTTTACTTCAGGAGTTCGTGATGCAAACTGCAATGATTTCATACAATCAAGAAATATGCCACCAAAGGAATGCAGATGCCCATGTATGCCACAAAGATTCCTTCAGATAAGTATATGCTTTGCTAAATCATTGGCTGTGTCTTTCATACACACAAGAGCAAGCGCGTTACGGACTTTGAAATAATTCTTTGTTTTCTCTATCTGGTTTCACATGAGAGGCCACACTGAGGAGTGCTGAGCACAGGGGAGCGCCGAGAAGGAGTGCCAATGCGAGGAGCCAGGCATCGGAGTGACAGAAGAATCCGCCGTGAACCGGAAGTGCTGTTGTGAACCCGTACGGGAATTAACCGCTCATAAGAGCTGGAAGGCGAAGAGCTCCTCCTGTCCGGATGAGGATATTAATGTGGGCAGAGCTCCGTTCCCTGCTGCTGACTGCGGCAGGGATGGAGCAGTTATGAAATATATAGGGAAATATTGGGAAGTGATGAATGAACAGGGTGTGGCTGATGGAGGTATTTTATTGAGGGGTTTTAGAGGAGTGTCGCCTAAAAATGTAGACAAGAGGATTATTGACATTTGCCATGAAGGCCACCTAGGTATTGTGAAAATAAAAAGAAGAGTTAAAGACTTTTCTTGGTGGCCTTGGCATAGATGTTAAGTTAGAAAATCTGTAAGAAATTGTACATCTTGTGAGAATTCTGATAGGTCTTGTTGGACTTGGCCCTTTTTTGCAGGTTCACCCCTGAACTTTTTGCCTTAAGTTCTGACATAGTGGTAGTGGTTTTAGGCCTCTGGGCACTTTAGCATTGTGGCCCAGTATAGAGTGCGTGCGCGCTCTGAGTGCATGTGGTGAGATTGGCCTGCCCTCCCATAGGAATGCATGGGGGATATGTGTGTCCATGGTATTCCTGGTATGAGAGGAGTGCAGGGGCGAGTTTAATATGTATGAGCTCGTGAGGATAAATGCTGCACAATGGTGTGCGCAGATTTATGGTGACTGGTGGAGAAATGCCACTTTTAGAAGTTGGCATTTCTGTGTGCTATGTGTCTGCCAGCCTGATGTGAATTGCATATCTGGCTTGTGAGTGACAGGAGCTGAGAGGTGTGGGTGGCTCCAGGGGACAGGGTGAGTCAGCCCAGTGGTGAATAGAGAGATCTGCATCTAGATGGGAGGGAGGAGTTGCACCTGGGACCTTAATAGGGCTGTGCCTTCCCTCCACAATGCTGGCACCGCCCCTTGTGGTGTGTCTGATCACTGAGCCCCCACCTGACAAAGGGGAGAGGAGCTGAGCAAAACAAAGTGCTCCAAATCCCCCCTAAACCAGTCCTGACTGGTATCCCCAAGCCCTGTGCTGTTACACAAAGGAGAAAGGGTATATAAATATAGGGGCTGTGACCCCATGAGGTTGTTCTGTTCCTGATCCTGACGGACGGGGGCTTGCTGCTGCTGGGGCCCAGGAGGGACTGTCATGGGGGCTGCCTCCCTGCTGTAGGGCCCTGTGTGCTGGCCCCTGGGCCCAGCTCTGCCCCTGAAACTCCCCTGGACTTTTTGCTGTGGAGCTGTGGCTCCTAAACCTGAAGGGCGCTTTTATTTGAATTTCCCCCAGGAGGAAGGAGCACTTCTGCTTTCCCCTGCAGCGCTGAGCTGCAGCTTGTTGGGAGGGAATCCCGACGTGGGGATCCCCCCCTATCGATGCTGAGCTTTGCGGGTGCCCACCCACTTATTTCTTTATTTAAAAGGCGGGTACCCAGCCCGCATTCTGGTGAAGCTTTTGCGGGTGCCCACCCCGCTTATATAATTATTTTACAGAGTGGGTGCCCACCCCGCGGTTCACCGCCGCGGCCCGAGAGAGTAATGGCCGCCGACCTGGAAGCAAGCCAAAGTTTGCCTGCTTCTGGGCGGGCCCAGCGGCAGGACCAGAAGTTGTGCCCGTGTCGATGGGAGCCCCGGTGTGCCAAGGGGGAGGACGGGAGCTTAAGCCGCCTCCCCGAGTACTGATGACGAGTCCCAGGTCCCAGGAGGGGGCCCGGGTGAAGAGTCGTGATGCCATGACCTCAGGCGGGACTCCCGTCGTGAAGAGGGAATTCCGCAGGCAGCCACAGCGCGACCGACCGGGAGAGACGGCCCCAGAAGAGAGGCGAGCCTCCACAATGCCCCGCTGGCGCAGAGAGCAGCAGAGCTCGTCTGGAGGACAGCCCGGAGCCCAGTGAGTGAAGAGGGCTGGGGGGAAGAGGGGACCGAGACACAAGTGCCGGTGCCTACACCCTGAGCGGCCCCACATGGCAGATGGCCGCTCCATCGTGGGCATGTTTTGTTTTAGAGCCCATGTGGCTCCATCGGGGGCATGTTAGTTTTAAAGTGCCAGTGCGCTCCATTGGGGCAGATGTGTTTAGGAGAGCCCGTGTGCTCCAACATGGGGGACAATTTTCTTTAATAGCCCTAGTGAGGCCCCTAAGGCCCAGATGTGCTAGGGCCCCCTTGCCCCTTTCCCAGCTGCCTTGCGAGAGCGCAGGCAGCTGCAACGTCTTGCATAACTATTTGTCCAGAAGGCACAGTGGTGCCAGGCCTCATTTTAATATTCCCAGCTGCCCAGCAAGTAGTGGGCAGCTGCATCGTTTAGGCCTCATGTCTTTTTGAAGTTAGGAGTGAGATGCGCTCCTTTGACCCATATCTTCCCAGCTGCCCAGCAAGTAGTGGGCGGCTGCATCGTTTAGGCCTCATGTCTTTTTGAAGTTAGGAGTGAGATGCACTCCTTTGACCCATATCTTCCCAGCTGCCCAGCAAGTAGTGGGCAGCTGCAACGTTTAGGTCTGCGCAGAGTGCGCACCCTTGACTTCCGCTGCATTGGCAGCGCGCCCTGACATTTTCGACGCAGGGCATTTGAGCCCCTTTGAGATGGCCAGTTGGCCAGGGGGACTGTGTGGTAGGCCCTAATGTGAGTAATGCCACTACTATGGTCTTTTTAGGAGACTATGTGCTAAATGTGAGTTATGTGGTGCTAGGAAATGTGATTACTGTAGTATGATTTACGCACCCTGTTTTGATACCTCTAAATGTGTTTTTTATGTATGAGGTTATTTGCATAATATGGCTTATGCTTGGGAGGTTATCTTCCACTGTGATTATTATGCCCCTAAGGTGAGTTATGCTTTGGAGGTTAGGGTCTAATGCGTTTAGGCTAATGTGATACTGTGCATAATGTAGTTTATGTTACAGGCTGATACTAAGTACAGTGATTACCAGTGGTCACTGGTTGTATGTTTATGATATGTTTTACTTTTACTACGTTCACTCTGTGATGGTTCTGACAGTGGGCCAGTGGGCCCTGTCAGGCGTATATAATCCCTTGTAGATATGACCTAGTGCCAGGTGGCACCATGTATATTATGTGTTTACTATTCTAATGTGTTATGAGAATACAAAGGCTATTTTTGATACAACCTTGTGTGGAGTTCCTTTTGTAGTGTGCCTGGGATGTTGTTGCTGTGTGCGTGTGCAAATGCTTTACACATTGCCTCCGGGATAAGCCTGACTGCTCGTGCCAAGCTACCAAGGGTGTGAGCAGGGGTTGTCTTTGGCGTGTAACTCCCTTGCCCTGACTAGAGAGGTAGCCTCTGCCTGGCTTTGGCGCAAGCCTTAGCCAACCAGAGATCCCATTTCTAACAGGTCTAAAGTGAAGTTTTTTCCGCCATAATGTCCTATGGGATGTCCCAGTAAACCCTGGGTAAAGGTTGGAACTGACATTATGGGCCTGATTTGGATGTCGGGTAGAAAGCCATCCGACAGTCTGTTGGAGGCTTTCCGCCTGACATCCAGGGTTTTCTTCCTACCACCATATTATGATGGCGGCGGTCAGCGGAAAATCCACTGGGGGATTCTGCTCCTCTTCTGATGGGCTAACAGAGCTCGTGGGAAGAGGAGTGAAATTGTATTCCCTTGAATGACGGCTGAGTCAGCCTCGGCTCCGGCATTGCGATTAAGATGACATTTTCCAACAGCCTTTCCATGTTGGCCTTTCCGACATGGAAAGGCTGTCGGGAAGTAACTTTAGGGGCCCCTAGCAGGGCCCACGTACCCCCTGGTCCTCTGCTATAGGGTTTGGTGCCCCCCTAAACATCCCTGCACCCTGTGGCAGATGCAATGCGGTGCCTACCGCACGGTGCAGGGATGTTTATTTTTCAATGGAAGCTTGTGCTGCGGGCCTTTTCCGTCCGCTGCACAAGCTCCTGTGGTGGGAACTGCTGACCTAAGGTCGGGCAGTTCCAAACAGACACAGTCTCACATCGTAATGAGGCCCTATGTGTCCTATTTTTAAAGAAGGGAGAAATAGTACATTTATCATTGTGAAGGTTGATGTATTTTCTAAATGAGCGGAGGTTGAGTGTGGGAAACATATTGATGCCTATGTTATTGACAAATTTATGGATACAATTTCCTTAAGAGAATTGTTGCCTAAGGAAATTATTAGTGACAATAGCCTTCAGTTTGTGTCCACTTTTGTACAGGCATTTTTCTTGAGAAATGGTATATTGCTTAGAGCTACTTCAAATTACTATCCTCAAGCAAATGGTTGTGTGAAAAGATTTAACAAGATTATTCAAGAAGATATTCAGTTGGCAAGGAAAAATAAGGTCAACTTGGAAAGGAAAGTATTAAAAATGCTGTGGATGTATAGAGTAACACCTAGTAATCTTAGTGGGCTTAGCCCATTGGCTCTTATGGAGGGTAGAACGCCATTCCCTAAGGACAATGTTGCTTGGATGCCTATAACCAGACAAATTAAGTGCTCTCCTAAATTTGTGCGGAATATCCAAAGGAAAACTCAGTTGGGTTACAAGAAGAATTAGGATAAAGGGCATTGTATATGTGAAGTTGAACTCTATGTGGGAGATTGGGTTTACATCAAGAAGAACAGCTTAGTGAGGTAAGGGGAGTGTAGGTTTTCTGACCCTATGAAGGTCAAAGACGTTTTATGTAATTTAGCTCATCTTAGTGATGTAAGATTTTGCATGTACGCAGAATGGTAAAGTGTAAGAGTGACAATGTTTTTGATGCAAGGAAGTTTGATTGGCTCGAGGACGGTGATGAAAGAGTTGATGAGGATGTGACACACCCGCTTGATGGGGTTGCAGAAGATTGGAGTGTTGCTTCCAGTAGAAATTCTACTGATGCAGTGCCCAGTGAGGGTCATGTTAAAAGGAGCAATCATGGACCAGGAATTAATAAACCAAAAAAAGTCAAGGTTTCTTGTGCAATTGGAGTCGTTATTCAATAATCATCTGTATAGAGTAATGGTATAGTTAACAGAATTGGCTATTTTTTTCTATAATTATTCAGTATTATTTTGTATAAGTGAATAGTACTGTCGACTGGTTTGAGATATGGTTCTTTGGCTGTAATGTTCATCTTCTTTATTTTATATTTATAAGAGGTAAGATATGTATAGTGTTGAAATTAGAAGGTTGTGATGTCAGCACCCTGTCATCACATACTTCATCCCTTCATAGCTGAAAAGTGTGAAGAGCGGTTGAAGTTGAATGCATAAGAGAGGCGACTGTCACCTTTAGGGTTGCAATAAACGGTGCTATTCGTCTACTCTGGCCATGCAGTAGCTTTAATATTGCGTTCATTTTAGGCCTAATGTAGTCTTGTTTTCTGATTCATTCCGTTAAGGAACATAGCATTGGATTCTTTATTTTCCTTTACAAAAGGTGAAGGATGTTTTCTGTCCAGCAGTGTGTGTAGTGCCTTGACATTTGCTTTTGTTGCATACATTCCATTTAGAGCGTTGCATACATTCCATTTAGAGCGTAGAATTCGTGTTAGTGCAACTCATGACATTTAAACATCAGGGGAAAAAAACTGAAATCATTCAATACAAACTACTTAACATCCCGAAATTAAAGGAGCCAGAAACATTAGGCCCCAGACAATGGCAGCTCTTTCTGAAAGGGCGCCCCTTCAAAGAGTGCTGAGATTTGTGTACATCTCTCACACCTTCACTATCTTGTTTGTTGCCGTCGTTCTATTCTTTGTGACTGCCTAAAGAATTCAGAACAATGCTGCTAAGATGCACATTTGATGATTAATGCGATGTCCATTGAAATAGAACATGAAAGAAGTCTAATATTTTCTATTAGGTGATGAATCTCGAGCATTTCAAAATTACCAGTTTCCTTTCTTTGTGAAGCGTTCTGCAGCTACTCAAGGCCATATCTCAGGTTGGTTTAATACCATGGAATAAACATAATTTTACACGTAATTTTGGGTTACATTTTTTACTATTTGCACCTGAAGCACTTATCAACAGTGACGCACATGCAGGTGTAACAATATCATATGAAACCTTCATCCCCCACATTGTTTGAGGGTGAGTGTCATCCGCCACCCATTGCAAATTAAAGTGCAGAGAGACATGACAATTTCAAAAGGACACTTTCATAATTTAACTTTACTTAAGTGTGATTGCATCCGTGGGCAGTAACAACTGTAAATTACCTGCTCCACTACTATTGTCCAAGGCTTAGGTGAGTGCCTAAACTGAAGGAAGGTAATTAGCAGCCATTATTACCCTGTACGTAAGGGCAATACTGCTTTTCGAACCCTCTACCAAAAAAAGGGAGATCAGCAGGAGCGGTGACTCACCAGAGCTTCAGAAACAAATGGCTCCTGAGCCATGCATCACTCCTTTGGACTACTCTTGCTCTCTCTTTCTCCACATAATTTATTGTGACAGCGCCCACCTCCTCCTATTGGTTTCCTAAGTGGAAAACATTAAGGAAAAAGGCTAAACAGTCGAAGAAAAAAGATAAAACAGCGCAATGTTTGTTTCCTTTAACTCCTTCGCTGCGGCGGAAATTCCGCCGCAGCGCTGGGGGGTGCGGGGGGGCAGCGCGGTGGCGCGGTGCTCATGACGGAGCCACTCCGTCATGAGCCACGGTTGGGCTGTGCTCATGACGGAGTGGTTCCGTCATGACTCCGCCCACAGCGCTAATCGCCCGCACAGGCGGGGAATTAGCGCCGCGTGGGCGGCGCGGCCGCCAACGGCCGCAGCATGACGGAACTACTCCGTCATGAGCACACGGCAACCGTGGCTCATGACGGCGTGGTTCCGTCATGAGCACGGAACGAGTTAATAATTGAAAGGTCGTCATAGGTGGTGATTGTTATGTTATGGTGATCTACCACCCTGAATTGTGAAGCCACTTAGGGGTGTTTAAGCAGCAGGCCCCACTAAAGTGGGTCAGATGGTCACGGCTGTGATGTCACGGTCACTGGAAATAATTGCGACCAGGAAGTGACCTCAGGGTTCTTCCGGTGTGGCCAAACTCACAGAATCAGGGTGCCATGGTCATTATTGAGATGGCGCCGCGAGGGCCAAACTGCATTAGCCTTGCGGCAACACAACAAACTGGCGACGAGCGGGTTGTTACCCCTCCAGCGTGCTTGCCCTCTTGTGTGGCATACCTGCTGTGTGCCTGTTTGCATCCCCGGAACATCTCCTGCAGCTCTGCACTCCTGCTGCAGCCTCCTCCATGCCTCAGAACATCTTCGGCCGCTCAGTTGGCCTTATGTTGTGGTCCCGTCCTGCTGGGTCCTCTGTTCCTGCTCAAGTTTGGCGGGGATGGAGAAGGTGGGCTCTTCCTAGATCCCTTGAGCTCCTGTATGGTGCAGTGACTGTGCTGCATGAATAACGCCTGCTGTTTTCTGCTGGTCCACCACTCTCTGGGTCTTTTCCCCTGCTTCTTTTCTGCAACACCACAGTATTTCACTACAATAAGTGGCCTCAGATTTCCTGCCACAGGGAGATACTTATGACCCGCAGCTGAGTGTCACCCCATCTCTGCCTGGTGAGTTAATTGAAGCATTTCCTCTATCTCCTGCCTGCCATCACTATGCTTCTTCCACACATATGCCACATCTGCTAATCTGTGCTTCGAGTCTACAATTCCAGCTTTAGCGCCCCCCAAATACATGCGCCCCACTCCACAGATATTCCCACGGTGCATGTGGCGCCATCTTGCGCTGTTCTGCACCTGCCCATCCTCCACTGCTCGGTAGAAGTTTATTTCCACTACCTCCTCTTTATCCAAGGTCAGTGGCTTGACCCCTGCTTCACCCATACTACCTGCTGCCACTCTCATCATAGCATCTATCCCTGCTTTGGAACCGTTTGTCATGGATGAACCCCCACCTGCTCAAGTTGCAAGATGGAAGGACTGGGTCAAGTGACTGGAAACCTATTTTGCGGCAGTAGGCCTCATAAATGATCAGCATCATCCCATGCTACTACATTTGTGGGGGGGGTGGCCATCAATAAACTGGGAAAATCTGTTGTTGAGGCTGACCCTCCATTCAAATACACCATGCTAAAACAAACTCAGGCAGCCCATTTCAAACCCATTGCAAACCCTGACAATGAGCGGTTCCTGCTGTGCCAAGCTCACCAGTTACCTGAAGTATCTGTGGATGTTTTTCATGCATACCTGGAAGATTTAGCCAGCACCTGCATGTTATCCGATGCAGATGATAAAATTCGTGCCCAATTCCAACAGGGCTGTCCCTCTGTCGAACTCAGGGAGAACACGATCCAAGATCCAGGGATGTCCATGGCTGATACACTGACGATGGGTCGCTTCAAGGAACTATCCAAAGTGCGTGCTGCACACATGGAGGCAACTCTACAAGGCCAGACAACAGGAAACCCCATCCCAAATCCAACATGAGTTCCAAGACCTGCTACGGGTATGGAGGATCATTTCCTCACCAAAGGCTGTGCCCTGCCTAGGGCAAAAGGTGTTCGGCATGCAACAAACCCAACCCTTTTGCAAAAGTATGCCATTCTTCAGCTCAAAAGAGGGGGCAAAGATTCAAAGCCATCGATGGGGTGCAGTCTCCCACCATGCCAGATGATGAGGACGACATGCATGACGATGATGACACTGAAGGAACTATCAGCATAATCCATGCACTACAACCGAAAGGATATCCACGGAGGTGTATTCCCTAGTGCAAAATCCTTCTGGCAGGCCTTCAGCTGCTAGCATTAACTGATACCGGAGCCTCCAATAATATCTTGGTGCAGGATGTTCTAAATACACTTCTGTTACAACCAGTGGTGTGCCCCACCTCTTCCTAGGTCATCGCATATGGGTCATCCACACCACTTCCACTGGCAGGCATTTTCATTTTCATTTTCCCTTTTATAAGATGAATCTTACTTAACTTGTGCCAGGGTGTATGTTGATAAAAGTGGTCACGGAATGCTGTTGAGTTGTCGGACGGCAGAGTGCCTTCAACTGATCACGTTTGCTTTCCCATCCACTTAGGAAGTTTGGATGACCTGGTGGGTGAGTTTGCATCTCTCTTTGAAGGCATAGGGTGTCTCAAGCACTGTCTTATACAACTGCTTGTACTGAAACATCAAAGGGTAGGTTTTCATCTGCGTCCCAAGGTGGAAGCTGTACTGCAAAAGTTGGAGCAGGCACATCATTGAGAAGGTTGATGGAACCTCAGCCTGGATGTCACCGATTGTGTTGGTATGGAAGTCCAAGCAGCCAGGGATGTCAGAATTTGTGATGAAATGTGGTTGCCCAATTAAGCCATCCAACATTACAAATATATCTCACACCCACAGTCAATGACATTGTGGTAGAAGTCTGTGGCTCCAGTGGTTGTCGAAGATGATCTTCGAGAAGGTTACCACCAATTAATGCTCGCCCCGGAATCCAGAGCGATTGCCACATTCTCCACCCATGTAGGATTGCAGAGGTACAAGCGCCTCAGTTTTCGGGTGTCCAGTGCAACTGAAATTTTTCAGGACATGATCACAGGGTTTTTGGCTGGTCTCACAGTGGTTGTAAATGTCAGTGATGACATTCTGGTCCATGCCCGACACTGGAGAAATATCTTGACCGCCTGCGAGCCACATTCCAGTGACTAGAGGATAATGGTCTTGCACTCCATAGAGAGAAATGCGCTTTTCTCCAGATGGAGATAGCATTCTTTGGATACCGTTTCTCAGATTAAGGGGTCATGCCAGATCCCACAAGGTTCACAACATCCAGATAGAGCCTGCACCCACCACTGTTAATGGGGTGTACGGTTTTTAAGGGATTGGTTACCTATTGCAGGCATTTTATTCAAAACTTGACAGCCCTCACTGTCTGGCTTTGAGAACGGACTAAAGTCAATGCCTCATGGAACTGGGGGACCCCACAAGAAGAGGCTTTCAGGACAACCAAGTCAGCTCTATCTGCGGACACTACAATAGTTTATTTTGATCCCAGTTGGGAGTCAGAACTGTCAGTTGATGGAAGTCCTACTTGTTTGGGGGCTGTATTGTCACAAAGACAACGAATGATGAGTGGGCCCCAGTGGCATGCCATTCGCGCCATGACTGAAATTGAGCAGTGCTACTCCCATATTGAAAAGGAGGCTATTGTGGTGTATTGGGGATGTTGGTATTTCCACATCTACTTACATGGCCAACCTTTTGCAGCTCATACAGACCACAAGCCACTAGCTCCTACATTCATGGGATCCTCTTCGAAACCACCACCAAGAATAGATAAATGGATCCTTCAACTGTAGGCATACTGTTTCTCAGTGGTATATCCCCCTGAATCACAAAATCTTGCTGATTACTTATCCAGGCATGCACGACCTGCCACCGCAGAAGAGGAATCCGATGCTGAAGAAGTGGAAGAATATGCTGGACTGGTGGTAGCATGGTCCAAGCCGCTCCCAATCTCCATTTTAGAAATCCACAAGGCCACCTCCAATAATAAATGCCTCCAACTAGCCATCTCCACAGTAACATCTGGAAACTGGCACACTCTCACTCAAAAGGTCTCTCTTAATGCAGTTGAAGCACAACTGACCCTGGTCTCTCTCCATAATTTTTGAGTGAAGCTAGCTGTGTCCCCGAAGCGGTGTCTAATGAGAGGTCCCAGATAGGTAAACCTGAAAACTAAGCAACAACAAGTAGTTATGGAGAGGGAGACAGGCCGGGGAGGGCGCAAGCTGAGCAAATACGAAAACCCACATTCTCGAACTACATACTGGAGATACAAACTCCAGAAGGTGAGAGTGTTAGGAGCACCTCAGATAAACTACGTACAGTCCAATCCTTTTTACCACTCTGTACACTTCGACGCGACAACAACCGATGTCCCTACCACAATATTTAGAGCCAGTCACCCTGGGATGGTTGGGAGACTCGCAGAGAGAATTTCTATCTGCTGAGATCAAACTAGATGAAATTAGGGCCACTATAATGCACCTTGGCTCCGGCAGGGTTCCCTGGGCCTGACGGCCTACCTGCCGATTTTTATATAACATATATATAGCATTTAGCCCCAATAATCAAAGAAGTATATGATTAGGCCTTCGAACAAGGGGAGCTGCCACCCACCATGAGAGAGGCCACCATCATCTCACTACTCAAACCTGGTAAGCCAGCAAATAGGTGCGATTCGTATAGGCCTCTCTCCATGATTAACTGCGACGCAAAAATATTGGATAAGATGACAGCAAACCTTTGAAATCTGCTCATGACGGCGGTGGTGCTACCCGACCAAGCGGGATTTGTACCTGGACGCGCTACTTCTCACAACTTACGAACCCTGTTTGCGGCAATGTCAGATATGGACCCAGACCTTGAGGCGGTTGCAGTGTTTTTAGACGCAGCCAAGGCGTTTGACTCAGTGAAGTGTTACTATCTATTCGCCATTTTGCGGCAAATGGGAATGCCGGATAGTTTTCTAACAGGGATACTGTTGCTCTACATGCGCTCACGTGCGAAGGTGATAGTGAATAGGGCTAGCTTGCCTTGGTTTGACATCACAAGGGGCACTCGTCAGGGGTGTCCGTTGTCGCCATTGTTGTTCGCCCTGGCAGTCGAACCACTGGCGGTCAGACTTAGGAAACTGCATAGAGAATGGGCTCTAGAATACGCCACACAGCATGTATTGATTTCGCTATATGTGGATGATATTACGCTAAACGTACAGGAGCCTCAGACCAGCCTCAACCCCTTTCTGCGAGAGTTTGTCGTATTTGGGGAACTGTCAGGAATTAAAATAAATTGGGGGAAATCTCAACTGTTCCCGCTCACGGTTGCTGTGTGCCCTTACCCCTGGACTATCCCTTTGAATGGTGCCCTAACAAAGTTAAGTATTTGGGAATAACAATTACCAGAGATGGCCTGGTGCTCATGAGTGCTAACTACAGGAGGGGGATGGACCACATTACGGAGTCAGTAGAAAGATGGATAGCACTGTCTCTGTCGATGGCAGGAAGAGTCTCTTTAATAAAGATGGTAATCTTACCCAAACTATTATATCTATTTAATAACACTCCCTGTGCACCTAGGTCGGCCTTTTTTAAACCCTTAAAACCCAGATGATACGTCTCAGCCGGGGCTGAAAGCAACCCAGACAGAAATGGGAGACATTGACGTTGCCATATGTGCAGGGAGGTTTCGATGCCCCCGACTTTAAACTTTATTATCTTAGCACGCAAGCGCACTATGCAACGTATTGGTTTAATCCGCCTCCCTTTATGCCACATCTGGAAGTAGAACAATATTATACGCAGCCCACCCCGCTGTATGGACTCATAGCTACGCGACCCAGGATGAGCGATGTGTACTCCACAACCGTGAAGTGCACAGTGGATGCATGGGGGAAAATCGGGAAATGATGAGTATAGAAATTTTGTATTCAGCGCTGCTCCCAGTGGTTAGCCACCCTGCCTTGGAGGTTACCCGAAGTATGCTGCCGCCAACTCCTCAATAGGATGAGCATAGCAAAGTAGGGCGACCTGTACTTGGATAGCACATTTGGCACTAAAGAACAGCTCTTTATTGACAAGGAGCCTGATCCGATGAACTGATTTATGTATGTTAGACTAAAGCACAGTGTAAGAGCCGCGACCCCTGACTACCCCAACGAACCCCCTACGATGGGTACATTGCATAGCCTACTCCAGACAGCAAACTCCACCCACTTTGTTTCTCTTATATATCACAGTACACAGAAGAGACATGCTGGCATATGGGGACCGCCAGAGAGCAGTAGGAGCAAGAGATAAGAGAACCACTGGACCACAGGAAATGGGGCTACTACTGCGAACAGACAGGCAAGATATCGACTAATAGCCGACTACGAATCATTCACTATAAATATCTCCAAAGACTCTACTATACTCCGGCCAAGCTTTTTAAGTTCAAACTGCGAGATAGTGATGCTTGTGATAGATGCGGGCAGGAGAAGGCAGGTTTCCTACATTTGGCCTGGGAATGCGGAGTGATTCGACTGTTTTGGAGGGAAGTATTAATAGCACTAGGACAAATGATCATGACAACAGTCATGCAAATGCCATTAGTGGCTCTTTTATGCTACACAGCAGACACACCCCCAACATACCGCAGATAAACTGCATGAGGGGTTTTGCTGGCGAAGGGTAGCGTGCAAATGGGGTAGAGAGAGGGCTCCAAAATATAAGGACTGGATCGAAGATCTCCTCCTATGGCAGGAACAGACATTAACATATGCAGAATTGCTGCCACTCCCTCAAGACCGAGGGACATCTGGGACCCATTGCGCGCATACCTGCTTGCACACCTGGGAGCGATCGGCAGCAAAATGGATCCTCCTGCCTCCACTGACTAGTTAGAGAGGGCCAGTAGGCACGCAACCCGGGACACATGTTCTCAAACATACCTGACCCCTGTTTGGGTACAGTATCCCCCCTAAGACTTGCAGCTGGGTGTCGGGGAACTGCGGAAGTGGGGAATGCAATAGTTGTATAGCGCATGGTTAACTTACTTCAACATTCCCAATCTGTGGAGCGGACAATGTACCGGGAAATTAATATACACAAAATGGAAGAATGTAATGGTTGGTTTTGCAAGTTACTATTGCTGGAACTTTTAGGAATATGACTTTGGGGTGTGTAAACTGTGTGCTGTATTTAAGAAATGTCAATTAAAAAGATAGTTGATCCTGCTCATACAGCTCACCAGGGAATTCTCAGAACCAAAGATAGACTGCGATGCAAAGCATGGTTCCACTAAATGCTCTAGTGGAATGTAGTGTTCGGCACAGGCCATTGTGTCAAGCTGCTGGGCCTGCAGAATCATCGCCGCCAATCATCACTGAGGCCATACCACCTATACCGTGACACAGAGCCAGCATGGACTTTGGGCGTCTACCCGATGGCAGGCACATGTTGGTCCTCATAGATATTTTTTTTAAATATCCATAGGTAGAAATCATAGAATCTACTACATCCTGCTAAACAATTCCCCGGTTGGAAAAAGTCATGGCGACCCATGTTCTGTTTAGTGCGCTCTAAACCGACAATGGTCCTCCATTTTCCAGTCAGGAGTTCACTGAGCATTTGCAGTCACAGGGCATCCTTTACTGGAAGATCACTCCACATTGCTCTCAAGCCAATGGAGAGGCAGAAAGATTTATGTTAACCCTAAACAAGGTCCTCAGAATTGCCTTGGCAAAAGGGCAGAAATTGGAATGTACCCTCTATGGTTTTCTGAGAGAATACCCGCTCATGCCGCATTCCACAACCAAAGTGAGCCCCAGTGCTCTTTGCAAGAATTGGACTGTGCACAATACCATTCCCCATGTTGAAGAACCCACAGCCTTAAAGACTCAAGTGGATGCAGCGTTGCATCAGCGCCAACCTCACAATGACCACAGCACTTGAACAAGTCGAACTGGGAGGCGAATCATTTAAGTTGGGGACATGCTGTTGGCTACGAACCGGCATCCCAAGAGCAAATTCCTGCGGCCTTTTGAGGTTGACCCATGGACAGTAACCTCGGTAAAAGGAACAAAGATAACTGCTCGGAAAGAAGGCAAGACTGTCACGAGAAATGTGCCCTTTTTCAAGTTTTATCACCAACCAGCAGCACATTCAGGTGCCCAATCACAACCTCCTTGCTGTAGCGTGTCTGTGCCTGAAGACGATTACTCACTAGCCGGATGCTCCAGAAACAAAGTCTCACATACCTTGCTGTCCTCCTCTCTAGAGGCCCATGAACAGCCAATTCCATTGGTCACCTTCGATGCCAGTGAAAGTACAAGCGGTGTTTGTTCATATTCACCTTCAGTTCCTGAGGTCTGCCATTCACTAAGAGAGCCCAGTGAAGGGGTTGAGACTCCCCAGCGACAAGGGACTGAGAGCTACCACCTGAGTCTACGGAATATAAAGTCCACTTGTTTGCAAGACTGTGGTAAACTAAGTCATTGCAGTGACACTGGACTATAGTAGTAAAGATAATCTGTTTTTGTTTGATCTCTCTCTCTCTTTTTCTCTCTCCCTCTCTCTTTTTTTATTTCCTTCATTTTCTTATGCACCCCATTAAGTGAATTATGTCTTACATGTATAACGCTCTCATGTTCCTATTTTGCCATGTTTTTGTTAACATGTTTTACTTCTGGGTAAAGGAGGAATGATATGCTGTGGGGATCTACCGCCTGTATTGTGATGCCACTGAGGGGTATTTAAGCAGCAGACCCCGCTAAAGTGGGTCCGATCGTCATCGCCATGACGTCACGGTTGGGTTCTTCCGGTGTGGCCAAGCTCACAGAATCACAGTGTTGTGGTCATTACTGAGACAGCACAGTGAGGCCGAAACTACATCGGTCTCACGGCAACACAACCGTGTTTGGTCTCATGTTCTCCCTCAGCTAAGCAAGAGAATGACCCTGGCTCTGTGGCAAGAATGTATGTGGAGAGAGATGAAGAGGAATGATGTGGGGCTGAGCAAGCCTACTCTCTCAGATCACTTTGAGTTACATTAGCAGCTCCCACTGTTCTCACTGTGTATGATGGATGCAGGCAAGTGGGAGGACTGTGCATGGAATGATGCTTCAGAGTAATATTGATATCCCACCACTACAGGCCACACAGGAGATATTGGGAGCTGGCAGATATGTGACACTCCCTGGGCAGTTCTATGATATAGCTTTATAGCCCACAGTAGCGGGCTATACCTGCCATTAAAGGCTTGCTCCAGTGTTTGGTGTGGGCCTTTAATGGCCAAAATAGACCAGCTATGGTGGGATATAAGGCTATTAGAACATTCCGCCACCATCAGGGCAATTAGTAAAACAAAGGCCTCAAGGAGCCCAAGGGGGTTGAAATGAACTTGTGCTTCATAAAGCCTTTGTTCACAGCCATTGCTGTATATATAGTTGATATAGGCTGCTGCTCTATTGTCTTTAAAGGAGCTCAATACATTTCAATATTCTAATGTTAATTATAGCCTGCAAAGGAAACCTTCTGATTGGCTGTTTCCTATCTGAGAATTGCTTTCAATTAGAGTCCTTCAGAATTTGTTTCAAGATTACAGTTTTATTTCATATACATATTTACAGCAGAACTGATCTGCAAATAATTTAACTATAGGTCCTCTAGGTCTAAGAAAATGAGGCCATGTCCTGAACAATGGAATTCTTTCTCCCCTATCATAGCCCTAGATTTCCCTGATACTGCTCTAAACTCCAGGCACTGTGCTCGATTTACAGAGTATGTTGCAAATTCTGGATTATGGGGTATATGTCAACTATTGACTAGACTCACCTAACTTCATACAGTACATATGAGTTTCAGATCAGACATAATGAAAAGTATGGTAATCACATATGTCAATGTTGAATACCCACCAGTTTTCCATTTCTAATCCTGTATATTTATATTGACATTTATTTACAAAGTGAGATGCCTGCTTATAGGATATCTTGACACTGAAGGAGAAACATTTGTCTTGTCAAAGACAGACAGTAATTACCAACGGTTATAAAAATTTCCTGAATTTCAGTGGGTCAAGTTGGATTTGTATGTTCTTAGGTAGAGTGATGACAGTTTACCAACCAACACCAAGAAGACTTTTTCCCACATCCTTATCTTTCAGGTATTTGTTACCACCAGTTGACCCTAATAAAAGCGTCTCAGCTAGGCTGATAGGTCTTAAACTGTTTGATGAATCACCACCTTGCAGAAGTATGATGCCTTATACAGTATTCATTCCAGCATGGATAACAAGTACAGTGGTTGCTTCAATAGCATTTTTGCAGCAGCATTGTGGTCAGCTTGGGACTTTAAATGCAGTTTTGGCAAGACCCATTTACACAATATTAAAATAGTTTAGATATATTGAAATAAAATCACTTATTCAAATGGGATTGATAATCCAGATGCATCGAAATACAAGCATTTATTGTAATTATGTTGTGTAGGGATGAAAATCAATGTAACAATTTTGGACAAAACCAAAATACTTTATCACTTTAGCATATTCTAGTGGTATACTGTATGTTTATGACTACAGTTTCTTGGATCAATCACAGAGTTCTATCAATGACTTAGTGACTGTTCGGTAAGCTTCATAATTTTCCAAGGAGTATTCAGCATTGTTCACCATTTTAACAACAAATGTGTAATCAGCATACATTTAAAACCATAGGCAAATAACTCTATCTGATTGGCCAGTGTTGCCATGACATTTTAAAGAGCAACTGCTGTGGGAGACCACATTATAGTGGGTGCCACCATGGTCTTTGTTTTGTGATAGTTACAGTCAGGAGCTACTTTGCTGCAAGAGGTGTAAACCAAGCAAGGGCAGAACACAGCATTTCATTTTCCTGCATCCTGCCCAGTAGTAAAACATAGCCTACATTATGCAAGATAGAAGAGAGGGCGAAAAAGTCTAGGACTTCAGTTTGAGCTTTTTCGTATATACAACAAAATTCTCCACAGTCAGAAATACAATTCATTAGAACAGATACATTTCCAATTTCTGTTCTATGATTTAGGTTTTTTTAAGGATACCCTATTACAAATTTGTATAGCTACCTGAAATGAAATTCCAAAATGATCCACTTAGTGGAATTTGACCCTTTCATCTACTATGAGACCATTAACCAAAGAGAATATTCACTGTGTTACTTATGGAATAAGTGGGAACATGTGCAAGTTGTGTTAGCCACAACCCTGCATTGATTCCAGAAACGTAGTATTGGGAAGAAGTTACTCATCCTCCAACCAAACAGTAAAGCCAACTAATATCTATATGTTATCCCTAGCAGAGTGTAAAGAGATGGAAAGCTTCAATTACTGCCTCAATCAAATGTTGAAAGGCATGATATAGACAATAGCCAGAATTTCTATGTGGAAATTGGATATAGTTGCATCTATTTAGCAAAATTTCCACTAAAGAGGATTAGGCTAAATTAATTTTCTGTGTTGAACAATATGACAAAGTCAGTCCCCTGCACTTGTTCTTCATGTTAGAACTTCTGCGATGTATGCAAAGTATGTACAGATTTCTATCACAATAATATTATGAATCAGTGCTGCATGTCTCACAACCTAGCATGAATTTAACAGTATTCTTTAATTCACTTAGGTAAATGTTTAAAACTGTATTTCTCTCTTTTTTGATGAAGTGCCTATTTATGAAAATCCTAGTGATATTATGTGGAAATAATCTCCCCCTAAGGGCCTCCTTAATTTACCAGTGATGCGTAATCAATGGAAAATTGAGAAAATAAGTCCTTCAGCTCAGACATTTGTTTTTTCTCAGTTTAATGGCTGCTATACAATTTTGGGAGGTCCGTGCATGCCCATTGGTTGGGGCTGCAATGAGGCCTCATCAGAAGCAATTATCCTAACACTTACACATGCAACCACTGCACTGGAGAAATTCAACGTTCATAGAACTGGAAAAAAATGGGAAATTTTGCATAGATTGGTGGAAGGTTAGGCAACTTAACCCATGTTACAGATCCTTGGCATTTAAGACCGGTTCCAGGCAGTGCCTATTATTATGAATCCTCTGCAGCTTGTTCAAATTTTTATTCCAGCCATATTCTCAATATATTTATTTAAGTTTTATTTCTGATTGATTCTGTAAAACTGAAAAACAAAATTTCATAGGAATAAAACATAGATGAAAGTAGGTGCACCAATATATTTGTATTTCCTTTCTTCTATTCATGAAAAATATATTTCAGTATTTTTCCATACCTTTCTGCAACATAATCACCTGGATCACTCACACATATTATTAGAAACACTTAAGAATTTGAGAAAAGCTTTAAAAATGTTTGAAGATAACAGTTTAGATTGAGTAGGTGACGACCAAAAGATCCCTGCTTTTATTGACCAGTCCTCTTACACTCTTCCGCAAATGTCCATTTCTCCCTTTACAATTGTCATTTACAACTGTTATTATGTTACACATTTTTACATATGTTCCATACTCATAAATGCAATATCTATACATGGAACCTAGATATTGTGGCTTTGTGAAATGCATCTCACTACAACGTATGTAACGTATAGCATATTACATGCTTGTGTCACACTTTTGTATTTAAAAATACTTGTGACTCTAGGTCCATGATTGAATAGTACAGGTGGTGGCCGTACCAAATGTATGCACGCAGCAACTGAGATGTCAGACATATGAGCTCTTACTCAAATTTATAGATGGATTATCCACACACCACATATGAACCTGTAAACAGAGAGATTTGCTAAGTACAATATAACCCTTCACAGCATATGGAAAGAAAGTAAAGGTTCATAGGAAGGATAAGCACAATGGACCTGATTCTGTGTATTATTCTGTATGAGTAGATGTGACCTACTCTTGAAGTGCTCCTAGCTTACTCATGAATTTCTGGACATAAGCAGGAGTACGCTTGGCTTACTGCTGGCTTACACCTGGAATGGAGGAGTACAATAGAAAGTGAGAACAGAATCTTTATGAATCGGGTTCAGAATATTAACCTGAGGAAATAAATATACATATACATAGTTAACAGAAACCTCACAAAGAAAAACATGGATAATTGCACTGACATCCAAGTCTAATGGCAGACTTCAAATGTAGAGAATACTTCAGTAAGGTGGATTAGGCAATTGAAAGAGTTTCTAATCAAGTAAATAAAAGCAAACTAAAGGACAGTGAACACAGAAGTAAAGAGAAAAATACTGCTAATTTCTTAGTGATATGGTTGAAAAATGAAAGGAATTATGACAATAAATGAATGCAATAAGGAATGCTTAAACTACTCAACAATGTGGAAAAATTAGGTGTTGATTAAATATTATACATTTTTATACATTTTGGCGATTTGAGCCATTCATGCTGAAAAAATACAAAATTACTATATTTAAATATTTAAAAGTTGCATATACAATAAACTCAAATAAGCAGAGTGTCCAATTTAGAGTTGGGTGGTAAGAAGAATCCTCCACATGGACAAAAAATGCAAAGCATTCCAGCAAACAGAAATTCTCCTAGTGGGAAATCTGCTTACTGAAATACCTATGCCAGTCTAACTTCATGGTTGGATGGCGGCATGGGATCTGCCAGCAAAAGTTTCATCGTAGGAGATTCCTAAAGAGGAAATGTGGTACTGCCTTTTGGAGGAATTTCTGTTACCTCAGACCTTTTTTATTATCAACAGCTCAAACAATGTAGGAAACAATGGCTATGTGCACTGGCATGAGAAAGCATCTCACTGTTGCAATTGTCCTAGGTGACATTATGTGAAGCTAAATATATGATAGTCTTTCAATAGTGGTGGCGGTCACTGGTACACTGTTAGAGACTTTGTAAAAGAAGAAACACCAAAGGAGTGGCAACACCACTTTGTTATTTTCTACTCTAAGACTGGGATGGAATCACTGACATAATATCGAAACTGATAATATCGACATACAAAATTATCGAGACGCAAATATTGATAACATAAATATCGATATACTATATTGTTTTTAAAAAATGCACAAATATAGAAACATAAATATCGTCAAACACAAACATCAATAGAACTAATATCAAAATCAATAATATTGTTAAAATTAACATCGTTAACATTAAATAAACATACAAAATAACACAAATATCGAAAACAAAAATATAGACCACCAAAATATCGACACCTTAAAAATAATACATATAACACAAGACATAACAAAATAAATATAAACAATATCACAAACACAAACAACATATTAAATATACATTAAACATTAAAAAAATTAAAAACATTGAACATAAGTAACACCACCAAATTAATTCCTCTTTACAAACAGAATATATAAAATAAATAATTAATTTCATACCTTAAATCCAACATAAATTAAAAAATATATACTATCATATTTTTAAATAAATAAATAATAATAAAAAACGGTTAACTGAACATTAATTAGTGTTTCCTAAATAAGGAAAAAACTGCAAAATAATTTACAAACACTACTAACATCCAATGATAAGCACCTACAGCTTAAATAACACAATAAGATTTAAAGAACAATTAGACAAACACTATATCAACTAAAGAAAAATTAACATTATTTTATGCTACAGCAGCAAACATAAGAATAAAGAAAATCTCTACCAGATTGCTTCTACAACATCACACTTCCACATTGAAAACTCAGATTTCAACTTTACAAAGTAAGTACAATATAAAGCTAATGTTATAACTTAATAAAAGATAAGTAAAGTACTTTTAAAATAATCAAATGTAATATTTTGTTTTAATTATATCTCCTCTACAGAAACTCCAAACGACACTCAACTAACTATAAACAACATTAAAAAACCTCCTTGCAAATAAGTAAGTATAAATTAAAATTATACTAATCCAACAACTATTTATCCCAACCCAAACACCCCACTAACCATACAAACCCAAAACACAGAAAATGCTGTTAAATAAATGAATTCAAATTTTATATATTTCCTACAGAAAGTAAAACAAAACACTAAAGCCAAGCACCAACAGAAAACATCTGAGCATCAAGAAAGTTCTACAGATTAAAACACGTAAGTATAGTTTTGTTTATAAAAATCTGTAATACAATAAAATCATTTATAATATATGTCACCTTTTTTATATATATTTCCCATAACAGTTGAAACATCAAAATGACTGAGAGTGCAAAATTCATTACTTCACAAAAAGGAAAACTTTTATTATGCTATATGGAATATGTCTACACCCAAGAAAAAGAAACAGGAAACAAACTTTATTGGAAATACAGCAAATATTATGCAAACTCATGTTATGGGAGAGCTTCAAGAAAATCTACGACTGTATTATATGTTAAAGAACATAATCACCCCCCTAACATAGCAGAAATAGAAGTAAGAGATGCTTTAGAGACTCTTAAGGTAGCTAGCACTAGCTCTCAAAAACCTACAACTCAAATAATAAAGGACATCCTACCCAAAGGTCTAGAACATGTAACTGGCCAATTACCATCCATCTCTTACAGAAAAAAGATTAATAGTTAGAACAAAAAAAATCAACTAGTAACACCCCACCTGCCCACAAAACTTTCAGTGAATTCAAATACCACCTGAACTCACTCTAACTCATACTGTAGAGTAATTCCTTCTTTATGATAATAAATCTAATGAAAAAAAGGATTATAATATTTGCAACTCCCACAAACCTACTTAAACTACAAAACTGTGAGACATTAATAATGGATGGAACATTTAAAATGTCCCAAAACTATTTTACCAACTATGCACAATCCATGGAAAATATCCCATGGCAACATCCCATGTATGTATGCCCTGTTAACAAACAAACAAAGAAACAACTACCTATGTAGAACTCCTGACAAAAGTAAAGCAATAAACTGATAACTACTACCCACAAAAAAGTATCATAGACTTGGAACAGTCAAGGATACAATCCTTGCTGAAATATTACCCTCAAATAGCAATACAAGGTTGCTATTACCACTTTAATCAATGCATATGGAGACACCTTCAAAAAACGACCCTTACGGGCCAATTCCGATCCGGGTCGGAAAGCACTCTGACCGAGCCGGATCCGGAGTGTTTTACGACCGAGCCAGAGCCCTGCAGTCCGACCGAGCGAGTACGATGCGGTTGTATGCTGCCCGACTCGGTTCGGTCGGACTCCCATAGAAGTCAATGGGAGGCGGTCGTACGACCCGTACATGGGCTCCCATTGACTGAATGGATACGTCGCGGACAAGTGTGCCCCCTACAGTGGGTACGCATCGGTGCCATCTGCACCGTACATGCCTGTGTTGGGGAGACCCATGAGCCTCCCCCTGTGTCCGAGTCGTAGGGCTGAGGGTGACAGTGGGTCCGACACAGACCCAAAGGCAAGCACCCGGACGATTTGCGAGCCAGACACTCCGGCTCGCACAGGCTGTCCGACGCATGCATTGTACTGGCTCGGTCGTGAATTGCATCTATTGCACGCCATGGTTGGCTTACGACCGAGATGTATGGAGTGGTCCGGACCCGGAAACGACTCGGTCGGTGAATTTCATGTAGCTCGCATCGTACTTGCTCGCTCGTACAGCTGTACAAGGCGGCGGGAAAACACGCGTACAGCTCGTAGTTTTTCCAGCCGGATCACGTTTGGTGCCCTTCCGACCTGGATTGAAATCGGCCCCTTAGTGTAGAATATGCAACTAACAGCAATTTTTCTAATGAAATTAAAAAGCTATTTGCACTAGCCTACGTCTCAATAACTGATGTAGCAGAACACTAAAATGTATTAATAGAAAGCCCCTATTACTAAACAAATGAACATAAACTGAGTCCCCTACTAGACTACTTTCGAACATACCTGGGTGGAAAAGGTTACACAGATCAGGACACAGAAGACAGCCAAAATTCCACATTCCATGGTGGAATGTATACAACAGTACCCTAAACAAAGAAGCAAAAGCTAATAACGCTGTTGAAGAATGGCATAATCCTTCCTAAGCCACAACAGGAAGAACCCAACCAACCCTATATAAATTACTAGAATCAATTCAAAAAGAACAAAGCTACCAACAACTAAGACTAGAACAATCTGTAACACAACTATGTCCAAAACAAAGTAAAACAATGTACAAGCATATACAATACAAAGTAAGACTCTACCAAAACACTAAAGTGCTAGAATATTTAGAAACAATAGCAAAATTCCTACTTTAAAACATTAACACATAAATATAGAAAAATCATAATTATAAACTGAGTTCTTTAACTAAACATTTTTTTCTAATATCTAAAATATAAATATATTTCAATAATTTTTATAAAAATATTTGATATAATAAATACATGTTATATCTTAAGAAATCCATAACAATCATTCAAATAACATTTCCCTCCCATTGTAAATAATTTTAAATAACTTACATTTTGGTAGCTGAAAAATATAATCCAGGCAGCAAAAAATAAATCCAAACGTTGAGGTATTCCAATACTTAGTTAAAACTCCCAATACAAAATGGAAAAATACATCTGTGTGAAACAAACTGTGCCTACTAAATATCCGTAGTGTAGAACCATAAAAAACCCGAAAAATAATTTAAAAGAAAAGCTCAAAGAACCTGAAAAATAAAGGAGAAGTTAAATAATTATTAGTTTACTCAAAACTAATACATATTTCCTTTTTTTTTTTTAACTAAATCCTTCTCCCAATGCCAATGTGGAAACATAGAATACCTGTGGAAAAAAACACAATCCCTCCTGCACAAACATACAGTAATATCATTTAAAGACACACATAAACATTCTTATAATTCCTTAACACAGTACTCTGAATACAATAAATTATATATAGCAAACCATAACACTAAACTAGCAACGCACTAACAGCATTTCACATACGCTGAACTACAAACAAAACCTCACAACAAACATAAAATCCAAACCTTATATACACTAAAAACTACTTAACTAGCTATCCCAAATTAAGTCTAAGAGTAATTAATATAAACTTACCTTAAACAATGTGACACAGCTATTTTAATAAACATATATTACATACTATTACCACATAAACCTACATTATTTTCATTAGTCTTGCTCCAAAATAAAGAACTATATTAACTCAAGGAAGATACTGGACAATAAACACACAAAATATACTATTCCCTCTCCAAACTACAATAATTCAGGGAAGTTACTGGACAAAAAATATATATGATTTAATATTCCCAATCCAACCCACATAAAATGAGGGAAAGTTCTGAACACTAAATATATCTAATTAACTATTCCTTCTCCCTACTACATTAAATCTGGGAAGGTGCTGGGAAATAAATATATATCATTTACTATTCCCACTCCAAACTCTGGGGCTCATTGCGATGGCGGAGGGACTACCACCACTGAGCCAGTGGTGGCGGTCCCTCCGCCGTCTGCATGCCCATTTCCCCCGCCACAACAGGATGGCAGGGGAATCGTTCCACATGTGTGGCGGGTGCAAAGCCCGCCCGCCATGCTTCCGCCACAGGAAATCGTAATGATTGCCTGGTGGAGCGGATAAGGCCGGTGATATGGGGGCGCCCACCCGATCACAATGCCTGGCATCAGCCAGCCCTTCCATGGTGGTAGAACCGCCATGGAAAGGCTGGCGGAGGCTGGATTCAGGGGCCCGTTGCGGGGCCCTCAGTGTTGGGGGTGCAGGTTGTGCACAGTAAAATGGAAAATTGTTATATAATGTTAGAAACACCCACTACCCAAGAGTGCTTATTAGGCAGATATACAAGAAACTTGCCCATTCAAAATGAGAGACTGAAGCTATTACAGCACATCCCCAAATCATGTAAGAAGGTCTGGCTGAGTGACAAGTGATAAGGACCTTGAGTTGTTCAAAATCAAATAAGCATTTCCATACATAAAGAGATCATGTGTAGCAGTCCAAAATCCAATAAAGTATGATGAAAGGTCCACGTGATGTCAGTAAAGGATGTTCTTTTTATTTCATAGAAAAGTCAGTATCTAAGACAGAGTACAGCCAACACGTGTTTCATCATTACTTATCCGTACTACAGACTTTCTCAAGGCTGTAAATATAAACATATTTGACATTAATAAAATCACTAGACAAAAATGGAGTAAAATCTACGATGCATCCAGCCAAATAGGCACATGATGTAAAGCAACAGACTGACACAGTCCACTGCTTGATCAAGAGACTCAAGACGGAGTATTAAGATAACAACTTGTTGCATGCGTGGAACTCACCCAAAAAATGTGAAAAGGCAGAAGAAAGCTGAGTGAAACACCAGACAAATTCAAGAGGAGCCCCATCCCGCAAAGCTCAAGTGATATATAAAATATTATTGGTAAAGAAGAACATATGAAAACACAGAATAAGTGAATGCGCCAATGAAGAGAAGCATTATTAAAAAGGCGCAAATAAATAAGGAACCCCTATGTCAGAGCTATAAGACCTAGACATGTAGTGACTAGTGAGTGCTGGATTAAGAAACCTGAGCAACACCATAGCTACAAAAGAAACAAGGTAACGTACCTAACGATTGAAAGTACATATGATGAAGTCCAATATCAAGTTTAGAAACATAAGTATATATGTAGTAAGAAGTCCACACCATATATAAGGCTACAGTCAGGGAAATCTAATGAGAAAAGAGAAGTATAAATAAGGCAATGTAAACAAATGGTTATCAAAAGTCAGCAACGTCCCCCGTGCTTGAAAAAGCACAGGGACCTCTCAAGAGACTTGTATATCGTCCCACTAGTATCCGAAAGACGATGAAATAGCAAAACCCTAGTTCGAATAGGACTAAGTACAGTTCACAAACAGAAATTTATTAAAGAAAGTAGGTGTCACTCCACGTTGACTCTCCCAAGCCTATTAACAGTATACGGGGTAGTCTAGAGGGCCCAACATATAACCAAGTCATTGCCAACAAAAGAAGAGAATGTGCCCGATTGCAGCGTTCCCATTGAAAAACCAAAGCGGATGGGACTGGGAGGTTTTGGGCTTCCAGTAACACGAGTGTGGTCTCCGGATGGAGTTCACACACATAGAGCAAGAGTGTATCTGGAGACGTATGTGGATGTTTCCTGGATAAACAGCATCGAGATTGAAGTCAAATATGGAACAAGACACTGAGGCACGGAGGAGACTGAGGGCGACAACGATGTTTGTCAAAACAGTGGATCAGTTACAGGCACGTGAAAAGGCAACGATGCCTACTTCATTGTATCAAAAATACCAACAGTTGGAAAAGCTAATGAAAAAAGAAATTTCCAAATGGTGGGAAGCGATTACTTTAGAAAAATATCAGGGAGAGGAGGGTTCCAAGAGGACTGAGAATCCTGATTGCCCCCTCTTATGAGGATCCTGACCCGGAACTGGCAGAGGAATGGGCCAGTAATCTGATGGAGTGTTCGAATCGCATGCTCACTATACTTATAAAGTTTGCTTGGAAAGAACGTTCCCTATTGCTAAAGACAATTGTGGAATTAAAGGAGGCAATTCGGAAGGAGGAGAATGCAGAAACTTTCAGCAGTAAAATGGATGAAATCAGCAAGAGAATTGATAGACATGAAGAGGAAATTATTGCGAAAAAGGAGAGGAAGTTTTTAAGAGATAAGATCGACTACCAATCGGGTAGAATATTTACCTTTAGCCGTAGATACGATAATATGAATCAGAAGTCAGTTCCAGAAAATCCAGTTGCGATGCAGGCTACGGGTGGAGTCGAAAGTGATGTGAGTGAAAGTGATATCTCAGAGGATGAGACTCCTTTAGTGGAGAAAACCACCATAGTATCGACACATTTTTGGGAGAAATTCCGTTTAATGAATCAAACACAGAACAAACAGAACTGGCAGATAGACAGAGGCCGGGGACGAGGCAGAGGGTACACTGGCCGCGGCCGAGGCAGAGGAAGAGGAAAAACCAACTCAGACTCCCAGCCTTCCGTAAACAAGTTAGGAGGGGCGGATGGTGGAAGAAAAACAACAGCTCCAATGGGAGTGGAAACAAGAGGCCAGAAGAGACGAGGAAAATGAGGGACTGCAAAAATGTGGTAAATCTTTCCGATCGTTTACTCAGTACTGTGGAACATGACGTATTGCAGTTTGGTCTCTCTTTTTGTCCTACTCATGTATTTTCCTATTCTCAAGAGAGAATTGACTTGTAACACTTTATAAGAAAATTAAGACTACACAAATGGCATAAATTGAAGGTCAGGAATGTGTCCCAACCAAAGACCACGTTGGTGAATATTCCTGTGGAAGAATCAATCAATGAAATTGACACTCTAATTGCGTTAAAAGAACTGGAATGTGATAATGTGGACATGAAACCTCTGAGTGCACAATCATTGGGTTATGTAGTAAATTTAATCTGTCCCAATAGCTTTAAACCCAAATCGAGTTTTAATCCGACACTTCCCCCTTGTGGCATTGATATGTTTGAGACCATGGTAATCTCAGATTTGAAAAAGTTGGCCAAAAAAAAAGAAATGGTTTCAATATAATTTAACAAAACAACAGACACTGGCGGTCAAAACACTGCAGGGAGACCAGAATATTGTTATCCGTCAATCGGATAAAGGGGGAAATGTTGTGATTTTAAAAGTTGAGAATTATATTCAGGAAGGAATCTGGCAGTTGGGATGCACTGACTGTTATGAGGAGGTAACCAAAGCTAGGGTGGAGGAATCAAACTCTATCTACCAAAATTTACTTAAAGAATGGCATTCTTGTGTGTCATTTTAGAGTGGGATGAATATTCTTTTCTTTTTAATCGTACTCCCAGGGTGGCATTATTCTAACTTTTGCCTAAATTACACAAAGATCCGCTGAGACCACCAGGGAGACCCATTGTTTCCTCTATGGGCTCCCTGTTGGAGAAAACTTCACAATATATTCATTATTTTTTACGTCCATATGTAGAGAAACTGCCTTCCTATTTAAAAGATTGTACAGATTTTCTTAACAAACTTGAAGATATTGTTTGGCAGGAGTGATTTCTTGTAATTACTTTGGACGTATGTAGTCTGTACACCTCCATTAAACATGAGGATGGTGTTCAAGCATGCAAACATTTCCTAAATACTCGATCTGTTTCCTTTTTGGAGCATAATGAGATGGTTATACAAATGATTCGATTTTGCCTTGATAATAAGTTTTTTCATCTTCAATGATGTCCTGTATAGACAGAAACAGGGCACGGCTATGGGTACCTGCTTTGCTCCCAGTTATGCCACCCTCTTTATGGGGTGGTGGGAGCAGCAGGTACCCAGGCAAAATAGTCAGTATCGCAGGCATGTGATTTCGTGGCTGCGATATATTGACGATCTTTTTGTCATTTGGAACGGAAGTGTAGAGCAAGCTATGGAGTTCATCTCAGCTTTAAATGTAAACAACAAGAATTTGCAATTTGTAAGTAAGATGAGTGACTCAAATGTTGAGTTTCTAGACTTACAAATCAGAATAGTGAATAACAAACTGACTTCAAGACTCTATCGTAAGGAAACGGCCGGCATCACCTTGTTGCAAGCTGCTAGCAGTCACCCGAGGAATTTAATTCGAAGTATTCCTTATGGGGAATTTCTCCGGGCTCAGAGAAATTGCAGTACGGATTTGGATTTTAAGGCAGAATGTGAACGAATGACTATAAGATTCCGGGAAAGTGGGTATAGTCTGAATCAGATCAAAGAAGCACTTCTAAAAGCTGCTAAATTTACCCAAAATGAGTTACTGTGCCCTAAAGATACTGGGAAAGAACAAGAAACCCAACAAGGGAGACAAGTTGTGAGGTATATTACCACCTACAACGCTAACTCAGGGAGTTTACGTAAGTGCTTGAACAAACATTGGAAAATTTTGCAAACTGAAACTACCCTGGAAGATGTTGTCAATGAGTTTCCTAATATCACCTATAGGAAAGCTGATTCCCTGAAGGACAGGTTGTGCAGGAATGACGTAACACAGGTGAAGAAAAGCAATAAGGATATTCAAGGGTTTTATGTATGCTTGTCGTGTAAAGCGTGCAAGTATAGCTCTAATGTAAAATCGGTGTATTTTCCTATAGTAGATCAGGAGAAAGTAATTGAGAAACATCTTTCTTGTCTCTCTGACTATTGTGTATACGTCCTAACCTGCCCTTGCCCAAAGAAGTATGTGGGGAGTACGATGTTTATAGCAAAAAAGCGTATTCTGGAGCATATGAGGGCAATCCAGAATAAGGACAAACTGTCCCCAGTAGCACGACATTTTGAACAGACTCATAAGAGTAATCGGAATCTGCTGCGATTTTTTGTGATTGACCGAATCCCCCCATTAAGTAGAGGGGGAGATAGGATTCGGAAATTACGGCAACTTGAGTCGAAATATATTGTAGAACTGAATACGAAGATCCCAGGAGGTTTCAATTCAGAGGAAGAATAGTCCTGGTTTCTGGGAGAGTAAGTTAGATTCTGTTGAATTGGATGTTGAATTTTGGTCTCTTGATATTTTCTCTCTGACTCTTAGATGAAACACTGTAACAACTATAACAATGAATGGAATATGAGCAATGATGGGAGTAACTCTGGGCCTCCATTGTCCGCAGCTCAGTGTCTTTTGATACATATATTTTTTTCATTTCAAGTTTTTTAAAATTAATTGCACAACCTGTAGGGAGATTTAAATATGTCAATTTGCACCTTAATAGAATGTATTAATTTGTGTCTTTTTATAGGTGATGTGACCCATTATGGAAATCGAAATCTCAAGCAATATTTGTCAAGAACGAGGATGGCAATTATGTTGAGGATAGGGAATCTATGCCCACTTGGGCGTCATTGGGACATATCCATGTACATGGTGAAGTCAGTTGGCCACTTGGGCAGGATATTTGTTTGTTTATTTATCTATATATTTTATATTTCATATAGCCACTTTGTTGTTGGCTTTGATGTATATAGAAATTGAGAATGATACACCATGCACTTGTAGAAAAGATATGTATAAAATTATCACTAGAAATAATTCTCAACTGATGATGTATATGAAGAACGAAATATATTTATGTTATAAAACATTAATATCGAATGTTATACAGTTAGAAACATGTTCACTTGAACTTGATTGATTTGAGACTTCGAAAGTGGGATTATGATTAGCAAACTTATGTTTAGCTGCATTGGGGACTTTAAATGACTGGACAAATAATTGTAATTAATTTAAAGATGTGCTGATCATTCCACCCGGCATCAACTTTAATTTGTAAAATGGAAGGAATATGAATTTTTGATATTGTACATATGTTAGATAATTGAATCTACAATTAGGAATGTAAATCGTTTTTCAGTTGTCATGAATGTAAACATAAGGAATCACCAATGACGATTAAGGCAGCTTATGATTTATTCTAACCAAGGCAAAATGACCGACAGCTTTTTAGGCAGTAGTCCATCTTTTATGTTATCTACCTTGGACGTTGAGCGTAATGTTGAAAAAACTTGGTCCAAATGTCGGTATGTTGACATAATCACTACCCGTGACCAAGGCGGTTTGCCGCTGAAACGCGTTGGGTTTTAGTTGACTTGATGCTTTAAACAATAAAAAACTCTTTTTGAAAAGCTCGTTTGGAGAATCGTGTGGATTTTGGAAGGAGTGCACGCGTACTTGGATGTGCGGTGAGAAAAGGATGTATATATATATCGAAAGACTTGAACTCCCACAACCTCCAGCCTTCAGGCAGCGAAGAAGGAGATGCAGACCCCGCAGTTCTCAGGCAAGATGTTTATTTCTTTTAAATCTTACACCCATGCACTATATAGAGATATATAGATATATTACCTACTGGCAGTCGCCAGTAGGTAGTTATAGTTAGGACCTATTATCCATAGGAAATCCACAACATTCTATTTGGAATAACTTTGGCGCCGGTTGACGAATCTTCGTGAAATTTTCAAAACTCGTGGCCCGCTCCGGTCCGCTCGTATTCTGAAAGTCTCGGGGTGATTCGTCAAGTGGGGGCTGAGAAAAAAGGGGGGTTCCAAAGCGTGTTTTCCCCATGCAATTTTCCATAGGGACCGTTAGTCGCAGCTACAGCCTGAACTGCTGAACGGAATTACACCAAATTTGGCTAAAAGGTAGCCCTTGGTTCACACTCGTGCCTTTTGCTTAAATGGTGTAAATCCGTTCAGTAGTTCCTGAGAAAATCAAAAGTAAAATCATAGATATATCTATGGGCGCGATGGATCCGCGCACCCTGCCGAGCACGAGCTGTATGCTAATTGGCTGTCAACACTCCAAACCAGGAAGTGTTGGCAGCCATCTTGTGCCTCGGTAGAACCGAGGCACAAGAAAAGAGAAGAAAAAGTGCGCAGAACGCAAAAGGGGGCAGGGTAGTAACACCCTGACCCCCTAGGCCTGCTTAGGGGGTCCCTCAAGGACCCCCAGGGCCCCCAAATTATTATTATTATTTTTTTAAATCGGTAAAATCCGCACTGGGTGCGCGGATCCTGCCGACCCCCAAAAAACACGAAGCCCCCCTTCTTAAACAAAAAAAAAGAAAAAGACCGGCATTGCGTCGGAGGCCACGCCCCCTTCTTGTAGCACTCTGCAAACACGCCCCCGGGCGCGTTTGCATAGGAGGAACAAATTCCCCTTGAATACTGGGGGTCCCTGGGGGCCAACTAGCCCACCAGAAACCTCCAGTATGCACCAGAGGGCTGCGTTGCAGAGAGGTGGTCTGAGGCCATGCCCCTTTATACACCTCTCTGCAATACAGCTCTGTGGCGCTTACTGGAGGTAGCTGGTGGGCTAGTTGCACCCAGGGACCCTCAGGATTGACAAGGAAATAATTCCCCAACATATGGAGTGACTGTAAGTATGAGTGACTGTACAGGTGAATGAGTGGAGGTGTATGTAGACCTAAGAGTTAATAAGTGGGTATATAGTTATTGGTATTGCAGTATGTATGGTTTTGAGAATGGAACTCTTAAATTTTGAGTCGGTGTATCAAAGGTTATATTAGGGTGGGAGAAGATGTGGTAATTTATCACATGGATGACGTCATCAGTGATGTCATCAGTGATGTTATTTGAGATGTCATCAGTGATGTCATGAGTGATGTCACTGACCATGTCATGAGTGATGTAATATGTGACGTCATCAGCAGTGGATTGCGGGCGCGTGAGTTATAATTAGCTGAACTAACTATAACGGGGAATTTCATTGGTTTTTTACGAGTGAAATGTCCAGCTAGCTATAAAATGTGTGAAACCTATGGTTTTTTCAGTGAATTTGCAAGGTTTTTTAAATGCTAATTCCTAACTATAACGTGTGTGAAACCTATGGTTTTTTCAGTGAATATATATATATAGTTATACTTAGGACCGAGTTCCCATAGGACTTATCTTCGTGAATTTTTCAAAACTAATGGGGCGCTCCGCTCAGCTCCTACCCTGAATGTCTCGGGGTGATTCGTCAAGCGGGGGCTGAGAAAAAAGGGGGGTCCCAAAATGCATTTTCCCCATGCATTTTCCCATAGGACCTTTAGTCGAAGGTACAGCCCGAACGGCTGAACAGAATTACTTGAAATTTGGCAAAGAGGTAGTCCTCAGGTAGTTCCTGAGAAAATCAAAAGTAAAATCACATATATATCTGCGTGGAGACTAACCACACATCTCATCGTGCGATCTGATTGGCTGTCAGCATTTCATCCAAGAAGTGTTGGCAGCCATCTTGGGACCAATATACATGATAGCACCTCATTAAAAAGCATTGCAGTTAATAGAAGATTTTAAGTCTTTAGTTACATTATAAATCATTTGTTTATGGTACCAAACTCATTTTAGGAATTGTGGTGTGTTCTAAGGTGATTTTACCATGTGAAAAAGCCTTCTGCTGTGATATCATGAATCATGTTTGAGAGAAAACTATTTTCTCATGCTTTTCCCACAGAGGTTTGGAAGGTGATCTATAAGCTAACTGAGAGCATATTTTCTGTAAATTCACATTATCTTTCTCAGTCATGTGAGAATGAAGTCTGACATTCTCAGTATAACATGTACATCCAACAAGGGCAGAGACTGTCAGTTGATTCCTTTGTGTTCTACTGCAGCTTCCCAGAGTGTTCTAAAGAACAACTAGAGCACTAACAGTCCTACTTATGACAAACGTATGGCACACCTGAAGCCATCTTGGTTGGAATAAAGTGGTGATTCTTAAAACATTTAATTTAAAAAGGAACAAAATGAGGGGGTTCATTTTGCCATAGAAAGTATTATTAGTGCTGCAGAAAGTTATTAGGGCACATTTTGAGTGACTTCTCAAATCCTCTTCTATTTCATTAAAAAATTCTGACATGCAGACTGAAACATGCACTTTCAATACCAGCAGCAGACTTCCCTGCTGAGCAGTAGCTTTACTACAGTGATCTAATAAGCAACTAGAGTGCTAACATTCAGAATGTATGGCAAATGTGTGACACATCTGAATGCCTTCTTGATGGAACCAAGTAAAAAACTGAAAGTATTTCCTACTGAGGAGACTGCAGTAAATGAGGAAATTAGGAAACTTCATAACAAATAAATCTCCCAAGATGGCCACCAGAGACAAAAGAGCCCAAATGTAGCCCAAATATCACCCAGATGTAGCCCAAGTATAGCCCAATGACAGAATGTCCTAGGGTGTTCTAACGAACAACTAGAGCGCTAACAGTCTTACTTATGACAAAAGTATGGCACACCTGAAGCCATCTTGATTGGAATAAAGTGGTAACACTTAAAACATTTAATTTACAAAGGAACAAAATGAGGGGGTTCATTTTGCCATAGAAATTATGATTAGTTCCGCAGAAAGAAAAATTAGGGCACATTTTGACTTCTCAAATCCTCTTCTATTTCATAAACAAATTCTGACATGCAGACTGAAACATGCACTTTGAATACCAGCAGCAGACTTCCCTGGTGAGCAGTAGTTTTACTACAGTGATCTAATGAGCAACTAGAGTGCTAACATTCAGAATTTATGGCAAATGTGTGACACATCTGAATGCCTTCTTGATGGAACCAAAATAAAAAACTGAAAGTATTTCCACTGAGGAGACTGCAGTAAATGAGGAAATTAGGAAACTTCATAACAAATAAATCTCCCAAGATGGCCACCAGAGACAAAAGAGCCCAAATGTAGCCCAAATATCACCCAGATGTAGCCCAAGTATAGCCTAATGACAGAATGTCCCAGAGTGTTCTTAAGAACAACTAGAGTGCTTACTGTCTTACTTATGACAAAAGTATGGCACACCTGAAGCCATCTTGATTGGAATAAACTGGTAACACTTAAAACATTTAATTTAAAAAGGAACACAATGAGGGGGTTCATTTTGCCATAGAAGTTATCATTAGTGCTGAAGAAAGAAAAATTAGGGCACATTTTGAGTGACTTCTCAAATCCTCTTCTATTTCATTAAAAAATTCTGATATGCAGACTGAAACATGCACTTTTAATACCAGCAGCAGACTTCCGTGGTGAGCAGTAGCTTTACTACAGTAATCTAATGAGCAACTAGAGTGCTAAAATTCAGAATTTATGGCAAATGTGTGACATATCTGAATACCTTCTTGATGGAATCAAAGTAAAAAACTGAAAGCATTTCCTACTGAGGAGACTGCAGTAAATGAGGAAATTAGGAAACTTCATAACAAATAAATCTCCCAAGATGGCCACCAGACACAAAAGAGCCTAAATGCAGCACAAATATCACCCAGATGTAGCCCACATGTAGCCCAATGACAGAAGTGTGCAAAACACTTATTTTTTGGGTATTTGCAGTTTTATATAGTGCAGACTTGTCAGGTATTGGAATGCTTTACATGAGCATTGGTTACATCACACAAGATCAAATTCATTTTGGTGTAGACATGGGGAGATTAAGTGATTTGACCACAATCACAGCTGAAGCAGAAACTCCAACCTGGTTCCCCAGTTGCAAAGTCTGCAGCGCTGGAAGTAACACCACATCCTCTCGCCAAGGTGCAACATTTAATCAAGTGGTCAACTGGATAAAAAAACATAAAGATTGCAAATAATTTAAAAGTTCTTTGTCGCTATTTGAAAACTCAGAAAATATGTCCTCATTTTAGTTTTTCAGAGCACTAACCATAATTTTGATGCAAATAAGACCCTCTCATATATGTAATTTCTAAAGGAAATACTCTAGGTATTACAGTTTTGATTACATCAAGATGACGTCAAGCGTTCCACACTTTTGTAATAAATATAGAATGTTAGCAATCTAGTTGTTCATTGGGATACTGTTGAGAGGCAGAGGCCAGGGGCACGGACTCTGAAAATTGAAGGCAGGTAGGAGAGTGCAGAGGCAACAATTTGACCACACTGGGCAGGAAGGAAGGGCAGTGGCAGCACAAAAGACTATGGAGGGCAGTGAAAAGGGGGGCAGGGGCAACAAACCAACAATACAGGACTGGCAAGAGAGGCTGTGGCAATATAATAGACCATTGTGGGCAGAAGGAAGAGGCAGTGGTAGTACAACCATACATGCCAACAGACCCGTTTCAGACAGGAAACGTCCAATGTTTTTAAGGTCAAATGGGCTTTATTTGATCTGTCTCCTGTCTACAATCTCCTCTTTTTCAATGTAACTCAAAGGGGAAAATCAATACCCCAGTTTTTTTTCAAAATCTCCCTCTTACCAAGTTCAAAATGTTCGCAAGTATGGTACATTGAATCATGGTAGGCAGGAAGAATTGGGGTAGGGACATGGACTCGGATAACAGAGGACAGGAGGGACATGGAGAGGTGCACCAAACTGACCCTACAAGGCAGGCATCAAGGTTTGCAGCAGCACAATACACGACACAGCGCATGCGGGACGGGAGTGCAGCACAACAATCCATAGAAAGCAATAGGGAGGGGACAGGACCATGCACATGGACAACAGAGAACAGATGGGAAAGAGGCAATGGTAGCTAGCTGACCATAATGGACAGACAGGAGAGAAAGCTGCAGCATAACAGACCATAAAGGGCAGGAGGGACGGATCAGGGGCATTACAAAATGAACAGACAAGCCAGGAGGGAGGGAATAGGGGGTCTGCACATGGAAACAGAGGGCTGGGGGCAAGGTGGCAGGGCAGGAGCAGCAAGATGACCATGGAGTTCAGGCAGGATGGGCACTAGAAACAAGACACACCATGGAGAACAACAATGAGACTATGGTGGCATACACATAGACCATGGAGGGAAGGTGGGAGGGGGTCAGGGGCAGCTAGCTGACCACACAGGGAAGGTGGGAGGGGTCATGGCAGCACAGAAGACCATGCATGGCAAGCGGGAGGGTTAGTGGCAGCACAATGGCTATGATGGGAAAGAAGGAGGGTGCAGGGGCATGCACAAAGGACCATGGAGGATAGAAGGGAGGGATAGGACCTGGGCACAGACAAGAGAGTTCAGGGGAAGGGGCCTCACAACAGACCGCGCGGGGCAGGCAGGAGGAGCAGTTTCAGCACAACAGATCAGGGAGGGCAGAAGGGTGTGGCAGTAAAATGGACCATGGAGGACAGGAGGAAGGGGATAGGGGCATGGCATGTGGACAGGCAGGGTGGAGTTGGCAGGGACAGGTTACAGTCAGCTGACAATGCTAGGCAGGTGGGAGGGGAGTGGCAGCTCAACAGAACACTCAGAGTAGATAGGAGTGGCAAGTCCATGGAACATAGTGGGCAAAAAGGATGGAGCAGGGGCATGCACAAAGACATCGGAGGGCAGGGGGGAGGAGAATAGGGGCAGCAAGCTAAGCACAGAGGCTAAGCAGGAGGTCAATGATGGGCCATAGAATTGGGCAATGGAGGACAGGAGGAGTGGACTGGTACATCATGCTAAATGGAGGGCAGTGGCAGCACATCAGAACATGCATGGCAGGAGGGAGGAGGCTAGTCCATGGATTCAGACAACAGAGGATAGGGAGGAGGTGGATGGGGCAGCAAGCTAACTGTTCAGAGAAGGTGGGTATTAGGAACTGTATTGTTTTTAAAATGTGTGTCTATGCGAACTACTTAAAATATGAACAAGTATGTAGCATAATCTCACTTTTATTCAGGAAGAAGAGGACGTTTGTGACTGTGACTCCGGGCTCACTTGGCAGAAACACCCCCTGACCCTCCACCCCCATCGCAAAATGTAATGCCCGTGAAAAGGGTAGGTGGACGCACTGTTATATAGAACATAGTCCTGAGAGCACGATTGAAAATGAAAACTAGATGTAGTATATGGTATAAACTATGCACCAAAAAGTGTGATATAAGATGAACTGGGGCGTGAAATATAATATGCAATACATTGTGCGCAATGACAGTTTCATTGGAGAGCGCGAGATAGCACAGGCACTAGCGCGTGCTATGCGATATGCACCTTGGAGTGTAATATGCACAGGGCAGTGTTGTGTAACATAACTCGTCTCTAAAGTTGTAATATAAAATATGTGCTGGGGAGTGTAACGTTGCATATGCACTGTGAAAAAGATATGGATCCCAGATTGTAATATGTATGGCATAGCGCTGTGTGTTATAACATACACATCGAGGAAGGCACGTTAGATGGGGCAATATAACCCGTGCGAAGGCAAGTGTGGCATGACATATTCACGGGGTGGTGTTACAGTGCACATTGGCTAGAGAGTGTCATAGCATACGCACTAGCTGGTGGAATACAACACAGAGGTGTGAGGCAATCGGCGGGCACTGGTGGGTGTAACACAGCATTGGGCTCAGCCAGGAGCACGCTGTGACTCTCAAGTGAGGTTCGTCTCCTTTCCAGAGAGTAAAACAAAAAGTATTACACATCCGGCGGTGGATGTGTTTTTTATTAACCGTGAGGGGGGTTTCTTGCATAGTTTGGTCGAATTTTTGTTGAATCCCCTTTGAATGGCTTGGTGTGCGTGTATATTAAATGTGCCCGTCAATAGCTACCCATGTTTGTATAAATAAACGACAAGGGTGTCTACTTGGAGAGTACCCACCGGCGGGGGCGCCGGGATTAGGCACAGTAGGGCCTCAGACACGTCAGAGCTTCACTAGTGGGGTAAATACATTCCATGTGGATTCATTCTATGCATAGTCGCCTTTTAATGAATATCACGCAAATCATCATGGTGATAGGTACATACGGTTTGTCCAGCATGTCCTAGGTGTTTCTATAAATATATATATTTTTAAAATAATAAAAAGCAAAGGCCGGCCCCGGGGGATGGGGTCCCCGGAGCCATAAGTGGCCTGAGGAGGGGGGCAACGCAGCCCCCTCCTAAAGAATTTAAATTAAAAAAAGGCCATGACCTGGGGGTTGGGGTCCCCGGGACCGATTAAGGCCTTGGGAGGGCCAAATTTGTTTTTTTCAACAAAAAAATTAGGGTGCTGGCCCTGGGGGATGGGGTCCCCAGGGCCGGTAAATTCGAAAAAGAAGGGGGGCCACACAGCCCTCCTTCGTAAAAAAATCAAATAAATAAAAGACCGGCATCGCGCTGGAGGCCACGCCCCCTCCTTGCAGCACTCTGCAAACGTGCCCCCTGGCCAGTTGTAAGTTGGGGAATTAATTCCCCTTCAATACTAAGGGTCCCTGAGGGCCAACTAGCCCAACAGGTATCTCCAGTGTGCGCCAGGGAGCTGCGTTGCAGACAGGTGTTCTGAGGCCAGGCCCCTTTTTACACCTCTATGCAACGCAGCTCTGTGGCGCTTACTGGAGGTACCTAGTGGGCTAGTTTGACCCTAGGGACCCTTAGGATTCAAGGGGACTTAATCTCTCAACTTAGAACGGCCACAGGGCGCGTTTACACAGTGGTGAAGGGAGGGGACGGGGCTTGAGGTGACGTGTGCAAACACGCCCTGTGGCGCGTTTTAAGTTGGGGAAATAATTCCCTTTCAATCCTGAGGGACCCTGGGGGCCAACTAGCCCGCCAGGTGCTTCCAGTAAGAGCCACTACTCTGCGTTGCAGAGAGGTGGTGCAGGCCGTGCCCCTTTTTACACCTCTCTGCAATGGCGCTTACTGGACGTACCTAGTGGGCTATTTTGCCCCTAGGGATCCTCAGGATTCAAGGGGACTTAATCTCCCAACTTAAAAAACGGCCACAGGGCATGTTTACACAGTGGGGAAGGAAGGGGACGGGGCCTGAGGTGACGTGTGCAAACACGCCCTATGGCGTGTTTTAAGTTGGGGAAATAATTTCCCTTCAATCCTGAGGGCCCCTGGGGGCTAACTAGCCCACCAGGTGCTTCCAGTAAACGCCACTGAGCTGCGTTGCAGAGAGGTGGTCCAGGCTGTGCCACTTTTTACACCTCTCTGCAATGCAGCTCTGTGGCACATACTGGAGGTACCTAGTGGGCTAGTTGGATCCTAGGGACCCTCAGGATTCAAATTAACTTAATCTCCCAACTAAAAACGGCCACAGGGCGTGTTCACACAGTGGTGAATGGAGGGGACGAGGCCTGAGTTAACGTGTGCAAACAAGCCCTGTGGCGCATTTTAAGTTGGGGAAATAATTTCCCTTCAATCCTGAGGGACCTGGGGGCCAACTAGCCCACCAGGTGCTTCCAGTAAGCATCACTCTGCTGCATTGCAGAGAGGTGGTCTAGGCCGTGCCCCTGTTTACATCTCTCTGCAACGCAGCTCTGTGGCGCTTACTGGAGGTACCTAGTGGTCTAGTTGGACCCTAGGGACCCTTAGGATTCAAGAGGACTTAATCTCCCAACTTAAAACGGCCACACAGTGGGGAAGTGAGGGGACGGGGCCTGAGGTGACGTGTGCAAACATGCCCTGTGGCGCGTTTTAAGAGGTAGTTTTAATCCCCTGCCCTATTATATACTAGGGGCTTACAGAGGAGGTCATGCTGATCACAGGGGGACCCCAACGCATAGTGTTCCCTAGTGTATGTAGGTGTTTTCACTGTATTCTGAGTGTCTTTTAACATAGCACTGGCTCTAGGACTGGTTAGTCAGACTCAGTTACCACCAGTATCCGTCTGAAAAAGTTGAGGGTACAGGATGATTTTGCAACAAGGCTTCTTTCTGCTCTTCTGTTTGTTCTTTCTGCATGTTATCCTTCTGCCTGCACTTTTCTTCGTCTTTGAGGACTTCTGTTGCTTCTTTCTGCATTTCTTTTTTTTCTTTCTGTGCGTTTTTTCTTCTTTCTTCACATGTCCTATCTCTGTAGGCATAGTTAGAAATTAGCATTTAAAAAACCTTTGAAATTCACTGAAAAAACCATAGGTGTCAGGCACGTTATAGTTAGGAATTAGCATTTAAAAAACCTTAGAAATTCACTGAAAAAAACATAGGTTTCAGGGGCGTTATAGTTAGCTGGACTTTTCACTCATACAAAACCATTGAAATTCCCCCGTTATAGTTAGTGCAGCTAACTATAACTCGCACACCCGCAATGCACTGCTGATGACGTCACATATTACATCACTCATGACATGGTCAGTGACATCACTCATGACATCACTGATGACATCTCAAATGACATCACTAATGACATCACTGCTGACATCATCCTTGTGATAGAGTGGCAGACCTCCTCTTCCCTTAATATAACCTTTGATACACACATTCAAAAATAGAAACTACAATGTTCAAAACAATGGACATACCAATACCAGTTACAACAACCTATTCAGTAATTCTAAGATCCACATACACATCCACTCATTCACCAACAGTCCTATACAGTCACTCATACATGTACTCACTCATCATATGTACTCACACACCTATATATCCTGTTACACAACGCCACTCATCCATAGAGTTACTCACACACATAGTCACTCATGCTAATAAAGAATCAAACATCCATTTACTTGCATATACAGTTATACACACACCACCACACTTACTTCTACAGAAACTTACACATACTTAGTCTTTTAAACAATCACTTATAGAAACACATACTTATTCATACAGGAACTCTTTCAATCTCTCACTCTCACATATACTCACTTATATACACCAATAGTCACTTATACTAGTTTAAAACATATGTAGTTACTCATAAAGACACTATTGAGACAGTCTATCATTCACTAACACACCCATGGACACACTCATCCACCCATACAGTCCTGCACACATGCTGTCTTCAACACATACAAACAGTGAGTCACTCATTCATGCACCTATGCACTACGTAATACCCCCACCGAACCACTCAGACACTCATACCGATACTCAAAAAACAAACTAATAACCTATATAGACACTCATGTAGCTACTCACCAACCCATGCAGCCACTTATACACAAAGTGAGAGACTGATACAGATATTTACACATTAAAACATTACTCACTAAGCCATGTATTCACTAAGATACACTTAATCAGTCAGTTATACAATCAATTTTTCAAAAACAAATCATCCATTTAGACACTTATATACCCATTTATTCTTCCATCGACCTTGAGATATACATATATAAAACATATGTAATTTTCAGGAAAACACACATTCACTGGATGATGTCATCAGTGATGTCATTTGAGATGTCATCAGTGATGTCATGACTGATGTCAATGACCATGTCATGAGTGATGTAATATGTGACGTCATCAGCAGTGCATTGCGGGCGCGCGAGTCATAGTTAGCTGAACTAACTATAACGGGGGAATTTCAATGGTTTTGTACGAGTGAAAAGTCCAGCTAACTATAACGCCCCTGAAACCTATGGTTTTTTCAGTGAATATATATATACATATGTGTATAAAAGAGTGGCAGAAGCCTTTTTGTTTTTATAGTTAGGGTCACCGGAGATAGTGAGTTTTGGGATTTTTGTCCCTCAATAACTTTGCACCTTTTTGACGAATAATTTCCTTGAACTTTGATGACCTAGTGCCCCCATTTCCTTCTTGCAACACTGAGAGTTTTGGGGCATTTAATAATGGGGGTGCAAAGAAAAAGGGTGGGGGTCCCAAAACAGCGATAAAATGCAATGTATTTTACATAGACTTTTGTATTTCGTATAGTGAAAACAGTCCGAATTGAATGAAATTTTGAAGGATTTTATTATGGTGCACAGATGATTCTTTGGGGTACCGCAGGTAAATAGGGTAAGTGTTTTTAATTCAGCCATCTCTGTAGCTGCAGTAGTACAGTGGTACGCCCGAGGTATATAGCAATTACAAACCATTAGTTGATTGGCTAATGACTGATTTTACATAAGTTAAAGGCAGGCATGTTGCTTTTAGCTACAGTTTCCCTGTGTTCTGTATTACGCCATTTTATGTAGGTAAGTGTTAGGTTGGGTACTTTTCCCTTACCTATTACCTCTTTAGTAAAGTGGTAATAGGTAAGGTAGAATATAAGCTAACATATATATATTTTTTTAAATCGGGTGTGCTGATTTAGAACTTGGCAGAGTTTACAAGTATTCCACGATGCTGACAGAAGCCCACCCACTGTATTTAGATGTGTACTGGCTGAATCACCATCTGTGTTGATAATGTTTTGCTTTGCATAAACAGTGGTGGCTAAGATTAGTCAGTTGCCGTCAGGGTGCAGGATTGTGCCGAGCAGTTGTGCTGGCGGTGTTCTAGCAGCGGGTCGCCTACGGAGTGGTCCATCGCTAGTCGTGTTCAACATTGGACTATTCCTGTGGCTTTTGGATGGATGCTAGCATGACACACCTGATGTATTTTGCCTAATTGTTTTCACCTGCATACCACACTATACGACACACTCCATTTAAGACCATGATCCTTTGCCATTCCGTAGCCCCACAATATTCTAAAGCTGAACTTTTGCCAGTTGAGTCAGGTTGAAGATTTATTGTTTTTATTTTGCTTTCTCTGTTGTTTTTCCCTTATTTCTTCCTTCATTTGTTTTCTTGCGGGTCATGTTTTGTGAAAATGATATAGCAGTTATCTTGCTCTTTCCCATCACATTATGATACATGCCCATGTTATGAAGTTATCAAGCTTTATTTCACGCTTTTTTGAATTATATTTTATGTTTAATTTTGTATGTTGTCCTATCCTTGTTATTAGATTAAATGTATGATATTTTTTTCACAAATCAAATTTTATTTACTCAAACATTTTAAGGTATGTAATTTTGTATGCTGGATATAAGTGGTTATTTTGTGAAAATGTACTCTGCAATGTTCACATGATGACTATTGCGAGTATGGGAAATATCCTTCTAAGGGGCTGATTACGATCTTGTTAGGAAACTTTTCTGACTGATTTGGTTTTGGATTTGTTTCCGAACTAATCAGGTTCTGCAAGTACAACCGACCAATTACAATGTGTCCAGATGCTTCAAAATACGATTCGGTCAGACTCGCATTGACTTCAATGGGAGCCTGTGTTCTAACCGAATAGTCAGGCTCCCATTGAAGAAAGGTGTGGGTGGGGAAAAGTGTGCACCCTGTGGCAGGCACCCCTTGGTGCCTGCCACAGAGTGCATGGTTGGAAAGGGGTGTCCCTTGGGTACCCCCACGGGCCCCATTCGGAAGGCCCCAGGTGAAAGGGGGCCTTCTACAAGCCCCCAAAGACAGATTCCGACAGCCATTTTATTTCGGGCAGACCGATTCGGAACGGCTGTCCAAATCAGTCATCGTAATCGCTGGCTTGGAAACCATGTCCATATAGCTGTACGATTCGGCTCCGAAAGACTCGGCCAGTCTGAATGTCTTTCAGAACCGATTCGGACAGCCCTAATGGTTTCTGGGCATCATAATCATTTGTTGGGAAATGTGTACAATTTGGTCGGGAACAAGGGTTCTGAATCAGATTTGGCAAACCGGAATGCGATTCGTAGCCCTTCTGAACGGTATCGTAACCAACCCCTAATTTGTGTAAATGTCAGAATATTAGCTGCTAGGCCTTGGAATGGTTTATTTCACATTTTGCCTCTCTTCTGTGTTGTGTAGAAATGTTTGGTATATTTTGCATATACTCGCTAATCATCTATTTGCATTTCAGGACTTCTTTTCACCTTGTTTTTTGAAGTAGTTTTGTGTGTCATTTAAATTGTTTGTGTAACCTATTGTAATACCACTGAAAGGTACAACCATTATAACCTTTTTCTTTTTACTTTTAGGTTGCTTCATATTTTAGCTTCAAAATAATTAGATGTATAATCCGGGCTTTTAAAATGGGTATTGTTCATTAATTCAAAATCGGTCCAACAGTCACAATACGTGGACAACCATTTAACACTGAGGATACCTCCACTCCAGACCAGGATCAATGCATCAGTGAGGACCTCACTCCAGCAAGTCTGCTTGACAAGGAGCAGTCAGGTCCATCTGTTCTGCCTGGGCAGACAGCTCCAGTGAGTCTCATTTGGCCCACACCTACTGCCTATGGATACCTCCACTTCTTCTGTCCGACATCACACCAATGTTGTGCCCACCAGTCCTGGCTGATGGTGATACACCACCACCACTACCTTCAGTTCAGCCAGGAACCAGTGGGATGTGCCATACTGGGTAAAGGGCACAGGGTAGTGGGGATAGGGACGGTCTTGGGAGGGAACATGTGAGGCAGCAAAATGCTGCCACTGGGTTCATTGTCACCCAGAACACCACTGAGCAAGTCTTTGGATGGCTCCATCAGAACCAAGACATGACAGGCCAGGTCCTGACAGAGCTCCAGGAGATGAAGCAGTTGCAGAGAGAGCACAGTGTACAGATAGATAATCAGAATTCCACTTTTGTCTCCCTGGCTGAGGTGCTGCGTGATATTTTCACCCATATGTGCAAGGCTTTTCCAACAACATCTTCCCCTTTCTGTGGTGTAACTACTTCTGGCCCAACTATATCTACCTCATCCACAGAAAGGGAGGCCCTGCCACAAGAGGAAACAGCAGCACCCACCTCATTGCCCGCAACTGTGGATCCAACCCTCCTCAGGAGGGGACATTCAGGCAGACCAGCAGGAGAGGATGGCAAGACCTGCACCAGCCAGTAATGTGGAACAGTCACTGTGTGGACTATTTTCTGGACACATTTACCTTCTGATGCCAGGTGTATTTTGGACATTGGACTTCAAATATATTTGGCTCTGCAATAATAGTTCCATTCACCATGAATGACGTTTTGAAACTTTGTTTGCTTTTTTGGATTTCATCCTGTGTTGTTTTTTGGGGTATGTTGAATAAAATAACAACTGATAAAGTCAAAGACTGTTGTTGTATCTGATTTTTCAATTGGCTATTTTTTTCTTCCCATCATACATTTTACAATGTAACCATTCAAATGATTTTTTAGACATAAATAGTTTCCATGTACGTAATGTGTCCCCCATATTTAACCTCTTCGATGCCGATGACGGAACGGTTCTGGCATGCACGCCGGTTGGGCTGTGCTTATGACGGAACCGTTCCGTCATGGCCCCGCCCGCGCTCAGATCTTTCAGCACTGCGCGGGAATCCGCGCACCGCTGAAGAGGTTAAAAAAATGAGCAAAAATATCAACAAACACAAATCAATAACCAGTCGTTTATTAATTTGGAAGAAATAAATATTTGTCCTTTTTTCATCATTACAACCCACGCATAACCAAAAAATGAGTGCCTTTTTCTCATATACAGTTCCAGACCTTGACACCCTGAAAGAACGGAATATGATCAAACACATCAGATTAAATAGGCTAACAATGATTGTTGTCGTTAGCTGGAGCCAGATCTCCTGGCCCACAATAGGAATCCCACATCATTAACACCAGTAGTCTAAATCAGGGGAGTACTCCATTTACTGGCCACAGGATCATTCCCATACAAGGATGCTGTATCTGGGGCAATGTCAAAAAAGTGTAAGTGTTGTGCTACAAGAAGTTCTTCTACAATGATAAAACACATTAACAGCCTCATACACCTAACTTTAAATGCGGATTTTAAAAATATGAAATGTGATAAGTATGCTTTGTGTCGACTACCACATGTGGTTAGAGCAATTTGAGAAGCACATATTGGCTTCAAGTCTAATGCAATATTTAAAATGTCAATGCAATCACTATGCAAATTCACTTTGTACAAGATATGTACACCCAAAGTCAGTGTGTGTCTTTCAGAGGATCACCCCATGTTTGCTTTGTACTTCGCAACAACAGCATAGAACTGCAAATGTCACAAAGTTGAAATGTCCAAAAGAATATGACATGGGGAAGGAACCTAAAAGAGAATAAAAACAAAAGAATTAGTTGATTACATTACAAAATGTTCATATAACAAAAGAAATAATTTTGGGGATACATTTTCTAAGAATATTCAAAGATAAACAATGTAAATGAGCAAAGCAGTCAATGTTCCAATGTGGAAATCATCAAAACTTTTGAGGCTGTCATCTCCTCACCCAACCTGGGTTCAGAGGACCGCATTAAAAAATTGAAAATATTTTCAAACATTTATTTAATGATATATAACACAAATGTCATGTATTTGTGAAAAATATAAATAGTTTCTTAACATAATTTTACACATTAATTATTGCAATTGTTTATGTAAAAATAACATTTTTGACATCACTATTATCTTTTTCCAAAAATGTGTAAATACATTTTTTTAAATGTAATATATACACATTCATTAAAAAAAATCCATCAAACCTTCCTTCAACAGAAGTATAACCAAAAGCACGCACCTAACACATTTAACCACAGTAACACACTATATAATACGTTTTTGTTTTAAAAAATGAGTAGCATTCACATTTTGTGTATGCAAACAAAGAGGCCACCATTTTGAGTGCTGATGACACACTTAAGATTGGCAAACATACTTTTTCACCATCTAATATGGCGTGCGCCTGACATCGCCATCAGGACATTTGGAATTAGATGACACAGCAGAAGTTGACCGGGTAATGGGTGTAAAACTCCACGACAGACACAGCCATAGTCTAACTTGTGTGAAAGCAGCATTTGACAACCATTAGGTGTGTCAATCTGTTGACGATCAAGTACGTCATGTACATATATGTGGTGTTGCTATAAAGCTCACTTGCGTCCTAACACTGCAGCCAACAACACCTCCTCAACTTTTGCTACTGTTTCTGATGTCTGAGAGCCTGGCAGTAGGTGACAGGGCCCCAGCCTTCTTGCCAGAGGAGCTGGGGTGATTGCTCGCCACGGAGGTCCTGTCCCCATACAGCTAGCTGTATGGCTCGCCAGAGGAACAGGTCCCTGTTTAAAATGAATATATAATTGCAATTAACTTATTATTTTTTAAAGCACAGCCTAGAGTGTTGTTTTTGAGTAAAATGTAGTGATTGAAGTAAAGTTTCAGTTTTTTTATCACATAGTATGTGTTTGACACCCTATATTTTATTTGGTGTGTATTCCTATACCCCGACTGCCCTTTCTCCAGCTCCTTGCATGTTTACTAATGCATAAAATGGATTTGGCACCACGCCATAGAATAGATGGCTAGTGGAGTGTTTTTGAGGCTCCAGATAGGAGTAATGTTTTGTGGACTCGCACATTGCATTGAGGTTCTGGGAGCAGTATTTCTCCCTTTACTCAGTTGAAAATGAGCAAACCACAACAAAAATGGACAGAGGCTGCTAAGAGCCTCTTTATTGAGTAAGATAATGGGACTGGAGGAAGCACTGGAATGGGGGCGCAAAGTGGCCTTGGGACAGCAAATACAGTGACAGAGCAGCTGTTTGTATACAAAAGACTTTTGAGGAAGGAAACAAATAGATGCTGGGTAGTGATGTCACTTGAGAACTATATTGAGGTGGGTAGGGTCCCATGAGGCCTAGAATACTAATTACACCTACTTACCAGAAACCCAATCCTAAACTCTTGGAGGAGTGGAGGAGTTTTCTAAACTCATGGCAGGGATCTGGGAGACCATGATGGGTCTACTGGCCAAGTATGCAAATATTCAGCTGGATCAGGTAACAGAGGCGATTGACCAAATAAAAGGAAATTTTGGATAAAGTTCAGAGCAAGAGGAAATTTTGAGCTATGTCCCCAGCAGGAGAGTTAGCTTGAGAAATACAAGAAGAAAATCAAACAAAAGAAGAAACTGAAATTTTGATGTGATAAACAGGGTTGCGCCCAAGGGAGGATACCCACTTTTGGAAGACGTCTCAATGACAAATTAAATTAGACAATTTAAACAGGTTGGTACTTTAACTGTGATTAACCTTTCTTCCCATAGCTTGATCCAGGAGGAACCATCAGTGTTAGAACTTGGCCTAACTGTCTGCCCTACAGCGAACCTCGACTTTTGCAGAACACGAATTGACATGTTTTTATTTATATGGAAAACTAAACCTTAAGAAAGTATTTTTCAGCAATGTAAAAAAAGCAGCACCATAGCTGTTTCTGCAATTGCCCAGGCTCACGACACCACCTATGATGCTTTTTGTAGAGGAGACATTGAGGGCTTGTCTACCTTTGTGTATTTGGATGGGGGAGAAACTAATTGGCCAACAGAGAAGGATTTTTTGTTTTCTCTCAATCTAGACTTAGATGGAGCAAGCACCAACCCATTTAAACCTAAGCCCACTTGCAATCCCATCACCCCACATGACTCAATTTATACCTTTCACAAAGTTGTTATTTGTGATCTCATTAAAATCTGGCAGAATTCGGGTGACAATTATGCCTACAACCTCAATAAGGGACAGAGAGCTGCCATAGGCACTCTACTGAGGGACCACAATGTTATCATCAAACTTTCAGATAAGGGGGGAATGTGGTCCTCTGGGATGTTAACAGATATTGTAATAAAGCATATAGACAACTGGATACAAAATGGGAGCTATGAGAGAACTACCATCAACTCTTACAATTCAACCATTGGCGGATAGTTACCATACATCCCTAATGGAATGGAGGGAGCGGGAGTTACTCAATATTGAGGAATATCAATTCCTCTTTGTAAAGAAACCAGTAGCTCCATGCTTTTACATTCTTCCTAAGATAAACAAGAATAGGGAGGAGCCACTAGGAAGACCTATTATCTCATCCAATATCAGCCTCCTTGAACATACCTAAATTTACCTCGATTTACTCCTTTTGCCTTATGTTTTAGCCTTACCTTCTTATTGTAGAGACATTACAGACTTTATCACAAAACTATGTGGTGTTCCCTGGCAACCTCACTACATAATGGTCACCAAGGACGTGGTGTCCTTACACACTTGAATTGATCACAACTTTGGGATCCAGGTGTGTAGGTATTTCTTCCGAAGTAGATCGACATTCAAGTATGATCGCTCAATTACTAGACATGTTAGGAGAACAACTTTTTTTGTATTCAATAATGATTGGTCCTGCAAATTTATTGGAACTATGATGGGCAGTTGTTTTGCTCCAAGTTACAAAGGAATCTTCATGGACTGGTGGAAGCAAAGCATCTGCGAGTTGAAGAAAATGTGAGATGGCCCAGACATATCTAATTCTGGACCCACCATATTGTTTACCTTTTTATTACTTAGGAACGACTGACGCACGAGTTTCATTAATTCTTGAGACACATCACACACAATGATCTCAATTTTGCTTTCACACACAAAATTCCTGCCACAGGGATGGATTTCCTTGACATTTCACTCAAGATTGTGGAAGGGGAAATACACACTACTATATACCGTAAAAGCACTGCTGGCAATAGCATCCTCCCTGCGAACAGCCATCATCCTGGCAAACTTTAATGGAACATTCCCTATCGGGAATTGCTCATGGCCAAAGGTAACTGCAGCACTGACCAGGCCTACAAAGAGGAAGAAAGAAGGATGAGCGGTCGATTTAGGGCTATGGGTTATCTATTGAAGGCCCTAAAAACAGCAGGTGTCAAAGTAACACAAACCACAAGGGAAAGACTACTTACCAAGAGGAAAAAAGATGAGAAAGATCAGCAAACATTAAGACTGATTACCAAATATAACTGTGAGCGCAAGTCTATGAGAATGATATTAACTAAACATTGGCACTTAGTGAAAAGTGGCCCAGTAATAAGCAACAAGATACATTCCTTCCCCCAAATTACGTATAGCGAATCTAAAGCACTGCAAGACATTATAGTACACACTTACACCAGTACATGAGAGAGAAGGGAGGGTTGGCTTTAAGAACAAAAGGGATTTTTTACGTGTGGTAGGTGCAAGGCCTGCGGAAGGAGTAGCAACACAAAATCATACAGAATAGCCAATGGGAAGACATGCCACATAAACAAATTCATTACATATGGCAGCAATTACTCCGTCTATCCCCTGCAATGTCCTTGTGGCTATAGGTACGTTGAGAGTACCATCAGCCTTGTGAGGAAGAGGGTCCTAGAGCAGTACAGGGCTATAAAAAATCTGGATGTATGTTACCCTGTTGTTAGGCACTGGGCCAAACAACATAACCAGAATGCTGATCTCTTATTGTTTTTTGGTACTGATAGAACTGAGAAGAAGGTATGAGGAGGAGACAGAGAGAAGAAACTCAGGCTCTTGGAGTCGAACACATTATTCTGCCCTGTAGCAAGTCTCAAGGTGGCCTCAACAAGCATGAAGCACTTCATGTACACATTGGCTGATGTAGTAATTATTGACGTGATCTTACATTAGTTATCTGCTTCCTCTTTCCCCCATTTCTTTTACTTCCTTTCAGTGTAGTAATGTGGTGTACGTCTGATTTGCTCTATGTGAGTCCACAATGATTTATATTTCTTGTGCTATTTTGAGATATTATTAGTTCTATTTCACAACTGTTCTTTTTGTTTTCTTTTGGTCCAGTCATGGTGGATGTGTATGACTAGATATATATTTTTTGACACATTGACATGTTTAACATGTGCAATGAGGTTGTGCTTTTCTCAGATGAACATAATATATTTCTTTTTCAGGAAATGAATAGTGCGATTTGTCTGTTATCATTAATTTGGAGAGGCATTTTTCGATATGTATTAATGTATTAGGAAAATGATACTCCTTATACGGTCATGTGTTTAAGTTTAGTAATAGTTTGGCCACTAGGCGGACATTTTGAGTGTTAATTGTGTTTCATTTCACTTGTGATTACCCCATGGAAAGAGACAAATGTATTGGGAGTAATGATTAATATGTTCTCTTTGTTTAAGTTTCTTACAATATAAGTACAGGCTTTTTTGGGGTTCTTTAGTGTTTAAAACATGTGAAAAATGGATTCACTGACTCATTATTGTAAACGCCAGCTCGCTTGAGAAACCATGCATGCATCTATGAACAATACAAGTACCACGGCACTCAAACGTAATAATTCTTTTACTTTAAATCAAACCCTGTTAAGCAAAAAACCTTATTTAGATATAACACTGATTGTAAACAGAGATGGATTCATACAAAAAGGTTATCTGTTTAATTTTTGTCAAAGCATAAAATATAGACAAAAGATTCTAACAATATACTTTTGAAATACAAAAGACCATGTAGACCCCTTAGTTGGACATGAGTTTGACAGTTGCAGTATCAATTATGAAGGGTGTCTGAGGCTCTATGATCTTGATCCCAAGAACTCAACAGCTGACACGTATTTCGTCACATCAGTGACTTCCTCAAGGCTGTAAAGATAATGACATGATCTCACATTTTGTGCATGTTAAAATAGAATTATCTCCATATGAAAGAAATTTTACTTTTGTGGTGTATACGGAAATGAATTAGTGCCAAGCAAAAGAAAGTTCTGAGCTAAATATAGATAAAGGTAAAAATAAAGATATTACCAAGAACAGAAACAGGAACAAAATACACAAGAAAATGAGAAAGAACCACCAGAGTGCCAATGAGTCATCAAAAGAATAGAGTCAGTGGACTCAAAATAAGTGATGATAATTGTGAATGAAATATGGAGCGAAGACCCACTACCAAGTGATATGTAGCCAAACTCAAATTGACATTGTGAAGGCAAATACTATACTTGAGATCCAAAATAGAAGAAAACCAGAAGGGGGTGGGCAAAACTAAAACATAAGGACAGGGGCCACGACTCGATCGGCCTCACGGAATCTGAAGAACTGAGTCCACTTCAAAGGTTAGGACAAACATTCTGTGAAAACATCTCTGTCGTAAATTTGTCTGATCTTACTCTTTCTGAAAATGACATGAATGTACTTAATAGAGGGCTTAGTTTTTGTCCCACGAAGTTACCAGACTTCACGGGGATACATGTGGATCTATTCAAATTTGTTCGCCAACTAAAGTTTAAAAACTTGTTTGAAAATCAGCCTGTACCTCTGTACTCTAAAAATGCTAGGTCTACTCCTTGTAACAAAACAATAAAAGAGATACAGGATATACATGTGTTATTATCTCTAGATGATTGCTCTGATATGCCACCGTCTGTGACTGATGTCCTTTCAGATCTAGATATTATGCCAGATCCAAATGTTGACAGTGGCCTCAAGCAAAAATCTGTGTTCATTCCAACATTACAAACTGATAATCTAGTTGACACCTTTTATAAAGCAGTTACATCCGATCTTTTTAAATTGGAGGATAGATACAATTTAAACCATGGCCACATTAATTATAATCTAACCAAGGAAGAAAACAAAGCTCTGAAGAGCCTAGCTGCACAACCTGATGTGATCTATAAAGAAACAGACAAGGGAGGCAATATAGTCATTATGAGAAACATTGACTATGTTAAAGAAATTGAAAGACAATTAATTGGTGATCGATCGTTCATCCGATTGAAAAGCAACCCCCTTAAAGCCATTACATCCTTGTTACATACTAAACTCACGGGCTGGCGTGAAAAGGGTCAAATCACAGAGGTAGAATGCAGATATCTCTACAATCCAACACCAAGGTCACCTTGTTTATATATTTTACCTAAAATACATAAACCAAGCGTTTTTCCACAGGGCCGGCCAATAGTTTCAGGTATTGATTCCCCGATGGAGCACATTTCGTAATACTTAGATGTTTTTTTACAACCCCTAGTACACGATCTGCCATCTTACATTAGGGATACTGGGGATCTCCTGAGTAAGCTAGAAGATGTAGAATGGACCCAGGACCTCTCTTTTATAACAATGGACATCTGCTCCTTATATACCTGTATACCTCTGGAGAAGGGCATACAGGCTTTGGCAGAATGTTTGGCATGTAGAGCTGCTACTTTCTATGAACACACTCAGATGTTATTAGAATTAACACGTCTGACCTTGGAAAATAATGTATTCCTGCACCAAGATACTTGGTACAGGCAAGACGTAGGAGTTGCCATGGGTTCAAAATTTTCACCGTCCTATGCTAATCTCTATATGGGTATATTTGAACAACAACACCTATGGAAAATGACGGACACGAGCCTCAATGAACACATAATGTATTGGGGCTGCTACATAGATGATATTTGTATCATCTGGTCAGGCAGTGAATTATGTTTTCTTGACTTCCAACATCTTAATAACAATTCATATAACTTAAAATTCACCCACAAAATCAGTAAACTAGAAATGGAATTCGTAGACGTAATTTTGTATATTAAGTCAAATAGGATCGTATCCAGATTGTTTAGGAAACCGACAGCCTGTAATTCTGTGTTACACGCAAGCAGTGTTTACCACAAAAGAGCTGCTCCTAGTGAGGTTTGACCCTGCTACAGTTATAAAACCATTGTGAGTGGGGACATCTCACAAAAAGTAATGGACTGGTCTCACACACCACCTGGTGTCATGCTTCATCATCGGCCAGTCCTCACCCTCTAAAACCTTCGTTTGATAGAGGGCGGGCATACACATGGAGACAGGGATGCACTTCTAAACTAAGGAGTGGGGGCCCGTGAGATGGAAAGTGAAGTTAAAAATCATTATAGTTACCAGAAAGTAAATTTTAATGTGGCCAATAACTATATGATGCTAAAAACAAAGGACGGTGAGTGGGGTGTTTAGTGTCCCCTAACCGTCTCGTGAATGGTCAACATGTTTCTGCCATGTAGGCCCGAGTGGGTCCAGGGCATTCATCAGGACCTAAGTTTAAACTGGGGGCTCCGTTCTTACCAACAAGTAGCAAGAAAATACCACAGTGCGGGTGTGGCAAAGGCCGCACTCCGTTTCCTAAATGGCTTCCAAACGTCAAGCCTGAAGGGAGATATAAAAGTGAACAAACATATATATATATATAAACCTGTAGAGCTGGGTCAGAAAAAACATTAAATGCGAGACACAATAAAAAGAAACAGCGCATGCGTGAGTTCCTTAAGGTGAGTGACTATTCACGTGACTTGTGCCACTCAATGTGTGTACACAAACAGATCGAGAGTGATGAGAGCGTGGTAGCTCTCATGGGTCTTACCCTAGTTGAAAAACTACTTGCCACATGGGGGGAGGGGAGGGGAAACTCCTGTTCATTCTGGAGGGAGAGAAGGTAAACCAAAGTTTCCATCAAACAATGTGTGGGAGAGGATTTTCCACATACGTGTGTAGAACACGCTCATTCACACAGTAACGAACCGGAAGGGTCCAGTTACAACATTCACTGCATTCATACTCATACTGTCTCAGGAAAAGAATCCCACGATCGTCCTATGCTGCTGCTCCCGGTCCTCCCGAATGTAGAAATGAGGCCGCGGGGTTGGTGTTTAAATAGTGCGCTCGTGACTTAATTAGAAACCGCGCTGACGTGATCGCCAAAGATGGTGAGGGCGCGGTAAATAAGGCGAGGAGGTGCGTGCTTAAAAAAGTACGCGGGTGTTAGCTCAAATGCGGAGGGGGTCCGGGCCCAAGTAGCGGTCACCCTAACAAAAATTGGCGTGGTAAAGCGGGCGGGCAGTCTTAAAGTGCCGGGGTGGGAAGAGGGTGACTGTGATGTTTACCAGTCATGCTTGCGCAACATATAGGGGGGGAAAAACCAAGGAAGGAGACACAGAGAGAAGGTGAGCCTCACGGTATGGCAGTGGGAAAGGTGGAACGCTAGTTTAGTATTCATCTTCCCAATTGGAACCAAGGGATGTCGTCGTTGAGGCCTTTCTGATGGGACCGCAGACGGTAGACCCACCATTGTTCCCTTACGTGTAACGCTTTTGAGAGGTCAAATCTACTTTTGTTCATCACTTCAAGGACAGTCCAACGGAGGTCAGTGTCCTTGTGATGTTTTTCCAGGAAGTGACGTGTCATTTTGGTGTTTGTTCTCTTGCACCTGATGGTGCTACAGTGTTCGTTAATGCGTATCCTGATTTTTCTGGTTGTCATGCCGACATATTGGAGACCACATGGACATGTTATTAGGTAAACAACATTCTCAGTGTTGCAATTGCTGAATGTTCGTAGTTGCCAAGGTTTTCCTGTGCCTATGTTGATTTCTTTCATGTGGCGGTTAGATTGCACGATGTACATCTACCACATGAAAAATGTCCCATCACACGTGGTTGGTCCCAAAGCCTCTGTTGTTCAGTGCCATCTGCAGTGGGCATACTGGCGCGTACTAGTTGATCATGCAGATTTTTGTTGCGCTTAAATGCAAACAGTGGGGGTTCCCACTGTGTTCCAGCGCTGTTCAGGATATTCCATCTTTTTCTAATGATCTTCTGTACTGTGTTGGAGATAGGAGTGAATGTGGTGACACACACTGTTCTTTCGGCGTTCTCCATTTCCACATCCTCTAGGAGTGCTTCCCTTGGGTTGTTTCTTGCTCGTTTCCTCGCCCTACGTACCATTGTTTTGGGGTAGTGGCGGTCGACGAGTTTCTTTTCTAGTTGGGATGCCTGTTCTTCGAAGGTATCAATATCTGAGCAGTTTCTCCTGACTCGAAGGAATTGTCCAACCGGTAGGTTTTGTCTTAGGGCCTTGGGATGATAACTCTCATATAAGAGAAGGCTATTCCTGTCGGTGGGCTTGTTTTGCACTTTGGTAGTTATCCCTTCGTTGGTCATTGAGATGTCTAAGTCAAGGAAGACTGCGTGGTTTTTGTTGATTGTATGCGTGAACCTAAGGTGTATGTCTTTGGTATTGACCCACTGGACAAATCTTGTTGCTTCTTCTTCAGTTCCATTCCACACTATTAGCACGTTGTCTATATAACGTTTCCAAATTCTGATGTGTTGTAAGAATGGATTGTGTGGGTTATGGATGAAGTCATCCTCGAATTGCTGAACGTACAGGCAGGCCATACTGGGGGCGAAGGTGCTGCCCATTGAAGTACCAGAGATTTGGTGATAGATGACTTTCTCGAATTCGAAGAAATTCTCAGTAAGCGCTAGTTCCGCACATTCCATCACAAAATGTTGTGGGGTTAAAAAGTCCCACTCTCTGTTGAGGATGATGTTTTCCACAACTTCCTTTGTACGCCTTTGTGGTATGCTCGCGTAAAGAGCTTCTATGTCCATGGTTATAAACCAGTCATTGGTTGTATTCACCGTAAGATCTCTGAGGAGACAAAGGACATCCTTCGTGTCCCTGAGGTAAGAGAGTGATGCCTTAACAATAGGCCGAAGGAACCAGTCACAAAATTGTGACAGTGGCTCCAAAGCAGTGCCCATCCGAAGTCTCAAATAAATGCGATTCCCTATGGGGAGATGACGAGACTCAAAAGAATTTGTAGCGAGGATTCAGTTTTCCTCATAGAACTGGAAAAATTGGAGACTAGATTTACAAGTAGAGGCTATTCGCAAATGACATAAAATTGTGCTAAGAACAAAGTACAGAAGAAAACAAGATTGTGCCTATTGAAATCAAGCAATAAAAGCAGACAAAACAAAAAAGAACGCAAAATCGCTATGGTGACAGATTATAACCCACACAGTCACCAAATTTATAACATTCTTCTGAAACATTGGCATATTTTAAAATTGGACAAATCAGTAGAAAAACATATTGCACAAAAACCAACAGTACTACATAGAAGAGGCACTACATTGAGGGAACTCTTAAGTCCTAGTTACCTGCCCCCCAAGAAACAAGGAACAACTTGGTTATCACCTAAGCCTTTGGGCTTTTTTAAATGTGCTGGTTGCAGCATTTGTCACTTTGCGCAAAACAAGATCACTGACTTCCAATACTACACAGCTAATAGACATAACATCAAACAATTTATCAACTGCAATACCAACTATGTAGTTTATTGTATCATTTGTTGCTGTGGACTAATGTATATAGGTAGTACCATCCGCTCGCTAAGAGAGCGAATACAGGAACACATAAGGGCAGCAAGAAACAACAATTGCAGTTACCCTTTTTGCGGTTCATTTTAATCAAAGTCACACCTTGGAAGATATCAGAAAAATAAGGTTTCATGGGATTGCGCACACGCAAACTAGCCCTCGAGGGGGTGATAGAATACTATCATTAAGAAAAATAGAAGCACAGTGGATCATTAAATTGCGGGCTGTGGAGCTGGGGCTTAATTTTGATAAGGAATTACATGTTTTTCTTAAATGATGGGAATCATGTTTGAATAAATCTGTGGTTTAGTTGTACATACTGTTTACATATCCATGGAATATTGTGATTATTCCTTTTGTACCATTTTAGGAATGTGTATTGGCCAACAACGTAACTGGCTTAACTCTAAACATTGGTAAACTGTATAAAACTTGAACTCTAAACATTGGTAAACTGTATAAAACTTGAAAAAGACATTGACTATACTCGCATATTTTGAAGAGTTTTCCAGTAAATGTATGTGCACTGTAACATCCAAGATTATCTAAGATTACTGTTTAGTAAATCTATTACAATGTTTATAGCATAATGTGCTATACTAATGCTCTCTTTTTTTGTGTTTTTCTGTTCCCTCACTTTCTAACTCTCTTCTTTTTTCATCTCTCTCTCTTCCTTTTAAAATTTAGTACTGGTAACTGGACTAATTTTCAGGCACAATCTTTAGGGTCTTTAATCATGTCCCTACAAGTCTCGGCCCGATTGACATTTGGACGTGTATGACTACACATATGGTATCAATTTTCCAATATGAATATATACGCAACCGAAGAAAATTATTGCATAAGTCACCTTTTTTAACTTTTAATCTTTCGCATGTATTATAAGTTAAGACTTAACTATTTCTGACGCGCGTATTTGCTATATTGCACAACTACCCCAATGATATATTAAGAACAGTCAGATTGACACTGGTTGCTGGATAATACTAACTAAGGAATTTTTATTCATTCATAAATGTTTAACCAATACTATCCATTCCAATATGGCCGCGATAAACATTGAAGCCTAATGCTTTATACAAGACAAGCGCAAACACAAAAAGGGGACTAATCAATCACCTTCTACTTCCGGTGTTTTCGTTCCCGATTGGCGTCACGTAGTGTACCACATAAAATGAAGGTCGGCGACTCACAAACTTCTTTCTAACGTAAAGGAGAGCCAAAGCCCATATCAAGGCACTTTGAAAATCTTTTTGCAGTGAGTATTTGCGGGGAACACATCATTCGAAACCGTACCGATTGTCTCCAAATAAGCAGCCAGATTAGAATATGTTATACCGACATAGACAGGGGTAGACAAGCCTCCTTACCTTGATTTTGTGTAAGCGAGGTCGTGCACATTGTACGCAATGTTATTTAGTTATTGCTGCTGTTGGCCGGGCGAAGGCCTCCGTTGCCCTTGGCGCACCCACTGCCGATTCTCGGTTTTCCATGGCAACCAGGAAAAATCACCCCCTTATGCTGTGCTTAGTCTGTAGGTGACTAATTATAGGTCACCATCGAACCAGGTTTTGGAATGTTTGGTTTTAATTAAAGTGTATACCTTTTTTTGGTTTCTATTTCTTCTAACGAGATTGGGTTTTATCTTTGAATTTTAACTAATTATTTTTCCATATATTGATTTTACAGGGGCCTATCGTAGCCCATATAGGATCTACATATTTTGGACGTTCCCAACAAATGTTAATTAAGTAAGTTGCATTGAGACACAGTAAGATCAATCTCACATTAACACTTTATAATTTTGTAATTATTGCCTTTCTGTTATCATTACAGAATCGAGGGCACAATTGACAACTAGATCTGTTTGAACAATTAGTTTGCAACAAGGATGATGTCTCCTTTGAAGCGCGAATGATGAAGTTAGGAGGATTATCAGATTTGTTTTCAAATAGAAACATAACCAGCTTTTAGTAAGTGTGTGAGGATGTTATACCAATGCATTGAGAATATTAGGACGGCTTTTTCAATCCTTATATAGTTTGTTTTTTTCTTTTTTTCTTTCACCAGGATACTTTCTCAATATATCTCGGCATCATCCAATAGAGGATTGCCAGTTTTGTGAGGTCATCGGATGGGCAAGCTTTGCCTACATAAATCATAAGTGAGCAGCCGTTGTCTTTTAAACAATATTTACACTTTGGATATAGAAATAGTTAAAACTGCTCACGAAAATATTTGCTTTTCTCTTTCTGGACATTTATCTCTTAGAATCTCGCTTGTCCAGTGGCCGTTCTAAGCATCAAATATCGAAATGCAGAGATACTTATTCTGCAGTATACATCCTTTTCTTATTTTAAGGTCAGTGATATTGGGTTCTACTATTCTGGATCTAAAGTATAGTACTTGCTTTCACAATGTCAATTTGAGTTTGGCTACATATCACTTGGTAGTGGGTCTTCGCTCCATATTTCATTCACAATTATCATCACTTATTTTGAGTCCACTGACTCTATTCTTTTGATGACTCATTGGCACTCTGGTGGTTCTTTTTCATTTTCTCGTGTATTTTGTTCCTGTTTCTGTTCTTGGTAATATCTTTATTTTTACCTTTATCTATATTTAGCTCAGAACTTTCTTTTGCTTGGCACTAATTCATTTCCGTATACACCACAAAAGTAAAATTTCTTTCATATGGAGATAATTCTATTTTAACATGCACAAAATGTGAGATCATGTCATTATCTTTACAGCCTTGAGGAAGTCACTGATGTGACGAAACACGTGTCGGCTGTTGCGTTCTTAGGATCAAGACCATAGAGCCTCAGACACCCTTCATAATTGATACTGCAACTGTCATACTCATGTCCAACCATGGGGTCTACATTGTCTTTTGTATTTCAAAACTATATTGTTAGAATGTTTTGTCTATATTTTATGCTTTGACAAAAATTAAACAGATAACCTTTTTGTATGAATCCATCTCTGTTTACAATCAGTGTTATATCTAAATAAGGTTTTTTGCTTAACAGGGTTTGATTTAAACTAAAAGAATTATTACGTTTGAGTGCTGGGGTACTTGTATTGTTCATTTCATCACATAGTCACGGTTTTACGTGATCTATGTGTCTGTGTACCCAAGGTAGTTGGGTATATTTGTAACCCCCTAGTGGCACCATTTCTGAATTTGTTTGTGCTGGTGTTTACTAAGATAATTGTAATTTCTTTCACATTGCCCAGTCTGATTATATACTGATTACTGATGTGCGATCATTCAAACACTACTACCGTCTTTTTGTTTTTGCCAATGCATGCATCTATGATACTAGTGCAAGATAGCTTTCCTTTAAATAATGAAAACGTAAATATGCTTTAAAATTAATTTTGAATCTGTAAAACAGCCATCATGACACGATCTATTTTGTTTCCAAAGAGTGTTTTAGATATTCCAATATGCGTGAAGGTAACAGACAAATGACTTACCATTGATGTCTCCCCTAGATGGACTGCGGCGGTGGGTGTGAGGACTGTGGCCAACAGGTTTGGGGCACCACTGGGTGTACAGGTGCACAATTACTCAATGTGCACTCACAGTGGGACACACAAAACCTGGCCTGGACTAGCCCTGGGAGCAGCGCATGCAGTGGCTACACAGCGGAGGATGGGCTAACAGCATACTCCAATGGGAGTGGACCGCTGAATTTTCAAATAAGCCTCCAGGTGGAATATCGCTGTTGATATTGATGTGGAACTGGCACTGATGAAAGCCACAAGGCTGAAACGCGTCTGCCCAATCGTTTCACAAACACAGCATTTCATCGCCATGCACCTGATGTTATGGCAATAAAGATCCTTTGATGTTACTGAGCAATTGTCAGACCCACTCTGAGTGGGGCTGGACTTTATATAGATAGATAGATAGATAGATAGATAGATAGATAGATAGATAGATAGATAGATAGATAGATAGATAGATAGATAGATAGATAGATAGATAGATAGATAGATAGATAGATAGATAGATAGATAGATAGATAGATAGATAGATAGATAGATAGATAGATAGATAGATAGATAGATAGATAGATAGATAGATAGATAGATAGATAGATAGATAGATAGATCATACATTACTAAGATATTCCCAAACAATATCAATAAAAAACAAATCTTCTTGTTGAGTTTCTTTTGGTTGTTTTTTTATTATTCTCAAGCAATCAGAAAAAGTCAACATGTGTTTCGCGCTCCACTGCGCTTCTTCATGGCTTGTAATTTTGTAAGGTCCTGTTATTCTTTTCTTTATTTCACGGGTACTTGTTTCTCTAACATCTTAGTATACCATTTATTTCATCCTTCTCATCTTCCATTCTAACTCCTGTTCTTTTGTGTAATGTTCTGGATGGGTCCCCTTGATAAGGTCGCAATCTTAGCTGGAAGCCTCCTGGTCTGTCTCACTCTGGATTTCAACGGAACCAGTTGAAATCCAGAGTGAGTGAGTTAGAATGGTAGATGAGAAGGATGAAATAAATGGTATACTAAGATTTTAGAGAAACAAGTACCAGTGAAATAAAGAAAAGAATAACAGGACCTTACAAAATTAAATTAATAAAACATAATGATCAGTTCTATTTACAGAGAAAGAATACACCTATTGTATATGTCTTTTTCAGCATTTTCAGGAGCAGGCAAAGAGGACGTTGGCCATGAAGATGGGGAAGCAGCTGGCAACTGTGGTTCGGGTGGTGAGCCCATGGACACTGATCGACACAGTAGCACAGAGGGGGAGGGGACTGGAACAGAGGCCACTAGTTCATAAACATCTTTGCAGGCCTCCACAAGTGACCAGTCCCTGGGGGTTGCCGAACCCTACAGAAAGTGTACCAGCAGCATCCTTGTCGGCCAGCCAGAGACAATCTCCACCCTCCCTCTTGCTTCCCCCCAGTTATCCAAACATCTCCCCACAGACACCTCACCCCCTGCTCCTGTCACCCGGGCTGCATTGAGTGAGGAGGCTATTGACCTCTTACGCAGCATCTCCATAGGCCAGACTGTGATAGTGAATGGCATCCAGGGCCTTAGTTGCTAAATGCAACAAATGGTTGCATTGCTCTATGCCATTCACAGTTCAATGTCTGGCATACAGAGATCGCTTGCTAAAATAGCCTCCTCACTGACCACAGGCTCCCAACCAGCCCAACCTTGTGCCCCAACTCAGGTTCCTTCCTCATCCTGGATCCCAACTCCATCCATATCCCAAGCACACTCACTTCTTCACAGGCATCCACTCCAACAAACGATGCAGCACAATAACACACCCACATAAACACAAACACTCAGAGAAACACAAACAACATACACACACTATTGGTACTACACCCATATCCACCACACCCACAACCACCACAACCACCACCACACCCACAAGCACCAGGACACCCACAACAACAACCACAAGCACTTCCACAACCACCACCACACCCACAACCACCACAATCCCTACCACACCCACAACCACAGCACACTCACAAGCACCACAACTAAGCCTGGGCAGAGTTTGTGGAGTTTGTGGAACTCTGCAAAGTGCCAAAAAAAAACTCTTCAGCACTATGCGGAGCTCCGCAACGGGCGGAATGAGTTGGAAAAATGTTGTTTGCGGTAATTTTCAGCGCCGGGTGTTTGTCCGCGCTGTGAAATTATCGTGAACGGCACTGTTAGAAATGGGATTTCTGGTTGGCTAGGGCTTGCGCCAAAGCCAGACAGAAACCACCACTCTAGTCAGGGCTGGGGAGTTACACGCCAAACATAACCCCTGCTCACCCCCTTGGTAGTTTGGCACGAGCAGTCAGGCTTATCCTGGAGGCAATGTGTAAAGCGTTTGCGCGCGCACCCAGCAACAACACCCAAGGCCCACCACAAAAGAAACTCCACACAAGGTATTATATAAAAATAGCCTTTGTATTATACCAAAACACATTAGATAAAAACACACACTTCACAATGTGCCAACAGGCATGGGCAGAATTTACAAGGGATTATATGTACAGGGGAAAGGGCCACATGGACCACTGTCAGGAATTAGCACTTTTAGAAATTAGCACTTAGAACATAGGATAAAAAATTACTGTAGCACAAAATTACACATGTAGCACACAACCAGTAACTACTGGTAACAGGTAAGTACCACCTACGCAACCCTAACCACCTTAGGAAAATGTCACGCAGGGAATCAGGACCTCGCTAGCACCACCTGTACTAGGAGAAAAACAACCACCTAAGTATCACAATACCTGTAGGGGCCTAAGCACATTACACATGACGCATAAAAACACATTCAGAGGTGCAGGTTAGGAACCATAGCGCAAAACTCACATTAGCCACCACCTGTGGCAGTCCCTAGGCCAACTGGCCTTGTCGGGGCTAGGACACCCTGTGTCCAGCAGAAAGGCACAATATCCAGCAATGTCAGGGCGCGGCTGCGCAAGCCCGAACGCAGAGGCCACAACCTAAACGTTGCAGCTGCCCACTAAGTGCTGGGCAGCTGGGAAAAGGGGCGTGGGCACCACTGTGCCCTTGGAACACAAATCACAGTCACGTGGGGCCTCTCTGGGCTCTACCCACAAGAAATGCCCCCTAGAGCCTTCGTGGCTCAAGGACGATGTGCCCTCAACGTTGGAGTCCTGGTCCTGGACTCGAGAAATAATGCGAAATGCCCCCTATGTTGAGCCTCGAGGCTCTAAACAAATACTCGCCCTGTTGTTGGAGTCCCTCGGGACTCTGGGCAAAGACAGAAATGCCCCCAACGGTGGAGTCCCTCTGGACTCGAGACGACTAATGCCCCCACTGGAGCACAGGAGGTGCTTTCAATAAACTCTGTCCCCAAAGCGCTGCCGCTGCCCACTGTCAGGCGGGGCAGCGGGAGGGAGGAATGAGCACTGCGCCCGCAGTGCTCGACTTCATTACGGGGACGGCACCGGACAACGCGCCTCACCACACCCCCAGCCACCCAGCAGCTGAGCCGCACTCACCGGCTTGCGGGCAGACAACACCCGGAGGCGGGGTGGGCTCCCGGTCCTCCTCTCGACGGAGTCACTTCTCTCTCGGCGGGGCTGGGGGCAGTCACGGCACTTCCTCTCTCTCTCCTTGGTCGCGCCGTGACAGCCCTGCCCCGGACGGGTTCCGCTTCCTCTGGGCACTTCTTCGGGCTGCACCGAAGCGCGGGGTGGCCTCCCGACGTCTTCCGGCTGTATCTCCTGGCACAGGAGCGCGGGGTAGGCTCCTGTCCGCTTCCTGGTTCCGGGACGAGGCTTCCGTCCCGCGGCCCGCCCCCAGGGGATGCCTGACTTCCGGTAAGCCCGGCCGCGGTGGTGATTTCGATACAACGCAAATAAGCGGGGTGGGCACCCGCAACAGCACCAGTATGTAGGGTGGGCTCCCGCTATAGAAATAATAAAATAAGCGGGGTGGGCACCCACCAACGACCACGGCAATGCGGGGTGGGCACCCGCTTCAACTCTCGGTCACCAGAGGGGGAATCCCTACGCCGGGGATTCCCTCGTGTAGGAGGAGCAGTTCGGCGCTGCAGGGGCGACACAGGAGCGCTCTAGAAGCGCTGGGGCACCAAACAAAGCGCTCCTAGCGCTATAAGTAAAATAAAAAGCGCTTCCAGGCGCTTAGGGGATAAGGCAAGTCCAGCAAGGTTCTCCTTGGTTATGCAGCAAGGCAGGGGAGGCAAGGCTGGGCCCAGAGCCAGCTCACTGGGCCTCCAGGCAGGGAGGTAGTCCAAGTGGTGGTCCTCTGGCCCAGCAACAGCGGCAGCCCCCTCAGGCAGGATCCTGGAAGAGAACAGATTCTGTGGGGACACAGCCCCATTTTTAGACATAGCTTTCCTTTGTCTCAAGGTGCAGGGAAGGGGCGAACCGGTTACAACTGGTTCCTGAGCACTTTGTTTTGCTCAGCCCCTCTCCCTATTCAGAGTGCAGGCCAGGGTCATCAGTCGCACCACAGGGGGCGGAGCCAGCATTGTGTGGGGAAAGCCCAGCCCTATTCAGGTCCTAGGTGTACTCCTCCCACCCATCTGGCTGCTGATCTACCCATTCACCACTGGGTGACTCCTCCTAACTCTGGGGATTCCCTAGCCCATCACATGACCTCACTCAAACAATCACGCGACAGGCAGTCACTGCACATTTTACACTAATATGCCAACTCCTAGAAGTGGCACTTCCGCACATGACATAATCACGCATTATACATCATTGCGAAGCATTCGATCACTCGAGTCCGCACATACCAAACTCGAGCCTGCACACCCCACGCATCAGGAACTACCAGGGACACATACATTCCCCATGCATTCCTATGGGAGGGCAGGCCTATCTCACCACATGCACTCAGAGTGCGCACGCACTTTACTCTGGGACACAGGGAAAGTGCGCAGAAACCAAAAAATCATTACCACCAGGTCACCAGTAAAAGCAAAAAGTTCAGGGGTGAACGTGCCAGAAGGGCCAAGTCCAGCAGGCACTATACACAGCACAAGTGGGCACAAGTTGGTAGTGCTTCCTTTCTGCTGCTTGAGTAGATTTTCTACTTGAGAGGCAACTTTCTCAACGTGAACGGACAGTTTCTCAATGCGAGCATACACGGCCACTCGCATTGAGAAATCGGACCGCCCGCAGTAAGAAATCTCGCCAGGAGGTTGATTTCCCTCGCTTGCGCTCACAAACTTGATGTTGACGAGCGTGAATGAGGAAAAATATCACTGGGGTTGTGAATTTTCCTCATTTGCGCTCTCCGGTTTGATGTTGACGAGTGCGAGTGAGGGGAAAAACTCAGCTCTGCTACAAGGAGCAGAATTTTTCAGAACTCCGCAAGCTTTGTGTAACCTGGAGTGCAGAAAAGTCTGCAATCTCTGTGAGCAGAGCAGAATTCACCACCCAGACTTAATATTCAGCACCTGGATACTCTCATGGGTGACAAGCATTGCACTACAAATCCACCTTACATAACATTTGACAAGCACTGATGTTCCCTCCCTCCCTTCTTAGGTAGAAGATAGGATTTGGCTCTCTGAAATCTCACCTTCAGTGTATGCCTCAGTTTGTGGTCCCCTTTTAAGATCACTACAGGCCTGATTCACAAAGGAAAGGTTAGACCAGTCTAACTTAGAATAAAAGTCTAACTTTACTACTTTTCGTTATTCACAAAGGTACGTTTCTACTAGTAACTTTATTACTAGTATTTTTCTAGTAGTAACCTTACTACTAGTAACTTTACTACTAGTAAGCTTACTAGTAGTAAGGTTACTAGCAGTAACTTACCTTTGTGAGTGGGGCCCTCAGTTGGTAAGTTCCTCTGTTTTTTTCTTAGCCATTCCGGGCACATGAAAAATCCATCCATCTTCGCTCTTCTACAGAAAGTAAAGCCACTCCTTTAAGAACACAACTTCTGAGCTGCTGTTCAAGCCCTAATATTCCCCCATTTGGATGGTGGTAACTGCTTGCTCAATGGGTTCACAGACTTCACACTAGCACCCCTTAATGGCACCTACACACTGTGTCACATCTCATCTTCGGCCGTAAAAGAAAAATTATCACATCACCTTACTCTTGATAGAAATCCACTGGTTCCCCTTGCAAGCCTCAACATCATAAAAGCCAACTGCTTCATTTAAAATGCTATTATGAACAGAACCACTGCTTATATTGTAGACAAGTTCATCTTCTCCGGTGTATCTTGGCACACCTGAAGCCAGGCAAACATCAGACTGGAGACTAAGAAATAACAAGGCAGCAGTCCTTTTCCATTTATGCACTCAGGAGCTGAAACAATATAGCTGTACCTATAAACACCACCTCACTGCTGCTCCGATTTAGAAAAGAGTTGAAGACACACCTCCTTAAAGAACACTACATCAGAATGCAGTAAAAATCCAATAACCAGCTACCTCTCATATCACTTGTTGCCTGAATGATTGCCTTCGACCCTGTAGAGTGTTCTGCTGCCTTTTTGGCAAGATTTGCGCTATACATATATCACATACGTACATACATACATACAATTTTGCATATGTCCTGAGTTAAATTAGTTGGATGTAAATCCCAAGATTTCAACCCTCCAATCAGTACTACTGGACAGTTCATAGGATATGAAGTTGAGGCAATACAGGATTCCAGGAAACATAGAGGGGCCTTGTGGAATCTCATTGGTGGAAAGAGATATTATCGCGTTTGCAGGAACGTCTAGAGATTGTGAAGGACTGACTCTTGGTAGCTGGAGCACATGCACACCAGACTGCAGAAACATTCACTTCAGGGCTGGGACCAGCAGAGGTAGTAGAGTAACCACATTAGTTTCCAGTTCACATTAATAGAGTTAGAACTAGTAAGGTGGCACCTGACAACTCTTTTTTTGTAGGGTTCCTGCTATTGTTTAGTTAATCACTGGGTGTATGTCCTGCAACATTATTATTTTGTATTCCCTTCTTGGTTTACATTTCCCTCTGCTGTTCTCCATTACAGAGACTCTAGAGACTTGCATACTACTTGCTTACTTACCTAAAAATATTATTTACTTCAAAACCTCATGGCAGTGGTTTGACAGTGTTTCTAGAACTAGTTCCTTATCTGTCTCGGGACATTGGCTTGTGCTTGCCAGGGCTCAGCCTTATTCATTCTTCTGAAGGACCTGGTGGATTACTTACACACTTGTAAGGTCTATTGGCTGGGTTCATTCTTTTAGGGAATAGCTCAGACCCAGATGTTATCTGTATGAGTGCTGAGAAGCTCCTCCTGTGACGATAGACTGCAGGGGTGTTTTGTTGTCACTTCAGTTCCTCACCCTGTACACCTCTTTCCTCTTGCAGGGTTTTCTCTTAATTTAGTGTACAAATATTTAACTCAAGGGGTGTCCATTTCAGGAACATCTCAAGGATTTTGGGGGCCGTGTGCAAAATATATTTTGGGGGCCCATTTTCGGAACAGTTTTGAATTTATGATCCAATTTCAGCAATTCCATGGCCTCTTTGGGAAGGTCACTGACAGTGCACAGACACACTTGTCCATATTCTAATTGTGCTCACATCTAATATTGACGGATAGTGATGTGTGTTTTCAATATTGTAACACAGTAGCAGCTCACTAATATTACTGCAAATAATCTCTGTGACAACCTCCCATTTCTTGAATGTGAGGTCCTGGTTTGAACTTTTTTATGGATGTTGCATGAAACATAAACACAACATTTCTCTGTAAAATGTCTGTAATAGAATCTCACGCATCACATACATTAAAAAACAAATGAAAGGAACAATTAAAAACAATATTTTAAACAATCTGTTTGATAATTATTCAAGATCATCAGGACAAGACTTTGCAGAACAGAGTTGGTTCTATCAGGGGGCCTCGAAAGGCTAGGGCCATAGGTGAGAGCCCACTTTGCCCATGCCTTAAAACATTTCTGTTTCATTTAGGGAGATTACATAATAATATTCAAATTCATTGCACTTATTTCCCCTATGAGATGAAGGCTTTCCTAACAAATGATTAGTGAATGTGCTGACACTCATATGGCTACTGGGACTATTGCTGACAGATGAAGAGAAAAGACTCCATTGATCAGATGGACTAGCACCCATGCCTACTGAAGCCTGTGTGACACATACCTGAATTATGTGTGAGCCTCAATCAGAGTAACCTACTTGCCGGCACCAAGGGACTTCTGCAACAGTAGGGGATGACAATTGTAGTGCTAGATGCCAAGAAATAGGTGACTGCCAAGGATGATGGGCAGACAAAAGGATACTGCAAAGGATAGTGAACAGCCTACATTGCCAGCCAGTAACTCTAAGGGAACAGCATAAGAAAAGCCACAGAATTGTTACTAGAAGACACACATGCCCCGTCCAACAATCATACTGTGTAGCCTATGCGCGGCACCAAGAGACATATTTTCAACTGGTGAGGAAATGAAGCTTTGGTTGGTTCTGTTGATTTGGAGACAGTCTAAACAAGAGAAGTGGTCATAGTAGATACCGGAATGAAAGCAAAGCAACAGGGCAGCTCAAAGAGTTTTGAACCAAATGTCAATATCAAATCACCGAGAGTGAAGGCCAAACTCTTGTAACTTTGGCTGTTAATGAAGAAACTCACCTGGGGTGGGGGCGATCAACTTTCTAATGCTGCCCATTCTCTCATAACACATTTCCAGGCCCAAAACTCCATCCAGAATTTCTACAACTGAGCTCTTGCAGTCACAGGTGAATAAATACTTCTCTTTAGTGGGCAACAGTGCTTACATCACATTCATGTAAAAGAGGTAATCACACCTTTATCTTAATTATCTCACTTCATTCAAAGGCGAGCATGGGAATAGGTAGACCACTGTGCAGTGGGAGCATCATACAACTGTGGCACCTGCTGTAAGACATAGGTGTTAGACCAGTCAGCATTGGGGTGGGCTTCCCCCCACTTTTTGCCTTACGCCTTCATTTTTTCTGATCTTGTTTGTGTTGCCCTTAGGACTCTGCGCACTTTATCACTGCTAACCAGTGCTAAAATGCAAGTGCTTTCTCTAAATATGATATATTGGCTCATGCCCAATTGGCATATTTCATATACTTATACGTCTCCAGTAAAGTGGCACTATTAATAGGGGTGGACAGAACTCGCAGAATTTTACTCTATAGAATTCCTCTGAGTTACATTAAACCATGTTTTTGTTTTGCTGGTTATACCGAGGGACCTGCGGCATGGACCACATCACCCAGCTCCCCGCTCTGCTGCCACACCTCTCTGTTAATTGGAAGCACCCGGAGGCGCATAAAAATCATGGAGTGCTCCCACAACACGCGACTGCGTTTCTGTTTTGCTGGTGATACCGAAGGATCTGGGAAACGGACCACATCCCCCAGCTTCCCCCTCTGCTGCCAGACCTTTCTGCTAATTGAGAGCATCCAGATGTGCATGAAAATAATGGAGTGCTCCTGCAGCGCGGGACGCATGTGGCCCGCGCCTCGGCAAAGCCCGGGCAAAGGGCAGGCACGTCCTTGTCCATAATTGCCAGGAAGAGGCAGGGCAGGGCTATCCCCCTTGGCTTTTGGACTGTGTTGGCATAAACTGTGAGTCGTTGCTATTTCCAGTATTGGTACTTTATACCCTCTCATACAGTTGGATTTTGCCTGTTTAACTTCTACTTTTGGGCTGCTTTGGGTTTTTGGGTTATTGCGTTCTGAGTTGAGCCCTATAGCTATGTAACCATCCACGTACCTACCCCTTGTATGGGGGATTTTTTGCTGGTTGAGGAGTCTTTTATCATTTCTGTCGGTCCTTTGCAGAGACCCCCCACTGGAGGCCAGGGCCCCATGATCACCTCACGTGCACTAGACCAGCAGATGTAAGACTCTTGCAGGAGCTACTTCGTCATTGGTGTGGCATTGTCTATATGTTCATTAAAATAGTTTATAACCTCATTCTATTTGTAAAATAGTCATCAAAGCCCCTATGGGGAAAAGAAAATCCAGAACCTGTGAGAGGGGGTGGGAGTGAAGGGCCCTGCCTGAAATCGAGCAGAAACAAACTGGCTTGTAAGTCGGCAGCCAATAACCGTGTCTTGGATTGCATTGACGATCTACTAGTGGAATGTGGGGAAATCTTAGTCCACGCCATTCATCTGGTCTCAACAGACCTTCCGCACCCACCTGTCGACTCACCCCATCCTTCCAGCCCAAATTCTAATCCTGCAAAATGCATGCCCTCTATTTTCACCAAGCGGAACACACATAGCACAAAAAATCCTCCCTCGAGTCATCTTATAGTCCCCTAACAAAGAATTGCTATTGACGAAGTGGAGGCAAGGGTTCCCCCAATTTCCACTGCTGTTCTAGATAGAACCATAGATGGTAGTAACACCTTTACTGACACCAATATTGTTTTTATCCAATAGGTTTCTCCCACTACAACATTTGTCCTGCAATCAACAGGTAGAAGCGCCTGAGTTAGTGGCTGATCATACTAAAAGAGGATAGCTATTTAGCCTGAAGAGAAAGACCCAATCAACTGTAGGGCTGTGGGCTTCCTAGAAGAGACAGCCTCAATGGGTCGGGACATGATTAGGATTATAGCAGATTTGAGGGTAGAAGTCACTTCGCTAAATCACTAATCCTAGCCCTCACTGACCAGGTCAAACTCCTGCTAGATAGAGGTACCCCTGAAGTACACCAATCCAAGCAGAAATTAGATGCCCACAGGAACTAACCAACTCCCTAGCAGTATAGTTCCATTAATGTCCATCCCCACTAAGCCTCCTACAAACCTTATTAGTAAGAATGCTCTCTAACCAGTGCACAGTAGCAATAGAGTACAAGCTGACATCGTTCAAAATCTCAGCTATAGGCGAGATCAGGCCCAATGCCCCGCTAGGAGTATCTGTATGAATAATTTGCCTAAAATACCATCTCACACGAAGTACGAAGGTGAGGATTCTTTAATAGATGAATCGATACATTGGATTCGCCAGGTGAGGGGGTGTAGATCTATAATCTGGGTGGACAACCTGTGGGCAAAAAGGTTAACCCATCACACTTCTCAAACTGATTGCATCGAACTACATCTAAGTGTTGGGAATCTAGCCCATAACCTTATGGCATTTGAGGCAAGAACATGTTCACCCACTCCCACTGGCATCCAACTAAAGTACAGAACCTTTACTACACCACAGTTGCTAACCACCAATCATTGTGGCACTCCATTGGGTTCCGACTCACCTCTCTTGCTATCGATGACTGACTCGCACGCCAAGCCCATCTAGCACATATGACTTCCTCATGTATAAGTAAGGTCAAGCCCTACCAAATAAAGCTAGGCACCATATCAACACCTTGTTATTAACTCCAAACCCCTCTAGCCTCGGGACTCTTGACCTGCAATAGATCAGCATTGTCCCTGTGAGATAGGGATTTTATCAATACGAGAAACCACTGTAGGCCCACTGATAGGCTGTGCTACGGATGGAAACTAGTCTTCCAGTCCAGCTGCCAGAGGACTTCCTCCAAAACTTGGCTTATTAACATGAAATGTAGCTTGAGCGAGGTCAAAGGTGACACTTGCTCATTGGATTCAATATATAGAGCAATTCGATCCTGCAGGAAACTTGGTCCACTTCTCCTATCTCTATTCCTGGATATGTCAGGTTTTATTGCCCAGCAGTCGCCAATAGACCAGGCTGACCAGCTGGGGGGCTGCTAATCTGGGTTAAAATGAGCTCCATTGTTCTATTTGAGAGCCTAAGACTAACAGCTCTGACATTTTTGTGATCCATATTAGGGGTAGGAACGGTATAATGATAGACCTTTTTAATGTTTATGCCCGAAGCTCCAAGCCTGGATGCAGCTCTCCCACTCTCCAAGCGTTGGAAGATTGTCTTGAGGAGAGGGAGCTCCAGTCACCACTAATAATAGCAGGTGACTTCAATTTCACCATCGAACCTCCAGACAAAGAAGATCTAACCGAAAGTGACAAGGTAGACGAGATATGGCTCGTCCCCCCTCTTGACTTACCACATATTAAGAAATGGACATGAACGGCGTTACAGCTTCACGCCTTAACCCTTGTGTACAGGCTAAGGGCCGTCAATGGCAGAACTAAGTTGGATAAGATGGGGGCAAACACCTACAACAGAACTACAAATATGAGCCGCATTGACTACATTCTATTAGATGTCAGATTGTTTCCTGGAGTGATGGATATGGTAGTAGGGTCCAATACTGACAGCGACCATAACCGCCTTGTGTTTGATATGACATAACCTTGGGCCAAAAACCCTAGCCTCCCAAACATAAGTCTTACAACCAAGGAGGTATGCACAACCAATGGCAATAGGCAGCTCAAATGGGCACGAGTAGCTATTGACACTGAAACTAGAAGCCATAAAGTGTAATCTCTTAGAGAGCACTAGCGAGTTATATAGCTTACTTGAGCAACAGGGCGGCTTCCTAAAAATCACAGCTTGTTATACACACTTCTTTAATCAGGTAGCGTCACACTTTAGAATGCCACAACAGCCTCAGGGTATGTCAAAATCCACCAGAACACACTCCTCCTGGTTTAATCAGGGATGCAGGAACCTTAGATCTAAACTGGCCACCGCAATTAGAGCAAACACTGTGGTGGATCTAAGAGAAGCAATTAGATCTTATAAGACAGCTTTGGCCAGAGCTAAAAGGGAATGGGACGCAAATTGATGGCTCCATATCAGTGATGCTTACCAGAGGAAAGATTCTCAACAGTTTTGGCTTTTACTCACTAGGGGAGATGCGGAAAGACCGAGGCCACCCACTAACAATATTGCCATCGCCACCTGGTATGATCATTTCTCTACAGTATGTACTGGATCTTTGGATCTTGCTAAGGATGTTCCTACCATTGACTACACTTGCCCCCACTCCACTGGGCTATTTTCCCTAACTGAAATCACGCACAGCGTTAATTCTGTTGTTAGGAATAAAGCTCCGGGGCCCGACGGTGTTCCTGCCGATGTTTTCCTTAATGAAATTGTTAATTGGACTAGATCCATCTGGGCTCTAGCCAATTGAATTGCCGCAGGGGCTCCAATACCATCCTCGTGGAAGGGAGCCAAGGTGATTCCGGTTTTTAAGAAGGGGGACTGCTCACTACCCTCCAACTGCCGGCTCAGCAGCCTGATTGATGGCACTCAAAAGGTCTTCTCCCGAGCACTTCTTGCAAAGATTACGACTTTGATGGAAGACAATAACATCTTATCCTTCTTCCAAGCAGGGTTTAGACGGAAAACCAGCACCATCGATTAGGTTTTTCACTTTTTCTTATTGGCCTGGAAAACTGTGACCATTGATCAGGGAAGTCTGTACTAGGGGTGGGCGGAATTTGCGAGGTCCACTTTCGCAAATTATCGCGAAAATGTTAAAAATTATCGCAAACACGCGGAAATATCGCGAAGATGCGGAAGTTTTTTTCCCGCATGTTCGCGAGATTTTCTGCATGGTTGCGGCTCGCCAACTTACCCATGTGGTTGCTCGCGGGCACGGCCATCTTGTTTTCAGTTGTCTCGCGGTGCATGATCGCGAGAAGAAAGACGTGATCGCGCGACGCATGACGTCACTGCGGGCGCGAACTGTCGCGAGACAGCGCAAATGGTTAAAAACAATACAACATCTCATGGAGAACGCGAGAATGTATTATTTTACAGCGCGAGCAAGAAACAAATTATCGCCAAGCTGCGGAATGCGGAAATTTTGACATTTTCGCGCTTTCCGCAGAACGCAAAAATGTCAAATTATCGCAATTTCCGCGAACGGAACGAAATTTTAGCCCAGGCCTAGTCTGTACATAGCATTTATTGACCTGAAGTCAGCATTCGACCTCATCCCTGGCATAAATTATGGTGTGTTCTACAGGAGCTGGGTCTTCCTTCTGAGATCCTTGCATTGGTTGTTTGTCTTCACGAGGACATCTACGCAAGGGTCTACTGGGCTAACCAAGGGCAACTGTCAGACCAATTAGAGTCAACAGGGGGGTCGACAGGGCTGCGTGTTGGCTCCTACTCTCTTTTCACTTCTAATCAATGGAGTGGTCCAACACTTAGCGGAATTCCCCGCTGATGCCCCCTCTCTGGGGGGTGTCAAAGTAACAACCTTATTGTTTGCGGACAACACACTAATAGTCTCCAAGAACCCCAGCGGTCTGCAACTGCTTCTATATTGCTGAGAGGCCTTTTGTGGAATGAGAGGTATGGAGGTCAACACCTCGAAAACTAAACTCCTACTGCTGAATCCCCACAAATTGTTTAAAGGCAAATTGGTATTGGGGGTTGATCTCCCTCGAGTAAGTGGCCACCTTTGACTATCTGGGTGTAACTCTCTCAGGGGAAATGGCCTAAAAGCATCACATTATGATGCATATTCTTCTTCAAAAACAGACCACTAGGGCACTGATTAAGGAGCATAGAACTTCCCAGATCAAACCTGTAGCAGCCCCACTCCAGATTTGCGATCATAAGGTAGTGGGTTTTGCACTGTATGGGGCCAAACTTTGGGGATTTGGAAGGTCTTCTTGTTACCGATAACAAATTCTTGAGAACCCTATGCTCACTTCCCCTGAGCACTCCCCTTCATCCATTAAGGCTAGACATTGGCAGACCCTCAATTGTGTATAAAGCGATGCTTTGTCCCCTACTCTTTGGCTGTGCTTGAAATTAATCCCTGTGGTCTTCCAATATGCTGCTGCTCTTGATGAAGTTTGCACACTTGACCACTTCTAGAAAATTGGGTGGTTTACTAGGGTCAGGTCACTGCATTCAGAGATAGGACTGGGGAGCTCATGGAAGGCCAAAGATCCTAGTTCACTGCCCAGTAAAGAAGTGGTTAAGACCCGGTTAAGACCCAATATTGGAACTAGGTGGCGCAGACTACTGTTACTCATCTGTCTGGGAGCCTTCTTACGTTAGAATTTATGGAACTTAAATTGCTAAGCGCTTATGAACAGTACTTGGAGGCTATCACGATTCCACAGGATAGGAAGCTTTATATCCCATTTAGATTTGGCTCCATTTCTGTGAACTCCTTTACAGTAGCTTGGCAATTGCCCTCCTCTGAAACCCAGTACTGCCCATGTTGCCCTCTCACTGTTGAGTCAATTAGCCACATTTTCTTTGTCTGCCCCATGGACAACTCCCAGAGAATCAAATGGCTAGCCCCTGTTTGCAGGTTGCTTGTAACTCAATCCCACCAAGAAGCATTATGTTTTGTAAAATCTGACTCTAGGCCTTTAGTCGCTTGTGCAGTTGCTAAGTTTGTTGGTAAAATGTGGATCATTAGAAGGTCTGCATTAAAGATGAGATAAAGCGCATTTACTTATCTTTTACCAATTTTTCTAGCCCATGTTTTCGAAAATATCTATATGTCTTTTAATTTTGTTTACAGATCTATTTTTAACATAGTACATGAATGTTGGGTCATGCTGCGTAATATTATCAGGGTGCAAGCCTTCGTTCCTACATCTCTTATTTTCCTGACTGTTGTTTTAATTGTCATATAATTAGCCGGTATAAATCAATTGGAAATTGATGTGTTGTTTATAATGAACTTTTGCCACGTATTTATTTCGGATTCATATACTGTTTGCATTTGCACTTTTATGGTCGCAATGACCGAAATAAAGTTTTATGATTGACATTAAAACTCTTTGAGATTCCACAGAGTTTCGCCACCCATTAATCAGAATAAAGCAGCTACTCACAGATATTATTTTCTTCGGTGCACATGCATACCTGTCAAGACTTGTATGGAATGCCTGTGCATAATGGTTGAGGTATAACAGGCACAAAACTGCCAGGGGAACTGTAGGCTTGCATAGTATAGAGCTTATAACAATCTCAGAAGAAAGTGTTATAAAATGTTCTATTGAAAAAAAAGTGTGCTAAACGACATCAGCACAGTATAATTTCACACTAAAAAATGTACGTGAAAATAATAAGAATTGTACATGCTTTTACTTTGAAAAGGCTCTGGAGCAAAGATAGACAATGTCACTGTCCTCACTGGGCTCATCTCTATGCAGAACGATCTCTGCCACATGCTCAACCTTTCGCACCACATGCTGGTTCCTGTGAAGAAAAGCAGCCAGAGATACCTTCTCTGTAAGCGAGGGTACTACACAAATGCCCTAGTGCCTCTTCACAAAAAACATTGTATCTGCAAGTCATACCAAGATTGCGTTTTTTCACTGTTAAACATGGTAATGGTGGGTAGGGACTGAATAGCAGCTGGCAAGTACACTCAGTCAATCAGGTCCAAGAAAACATATTGTATTATAGATAAGGCTGTACTGTGATAAACCGGAATTGGTTTGTTGAATTGCTGTCATGTGACTGGCTGAGAAGCTATTGTGAACTGTTCATTGGCAAAGAGTGCCCTGGGACTACTCAGTTGCTGTGGATTGGCTGAGAGAGACCTGCCAATTTCATGTTGGTTTAGTGATCCAGGAAGACTGCACCGTGCCCTACAGGTGGCTGCCTGCACGCCAGCCAACTTCTGGGTGGGCAGTATGCTGCTCTGCAGCCCACCTAGACTGTACTGGTGTCACCATAATGTATCATTTTCATCTTCCCTTCAGACAGCCACTACCGGCCTCTCTATGAACATCACTTGTACTCTACGCCATTGCTCCCCCTCTGTGTGTTGCGCCCTTCTCAGCTCTTCACTTGAAATATTCCCCACAGCATGCAGGCGCCACCGATCTGTCCAGGTGAGACTGCAGTGAGCAGTATCACTTGTTTAAAGGGCACGAGGTTGGTCGTACAAAGTTGCCCAAATGCTGTCTGCCAAGCTCCTGCAAGAACCAATAGAGATAAATCTAGGGGTGAGCCACAGTAAAAAAAATGCAGTGGTTGGCAGAGTTTTTGCCAAACTCCACGCTCCATGCAGGGCACTGAGTGGCAAAACTCTGAGAACTCTGCGAGCAGAGTTTACTGCCCACCCCCAACTATAAGTGCCCAGGGATTGTAAATTAAATGCTACTAGTGGACCTTCAGCACTGATTGTATCATCCACTTAAGTAGCCCTTTAAACATGCCTTAGGCCTGCCATTGAGGAGACGGTGTGTGCAGTTTGAACTGCCATTTCGACCTGGCGAAATAAATGTTTTGCCAGGCCCAAACGTTCCGTTTTAATACATATAAGTCACCCATAGGGTAGGTTCTGGACAGACCAGAGGCAGGGTTCAATGTATTTAAAAAGCAGGACATATACTTCTAAGTTTTACATGTCCAGGTTGTAAAAAACTCTTAATTTCATGTTTAACTACTATATCTCCCACAGGATAACATTGGAATTACCTTATTACATTATATAAGTTTAATTTCCAAATTGGAAGATATTCCTGTATCAAGTTTGGTGTCTCTGAAATTCTAATTTATAATCCTAACCTATGGTGAAGTTGGATTTTAGATTACAAGTTTAAAAATGCCACTTTTAGAAAGTTGAAAAATGTATGATAGAGCATGCACTTCTACCCTTTAATTGCTCCAAACTCCAGAACCTTAAGTGTAGATGCATGCGTCCGATGTCCGTGGATCGCCCCGAACCACAGCAATACGAAAGTATTAAAGAAAGAGCACTCCTCTTGCGCTCCCACTGTCGCACAGCGAAAAGTGGGAATCCATCCCACCAATGTATTACATTTAACCAGGTACTCCAATATAAACTCATTATGACCGTAGCTATTTGCTTGTCCAATCTTAAAACCATACGCCGCTATTCTTTCATCATGACGGAGACAGTGTGATTGAATCTGCAATCTTTATTGACATCTTCAAATACCAGCTGCATGCCAATCCAGGCTTATACACAGGTACGTTCAAATCAATCACGTTTTGAAGTTGACACGCTGTGTGAATACCCAATGCATTTCGAGCCTACTTGGCTCTTTGTCAGGGGTTACTAGGACAAAAACAATAAACAGCTTAATCACTTTCATAAACGATATATAAAAGACAACGTCAATATACGACAAAATCTTCAACCCATCTATGTCCTTCCTAATCAAACATGTTTCAAATAATAATAAATTGCTACCCCATTTACCTCCTTATACCACCCAAAAACACTGATCACCCTCAGTTTGATATAAACATAAGTGACAATATACCACCCATACACCAAAAGACCCGTTCCTTTGTTCATAATCCTCCTGTGTTCTACAACTCCTACATTCACCAACTCAACTCCCCACATTCTCCATATCCCTCATATGTTACCTTTTAGTAAAACGGTCAACATCAGTGCTCTGACCTCTCATCCTATCCTCCACAAACACGCTGCTTCCTCCACTTCCTAAATGTTAGTCCAAATCATCAGCTGTGCTCGCTCTTGCTTTTAAGTATTCGCGCTACTTGTTACCAAGCCGCCCCCACGTGCCCGTTTTCACCAGCTGCTATAATCAATTGCCTTCATAACTCTGGCGAGAGACTCCCACTCCCGTAATACACTTCTCTTCCGCACTCAAAGTTACGCGCTGTCCTCGTATTCTGAATCTTTTGCATCCGTGTGTATAAGAAGCTCCCCCGTACCCATTTGCCTCAACCAAGCATCACCCTTTCCTATTAATTATATAACAAAACCATTGCGATGTTTAATCTGAATTCATGTGATGAACTCAATATTAAAAACTGAAATGGAAAAATATGATAAAATACGTACACATGATTTATACTGTGGATGACTAATTTCACACCGTGTAAAATAAAAAATTATGACAATAAATAAAAAATAACAATTTGATACTATCAAGTGAAGTAACTTCAGCTGTTCATGTTAAATGTCCGAAGATGTTAATAGACTTAACTCCATTACTTCTGTCTCCGCAATGACAAGTTCATTTCATGTTCTGTTTTCCTTTTTTAAGACATTTTCTTTAACAATAGGGTGCATCAGCTCCTTGAGGCGATGAATTGCATAGCAGAAAAATGTATGATAGAGCATGCACTCCTTCCCTTTAATTGCTCCAAACTCCAGAACCTTAAGTGTAGATGCGTGCGTCCAATGTCCGTGGATTGCCCCGAACCACAGCAATACGAAAGTATTAAAGAAAGAGCACTCCTCTTGCGCTCCCACTGTCGCACAGCGAAAAGTAGGAATCAATCCCACCAATGTATTACATTTAACCAGGTACTCCAATATAAACTCATTATGACCGTAGCTATTTGCTTGTCCAATCTTAAAACCATACGCCGTTATTCTTTCATCATGACGGAGACAATGTGATTGAATCTGCAATCTTTATTGACATCTTCAAATACCAGCTGCATGCCAATCCAGGCTTATACACAGGTACGTTCAAATCAATCACGTTTTGAAGTTGACACGCTGTGTGAATACCCAATGCATTTCGAGCCTACTTGGCTCTTCGTCAGGGGTTACTAGGACAAAAACAATAAACAGCTTAATCACTTTCATAAACGATATATAAAAGACAACGTCAATATACGACAAAATCTTCAACCCATCTATGTCCTTCCTAATCAAACATGATTCAAATAATAATAAATTGCTACCCCATTTACCTCCTTATACCACCCAAAAACACTGATCACCCTCAGTTTGATATAAACATAAGTGACAATATACCACCCATACACCAAAAGACCCGTTCCTTTATTCATAATCCTCCTGTGTTCTACAACTCCTAAATTCACCAACTCAACTCCCCACATTCTCCATATCCCTCATATGTTACCTTTTAGTAAAACGGTCAACATCAGTGCTCTGACCTCTCATCCTATCCTCCACAAACACGCTGCTTCCTCCACTTCCTAAATGTTAGTCCAAATCATCAGCTGTGCTCGCTCTTGCTTTTAAGTATTCGCGCTACTTGTTACCAAGCCGCCCCCACGTGACCGTTTTCACCAGCTGCTATAATCAATTGCCTTCATAACTCTAGCGAGAGACTCCCACTCCCATAATACACCTCTCTTCCCCACTCAAAGTTACACGCTGTCCTCGTATTCTGAATCTTTTGCATCCGTGTCTATAAGAAGCTCCCCCGTACCCATTTGCCTCAACCAAGCATCACCCTTTCCTATTAATTATATAACAAAACCATTGGTTGAGGCAAATGGGTATGGGGGAGCTTCTTATACACACGGATGCAAAAGATTCAGAATACGAGGACAGCTGGACTCCTGTTTTGCTGTGCTGACCATATGGCTGCCACCCTCTTGCCTGGGTAAGAAGGCCTGGACCTGCATCTCTTGAACCCAGAACCCAAAGTGAATCCAAGGGCTAGTTGACTGGCCTCCTGATATGAAGCCTCAGAGACATAACTGGCTTCCAACCATCTTGCACTCGCACCTGGACTTTGCCATCTGTGAGTCTACCCTGCTGGGCACCAGGGGACGCTGCAAGGTGCTGGGGAAGTGATGCGGCAGTTGTCGGCATGACCCTTGGTTCCTTACTGCTGGGCGGCATCAATGAGGCGTTGCAGGTAAGTCCACAAGGTTTTGGTTCACATCATCGAGGTCGAACCATTGGGTCACAGCTGCAACATCAGAGCACGCATCACGGATGTCGGTGGCACAGTGCTCGGCACTCCCACAGTGGTGGTATTACAGAGGCACTGCATCTTCGTCAGAGTCTGCCTTGTAAGTCGTGATTGTTGCATTGATCGGGGACCATGGCTTTGGTGCAGGCAGCTGCAAGGTTTCAAAGTTGCAGACAAGTGGCAGCTCTGAATTCACTCTTGATCAGTTTCTTCTTGTAGCACTGAATCTCACTTTCAAGGGCCTAGGAACTGGATTTGGCAACCCTTGGCAAGTAGGGCTGCATAGGAAACCCTAAATTGAAGCATGTCACCCTTGGGTGAGTGAGGGTTCTTGTCCTAAGGAAGGTCTCTCCCCACTACAAATAGGGCATACAGCTTCTTGGCCCTCACATTGTTTTTACATTACACTTGGAGAACTCTCCTCCGTGGTTTCCCTTTTCCATGATTTGATAAGTCTTGAGAACGTACTTCCTGTGAGTTCACTTCCAGATAGGGAGTAGTACGCTCTCCCTTTGGGGTGCCTCCCTTTGATCTTTTGTGTGCATTAATAATAAGTGAGTGCCCGGTCAAAATGGCAGTTTAAAACTGGACACACAGGCTCTGCATTGGCAGGCCTAAGATATGTTTGCAGGGCTACTCATGTGGGTGGTGCAATCAGTGCTGCAGGCCCACTATTATTGGCAAGCAACAGGGGCATACCCAATTAGCCCTTTATAAACCTGGGTAAGGAACATAGTTTTATACAATCAAAAACTGGTATAAAGGAATAAATAAACAAATATTTTTTGAGTAGAGAACATTTAATTACTCCCTCTCTAATAATTACTCTAGAAGATTATATCAAAGCATTTTACACTCTACATCAATAATGGCATCTAATCATGAAGAACAATATAATACAGGTATACACCATAAAATGTACATACACAATGACATGACATAAATCACAACATATAAAAAGACATCCATATAAAATACAATAGCCCCAAAACAAGAATAATTTCACTAGTGTCCTCCTTACAACTCTGGACGGACCACTAAGAGGTAGTCCAGATGGTACACAAAAAGTCTTTTAATTAATATAAACCATCGCAGTGTACCATCATGCAATGTCAAAGCATTACTATATTTCGGGGAACAACCTTTACAACGCAACTTTTACAACGCACTACTATTACAACGCAAGTCTTTACATCGACTTGCACTAGATGGCGTGCTAACATTAAAAATAGTGTAGTTTACTATGCCAACACCTTCCCTACTGTTACGTGGACTGGAGTTGGAATAGTAAATTACACTTTTTTAATGTTAGCACGCCATCTAGTGCAAGTCGATGTAAAGACTTGCGTTGTAATGTCCTGCGTTGTCAATGCAATCGCGTTGTAAAACTTTGGTTGTAACAGCATGCGTTGTAACAGCATGCGTTGTAACGTCATACATCCCTATATTTCAGCGACTCCTCCTTTTGAAGTGTCTACACGACCACGTTTCGGCCTTACTCCTCCTTTGGCCTCCTCAGGACAGGGTTAACACATCACTGTACACACACTACAAAAAATAATAATGATAGAAAAATAATGAAACTGCTTCAACCCCCCCATAGCGCTACTGCGAGGTGGAGGGACATGGCAGCTGCCCAAGATGAAATGTAATTCCCAGTGCACCAGTGATGTATCTACTAACGTACACCGCAATCTAGTGGACTGTATTTTATTCAGTGTCCAGTGCACCCCATGTGCTGAATCAAAAAAATACAACTTAGGAAAAAGAGAAATGCTACTCACTCCCAAAATCAAACAAGAAATAGAACAATTGGTTTGCGTATTGACTTTTAACCCTAAGGCGAATAAGGTCAAGCAAATAATCTTGAGAAATCTCAGGCTATTAGAACACCTGAATATCCCCAAGCCCTTGTTCGCTTTCCGCAGAGGAAAGAATCTGAGAAATTATCTGGTCAAATCCATTCGCCCGTCCACTGCTCCTGTTGATTTGCCAGGTATGATGGGGCTACCGGCACTGATTGGGCACTACAACTGCAATGGGTGTGTTGTGTGTCCGCAAACCAAAGACTCTAAATCTGTGGAAATAAATAAAGTTCTACACAGACAGTCGAGTTTTTCGAACTGCAACACTAAAAATGTAGTGTACTCGATCACGTGCCCGTGTGCAAAAACATACATTGGGCAGACAACTCAAGCCATTAAGATGCGGATTCTACAGCACAAATCCCGCAATACGCTGTGGGACCGTAGGGGCTCCTATGGTCCAACATTGCATTGAAATTAATCATGGCGAAAAAGAACTTTATTGGACAGTATTAGCAGTTGTGAAAGCGCCCAATAAAATAACATTACAAAATAAATTGACTCGCCTAGAGGCGCGTATGATAGAACGGAATCACACATCCACACAAGGATTGAACGATCGTGATGAAATCTGGGCCTTGATCTAAACATGACAGTTTTCTGACACTTTTGAGTATTATTCTTTAAATGGAACTTTGAATTATATATCTTGTGCTTTATATGTACTTGTATACATGGCCAGTATAACATTGATGTTTCTCTATTATTGTTGTTTGTATTATATAAATAGGGAATGTAATTTAGGATATTTTGTATATTTTGTATATTTTGTACATATAGTTGGATGGGTTGGTGGTTGAGGTGCTCGGTCGCCCATGCGTTTATCCCACGGTGGATGGGATATTGGTGGCTGCATTGTCCCTGGAGAGGAATTTATGACATTTGTTTCCCTCCCCCTTGTAATAAATATAGGTGCACATACGATATATATTCAGTATATCTAGTGCTTTTCCTTTTTTGTATAATTCATTACTGGTCCTTTGTTGTTTTTCTCAATATTTGAGATGTACATAGTTTTTTGTACACTCCATTGGATAACTAATTTAATAATTTTTTAAGAGTCGCCTTGTCAGGCACAGGGAAGAATTGCGCAGTCAATATGGCCGCCGCTTTTTCATTCAGCACTTACCTGGGTGTGCTTGTAGTCTTTTTTTGATTTCCATGCCTTAATCCTGGCGTTAGGCATGACGGGTAAGGAATACTCGTATAGAGATGAGGGATTCATCTCCGAGTTTCCTCGCTGGGCGTCGGATCGCGGTGGACCGGAGAAGTACTTGGACCTGAGATTGATTAAGTAAGTGAGCTTCGATTTTCACGCTCCCTGAAGGGGGACGCTTCATGGAAGATGTATCTTACTTCAAACTGGTCCATGACCAGATTCGCTATTTCAGGTGCGAAACAACAGCCCATCCCTACACCTTTGATCTGTAAAAACAAATCTGTTTTGAAAGTAAAAAAATTATTTTTCAAACAGATCTGAGCTAGGGAGAGTAAAAAATCAGTAGGTACATAATGAGGTCTTGGTCTCTGGTCAAATACCAACTTCATAACCAACAAGGCTTCATCCTGAGGTATGTTGGTATATAGACTCTCGATGTCGAAGGAAACCAGCAACTGCTGGGCTCTGTCGAACATCGAGAGCGTTATCTTAGAAATAAGATCCATAGTATCTCTAATGTACGCTTTTGTTAGCGGTACAAAAGGTTTCAAAAATACATCAATGTATTTAGCAAGTGGCTCCAAAATAGATCCACACGATGCAATAATCGGTCTCCCCGGTGGTTGGGTTGCATTTTTGTGTATTTTAGGAAGTACATATATATTAGGTACCTTCTGCTCAGTAAAATTCAAATATTCATATTCTTTCTTACAGAGGTATCCTGATTCCATCGCATCAGTAGTAAGATGTAATATCTGTGCTTTCAGTCTAGCTGTGGGGTTCTCTGTAATGGGCCGATAGTGATCCCTATTACTCAGTTGCCGCATAATTTCTGCGTCATATTTTTCATTATCCCATAAAACTATCCCTCCTCCCGTCAGGTTTAAAAACCGTAAGGGGATTGCAGGAGAGCTCCTTTAACGCCAACTGTTCCTGTTTGGAAAAATTAGATTTAAATGCAATTTGTTTGGTGTTAAGTTGATCTATTTCACGTAGGATTTGATCCCCAAAGATCAGTACTTCCTCTGGCATGGCCATTCGTTGGGGACAAAAAGAAGATTTTGTCTTTAGACCACTAATATTGATCTCATTGATGTCATTATGTTCAGAAAAGGAAGTCTAATTTTCCTTAAAAATTGTAAAACCTCAGTTTTAGTATCCACTGGGTCCTGCAATACCGTTGGGACAAAGGATAAACCTTTTTGAAGTATTTTTGTTTCCATATCTGTTAAAGAATGTTTGGACAAATTGTAAATCGGCATAGTGGCCATCTCAATATAGTTATCATCCATGTTTATTGGCTCTACCGCCTGTAAACCCTGTGTCGTGTCGTGTCCTGAAAAATCCCTGTTCTTGATTTTGTTGCATTGGCGTCCGCCATCCTCCTCTGGACCCCCGCGTTTATTTGTAGCACGTGGATAGACTGCGAGATTAACTTAGTAAGTGAGCCCCAAGTTTTATGCTGGCACCTGATGCACATTTACTGGCAGCACGCAGACGGGGTGAGAGACCTTTTTTCTCACTAGTATATATCCGCCTTATTTAGGTTGAATTGGTGTCCAGACCTAGCGGAATAACTAGCTTGAAATGACGATTTTGGCGTGGTCCGTTTGAGTGGGAGCAGCCATTGCCACAGGAAAGGGAGGTAAGCCCCTAGGACTATGAAACTCTTTTTGGGTCTGGCATGTTTGGTCCCTTCATTTGGGTGTATGATTTTACAAGAGACATTTATATTTGAATTTTTAGGTGCATTATTGCTGTCAGCCCCCTGATAATTAGAATTTGCCGTTCTTAGTGAAATTGTGGCAGCAGACTTTACTGTCAAAATGTGAGTATATAGGAGTCCTGCCGCACCTGCATGGCTTTCCATCTTGTCTCTATTAAGCGGAATAGTAGGATATCTGGTCACTAATGTTGAATAGCACTTGGTGGTCCGGTTGAGTTTTCTCTTTCTTTTTCGTTTTTTCCTAAGTTGTATTTTTTTGATTCAGCACATGGGGTGCACTGGACACTGAATAAAATACGGTCCATTAGATTGCGGTGTACATCAGTAGATACATCTCTGGTGCACTGGGGATTACATTTCATCTTGGGCAGCCGCCATGTCCCGTCACCTCGCAGTAGCGCTATGGGAGGTTGAAGCAGTTTCACCATTTTTCTATCATTATTACTTTTTTCTAGTGTGTGTACAGTGATGTGTTAACCCTGTCCTGAGGAGGCCAAAGGAGGAGTAAGGCCAAAACGTGGTCGCGTAGACACTTCAAAAGGAGGAGTCGCTGAAATATTGTAATGCTTTGACATTGCATGATGGTACACTGCGATGGTTTTTATTAATTAAAAGACTTTTTGTGTACCATCTGGACTACCTCTTAGTGGTCCGTCCAGAGTTGTAAGGAGGACACTAGTGAAATTATTCTTGTTTTGGGGTTATTGTATTTTATATGGATGTCTTTTTATATGTTGTGATTTATGTCATGTCATTGTGTATGTAAATTTTTTGGTGTATACCTGTATTATATTGTTCTTCATGATTAGATGCCATTATTGATGTAGAGTGTAAAATGCTTTGATATAATCTTCTAGAGTAATTATTAGAGAGAGAGTAATTAAATGTGCTCTACTCAAAAAATATTTGTTTATTTATTCCTTTATACCAGTTTTTGATTGTATAAAACAGCAGGCCCACTATTAGCCTTTGATTTAAAGGCCAAGGGCACACCTGGTGTACTGTACTAGGGACATACAAGGAAATCAAATATGCCAATCATAGAGAAACCAAATACCCTTACATTTTAGACACAGAGCACATGCACTTTAGCACTGGTCAGCAGTGTTAAAGTGCCCAGAGTCCTAAAACCAGCAAAAACTGGTTTCAACACACAGTCAAAAACAGGAGGTCAGAAGCAAAAAGACAGAGGGAACACGCCAAAAGATGCCAGGTATAACACTGTATATTGAGGCCTTCATTACGATGTTGGACGGAATCACTTCTGCCCGACACCGCATCGGTCATGGGACCGACAGACACCTGGTCGGCTGTCCCGACCGACACCCGGTCGGCAGTCCCGACTGCCTCTTTAGGATGCGACCAAACACTGTTTGCATTCCTACATTTTATTGCGTAATGCATGCTTCCATAGTAAAATGGGAGGTGTGGTTCATCCCTGCACCCTGTGGCAGGTACATCAATGTGCCTGCTGAAAGGTACAGGGATCAACAGGGGAGCACCATAGGTGCACCCTCGTCCTCCAACCGGAGGCCTTGCACCCAAGAAGGCCCTGACACTTTCTGACATGGTTTTCATGTCAGACAGACAAACATGGAAACCATATCGATAACCATCATCGTAATCTCAAGGGCAGAAAGGCCTGCTGTCAGAAGTTGGCCTGGCATATGCTGGTCACTAGTTAAAGTGGCCACCTTGCACCTGTCCAATTCGACTATTATGGTAGATAGGTTTAAGACAACCTTTTAAAGAAAGCTATCCTAGTGTAGCTGTGGAGAGCAGCCTTCAGGCTAAGTCTCTGAGGAATGTAAAGCAGCTTGTTTTACCTTATAATCTCTTGAATTACCAAATGAAAGGACACCACACAGGTATTTATTTCTAGACACACTCTACTAATCTCTTTATGAGATTAGAAGTCAGGACCATATGCACAAATCAATGTTTCACAACAAATTAAGCACTTATATGGCTGGGGCCCTAGGGGAGTACCAGACCATATACTAAAAATGAGGTTTAGGAATGTCGACTTGCAAGGGGACAAGACTTAGGGCCTTTAGAATTGCTGGAGCCTCACTAATCCACCCAAGGCAGGTAAGTAAAGGACCCACGGGAGACGCGTGCAGTGTGAGAACACAGCCGCGGGTTCCCTATTGATTTCAAAGGAGCAAGTCGCGGTTGGATTTTTAAAGTTTTACGGTACTTCGGAAGAGTCTACAAGCAAGCCACTTACAAAGTAGGTACTTCGAGGGCCAAAGCCCACAGGAGCACTGGAGGGCACGAGCTACCTCACCCAGGGAAGCCGGGTGCATAGGTGTCTTTTGGTGTTGGGTCGCGCGTCGTTTTCAATGGAAGCCGAAGAAGATTTGCTGCTTGTGAAGACTGGAGAAGTGTCCGGTGGAATCCAAGGCTGGATTCAGAAGAAGGAAGACCTGAAAGCAGAAGGGACAGTGTTCAAATTCACTTGCCAGTGACCCGGGGCCAGGAAGATGGATGCCCACGGTAGTCAGGTGATTTCAGGTGATTCATGGGTGTCTTGACTCTTCAGCCATGAGGTCCAGGAGGCGTTGACGACAACCAGGAGCTGGATTCGGAGTGTACCTTGAAGTCTGCAGCACACTGAGGTGTCGGCAACTGGATTGGAGCCAACAAGCCTTGGCAACAGCAAGTCTTGTGGAATGTGAAGAAAGTCAGCGGTGCAGACCAGCAAGGTCTGAGGGACTCACCCAGCAAGGGTCAGTCAGGGCAGGCCTGGAGCAACCAGATGAGCCCTTTGGTTTGATGAAAAAGTCTTTAGGGGACCCACAAGCCAACCTGCAAGGGATTGCAAAGACGCCTCATGAGGATTCACATCACAGGAGCCCACGGTCACTCGGGACGAGGTAGGCCTCTGATTTTCAAGGGCAATCCTGCTGGAGGCTTGGACCATACGTGGTCCAATGCACAAGTTCATAGAACATCGTGAAGGAGTTGCACTCGACAATAGTGCACGGTACCCGGGTATTGCTGTTTCTCGTCACTCGTGGGGTCCACTCGCCTCAGGTTTGCTGGAGACTCACAATGGCCGTCGAGAAATCAGGAAATCTACTTCCAGGGCTGCAGGGACTTCGGACTCCGGGAAAGTTTGCGACCATTGATTCAAAGTTTTGGTGCCTGCCAAGCAGGGGAGTCACTCCTTGACTCCAAGGGAGATTCTTCAGTCTTCCAAAGGTAGTGGAACATCGAAGGTCCAGGATTCTTCTTGTAGAGCGTCGTCCAGGGAAATCTAGTTTGCAATGGCAAGGTTTCCCTAGCTTATACAAAAGGAAAGGGAGGGACTAGCTCTATGACCACTCCTATGGGAGGGTCAGGTGAGTGGGTGGTTACACCCACTTCCCTTTGTCCAGTTTCGCGCCAGAGCAGGGGCTGGTAGCCCCTGAACCGGTTTCAGCTGGCATATGCACAGAGGAGCCTACTGCTCCCCAGTGCAGGACTTTAAAGCACTCTAGGAGTGCACCCACCCATCCCCAATACACTAAATTCTGGCTGGAAGGTGGTGACACCTCCCTGTGACAGGATGCCTATTGTTGGGCCTCCTCCACTATGAGTTTCAGTCAGCAGCAGCAGGGCAGCCTAGTGTCTGTGTTGGTGTCATCCATTTTGTGATGCCAGGCTCTTTCAGATTTCTACCGTGTTTCCACAGTAGGTACATGTCTTCCCCTCTAGAAGGGTGGGATCATACTCCCATACCAGATACTGGTGTGGGGTATGATTCCAAGGCGTTTGACACCAAAAACAACATGTTTTGATGCAGCCATCCCAAAGTTAGCATTTACCGCTAGGTTATAATGCTCTTCAGCCACAAGGTCCAGGAGGTGTCGACGACAACCAGGAGCTGGATTCGGAGTGTCCCACAAAGTCTGCAGTTTACTGAGGTGTCGGCAACCGGATTGGAGCCAACAAGCCCTGGCAACAGCAAGTCTCGTGGAATGTGAAGAAAGTCAGCGGTGCAGACCAGCAAGGTCTGAGGGACTCACCCAGCAAGGGTAAGTCAGGGCAGGCCTGGAGCAACCGGGGGCGCTCTTTGGTTTGATGAAAACATCTTCAGGGGACCCACAAGCCAACCAGCAAGAGATCGCAAAGACGCCTCATGTGGATTCACTTCACAGGAGCCCACGGTCACTCGGGACGAGGTAGGCCTCTGATTTTCAAGGGAAATCCTGCTGGAGGCTTGGACCACACGTGGTCCAATGCACAAGTTTGTAGAACGTCATGAAGGGGTTGCACTTGACAATAGTGCACGGTACCCGGGTATTGCTGTTCCTCATCACTCGTGGGGTCCACTCACCTCAGGTGTGCTGGGGACTCACAATGGCCATCAAGAAGTCAGGAAATCCACTTCTGGGGCTGCAGGGACCTTGGACTCTAGCGGGAGAAGGAAAGTTTGCAACCGTTGATTCAAAGTTTTGGTGCCTGCTAAGCAGGGGAGTTACTCCTTGACTACAAGGGAGATTCGACATCAGGGATCAGAGAACCTAGCTAGATGGGAAGGGAGGGGTCTACTTAGTGAGTAAGACACACCTCAAATAGAGAAAAGAAAATACCTTTCTTGAGTCCCTCACTCACCAAAGGTTTCCCCTAGGTGACATGCTTCATCATTGGGGCCATCCCAAGCCTCTACTGCTTGGGGCGTGCTGCGACTTGCGATAGTTACATAAGAGCACTATTTAGTGAAGACTATGTGTAGTGCAGTGAGAGGGGAGTGGTGTGGGTTTAATTAAAAATTACCTAGCTAGTGAGCGTAAATGAGTTTATCCGTGCTCCTAGTTGGTAAAGGATAAAAAGGGGGGTTAATAAAAGGGAAAGAATTAGGTAAAAATGTGCTAATAGTCCCTTATATTGAAAGCCAACATGTTTCAAGGTTATCCCCTAAACCTCTTCTTCAGGACCGCATGGGGACCAGCCCCATGTGTACCACTCCGTGCAAACACCTATAATCAGGTGATAAAGTAAAAAGGAAAGATAAACGCGCACAATAGTGTCAGCGTAAATCAATTACATACGGTTAGATTGAACGCGTAGTATTTAGTAGTTAATCAAAATTTGCCTCATGCTCTGCCGGGGTGGAGGAGCCTAAATAACCTTGACTCGGCTTGCCTCCGTCAACTTGACCTATTGGATCCCATCGGCGGACCGATGGGATCCAATAGGTCAAGTTGACGGATCAAATTTTGATTAACTACTAAATACTACGTGTTCAATCTAACTGTATGTAATTGATTTACGCTGACACTATTGTGCGCGTTTATTTTTCCTTTTTACTTTATCACCTGATTATAGGTCTTTGCACGGAGTGGTAAACATGGGGCTGGTCCCCATGCGGTCCTGAAGAAGAGGTTTAGGGGATAACCTCGAAACATGTTGGCTTTCAATGTTAGGGACTATTAGCACATTATTACCTAATTCCTCCCTTTTATTAACCCCCCTTTTTATCCTTTACCTACTAAGAGCACGAATAAACTCATTTACGCTCACTAGCTAGGTAATTTTTAATTAAACCCACAGCACTCCCCTCTCACTGCACCACACATAGTCTTCACTAAATAGTGCTCCTACGTAACTGTCGCAAGTCGCAGCACGCCCCAAGCAGTAGATGCTTGGGATGGCCTCAATGATGAAGCATGTCACCTAGGGGAAACCTTTGGTGAGTGAGGGGACTCAAGAAAAGTATTTTCTTTTCTCTATTTGAGGTGCGTCTTACTCACTAAGTAGACCCCCCCCTTCCCATCTAGCTAGGTTCTCTGATCCCTGATGTCGGATCTTTTTTTGCGTTATTAGTACTCAGGAGGACGAACCTAGCCATATCCTCCTCTCCCCTCTCCTTATTTCGATACAAGGGAGATTCTTCAGTCTTCCAAAGGTAGTGGAACGTCGAAGGTCCAGGATTCTTCTTGTAGAGCGTCGTCCAGGGATATCTAGTTTCCAATGGCAAGGTTTCCCTATCTTATACTAAAGCAAAGGGAGGGACTAGCTCTATGAACACTCATATGAGAGGGTAAGGGGAGTGGGTGGTTACACCCACTTCCCTTTGTCCAGTTTCGTGTCAGAGCAGGGGCTGGTAGCCCCTGAACCGGTTTGAGCTGGCATATGCACAGAGGAGCCTACTGCTCCCCCAGTGCAGGACTTCAAAGCACTCTAGGAGTACACCCACCCAGCCCCAATACACTAAATCCTGTCTGGAAGTGGTGACGCCTCCCTGTGATAGGATGTCTATTGTTGGGCCTCCTCCACTGCGAGTTTCAGTCAGCAGCAGGGGGGCAGCCCAGTGTCTGTGCTGGTGGCATCCATTTTGTGATGCCAGGCTCTTTCAGATTTCTACCGTGTTTCCACAGTAGGTACATGTCTTCCCCTCTAGAAGGGTGGGATCATACTCCCACACCAGTTACTGGTGTGGGGTATGATTCCAAGGCGTTTGACACCAAACACGACATGTTTTGATGCAGCCATCCCAAAGTTAGCATTTACCGCTAGGTTATAATGCACTTAAGAGTATATGGTTTAACCGCATCCCCAAACAGCTACAGAGAATAGACTCTGAGAGCTGCAGAGGGGCCCTGCTCAGGCAGAGGCACCCCCTCACATGTAAACCAAGCACCTTGCCCTCAGGATTGATAGGACCTGCCTTAGGGGTGACTCATGGGTTTATATGTGTGTGTAAGGTGAGATATAGGAAACCTATACCTCAGTGAGGAGTGCGAACACTACCTCACCCAGGCTGCAGTAGCAGGCCTGTGGTGTCAGATTTAGTCTGCTTCCCAGGGGTGGCATAATACATGCTTCAGCCTCTTGTAGGCCTCTGAAGTACCTATGCCCTTGGTACCTAAGGTACCATATACTAGGGGCTCATAAGGTACCACAGTATCCAATCACTAATGCATCTAATATGCACTCCAAGTTGTTTGGAGAGAACAGGGAGGCTGGGGTCCTGATTAGCAGGGACCCAGCCAGACTATAGCCAGAAACCAGTGTAAACATCAGAAAAAAAGTGGGGGCAACATAAGTGCAGATCCTACTCTCTTACACAACCCCCCCAAATGCAGGGACACTAAACTAACCTTGACCAGTTGAGTCTTCGTGTTCTAAGTGGAAATACCTTGAGAGTCCATCTGCATTGGCATGTTGGGTCCCAGGTCTATGTTCCACTGTATAGTCCATCCCCTGTAGGGAAATGGACCACCTTAGCAGTTTTGGGTTGGGGTCCTGATTAGCAGGGACCCAGCCAGACTATAGCCAGAAACCAGTGTAAACATCAGAAAAAAAGTGGGGGCAACATAAGTGCAGAACCTACTCTCCTACATCTGCCCTTGAGATTACTTGCTAAATCTCGACTGGCTGACGGGCTCTCTGAGCCCGTCGGTAGCCAGTCAGAATGACCGGCAGGTTTCCTTTCCGGCCACCTCAATTGTAATGAGGTGGTCGGAAAGGAATCCAACTGACCCATTACAATGCTGCTCGGAAGACTCCAACCATTGGTTGGGGCCTTCCGAGCCACATCGTAGTCGGCCCTGAATGTTTTACATGCCCTGGCAGTGAAAAATCTCCAAAGACATTTTTCACTGTGGCAAGGCTGGCTCTTCAATAGGTTAACATTGGTCTACACTATTACATTTAATAGGTGCTGAATCCATTTTGGGAGTATCTAGAAAAAGGCTTTAAAAAGGTATTTTAATAGTATTTTAAAATCTGACTTTATGGTCAAATCACATTTTATATTACTATTTGAGAAATAAGTTTTAGAAAGTTGTCCTTTTCCTGCCTAAAACCAAAAGGGTTTCCTGACATTGTCCAACTGCCACTTGATCTCTGATTGCTCCGTTATGGTGAGATGTATATTGCTCCCAGGCAGTGGACAAAAAGGGTAGCCTGGGGCTGTGCCCAGCCACTGCCAGAACTTCAAAGAATGCCTAGCTTGTCACTGGCAAATGAGGTCACACTTAGGCCTGCCTCCCTTTCTTCCCTCCAGATTTCAGGCTGGGTCCAAACCCAGAGGGTTGGGTGGAACTGACCAGACCTGGTTTAGAGAGTGGAGAAAGGCTTGTTCTCCACCCAAAGGCTGGCATTGGGCATAAAAGTGGATCCCGCAGACCTCTCCTCAGAACACACCTAGACCTGTGAAGAATCAGAAGAAGGACTGCCTTGCTGTTTTAAGAACGTGAAGGAAGACTGAACCTGCTTGCCTCGAGCCCAGGACCCCAGAAGGGACTCCAAGGGTCAGTTGGGTAACCTCCTGTTTGCGTTACAGGAACACAACAAGCTTCCACCGACCCTTTCCCTGCAACTTCCCAGCTTGCCAATACCAACTGGACCTGCCCTGGATCCTGCTGCTGGTCTCTTTGGAGCCAAATTACCCCCAAATGATGCTTCCATGTCCTGGGCCCTTGTCTACTGTTAGAGTGTACTCCTCCTGTTCCCAAACTGCAGGAGGTGGGATTTGGAAACTTTTTACTTTCTGCCTGGAGAACAAACTAAGATGGGGATCGCCGTCAAAGCTGCAGCTATCGATGTTGAATCACCGATTGGCCTCAGTTTGATGGTTTGCACTGCTGAAGGAGATCTGACTTCAGAAACGTTTTTAAGACCGAAAATAGAGGGTTTCATAGGAATTAATGATAAGCAGTATCATCGAGGGTCTTCCGGGCATTGACTTCAGACTTCGCCTTCTTGGAGCTTTCCTGCCTTTATCAAAGATCACAGCGGGGTCCACTGACGACTGCACTGGAACCCACTCTTCAGCATCCTGCTGTCATTGAGGTTCAATTCAGATCCAGTTTTCAGTTTATCCTGGCAATGACTCATGAATGACCTCTTTTTCTCCATCAAAGTTGCTAAGTCTAAAGGTAAACTTTCCACCAGAACGAACCTGGCCCCTATATGATTTTTGGGGGGTCCCGAAAATCCAAGCAATAAATAAAGGTATCTTATATTCTGTATTTATCTTGTCACATTTGCTGTGTTTCAAAGACAGAGGTCAGGCTTTGTCTTTTGACAAATTTCCACTTTTGTTTTTAACATGGGGATTGCAGTTTACCAACCCCTCTCACTTTGCAGTCAGAGACGAACAAGTAAAGTGAATAAAATAACAACCTTGCTGGTGTGCAGAGAGTGTGAAAGGAAATACTTTACAATGTAATTTTTTGTAACACACAACTAAATGTAAATACATGTAAATGAACTATACACATTCAGCAGTTAGGAGAGGAAAATTAAATGTTTTTTTGTAATTCTTATGTGTGATGGAAACAAAGATTTTAATCGAATCAAAAAAAAAACAGGACACTTTACTTGGTGATGCACAGATGATAAATATTCACTGAAACCTGATTTCCATACATTACTATTTGTGTGCACTATAGTTTCATCAGTAAAACTGTATGCTGTGCACATGTAATGGAAAATGTGCTCTTTATAAATGACAGTGCACAACCATATGATCCAGTAGCTACATTAAAAAATTGCCTGCCTCATGTCCCAAAAAGATCGAAGGGTCAGGAAACTTTGTCATTCTAAAAATTGGGTCGTGGTTCTAAACCGTTTGAAAAGCACTGCTCTAAGTGAAGCCTGACTGCTTTGTGCCAAACTACCAGAGGGTTAAGCATAAAAATTTTTTGTGACTTTCGTGGTTTGTCCTGACAAGTATTGTGATTATTATTTGAGGTGGGTTCTCACCCTCTTAACTAATGCTCTAGTTTCGTACAACTGCTTAGTAATCTCTCAATTCATTGTGTTCCTAAAAGAGGTTTGTGGAATCTAGTTTTGCAGTTTTATGTTTCTGTTGGGCAAGGACAGTTATATACTAGCCGGGTGGGTGGGAGAGCTTTGTTAACACTGTTGGGTTACCAGCCATACGTCTTTTGCTATTACAGAGGAGATGATACTTCCTAGCTGGTAGAAATACCAAGAATATTGACCCAGCAGGAGGCTCATACACAACTGTGTTGGAAAAAAGAGATGAAACATGATATATTTTAACTGACATGATTTCAACTTAAAAACCATCACTGGACTAACCAAATTCAATGGATGGACTCGCATCGCCTATGTGAAATTTCTTTTCGTGGGCGAAGATCAGTCAAGGACATAATAGCCCTTTCTTCCCCACAGAGTGAGATCCTGCACAATGTATTTTCTTTTTTAACACAAAAACAATTTTACCAGCATTAAATTGCTCGCAATGCCTTTTTGCCTGTTTTTATTTTTGAAAACCCAAACTTATTATGTTGCTTGCTGCCAATATTTTAAAGCCCTCACAGCATGGGCCTGTAGCAAAATGTACGTAGCTAATGGTTGTTTCTCCCATTCACTATTGCCAGTCATTCTTCCCCCTCTCTTATACTAACTCTGAAGATGTCGGGACTCGAAGAGTCTGTGTCGCCATTAATCGTATCTGTTCGCTATACACATAGGCGATGCGAGTCCATCCATAAATGTATGGGCTAGATGAAGTAATATCCGTGACTAGTGCTAGAACTCATCAATAGGGTATTTAGCGCCAAACGACTTACTGTAAGGAAGTGCTATTTTGTTCCATACCTTAAGTCGGTCTGTGATGTTTAGTTTTTTTTTTTTTTTTTAAATAACAAACGTCCTCGTTGTTATTTTGACTACGTATTCACACTTTCAATACTGACATATACTGCGTTAAAACTATTGTTTTTCAGGCGGTGTTTCGTGGGATAGAATTGTGTCCCTCTTTGCTGTACATCAGAAATGGCAGCTGAGGTACAGGTGAGGTCAGGGCGAGGAGCTTTGAAGAATATGTATTGTAAACGGTGCCTGTGCCTGGGAATGCTTGGTAAGCGGTCGCAGACCTCTTGAGCGCTTACAAACGAGAAAAGAGAAGCCAGTGCTCACTACCCTATCCACAGAATGGCCTCTGTGGACATCTGTCTCTAGGCGAATAATATTTCGTGCAAGAGAAAAATCCAATCTATAACTACCAAAAATAACTGAGCCATCGAGAGTCCGGGCCTCCAGGGCTTTGTGCACATATGTGAGAACTGCACATTTCTGTATCTTGAAACTAAACGAGCTCACTGGAAGAGATCTCCGAACAGCTCTGCATGGAGATAGTTCATGTCCAATAAACGAGCGTGTCTTAACAGCCAATTAGAGATTGACTTAGAGAAGAAGCAAGCGAGACATTATTCACAAGAGAGACTGATAGTGCCAGAAAATGCTCCTGCAGTTAGGAAGTCTTTGAAGATATGTATGACTGTTTGTGTGTGATGGCACAATAAATATATACTCCCGTCACCAGTAGTTTTTTCACACACACAGTGTAGCATAGTTAAGATGCATTGCATTTATTATTACTTACTTTGCACACTGTTGGTTAGAAGTTTATCATTTTAAACTCCTTTCTGGTCTATATTAACTTTCTGCTTGTTCTGTTTTGTGTGCTGGGATTTGCAGCTGGTGTGGTTCTCCCGAAGGCAGCAGTACATTTCCTATAGGAATAAAAAAGAACGAAGGGGGAAGGGAAGACAAGAGCCCCAGGCCAATCTCATGAGCTGCTGTCCTTTTCATAAACATATACCCACCATGAAGAGCATAATCTGCTTTAATGTGAACCAAGAGACAGCCTTTATCCTTTGAACAAGGATCAGTTGTTAAGAGGTAAACAAATGTTTCATTAGACTATTTGTGAACAACGGGCAGGCATATTCAAACAGAGCTGTCACCTTGCATTAGTCACGCCCTGGTATCCCGCCATTTTACAGTGCTGGGCTCCCGATGTCCTGGAGTGTTTAACTGAATATGAGAAGGAAATCTGTGAGGGGGAATACAGCAAGTTGATTTAGATTTCAAGAGTTTGAATTTTCAGAGAAACAACCGGCAGCTTTGAATACCAATTTCCTTCATTTTTCAATGGAAAAACACACCAGAACGAGGGCGTGCACGATTCACCTGACCTGAGCCGCATCACTTTAACACATTTACAAATTACCTGAGGAGTCGTGTAAATTTACAAAAGCTAAAGTATTCGCGCATGAAAGAAAACATAATTTTGTAATTTCTTTTCTTTCTGTTACTTCCGAAAGAAAGGGGTGCTTTTCAAAACTCTGAAGGGATCATTATAGCCAATTAGGGCTGTGATTTAAATAGTTATTACTGCACAAAAGATTAAAAAAAGCAGGCTCATGTGCCCTGATTTTTTTATCCACGCCATGTTCGAGGCCAGTGACAGTATTATTCTGAAGTACATCCTATCCTCTGAACGCCCTCTCCAAAGTACTAGGAGGCCTGGCTGCCAAGGCTTGATCCACATTAAATAAAATTGTAAAACTGGTAAATAAGTAAAAGAAACAAAAAATTGTTCTAATGAAATTATTTTGCTACATATAAAATTTCTCTGAAACATATTCTCATCAGATTTTCCAGGCTTGATCGGCAAGACATTATGCCATGCTGGAATCAGGGGGTCAGATTTCTCTGCGCCACTTTGAGAAACCCTTGTGCCACTATGGACACGGCGCAAGGATTGACAGATGCGTCAGAAATTCTGACGCATCTGTTGACGCAAAAGTCACGCATTGCTGGAGTCGTGTCGCAAGCACGACGCAACTCCAGCAATGCAGGGGGATGCCTATCCTCATTGTGCTGCGTCACTCCTTATGCCTGCTTCAAGCAGGCATAAGAATTTGACGCAGTGGCGTCCTAGAAGTGGCGCAGTGAAATCTTGTAGATTTAACTGCGTCACTTCTACGAGGCCTTTTTGCGTTGGAACGCCCACCCTGCATACATTATACCTGACGCAGGTATAATGTGATGCAGGGCTTTACAACGTGACGCATCTCCCTAGATGCGACACGTTGTAAATGGGCCGCATTTTTACGCTGCTGCTGCGTCACAAAAAGTGACGCAACTGCAGCGCAAAAATTGCGCAAGGGGCTTGTAAATCTGCCCCAGGATTTTTGGGCCATCACAAAGGCAAAATGGCACCTTTTGTCACAGAAAGTCTGTTAGTGTGGACTTTTCTGAACTAGTAATTTTAGTAAAGGGGTTGCATAACTGAAGTTTCAAGGATAGTGTGCACTCCAGGAAGTATTTTCAGCTTGTAAAGAAATCCTACTTTACAATCGAAAAAGAATCCATAAGGAGAGTGAACAGGTGCGAGGGGGGACAGGAAAATGTATTTGAATGTGAGTGTGTTAGTGACTGGGTGTGTTAGTGACTGTGTCCAAATCAGTGCCTGAAAGGCAGAAATTAAGATTTAGTGTCTGGAACACCGAACCACCTTACATACCAAATTTTGTAAGGTGGTTCTGCTGTAAGATGTGGAGTGACTGTAACATTTATGGATTATTTTAATTGCGATATGCATGTAAGTATGAGTTTAAGTTTTAAGGATATATATGTGTGAAGTCTTATTACGTTTTGGTTCAAAAAGTAGCAAAACATCCTGATCAATGTGGATACATGCAGTCTTTATTCCCAGAATCATATTATATTCCAAAGTATTCATGGAATGTAAATGTATGTTTAAAGAGGCTCACATGATATGCAGTGATGGTAAGTAAATTATATGTATAGGGTATTTGTATTTTATGTGTGTGGTGAAAATATTTTGGGGGTATGTTTTCAGGTATTGGTATTTCTTTAATGGTTTTTAATCATGTAGATATATTAAATGTATTAAAAGTACATACTTTTTAGGGTATAGATATATAAGTCTTATAATTTGCCCTGATCTTGATGTTTGCTGCAGAAAGATGCAAGGCCTACAGATTAGCAAGAGCCCTGAAAAAGTAGCAGGGTGCCGTGAAACACGTGTTGAATTGGCTCTGTGTCAGTTCATGTTACAAAAGATTAAGTATTGTTGAGAAATCTGAGTCTCAATGTACTTTCTATTAGTTATCTTAGGGTTGGCTTCTATTTAAGAATATAATTAGTTTTCATCTGTATATGATTTGATTATATGTCTAAGATGATTTTCTTATTGTAAACATGTAATGAATATTTTTTATAACTAATTGTGCTTTATCTATATTTATAGATAAAGAATACAAATTTGGTGATGACTGTATATTACAAAGTGAGCCTAAACTGTGGAAAAATTAGTTGCTCCCCTATAACAAATGTATTATTAATGTGCAGGTCAGGAGGGTTACTGATCTCTTAGAGTCTGAGCTGCACAGGCCCTACACACTGAAAATACCTTACTACCTGGAAGACTTGTAGGGTGTTAGGGTCATTGCGCAACGTCTGCATACAATGATATTATATGCCAGCGGTTCGCACCTCCAGGCTCCATTCAGCATCCTCATCCGCAGTTAGCAAGCTCAGTGAGGAGAGTGGGCATCTCTGTCTGGCCTCGCTTTTGAAAGGGAAGCAGTCAATAACTACTTTCCTTGTGTGGACCTGTACCAACGGTTGTGTGTAAAGAAGAAGCACCCAGTCCAAGAACTCAAGACCTATTCCCAGTCTACGGAGCACTTCCTGAATGTATCGAAAGCCTTCTCGGTATCTCGGGAGGTCACCCAGTGATCCCGTCCCTCTGCCCTGCCCATCCCATGACCGTGAAGAGCCTTTGCAGATTGAGGAATTTGTTGCAGCCCGGTATGAACCTGTTCTGACCATTGTAACCCAAGAAATGTATAGTGGGCATCAACAGGTTAGGCAAGATTTTACCCAGCACCTTACAACATAGGTTAAGTAGGAAAAAGGGCGATAGGTCCTCAAACTCTAAGGGGTCTCTCCCAGGATTAGGAAGGTCCACTAGTAAGGCCTCTTTCATGGAGGTAAAGAGTACCCCTTTAGTCTTACATGCCTTTAGTACCTCCAACAACCTCAGTGCTAGTTATGAGGCATATGTTGCATAAAATTCAGCAGGCAAGCCATTATTACCCGGTGTCAAGCCCCTGGCTTCATTTCTTCTAGGGAGATTGATCCCTCAAGATCAAAGCCTTGTAGTCCCATTAACGGGGTAGTGTGATCCTGTTAAGGTAGCCAGCTCTGAGGGATTCATCAGTGTTCTCCAGAAAAGGCACTACAGTCTTCCCTGAAGGCATTGTTGATGTCCTCTTAGGTACTGATTATGTCCCCCTGGCAGGTTTGTATGGCTCCTATGGAAAATACCACTTGTTCCAATTGCTGCAACCAGGCTAATAATCTGCCTGCCTTGTCGCCCTCCCAGTGTTGAAGCATTATATATTCCCTATAGGCAATGCGACATACCTTATCAAGGAGCTTTCTTTATGCTTTTCTACCGTCACTCAGCTTTTGTGCAAGGCCCCTGTCCTGTACAACTCCCAATTGCCGTGCCAATGGCATCTTCTAGTTTGCCCAACTCCCTCAACAATGCCTGCTTTGTCCCGTTTGTGGTCTTGAGGCACAGGCTGTTGATTACCACCTTGAATTAATCCAATTCCACCTTAGAGCCTGAGGCAGTGTCCTCTGTGAATTACTGGTCAATGTGATCCCCCACTGCTTGTTGGAAGCCCGAGTCCTTCAGCACCTCCACGTTGAGGCCCCACATGGGTATATGTGTGTGTGGCGGGCCCTGTGAAAGCGAAAGTTTCAGAAGATTGTGATCCGACAGTCTGCGTCCCAGGCACTCCGCTGTTGCGTGAGTCACGACTTTGGCGTAACTCTACAAAAATTGCTTTCCCGCCCACGGGTGACACGGGTGAACTTGGGTTAATGCACCAGCAATTAATATGAAGGACAAATTATTGCAGCCCTGCAAAACACTATTCAATGTACAATGACATAGAAGTGTTGCTTTTGGGTTACTAACAATCCCATAAATGCACAGGGCAACCTGGAAACAGCAACACACCTTATTTCGTTATTCACAGTATCACACACACAGTATTAAGAAGAATGAACAGTTTTAAGTTAAAAGTATTTATTTCTACAAGGACAATCTTTTTCTCAGTACATGTAAAACAACTACACAGAATGTAATAAAAACAGCAACAAGACACATTATGAATAACAATAACAAAATAACAATTTCTAGTATTGATAAAATGTCATTTAAAATGTCATCTAGAACCTGACACCCTAATGCCTACTTTTGTGCGCTATATTATGAGAGCATGAAAGGCAGGGCAACTTGCAGTCCAGAGTTTCTTAGGGAGAAGAGACGCACTGTATACCTTGTTGACAGAAAAGGCTGTCTTTATCAGAAGAGGCGTGAAGACAGTGTTCCCCACGAAGGGCCAACACCCACTGCTTCAGCAGTCAGTCAATCTTCCTCCAGGACTTGGCTTTATTAGCTCCACGCTTCGGCTGAGATGTAGCATCTGGGAATTGTGAACTGCACTGTCAGCAGGTGAGACCGTCTCTAGCAGAATGTCAGGCAATAATCTGGGCAAAGGACCTCTCCTGGCAAGTGGTCTCATGACAGTTCTTATATCCTAAATTTTATCAGAAGTTAAAAGTTCTGACATAAGTTTAGAAATGTCTGGCATAGATTATGTGCATCAAGGTAGGCGTCCTAGATGTTTCCTTATGAACATATACAGCAAAAAGATGGCAATTCAGATTACATTATTTTGGTTATATATGTGTTCTAATTTAACCTTGACATGGTTAGGAGGAGAAATGTGACCCAGACGAATGTCACATTAGATATTGTATCTAAGTCATTAATCAAAGAACTTGACACTATCACAGTCCTAGAAAGATAAGGATAAGGATAAGGATAAGGAAGATGGCGGTCTCGATGAACTAAGATGGAATCTGGGCCTACATAAGATGGAGTCAGACCTTAGGGACTTTACATCACCACATCAGTCACCCTAACTCCAGCCTCCACATTACAGTAAAATAATTTAATACCGGTGTATAGGGTGCTTAAGCCTGAGTAGAAAAAATGCTCTGTTCTCTGGGTGGTATGCCTGCCTTTGCTCAACTACCTGGGTATTGGTGGCCCATTTACATAAGTATCTGGATGTTGCCATTGTGCAAGTTTCCCTATGGGAGGAGTCGAGCACAGTGTCAGGCAGTCCGTTGAAGTAGTCTCCCCATAGACAGCTTGCTGTGGTGTGCTGGAGCAAAGCTCGGGTTAGGTACTCCAGGAAAATCACCATTCCGGTATTTAGGGCATAAAGCGCTACCAGCTATTGTGGACCACGATTAAATGTACCTTCTACCACAACATATCTTTCCTCTTGATCTACTAATAGATGAATAAGTGTGAAGGGTACCCTGGGTCCTACCAAAATCAAGGCCCCCCTAGAGTACTCTGAGTAAAAAGTGCCCACAACTGTTCCTCGTTTTCTATTATTGAGTTTTACAAGCTATTGTGTAAGGAGGTGAGTTTCCTAGAGGCAGGCAAAATGTATATGCCTATGTTTAAAGTGGGAGTGGATACAATACCATTTAATGTATGATGCCATACCCCAAGCATTCCGAATAAGGCAGTTGTACTTATCGATAGTATGTAATGCACTAGTGCCAAATAGTGTTACCTGGAGTGATAATTTCAGGGCCTGCCATGGTGACGCTTGTCGTCCTCCCACCAAACTCATCCGTGAGTCCATAGTGTGCTGACCAAGAAACCATGAAAAAACAACAACTTATAAATTAACAAAGTCCCAAATGCCTTCCCAGGCTACCCAGTCAACGGACGAGCAGCCACCAATGAAACGTTTTCCGTCTGTGGAAATTCTTCCCCAGTGTGGCCATCCAGTGGGGTGCCTAGCCCTCTGTGTAAGTAATCTATAAGACATCTGAACCCCCCCCATTTCATGTGCTGCGAGTCTCCCCAAGCACAGGGGATGGTATGTGGCCCTCTCCTACCTCAAACCTGCATTATTAGCTGCCCTCAAATGAGGGTGTTGGCAGTCTTTGGAGTGATCCAAAGGGACACCACTAAAATTTATTCTATCTGTTATTTTTTTCTACACTATACGTAAGTAAATAATATTTTGAATATATTGAAATAGCTTTTTGTTATTAATGGTTTTGAGGTGTATTTTCCTCACAAGGCTCTACTACAACTTATTAGCGGTTTAGATATTTTGCGAGATGTTCCGTAGTCCTTTATCTTAGTAGACAGTTCGTTCTATGTGGATTACAGTATGATTACCCCTGATCCCTGCCTTTCTGTCTTGGCTCCAGGGGCCTTCTTTTCATTTGGAAACAGTCATTGGAGTGACGTCTGGTCCCCCGCGGTTCCAATGAATTATTTGGCAATAATTAATTCTCTAGGTATATATTAACTTCAGAGGTTGGGGAACCAGATCCACCAGTGGAGCCAGCATGGAGTATCAGCTCTGAAACTCCTATGGCTCGTTTACTGGCTGCCTGTTCTTCAGTGGGGTAACTCAACCATGTCCTATTCTACCAGCTTTTGAGGCATTTTAAAATCCATCTGTTATCAGTCCTTTGGGTGGTGGGGGGGGGGGTTCAGAAATCCCTTTCACCTCCAGCCACACCCAAGCTTCTTGTGGAATTGCAAAGAATCTCAGTGTTCCATCAAATATAATTTTCATCTTTGCCGGGTATATTAAAGCATATCAGAGATTCAGTTGTTCTAGATGGACCTTGAATGTCAGGAAGGATTCATGTTGTTTTAGCGCCTCATGGTGTAGTCTTACAAAATATTGATGAGGCTGTTATTGATTGTCCAGGGGCCCTATGATCCAGCTGACCTTAAAATGAGATCGCTGTCCCTATAATTGAACAATTGACCCACCACTGGCTGGCGTGGGGAGCCCAGTGGTGGTGATCTGCCAGGGACCCCATGTGCCCTTTCAATAGAGAAGAAAGTTGATGATTTTCCTTCCAGAACGGTGGTGACCAACCAGTTTTCAAAGAGTGAGTCCATGCTGGGGCCCTTCTTGACTCTGGGAGGCCCACTATCCATATTTTGTTTCAGCATGAGCGCCTTTCAGCATTGTCCCCTTTACATTGTAGGAAATGTACTTCTTATTGCAGCTGCAGATTGTGGAACCCATTTCCGTTACTGTGGGTTGGAGCGTCGTCACAGTCGACTCTGTGGAGTCTAACTGGTCTTTCAGTTTCTTGTGGTCTGCATGTAGCAGACCCACATCTAGTGCCAGTTCATTTAATTTGGGCTCCAGGCTTCCCTGCAGGTCTTGCACCGCCTGCAGAAGGACGTTGTATCTGGCTGTGCGTTCCTGTAAGGCATTTTCATTCTGTAATGGCAGGCGCCATGTTCCCCAGTCCCCTCACGGAGTCCTATGGGGAACCCAGGATTGTGGCCCTTTGGTCTCAATATTGCCCCTTGAGCAGTCTGAGGGGGGAGATGTTCGTTTTGCCCCCGCTAGCTGCAGCGATAACAAGTAGGGGGGCTCCTCAGGCCCTGAGTTGAGCATCACTGTGGTTGTCCGTGTCTTCAGGGGGGCAGGGCAGGGAAAGAGTGGACAAGGCCAGTTCGGTCTACAGAGCATCTCCTCTCACAGGACCACAGGGATCCCCATTCATCAGGTCCCACTCACCGGCATGGCCACCTGGTCTATAGGTGGGTTCTGAACAGCAATATCGATATACTAAAGGTCGTTGCTTTGTTCGGTTGCCATGTTTAGCCTTTAACTCTATCTCTGACATCTCTTCAGGTCCTCCCAGGCTCCACATGAGGAATCCTGCACCCTAGACATGGCGGACTTTGTGTCCCAGCAGCCTCAATGCTGATAGCGTGCCCGAAGCATGTGGGTAGGTTAGGCTGATACACCTGATTCACCTCAGGCCTCACCTCGTTAAAAGTGCCAGAGTAGTGTGATATCCTGGGCAGAAGCTGTGGGCTGGCGTTCCAGTTGATGATGCTTTCATCTTACTCCATCTCCACCATGGTGCAGGGTCTGTCGGGATACCTGATGTGGGAAAAGGTTGCCGTCCAATCTCCATCTCTGTTTCCTCCTCTCCACCGCAGCTCTGGGAGTGCGCCGATGGTGCCTAGACAGCTGCCGCTTGCGAGATCTCAGCAGTGTACAGAGGGGACCTCTTGAGTGGATACCAGTCCCTTGTGGGTCAAGACACCCCAGTCCGCCCCTGTGAATGTTCGAGGGGGAGCGCTTGGAGTACAGAATATTGGTGTTAGGGTATTGCAGATTGGGACTTACTACAGCTCGTCTGAGCACGCCACCATCTTGGACACTCCCCCCAAACAAATACAATCGTGGTGTACCTGTTAGGTAACATAATCTCAGTTAACACTTAACTTGCTAAACAAGTAAGTCAATGGGTTTTTTATTTACTTACATTCGAAGATTTTTCAAATCTAGTTTTCAATGAATGAACAATTAAGGGATAGAATCCACGCACCCATGATATGTTGGAGACCACTGCAGGTCAGGGAAGGTGGATGGTGGACATATGCAACAAGTCCTATTTGGGGAGCTGGATCTTTCAGCAAATAGTTCAAAATGTGTGGTAAGTGAAATAACATTTCTATAGCTCCAACTGAAAAAAACAACGTACTTTTGATTTTTAGCTCCTTAGCTGCAGTCTCCTCTTTGTAAGCCACTACAGAGATAATAAATATACCAAATTATCATTTTCAGACTTCTGATTAAGAGGCCTATTCCTTTGGAATTTGTTCCTGTGAATTTTATTAAACAGTTCAATAACTAACATATCTTGCCACATGTTCAGCTGGCACCCACTGTGACGACAATGGATGTTGGATCAACAGAGGATCGAACATCTATTCTCCAAGGGGATCCACAAAATCCCTCATTTCTAGTCTAACTTTTTTATCAACCGACCGCCACTTCTTATGTACTCTCTCCTCAACATCAGAGTCCCCAATACATGAGGAGCATGTACACTCCACATCCCCAGTCGTAGCGTTCCCCCTTAGCCTTTATAGCTTGTCCCTCTTCCTGAACCTTACGTCTAGACCCCTTACTATCTCTCTGCACATTCTCATGCTTCTTTTTCTGTGTCTTATTCAAAAAATCTGGCCTTGAACCACTGGCCACTACCTCTACCTCCTCTGTAGACCAGAACTTTTCTTCATCAAGAGACCTCTTCTTATTTTCCTGTTCTTTCATTCTTTTTTCTACACTTCTTTCTATCTTTTTATCCATTGACATGGCCAACTCACCAAACATTTTTTCCATCAACTGTTTCAATCTATCCTCAAAACCTGATCCCTCATTTTGCTCCATGTTATCAATCTTATTAGTAAACAATACACCTTCTAATCTGTATCTATCCTAAAAACTCAGTTTTCCTATCGAAAAAAGTCCTCAACAAATACTTTACGTTTGATTAACAGCTGACTGACACCGTAAATGTCGGCAACCTAAAATACCTTCATATGCGACCGTGAGTATTTCAAAATGTGGCCGCCCCAATCTCGCCTATTTCTTATCCACTCATTCCAATCTTCCAAAATGGCCACCGTGCGTCAGTGAACACATGTCCTTCTCGAGTCACAAACTCAATCACACTCCAGCTTGCAGCGCAAGCGCTGCTCGTTCTGCAACTCCTGCGCCTCAGCGCCTCGCGTGGAAGATACACGCCGCAAAGAGCAAACCTGTGCACTCAGTCAACTGGTAAGCACCTCATTATACTGTTATATAAACTGCTGATCAACCTCATACAACTACCCTCACTCGCTGACGCCCAACCGACACAGCTAACAGTCAGAACACTAAATAACCCAAATTGCTTAAATACTTAACCCTTCTCTATCACAATCTCCAGCCCACAAACAAACTGAACCTTGAAACCAAGAAACTCCTTTCTTTCACCAATTAAACCTTTCAACTCTCTCATACACTATTAAGAACAGAAGAATGTACTTATCTGTATATGAGCAGCAGCAAAAGAAGGAAGATGGCTGTGTGTTCTGAGTATATATGCATGATCTAGTGTTCTAGAGTATTGAAAGTATTCTAATTCTATGTTTCTTGTAGCTGCTGTGTATGAGGCAATAAAAGATCAAGGCATAATACTGGCCTCCGGGCCTTGCCATAAAATTAAGCTTTCCTAGTGAACTGAATTGTCCTCAAACATAATGACCTTGTCAGACAATGACCTTGTCTCCTTTTCAGGTATATTAAGAAAGATACCTTTAGTCATATGATATCTCAATGACATATTATTATATTTGGCTCTCTCCCAATTCCTTAATTTTAACAAGTATCAGCATATTTAGTAAATGTAATTTGTACATGAGAAACTATGCATGGATATAACTTCCAAATGTATCATTATGGGAAATGAATGTAATGTTGTTGTTGTTGTTGTATAAGCTTTCTTTCAACAGACAATGTCATAAAAGCTGTAGAAAAATATTTTAGAAATACAAGTAAAATAAGTATAACATACAACGACATAAAGCTTATGTGGACAGACAATACAATGGAATAGGCTATCAAACCCTCGTCACATAACACAGTTATCGTATTCAATTTGCTAAAAATTCATACATCGCATATAAATAAAAATGTATTATATACAATAAAAATAGAGTTAACACGACATATTAATTAATCTTGATAAAAATCTTTGCAGTGGGCTCAAACAAGAGCCCTTGTTACATTTGCTGAGGGGCTTTGGACTTTCCTACAATAGTAGCAAATATTAACAGGTAAGGTGCATGTGCATGAGATCTAGTTTTGTAACTTGGCAAGACAGCCTTCGAGTCATACAACAATTTCGTCACAGCTTCGTTTGGTTAGTGCTGTGCCGCTCTTGAGAGGAATTTCCATCTAATAGGCCATGCCTGGCCAAGAAACGTTGCCACGCAACAAGCAAAAAGAGGTCGGGAATCAGACCTAAGGATGCGCAGGGCTGTATAACAGTCCTGTGTGCCAGCTGCTGACAAATCGTATTTTAGCCACCTAGCCCGCGAGATATTGTATGCCGGGCAGGCAAACATAACATGGGTAATACTTTCTAACGGGACTTGACCAACATGGGCAATCTTTAGGTGTCTCATTGCATGAGTGCCACTTTGCGGTCATCGCACGGACAGGGAGAGTTCCAAACCTAAACTGTACATACAATATCCTGTACTTAGGGACCTGAATTGTATCTAAAAAAAGGTCCTAGATATCTAGTTTGTTTGTGCAGATGGAATTCTGTTGTTAATCTACCTACATTGAGTTTGCAGCTATCTCGTTGTTCCACCCATTCCCAGTACAGCCGTTTAAGCTCGTCTTTCCTTGGGGGTTCCTGCCTATCCCAGTGAGCTTGGAGCCCTATAGCTGTCAGCATTTTCCTAATATTTGAAATCCAGCCTATTTTAAGACCAGTATCTAGGCGGATGATCTTGGTAAGAGCTTCAGCATAAGGAAGAAGCTCTGGGGTCCACCTAATATAAGCCCAGAAGAGCAGTGGGCGTAACCTAGCTATATCTCCAATCGACCGCCTACCCATATCCAACAATAAAGGCGTGAGGGGGACGTTACGGGGTAGCATCACCATGTCTCTAAAATACTTATACTTGGATCTACAGAGATCATCGGTCTTATCGAATCCCCAGACCTCTGCTCAGTAGAGGGCTGAGCTAACTGCTTTAGCGTCGTAAACTTGGAGGGCAGGGGTTACCGGCCTAGTATGTGAGGAGTGGTGTTCTTTCCCCAACAGTGCAGCCACTCGTTTGTGCCCCAACAGCATCTTCGCTGGGTGATGTCTCCATGACATTTTGTCTGACACCTAAGTAGCCGAAGGTGTCTACCCTTCCAGGGGTGTCCCGCCCAGCGAAGGGCTGCTCCTGTATGACTTATTCAGAGTTGAATCAAAAGGGGAGAAAACCAGGGAGACAAATTTATTTTTGTAATCATAAATTGCATTTTAGTGAATATACATATTTGACATATTTAGCTTCACATAATCGAACATATAGAAGGGTGACACTGCGGTACATTAAATGACATGTAACCTGTGGGATACTGTGCACAAGTGCTCGTGAAGGATTGTGACAGCGCAAGTGACACGTGAGGAAGTATGTACAGTAATAGGGAAGGGCGTGACAAAGAACAAGTGAAGGATAAAATTTACACAGTCAGGATATCCGAACAATAAATGATAATGAATACAAAAATAGTCAAGTGGGGTATTCGTGAGGGGAGCGCCGAGACTTTCACCGTGAGAGTCGACGGCGTTTCACCTGTAGAGGTATTAGGCCATCATCAGGACCAGGTTACTGTTATTTGTGTGGCAGAGCTGGGGATAAAGGGATATACATATATATCTGTATACAGGTGATTCTGTGGTGGACCAAGAAAAGAGGGATAGAAAGGAGAGGTATAAGAATTGATTACAATTGAGCCCAACTAGTGGAGGGGGGAAAAAAGATAGAGGAGAAAGGGGAGATATGGGTGGCCACAGACAATTACCGCGTGACTAGGCTCAGAGAAAAATTGTGCGAAAAAGCGCTAGTCCCAAACCGGGAAGACAACTTACGCGAGGGTGAGCATTGTCAGAGATCCAAGTGCAGAGTCCAAGGCAATTAGGATAGGACCTGCGGAGGTACTGTCTGGGGAAAAGAAAGGAAGAAAATGAGCCAGGATAGATCTATGCCTGGGTGGAGAAGGAAGGGGGTTATGGATGAAAGGGGGAACAAAACTTACTGGAAGGGACATAAATGGGGTCCCATGGGGTCCAGCAGGAGACACAGGTAATCGCTCACAGTCGCGATAAACTAAAAGCTGCTGGCCAGATTACCTAGAAATGCGAATAAATGAGCCTGATGAGTAGGAGGTCAATGAAGAGAAGAAGAACGAAGGAGAGGAAGTGTGGTTCCCCTGCGTGGGTCCCCTTGCTGGATACAGACCACAGAGAGCCCAACAACCAAGATCTCAACCCCTACTTCAGGTTGGTTTTTTAGACACAAACCAAGGCAGAGGCAGGGGCCGCTCGAGAAGAAACTGTAAGTACCAGTACTCGGGGAACGCCAAACCAGCCGTAAGTTCTATCAATGGGGCCCGAACTAACCACAGAAACCATCAAGATGGATACCACGGCGCTCACCATCTTCAACCCATCCCAACATGACCTTTCTGCCTATGAAACCAGCCTCTTGAGCAAAGGGCTCAGCTTCATCGCCACTGACAAAAGCAATTTCTTTGAAATACAGGAAAATTTGCTTCAATTCTTCAGGAGGATAAGGCTTAAGCAGTTCTTCTCGGAAACACCAACACGTGAGCAACCCCCCACTCAGCATTTCAACCAGCCTCGACCTTCAACCCCTCATCAGCTCTCATGCCTACCGAGATCCTGACCTTTGATAGACGGGTACTACATGAAATGGAGAACATCCAATCACAAGATGAGTATGTCCCCTACAATCTCACACTGCTGGAGAAACAAGCCTTAAACAAACTCAAAACAAACAAAGATATAATCATCAAACCAGCCGACAAGGGCGGCAGCATTGTCATTCTAGACCAAACTAAATATGATACAGAAATTCTATGGCAATTGGACAACACCGACCACTATCGTGCTCTACCATCCAATCCATCACGAGGGATAAGAACCAAAATTCAACAAATCACGGCTCTGGCAAGGTCCAACGATATTATAACAGACAAAGAAGAAACCTACCTCAACAACAACCATCCCCGCACACCTGTGCTTTATGTCCTACCAAAAATCCACAAGGATCAACAGAATCCCCCTGGCAGACCGATTGTGTCAGGCTGAGGCTCGATCCTCGAACCTATCGGAAAGTATATCAACAGCATCATCAAGAAATTTGTTCCCCTCACCCATACTTTTGTCCATGATAGCATGGGTTTAATCAATCTCATTGATGACACCCCCATCTTATTAGGAACTGATTTGATGGTTGGGATGGACATCGAATCGCTTTACACATTAGTATTCCCCACCAAGAAGGCCTGTCAGTAATAAAAGTAATCCTTGACACACGACCATAACCCACAAGGATCCCAACAGACTTTGTCATGTCCCTCCTGGAGATAGCTCTAGGAAACAACTACTTCATATACAAGGACAGTTACTATCTTCAAAGCAAACGGGTGTCAATGGGCGCCTGCTTTGCCCCAAATTTCGCCATACTCTACGTCCACCATGTAGAGAAAACAAAGATCTTAACTGACCTCAACCTGTTCAGGACCAACATTTCCTTCTTGCGTCATTACATAGACGATATTCTGCTCATTTGGACAGGAAACAATGAGAGCTTACTACAATTTGTGGATTGGCTGCATACCTGCCAACAACACCTTAGGTTCACAATTTATGCTAAAAAAAACCGTTTACCATTCCTTGATCTCTCACTACAAGTAGAAGAAAACAAAATTGGAGCGGCATTATTCAGGAAACCGACCGAACGAAACACCCTACTGCTATATTCCAGTTATCGTCCACGGGAAATACGTGATGGTTTACCCTTCGGGTAGTTTTTACGGATTCGCCGCAACTGCAAATGGAGGAAGGACTTCTTCAGGGAAGCTGCAGTCCTGACCGAAAACCTCATTGCCCAGGGCTACCCGAAGAAACTGGTAACCAGAGCGCGCAAACGCGCATGGTATAACCATCTTGATACCTTGCTGACACCAAAAGAAAAGAGGGTCAACTCACGCATCCCTTTTGTCTCTACTTTCTCCCCGACTAGCAACAACATTTTGAAAATCACTAAAAGAAACTGGAACACACTTGCCCCTCTCAACATCTTCAACGAACCATCATTATTCTCGTACCACAGAGGAAAAAACCTTTGGGACCACCTGGTACACGCCATCACATTGCCAAAAACGAACACCAGAGACAAATCTGTGAGGGGCCCCTGGGGCCTGCCGCCTCTACTTGGACACTACAAGTGTCAAAGATGCACAGCTTGTTCCACTTCACTCAACACAAAATACTTTGAATACAAAGGACAGAAACACCAACTAAGATCTCTCACCAACTGCAGATCCCAAAATGTTATTTACATAATAGGCTGCCCGTGCAATCTTCTATACGTCGGTCAAACCACGCAAATGATCAAGGACAGAATCATCCAACAACGAAGCCGCATAAGATGTGGTGTGTTGACAGCACCCCTTGTCACACACTTCCAGGAACACAACTACAATGACAAAGACTTCACCTGGATGGTGATTGACCAACCCACCTTACCCACCAGGGGTGGTGATATCCAGAGACACCTGAACAGGTGTGAATGCCGCTGGATAGCTCACTGCAATACCATTGAACATGGCCTGAACAGTTTGGATGAATGGAACTCCACACGAGCCATCCAATTCTTGCTTCCGACTTGCTATTGCTGACCACACAGAACATAGCTACCATTGTGTTCCCCCGAACATGTGTCTCCTATTTAATTATTAATTTTTAATTTTCTTCTATCACAGACAGCCCTCTCTGTCTTGTGATTAATTGTTGCTTCCTATATTGATTTAAATGACTGTATTCATAAGCATGTCTCTACAACGTGTGTACCTTTTACATCTGCCCTTTTTTTAGACCACAAATAAGCATTATGTGTCACAATCAAGTGTTTCTTAACTATATAGTCCTCACATTTCGTGTTCCCTCGTTCAAGCCTAACATTCCACCTTTCAAGTGGTTTAGTTGACACTCCCCACTAGTTTTGTAATGGCTTCAACGAAAAAGTACAATGAACTTTTTATAATTTATAATTTGAGATTATGATTACTGTTTGTATATACGTTCCAAATTATGTATGACAATAGTTGGTTTTATTCACAAATCCTCACGACAATTACCCCCAGTCTTTTCTTTCTGTCCTTCGCGTCTGCCGAATCCTCTGTGCGCGCTCTAGTTTTTCCTTTACCAGAGCGCACCACATGACCGGACATCCCGCATTTAGCCGGTACACGATGAGAACGCACACAGAGCCAGACTCCTGCCGGCCCTGTGTTGCACTTCGCCATTCTGCTACCTGACTTCACCAAGTAGTGTAGGCAGATATGAACCACTAGGTACCGCTTTCCTACATGAAGTTTGGTCGCTCCCATTTACATACAGGTGCATGAGAGAGGGTAAAGAGGTTTATTTAAAAGGAGAGGATTGCACTTCCACGCCTGATCACTCAGCAGTTTGTAGGAACATCCAATTGCATGGAGCTTGCAATATGTTCACGCCCCGAATTTAGCTTGCATTTTGAAGGGAAATCCTGTACCAGCAATTACGCCAACTTTCACGTTATTAGCTAACGGTAGTTATTTGCTTTTAAATAATAAAGCGTGTTGCGGGATGCTAGCAGGGATTCTGTACATTGTAACTGCCTTCCAACGAGTAGTCTGTTGTAAGAATGTGCTTTTCCCACCCCCGCATGGGAGACTCGATGTATCTATCTGGCCTTCCATACCAACCTTGAAAGCAGAGTTCAACAAGATGAGCAGAATAAGAGCTCTATTGTCTCAAAAAGAAGTCACCCTAACTTCCTCTTGTGAAACATTTGTCCTTCACGTAGCTAACACCCGCACCGAGGTGCATGCTTTTTAAAATACTGATTTCAGTGCTCTGATTCACATTATATTCAATGCCTCGTCAACAACTGGCTTGGCACATTTTTTCAAAGTTGTGGGCTCCGGCCTTGTGACCTCGTTCCAAACAATATTTGGTGTGATACCGGCATTTTTTCATTCTATTTTTTCCAGCGTATTCGGTGGGCTGCCGTTCATCCTTGCCTTGACTGCTGGTGTGCCGCTGTTGGTTTGGTTGCTCCGCAATGGCTGCACAATCTGTATCACATGACAGCCAGCCCCGGCTGCTCCAACTGTGCAACTGGATGCTTGAATACTATGGAACACTACCTCTGGCCACTTTGAGCGTAGCCTATGGATTGTCCTTCCGGTTCCCATACTTTACTTGCATGCAACCTGCTTTCCATTGCCTAGATTGTTCATTTGAATGGGCTCTGGATTTGTGCCTGTCAAACACGGCGTCTCCTGCCCCGGATTATGATCGACTAATGAGTCCCTTAGTGGCTCATGAGTTAGACTGTTCTGGTATCGGGATTATGGCCTGTGCAGCTGCGCATGGAATCCTAGGAAATTGGGATATATATACAGCAGCCCATGACTTCCTGGCGCGAAGTTATCTCAAAGAACACACAAGTTGTCCTCAGATAGTGCTAGAGGCTCCGGTTATTGAAGAATATGTATGTTCCTTTACTTTATTAGATTGGATGGCTGAATCATTTACTGAACATTACAATGACTTCCTCTTGGAGGCTGTTGCAACATACTATGCCTACACATTGATGGATTAAATTGGCAGTTTTCCATCTTCTGCACGTACTGACTTGAATTTTTTTACTTTTTATTTTTTACTCCAGACTGGGCTATGTATCGCCCCTGGTTGATGTTTTTATTTTTAATTCTTTCCAACAAACTTTTCAAACTTTTCGCTATCAATTATACAAATTGGCAATATATGAACTTGGTTCTGTCTCACTCGACCTTGAACTCTGCATTCCTACATTTATTCCCTATTTTGTTTGTGGTCCGATCAAGGGATGGTGTAGTGAAGACAGGGTTTTGCCTGCACACATTGCTATGTTAGCATAAGCATTTTAGATGTTAACGCCATCTTGCCACTTTGCTGCTTTTGCACACGACACTACAGGTAGCTGTTATCATAAGTAAAACTGCTTGCTTGCTTTCTCTTCACATGAGAACGGTCTGTTTTTCACATCCATAGACTTACACTGCGACCTTAGTCTGAACACTGTGTGCAGAAACCGTCAAGGTCAAATAACAATGTATGCTGTTGAATTCAGGTTGATTGGCCCACTCTCTAGACACAACAAGCACATAGCTGCAAATATCTGAAACTCGGGTGCCTTTAATATTGCATTGCATGCATGATGCTGGCACTCTTGGAGAAAACCTTTCCAGACACAGAGAGCAGTGCTGATCCTGTGATGTGATTCACCTAAGCTGATCTTGGATGTATGGGGTTCCCCATTCAAACCTAGAGACCTTCTATTATTATTATAAAACTAGCTTACTAGCCAGCGGAGGGTGGTACACAAGGTATTATAGGACCTGTTTCCACTATCATTATAATATGATTTCTCCCTCTATTTTTTATGGAATTGTAACAGTGCTGATGGTTTTATTTCTAATCATTTGTTTGCTTATGTTAGCCAAAATACTGCATCTTAGAGCACATAGTTAAAAATAAACATTTTAAACTTTTCCGTGTCTCTGATTACTCACGCTGTGGACTGAAATGAGAATAATAACGAAAAGGTGTTCTTGATTCCCACCATTCCTCAGAGTATTCTAAGTCACTTGTTCTGGGTTGTCTAATCATTGGTAGCTTCAATATAGTACGGAGAACAAATGAGACACTGATGCTAGTTGGAAAGGGGTTCTAGGTATTGAGGTGAGTTTTTTGGTACACCACAATTCAGTGAGGTCCTGGTTCCCTGCGCATAGTTCTGTGCATGAGCAGAATCCCCGCAACACCCCTTTTGATTCAACTCTGAGCAATTAATTGTGCTATGTATAACTGACCTTTAATTAACAGCCTTTTGAGACATTGTTGTATGCTATAGATGATTGCCCTAGTCTCCTTAGTGTATATGGGCTACCTCCTGTAGTCTGATACTTTCTATACAACTTATGGCAGTGAAAGGCCATGAATTTAGTTTTTTAGCTGTTTATGGTCAGTACCCAATTGTTGCAAAAAAGTTGAAACCTATTTAGTAGGCGCTGCAACCCGGCTGGGGTCTTAGATATCAGCAGGGTGTCGTCGGCGAACAACAGAGCTTGTACCTTGTCACCCTCCAGGGTTGGTGCATCTACTGGATCTTCCTGCAGGAAGCTAAACACCCCATTCATATAAAGAGAGAATAGGGTGGGAGCCAAAACACAACCCTTTCGGACTCCTCTGTTGTCAGGGATGCGTTCTGGTAGTTGTCCTTGCGCCCCCATCTAACCTGGGCAAAGTTGCCCTCGTGTAGCCGAATCAGCAATCTAAGGATGAAGGGGGGAGTGCCCATCTCATTAAGCATTGACCACAATTTGTTTCTAGGAACCAGGTCAAAGGCAGTCTTTAAATCGATGAATGCGAGATAAAGACTGATCTTGCCAATCACCACTACCTTCCAGTGGATGAGGAGGAGTCTGAACACCTGGTCCATCATTCCAGTCTTTGGTCTAAAACCAGCCTGGTACTGGGAAAGAATGGCCTGTCCTCTATCCATGACTGTATCCTCGGTAGAAGGACTCGACCGAAGACCTTTTGCAGAGCATCAATCAAACTGATGGGTCTGTACTTGGAAGGGTCATCTCTGGCTCCCTTTTTATAAATAGGGACCACCTCAGTGCCCCTCCAAGACCCAGGGACTGGGGCTCCACTAGCTATAGCGTTTACTAGTAGTAGTATGTAACGTGCCCAGTTAGAGGGATCGTCGAGAAAAAGATCGCCTGGTAGGCCATCTGGTCCTGCTGCTTTGGAGGGCACTATTTTACTTATTGCGGCCTCTACCTCCGCTAGGTCAAAACACTCATCATCTACAGAGGGCCCATATAAATCGTCTGGCTCCACAGATGAGGAGGCCTCTGATGTCAAGTAGAGTTTTCTAAAATGATCATGCCATACCTGGCCCGTGATATGGTTCGCAGGCAGGCATGCACCTGATTTGCTCCCCTAGGTGACTAGATTCCAAAATAAATTGGTATCCATGGCTGAACACGCTTCCTTAAGTTGCTGCCAGCGCGATTCATACCATGCTAACTTTGCCTCCTGCAAAGCGGCTCTATAGCATTTCCTGGCGGTTTTTATGAGGGGCTAGTTCTTATCTGTGATTGCTGCAGCGAGGTTCAATGCTTTTTGCCTACAATTTTTGTGTACCACAAAAGTGGCCCTCTGGGGGCATGCTAGATTTTCCCCCCGAATTAGAGACTTGAAAATTTGCACTAATTCGGTTGACGGTGTGCAGATGGACTTTAGATGCGTCCGTCAGTCGAGTTACAGCATGGGACGAGGCCTGGAGCTCTAATGTGCCTATGGCTAAGTCATGTTGTATGCCAGCGATCTTTGAATCCTGCAAGATTACCTTCCACTATTTCAAAAACTTTTTACAGTTTGAGGGAATTATCTCTCTGGTAGAAGTCCTTGGTAGAATGCTTGCTTGATAGTAGTGTTAAAGATGGCCGCTATTGCTGTTTGCATGAGCTAAACACCATTTTGTTCCTGGCAGCCATTTTAGTTAGCCATGTGATTTCTCCCTCTTTCAGAGCCTTGCACATGCTCAGAAAGGTTTAGCTGATAGAATGCACCTGTTCCTAGTATAGAACTGTCAGGCTATTCTTGCTGATGTAAGGAGAAATATCTCTCCTCCCACTTTGTTGAACAAGCACATTTTGTATACCCATATTAGCCAATAAGCATGCTTGTATGTGCCAGGACCTCCCCTTGGTTTTATGCTGACTATGTAACCTATGCATATATAAGGCCCCTGTTCTCTGTACTCCTTAGAATGTCTCTTACAGTGGCCTGAGGGTACTGTGTGACGCAATCTCCCTCATCTGAGGTTAATAAATGCATTGTTTTTATATTACAGCTTCTGTGCCAATCTCTTCTTTGTTGGTTTAAAAGGACCAGGTGTATCAGTGAACCCCTTAGAAGGTTTTTATTTCTTCAAATGGCGCCCGAAACGTGGACCTCATTGGAGAGGCGGCTATCCAAGAAAGTGGTCTTGACAGGAGACAGGAATCTACTGAGGAGGACAGGACAGGAATCTATTGAGGAGGTACCCTGCGCACAGAGATTCTCTATCTCTGCAGCCCAGTATATTTCTGGTCTTTCTGATCTGATTTTCCAAATGTTTGCCGCTCCCGACTGAGAACCTTTTTGGCGTGAGTATTCTAAAAACGACCGTTAGGTCATTCAGAACTTGGCAGTGAGATGTTGAAGATTTGTGCTTGATAAGGTCGTCGACATGTGATTTGTTTTGTTTGGCCAAAGACTTTATAGGTTTAGGTATAAAAAAGTATTTCTTCCTTGGTGACTAGTACCCCAAGGAATTAAATATGTACATAAAAAGGATCCTGGTCTGTGCACTTAGTAATATTCATAAGTGGTGATATGCAGAGAACTTTTTGAGTGTTGTGCCAGCCAAACTGGAAAATGTGGTGTATTTTGGCTTCTTGAACATGGAACAGTCTTTTGGGCTGTTTTTTTGTGCAGTCTTTTGAACTATCTTTGAGAGCTTTTCTTGTAAATATGACTTACAATTAATATATACAAGGTTTGGTTTTAGTACAGTCTGTGGGCTGTCTTTTGTTTCTGTCCTAAATGTTGATTTGTGGGTTAATTGTGTGTTTAAATGTCTATGTGGTTTGTCATTGGTGGTACTTGTGTGAGTAAGTAGCGATTGCACTCTTTGTGTAAGAATGGCTAGCCTTAAGCGCGCTGTCTTGTGTGTTCTGAATGTATGACCCCCTTCTGAAATTTTTTGTCATCAGTCTGTTATGCAAAATGTCATTGAATCAAATACATTTTTTAACAAGAAATCCAGAAATTAATTATGTAATATATGCTAAATAGCTGCACGCAATCATTAAAATTGAAAGAGGAAGAAACTATACATGTGTGCAAATTGCCACAATACTAAAGATACATTCGAATTCACAATCAATAGGAATAAAATAGGCCTCATACAAAGGAAGGAAAAAAACGAAATTGTGTGTTTTACACACCTAGGACTCACTATAAAACGTTACAGCATTTTCCTTAGATACATTGTATTAGATATTAAAAGGCATTCCCATCAAATGAGTGAATTGGTTGTTGCCGAAATAAATACCACATTACAGAACGATAGATTTGTGCTGGTTTGAAAGGCGTGTAAAGTGACGCCTGCTGGTCAGCGCAACAGCTTTATCAATAACACATGGCTATTTCTGGTCCCAAGCCACACAGAAAAACTGCTGAGTTAACTAGATTTTACTAGATTATAGACTGCTGATTTTAAAAGTTACAAAAGACGGTTTCATTATTTTGTATAACAGAGAAAAAATTAGAAGGGATTTCCTTTCTTAAAGCCTTTTTACATAAGCATATCTGTGGTTCTGATGTTAAATAATAACTGTCCTTTAAAAAGTGGCTCAGACTTTTCATATATCAACTAAGGCTTCTGTGCTTAGGGTTATAAATGAATGCATTTAAATATGATAGGAAAGGAATGAGGCTTGCTTTTCAAATGTGGAACAATAAAAAGGGTTGGTGATCATTATTAAAAAAATAATTTAAAAAAAGGAAATTTTTATTATATGAGAAAATGTTTATTAAAAATAAGTTCACTAAATTCGTTTTTTAATCTCTATGATGCCTAATAATCATACTGTGAACTCCCAGCATTAAAGTTGAATTTAAGTGACACTTTATAACAATGGGGGGGACTAAAATGTGAAATATCACTTTACCCAGGCGTACAAAACTCATTTTTTAAGGGTGTACCTTTTACATTTCTGATCCCCCATTCCTGGGATATATAGGGGACACTCTGGGGATGACTAATATGTCAAAACATTGTAGGTTATTAATTTTTAAGTGCCCCTAACACCAATGTCGAATTTGGGCAAAATTCACTGTTTAAAAGCAGTTCTGCCACTCAGAGCAGTTTTCAAACTGATCTTAGGCTTCAGTAAATGCACACATGCAAGTATAGAACAAGCATCTGACCTCTATACTGCTAGAAAAGCACACCGCACACTGCTTACAATTGAAAATATGTATGAAAAACCCAGCAGAAGTTATTAAGCGTACCTCTAAATTACTGGAGAAGAGGAAGGGAACAGGACTGCCTTTCAGCTGTGATTCTTCATAGTTGCTTTGAATTGGAAAGTCCGCATGGCGTAGCCCTTCTCAGACAGATGACAACAGGTTTACGGGTCGAAGGCCAAAGTCTGTTTTTAGAACTAACCAACTGAACGTGCAATTTCCACGTAGGGAGCCACTGTAACAGTATGTGATTTCTTTGTATTACTTAAATATCCTAATCCTCGCACTGTAGGGTAAAGCACTGTAAGTAATGTTTTAGATAACATTAGCTGAAGAAAATATTGCATATTTTGTTAGGAGCACACAGGGATATCACTCTTTTCTTGAGATATAATACAAGTGTAGGAAATGTGCAGGTGTGGTTATCCTATTGAATACCATTATCAAGGGATATCAGCATTTGTAAGTCATATGCAGAGATAGCTCTGCATGTATATAGCACCAATGGTTTTAGCTTAAAGATTACCGTGCATGGGCTGAAATAAGGAGGCAATGGGATTTAGTTTGCATTCATGCGCCCTTATGTTACACTAGTACAATTGCTAAAGGAATTGGTGGTTGGTTATTAATGTTTTCTAGCTAGCTAAATGTGCTATTTACCTCCTACAAGTGTATTTGTGCCCAGCTGCCACAAATAGGGGTTGATAGTGTTGACAGAAGTGAAACCTGTTTCAGGTTTTCATTCTGTCGAAATGGGGGAAGGAGGTTAGCTCCTCTGAAAATTATGGGTAGGCAAATTTATGTTTTCTCTCTCTTTTTCTCACTCTCTTTTGAGCCTGTCTAAGCTATCTAGGAAACAGCCATGAGACATTTAATTGGCTATTCAGTAATACTGTTTTAAAATTGTTAGAATTAATAAAATGAATAAATAAATATGCTATGTTACTGACCATCCTGTCTGATGAAATTATGAAAGGATGAGTAGTTTATATTGCTGTTCCCTTATTTGACCTTTAAGGGGAAACTATATGTTATTCTCATGCTACATACAGTTTTGCAAGGGCATTGCTAGTCTTTTATTAGTTAGTCTGTGTAATTGAGCTGACAGCCCTTATTAGAGCTGGTGAATAGGATTTTTTCCTTTGAAAATGATGTTGCATAGTCCACATCGTGAAAAGTAGAATGCATAAGGTTTATAATGTCAGAGAAGACGCCCATGTGATCCTCAGCAAACATTTTTGAAGGGGAATATTGTTTTATAGGAGTTTGTTTGTTACAACATGTTCTGCTGGGGAAATGTATGTACCCACTACGTTGAGTTTTTTTAGTTCTTTATGTAATAAGAATCCCTGTTAAATTAGCAGTTTTAGATTTTTCTGTTGCACTTATAACATGAGAGCATGGTCCTAAGCGTACAATGTAGGTGTCTTTATGAAAGAAAAATCATTTTAGAAGTGTCTGCAGTCCTGTACAAGTAATGTAAAGTCTATGAGTAAAAGCGTAGAACATTTCCTTTTTTCTTGAGGGTCTTCAGATGAATAATATAGGAATACACAAATGTAAGGATTTTGAGTATGTCTGTATTGTTTTCTCTTTTCCTCAGAATTTAGTAAATGAACACAGACTTCCTTAGCTGCTTCAAATAGTGTAATAGGTTCAGGTTCTTTTTACTCTCAGATAGATGAAGTGGTTCTTGGGTGACTTCCTAATATATGGGGTGCACCAATACTAGGAAGTATTTTGAGACTATCGTCTATGTTGATAGATTATTTCTGTGCCTTGTCTAAGGACCGTTTGTTCTGTCCACCAATAGATATTTGCTGCCTTACAACCATTGCCAGAGGGGCCCAGACATCAGATCCAGGCTGGGGAGTCAGCCCCAGTCCAGCTTGAAGCCAAGGTGAAGGGAACCAGCACAGGCATTGCTGGCAACTAGGACCCCAGTGAAGGTAGAAGGCCAGAAGCACTGGGATGTGAAGTGTGTACACCTGCCACTGTCTTGGGCAAAAGATGGGGTCACAAATCAGAAAGGAGAAGTCGTAGATCAAGTTTTTGGTGCCGAGCTGAGAGAGTCACAGACGGACCAGAACGGCAAGGAGGCTTTTGCTTGAGGTGACCCCCTTTGAAACAAGGGTTGCTTCAGGTACTTCAGCATCACACCCCTGAATGCTGGCTGTAAAGTCTGCACCTTTGTTTGTTGATCAAGAGATACCTGGGCACACTGGATACAATCTGTGGCCCAAACGAAAGAGCAGTGTGCCAGAGGAGCAAAACAGGAGTTAGGGAAGGACTTGAGTTCAGGGTACAGGTGCTGTGTCTCTGGTGCCTGTTAGATTGAAGTGAAGAAAACTGGTGCACTGCATGAGACACTGGACAGGATGGCTGAGGGCATTTGCCCTGGGGGGTGATTGCCCTATCCTGAAAGAAGAAACTTTTCCCTTGAAACTGGGCCGTGATTCCTGAGTTGCGAGTTGTGCAGCTCCACCGTGGGAACAACAAGAGCCTGCCTGTGAGGCTCAAACGGACACAGGGAGAAGACTCCCCTCTGGCTGGTTGTACAGCGGCTTCAATCTCCCAAGGACTTCTTTTTGTTAGTAATGTACCCCTTTAGTTGTCCCATTATTGAGGAGGAGCAGCCCTTTGCGGCTCCTCGTCCTAATTCTCATGGCCCTGTGTGATCCTCCTGGTCCCCTGCAGCCAGGATTGTTTTTGTAATAATATGTCTGACTGCTTTAATATTTGCATTAGGAATAATGTTGATTCTGCAAAAGAAAAGTTAATCTGAGCAGTTGACAAATGTTACTTTGCTCTTTCCTTGACTATAATGACCTGACCTCCGGTCACTTCCCACGCCGCACGACTCCTCCTGGTGCCCGTGTCTGCCCTACTGCTGCTGCTGCCTAGGGTTCGCCGCTGGTGTGCCCCTGGTACCTGGTTCGCGCTACTGCTTTGTTGCTCCGTATTTCTCTCCCCCTTCTGGCTGTTATTCTTTTTGCTCTCCCAATTGCCGTTCCTGTACCCTCGCCCTCTTTGCCCCCCTCCTGCTCCCCACTTCCCGCCGCTGCTCCCCGCGACCCGCCCCCTTTTTTCTTCTGTACCCTGTGCCCTCGCCCATTGGCCGCCCCGCTCCCGCCTCCCAGCAGCTCCTCCCTCCCACTTGGCCTCTTATGGAGGGCACCGCGTGGCAGTGAGTGTGACCTGACCTCGGGTCACTCCCCACGCCGCACGGCTCCTCCTGGTGCCCGTGTCTGCCCTACTGCTGCTGCTGCTGCCTAGGGTTCGCCGCTGGTGTGCCCCTGGTATCTGGTTCGCGCTACTGCTTTGTTGCTCCGTATTTCTCTCCCCCTTCTGGCTGTTATTCTTTTTGCTCTCCCAATTGCCGTTCCTGTTCCCTCGCCCTCTGTGCCCCCCTCCTGCTCCCCGCTTCCCGTCGCTGCTCCCCGCGACCCCGCCCCCTGTTTTCTTCTGTACCCTGTGCCCTCACCCATTGGCCGCCCCGCTCCCGCCTCCCAGCTGCTCCTCCCTCCCACTTGGCCTCTTATGGAGGGTGCCGCGCGGCAGTGAGTGTGACCTGACCCCGGGTCACTCCCCACGCCGCACGGCTCCTCCTGGTGCCTGTGTCTGCCCTACTGCTGCTGCTGCCTAGTGTTCGCCGCTGGTGTGCCCCTGGTACCTGGTTCGCGCTACTGCTTTGTTGCTCTGTATTTCTCTCCCCCTTCTGGCTGTTATTCTTTTTGCTCTCCCAATTGCCGTTCCTGTACCCTCGCCCTCTGTGCCCCCCTCCTGCTCCCCGCTTCCCGCCGCTGCTCCCCGTGACCCCGCCCCCTTTTTTCTTCTGTACCCTGTGCCCTCGCCCATTGGCCGCCCCGCTCCCGCCTCCCAGCTGCTCCTCCCTCCCACTTCGCCTCTTATGGAGGGCGCCGTGCGGAAGCGCAGCGGACGCGCGCTGTGGGTGCGCCGCCGCCGCGCCATAGGGCGTGCCAAAGGCAAGCCCATCTGCGCCCGTCCATGCCTGGACCGCGCCCAGTGCCAGGACCCCTGGCCCTCGCCAAAGCCAACCCACCCGACGGAGATACGACGCCGCTGCCCTCCACGCACTCAACACCGACCGACAGCCAGCCTGCTACCAAGCCACCCCAAAACGCACCCATGGAACCTTCACCTGTCACGCCTGCAAGTTCACCTGCCTCCGGACCTGCACCGAGCCCGCCAGAACAGGCGCCAACAACAACCACCTCAAGTGCATCCTGCTCAACACCCGCTCCGTCCACAAGCACGCCATCGAACTCTGGGACCTCCTCGACACAACAGCGCCAGACGTCGCATTCCTCACGGAAACCTGGATGAACGCCTCCTCATCCCCCGACATAGCCATAGCCATCCTGGACGGCTATAAGATCACCCGGAGGGACCTTGTCAACCAAGCCGGAGGGGGCATCGCCATTGTCTACAGAAACACCATCCGCATCACGACCAGCACCGACGACACCCTCACCACCGCCGAGCTCCTTCACTTCCAGATACACACCGACCCCAAGACCACCCTCAGAGGGACTCTCATCTACAGACCCCCGGGACCACGCACACAATTCAGCGAAGCCATCGCAGACTTCATCAGCCCGCTCGCCCTTGCCTCCCCCGATTACATCCTCCTAGGGGACCTCAACTTCCACCTGGAGAACAACAAGGACAACAACACCACCACCCTGCTAGACAACCTCGCCAACCTCGGACTCAAGCAACTGGTCAACACCCCCACCCACTATGCCGGCCACACACTTGACCCCGTCTTCTCCTCGAGCAACCACATCTCCTTCAGCCACTCCACCAGACTTCACTGGACCGATCACAGCTGCATCCACTTCAACTTCAGGAAAACCACGACTCACCTCCGCCCGCAGCAAGCCCCCCACAGACGGTGGAGCAAGATCACCACCGACCAGCTCACCACCTCCCTGAGCAAAAACCAACCGACCTACACTATGAACCCCAACGAAGCAGCCCGCAACCTCACACAGTGGATCACCAACTGCGCCGACGCCCTTGCACCACTGAAGAACCCTCCAAGCAATCCCGACAGCAAGAAAGCCTCATGGTTCACCGACAAGCTCAAAGACTCCAATAAATCCTGCCGTACCCTCGAAAAAGCCTGGCGCCACAACCAGTCGACAGAAAACATGACAGCCCTCAGGAACGCCATCAGCAAACACCACCGGGCTGATCCGCACCACCAAAAGGACATCATTCAGAGACCGACTGGACAACAACACCCACAACAGCAAAGAACTCTTCAGCATCGTCAAAGAGCTCTCCAACCCCAGCGCCAGCAAGAACGACATCACGCCATCGCAAGACCTCTGCGACTCACACGCCACGTTCTTCCACTGCAAGATCGCCGATATACACGACAGCTTTGGCGCTCAGACTACATACCCAGCCACCGAACCAACGCCCCCCACCACCACCCTGTGCACCTGGAACACCGTCAGCACAGAAGACACCACCCTCATGATGACACCATCCACTCCGGCTCCCCAGCAGACCCCTGCCCTCACCACAGCTTCAACAAAGCCGACTCCATCATCGCACCCCAACTCCGGGACATCATCAACAACTCCTTCACTTCCGCCACATTCCCGGAGAGCTGGAAGCATGCAGAGATCAGCGCCCTCCTGAAGAAACCCACCGCGGACCCCACAGACCTCAAGAACTTCCATCCCATCTCGCTCCTCCCCTTACCCGCTAAAGTCATCGAGAAAACTGTCAACCAACAGCTGACCACCTTCCTCGAGACGAACAGCTCCCTCAACCCATCGCAGTCCGGAATCCGAGCGAACCACAGCACCGACGACATCAGGACCCTGCTCGACAACGGTGAAACTGCCACCCTCATCCTCCTCGACTTGTCGGCCGCATTCGACACTGTCTGCCATCGCACCCTGACCACCCACCTCCACCACGCCGGGATCCAGGGGAAGGCCCTGGAATGGATCACCTCCTTCCTCTCCGACAGAACTCAGAGAGTCCGTCTCCCGCCCTTCCGCGCAGCGGCCACCAAGATCATCTGCGGCGTACCCCAAGGATCCTCGCTCAGCCCCACCCTCTTCAATGTCTACATGAGCCCCCTCGCAGCCATCGCACGCAAACACAACCTCAACATCATCTCCTATGCCGACGACACCCAACTGATCCTCTCCCTCACCAACGACCCCGCCACCGCCAGAGCCAGCTTCCAGGAAGGAATGAAAGACGTCGCGGAATGGATGAAGCTCGGCCGGTTGAAGCTGAACTCAGACAAAATGGAAGTCCTCATCCTCGGACCATCCCCCTCCGCCTGGGACGACTCCTGGTGGCCCCCTGCTCTGGGCACCGCCCCCAAGCCCACGGACCATGCACACAACCTGGGTTTCATCCTTAACTCTTCCCTCATGATGACCAAGCAAGTCAACGCCATTACATCTTCCTGCTTCAACACCCTCCGCATGCTCTGAAAGATCTTCCGGTGGATCCCCACTGGAACCAGGAATACAGTCACCCAGGCCCTTGTCACCAGCCGACTGGACTACGGGAACGCCCTCTACGCTGGGACCACCGCCAAACTACAGAAAAGACTCCAGCGCATTCAGAACACAGCTGCACGACTCATCCTGGACATTCCCCGACACAGCCACATCTCCGCACACCTGAGAGACCTGCTCTGGCTCCCCGTCAGCAAGAGGATCAACTTCAGACTCCTCACACACGCACACAAGGCTCTGCACGACACGGGCCCCGAATACTTCAATACCCGCCTCACGTTCTACACACCTACCCGTCAGCTCCGCTCCGCCAGCCTCGCCCTCGCCACCGTCCCACGGATTTGCAGAACCACCACTGGAGGAAGATCTTTCTCCTACCTGGCGGCCAAGACGTGGAACTCCCCCCCCCCCCCCCCACCCCCCTTCGACTGACCCAGGACCATCTCTCCTTCAGGAAGCACCACAAGACCTGGCTTTTCGAGCAGTAGCGGCACCCCCCTCCCAGCGCCTTGAGACCCTCGCGGGTGAGTAGCGCACTCTACAAATGTCCTGATTCATTGATTGATTGATTGATACTCTAGCCCTCATAAAAGGAACACTGGAAAAGTCTATTGAAAATGTGTTTTTAAATAGAATTGCACAAGATGGTTGTAGGATTTGCTTTCTGCTTAGGGTTGAAAAATATTGTTAGTTCTGTTTGTAATAATAGTCATTACTCTCTTCTGCTATCTGTATGTTAATTATGACCCAATTCTCTGTTGCCTTTGTCCTCCTGTTTATACTTTATATATACCAGCTTAATTAAATGCTTAGGATGAAAAATGCCCACCTAGCAATAGATTAGGATATTGATGAATTTATGAAAATAAATGTGCAAAATATTTTCTATGTTCTTCTAGATCATAGGGATGTCTTTAGGTCATGCTAAAAGAACCGTCTGTTAAAGATGGCAGGTATTGCTGTTAGCATGAGCTAAAAGCCATTTTGTTCCTGGCAGCCATTTTAGTTAGCCATGTGCTTTCTCCCTCTTTCAGAGCCTTGCACATGCTCAGAAAGGTTTAGCTGGTAGAATGCACCTGCTCCTAGTATAGAACTGTCAGGCTATTCTTGCTGATGTAAGGAGAAATATCTCTCCTCCCACTTTGTTGAACAAGCACATTTTGTATACCCATATTAGTCAATAAGCATGATTGTATGTGCCAGGACCTCCCCTTGGTTTTATGCTGACTATGTAACCTATGTATATATAAGGCCCCTGTTCTCTGTACTCCTTAGAATGTCTCCTACAGTGGCCTGAGGGTACTGTGTGATGCAGTCTCCTTCATCTGAGGTTAATAAATGCATTATTTGTATATTACAGCTTCTGTGACAATCTCTTCTTTGTTGGTTTTAAAGGACCAGGTGTATCAGTGAACCCCTTAGAAGGTTTTTATTTCTTCAGTAGGGTGCCTCCACAAGGGTTTTAAAGTTAAGAGAAGAGGGTTGTGAACGCTCTCTGTGATGGTGCCCACGATCATATCAACCAGGTCCCCCCACAGTTTCACATCAAGGAGGATGTAATCGATCCGGGATGGATGGGCAGCTGGCTCTGTTATAAGTATTAGCACCGTGTTTATCTAATGATGACCTGCCATTGACTGCCCTCAAACCATACTCTATAGTGGTGGCATTAAGTTGCAGTGCCTGCTGTGTCCATTTCTTTACTAGAGGTAGATCTAGTTGGGGGACTGCCCATCTGTTATCCTGTTCTTCTATTCCCATTAGATCTTCATTAGCAAGGGGTTCAAAGGTACAGTTAAAATCTCTTGCAACCACCACTCTAGCATAGGGTGAACAGTTAACTAAACATTTCTCCAGTGCTGAAATAATGGGTGAGGCTCTGCCCCCTTTTGTCCACCTCGCATAAACAATGAACAGTTCAATTATAGCTCCCACCCTTGGCCCTCTGATGCTGAGCGACAGGATATCTGGGCTCGAGCTCGTTTGACAAATGATTTGACAGTCAAGGGCACTACTGACCCAGGTAATCAGTCCCCCTGACGGGCGCCCTCTCCCTGTTGAAATTGCGGGTGAACAAACATAACCAAATTTATATAATGGAACCAAACTCCAGGTCTCTTGAAAAATACAAACATCGAAAACTTCCACTAGTTTATTCCAGTGGGGGATTGGCATTTTGCTACTTAACCCAGCCACATTCCATGATATAATCCTCGACTGCTGGTGAGATGCCGGGCCAAGTGCCCCACTTTGTGTGAGAATGGAATTGTTGGCTAGAGGATAAGCTTATGTTTGCCAAGTTGAGCATGTGGAGGGGTCATTGCCCTCCTCTTCCAGGATAGTAGTGGTGGAACTGCATGGTCTTGGCTCCTGTGGTAAATATTTCATTACCGGTACTATTTTTTATGCGGTAAAGTCTAGTAAGAATAACTCAGTAAATATAAGAGGCAGAATCCGTGGTATTAGAGGGTTTAAAAGGCTTTATTCCTATACGAAGGAATACAATTCGAATTGTAGGCTTTCTATTCCATCACCACGAAAGTTCAGGAAGGAAGGGCATACATTATTGACAGATAAGCAGTTTTATAGAAAATGCATTACAGTGAAACAGATGCAAGAGGCGTAACAGCTGATAGTACAGATAAAAGGTGCATACGTAACTAATAGAGGCGGATATATGGGTGTAATTTAATAAACGTCATCATACATGATGTCTCAAGTGGGTGGATCCATAAGAGAATCCTGCGGTGTCAGCAGAAATATTTGGCAGAGATGCGCGCGCAGCCGCATGACGTGTGATTGACGTGCAACTAGAGGATGAAGGGGACTTGACATTTAGCTCTACATGTGGAGACAGAAGTCTGGGGGTCATGTCAACCTAATCCCAAATCATATCTAATATCCTATGTTTAAAGAACTGTGTTATCCAAAAGGAAAGGTCTCTAGGATAGAATCTATTCTATACTGACTGTTAGTGCGTGTACAAGCGTCTAAGTGTCTACACAAGATGCGAGGGGATAGGAATATTCCATGGTAACGGAGGCTATGAATTACTTGCATGTGGACAGCGAGGCCTGGCCCTTTGCACGGTAGCTGGAGGAATGTTTACTTAAACTACTAGACAGGAATGCATCGGATGAGGAGCGGAGTAGATAATCTTGAAGGTGAAATACAGTTTTTGGCAGGCAATATGCTGGATCAGGCACCGTTAGCCGCGCAGGGAGTAGGACAAAGTTCATGGATACAGATGCAGGCTCAGACTGGAGCTTTCAGAGGCAGAAGGCAGGAAAAGGCTTGATGACAGAATTCAGGGCCTACTCGCCTGAATCTGTAAAATGTGGAAAGTGAACCACATAAAGTCGGTGGCCTTTCATACTTAGGAATGGAATATCTGACCCATTCATGGCGGATCTGAAAGAGGACATGTTGACGGTGGACGCACATGTATTTGCGTCTTCAAAACTGGAACTGGAGGGAACATACATGTACTCATAGCATGCACATGGAGCCGTTGGGGTCTACGATAGGGGACATAACTGATCACAAAATTCATATTTCCTCATTCCCTCCTTGTCCCCTACGGACCCTCAGGAGATATCGATCTTCATCAATCCATCAATCTGTTCATATAGCATCATTTGTTCTTCTTTCTTCTTCCGGGATCTTGAACGAAAACGTGGATGTGGGATACACGATGTGGCACACAGACCACAAATCGCTGGCCCACATTGTAGACATAAGCAGCAACTGAATAGTATGAGAAAGCCAATACCTAGGAAGGATAGGATTCTCCATCCCCAGGCTGACAACACGCCCCAGAACCAACCGGACCAAGTCCAGGTGCCTGGACTCTGGTGTATCTGGCTTATAATCTTATGAAGGCGGGTTGTGGCTTTATATACTGACGGCGAATTTTCTGGTATGAAAATGCAGCAACTTGATCCGATGACCCTACAAGCTCCGCCCCTATCGGCCAGGATGACGTCAAGGACAAGACGATTTTGAAGCACAACAACCCGCATAGCGGACTGCTCTTCTGTTAAATTGCCTAAGGCGGAAATAGTCTCGTTCACTACTGCTTCAAGGGTTCTGGTTAATCTACGTATCAGCTTACTATTAGTGACTGTACCTATATAGGGAAAGAACCCTTTATTGAAATCTGTGTATTTTTCCCATGCTGTTTCAGTGTAATCGACAATTGGGAGATCTCTCTGTTGTCTATTGTGTACTAAATGGGTATTTCTGTGATAATCAGGAGGAGCTAGGAAAACAGGTGGCAGAAGGAATGCTATGTAACAGGTACCATCCCAATCTAAAGGTAGACATATATATGCGGTCTGGCCATATATGAAGTAGGAATGATGGGAAGCTCTAAATGTAGACTTGCCTTTATCACTGAATTTTATTACAGTGGTGCATTTACTATGGCCCATGTGTATGGAACCATTCTTTCTTACACATAATTCCCCTTTTACTGGGAATACTGACATGGCGGGCAAGATTGGGGTAGCTTCAGATTCAACGTTCAGGATCATGAGGTTAAGTGTAAAATTACCTAATCCATATACTTCATTTTCTAGATCAGTTCCTGTTCTTTTGGGGAGTCCCTCCTTGTTAGGGTAGCAGACTTTAAGCAAAACTAGGTTCAGGTTTCCCCATACCCAGTTGTCTTGATAAACTGCGGAATTTGAATCTAAGGAATTAATCAAACTAAACCATGCTCCACAGGAGCCATTATGTGTGAACGGATATGGAAAGAGGGGCAAAACTCCCTTATAGTTCTGATAGGGAGGGAGTCGGCCACATATCCAACAATTTGTGGCATTGCTGGTCTGATGGGAATGATGTAACATACTAATGAATGTGTTGTTGCGCAGCGCAAATCTATAGGACAACTCATGCGGAGGTAATTCGCTAAAAGAATGTTCTGTAGTTACATTGTAGCAAGACAAGCTTGGGTTTTGACTCAAAGGCAGCAGGGCCAAGTCAAAAATATTCAATAGAACAAAAAATTGCCGATGCTGCACTGACTTTAAAGAGAAGTTTTTTGTCAAATGAATCGATCAAATCAAATCCATTTAAACCATTTAATGGCTGTTTTTAATCAGAAAATATATTTAAGCAAATTTTTTAATTTTTGCACGGTAGGATTTTAGAACATTTGAACAATATAAGTGAAAATTAAGACAATACATCAAAAGACATTTCGAATATTTACATGACAATACATAAACACATCCATATTATCACACCACTGGCATACCTCAAACATTCAGACAGAAGACAACATAGATTTAATATTTCTATATACACAATAAGTCCATAAGTGAGAGTCAATTGCAATCTTTCTAAAACATATATTTTAGATCTGTTTTGGCAGTTTTTTAGAATCTGGAGGCGAAGACAAGTCAACGTGGGTCAACGCGTTTCGAATCCCTTCACCGGGGATTCTCATCAGGACCAAAATTATCTAAGAGAAAGAAGAAGAACACTAAGTTGGACCAACAACCCTTTAGTTATAACCAATTCAGAGCCGCTATCTTTCAATGATAAACCTTACCAAAAAATGACGAAGGAAAAACTCTAAATGGATGGTAGAAGGACTTTACAACCAGGATCTGAAAACCATTAGAGTGAAAAAATAGTTTTAGACAGAGATTTTAGAAGCAGAGTGAAAAACAGAGTGAAACATAAGCAATGTTGTCTCTTTGTATGGTCACTAAACACTGTAATTGTACTTACAGTCGAAATGTGCGTGTAGTCTTCTACACACGTCTTGGGCCCCTTAAAAATCATCAGGGTAATCTCATGCTGCTTGAGAGCGAGGTTACAGGTCAAGGAACAGATCGGCGACCGCAATCTGAATTTAAACGAAGAGTCGGTGTAAAAACACTTGAAGTGTCTTGCTCTAAGCGGTGTACAACACTCACGATCGAGATGTCTGAAATATATCTAAATAACAGAATACCTGGTAATTCGTGCTCCTCCCGCGTCCTTGGGGCCGACGTGAACCGTGCTCCTAGATCGGTGATTGTAGCCTGGGCTTACGGCCATTTTAAATACATCGCGAGATTGGCTTCCCTAGGGCGATACTAGAAGGAATTCTGGGACGTGTAGTCTATTGGCAACAGTGTCCCTTCAAAGTCCACGGACCCGAATATGTCGTTTTTCAAAAAATCGTATTTCTGAAGAACGGGACCAGTTAAGGAAACGGTTCTCCAAATTACCAGCGGCGCCGAATTACGTTATGTTCCTGGTTGGTTTTTTTTCCTGTCAATAAAACTTTATTGCACGGGAGTACAATAAACTTCAAGAACTTGCCAACTCCCGTAGGTGTTTCTTTTTGGATAATTTGTCCGCATGTTTACGATCTGTACATAGCAACTAACAGAGAGAAAATTAGATTCATATTCCGAAGGGGCCCGTATTATTAAAATGAAACATGCATTTTAGTGACAGTCCAGATTCGAATGAGCATAACTCTTAGGGTGAACTGCTCAAATACTCCCAGTGGGCAGCGATGAGTCGTGTTCGTTGCCATATTTCATAGGCAAGTTAGAACGTCAACACATATCTTCATATGTAAAATGGAGCATTATAAACACAATCAGAGTGTACACAGGAATAATTACAAATTGAAAATCTCGGACAGCTCATTCAATCCTACAACTGATGTATTAAACTTAATGATGAGCATCGCCTCTCTTTTCACAAGTTTTGCATCAAGGTCGCCTCCTCGGTCATCCTGTGTAACTTTTGAAATCACAGTCCATTTCACATCTCTTTCTGTGTGGTTATTGAGATGCCAATGATTCACCAATGGAGCGTTAATCACCTTCTTGCGTATCCTCGATTTATGTTGCTGAATTCTTGTCCGTACTTCCTGATTTGTTTTCCCGATGTAAAGTTTGTCGCAAGGACAGAGTATCCCGTATACAACAAATTTTGTTTTACAATTTGAAAAACAATCATGTTTCCAATGTACATCCCTATGGGTGAAGTGATTCCCTTCGATCGTGGAGTCACAGCAGACGCAAGTACCACATTTGTGATGCCCCAGTATCGGGGGTAAGTTCAAAAGGCTTCTTATGTCCGGGCTCTTTGTTTTGGGTAATGCAGCTCGGACTAGCTGATTGGCAATACTTTTGTCCTTCTTGAGCCAATTTGCGGTAGGACTATAGGATTGTGTGTGTTTCGACCTATAGTCCTACCGCAAATTGGCTCAAGAAGACCATATCTCAGAATTGGCATCTCATTAAAAACCTTGATTCCTCACTGAAAGAAGTTCCGTTATTTGCGTTCAAAAAGGACAAAAGTATTGCCAATCAGCTAGTACGGACAAGAATTCAGCAACATAAATCGAGGATACGCAAGAAGGTGATTAACGCTCCATTGGTGAATCATTGGCATCTCAATAACCACACAGAAAGAGATGTGAAATGGACTGTGATTTCAAAAGTTACACAGGATGACCGAGGAGGCGACCTTGATGCAAAACTTGTGAAAAGAGAGGCGATGCTCATCATTAAGTTTAATACATCAGTTGTAGGATTGAATGAGCTGTCCGAGATTTTCAATTTGTAATTATTCCTGTGTACACTCTGATTGTGTTTATAATGCTCCATTTTACATATGAAGATATGTGTTGACGTTCTAACTTGCCTATGAAATATGGCAACGAACACGACTCATCGCTGCCCACTGGGAGTATTTGAGCAGTTCACCCTAAGAGTTATGCTCATTCGAATCTGGACTGTCACTAAAATGCATGTTTCATTTTAATAATACGGGCCCCTTCGGAATATGAATCTAATTTTCTCTCTGTTAGTTGCTATGTACAGATCGTAAACATGCGGACAAATTATCCAAAAAGAAACACCTACGGGAGTTGGCAAGTTCTTGAAGTTTATTGTACTCCCGTGCAATAAAGTTTTATTGACAGGAAAAAAAAACAACCAGGAACATAACGTAATTCGGCGCCGCTGGTAATTTGGAGAACCGTTTCCTTAACTGGTCCCGTTCTTCAGAAATACGATTTTTTGAAAAACGACATATTCGGGTCCGTGGACTTTGAAGGGACACTGTTGCCAATAGACTACACGTCCCAGAATTCCTTCTAGTATCGCCCTAGGGAAGCCAATCTCGCGATGTATTTAAAATGGCCGTAAGCCCAGGCTACAATCACCGATCTAGGAGCACGGTTCACGTCGGCCCCAAGGACGCGGGAGGAGCACGAATTACCAGGTATTCTGTTATTTAGATATATTTCAGACATCTCGATCGTGAGTGTTGTACACCGCTTAGAGCAAGACACTTCAAGTGTTTTTACACCGACTCTTCGTTTAAATTCAGATTGCGGTCGCCGATCTGTTCCTTGACCTGTAACCTCGCTCTCAAGCAGCATGAGATTACCCTGATGATTTTTAAGGGGCCCAAGACGTGTGTAGAAGACTACACGCACATTTCGACTGTAAGTACAATTACAGTGTTTAGTGACCATACAAAGAGACAACATTGCTTATGTTTCACTCTGTTTTTCACTCTGCTTCTAAAATCTCTGTCTAAAACTATTTTTTCACTCTAATGGTTTTCAGATCCTGGTTGTAAAGTCCTTCTACCATCCATTTAGAGTTTTTCCTTCGTCATTTTTTGGTAAGGTTTATCATTGAAAGATAGCGGCTCTGAATTGGTTATAACTAAAGGGTTGTTGGTCCAACTTAGTGTTCTTCTTCTTTCTCTTAGATAATTTTGGTCCTGATGAGAATCCCCGGTGAAGGGATTCGAAACGCGTTGACCCACGTTGACTTGTCTTCGCCTCCAGATTCTAAAAAACTGCCAAAACAGATCTAAAATATATGTTTTAGAAAGATTGCAATTGACTCTCACTTATGGACTTATTGTGTATATAGAAATATTAAATCTATGTTGTCTTCTGTCTGAATGTTTGAGGTATGCCAGTGGTGTGATAATATGGATGTGTTTATGTATTGTCATGTAAATATTCGAAATGTCTTTTGATGTATTGTCTTAATTTTCACTTATATTGTTCAAATGTTCTAAAATCCTACCGTGCAAAAATTAAAAAATTTGCTTAAATATATTTTCTGATTAAAAACAGCCATTAAATGGTTTAAATGGATTTGATTTGATCGATTCATTTGACAAAAAACTTCTCTTTAAAGTCAGTGCAGCATCGGCAATTTTTTGTTCTATTGTAGTTACATTGTAAGCACGCTTAAGAATAGGGTAATACATATGCAATAGTACGCTGAAAACGATGATCAGAAGACTTAGAAAAAACAAAATTAATAGTGTTACTGTGCAGTGACTACGAAGTGATTTACAATACGCATGCCTTTTAAGCTGTATCTGCTGATTTCTTTCTCTATTCCGGTCTAGAGGATACATGTCAGAGACAAATTCAACCGATTCACCTTGGAGAGGACTTAAACAATCAAATTGTCTGACTTGCTAGACCTCAATTTTAGTTTGTACAGTTCTGGTTTTGACTGCTCAACCAAGGGGAGCTTTGAGTCTGTCTGTGAGGGAATACAAGGTTGAGTATTCACACTGGATGGTAGTCCATAAAATTTCTTGATATGACTCGAGTGCAACCACCCTTTGCGTCCCTCGATCTTCACGGCTGTCCTTGTGGTTAGTAGAACTAGCTTCGGTGACTTCCACCTAGGCTCCAGTTGGGTCTTCCGGTCGAAATTCCGGACCAGAACCAGGTCACCAGGAACTACGTCATGGGGCTTCACCTCAGTATTGTCGGGAAAAGCTGCGGCTACCTGTGAACGACAAGATTGTAGTGCAGACATCAAGGAAGCCAGGTAATCTGTCAGCATATTACAGTCAACATCAGTGATTTTGCGAGGTATAGGCGTCCCCCACATATTTGGTGGTCTACCGAAGATCACCTCGTACGGGGATAGCCCTGTTCGAGAATGTGCTACCATTCTCATGTAAAAGAGCGCAACTGGTAAGGCTACTATCCAATCAACACCTTTTTCCCTACATATTTTGGACAATCTAATTTTCAGAGTTTGATTATGGCGTTCCACGAGACCTGCTGCCTCGGGATGTCGGACACAGTGGAATTTCCATTGGTAGCCTAACAAAAGGGAAACGTGTTTCATTAGTTCGGATGAGAACGGCTGGCCGTTATCTGAGTAGACAACACGTGGTAAACCGTACCGTGGGAAGAATTCTCGAACTAACTGTTTGGCAGTAGTCGGGGCAGTGTAATCTGAAACCGGGTAGGCTTCTGTCCAACGGGAAAGAGCACAGACAACTACGAGAACATATTTGAATCCTCGACATCGTTCCATCTGGATATAATCCATCTGGAGGACTTCAAAAGCATGATCGGGAGGTTGAAATCCACCCTGCTCTACGGGGATGCTTTTGCCTGGATTAAACTGACAACATATCATACAGGTACGAACTTTTTGTTTAGCTGCTGCTCGCAAGTGTTTGTTGAACCAAATGTGTTGAATGCTGTCTAGCATAGCTTTTTCTCCTAGGTGCGCTGGACTATGTATTGTGTTAATGATGACTTGAACCATGGAGTCGGGAAGAAACCATATAGATTTTTCCTTCGTCATCCATCCTTGATCCGTTTGGATCCCTCCTAATTCAGTCCATTTCTTTATTTCTTCTGGTGTAGCATGTGTCTGTATGTCAATTACATCAAGGGCGGGATCCTTAACTGTCATGCAATGTTTTGGTGTCTGAACTATTGTCTTTGTCATGTCAGCTGTGTGAGTCTGATTCTGAGCAGTCTGTTTAGCTGTTCTGTCAGCTAGGTCATTACCCTGAGAAATGATATCGGTAACTTTTGTATGGGCTTTGCATTTCATAATCGATATTGCAGTGGGTAGATGAATCGCGTCCAATAGGGTTTGAATGAGGGGTCCGTTCTGGATGTGGGCACCGTGAGAAGTTAGATAACCTCTCTCTCGCCACAGTACGCCGAAGTCATGGACGACTCCGAATGCATAACGTGAATCTGTGTATATGTTGACTTTCTTATTTGTGGCTTGAATACAGGCTTGTGTCAGAGCGATGAGCTCTGCTGCTTGAGCTGACAAAGTGTTAATACGATTTGTTTCAATGACTTCTGTGTCTGTTGTGACTGCGTAGGCGGCCACTAACTCTCCTGTACTTGTTCTCATACATGACCCATCTACATACAATGTCAAGTCTGGATCTGACAAAGGGATATCTGTCAAGTCTTGTCTGGGTTTCGTCGTGATAGTAATGACTTCGACACAATCATGTGCCAATGGATCTGTTCCGCCCACTGGTAACAGTGTGGCAGGATTTAACGTATTACAACGTCTGATTTCTATGTGTGGCTGAAATAATGTCAATTCGTAACCGGTGAGTCTCGCTATAGTCAAGTGTTGTGTTTGTGTGCAGTTCAAAAGAACCTCTACTGCGTGTGGTACTTGTACTGTCAATTGATGTCCTAACACTATGGCATCGCTTTGTCTGATTGCTAAAGCTGTTGCTGCCACCGATTTCAGGCACGCAGGAAGAGCCTGAGCTACTGGATCTAATGTACTAGAGAAATAAGCACATGGTTTGTGTGATCCTGCTTGTTCCTGAGTGAGTACTGACAAGGCAGTACCTTCGCGTTCTGTAACAAAGAGTGTAAACTGTTTACTGTAACATGGTGTTGCTAAAACAGGTGCTTGGCATAAAGCTTTCTTTAAGCTTTCAAAGGCGTGTGTATGTTCTTGAGTCCAAGGGAGGACAGTCGATGTGGCAGCCTCCTGTGTTGTTAACTGGATGAGTGGTTTTGCTAGAAATGCATATTGAGGGATCCACTGCCTACAGTATGAAGTGAGGCCTATAAAAGCCCGCACCTCCTTTTGTGTCTTGGGTGGTGGCATGTTAGCGATTAACTGGATGCGGTCAGGTGTAAGCTGCCTTCCCTCCTTGGACAGCGAGTGCCCAAGGTAAACAACTCGCTGGACACAGAATTGCAGCTTAGAAGGGGACACCTTGTGCCCCTTGTCAGCCAAAAATTTTAAAACCGTCAATGACGCTTTTTCACATTCATGTTCACTTCGAGCGGTGATCAGCAGATCATCGACATATTGAAGCAAGGCAGTGTTAACTGGCATGTGGATACTGTCAAGTTCTCGTTTCAGTGCTTGGCTATAGATGCTGGGGCTTTCTGTAAATCCTTGAGGTGCGCGTGTGAATTTAAAACTTCGTCCATTTAAACTGAATCCGAACAGATATTGACTTTCCGGATCTATTGGGACGCTAAAGAAAGCATTCTTGAGATCAATTACAGTGAAGAACGTTGCTTCTGAGTCAATAGCGGTTAATAATGAAGAGATATCTGGGACCACAGGGTATTGTGGTACAATACATTTATTTAATTCGCGCAGATCAATAACTAATCGATATACAGGTGGTGCTTTTGGATCCGTTCTTTTAAGAATCGGAATTATCGGGGAATTACATACATTGGAGTCGGTTTCGACAACCACTCCTTGTGCAATGAGCTCGTCAATGATTTGCAGCAAGGCCACAACAGCATCGGGTGGTAACTTGTATTGTCGCATTCGTGGTAGTATTACTCCTGTTTTCAGTGTGACACGATATGGTGTAATATTCATGCAACCAACATCAGTGGGGCCTTGTGCCCATAAATGTGTAGGTAAATTCTGCAGTCGGTGATCCATGTCTCTGGACACGTAGTGACCTTTGAAGTCACGTAGAAATAGTCGTACTCCTTCCGGAGAACAACATATTATAGCTCCTAGAGCTTTCAATGTTTTTATACCTAACAAGTTTTCTGGACATGATTTAGTAAGCAATAAATCTGTAGTATGTGTCAATGGACCAATCGTAAGTGGAAGAGGTTGTGTTACGTCATTTATTATAGGTTTTCCTGAGAATCCAAGGGAAATATTTTGTGAGCCTGAGAGGGGTGCCCCTGGAACTTCACTGCGTCTTATAGTTGTTCTGCTTGCCCCTGTATCAAGTAAAAACTTTCTGTCTTCCCCTAATAGTTCACTATGTACATAAGGTCCCTCTTGGTCTACAGGAACCTCAATAAGGGGTAAGCCAACTTCCCTCTCTAGGCTATGTCATGTATATCGCTGATAATCGGGATAATCTGCTTGTGCATACTGATACATCTGTTGTGTCGTTGCTTGTGTTGCAGCAATAGGCTGCGCTTGAGGTGGTGCTACGGTCTGTTGTGGAGCTGCCTGTTGCGGAGCTAGTTGTTGCGGAGCTAACCTAGGTTGTGCATGCTGAGAGATTTGTTGTCGATTCTGATCCTGTCTAGGTGGACGTGGTCTCTCCTGGGTTCTACCTGTAGCAATATTATGTTTCAGGACTGGACAATCGTGTATATAATGACCTGGTTGTTTACAATAGTTGCATGTCCCTTTCGTAGGACCTGCGGAATCACCCTTTTGATGACCATCGGCTGGAACTGACTGAGCAACAAGCATTTTCATTTTTGTATCTTTCATACGTCTTTGTTCGTGTTCTTGTTCTTCTCTAATTCTATTGTGGTGATATTGTAACATCTGTAACATCTGTGATGGGGTATTACCTTGCCAGGTACTTTCGAATTTCAATACTCTATTCTTGACTTGTAGCAGAGAATTTTCAACTAATTTTGTCACAAACAGATGTGGATATGACTCACTACTGGCTTTTATGCCACTATTTATACCAAAACATTTTTCAAATCGGGAATAGAAATCACTAGTGTCTTCATCTGGCTTTTGTTTACAGGCTGATATCGCACCCCAGTCTTCCTTTTTCGTAGTTAATAAACGTGGCAGTACCTGTACTAGTAGTCCTGCTAGTGCTGTAGTCTTTTCCCCAAGTCCTGCTCCTGCAGCTCGGGCCCTTTCTTCGTTTTCTAATGCTGTCCAATCTATCTTTTGGTCTCCCACCTCCCATTCCTTTTCTTTAAGTTTCTCATAAACACCGGCGGGTAATAGGACTTTTAATATTTTCATAATGTCGGGGTAGGTATACTCTCCCATGAGTAACATGTCTTTTATTTCACGGTGGAAACCTGCTGGATCCTTGTCATGGCTGGGTACTACTTTCTTCATTTCTAATAATTCCAGTTTAGTTATAGGCGTGTACACAAACACGCGTGTAAAGTTATTACCGTCACCTCTGATTGGGTGTACTTCGCGTAACGGGTTCTGTCTATCTATGTGATACATTTTTCTTCCCATAATGGGAACTGGAACGTGTTCTGGGCATACGAAAGATAAATATTGATTTCGGAATTCTAGAATCTCTTTAATCAAATCAGTACCTGACCCTCTCCATATATTCGTGAGTAGTTCTGTCAATATGTCAGGTAAGGGTCCTGGATCGGAGTGTTGGCTTTTATATAATATAAGGAGGTGTTGAATCATGTATATACTAGCTAAACGCTGTTCGTATGGGTCAAGATTCAGAAACGTGTGTGCAAGTACATCATCATTGTAGTCGCTGGGACTGTCAGCCCATTGTACTGCTGACCTGGCTAATTCTTGTTCGTCCATGGAATCGAGCATATGATACCCCCTTCGATCTCGGAGTAATTTATCAGCGGCTTGGAATAGGTGTTCGGGGGATTTTGTATTTAACATAGGATTTGGAAAATGTCTATTATATTCTGGACGTATTGGACGTATCGGGTCATTAAAGCCTCTAGTATTATTATGGGGTCTTCCTCTACCTACATAAGCTATTGTTTCCAATTGTTCTGATTCTTGCTCCTCCTCCTCTTCTGATTCTACTCTGTCTGTTTCTCGTCTTTCTTTATGTATTCGTTCTACTTCCTTGCGGATTTTTCGACACATGGCGATTATACACGCCTGTCTATCATGTTTCTCTTCTGATATGTTCTGACCCCATTTGACAAGTCTTTGCATGGTATCGTGATCTGCCCCGGGCCTGTCTTGATTTCTAATTACACAATTTATGAAAAAACGTAGTAGTTGTCTTTGTACATCCACTTTCTGGTATTCCATAGCTTCGTTAATACTTTCTGAACCTCGCCCTGTTTGGACAAAGCGATATATATTGTCTAGGTGTTCAACCATTCCTGGTATCGTCATTAAATATAATGTAGCTCGTCGTATACGTAGTGATGATATGAGCAATTTGTCCTGTCTACCTGGTACTGGATCGTATCTACAATCCACAAGCTGTTCTTTAAACATGTCGGATGTCGCTAATTGAGGTGTACGTTGGAGTGCTAAATCTCTAAGGGTCTGTTTATTTCGCGGCGGTGTGGCAAACATGTCTGTCGTACCTCCTGTAGCACCATCTGAGGTGCTAGGCACGAAAGGATTCGTTGGACGTAGGATAGAGATTGTGGATGCGGGAAAAACTGTAGAAACGGACGGACCTGTGGGAACTTGTGTAGGAGGTTGTAGTTGCGGGGATACAGACGGATGCTCCTGGTGTTGAACACCATCGGCAAGCGGTGTGGGTGGCATGGCATTAGCATACTGGGGAGCTACATCATCTAAATAGGAGGAAAGGAAGGGAAGGAAAATGTCCTTTGCTGTTTTGGGATGTGTTTTGGGATGTGCTTTCATCGGGAGCAATGGAGGAGTTAAGTCTTTTGGTATTTCCGGGATAGCCTTAGGTAACCCTTCGGCCAGAAGAGGATACATACCATTCATAAGAGTGTTTCTTTGTCTATCTACTTGTTCTGAGTTTACTCGGGTACCTTCCTCAAGTAATAGATTTTCTCGAGTTTTATTTGAATTCTCTCTACCTTTCTCTTCCTGTCTGAGTGCTTTTTCTGTACGTCTGTATGATTCTTTACGCCATAATTCAATGGCATCTTTCTGTGACTGTCTGGCTTTCTTTTTCCATAATTCTTCTTCTACTCTCATGATGCTATCTGCATCCCAGGTCCCTGCTGCGGGCCATCTCTGATTTTCTGGCAAATCCTTGGTGTAGTCCACCCATAAATCAAGAAATAATACGGCATCTAGACCATGCTTATGATACATAAAATACCCGGGAGTGTCCCTAGATGGGATGGGAACAGCTTCTTCGAGTACACCTTTTCTAGTTTTAATCTGTCTTAGTTTCGAAAAGAGCGGCATTTTTAGATCTGGTTACTTAATCTTAAACACACTTAATACAAATAAACACAATAATGAACAGTCATTCACACCACAATGTATAGAACGTATTTAAAACATTTAACATTTAACAGTTTTAACGAACAATGATAACTAATAGAAAACTAGTTACTGACATAATACTGACACTAGATAATACTTATTTATATGCAAGACATACTATATATACTGCTAAACAGTACAGATACACTGCTGAAACAGTGCAGACCGGATTTGTGTACCCAAACCCGTCTTGACCGGCACAGACTATGTGCACGTAAAATGCCTCCCCGGTAATGGTACTCACCGGGTAGCTCGGAACGGAAGGCCTCGGAACGGAACTGAAACTGGACCGGACTGGACTCGACTTGATTGGACTCGGAACTTCGGAACCTGGTGGGCCTCTGTATACCTCGGATCTTGCTCTCTCAGCTAGGCTCTGGTCGGGATACTTCGCACTTCTCACCGCCTCGTCTGGGTGTTGATCGCAGCCTCAGTCACCCCCGCTTGGCCGGAGGGAGATACAGGAAAACCTGCAGGTACGCGTTTTTGTCCGTTCAGCTGTGGCAGGAGACCGGGCCTGCAACGCACCTCCGGCGCGTGAGATGAGAAAGTGTCCCTGTTCGGGCGCCAATTTATGTGGTAAATATTTCATTACCGGTACTATTTTTTATGCGGTAAAGTCTAGTAAGAATAACTCAGTAAATATAAGAGGCAGAGTCCGTGGTATTAGAGGGTTTAAAAGGCTTTATTCCTATACGAAGGAATACAATTCGAATTGTAGGCTTTCTATTCCATCACCACGAAAGTTCAGGAAGGAAGGGCATACATTATTGACAGATAAGCAGTTTTATAGAAAATGCATTACAGTGAAACAGATGCAAGAGGCGTAACAGCTGATAGTACAGATAAAAGGTGCATACGTAACTAATAGAGGCGGATATATGGGTGTAATTTAATAAACGTCATCATACATGATGTCTCAAGTGGGTGGATCCATAAGAGAATCCTGCGGTGTCAGCAGAAATATTTGGCAGAGATGCGCGCGCAGCCGCATGACGTGTGATTGACGTGCAACTAGAGGGTGAAGGGGACTTGACATTTAGCTCTACATGTGGAGACAGAAGTCTGGGGGTCATGTCAACCTAATCCCAAATCATATCTAATATCCTATGTTTAAAGAACTGTGTTATCCAAAAGGAAAGGTCTCTAGGATAGAATCTATTCTATACTGACTGTTAGTGCGTGTACAAGCGTCTAAGTGTCTACACAAGATGCGAGGGGATAGGAATATTCCATGGTAACGGAGGCTATGAATTACTTGCATGTGGACAGCGAGGCCTGGCCCTTTGCACGGTAGCTGGAGGAATGTTTACTTAAACTACTAGACAGGAATGCATCGGATGAGGAGCGGAGTAGATAATCTTGAAGGTGAAATACAGTTTTTGGCAGGCAATATGCTGGATCAGGCACCATTAGCCGCGCAGGGAGTAGGACAAAGTTCATGGATACAGATGCAGGCTCAGACTGGAGCTTTCAGAGGCAGAAGGCAGGAAAAGGTTTGATGACAGAATTCAGGGCCTACTCGCCTGAATCTGTAAAATGTGGAAAGTGAACCACATAAAGTCGGTGGCCTTTCATACTTAGGAATGGAATATCTGACCCATTCATGGCGGATCTGAAAGAGGACATGTTGACGGTGGACGCACATGTATTTGCGTCTTCAAAACTGGAACTGGAGGGAACATACATGTACTCATAGCATGCACATGGAGCCGTTGGGGTCTACGATAGGGGACATAACTGATCACAAAATTCATATTTCCTCACTCCCCTGAGAGCTATCTTCTTTAGGGTATGGCAAGGTCTACAAAGCCAAAATCCCAGGGAGCTAGCTATATATTTAGAAGTAGTGATGGATGAGCCAGAGCGTTGTGAGGCTAGGTTCTGTAGTCAATCATTGGCCTCCAGTGAAGAGCTACCTGCTAGTCGGATTGATGATTGGAAGGCAGGTGGCTTACTCTGGTCGTGGATTGGGGAATGCCTGAACTGAATAGAGGATCTGTCAGGGAAACAGGTTCGAAATTCCAGGGCAAGGAGGTTTTCCGCCAACTCGGCCCCCTTGAGGGTGAGCTCAATGTAGTCGAGTGGATGGGTGGTAGAAGTACATCTCCGAGCCCAGGAAATGTCATCTCTGATTACTGAGCGACAGCCCCTGACATGGCAGATCCAATGGATCACCTTATTGATCAGGGAGTCTTCGCTCTCGTAGCCAATCTTTATATTGACTTGGGAACAATAATCATATAGATTTTCTTGGTGTGTGACAGGGGTGTAGTGGCTGAAGGGGCCGACTGATATTGAGCACTGTGAGAAAAATGCTGAACATACAGTGAAGGTGTGGCCCTGATATTATTTAAAGGAAGAATCTTGTGCAGCAAATGGGTTCTGGGGTTTATTGTAAAGAATATTGTTAGAATTATTGGTTCGCCTTTCTATAGGGTTGCATACGAGCATAAGTAGCAGAAGCGACAGAGTGATGCAAAATAGGGCCTTGAGGGGCAATACCTTTTTCTTGTGAAGTTGGTTCGTGTGTCACGTAGAAATTATAAGACAATTGCGAGTAGCAGCTTGATGCAGGAGCGCTATGCTGTAAATGAGATTGGTCAGTCTGCAGTAATATTTTAACTATGGTAGTAAGGCCTTCTATCATAGATCGCATGGTGCCTATTTCCACTCTAAGCACATTTATAAGATGGTGTGTGTCCTGAGGCTCTGATTTATTCGCTGAGCTGGTCATAGCAGTGGGTAAGGGGGGGCTGGGATATATCACCATTATGATCATCATTTAAATCAGTTGAATCAGTTAAATCCTCGAGGGACAAGAACTTATTTGCACAACGGATTGTAGGCTCAAGCTGCATGGTATTAGTGTTAGTGGCAGGGCATTTTTGGGGGATGATAGAGGGTTGGCATAGCTCCACAGTGTCTTGTGTTATCTTCTGTGTCACCACGGGGGTCCTTTTAGAAGATGCTTTTTGGAACATTGTTGGGATGGTGGACAAGCAACTTGGACTTGAGCATAAGCTTGGGCTTCAAGCTCAAGGAAGAGGTTGGCCAGGGGGGCTGCCTAAAGTGGCATGCACAGTTTGATCTTCTCTTAGAATGCCCATGCACTCGCTAATAAGGGTGTCAGTGCGATCGAGGACACAATTACTGCCAGGATGTTTTATCGTCTTCCTTGCATTTTCCCTTTCCCTGCTTGATTGCCACCACCTCCGCCTATGCCCTTCCCCATCTCCCAGAGCCCAGTAACCGCCAATACAAGGAGAACAACACACAGGCAATAGGGGAACCACACACTCTGATGAAAACACAAAAGTCACGGTGGATAGTCCCCAGGGAACTGCTGGCAATATGGTCCTAAGTAATGTCTGTGTAGTGTCAATAGATAAGGATAATGGAACAAGGAACACAGTACCTCAAGGAGCAAATGTCGGCAAACAGCATACAGCACAAACCTGGAAACAGGTGTAAAGAGGGTGGCCCTGCCCTGCCTCTTCCTGGCAATGACGGTCAAGGACGGGCCCGCCCTTGGCCCAAGCTTTACCCGGGAGCAGCCCGCCTGCGTCCTGCGCTGTGAGAAACGGTGGCTCCTTATGATTGCCTCCAGGCGCAAGGAACAGATCAACAGTTCAGGGCAAAGGTTGCGATGGCGTCTCCTGCCGCGAAGGCTAGTGGGAGTTGAAGTCCCCCTGTGTGGTGCGTCCCAATCTGCAGGAAATGGTGGCCCCTTATGAGCACTTCCAGGCGCGAGGAACAGATCAACAGGTCAGGGCAAATGTCACGATGGCGGCTCCTGCCGCGAACGCTAGTGGGAGTTGAAGCCCCCCTGTGTGGTGCGAATGTCATTTTTCCAGTATTGGTTGAGTGGTGGGAGAACCCACCCCAAATTAACATCACAATCTTAGTCAGGGTGAACCACAAAAGTAACCAAATAAACCTATGCTTAACCCTCTGGTAGCCTAGCACAAAAGCAGTCTGGCTTAACTTAGAAGCAATCTGCAAAGTTTTTATGCAGTACTCAAACAGTAATAAAGTAAAAACCCAACACAAGAACAATACCAAAATAATTTTGAAAAAAAGTAAATTTGAAGAAATAAAATGACACCAAAACAACAAAAATCCAACAACTAAAAATGAAGTTATACATTTTTAAAATGTAAGGTTCAAAATAGACCTGAAATGCATTATGTACCAACCACGTCATCTGATTACACTTCACCAGGGTACGGTTTAAGGCTGACCATAATGGAATGCGTGTCAGATACATGGTCTATGTTCATCCTGGTAAAATGTTTTACCTTTAGACTTAGGCCCTGATTATGAGTTTAAACCTGTGGTGGAGGTGCAGTGGCAGTCAGCGACCGCCGCACCTGTGGTCTGACCGCCGTATTACAACTACGGCAGTCGGACTTCCATGGAACCACTTCAACCAGCAGGGAACTATGTTCCCTGGCGGTGGCGCAGTGGTCAGAGGCACAAGCATATAACGAGTTTTCCTCATAGCCAGGATTTCATGGCAGTGTTCACGCCATGAAATTCTGGTGGTGAGGAAACAAAGGCAGCCCTACTGGGCCCCCTGTTGCCTCTGGTCCATTGAGTGCATTCAGAGGGGCACATGGTGAACACCCATGTGTGCATGCACCCGTTTCCTGGATGGTATGGACTGCACAGTCCATGCCCTGCAGAAAAGGGCTTTGGTGTTCCAATTGTAGTGCCTTTTTCAAAGGCACCGCGGTGGCAGTGCCAAAGGACAGGCCCCCAGTCAACGAGGAAACTCATAATCTGGTGGGTGGCTGGAGGTCGAGTTTGGCGATGCGGTAGTTGGGTGGTGGCATGCCGCCCCACACCGCAAATCTCGTAATCAGGCACTTAGTATCTGAGATGGAAGTCAAAAATCCTCAATGGGACAAGGCACTAGATGGTGGCCGAAGAGGGCTCCACAAGGCCGGACACTTTCTTGGTAAAGTCCCACTGGATCAGATTTGCTGCGAAGTAGAGGAACATAGCGGGAGCAACCTAAATCTTTGACCCAGCAGTGATGCACCTTTGTTGGATTGGCTTGGCAGATCCCCCATCAGTTCTTAGAGCAGAAAGTTGGCAAAATGTTTCTAAGTCCCAGGTTTCAGAAACTTCTGGAGGAGTACACATTGACACCAACCAACGGTCTGGGACCTTAGGGACAGCACTTCGGTGCAATCCTCATTCCAGCAGAGGCCAGCATTAAGTTCCAGGGAAGGTCTGTAATAAGGCCAGGGAGATTTCCAGTGTTTAATTCCACACTTTATCAAGTATTCCTCCATTTCACGTGAACAAAATTGTGGCCCATTGTCAGATAGTAAGGAACAAGGAAAACTTTCTCGCTTGAAGATAGAATCCAAAAACTTAATTACACATTGTGCGGTGATGTCTCGCACAGAACTCACTTCAATCCACCGAGAGTAAAAATCCAACAAGACAATCAAATAGGGAGTTTGGTGTTCACAATGAATCAATCAAGCATTTGTCAATCAATCAAGCATTTGTATAACGCGCTACTCACCCGGAGGGTCTCAAGGCGCTTGGGGGAGGGGGGTCCGCTACTGCTCGAACAGCCAGGTCTTGAGTTGCTTCCTGAAGGAGAGGTGGTCTTGGGTCAGGCGGAGGTGGATGGGGAGGGAGTTCCACGTCTTGGCAGCCAGGTAGGAGAAGGATCTTCCTCCTGTTGTGGCTCTTCGGATGCGGGGGACGGCGGCGAGGGCGTGGCTGGTTGATCGAAGCTGGCGGGCGGGCGTGTAGAAGGTCAAGCGGTCATTGAGGTATCTTGGGCCTTGGTTGTGGAGAGCTTTGTGTGCGTGGGTGAGGAGTCGGAACGTGATTCTCTTGCTGACGGGGAGCCAGTGCAGGTTTCTCAGGTGTACGGAGATGTGGCTGTGTCGGGGAATGTCCAGGATGAGGCGTTCTGAGGCGTTCTGGATGCGCTGGAGTAGTTTCTGGAGTTTGGCTGTGGTTCCGGCGTAGAGGGAGTTGCCGTAGTCCAGTCGGCTGGTGACGAGGGCCTGGGTGACCGTCTTCCTGGTTTCGGTGGGAATCCACCGGAAGATCTTACGTAGCATGCGTAGGATGTTGAAGCATGATGAGGAGACGGCGTTGACTTGTCTGGTCATGGAGAGGGAGGAGTCCAGGACGAAGCCCAGGTTGCGTGCGTGGTCTGTTGGTTTGGGTGCGCTGCCAAGGGCAGGGGGCCACCAGGAGTCGTCCCAGGCGGAGGGTGATGATCCCAGGATGAGGACTTCCGTCTTATCTGAGTTCAGTTTCAGGCGGCTGTTTGTCATCCACTCGGCTACGTCTTTCATCCCTTCGTGTAGGTTGGTTCTGGCGGTGGCGGGGTCGTTGGTGAGGGAGAGGATCAGCTGGGTGTCGTCGGCGTAGGCGATGATGTTGAGGTTGTGTTGGCGTGCGATGGCTGCGAGGGGGCTCATGTAGACGTTGAAGAGGGTGGGGCTGAGTGATGATCCTTGTGGTACGCCGCAGATTACTTCGGTGGCCTCGGATCTGAATGGGGGTAGGCGGACTCTCTGTGTTCTTCCGGCGAGGAAGGAGATGATCCATTCCAGTGCCTTCTCCTGGATACCGATGTTGTTGAGGCGCTGCACTAGGGTGCGGTGGCAGACCGTGTCGAATGCCGCGGAGAGGTCCAGGAGGATGAGGGCCGTTGTTTCCCCGTTGTCGAGTAAAGCTCGGATGTCGTCGGTGGCTGCGATGAGGGCGGTCTCGGTGCTGTGGTTGGCCCGGAAGCCGAACTGCGAGTGGTCGAGGGATCCGTTCGTCTCGAGGAAGGCGGCCAGTTGTCTGTTGACGGTTTTCTCGATGACTTTGGCTGGAAAAGGAAGGAGCGAGATGGGGCGGTAGTTTTTGAGGTCGGTGGGGTCCGCTGATGGTTTCTTCAGTAGGGCGCTGAGTTCGGCGTGCTTCCAGCTCTCTGGGAAGGTGGCGGTGTCGAAGGAGGCGTTGATGATGTCCCGCAGGTGGGGTGCGATGACGGAGTCGGCCTTGTTGAAGACGTGGTGAGGGCAGGGGTCGGTTGGAGATCCTGAGTGGATGGAGTTCATCGTGCGGATGGTGTCTTCGGTGTTGACTGGGGTCCAGGCGCGGAGGGTGGTGGTGGGGGGCATTGTTCCGGTCGTAGGGTGCGTTGGCTGTGTGCTGAAACTGTTGTGTATGTCTGCGATCTTGCTGTGGAAGAACGAGGCGAGCAAGTTGCAGAGGTCTTGCGAGGGCGTGATGTCGTTGTTTCCGGCACTGGGGTTCGAGAGCTCTTTGACGATGTTGAAGAGTTCCTTGCTGTTGCGGGCGTTGTTGTCCAGTCGTTCCTTGAATGCGGATTTCTTGGTGGCGTGGATCAGCTGGTGATGTCTTCTAGTTGCGAGCTTGAGGGTGGTCATGTTGTCTGTAGTTGGGTCTCTGCGCCAGGCTTTCTCGAGGGCCCAGCAGTGACAATGAAGAGGACCAACAATGTCAATGGCTACTTCATCCCAAGGACACATGGCTAATCTCCTACAAACCATGGGTGGTTGTATGGGCTTGAGAATTTTGTCGCTCAAAGAGCAAGGAACACAATCACGCACCACCCGTTCCACCATGAGATCCAAACCTGGCCACTAAAAATCTTGTCTAATACGTTCTTTGGTTTTGGAAATTCCCATTTGTCCTTCGTGTGCCATCTGAATAATGTTATTCCTTAAACTCTCCGGAGTAACTAGCCTCGTGCCTATAGTTAAAATGCTGTCAATGATGACTAACTCATTACACACTAACGACCAAGGTTTCTCAAGCCTGTTTCCCTTATCTTGTGACAACAATTCTATCACTCTCAACATTTCTGGATCTTTTTTCAATTCTTCTTTCCACTCATCCTCTGTAATCGCACCTAAGGGGATATCACACACCCTTACATCAAACTCATCCTCCAGTTCCTCCTCACAACACAGATCAGTAGAGTCCACAGTGTCCATAAGACGCAAGAGGCAGTCAGCAGAAACATTGGAAGTCCCAGGAATATATTCATAAACAAAATTAAACTCCTGCAAAGAGATAACCCACCTCCTGATCCTAGAAGAAATTGAGTCAAGACCCTTTCTTTCAAAAATTTCTTTAAGAGGCTTGTGATCCGACCTGACAATAAAGGAGGTACCCCAAACAAATTTCTTAAATTTGTTAAGCACCTAGAAAAATGGCAAGAGCCTCTTTTTCAATGCCTGAGTAGTTTAGCTCAGCACCCTTCAGACATCTCGAAGCACACGCAACCAACTGCTTGTGACCATTTCTCGACTGAACCAGTAAAGCAACCAGTCCTTTTTTGCTCACATCAGTTATGATGTATGTCACATCACCTGGTTTGTAAGCCTGTGAACCAGGGGCACTCTTGAGATCCATCTTGACTCCTGAGAATTCTTCCATGCATACCTCATCCCACACAAACTCTGTCTTCTTGCACAGCAAACTTCTGAGGTGACACGTTTTATCCGCAAAAGTTCTAATAAACTTGCTGTAAAACTCAGCCATGCCCAAGAAGGAGGCGAGCTCCTCCTTCGAACATGGCTCTTTCAAATTTGTTATGGTTTTTACCAACTCTTTTTTGGGCCTGACGCCACTCCCAGATATGTGGTGTCCAAGATAATCAACTTCAGTTACCCCAAATCTACACTTGTCGCAACGTAAAGTCAAACCAGCTTTAAGTAGTCTCTCTAGCACCTTTACTACTCTGCAATCATGTTCTTCAATGGTTTTACCATATATCAACACATCATCCTGGTAACATCTGACACCGGGGACACCCTTGGCCACATCATTCATTTTTTTCTGAAAGACAGAAGCGGCTGACACTAATCCGAAGGGCATCCTTAAGAACTTTAATGCCCCCATAGGATTTATGAACGCAGTCAGCTCCTGTGAGTTCTTATTGAGGGGCACCTTGTGATACGCTGTTGCTAAGTCTAGAGAACTGAAATAACAAGCACCTTCCAAGGTCGAAACCACTTCATCAGTATTAGGGAGCGGAAACTTGTCCACAACAACCTCCTTGTTAAGAGCACGAAGATCCACACATAGACAAATCTCATTGTTGCTTTTCCTCGCTACAACTATGGGAGCCAACCACTCCGTTGCCTCCACAGGCTCTATCACACCTGTAACAAGTAGCCTGTCAATCTTTGTTTGAACAGCCTCTTGCACACTAAGGGGAATTCTCCTCACCTTGGCTGCAATAGGCTTGGCACCGAGCTTCAGTTTAATCTGGTGATTATATCCTTTTATACAACTCAATGTGTCTTTTAACAAACCCCCAAACTTCTTTACAAACTTGTTGTCAACATTCTCAACTGACTGCACTTGCACAGGGGGATTACCATTAGGATTGAGGATGATACCCAGGCGCGCTTGGTGAGTCCAACTCAGCAAATTGTCCCCTTTCTCTGCCACATAAATCTTTGCATCTGTAAATTTCCCATTGCACTGCACACAACTCTGAAAATATCCTGACATTTTTATGGGAGTCCTTTTAGACCTTTATGTTACTAAGTTTGGGTATAATTTGAATTCAACCACACGTGTTGTTAGTCTCGTAAATTGATTTGCTTCCATATTTTTGAGATCGTTTACTAATCATACAGATCTGGGTATAACAACCGCGGAGCCCGTAACCCTCAGTGTTTGTGTTCTACCGACTGTTCCTATTTAGAAGGTTGGTTTAATATACCCCATGTCTTTTCAGAACTGTACGCACTGATGTCGTGCCTGTACGTTTATGCTTTCATTGGTCATTAGTCTAGTAATTTATATTGAGGTAAGGAGGATTCATTTATCTGTTTTCCTCTTGTTTCATGGTTACGCTTCTTTCGTCATTTGTGGTCCATTCACGTTTGGTGCTCACATTGCTTGTGATGCCCTACTTTCTATTGCACCAATTTGTGGTTCCCTTTTTGGTGGGTCTTTGAGGACTGTTTTGGACTTATATATCAAACTGATTAGGCTGCTCACAATTAGCCTCTTGCGTCTTTGGCTTAATCTGGTTTATTTATGGTCACTTTTTTCTCACCATCTTTGTTCATCTTTATTCTCCTGTTATTCTCTTTTACGTACTCACCCTTTTTCTTTCTGTCAAGTTTGTTTATATAATTTTTTTCTTAATATCTTGTATGCATTCTGTGTTTTGTCTTTAATAATATGAATTGTTTACTAGCATTGTGGTTTGTTATGGCTTTATTGGCCATGTTATACAATTCTTGTGCCGTTGCCACTGCGAACGCTCATGCACCACATTGAGAAATGAAAAAAGAAATGTTTTTTATTTGACGCTTTTCATTTAATTTCGGAATTTGTTGTTTGTTTGTGTCTCTGTTACAAGTTCTGAGCCAGCCATGGTCTTTTAGGAATGTCATTTTACATTTTACTTATAATTGTTAGTTATGTATACATGTTGTAATTTGTGATTTATACATGTATTTTATATATGTATTTTACATGTGTATTTATGTGGGTGTCTCTATAATCATTACAGCCCTGACGAAGTTCCCAAGGCACAGAGGAACGAAACGCGTTGGCTGTGTGCCTGTCTTTTAACAAGACTACGAATAAAGAAGATATTTTTGCTACTACAGGTGTTGGTCTTTGTATGACTCGTGATAGAGTGCACCTTCCTTCTTTTGTGGACTGTTTGACTTACAAGTATCTTTATACAGCGGATACTGGAAGTTGTTGCACTCACATACCCATAAGGATGATACATGGAAAACAAGTGCTAGACCTTAGTCAGCTGTTGGTTCTTTTGTTATTGTTACTAATCCTTGGATTATAGACTGTCTTGCACTGTTTCCTTTTGTTATTATAAAGTACTAAGATGTCAAGATTTGACGATGGAAGAGAGGAAATGGCTCAGAATTTGTTTGGCACAAACACCTTGACTGATCCCACTGCACATGAGACAACTGGGAGAGTGAGTTTAAAAACACTATTCCTTAGATTAGAACGCCTGAAAAAATAGGAGTTATCCCGTTGGTGGGACGGAATAACATTACAGCAGTATCTGATGAATAAAAAAATACCCAGAGGTTTAAGAATCTTAATTTTCCCGACATTTGAGGACTTGAGTGATAGTCTCTTGAATGAGTGGGAGAGCAATCTGGGCAATGCATCACAAGTGATGATGCAAATACTGATCCGTCATGCTAAAGAAAAGGGTGAAAAGTTACAGGGAGAAATAGAGGCCCTGGAAAAGATAATTAATGATATGGAACAAAAAGATCTGATTGAAAAGAACTTTGCCATTCTGAAAAAAGTAATGGAAGAACATCAAATTTATCTAAAAGATAAAAAACTAAAGAAAATCAAAAGAGATGATAGGGATTACCGCGACGGACGTGTGTACACGTTCGCAAAGAAATTTGATACCGTCCAGGGAGGTGAAGAGAGAAAGAGAACCAGGGACGACAGGGAAGGGAGTGACGATGTTCAATCTAATAGTGGTGTGTCATCCTCATCAGTGAGCAGTACAGCCTCCACTACATCACAGGAGATCCCTTTAGGAGAAGGGGCTTCTTCTTTTCAGAAGGAGCTCGCAAAACTCCGAATAAGCAGCCGGCTACAGCAGAAAAAAGACCAGTCAAAACAAGGAGGGGAGGCAGGAGGTCTAAAAGTAGGTACAGGTACAAGTCGTACTTTAACAAGGAAACTGAATGTAACATCGAAACAGTAACCATGGATATGAATTTGGGAATCAACGTCACAAATGTTATTGGTGTAGACAATGGATGTGATTTGAAGGTTATCAATTTGACCAATAAAACACTTGATGATGATGAACTTGCTGTCTTGAGTAAAGGCTTGAGTTTTTGTCCAACCCAGGGGGGGGGATCTTTCCGATGTACACATTGATCTGTACAAATTCATTAGACTTTTAAAACTCAGGGACCACTTTTCGCAACAAACACCTAAACCTAGTACTTCCCCCACAACATCTGAAGGCACCACACACACGGTGGCTGACATTCGCAATATCCAACTACTACTCAGTTTGGATGATGATGGGAATTGTGACATGTCGACCTTACTCAACCAATTTGACATAGTACAAAATAGTGATATAGATAGCGGGCTAAAGCCTAAATCTAGGTTTACTCCTACTTTCAATTATCATTCCAACCTTGATGTTTTCCATGACAGAGTATGTAAGGATCTGTACAAACTGGAAAGTAAGAAAAGATCAGCGTCACATATTAATCACAACATTACCGCCAACGAATGTAAGGCCCTGAATAGACTTAAATCTGACAACACCATAGTCATTAAGGAGGCCGATAAGGGCGGTAATGTTGTGATTATGAATCATAGTGATTACATGGCTGAAATCGCACGGCAGCTTAGCGACACTGACTGCTACCGGCAAGTTCCAACTAATCCCATCAAGAATATCACCATGTTTGTCAATACTAGATTATGTGAGTGGAGGGACATTGGGCTAATATCTGAGGATGAATTTAGATATTTGAGAATTGAGAAACCCAAGTACCCCTGTATCTATGTATTACCCAAAATTCACAAGGGCGGTACTTTCCCCCCAGGTCGCCCTATTATATCTGGGATTGACTCTCCCACTGAAAAACTTTCCGAATTTGTGGACCGGAAACTACAGAAATATGTCCTAGATCTTCCTTCATACATTAGGGATAGCAAGGACATCCTGGGTAAATTTAACAACTTTCAGTGGTCAGCTGAATTATGCTTTGTTACCATGGATGTGGTAAGCCTATATACGTGTATCTATAAGACCTTTGGGATGCTGGCTGTTCGATCATTTCTAGACAGGGAATCTGCTGATCATCATGATTCGAATGAAATGATACTTGAGATGATAGACATCATCCTGAGTAATAACTTCTTCATGCATGACAGAACGTGGTTCCACCAAATACTCGGGACTGCCATGGGTTCGAAATTTGCTCCCTTGTACGCCTGCCTCTTTATGGGGTGGTTCGAGAGGGAGCATGCCTGGCATAGATGTGCCTCCCCCTGGACGGAATACATCGTGTTCTGGGGGAGGTATATCGACGACATCATCATGCTATGGACTGGACCCATGGAATCACTGCATGATTATCAAAACTACTTGAATGATAATCCCTACAATGTGAAGCTTACAATGACATACAGTAAGGAAAGGATTAACTTTCTTGACATTGAATTTTATGTCAAAGAGGGAATGATACAGAGCTCCCTATACAGAAAGGAAACAGCTTGCAACGCGGTATTGCACGCTGACAGCGCCCATGCCGCCTCTGTCATTAATAACATCCCCTTCGGTGAAATGACGAGGATAAGGAGGAACTGTAGTGAGGAAGACACATATCAGAAAAACGTTTTGAGGTCCAAACAACGATTTCTGAAATGTGGATACGACAGGAAGCTCCTTGACAAGGCCATTAATAGAGCACAAAGACTCAAGAGGGATGATACTTTGCGAAACAAACCTACTACATTGACCCAAAAGAAAAAAGAGGGAATAATCAGGTTTACCACTCGGTATAATAGTGACAGTGGCCAAGTGTATAAGATCCTAAAGAATAATTGGAGTCTGCTTAAGGATATTCCGGGTCTAGATGGACATTTGCCCAAAGGACCGGCCATTGCCTATCGCAGAGGAAGATCCCTACGGGATATCCTCTGCTCAAATCATGTAACTAGCACTCTGACGACTTGGTTGCCACCCAAACCAAAAGGGTTCTTTACCTGTGGGTCATGCAATATGTGCCCCTTTGGAAAAAATAAAATCACCAGTTTTGCTTATAACACACCTAAAGTACACACAATTACCCATTTTATTAACTGTAATACTACACATGTGGTTTATGTCTTGGGGTGCAAATGTGATGTCATCTATGTAGGGAGTACGGTGCGTCCTTTGAAAATTCGTATCCAGGAACATCGCAGAGCCATACTCAATGGAGATACTCGTTATCCTTTTAGTGAACACTATATGAAAGTTCATCCCGATAACATGTCATTTTGGTTTCATGGCATTGACCATGTACCGATCAACATTAGGGGTGGTGACCGAGAACTTCGAGTAAGGCAGATGGAGGCAAGATGGATTTGCCGTCTGAGAGCCACACTTATGGGCCATAACACAGATAGAGAGTTTCATTACTTCTTGGGATAATGCACAGTGAAACAACATGCTGTTCGAGGATTACACCTATGTTATACTGATGTTATACTAATGTTGAAAAATGTTCACTTGTAGTACTATGTCAAGTGTCTGTTTATTTCTGTCTTGACAAACGTCAGGTTAACTTATATTTGCAATATCGAGTAATGATTTATTCTTCTTATTAATGTACATTGGCTCTATATGCTTTGCTGTGCTATTGACATTCTTTTCCGTTTTTCTTATACTTCTTCCTGGTTGATCATTACAGTTTGGGGAGTACCATTTGTTACTGTCAGGATAGATCATGACTCTACCCTTTTTCCTGTCGGTTCCCTTTAATCTCTTAATCTCTTTTTAAACCTTTTCGGGCAGGAATACCCATGATTGTGGGTACCTGCGGGACGAGTTGGACGGTGTGTTTGTCATTGGGCAAGACAACTGCCGGTGCAGGTCTGCCCTTTCTTATCACAGTTGATCTGGGGCGATATCGTTGATTATACATTCTTGGTTTTGGTGGGGCAAAATAAATACCCTTAAGGTGTTAACATGTATGGGATGCAAACAAGGTGATATGTAGTAAGTTAGGGACTGATCTTGTCTCTGATTAATTTTTTCTTTCCGGGTATCCCCGTGCAATAACATTATGAACAATCACAAATTATTATTTTAATTGGATTTGCTCTTAAATTCACGTTACACGAAATACAGCCTTAGATTGGTCCGAATTCCTTTTGTTATCGGTACTTTTAACAGTAAATAATGCCATTTCAATATGGCCGCCACCTTGATGTGAATACTGTTAGCAATACTCTCCGTCCCCTTTTTCATCAAAAACGCATGTGACTTTAAATGTGTTCACATGACGAAAGAACGCGCCACTTTTACATTTATGGAGTACTGTCTTCCCTTTTACGAGAACCTAACAGCTATGGTACTTTATCACGTGTTGACTGCTGAACATAATGCTGTTAAGTGGTCTCGCGGCCTTTTGTTTTTGTTATTGGTGCCTTCGGTGATGGACAATGTCACTCCAATATGGATGCTATTGCGGTGGGATTCCTGTCGGTGGTGCTCGTCGTCTATTTCCATGGCCAAGCACACGTGACTGAAAACGCGGTCACATGATAGACGGACCGCGTCCTTTTAACGTCAATGGAGGACGCTTTTCAACCCTTACGAGCACCAAACAGCCATCGAACTGTGTTGCAGACGGACTGCCGAACTTAGGTGAGGGTTATATGAGGCAGTTCATTGGCCTTACATTATATATAAATGGGCGCTATTTTATTCTTGACTTGGGTAATTCGGGCATTCTTGAACTTAGCGCTTCTTCTTATGTTCTTTTGATTCTAGCAGATACACCTTGAGGAATTTCTCGTAACCCGCTCCCCGCTGTATTTAAACAATAAACTACGGGAGCTCCTTTGGATATACTTCAAGGTGAGAATTGGGTGGTGGTTATATCGCTGCCAATATGTTACACGTTATGGCTACTCCCACCTCAGTATATAAACATGACGGGTGGGTCTGTTACGATCAGTTCGTCCTTTTAGACCTTTAAGTTACTAAGTTTGGGTATAATTTGAATTCAACCACACGTGTTGTTAGTCTCGTAAATTGATTTGCTTCCATATTTTTGAGATCGTTTACTAATCATACAGATCTGGGTATAACAACCGCGGAGCCCGTAACCCTCAGTGTTTGTGTTCTACCGACTGTTCCTATTTAGACGGTTGGTTTAATATACCCCATGTCTTTTCAGAACTGTACGCACTGATGTCGTGCCTGTACGTTTATGCTTTCATTGGTCATTATCATTTGACGCGCTAGTGGACACTCTAGTAATTTATATTGAGGTAAGGAGGATTAATTTATCTGTTTTCCTCTTGTTTCATGGTTACGCTCCTTCCGTCATTTGTGGTCCATTCACGTTTGGTGCTCACATTGCTTGTGATGCCCTACTTTCTATTGCACCAATTTGTGGTTCCCTTTTTGGTGGGTCTTTGAGGACTGTTTTGGACTTATATATCAAACTGATTAGGCTGCTCACAATTAGCCTCTTGCGTCTTTGGCTTAATCTGGTTTATTTATGGTCACTTTTTTCTCACCATCTTTGTTCATCTTTATTCTCCTGTTATTCTCTTTTACGTACTCACCCTTTTTCTTTCTGTCAAGTTTGTTTATATAATTTTTTTCTTAATATCTTGTATGCATTCTGTGTTTTGTCTTTAATAATATGAATTGTTTACTAGCATTGTGGTTTGTTATGGCTTTATTGGCCATGTTATACAATTCTTGTGCCGTTGCCACTGTGAACGCTCATGCACCACATTGAGAAATGAAAAAAGAAATGTTTTTTATTTGACTCTTTTCATTTAATTTCGGAATTTGTTGTTTGTTTGTGTCTCTGTTACAAGTTCTGAGCCAGCCATGGTCTTTTAGGAATGTCATTTTACATTTTACTTATAATTGTTAGTTATGTATACATGTTGTAATTTGTGATTTATACATGTATTTTATATATGTATTTTACATGTGTATTTATGATGGGTGTCTCTATAATCATTACAGCCCTGACGAAGTTCCCAAGGCACAGGGGAACGAAACGCGTTGGCTGTGTGCCTGTCTTTTAACAAGACTACGAATAAAGAAGATATTTTTGCTACTACAGGTGTTGGTCTTTGTATGACTCGTGATAGAGTGCACCTTCCTTCTTTTGTGGACTGTTTGACTTACAAGTATCTTTATACAGCGGATACTGGAAGTTGTTGCACTCACATACCCATACGGATGATACATGGAAAACAAGTGCTAGACCTTAGTCAGCTGTTGGTTCTTTTGTTATTGTTACTAAATCTCATTGTTGCTTTTCCTCGCTACAACTATGGGAGCCAACCACTCCGTTGCCTCCACAGGCTCTATCACACCTGTAACAAGTAGCCTGTCAATCTTTGTTTGAACAGCCTCTTGCACACTTTGGGGAATTCTCCTCACCTTGGCTGCAATAGGCTTGGCACCGAGCTTCAGTTTAATCTGGTGATTATATCCTTTTATACAACTCAATGTGTCTTTAAACAAACCCCCAAACTTCTTTACAAACTTGTTGTCAACATTCTCAACTGACTGCACTTGCACAGGGGGATTACCATTAGGATTGAGGATGATACCCAGGCGCGCTTGGTGAGTCCAACTCAGCAAATTGTCCCCTTTCTCTGCCACATAAATCTTTGCATCTGTAAATTTCCCATTGCACTGCACACAACTCTGAAAATATCCTGACATTTTTATGGGAGTACCACCATAGCCTGTTGGCCTTACATCGGATTTCATTTATTTGACTTTACATGAAAAATTCTTCTCAAAGGCTTCCTTAGAAATAAACGTGAGGTGAGAGCATGAGTTGCATTTCATTTTCATCTTAACATCTCCCACGTTGACCCACTCAGAGGGATGTTCCACACCACACTCATTCACCTGAAAAGTGACTTCTCTCACCTCATTCTTGCTGTCAGTTTTGTTACGAAAGCGACAGTTCTTTGTGAAATGACCCCTTTTTCCACAAGAGCTACATACCACCTTGAGAGCAGGACATTCTCTTGCATTTGCTTTATGACCAAATTTGCAACAGCGATAGCAAGTTCCCTGAAATACCATTACACCTTTATTTTCATGAAATGTACTTGCAGCCTTATTTTCTTCCTCTCTACCCTTGTTATTAGCAGTGTCGGACTTATGTTCCACATGACACACAACCGCTTCCACTTTCTCAGCAGGAGTAGGAGGTTTTACCACTTTGCTCAACTCACTTACACATTTAAACATGTGTTCCACACGTTTAGCAATAATCATTACTTCGTTCAATGGTGGCTCATCCTTTAGCCAAAGCTCTTTCCTTATTTTATCACTGCTGCATCTTAAAACAAATTGATCACGTATTCTCTCTTCCACAAGCTCGCCAAATTTGCAGCTTGAAGGTAACTTTCTGAGAGCGGTCACAAATTCTTCCACTGTTTCCTCTCTCCCTTGCTCTCTTAAAGTAATATCGCTCCATAATGGTGCTTACCTTAGGCAGATAATGTATATCTAATTGCTTGATACATATCTCATATTCATTTAACCCCCTTTGAACTGCAGGGCTCAATTGTGGCATGTTCTCTAACACCTCTTGCCTCTCGCCACCTAAACAGTGAAGTAATAGTGCTTGTTTCCTCTCTGCACTCAAATTAGTGCCACAAACTCTTGCATAACCGTAAAATATTTTCTTCCGTTTTTGCTACTTCACCATGGCATCCCCAGGATTTGACAGAAAAAAAGGGGGTGGAGTTACATTTTGCATCTTATCTACTCTTCAACGTTAACCTTTGAACAAAAGACTTATTTAAATTAAAATAACAAACAATACTTTTCCCTTTTTTTGTGTAGCACTTAAAATTATAAAAACATTAAGGGAATTTTGCGTCCCAGTAGGGGGATTCCTACTATGTCTTTTAAACAAAGTCTTCCAATCTCTTTAAATGTTCATAATAGAGGTGTGCTTGTCACCGTGATGACAAGCCTGATGTGTCAATAAAGAAAATCCAGGTATAACCATAAAACACAGTACTAAGAGGTGTGCTTGTCACTGTGAGGACAAGCCTGATGTATCAATAAAGAACGAAGTTCCAAACCTCTTTAGAAGATGTAACGAAAAACACCAGATAAACCAAGAGCCTCAAAATGGCCGCCAACCTCCTCAAACAAACAACTGGCCCTCTTTCTATGCGTGGTTGGGCTTGTTTTCCAGTGCAGCAGAAGATCAGCCTTTAATCCTGTTTCTGAAGGCAGTAGAGCTCAGGCTACATGCGCATCACCCAAAGTGAACCGCAGACAGGTCTTGTGTTCCAAGAGACAGCGCTTCACCTCAGCTGAACCCGCCGAGACTTCCACACACAGAAGCGTAAACAGACCGCTCCAGGCAGGGTCCGCTGTCCTCCACCGACGATGGAAAATGTCTCCTCCTTTCCTCTTTGCCGGACCTCGCTCCTCTCGTCATCCGCTCAACACGAGCCTCTGCTGCACAAACACTTTTCCTTTCAATGTTGGGGTTGCCTCAGCCGTCTTGGCCACGCAATCATCACCAGTGTAATAAGGCCAGGGAGACTTGTTAAGGTAAGCTCAGGAGAGAGACTTTATTCTGCAACTCCATCCATTGTAGAGGCGGGTCAACTGACAATCCCAGAACTCTACAAACACCATGTTCCACACTAGAATGTGGAACGTGGAACCAGGCCACATCACAAGGTCCAGTTGAAACTGGTCTGCTGGGCAGTTGCAGGAAAGGTCTCTGCAAGCTTGTTGTGTTCCTATAACTCAAACAGGTCAGTCAGCTGACCCTTGAGTCAATTCTTGAGTCATGGGTTCAAGGCAAGCAGTTTGAGTCTTCCTTCAGGTTCATCAGACAGCAAAACAGTCCTTCTTCTGACCCTTCACAGGTCCAGTAGTGTACTGAGGATAGTACTGGTGATGCCACATTTATGCCCAGTGCCAGCCTGTGGGTCGTAGAAACTCCCACCCAATTCTTAGCCAATAGGGTAAAAGGTAACCCCACCCATTTTTGCAGCACTTCTTTTGTGTTTTACCAAAAGCTCTCGCTCAGTGGCCCTATTTCCCTAAAAACAACCTGGCAGAATCCTTCTTCTCCTGGTCAGGACCTCACTGTGCCCACCGAGAGGTGTGGCTATGGAAATAGCAAAACCTCCGACTGGTTTGGAGGCCTTGGGTTCTTAGAGAACCTGCCACTAGAACGGTCTAGCAGATATAATGGTATACCACTTTAGTAAATCAGCTATTGTGACAAAAAGTTATAGACATTTTTTCACAAATTGCCATTTATTCCTACTCATTTTCAATATTTTTTTATTTCAACAGTTAGTTTTTCGGGAAAAACCCTGAGGGATGTACACATATGACCCCTTGCAGAATTTGGAATGTTGTCTACTTTTCAGATATCTATAACTTTCCTGGATCACACACGGGTTTACACTGATTTCTATCACAAACTGGAAGTAGGTTGAGAGCACAAATAATAGACAAAATGCCAAAACTGTGTGTAGTAACCAATCAGGAACATCAAGTAGTTAATTGGTTATTTATTTGGCTACAAAACATAGAGCCACCAGGCTGACTCTGCCAACAGCTGTTCTCCCAAGCATATGAACAGTAGTCGCTAGGAGACGACCAAACATTCCAAATACAATTACATCATAGGCTCTTCTTAAAGGAATACCAGAATAGATGAAGAGATACATTACAACATATCTTCTCTTCCCGCAAAAACAACAAAAACAAAAATAACATAAATCAAAACAATCAAAAATAAAGTAACAACAACAAAAAAATATATATATAATCATACTCTGTATCTAGAGGGCTTAACGATAACCCTTGAACTCTTCCTGTAAGACATTTCGACAGGATTTTGGCAAACTTTGTTTGATGAAGAAATTACACTTTTTTCTTTGACCTTAACAACACGATTAAGATTCCAACAGTGGCCTCCCTCAACCATAACAGCATTCCTGTATGTTTTTAAAACTCTGACAGGCTCACTGAATTTACTGTTACCTTTCATGGAGTGAATCCCGGACTTAACTTTGACAATATCTCCCACATTGAGAGGAACTTTTTTTACACCCTTGCGTGTATCAAAATACTCTTTTTGCTTATTTTGAGTGATTAACATGTTCTCTCTGGCTAAGGGCATCAGTTGACTCACATCAGACTGGGACTTAATCCACTTGCTCATCCATGGAGGCCTAAAACTAGTATTAGGCTTACGCCCGCGTAGTAGCTCAAAAGACGAAATTCCAGTAGAAGAGTGTGGAGTAGTTCTGTAAAACCACAACATTGTGTTTATTGATTTGCAAATGTCATGGCCACCCGATCTTGCCCATTTGACACACTCACCCACCACACAATTCATCCGTTCAACCAGCCCATTTGTTTGTGGATGATAAAGTGAACTTTTGTAATGCTTGACCCCTGTCTCTATCAAAAAGTTTTCAAATTCTGTGCTAATATACTGTTTACCATTGTCTGACACCAAGGTCTCAGGAAGTCCCTCTCTCATCCACACCTCTTTGAGAAATTCCACAATAACTTTTGAATTTGCCTCTCTGATGATTTTCACTTCTGGCCATTTTGATGCATAATCCATCATGACCAAAATAAAACGGGAACGACCAGGGAGAATTTCGTAAGGTCTCATCACATCTATACCCACCTTTAACCAAGGACCATCAGGACACTCAATAGGATTTAACGGATGAGTAGACACCCTCAAACTTTTATCTGCTGAGCCACATATGCAACAGTTTGCCACAGCATTGTCAATCCTGGCATCCATACTTGGCCACCAATATATATCTCTTATCCGCCGTTTTGTCATGGTAGACCCCAGATGACCCTTGTGAGCCTTCTGAATGATAGTGTTGCGGAATAACTCAGGAGGTACCAACTTTTCTCCCCTTAACAACACACCATCCTCCACAGATAGTTCATCAGATATCTTATAGAACGGTCAAAGAGCAACTGGTAGAGCCTTCTCCCTAGGCCAACCCTTTCTGACAAGAGTAAGTACTTCGCGAATTACTGGATCAGAATCAAGAGCATGTATCCACCCAATTTCCGAATTAAGACCGAATTCAGGAAGATCAAGTGCCGCAACAAAACAATCATCGCAGTCTTCCTCTGAAAAATCTTCCAAACAGATTTCATCAACCTCACATGGTATGACTGGAAAGCGGGATATAAAGTCTGCATGTATGTTTTTCCCTCCTGAAATGTGTTTGACCCTGAACTGTACTGCAACAATTTAGTAACCATACGCATAATTCGAGGAGATCAACATTTGCTAACACTACCCCCAAAAATGTTCACAAGGGGTTTGTGATCGGTCAACAACAAAAAACACCTTCCCCAGACATAGGGTCTAAATTTCTCTATGGCCCACAGGCACGCCAACAACTCCTTTTCTATTACCGAATATTGCAATTCGGGAGTTCGCAAGACTCTCGAAGCAAAACACACTGTGTTCTCACAGTTCTTATCCCATTGGGTTAACATGGCACCAATCCCTGCCTGACTTGCATCTACTGTAACACAGCAAGACAAATTTGGGTCAAACAGTTTCAAAATGGGACCATTCTCTAAAGCTGATTTTACCAACTTTAAAGCAACCACACACTCTTCATCCCATTCAAACTTCACGCCTTTCTTTAAAAGGTTACTTGTTGGACGTGCAATGGAAGCAAAATTTGGAATAATTGCGAGTAATACTCGCACAATCCCAACAAAGATTTAACGCCTCCTTTGTCTAGTGGTTCTGGGGCATCCAGGATTGCTTGAATCAGACCAGGACGAGGACGGACACCATCTTGAGATATCACATGGCCTAGACATTCAATTTCTTTACAAAGACATTTACATTTCTCTTCCTTTAAAACTACACCACGTTTCTTGAAAAGAGCTAAAACCTTGCCAAGAACCTCATCATGTTTAGAAATATCAGACCCAAAAATTAGTACATCATCTTGAAACACTACTGTACCCTCTACGTCCCTAAGTATATTGCTCATAATCTTTTGAAACACAGATGCCGCAGAGGCGAGCCCAAATGGCATCCGGCAGTAACGGAAAGTTCCCAAAGGTGAAACAAAAGCTGTGAGGTGACGTGATTCGGGGTCTAATTCAACCTGATGGTATGCACTCGCCAAATCCAGCTTCGTGAAAAACCGTGCTCCTTTTGTGAGTGCAAATAAATCACAGATCTTTGGCAAAGGGTATGAATCTACCCATATCTCTAGTGAGCGATCTCAAGTCTACACAGGGACTCGAAGATCCCCTCCCCTTTTTCTTGCTACGACTAAGGGAGATAACCACAACGAGGAATCGGTAGGCTCAATGATACCTCGTTCACATAACTCTTTCAGTTCTTTTTCTAGATCAGCTCTGACGCTAAATGGTACTCCCCTTAACTTATGTTTAATGGGAGTGGCACCATTTTTAACAATGATCTTGTGTTTGAAACCCTTTATCCTTCCTAGTTTCTTTTCAAAAACATCTGGAAACCTGTTTTTCCAAACAAGGTTAACATCATCAGAATCCACTACCAAAACTTGTTCTTTAGCTCCTGGTCTCAATATCATTCCAAAAAGTCGCTGATGGAACCACCCCAAAATATTAAGACCTTTAACTGCAACATAATCTTTTCCTTTTATCCTTCTTCCTTTGAATTCCATTTCTTCTTCAAAAAACCCCAGTAAATCTATTTTCCGCCCTTCATAAGATGCAGGAGAACGATCAGGGGGAGAAAGAACACAAGGGTGCCAATTACGATCCGGCAAAAACCGGAGGCTTTTTTCCGTCCGACTCGTACCCGGTCGCAAAACTTTACAAACATGCAAGTACGATTCGCACGGAAACACCATTTCCGTACGAGTCGTACAAAACACCGACGGACGAAAAGATACATACAAATGGGATCCGGGGAATGCGCCGAAGTGACGTCGGGATGCTCTAAGGCCGCGTTTCACGACCCAGGAAGTACGATTCGAACCGACAGCAGTCCGGACGGCAATATTTTTACGGCACCCAAAAAGTGCCGGAAAAGCGAAGTACGGTGCGAAACGACCAGAGTAGGTGGCCCGGTAAGCGCTGTACCCCCCCCCAGCCCCCGCATGTACGCGCCGTACCCCCCCAGCCCCCGCATGTACGTGCCGTACCCCCCCAGCCCCCGCTTGTACGCGCCGTACCCCCTTTCAGCCCCCGCATGTATGCGCCGTACCCCCCGTGTATGTACGCCCGAGTACGTGTCGAGCCCCCCGTGTATGTACACCCGAGTACGTGTCGAACCCCCCCGTGTATGTACACCCAGGTACGTGTCGAACCCCCCCGTGTATGTACACCCGAGTACGTGTCGAACCCCCCGTGTATGTACACCCGAGTACGCGTCGAACACGGGGGGTTCGACACGTACAGTTCGACGCGTACTCTGTGGTAAATATTTAAATTACCTGTACTATTTTTTATGCGGTAAAGTCTAGTAAGAATAACTCAGTCAAAATAAGAGGCAGAATCCGTGGTATTAGAGGTTCTGAAAAGGACTTTATTCCTTACAAAGGAATTATGGTTCGAACCAGGCAATCTTATTCCATCACCACGAAGGTTCAGGAAGGGATAGGCAATACATTATTGACAAGTAACAATATATATATGAAAAGCATTGCATTAAGACAGATGCAGGAGGCGTAACAGCTGATAATACAGATAAGAATACACATACGTAATGAAAATAGGCGTAAATACAGGCGTATACTAGAAACGTCATTTAAAATGATGTCACAAGTGGGTGGATCCATAAGAGAATCCTGCAGTGTCAGCAGAAATATTTGGCAGAGATGCTCGCGCAGCCGCATGACGTGTGATTGACGTGCAACTAGAGGGTGAAGGGGAATTGACATTTAGCTCTACATGTGGAGACAGAAGTCTGGGGGGTCAGGTCAACCTAATCCCAAATTGTATCTAATATCTTTGTTTAAGGGACTGGTTTATCCAAAAGGAAAGGTCTCTCGGACGGAATCTATTCTATACTGACTGTTAGTGCATGTACAAGCGTCTATGTGTCTACATGAGATGCGAGGGGGCAGGAATCTTCCATGGTAACAGGGGCTATGAATTACTTGCATAAAGACAGCGAGGCCGAGCCCTTTGCTCGGTAGCTGGAAGGATGTTTACCTAAACTACTAGACAGGAATGCATTGGATGAGGAGCGGAGCAGATAACTTGAAGGCTGAATACAGTTTTTGGCAGGCAACAGGCCGCGTCAGGCACCGTTAGCCGCGCAGGGAGTAAGACAAAGTTCATGGACACGGATGCAGGTCCAGGCTGGAGCATTTCAGAGGCAGAAGCAGAAAAAAGGCTACTCGCCGGAACTGTAAAACTAGAAAAGTGAACCATATAAAGTCGGTGGCCAATCATACTTAGGAATGGAATATTCGACCCATTCATGGCGGATCTGAAAGAGGACAGGTTGACGTTGGACGCACATGCATTTGCGTCTTCATAGCTGGAACTGGAGGGAACATACATGTACTTGTAGCATGTACATGGAGCCGTTGGGGTCTAAGATAGGGGACACAATTGACCATGAAAATTCATATTTCCTCATTCCCTCCTTGTCCCCTACGGACCCTCATGAAATATCCATCTTCATCAATCCATCAATCTGTTCATATAGCATCATTTGTTCTTCTTTCTTCTTCCGGGATCTTGAATGAAAATTTGAAGACGGGATACACGATGTGGCACACAGACCACAAATCGCTGGCCCACATTGTAGACACAAGCAGCAACTGAATAGTATGAGAAAGCCAATACCTAGGAAGGATAGGATCCTCCATCCCCAGGCTGACAACACGCTCCAGAACCAACCGGACCAAGTCCAGGTGCCTGGATTCTGGTGTATCTGGCTTGCGATCTTATGAAGTCGAGTTATGGCCTTATATACTGACGGCGCGTTTTCTGGTATGAAAACACAGCAACTTGATCCGATGACCCTACAAGCTCCGCCCCTATCGGCCAGAATGACGTCAAGGACAAGACGATTTTGAAGAACAACAATCCGCATCGCAGACTGCTCCTCTGTTAAGTTGCCTAAGGCGGAAGTAGTTTCATTCACTACTGCTTCAAGGGTTCTAGTTAATCTACGTATCAGCTTACTATTAGTGACTGTACCTATGTAGGGAAAGAAACCTTTATTGAAATCTGTATATTGCTCCCATGCTGTTTCAGTGTAGTCGACAATCGGGAGATCTCTCTGCTGTCTATTGTGTACTAAATGGGTATTCCTATGGTAATCAGGCGGGGCTAGGAAAACAGGTGGCAGAAGAAATGCAATGTAACAGGTACCATCCCAATCTAGGGGTAGGCGTATGTATGCGATGTGACCACAAATGAAGTAGGAGTGACGAGAAGCTCTAAATGTAGACTTGCCTTTATCACTGAATTCTATTACAGTGGTACATTTACTATGGCCCATGTGTATTGAACCATTCTTTCTTACACATAATTCGCCTCTAACTGGAAATACTGACATAGCGGGCAAGATTGGTGTAGCTTCGGATTCAACATTCAGGATCATGAGATTAAGTGTAAAGTTACCTAATCCATATACTTCATTTTCTAGATCAGTTCCTGTTCTTTTGGGAAGTCCCTCCTTGGTAGGGTAGCAGACTTTAAGTAAAACTAGGTTCAGGTTTCCCCATACCCAGTTGTCTTGATAAACTACTGTATTTGAATCTGGGGAATTAATCAAACTAAACCATGCTCCACAGGAGCCATTGTGTGTGAATGGATACGGAAAGAGGGGCAGAACTCCCTTGTATTTCTGATAGGGAGGGAGTCGGCCACATATCCAACAATTTGTAGCATTGCTGGTCTGATGAGAATGATGTAACATACTAATGAATGTGTTGTTGCGCAGCGCAAATCTATAGGATAACTCATGCGGGGGTAATTCGCTAAAAGAATGTTCGGCAGTAGCATTGAAAGCACGCTTGGAGATAGGGTAATACATGTGTAATAATATACTGGAAATAATAATCAGAAGACTTAGAAAAAACATAATTAACAATGTCACTATGCAGTGACTACGAAGTGATTTACAGTACGCATGTTTCTTGAGCTGTTTCTGTCTATTTCTCTCTCTATTTCGGTCTAGAGGATACATGTCAGAGACAAATTCAACCGATTCACCTTGGAGAGGACTTAAACAATCAAATTGTCTGACTTGCTAGACCTTAGTTTCAGTTTATAGTTTTCCTTTTCTGGCTTGTCAACCAGGGGGAGTTTTGAGTCAGTCTGTGAGGGAATGCAGGGCTGAAAATTCAAGTCGGATGATAGTCCATGAAACTTTTTGATATGGCTCGAGTGCAACCACCCTTTACGTCCCTCAATCTTCACAGCTGTCCTTGTGGTCAATAAGACGAGTTTAGGCGACTGCCAGCGAGGCTCCAGCGGGTTCCTTCTGTCGAAGTTCCTTACAAGTACAATATCTCCTGGAACCACGTCATGGGGCTTCACCTCAGTGTTATCGGGAAAAGCTGCAGCTACCTGTGAACGACAAGATTGTAGTGCAGACATCAAGGAAGCCAGGTAATCTGTCAGCATATTACAATCAACATCAGTTATTTTACGAGGTATAGGCGTCCCCCACATATTTGGTGGTCTACCGAAGATCACCTCATACGGGGATAGCCCTGTTCGAGAGTGTGCTACCATTCTCATGTAAAAGAGCGCAACCGGTAAAGCTACTATCCAGTCGACACCTTTTTCTCTACATACTTTGGACAGTCTAATTTTCAGAGTTTGATTATGTCGCTCCACGAGACCTGCTGCCTCGGGATGTCGGACACAGTGGAATTTCCATTGGTAGCCTAACAGAAGTGAAACATGTTTCATTAGCTCGGATGAGAACGGCTGGCCATTATCTGAGTACACAATACGGGGCAAACCATACCGTGGGAAGAATTCTCGAACTAACTGTTTGGCAGTAGTCGGGGCAGTGTAATCTGAGACGGGATACGCCTCTGTCCACCGGGAAAGAGCGCATACAACTACGAGGACATATTTGAATCCTCGACAACGTTCCATCTGGATATAATCCATCTGGAGGACTTCAAAAGGGTGATCGGGGGGTTGAAATCCACCCTGTTCTACAGGTACGCCTTTTCCTGGATTAAACTGACAACAAATCATACAGGTACGTACTTTCTGTTTAGCTGCTGCTCGCAAGTGTTTATTGAACCAAATGTGTTGAATACTGTCTAGCATAGCTTTCTCTCCTAGGTGCGCTGGACTATGTATTGTGTTAATGATGACTTGAACCATTGAGTCGGGGAGAAACCATATAGATTTTCCCTTCGTCATCCATCCTTGATCTGTTTGGATCCCTCCTAATTCAGTCCATCTCTTTATTTCTTCTGGTGTAGCATGTGTCTGTATGTCAATTACATCAAGGGCGGGATCCTTAACTGTCATGCAGTGTGTTGGTGTCGGAACTATTGTCTTTGTCGTGTCAGTTGGACGAGTCTGATTCTGAGCAGTCTGTTTAGCTGTTCTGTCAGCAAGGTCGTTACCCTGAGAAATAATGTCAGTCACTTTTGTATGGGCTTTACACTTCATAATCGATATTGTAGTCGGCAGATGTATTGCATCTAACAGAGCTTGAATAAGGGGACCGTGCTGGATGTGGGCACCGTGAGAAGTTAAATAACCTCTCTCTCGCCAAAGCACGCCGAAGTCATGGACGACTCCGAATGCATAACGTGAATCTGTGTATATGTTGACTTTCTTATTTTTGGCTTGAATACAGGCTTGTGTCAGAGCGATGAGCTCTGCTGCTTGAGCTGACAAGGTATCGATACAATTTGTTTCAATAATTTCAGTGTCTGTTGTGACTGCATAAGCGGCCACTAACTCTCCTGTACTTGTTCTCATGCATGAACCATCTACATACAATGTCAGGTCTGGGTCTGATAATGGAATATCTGTCAAGTCTTGTCTGGGTTTCGTCGTAATAGTGATAACTTCAATACAATCATGTGCCAATGGGTCTGTTCCACTTAATGGCAAAAGTGTGGCAGGATTTAATGTACTACAACGTCTGATTTCTATGTGTGGCTGGAACAATGTCAATTCATAACCCGTCAGTCTTGCTATAGTCAAGTGTTGTGTTTGGGTCCGGTTCAAAAGAACCTCTACTGCATGTGGTACTTGTACTGTCAATTGATGTCCTAGCACTATGGCATCGCTTTGTCTGATTGCTAAAGCTGTTGCCGCGACTGATTTCAGGCACGCAGGAAGAGCCTGAGCTACGGGATCTAATGTACTAGAAAAATAAGCACATGGCTTGTGTGATCCTGCTTGTTCCTGCGTGAGTACTGACAAAGCAGTACCTTCACGTTCTGTAACGAAAAGTGTAAAACGTTTACTGTAACATGGTGTTGCTAAAACAGGTGCTTGACATAAAGCTTTCTTTAAGCTTTCAAAAGCTTGTGTATGTTCCTGAGTCCAAGGGAGGACAGTCGATGTCGCTGCCTCCTGTGTTGTCAACTGAATGAGTGGTTTTGCTAGAAATGCATATTGAGGGATCCACTGCCTACAGTACGAAGTGAGGCCTATGAATGCCCGTACCTCCTTTTGTGTCTTGGGTGGCGGCATGTTAACAATTAACTGGATACGGTCGGGTGTAAGCTGTCTTCCCCCCTTGGACAGCAAGTGCCCAAGGTACACAACTTGCTGGACACAGAATTGCAGCTTCGAAGGGGACACTTTGTGCCCCTTGTCGGCTAGGAAATGTAAAACCGTCAGTGATGCTTTTTCACATTCAGGTTCGCTTCGTGCGGTGATCAGCAGATCATCGACGTATTGAAGCAGGGCAGTGTTAGCTGGCATGTGGATACTGTCAAGTTCTCTTTTCAGTGCTTGGCTATAGATGCTGGGGCTTTCTGTAAATCCTTGAGGTGCGCGTGCGAATTTAAAACTTCGTCCATTTAAACTGAATCCGAACAAATATTGGCTTTCCGGATCGATTGGGACGCTAAAGAAAGCGTTCTTGAGATCAATTACAGTAAAGAACGTTGCTTCTGAATCTATGGCTGTTAGCAATGAAGAGATATCTGGGACCACGGGGTATTGTGGTACAATACATTTATTTAATTCTCGCAGATCAATAACTAATCGATATACGGGTGGTGCTTTTGGATCAGTTCGTTTAAGAATCGGAATTATCGGGGAATTACATACATTGGAGTCGGTTTCCACAACCACTCCTTGTGCTATGAGCTCGTCAATGATTTGCAGTAAAGCCACAACAGCATCTGGGGGTAACTTGTATTGTCGTATTCGTGGTAGTACCACTCCTGCTTTGAGTGTGACTCGATATGGTGTAATATGCATACAACCTACATCAGTGGGGCCTTGCGCCCATAAATGTGTGGGTAAATTCTGTAACCGGTGATCCATGTCTCTGGACACATAGTGACCTTTAAAGTCACGCAAAAATAGTCGTACTCCTTCCGGAGAACAACATATTACAGCTCCTAGAGCCTTCAATGTTTTTATACCTAACAAGTTTTCTGGACATGATTTAGTAAGCAATAGATCTGTAGTCCGTGTTAAAGGACCGACTGTGAATGCAAGTGGTTGCGATACTTCATTAATAGTAGGCTTTCCTGAAAAACCAAGGGAAATATTTTGTGAGCCTGAGAGGGGTGCCCCTGGGACTTCGCTGTGACTGATAGTTGTTCTGCTTGCCCCTGTATCGAGTAGAAACTTTCGGTCTTTCCCTAATACTTGACTCTGTACATAAGGACCCTCTTGATCTACGGGAACCTCGATAAGGGGTAGGCCAACTTCCCTCTCTAGGCTATTTCATGTGTAGCGCTGATACTCTGGGTAGTCATTTTGTGCATACTGGTACATCTGTTGTGTCGTGTTTTGTGTTGCGGCAATAGGCTGTGGCTGTTGTTGTTGTTGTTGTTGTGGTTGTGGTGCGGTCTGTTGTACAGCTGGCATAGGCTGTATATTCTGAGGTACTTGTTGCTGGATCTGATCCTGTCTAGGCGGACGTGGTCTCTCTTTCGTTATACCCGTAGAGATATTATGTTTCAGAACTGCGCAATCGTGTATATAATGACCTGGCTGTTTACAATAGTTACATGTCCCTCTTACAGGACCTACTGAATCATTGGACTGTGTCGTACCCTTTTTATGACCGTCAGCTGGAACTGACTGAGCAACTAGCATTTTCATTTTCGTGTCTTTCATACGTCTTTGTTCATGTTCTTGTTCTTCTCTAATTCTATTGTGATGATATTGTAACATTTGTAACATCTGTGACGGTGTGTTACCTTGCCAAGTACTCTCGAATTTCAGTACTCTACTCTTAACTTGGGGCAAGGAATTTTCAACTAATTTTGTCACAAACAGATGTGGATACGACTCACTACTTGCTTTTATGCCACTATTAATACCAAAACATTTTTCGAATCGGGAATAGAAATCACTAGTGTCTTCATCTTGTTTTTGTTTACAGGCTGAGATTGCACCCCAGTCTTCCTTTTTCGTAGTTAATAAACGTGGTAGTACCTGCACTAATAATCCTGGTAATGCTGTAGTCCTTTCACCAAGCCCTGAACCTGCAGCTCGGGCCTTTTCTTCGTTTTCTAATGCTGTCCAATCTATCTTTTGGTCTCCCACCTCCCATTCCTTTTCTTTGAGTTTCTCGTAAATACCGGCAGGCAATAAAACTTTCAATATTTTCATAATGTCAGGATAAGTATACTCTCCCATGAGTAACATGTCTTTTATCTCACGGTGGAAACCTGCTGGGTCTTTGTCATGGCTAGGTACTACTTTCTTCATTTCTAATAATTCAATTTTAGTTATGGGCGTGTACACAAACACGCGTTTAAAATTATTGTCTTCACCTCTTATTGGGTGTACTTCGCGTAAGGGATTCTGCCTGTCTATGTGGTACGTTTTTCTTTCCAACTTGGGGGGAACTGAAACATGTTCTGGGCATACGAAGACAATGTACTGGTGTCGATATTCTAGAATTTCTTTAATTAAATCAGTACCTGAACCTCTCCATTTGTTCGTGAGTAATTCTATCAGGATATCAGGTAGGGGACCAGGATCGGAGTGTTGGCTTCTATATAATATAACGAGGTGTTGTATCATGTATATACCAGCTAAACGCTGTTCGTCTGGGGTAAGATTCAAAAACGTGTGTGCTAGCGCATCATCACTGTATTTCTCAGAACTGTCAGCCCATTGTACTGCTGACCTGGCTAATTCTTGTTCATCCATAGAATCGAGCATATGATACCCCCTTCGGTCTCGGAGTAATTTATCAGCAGCCTGGAATAAGTGTTCAGGGGACTTCGTATTTAACATAGGGGCTTGAAAATGTCTGTTGCATTCTGGACGTATGGGACGTATTGGATCATTAAAGTATCTGATATTACTACAAGGTCTTCCCCTACCTACATAAGCTATCGTTTCTAATTGTCCTGTGGGTATTTCTGATTCTTCCTCCTCCTCTCCCTCTGATTCAGTTTTGTCTGCCTCCAATCTGGCTTTATGTATTCGTTCTACTTCTTTGCGGATTTTTCGGCACATAGCTACTATACATGTCTGTTTATCATGTTTTCCCTCTGATATATTCTGACCCCATCTGGTAAGTACTTGCATTTCATCCTGATCTACCTCGGACCTATCTCTGTCTCTGATCAAGCAGTTTATGAAGAAACGTAACAGTTGTCTCTGTATATCCGCTTTCTGGTATTCCATGGCTTCGTCAATACTTTCAGGGCCTTGCCCTGTTTGGACAAAGCGATATATATTGTCTAAATGTTTAATCATTCCTGGGAGCGTCGTTAAATATATTGAAGCTCGTCGTATACGTAGTGATGATAGCAGCATTCTGTCATTTTTACCGGGCACTGGATCATATCTACAATCTACAAGATGTTCTTTAAACATGTCGGACGTTGCTATTTGGGGTGTACGTTGGTTTGCTAAATCTCTAAGAGACGATTTACTTCGTGATGGTGGCGTGGCAAAGATTGCTGTCGCACCTTCTGAGATGCTAGGCACGAAAGGATTCGTGGGATGTAAGATAGAGACTGTGGATGCAGGAAAAGCGGTGGAAACAGATGGACCTGTTGGATTGTGCGGAGGAGTTTGCGGTTGCGGAGTTGGGGGCGGATGATCTCGGGGTTGAGCACCATCGACAGGTGGCGTGTGTGGTGGAACATTAACATATTCGGGAGCTACATCGTCTAAATAGGAGGAAAGGAAAATATCTTTTGCGGTCTTAGGATGTGCTTTAATCGGGAGTAATGGGGGTGGCAAATCTCTCGGTATTTCCGGGGTGGCCTTAGGCAAACCTTCGGCCAAAAGAGGATACATACCATTCATAAGAGTGTTTCGTTGTCTGTCTACTTGTTCTGTTTTTACTCGGATACCTTCCTTAACTAATACGTCTTCTCGGGCTTTATTTGAGTTCTCCCTACTTTTCTCTTCCTGTCTGAGCGCTTTCTCTGTGCGCCTATGCGATTCTTTACGCCATAACTCAATAGCATCTTTCTGTGACTGTCTGGCTTTCTTTTTCCATAATTCTTCTTCTACTCTCATGATGCAATCTGCATCCCATGTCCCAGCTGCGGGCCACCTCTGACTTTCTGCTAGATCCTTGGTGTAGTCCACCCATAAGTCAAGATATAATACGGCATCTAGGCCATGTTTATGATACATAAAATACCCTGGAGTGTCCCTAGGTGGAATGGGAACAGCTTCTTCGAGTACTCCTTTCCTAGTTTTGATTTGTCTTAATTTTGAAAAGAACGGCATCTTTAAACCTTGCTACTTGATTCTTACTTGAACCGGACTTGAACACAATTAATACAATAAACACAATAATGAACACTCATTCATACCACAATTTTTGAACACAGTAAAACATTTAACATTTAACATTTAACATTTAACGAACAATGATAATTAGAAGAAAACTAGTTACTGACATGATACTAATACTAGATAATACTGAATTATATACATGAACATACTGGATATACTGCTAAACAGTACAGATACACTGCTAAAACAGTGCAGACCGGATCTGTGTACCCAAACCCGTCAGGACCGGCACAAATTATTGTGCACGTCTAACTGCCTCCCCAGCAACGGTACTCACCGGGTAGCACGGAACGGAAGGCCTCGGAACTGAACTGAACCGGACTGGACTCGACTGGACTCGGAACTTCGGAACCTGGTGGGCCTCTGTATACCTCGGATCTTGCTCTCTCAGCTAGGCTCTGGTCGGGATACTTCGCACTTCTCACCGCCTCGTCTGGGTGTTGATCGCAGCCTCAGTCACCCCCGCTTGGCCGGAGGGAGATACAGGAAATCCTGCGGGTACGCGTTTTTGTCCGTCCAGCTGTGGCAGGAGACCGGGCCTGCAATGCACCTCCGGCGCGTGAGATGAGAAAGTGTCCCTGTTCGGGCGCCAATTTATGTGGTAAATATTTAAATTACCTGTACTATTTTTTATGCGGTAAAGTCTAGTAAGAATAACTCAGTCAAAATAAGAGGCAGAATCCGTGGTATTAGAGGTTCTGAAAAGGACTTTATTCCTTACAAAGGAATTATGGTTCGAACCAGGCAATCTTATTCCATCACCACGAAGGTTCAGGAAGGGATAGGCAATACATTATTGACAAGTAACAATATATATATGAAAAGCATTGCATTAAGACAGATGCAGGAGGCGTAACAGCTGATAATACAGATAAGAATACACATACGTAATGAAAATAGGCGTAAATACAGGCGTATACTAGAAACGTCATTTAAAATGATGTCACAAGTGGGTGGATCCATAAGAGAATCCTGCAGTGTCAGCAGAAATATTTGGCAGAGATGCGCGCGCAGCCGCATGACGTGTGATTGACGTGCAACTAGAGGGTGAAGGGGAATTGACATTTAGCTCTACATGTGGAGACAGAAGTCTGGGGGGTCAGGTCAACCTAATCCCAAATTGTATCTAATATCTTTGTTTAAGGGACTGGTTTATCCAAAAGGAAAGGTCTCTCGGACGGAATCTATTCTATACTGACTGTTAGTGCATGTACAAGCGTCTATGTGTCTACATGAGATGCGAGGGGGCAGGAATCTTCCATGGTAACAGGGGCTATGAATTACTTGCATAAAGACAGCGAGGCCGAGCCCTTTGCTCGGTAGCTGGAAGGATGTTTACCTAAACTACTAGACAGGAATGCATTGGATGAGGAGCGGAGCAGATAACTTGAAGGCTGAATACAGTTTTGGGCAGGCAACAGGCCGCGTCAGGCACCGTTAGCCGCGCAGGGAGTAAGACAAAGTTCATGGACACGGATGCAGGTCCAGGCTGGAGCATTTCAGAGGCAGAAGCAGAAAAAAGGCTACTCGCCTGAACTGTAAAACTAGAAAAGTGAACCATATAAAGTCGGTGGCCAATCATACTTAGGAATGGAATATTCGACCCATTCATGGCGGATCTGAAAGAGGACAGGTTGACGTTGGACGCACATGCATTTGCGTCTTCATAGCTGGAACTGGAGGGAACATACATGTACTTGTAGCATGTACATGGAGCCGTTGGGGTCTAAGATAGGGGACACAATTGACCATGAAAATTCATATTTCCTCAACTCGGGTGTACATACACGGGGGGGTTCGACATGTACACGGGTGTACATACACGGGGGTTCGACACGTACTCGGGTGTACATACACGGGGGGTTCGACACGTACAGTTCGACGCGTACTCGGGTGTACATACACGGGGGGTTCGACACGTACTCGGGTGTACATACACGGGGGGGTTCGACACGTACTCGGGCGTACATACACGGGGGTACGGCGCGTACATGCGGGGGCTGGGGGGGGTACGGCGCGTACCGGGCACCTGTTTGGACGTCTCCATGGTTGCTATTGGAGTTCGGTGCAGATGGTCTTTTAACCATGCGGTTGTACATTCGGATGCCCGGGACGGATCGTGATTCCCCGGTCGGACTTCGCTTTTCACGTTTGTACGGTAAATCGTCCGAGGACGTGTCGGACACTTTTTCCGACCCGAGGACGTGTGGGGAATTATTCCCAATGCGACTCGTATGGGCTTTTTACCATGCGAATCGTGATTGACAGTTTGTACGGCACTTGTACGATTCGTACGGTAAAAAGACCGGATACGAGTCGTACGGGAATTTTTTTTACGGGATCGTGATCGGCACCATGCACCCTTCCATGTTGCATCAAAAAGTTCTTGTGTAATCATCGTTATTTTAGCTCCTGAGTCCACCAATAACGTCACAGTATGATCACCAATATTAATGTCAACAATAGGATCTACACACAAGGAAGGATCCCCAACTACCACTTCATGGTTTAAGGAACCAGAAGACCTTTGAAAGTATCAAGGACCCCCTGTGAAATATTTAGGTCAATTCCTAGGACAGGGTAACAAAGACAATGTAAATATATTCCTAGGCAATCAGTGTAGATACAAATGTCACACTAAATGTATTGATATAAAACCAACAGGACAAAATTGCTCTTAATAAGAACCAGTGTACCACTTAACAATTAAAATAAACTTTTTTTCTTTATTGAAAACAGAAGCTAATATTTTGCTTTTTTAAATAAAAAAACACATATAACTAATACACAATAAAACATTAAAAAGGAAACACATTTTTTCAATGTTTCGTGAATTATAAAAATTATACACTGTATAATCTAAATGCAATGACAGAAAGGATTTCTTTAAAAAAACGAAAAAATTAAATAAAATAAACACAAAACAGATGCAAACACCTAAATATAAATCAATAATTCATAAACAATGAATTGCGGCAGTAGATTGTCTTGGACGCTCGTTTCGGCGCACTGGCGCCTTCGTCAGGAAAGCCACACAATTTTCTCGTAATAATGACTGAAGTAAAAAAAGGGGATTTGCAAGAACTAATATCGAGAGGTTGGTAGGATATTCACTAAGGAAGAGGACTTGTGAGTAATACTTTTACAAGCCGATCGTCTTTGGCATATACAGCTTTTTTTAAAAGAGGGGCATCGATGAGGCAGCGAGAAAGTCCAATAATGTCTAGTTATAAATTGATGAAATGTAGATTTAAATTTTTATTATTAGTTGGTAATTGGTTGGAATTGGTGTTTTTCCTTGAATATGGGAAGAGCGCGACACACTCATTACAAGTGCGCGCGATGACTCGCGTGAGAAAGAAAAGCCTCGGTATTCGTTAACTGGTATTTATTTCCCTATTTATTTTCTTGGATGTCACAAGTCGAAACGTTGCCTTAAATCCGTTAAAAGCACAGGTATCTTTGCTCGGCTAAAGTCACTTTACCGGCAATACTTTCAGAGACAGCGTCTCTCTCCCGTATGCACACACAATACTTTCAGAGACAGCGTCTCTATCTCGTATGCACAGGCACGAAGATAATCATCCACATTGATCGCTGTATAGATAATCCGAAAGCAATTGTTGACAGTACCTTAGATATGAAGAAAACGATTGTTGTTGCTTCAGATGATAGTTTTCAGGATGGCTTGAGTGATTGTAGATCTTGCTTTACGATAAGATCTATTTTTCAAAATTGAATATTGTTGTCGCTGTGTGGGTTCTTCATTGTAGCCAAAATATCGTCGCCATAAATATGTGGTAACCAATCAGGAACATCAAGTAGTTAATTGGCTATTTATTTGGCTACAATACACAGAGCCACCAGGCTGACTTTGCCAACAGCTGTTCTCCCAAGCATATGAACAGTAGTCGCTAGGAGACGACCAAACATTCCAAATAAAATTACATCACAGGCTCTTCTTAAAGGATCATCAGAATAGATGAAGAGATTACATTACAACACTGTGGTAAGAAATTAGGTTTTTATTCAGCTCTACATGTTCCTGAAAGTTGGGAAGATTGTGACTTTAGCACAGCAAAGTGTTCATTAATGCCATTTTTAGGAATAAAACAGACACACTTATCCGGAGCCATTTTTTCCTATTTTTCACAACTTTTTCTATATTTTGCCTATTTGCTTGGTCCCCATCGACGGAATCGACAAACTTTGGACACCTTTAGAATTCCCAGGATGTTGGAAAAAAGGACGCAAATTTGGCATGGAGACCTTATGTGGAAAAAAGCTATGGCGCACCACTGAGTGCAAACTACTTCAAATAGCCAAAAAAGGTCTCACCACTGGGGGCAGGGGGTCCCCCACTAGTTAAGGGGGTAACATAGAAATGCCATTATGCCCTTTACCTAGGCCCTTCAAACGGGCGTCTGCATTTGGTTGCTCTGCCACAGCCCCCAAGTTTAGATTTCGGTCTCTTGCTAAGTGAAGCACCATGACACTAAACAGACACATAATTAGTGCAGCACTTAAAATTGTGAAGCTATTGCTTCAATAACGAGTGCATCCTACTTCAGCACTGTGCACTCTCATCGAAACAAATATACTATAATACTCCAAGTTACTTTGGTCCAATGATGCTGATCAGCATCTCAAAATGCAACCAAGGGATGCATATCACTTCCAGAAAATCCTCAGCCTAGTTGTAGCTTAGAATAAGCTCTCTTCTGTCAGTGCTGAGCACAGTTGATGAGGATAGGCAGTCATCACTATGGGCGTGCAAAATTCATGTTATTTGTTTTCATGTAATTGTGTGAAATGTCAGGAAAATTAAGCAAAATGTTAATCTGTCACTTAGCACTATATTTTAGCACAAAAATGCAAACTTACATCAATTTCTTATGCAATCATTTTGCACCACAAAAATAGTGAGAACAACACAACTGCCATGAACAGCTACTTGCGTTCTAGAGTTCACGTTGTTGCAAATGGTTGCGTAATTTAGGGAATTTTATGTCACAACCATAATTCCAGACATTACATGAATTACGCTGCCAGAAATTTCACCTAGTCTAGTCAGCACATGTATGTTTTCCAGGTTTTAGAAGCAGTCATTCCGTTGACCTCCGTCTTTATAATGGTGCTTCTTTTCTTAGACCACAGAATAGGCTAGCCTTTAAGAACTTGATGGATTGAAACACAGCTACCTGCTACAGAGGTCTTTGTTGCTCAAAATTAGACACCCAACAACCTCTCCTCAAAGGCTTGTGCAGGGAAGTGAGAGAGGGGTAAGCAGATCATTGACATACAGTTTCGACAGACAGAGGGGTTGAGGCAGGTACTTGGAAGATCTACAGTTGTCTACTATCTGCGGTAACCCACAAAGGTGGGCTGCATACCCATGTAAGCACTCCATAACCTTGGCCACTCCAATGGCTACTCCAGGGCTCCACACGCGTATCTGCTACATGCTGGGGCCAGTGGAGGGTGGCACCCGTCCTGATAGACTACATGGACTTATGAAAGAAGTAAGGTATGCTGCTGAAGCAACCAGGGTTCAGGCAAAACGCCTTTGTTCAATGACTATCAATCAGCTGCCATCAACTATTAACCATTTCATTGTGTGGACATGTGAGCAGGAGTATCCCATGTTACGAAGGGATTAACGTTTGGTGCACTCCATCTCCAGCATCTTCCCTAGAAGTAAGTAATATCAAACACATGGTGCAATCCCAGGCAAGTCATAATGTGGGTGTCCTAGGCAGGACAATTGAGAAATGGCGAAAAGCAGAACAGGGGAGCAGAGGACTGCTGTGCCAGGGACTTTGCGCCCTAAGAAGTGTATTATAACTGAAGTAGAAAAATCCTTAGGGACCTTAAATCTAGCAACCTAGACAATGCATAGGGAACTAGTGCTTTATTTTTTGTTACCCATTAACAACAAAGAATATGCAGCACAGCTAAAAAAAAATCCCCTGTGCATAATACCACATTCGGCCAAAAACCCTGATGAGGTGAAAGGAAAGGAACACAAATTCATCGGCGGAAAAAAATTATTTGTTAAATTTACAGTAATAATTCTGGTTAACCTCTTCCCATGGCTTACATGGGATGCATTTTATTTTTTCCTAATCCCAAAATGTTCAAATCTTAGACTTGGAAACGTTCAGTGACTGTCGCCGAAAATGTCAATCAGTTGCACCCTTGTTCTTGCTTCAGATCTTCGCTCTACTGCTACTGTCCAAGTTTTTCCTTCACACAGACACAACCGTCCGCGCTCCATCCAGCCTGCAGGTCGGGCAGTGCGTTGCGCAGACTGTGGGGTCGCTGAAGTTACGAGGGGCGTGGGCGCGTGGTCATTCCAGGCAGGGCGGCATTGCGTGCCTCTTGGACGCTGCCAGAGCCCTCACCTTTTGTTTGAGGTGGGGCTGGACGTATTGAGCGCTGCGCCGGGCAGCCCTCATTCAGCTTCTGTGCTGCACTGACGGCAGCCACCGAGTCCCAGAGGTGTCGGAGTTCCCTTCCTCTTTTCTTCATTGATGCGTCCTAATGTGAAATTGAACCCTCTTCAGCTAAAACGTCAAACTCACAAAGCAGCGAGCAGTGACATGCTTTCCCAGACGCTGGCACAATCTCTGCGGCGTGACACAATAGAAAATGCGCACTTGATTAAAGCTGAGTGAGTGCTTAAAGGGATAATGGCATTCTTATTTTCTAAACAATTTCTCTCTGGAGAATACAAAGAGAAACACTAGAGCTGAAACTGATCCCAGCTACCTGTATGGAGAAGGCGTCTTGTTTTTGCTAAAAGGCAGTGGATTGTTGCTTTTGGTTGGAAACGGATACCTTTATTAACAAGCGCGACACTGTACCGGGAAGGATTTCCTGTCACACAACAAGCTGCGTTTCTTTCAGGGGCCCCCATCCTTTCCGACACATTCATGCCGATCAGCATCCTGATAGTTATGAGAACCTATCTTCAGGCAAGTGCCGATTTATACATTTTTCATATGAAAGTGCAAGTAATACACGTCGTAGATCCCATGGAAAGCCCATTTAGCAGGAAGGCACAGCCTCAAGTAGACAGATTACCTAAATCACAAATTCCTAGTAGAGGGGCTGTTGAAAGTACAAATACGACATTGATTATTGTTCTCGGGGGTTTCACTGTAAATTGTTATGATGCTTTTTTTAGGTCTAGCGTTTGCTCCTACTTTTTAATTTCACTAAAAATATAACAATAATATGTTTTGAGTTTTTATTTTAGCTCGCCCTCTTCAGCCATTGGTCTGTTATTGGGCCATTCACATTTTCCTTTCACCCACTACTGCATACAGATTGAGGAAATAAAACAGTCCACTTCAACCACTGGGTAACTGCACTATGAATGATGGCATTCTGCCCTATCACAAGGAGCATATCTACACACAAAGTAGTTCCTTTAAGTGTCAAGGACTGCTACATCAATGGGTGCTTTTTCAGTCCAAAAACATTTTTGTTTTTAGCCAATTTTTTTTGTTAGGTCTGGTTTAGCCAAGATCTTTTGATTTTACTTAAGATATGTGAATAATATGCTTACGTTTTGGGGCATTTAGTCAGCCCTCTTCATCCATTAGTCTATTATTTTGTCTCTCACATTTTAGATCTACCCACTACAAGAAACTGGAAGTGGCATGAGTCAAATCACTTCAACAATTGACTAACTTCACTTTGAATGATGCCATGCTGCTCTTTTAACAAGGAGCACATCCACACAAAAGGTAGTTCCTTTAAGTGTCAAGGACAGTTATGGCAACGGTGCTTTTAAGACTCCGAAAATATTTTTGCTCCTAACCAAAAAAAATTTAGCTTGAAGACGGCATGGGAGCTTACCCAACAATAAGGTGTTTCAAACATCATCATAAACCAAAATCAGAACAGACAAAGCCAAAAGGCAGCTGGCCAATGCCAGACTGACAAACTTTGCCAATGCTATTTCTTTATGCGTCTTGTCCTGGATTAGATTATATATTGCGTGACTGTATAACCCATGTGTATTATAACGTCTGCCTACTAGGCGGCAGACACAGGTATAGCCCTTTTCTTTTAACCCAAGTTATGTTTATTAGGCTTTATCAACACCCAAACCCTTTATAGACCCCTTAGGGATATGGCACACTTGCCCAGACAAAACAACAGTAGAAGCCCCACCAGGACATAAAAGAGGCCCCAATGAAGTGGGTGCTGTCTTCAGCCTTTACACCATTTAATGAGACCTGAACACATGATACGCCCCTGGGGGGTGTTTTGCATTTAGTAGTTGTAAAGCACTTTCCTATTCCATAACAAGCCCACCGTTTACTAGATCTTTGCAATTCTGGAGAATATTCAATACATGGTAATGTCATTGGCAAGACTATTTTTCAAAATTGTATTGCATGCACTTCAAGCATGGACTGATTTTAATGATGTTACACAACTTACCTACCCAGCATTCCTCTGGAGGATGCCGGACAAGATACAGATCAGCAGCACTTGGACAGGCCATTAAGATGCTTCAGTGCCACTCAACTGAGCTATTGTTGATTTTTCCAAGGTATTTAGTAATTTGCAGGCAGTCGAAAGTAAAGAAGTCCTTTAGTTTCTGTAGCTACCTATAGTTATCTTGGATCCCTCTTCGAAAGCTCCCAGTCTTGGTCATAAATAACAGAATTGGAAAAGTTTTGTGTTGATTTTTGTATTGAGTGTGCTGTGCTGTGGTAGTCATAATTATGGTGGATGTACCTTGCTGCTCACGGTCAAAGATTATCATGCCTATGCTACGTCCATGTATATTCATAGGGCCCCTGTGTGGTTTCCTACTGTTACTAAACCTATTGATAAACGTGCAGGCCCTGCCTGGCAGAAGCCATTGGGTCACAAGGAGACACTCACTCCCACTAGAGCAGATTATGTTAAGAGACAAATGTGAATTCTGGCTGGGCAGTCACTTTGATATTGATGCTAAGATATTTTTTTAAACTGAAGTGTGCCTGAATCCCTATTTTTTTAAAATATCTGTAAAAAGCTTGTTAATACCAACAGTGGTCCATCCAAAATTACATTTTGCATGCTATGGGTTACGTATTATGGGTGTTATGTTGCATCCACCTACCCTGCTGCATCTGTAATTGCTTTTAAGCCATCGGCCCCAAAGTGTACTCTAATTCTCTAATGATGATGTTCTAATATCATTGGCATCCAAAAAAGTATGTGACGGATCTTTGAATTTCATAATCGAGTGGCTTTTATAAATGAATACAAATTGCTAAAAAAAAAACTCTACAAAGGTATGACCCCTGTTGGAAATACAATGAGCCATTGCCACTTTTGAAGGTCACTGGTCTGTTTTATGATGATATTGTTTGTAGGCTTTGCCATGTTGTGATAGGAAAAATGTAACATGTTTTGTTTTCATGAAAATCACTGAATACAGCAAGATCAATTCATATTAATCTCGTTAACCTTTCCTTCGATGGTTGTACTAATGTTTATGACTCTCACTGGGGTTTTCGATTAAATACTGTAACGATTTAAAAAAGCATCAAGGTGTAAAGAGAACTATAATATGTTTTTATTTACTGCAGATGTCTGTTTCCTAAATTGAAAACAAAAATATGTATAAAATAAACATTTCAATTATTAAACAATGGTCGTTTTTTAAAATAATAAATTTGGGACTTTGTTTCAAACTCCTCATTAAGTGTCTGAAAATGGCAGTGTGTTTTAGAACAAGGTTCTGAATCTATGTATAGATACTAATATACTTTAAGTAGGGTTTCTTTGTTGTCTTCTGAACAATTAATAAACTGGAGGCACTGTGGTATACTCTCACACATATTTATAGAAAGATTTAAAAAACTATTAGTGACTTCAGCTAATATGTACATCTGTTAGAGGGAGGATCAAGGCTTTAACTCCTTTCCTGACCAAAGCATCAACGTGTTTCGTCTGTAAGGAATGTTCCTTATTTTGGTACTTGTAATTCTAGAAACCTACTATAGGACTATTTGCAGAACAGCAGAGTAAATGCAGAACAGCTCATCAAACGTTTGACAATGGTGTTGTAAGTGCATGCACTGCTTCTGGGTTAAAATTAATTAAATGGCCTTGTGAAACATCTCAGAAAATCATTGTATCTAGTTGCAAAGTAAACTTTTTTTTATCACCATACGTGTTTAAGGGCGTATATCTGTTTTTATTAGTTTCATTGGTATGTGTGTGTCTAACCGTAAGAGCTTTTATGTGTTTAATCAGCTGATCATGTGTTGACAATGTGCGAAGTCCATATGCCACAAAAGGTACCAGTAGAAACGAACTGTTACTGGTCAACTGGACTGTCTTCAAGGAACGTACAGAAACTCATTTTTGTTCCATTTTCACTGGATACATATCTCCTGTTTTTGTTTGACTTTTCAGGTATTCTCCTTGCTCACTCACAAGTACAATGAAAACTAATGTTAATATTGATACATTTTGGTAAATGTTTTCCATTGCGAGTACCTGCACCATTATTTCGTGTTGTGTATATATCAAATCCTAACCTAATTACACATTTTTGCGGTAAACACTAGGGCGCATCAACTAGGCAGGAGTAGTTCAACTATAGAGATGGTTGTAATTAAGGGGGAACATTAAAAGGGTAAAAAAAAAAAACAAATATATATATATATATATATATATATATATATATATATAGATTATCTACTGGCAGTCGCCAGTAGATAGTTATAGTTAGGACCTATTTTCCATAGGAAATGCGCAACATTCTATTGGGAATATCTTTGGCGCCGATTGACGAATCTTCGCGAAATTTTCCAAACTATTGGCCAGCTCCGCTCCTACCCTGAAAGTTTTTTTCGGTGATCCGTGAAGCGGGGGCCGAGAAAAAAGGGGGTCCCAAAACACGTTTTCCCCATGCAATTTCCCATAGGATCTGTTGTCGCAGCTACAGCCCGAACCGCTGAACGGAATGACACCAAATTTGGCAAAGAGGTAGTCCTCAGTTCGGACTCGTGCCTTTTGCATATTTGGTGTGAATCTGTTCAGTAGTTCCTGAGAAAATTAGGGTAAAAAAGTTAGTGATATCTATGGCCGCGGAGGATCCGCGGACCGTACCCGCACCGTAAGCGCACCCTCCCCGAACGGAGCACGCACCCTCCCGATCGCGCACTGATTGCTAATTGGCTGTTGAGCGTCTCTCTACATTCGAAACCAGGAACTGTTGGCGGCCATTTTCTGCCTCGGTAGAAGCGAGGCTGAAGGTGGAAGGGGAATAAGTGTGTAAAAGATATAAAGGGGGCAGAGTGGAAATACTCTGACCCTCTAGATCTGCTTAGGGGTCCCAGAAGGACCCCCTGTGGCCCCCCCTTTTTTTTTTTTAAAAAGCAGCGAATTGCACGCACGGTGCGCGCATTCTATCGCGTTGGATGCACGGATTCTCTCGTGGTGGGTTCGCGGATACAAGGGAAAAAATAATGAAATTGTTGGCAGATATGTTTTGTTCTTGAGTGGCTCTAAAAAGAGCCATTGTGTTCATTGAGAGTTTTTGGTACTTATAAGTAAGTACCTATACAGAGTCTAAAGTTGTTGAGGAAGACTCTGTTTCCTTCATCAGTAAAGTGTACTCCATCTCTCCTATACATCTCTTACATATGAAAGCGCAGATTGTTATTGTAAATGGACCCCATTCTGTAGTCTCGGAGAAAAGCAGAAACAGATTTATTCACATGTTTCCTAGCTTTCTCAATCTGTGGACAAAAATGATCAGACCAGTTCCATTTCTGCCTTTGGCATATGTTAGAATACACAAAGGCAGTTTTAGGGAAAAGTGAAATCAGTTGTGCAAAGGTGTCCTTCATAAGCATTCCCAGACCTACCCCAATCAAAGTGCCTAGGTCATTGCCACCACAGTGCACTATTATGAGGTCAGGGTGTTGGATTTGCATGAAGGATTTCACCAATGGCATCAATTGGTGCCACTTTAACCCTCTCTGTCCAATCCATTTAATGTCTACATTTGGCAAACCTAGGTCTTTGTGAATGACTTTGTTTTCTGCATACCTTTGGCTCCAGAAAATGTAGCTGTGTCCCACATTCCACACTGTAAGCATCTTGTAAGGAGGTCTGGATGCACTCAGATGGTCTCTGTAAATGAAATGGCAGTTTGGAAAGTAAGATGTTTCTAAAATGGTGGCTAAGATGCAATTTTGAAAAAAGCCAAGAAATCATTGGTTGTTTGACAACCTTCTACACTGAACGGTAGGGTGCATATATCTGTTTTTTAAACGCATGATTCTTATTGGTTAACAAAAAGTGCGTGAAAGGAACATTATATATGATAAGCTGATATGTTGAGAAGTCAAGCACACTTGCTGTTTTGATTAGCAACATTGTGTGTGCTGAACTTGTGACCTGTGTGCTCAGTACAGTGTTCCATGACCTGTTTCTATGGTAACGGGCAGAAGGCAGATTGGGGGAAGGGTTGAAGTTTATGTCATTTGGAAAGGGTTGAAATGTTTAACCAATAGAAATGTGTGTTTGCTTTTGAATTTTTGTTGGAAGGAATGTAATTTGATGTTTACATGTATATGTGTGGAAAATGAGAGGGAAACTTTGCCGTTCTTTGGTTCTGCTGACAGGTGCACAGTGCAGAGATTCTGTATAAGAAAATCTGGTGTGTGACTGATATCTGGTGTGTGACTGATATACTTCTTAATCTACAAAACATCTTGAAAGGTGAGTTATTTAATTGTGAGGGGATGTATGTAGACTATTTTTATTTTAATCAGACTAATGTATTTTTTCTGCTAAAGTGTAGGGCGTATTTTTTTTCTCTACAATCTTATTGACAGTGTGTGTGCATGTGGAAACCATTTTGTGATAAGTATTTGTGTTTTTTCATGTGTTTGTAGACAGATAACTATGCAGTTCTTATATTTTGGCAGATTTAGAAACCACTTATTGTTTATGAATTTGTGAAATGAGTTATGTTTCTGCAGTAAAATGTAGTACTCCTTGTAGATGAAGAAATGTGTTTTGGTATAGTGCAAGGGATAGTGTTGTTTGTCTAGAATCACACAGAGAGCCTGTGTGCATTTGGGAACCACTGTGGAGAAGCGTTTGGTAACATCGTGCATTTGCTGACAGATAACTGTTTTGAAACCTGTCATGTTGTCAAGTTTTAGTAGCATTAGAAGACCGTTATGGCTTATGCTTTCATTAAATGAGTTAGGTATTGACAGTAAAGTGTAGTCGTGAAATATGTAGATTGTGTGCAGTTCCCTTACCACTTCCAGTGTAGTGAATGAGTTTTTTTTTTCCTTCTTTTTTTTTGTCCTCATATGCCACTTCCCACCCTTTCTCTCTCTGTAGCACCCTAGGGTGATAATCGTCTCATATATAAGAGGCTATTGCTTACTGGAAAGCGAAGGTGGGAGACCATGCCATGACCAGGCCTTCCAAAGCAAGTTTCCTCCAAGAGATTTGAAGCAACTTAATCATAGGACCATTCTTTTCTTCTTTTCAGCAAACCATGATTTGAACATCTTATATCCCTACCCCTCACCCATAGTGTTTCATGAATAAAATCCAAAATCTGTGCTTCTTTTTATGATGGCCCACCATGTCCAATTTACCTATAAATCTCATATCTCTAATCCAGGTCAAAACTGTCGGGGAATCGGGCGAAACCCACAATCTGCAAATTTCCCTCCGGGCCAACAGAATAGCATAGAACACCAGATTCGTTTTATCATCAAGGCCCTTACCTTGTAAGTCCAGTTTTCCTGTAATAATCATTTCGGGGCTTACCTTAATACTTTGCTTTAACACCACTGATAAGCAATTACTCACTGCGCCCCAGAAGTCCTTGATCGCCGGACATGTGACAAACATATGAATGTCATCCTCATTTGGGCTATGACATTTAGGGCACCGTACAATTCCACCATCCTTAAATTTGGCCAGCCTCTTTGGAGTCCAATACGCCCTGTGGAGAGTGAACAAATGATTCCTTCTTAAATTTGCAGGCTTTACCACCTTATATAGAGTCAACATAGTTACTTGCCATTGTTCTTCTGTCACAATCCTCGGCAAGCACTCTCCCCACAGGGTCTCCGGCAATAGAAAAGGGCCATCTTCCAACTCAACAATAGCCCAATACCACATCGCCACCTCTTCTTTAATACAAACATCCGATGCCAAGTTTTCTTCAAAGTCATTTTGCCGCCCAATGAGATGTTCTTTCCCGGCTGCCCAACTTTGAATCTGAATATATTTAAATTTAGCAAAAACCAAAGGAAATGATGGACGGAGTGTTGAACATTGCAAGCACTCACCCCCAGTCAGATGATCTGGGTTTAATCCATCACCGTTCTTTAGCCCACTCTGCCACCCCAGTTCAGACATGGCCATATGCAAATCAGTCTGACCCTGTGCCTCATGGGAACAGTCCAGCCCGAACTGCCAAGCCATGTCTTCCCTGGGCCGGAAACAAGCTTCCTAGGACCGGTTTCTGGCATTTCAGCCGTCTTCAGCCAGGCTTGCTTGAATCCAGTGGCAAAGTGAGCAAGGGACTCACGTCTGAGCATACCCTGCCAACTTATGGCGAACAAAGCAAAAACCAAAGGAAATGATGGACGGAGTGTTGAACATTGCAAGCACTCACCCGCAGTCAAATAATCTGGGTTTAATCCATCACCGTTCTTTAGCCCACTCTGCCACCCCAGTTCAGACATGGCCATATGCAAATCAGTCTGACCCTGTGCCTCATGGGAACAGTCCAGCCCGAACTGCCAAGCCAAGTCTTCCCTGGACCGGAAACAAGCTTCCTAGGAGTGGTTTCTGGCATTTCAGCCGTCTTCAGCCAGGCTTGCTTGAATCCAGTGGCAAAGTGAGCAAGGGACTCACGTCTGAGTATACCCTGCCAACTTATGGCGAACAAAGCAAAAACCAAAGGAAATGATGGACGGAGTGTTGAACATTGCAAGCACTCACCCCCAGTCAAATGATCTGGGTTTAATCCATCACCGTTCTTTAGCCCACTCTGCCACCCCAGTTCAGACATGGCCATATGCAAATCAGTCTGACCCTGTGCCTCATGGGAACAGTCCAGCCCGAACTGCCAAGCCATGTCTTCCCTGGACTGTTCCCATGAGGCACAGGGTCAGACTGATTTGCATATGGCCATGTCTGAACTGGGGTGGCAGAGTGGGCTAAAGAACGGTGATGGATTAAACCCAGATCATTTGACTGGGGGTGAGTGCTTGCAATGTTCAACACTCCGTCCATCATTTCCTTTGGGCCGGAAAAAAGCTTCCTAGGACCGGTTACCTTTACCAGTTCCAGTGTAGTGAATGAGTTTTGGTAAACTCCTAGGGATAGTGGTGCTTGTCTAGAATCACACTGTGAGTCTGTGTGCATTTGGGAACCACTGTCAGAGAAGCGTTTGGTAACATCGTGCTTTTGCTGACAGAAAACTGTTTTGAAATCTGTCATGTTGTGAAGTTTTAGTAGCATTAGAAGCCAGTCTTTGCTTATATGTCGATTAAATGAGTCATGTCTTGACACTGATGTGCTGTACTTAAATATGTAGATTGTGTTCAGTCCCCTTACCCCTTCCACAGTAGTGAATGAGTTTTGGTAAAGTCCTAGGATAGTGTTGATTGTCTAAAATCACACTGTGAGGCTGTTTGCATTTGGGTAAGGATTGTGAGAGAAGCATTTGGTAACATCGTTTATTTACTGACAGATAACTGTTTTAAAACTTGTCATGTTGTCAAGTTTTAGTAGCATTAGAAGCCAGTCTTTGCTTATGTGTTGATTAAATGAGTCAGGCATTGACACTAAAGTGTAGTCGTGAAATATGTAGATTGTGTGCAGTTCTCTTACCGCTTCCACTGTAGTGAATGAGTTTTGGTAAACTCCTAGGGATAGTGGTGCTTGTCTAGAATCACACTGTGAGTTTGTGTGCATTTGGGAACCACGGTCAGAGAAGCGTTTGGTAACATCGTGCATTTGCTGACAGAAAACTGTTTTGAAACCTGTCATGTTGTCCAGTTTTAGTAGCATTAGAAGTTAGTCTTTGCTTATGTGTTGATTAAATGAGTCAGGCATTGACACTAAAGGGTAGTCGTGAAATATGTAGATTGTGTGCAGTTCCCTTACCTCTTCCACTGTAGTGAATGAGTTTTGGTAAACTCCTAGGGATAGTGGTGCTTGTCTAGAATCACACTGTGAGTCTGTGTGCATTTGGGAACCACTGTCAGAGAAGCGTTTGGTAACATCGTGCATTTGCTGATAGAAAACTGTTTTGAAACCTGTCATGTTGTCAAGTTTTAGTAGCATTAGAAGCCAGTCTTTGCTTATGTGTTGATTAAATGAGTCAGGCATTGACACTAAAGGGTAGTCGTGAAATATGTAGATTGTGTGCAGTTCCCTTACCTCTTCCACTGTAGTGAATGAGTTTTGGTAAACTCCTAGGGATAGTGGTGCTTGTCTAGAATCACAATGTGAGTCTGTGTGTATTAGGGAACCACTGTCAGAGAAGCGTTTGGTAACATTGTACATTTGCTGACAGAAAACTGTTTTGAAACCTGTCATGTTGTCAAGTTTTAGTAGTATTACAAGCCAGTCTTTGCTTATGTGTTGATTAAATGAGTCAGGCATTGACACTAAAGTGTAGTCGTGAAATATGTAGATTGTGTGCAGCTCCCTTACCTCTTCCACTGTAGTGAATGAGTTTTGGTAAACTCCTAGGGATAGTGGTGCTTGTCTAGAATCACACTGTGAATCTGTGTGCATTTGGGAACCACTGTCAGAGAAATGTTTGGTAACATCGTGCATTTGCTGACAGAAAACTGTTTTGAAACCTGTCATGTTGTCAAGTTTTAGTAGCATTAGAAGCCAGTCTTTGCTTATGTGTTGATTAAATGAGTCAGGCATTGACACTAAAGTGTAGTCGTGAAATATGTAGATTGTGTGCAGTTCCCTTATCACTTCCACTGTAGTGAATGAGTTTTGGTAAACTCCTAGGGATAGTGGTCCTTGTCTAGAATCACAATGTGAGTCTGTGTGCATTTGGGAACCACTGTCAGAGAAGCGTTTGGTAACATTGTACATTTGCTGACAGAAAACTGTTTTGAAACCTGTCATGTTGTCAAGTTTTAGTAGTATTACAAGCCAGTCTTTGCTTATGTGTTGATTAAATGAGTCAGGCATTGACACTAAAGTGTAGTCGTGAAATATGTAGATTGTGTGCAGCTCCCTTACCTCTTCCACTGTAGTGAATGAGTTTTGGTAAACTCCTAGGGATAGTGGTGCTTGTCTAGAATCACACTGTGAATCTGTGTGCATTTGGGAACCACTGTCAGAGAAACGTTTGGTAACATCGTGCATTTGCTGACAGAAAATTGTTTTGAAACCTGTCATGTTGTCAAGTTTTAGTAGCATTAGAAGCCAGTCTTTGCTTATGTGTTGATTAAATGAGTCAGGCATTAACACTAAAGTGTAGTTGTGAAATATGTAGATTGTGTGCAGTTCCCTTATCACTTCCACTGTAGTGAATGAGTTTTGGTAAACTCCTACGGATAGTGGGGCTTGTCTAGAATCACACTGTGAATCTGTGTGCATTTGGGAACCACTGTCAAAGAAACGTTTGGTAATATCGTGCATTTGCTGACAGAAAACTGTTTTGAAACCTGTCATGTTGTCAAGTTTTAGTAGCATTAGAAGCCAGTCTTTGCTTATGTGTTGATTAAATGAGTCAGGCATTGACACTAAAGTGTAGTCGTGAAATATGTAGATTGTGTGCAGTTCCCTTACCTCTTCCACTGTAGTGAATGAGTTTTGGTAAACTCCTAGGGATAGTGGTGCTTGTCTAGAATCACAACGTGAGTCTGTGTGCATTTGGGAACCACTGTCAGAGAAGCGTTTGGTAACATTGTACATTTGCTGACAGAAAACTGTTTTGAAACCTGTCATGTTGTCAAGTTTTAGTAGTATTACAAGCCAGTCTTTGCTTATGTGTTGATTAAATGTGTCAGGCATTGACACTAAAGTGTAGTTGTGAAATATGTAGATTGTGTGCAGCTCCCTTACCTCTTCCACTGTAGTGAATGAGTTTTGGTAAACTCCTAGGGATAGTGGTGCTTGTCTAGAATCACACTGTGAATCTGTGTGCATTTGGGAACCACTGTCAGAGAAGTGTCTGGTAACATTGTGCATCTGCTGACAGAAAACTGTTTTGAAACCTGTCATGTTGTCAAGTTTTAGTAGCATTAGAAGCCAGTCTTTGCTTATGCGTTGATAAAATGAGTCATGCTTTGACACTAAAGTACAGTACCATGTAGTATTGTCTTTACTGCCCCAGAACTGAAAATTTAATATTTTTACCCAGGCACTGTCCTAGAAGTAGTCTGATGATTTAGTCAGTATCTAAGTACTTATGTTGTGAACCATTCATTACCAAATAGACTGCTTCAAATGTCCATGCAGTATGCATGTAGTTCTCTAACCACCTACTCAGTTGTTTTTCACACCTTCAATTCTCTAGACAGTTTCCATACAATTCCAGGAAACACCCTATCACTCTCTTTGTAGTCTTCTAGTGACCCATTCAGCACCATGTAGTAATTCATTCACTGTGCCAAAACCCAAACATGTATAAATTCACCAAGACACTCTCTTTCCAGTACTCTAATGATTCAGTTACTGTCTAAGTATTCATGCACTGAGCCAGGACTTAGCACATGGACTGCTTCAAACCCCTATGCACTATGCATGCAGTCTTTTAACCACCTAGAGATTTGTCTTTTATACTTTCAATTCCCTAGTCAATATCAATATAGTCCAGCAAACATCTTGTCACTCCCTTTGCAGTCTTTTAGTGACCTTTTTAGTTCCAAGTACTAATTCATTCCCTGTGCGAAAAGTGTACCAGTTATAAATTCATCCAGGCAGTCTCCTTGCTGTAGTCTAATCATTCAGTCAGTACCCAAGTACTCATGCAGTGAGCCGGGCCTTAGCACATGGACTGCTTTAAATGCCTATCCAGTATGCATTCAGTTCTCTAAGGAGCTGCACAGTTGTCTTTCGCAGCTTCAATTCCCCAGTTAGTATTCATACACTTCTAGCAAACACCCTGTTACTCACCCAGTGTGTCTCTTTTTAGTTAGTAATGTAATCATTCAGTTAGTTAGCATGAAGTCTTTTAGTGAGGTAGGCTTTAGGGCATGAACTGCTTCTAAGTAGTATGCATTATGTATGTAGTGTTTTAATCATCGTCACACTTGTGGTTCAGGGCTATAGTTTTTTAGTCTGTTTTTATATAAAATGTGTGTGTACAGTATTAGAATATTGTAAATTTGAAAGTTATTAATATACATTTATTTGTGACTCTTTTTTGCAGATACTGTTTTTCAACATTAAAATCGAGAAAGTATGCCAGAAAAAAAAAAAAAAAAAGAAAAGAACAGAGACAGGAGGATTATTTGAAGAAACATTAACCACAAGTATTGAATGAAAAAGATAATGTGGCTAAAAGGAAAAAATCTTCTGGTAAGATCACAAAGCAATTTATTAAAAATGTTTGTAGGAGCAAACAGAATGTAGAGAATGCTGCAACTTCAAATAATTTTTTAAGTAAGAAAAAAAATCAAAATAAGAGGAAAAGTAAAAAAGCAAATGTTCAGTCAAAGGAGATAAAGTATGGTAAAAGAAGACAAAATCAGTATAAGGAATTACGCAAAAAAATATTTTACAAGAGAGTAGTGCATAATTTGCTGAAAGATGTAAAGAAATATAAAAAGAGAGCTTTATTTTATAAAAAGAAGAAGCATATTGAAAGCATTGTGGAAAAGGCTTTTGAAGTAAAAAGGAAACTGTTTATTTTAGTGTTAAACAGAATTCGATCACTAGATAAATCAATATATGTAATGAAGGCCAAAAGTAGGAGGAAAAGAGTTATTAATAACAAAAAAAAATTGTGATTTTTTTGGGGAGAATGGAAACACAGTTCTAGTTCAGAGCCTTTTTTTAATGAAGAGAGTTATTCACTAAGTGAAAAATTATTGTATGCAGTTGACACCAGTTGTAGACGTTATGAGGTTAGTGATGGTTGTCCAATGGAGAAAGAGAAAATACTTGAAAGAAATGCAGAAGAAGTGATAGCTGATGAAGTTTTAGGGAGACGTGCTAAAAACCCTGTGTACACTTGGGATTGCAGTAGTGTTTGTAGTGTACGACAGGAATCTATTGAAAAATTATGTCGTTTTTTACGAGTCTATACTAAAAAAAGTGTAAAACAAAAGATTAAGCTGTTGCAAGGACTAGACCCTTGCAGAGTGAGAAAACATACTGGTTTGCAAGGTCAATCTCTGGCTTGTCTTTCTAGGAAAGTTTGTGAAAGTGTTTTTCACCATTTCAGAATGCTGGCAGTACATCATACTCAAATGCGTAAGTTAGTGAGAAGGTTGTATTATGCAAAAAGTCCAGCACTAAAGTTAAGTGAGTTGAACAGTGCTCTTTTGCGTGGGTCAGTTTCAGATGTGAAGCAGGTCTGTGAGGATATTGAGTTTTGTTACTTTGGGCCTCAACAAGAGAGTGAAGCAACTGACACATTAGTAGAACAAAATGTTGAAGACAATGTAGAACCTGTAATTACAGAAAAATGTGAGGATGAAATGACAAAGTTTTAGGTAATTTCAGGTGAAAGACCAAATGTTTCTTGTATTTGTTGTCGGCGAAGTCACTATAAAAATCAGACTAGGGGTGTCAATCTGTATTTAAAAAGTGAAATAGAAGATAATGATAAGTGGATGGAATTTGCAACTTATTTGTTGGTAGAGGATTGTTTTGATTTGGGATGTGAGCAGCGTATTTGCAAATATTGTTATAATAAATTAGATGAGAATAAAATGCCTGCTAGAGCTGTTCATAATAATCTAGAGTTGGTTGCTATTCCTCCAGAGCTGATAGATTTAAATACGTATGAGTCTATTCTGATACAATGTGTTCACCCATTTCAGGCTATTGTTCGTATGGAGCCCAAAACAAGTAAATTACCTCCATCAGAGTTGCAAAGAGGATTGAAAGGAAGAGTTGTGTATTTACTGTTAGATTTAAGGAAAAATATTGAAACTATTGGTGTAGACCATGCAGAAAATGAGCCACTAGTCATTTTAGTTAATGGTGTTCCTACTAAGAATAAGAAAATTTGGCAAGAGTTAGTGGATGTTAGAAAAGTGCAAAAAGCATCATTGTATCTGTTAAAAAATAATGAGTACTATAGAAATGTGTTTGTAGGAGAAGAAGAAATATATTTAGCAGAAGATACTGAAACATTAAGTGGACAAATAGAAAAAGGGGGCATGTCCAGATGTGAAGAAATCTATGAACATTACAGTGTACATCCACTTCATTCCAAAGAGGTGATGGGGAATACAATTGAGTTGTTTCACATGAAAAAAGCAACAGGAAGTCCCTGTGGAGGCAATGTGGATTTCGCCTCACTACGTTTTGGGCCCTTGCCTGCCGCGGGTACTTGGGCCTCCCACACAAGTGAGGCACCATTTTTACCGGGAGAGCTGGGGGAACGCTGGGTGGTGGTAAATTTGTGTGAGCCTGGTGATGCCACAACTTTCCCACCCCAAAATGTGTGAAAAAAGTGATTTTTTCAGCTAAAATTGAGGTTTGCAGGGGATTCTGGGTAAGGAAACGTTGGGGGATCCATGCAAGCCATACCTCCCTGGAAGCCGCCGGGTGTCTAGATTTCAGAAATGCATGGGTTTGGTAGGTTTCCCTAGATGGTCGCCGAGCACCGGGCCAAAAACCCAAGTGACCCCCCTTGCAAAACCAGGTGGTTTTGCGATAGGCCATTTTGATGTCGCCTCACTACGTTTTGGGCCCTTGCCTGCCGCTGGTACTTGGGCCTCCCACACAAGTGAGGCACCATTTTTACCGGGAGAGCTGGGGGAATGCTGGGTGGTGGTAAATTTGTGTGAGCCCGGTGATGCCACAACTTTCCCACCCCAAAATGTGTGAAAAAAGTGTTTTTTTCAGCTAAAATTGAGGTTTGCAGGGGATTCTGGGTAAGGAAACGTTGGGGGATCCACGCAAGCCATACCTCCCTGGAAGCCGCCGGGTGTCTAGTTTTCAGAAATGCATGTGTTTGGTAGGTTTCCCTAGATGGCCGCCGAGCACCGGGCCAAAAACCCAAGTGACCCCTCTTGCAAAACCAGGTGGTTTTGCGATACGCCATTTTGATGTCGCCTCACTACGTTTTGGGCCCTTGCCTGCGGCCGGTACGTGGGCCTCCCACACAAGTGAGGCACCATTTTTACCGGGAGAGCTGGGGGAATGCTGGGTGGTGGTAAATTTGTGTGAGCCCGGTGATGCCACAACTTTCCCACCCCAAAATGTGTGAAAAAAGTGATTTTTTCAGCTAAAATTGAGGTTTGCAGGGGATTCTGGGTAAGGAAACGTTGGGGGATCCACGCAAGCCATACCTCCCTGGAAGCCGCCGGGTGTCTAGTTTTCAGAAATGCATGTGTTTGGTAGGTTTCCCTAGATGGCCGCCGAGCACCGGGCCAAAAACCCAAGTGACCCCTCTTGCAAAACCAGGTGGTTTTGATGTCGCCTCACTACGTTTTGGGCCATTGCCTGCGGCCGGTACTTGGGCCTCCCACACAAGTGAGGCACCATTTTTACCGGGAGAGCTGGGGGAACGCTGGGTGGTGGTAAATTTGTGTGAGCCCGGTGATGCCACAACTTTCCCACCCCAAAATGTGTGAAAAAAGTGATTTTTTCAGCTAAAATTGAGGTTTGCAGGGGATTCTGGGTAAGGAAACGTTGGGGGATCCATGCAAGCCATACCTCCCTGGAAGCCGCCGGGTGTCTAGTTTTCAGAAATGCATGGGTTTGGTAGGTTTCCCTAGATGGCCACTGAGCACCGGGCCAAAAACCAAAGCGACCCCCCTTGCAAAACCAGATTAACTATTGTTCCTACAGCGTGAGAATTTTGGAATAATATTGCAAAGAAAATGTGGCAGACATTTTGAGGTTTGCAGGACATTGGGGATAAAAAAACTTTTTGAATTCACAAGAGAGACATCACCATGAACTCCCATGGGTTTTCGACAATATCTACAGTTGGTGGGTTATTCTTACATGGAAAGTGTACCTTGGCAGAGAAACTAAAGACAAAGATTCCTGCACAACCATCTATTCCTCAAACACACACACATACTGGTTGGATTTGGCACGAGGGCGAGTCATGGTTCAGTGTATTAAATTTTATTAACAAGAGATTTCACAAAAATGAAATGCACTGTCAATAATTAAATTCACAAAAAACCAAACCAATGACTCGCAGCTCGTGAGCTGTAAAGCTACGTCAAGGCACCAACCACTTTACAGGCCATTCACACACCTTTCATACGTGATACAAACAAGACCATTCGCACCACCAGGCACAAAAGCAACACATTACAAAATTCACAAAAAGGGACAAGGTACACCCTGCTTCAGAAAGACAAATATTACTGCACAGCCATCTAATCCGCAAGCACATACACATACTGGTTGGATTTGGCACGAGGGTGAGTGATGGTTCAGTAGATACAATTGTATTAGCAAGTGATTTCACAAAAATGAAATGCACTGGTAATAATTGAAAGGGCGAGAAACTGAACCATTGACTCACAGCTCGTGAGCTGTAAAGCCACGACAAGGCACCAACCTCTTTACAGGCCATTCATACACCTTTCATACGTGTGAGACATACAAAACCATTCACACCGCCAGCCGCGGGCCCATCACATAACAAAACTCACACCAGCACACAGCGCTATTCAAGGGCCCATCACTTTCACATGCCCACAATCCAGACACAGCAACTACACAGGCTGATGGATTGCGTGGAGTGGCACTCAGCTAGCAGTGTGTGTAGTGACCAGCAGAAAGTCACTACTCACACACAGCCAGCCGAGCGCCAGTCCACACACACCGCTAGCAGAGCACCAGCCCACGCACACCGCTAGCCAAACACCAGTCCACGCACACTGCTAGCCAAGCGCCAGTCCAGGCACACCGCCAGCCAATCGCCAGTCCAGGCACACTGGCAGCCAATCGCCAATCCACGCACACCGCCAGCCAAGCTCCAGTCCACGGACACCACCAGCCAAGCACCAGTCCGCACACACCACCAGTCCACGCACACCGCCAGCCAAGTACCAGTCCACGCACACCGCCAGCCAAGCAACATTCCACGCACACCGCCAGCCAAGCTCCAGTCCACGCACACCACCAGCCACGCACCAGTCCACGCACACTGCCAGTCCATGCACACCACCAGTCCACGCACACCGCCAGCCAAGCACCATTCCACGCACACCACCAACCAAGTGCCAGTCCACACACACCAACAGCCAAGCGCCAGGCTACACACACCGCCATAACATTTAGGATTTTTTGTAGAAAAAAATAAAAACACAAACAAATCGCAAATAGATACAAATCTTCAAACACAAAATCAGCAACTAAATACATTGCACTAACACCAACCTTGAAACAGAATCAAATTATCCAAAGAATACAGACCAGGCAGTTCACTTTACCACTCATGAATGCTCCCAAAAATTATTTCGCGTGTGGTACGCTCTAAAACAAGCAGGGACACACAGTGCAGGTTGAGAAGGACAGTCGGGGCAGTACATACGACTCTCCTTCCACGTACCTCTTCACCAACAGACTCTACATCTCCTACTGGGAAAATCTTTTGAGGGTGTGGGAGGAATGTGATCTGGAAAGTGGCGATCTTTCAATCTAGCAACATCCTCCACCACTCCAACTCTAGGAACACTTGCCTGTTCCACTACAACAAGGCTGCCTATTACAGACTCCTGAAACTTAGCAAAAGTCATCTTTGACTCAGGGCAAGAATCCTGGAACACAACAAAAGCATTAAACATTGCCAAGTGGAAAAGATGGATAGCCAACTTCTTGTACCAAATGTAAGCCTTACGAAGAGCAGTGTAAGGTTCCAACCTCTGATCTACTCTGTCAGCACCACCCATGTGCCTATTATAGTCTAAAATGCACACAGGTTTGCGCGCTTCAGCGACCTGACCCCAAACAGTCACAGGTGCAGTGCTTTCATCATGGATGGTGGTCAGCATGTAGACATCTCTCCTGTCTGAAAACTTCACAGCAAGAAGCTCCTGGCAACGCAACGCACTGCACTGTCCCCGCACAAGCTTTTGACAAACAAGTTCTTTCGGGAAACCTTTACGGTTAGAGCGGATTGTGCCACAAGCAACAGTGTCCACTTTGGCCAATTCCCTGAACAACCACACACCAGTGTAGAAGTTATCTACATATAAATGGTGGCCTTTGTTAAAAAATCCTCTACCAAGTTCCCAAACAATTTTCTCAGTCACTCCAAAAGTGGACGGAAAACCAGGGAGGTTAATCCTGGATTCCTTACTGGTGTACACCCTGAAATTAGAGACATATCCAGTCCTACTGTCACACAGCATATACAGCTTTATTCCATAGTGTGCCCTCTTACTAGGAATGTATTGCCTAAAAACCAAGCTGCCCTTGAACAACACCAAAGACTCATCCACTGCAATTTCTTTCCCAGGGGCATAAATCTCAGAAAATCGATCAACAAAGTGATCAAGGACAGGCCTAATCTTAAAAAGACGGGTACACTCAGGGTGATCTCGTGGCAACGCTAAACCATTATCAACAAAATGCATCATCCGAAGCAGAAGCAAATACCTGTCACGACTCATGACTGCCGGAAAAATAGACGTTGCCATCAAGTGACTGCTAGACCAATATGAAGACATTGATGGCTTTCTTAGCAAGCCCATCAAAAAAGTTAAACCTAAGAACTTCTTCATCTCTTCAACATTTGTGGGAGTCCACCGGGTAGCTCTAGAGTGTGGCTTAAGACTGGCAATGTTGTCCCTCAAAAACTGTTCGGCATACAAATTAGTCTGCTCAACAATCTCTGCCAAAAACACATCGTCCATAAACAACTGAAAAAAATTTACCGGCAAAAAGTTTTCAGTATTCACTCTAGACCCTGGAACACCAGTAAACTCTGGCAATGACGGCTGCACCATGCCAGGGGCAACCCAGAGGTCATCACTTTCAAAGGAAAGCCTTGCAGCCTCAGCCTGCAGCCCAGATGCCTCTTGCCGCACTACACCAACGGGAAGCCTTGCAGCCCCAGGCTGCAGCCCAGAAGCCTCTTGCCGCACTACACCAACGGGAAGCCTTGCAGCCCCAGGCTGCAGCTCAGATGCCTCTTGCCGCACTATTGGCACATCAGTCTCCTCCTCTAACACAGGCAATTCATCCGCACTAAGAGTATCTTCATCATCCGATGACTCCATACGGAGAGAAAACTCACTGCCAGAATCGTCCCCTGCCTCCTCTCCCTCAGATGCAGAGTCAGTCTCTGAACCATGGTCAGAGGAAGACTCAAACAGCAAACCAACAACCTGCTGAGCAGTAATCCTGTGGCTAGCCATTATACTTACTAAGATAGAAGACTGCACAAACAAGTCAACAGCAACCAACAATGTGCAAACCAAGTAAGTAAAGAAATGTGTACCTTTATCACAAAGATCAATGTACTCAAAAACTATACAATTCAATTACAAGAGACAGCTGCACTCACCAGAAACCAACTCTGCAGTGACACAGCAAAAACCAACGATATCCAACTAGAAAGAAGAAAAAAAAACAAATTACTCACAAGACAACAAAATACACATCGAGCACCAATGCAAAAAGTTTTTGACACTCAAAAACCAAACATACTGCTATTATTACACCATTTGCAAAAAAATTTCATGCAGAGAAATCAAACACATTTACATTGTACAAAAAAAAGTCTCTTACCAAACTACACAAACAGCAGAACCACCAGTAACAAAACGGCAAACTGAAAAGAGCAAAAGCCTTCACCTAGAACAAAAAAGTAAAAAAAAACCATTACAATTGCAATTCACAAAAAATATAACAATAAACATTATAACATGCTATGTCACTACCCAAATGGTCAATCGGGTTGTGTGCCAGGTGGGGCAGAAAACAGCAGGAAAAAAAAAGGCTACTCTGTCCCGGGGCGGGTGGGTCAAATACATATTATAAAAAATTGCACCCTGGAAGTGAGGGGTCACTTCTATTTTTATTTAAACTAATTCCCTGGTGTCTAGTGGGCTTTTCTGCCCCCCCCTGGGACCAGAAACGGCTACACAAAAGACCGATCTGCCCCCAGGGGGGGGGCAAAAAAGTCTTGAAAAAAATTTGGCCCCCCAGGAAGCGACCCTTGCCCAAGGGGTTGCTTCCTTTACGCAAAAAAATAACATCCCTGGTGTCTAGTGGGCTCTTCTGCCCCCCGGGACCAGAAACAGCTACACAAAAGACCGATCTGCCCCCGGGGGGGCAGAAAAGTCTTGAAAAATATTTGGGCCCCCAGGAAGCGACCCTTGCCCAAGGGGCCGCTTCCTACAATAACAAACACATCCCTGGTGTCTAGTGGGCTTTTCTACCCCCCCTGGGAGCAGAAACGGCAAAAAAATTAAACTGATCTGCCCCCAGAGGGGGCAGAAAAGTCTTCAAAAAAAATTGGGGGCCCAGGAAGCGACCCTTGCCCAAGGGGTCGCTTCCTACAATAACAAACAGATCCCTGGTGTCTAGTGGGCTTTTCTGCCCCCCCCCCGGGAGCGGAAACGGCAAAAAAATTAAACCGATCTGCCCCCAGAGGGGGCAGAAAAGTCTTTCATACATGATGGGGCCCCAGGAAGCGACCCTTGACCAAGGGGTCGCTTCCTTTACTACAATAAAGCTTCCCTGGTGCCTAGTGGTGGCATTCCTGCAGCACGATCGCGACGCTGTGCGCGATCGTGCTGCAGGAATGCCCTGTATTGAGACATCAGGGGAGAGGAAATACTATTTCCTCTCCCCCGATGCCTCAATACTTAGAAAATCCCCCCCGCGGCCCCACCGAAGCACAAAACTCACCTGCTCCTTGCCTGGATGCCTGGAAGCAAATGGCTTCCAGGCATCCCAGTGCTTCCTGATGACGTCGGCGCGCGCTGTGCGCGCTGATGTCATGGGGAAGCGTGGGGGGTTCGGGGGTGGCAGCGGAAACTCTTCCGCTGCCATCCCCCTCTGTGGGGGCACGATCGATGCCCCGGGGGGGAGCGCCAGCGCTTCCCCCAGGGGCTGTGCTCATGACGGAGCGGTTCCGTCATAAGCACAGCCCAACCGATGCTCATGACGGAACCGCTCCGTCATGAGCATCGAAGGGGTTAAACGGAATATTACAGAGAACATCAACGATGGAAAATATGGAGTGATTGATTCTGAAGGATGTCTGGTGAAACAAAGGAAAGGAAATTTAATTGATCACAGAAAACTGAGTTGCGACAACGCTGACAAAAGGGAATTTTACTATTTAGCCCTTTTGCAAATGTTCAAACCATGGCGTTCTGAACTGGAATTACTTGGAGATTTTCCCAGCTATGAAGATTCATTTAATGCTTGTAAAGATAGCATACAATGCAGTGCTTTCGCAAATTATGTGAAAATGTTAAATGATGAAATTGATCAAGAAGCTACAATTGCAGCTGAGATTGCTAGAGACAGTTCTCAAGACAGTCAAAGTTCTGCTGCACTGAGTCAAGATCCACTTGGACAACCAATTGTTGAAAATGAAGCAGCGATTGCCATGAATGAGGTGGAAACAGCAATGTATCAAGCACAAGAAGATGCAATACAGTTAGGAAACTTGGAAGAGCAACTAAATGTTGAACAGAAACAAATATATCAGCAAGTGAAAGAGCAGATTGACCATGGATTACTTCATGAAAAGAAAGACTGCTCATGTACATCATTTCAACCTATCCGAATGTATGTGAGTGGTCAAGCTGGAACGGGAAAGAGTTTCTTAATTAAAGTAATTACAAGTTATCTGCAAAAAACAACTGAGTCGCATTTGTCTTGTGTTGTCACTGCTCCAACTGGGTTGGCAGCACATAACATTAAAGGAATTATTTTACATCGTTTACTAATGCTGCCAGTAGAGCAAGAAAACAAATTGGAATACCACAAGCTATCTGGAGAAGCTTGTTGTGAAGTTTCAAGAGTGCTGAAGAAAATGAAACTTCTCATTATTGATGAGGTGAGCATGGTTTCAAACTTGATGCTTGCCTTTGTGCATTTAAGAATGCAGCAAATTCTTAAAACAGAGTATGACGTGTTATTTGGAGGAAAACACGTCATAGTTTTTGGAGATCTACTGCAACTGTCTCCGGTAAAAGGACAACCGGTATTTAAAACACTTGCCCATGAAGATACTAGAAAGTCTCTTGGCAGTGTTAGTAATGTGAACATTTGGAGTAATTTTGAATACAAAGAACTGACAACAAATATGCGACAGGGAAATGATGCTGAATATGGAAGTATTCTTCAAGATATAAGAATTGGAATTCTTTCAAAAAAAGGGAAAGAAGCTTTGGAGAGTCGATTACTTTGCAATGTCTTTCCAAATGAAAATGCAGTTGCTGCAAAAGTAAACGTGGAAATTGCTAAAAATAAGTCAGTGATTTGCTTAATGCGAGTGTTCAATATTCACCGAAGAATTATTAAAATTGGAAAATGAAGAAATTGTCAAAATGGAAGCCATCGATAAAATACTACATGAAGGAATCACTATTATTTTAACGGGTAAGTTGAGATCAAAACTAGATTGTTTAGAAAAAAAAATATCTAAAACTGCTGGTTTGGAAAAGACACTGTATGTGTGTGTAAACTGTCGGGTAATTTTAAGGCGTAATTTGGATGTAGAGAAAGGTTTAGTTAATGGTGCAATGGGCAAAGTGGTGGATTTTGTGAATTATCAGAAAAAAGAAGGAATTGAATTTTTAAAAATTAAATTTGATCGGATTGATGAAGTTAAAGAAATTGGTTGTTGTTCAGTTCGTTTTTTGCTTGTTAAAGATTTATATGTCCGTAGGAAACAATTTCCATTTTCTCTGGCATATGCAGTGATTATTCATAAATCTCAAGGATTAAGTGTAGACAGTGCATTGGTGACCATTGGATCTACTGTATTTAAAGAGGGTATGGCATATGTTGCTTTGTCGCGAGTCAGAACATTATGTGGTTTGTTTTTGATTGATTTTGATGAGACAAAGGTTACTGCAGATGCAAACTGTGTAAAAGAGTATAATAGGTTAAGAAGGGTGTATGCTCCAAATTTAGGTCAATATCCTGTATTTGAAAAGCGTGTGGTTGGTCGAAAAAGAAGGTTAGAGAATATCTGTTCTGAAGGTATCAAGAAAAGAAAAGAACAAGATAATGTTGTGATTGCAGGTAAAAAGAAATTGGACACTGTTGAAGAGATTGTTGGTTATCAGTTTGAAAATAGTTCTGGTGTCAACTGCTATGCTAATGTAGTGGTCAATGTTGTTTTTTATCTTGAAGATTTGCAAGAGCAAATTATGGAGAATCGGCAAAAAAGATTTTGTTCTCTGTTGCACTCTGTTTATGAAAAATTCACAACAGATAGAAGTAAAATACAATCTGTTTCAGATGTTCGTAGTCATTTGGATGTGTGTTCTGGTTCTACACAATTTACACAAAATATCCAACAAGATGCTCAGGAATTTTTAATGTATATACTTACCATTTTTGAAAAGGAAGGTGTAGAAATCGAAAATATTTTTGGCCTTTCTTACAAATGGGAACATCATTGTGAAAATTGCACGTATACATGTAGCACCAATGTAGACACTCAGAGATTTCTGTATTTAACATTACCAGACTGTAAATCAGTGGCTTTCAATAAATTAGTGAAAGGTGCAATTCAAAACATGGAGTGTAGCCAATGTAAATCAGAAATGTTATCCACATTATTGTTAACAAAATATGGAAAATACATAATTTTAATGATGCAACGTTGTACAGCTGATGGAAGAAAATTGGATACTTTAATAAAACAATTTGTAGCAGCACAAATATCAATATCAGGAAGGACTTTTGTAGCAATTGCAATAATTTTCCATGATGGTCCTTCCACCACATCTGGACATTACACTGCCTATCTAAAATGTGACAAAGGCTGGACACTTTGTAATGATGCCCAGTTGGTTTTCAATAGGGGTGGGCGGAATTTGCGTTATCGCGTTGCGCAAATCTCCGCAAAACGGTAAAAAATCTCCGCGAAGATGCAGAAATTCCGCGAACACGCGGAATTGCATGTTCGCAATGCTTTTTTCCTGTTCACAGTTGCTGTTTGCGTGCTCGGGGAGAAATATCTCGCGAACACACATTTTGAGAACGCGAACAAGAAAAAATTTTGCGAAGTCGCGGAAAGCAGCATTTTGGGCAATTTCGCGTTCTCCGCGGAATGCGAAATTACCGAAATTCCACAAATTCGGCGAGCGGAACGGAATTTGCCGCCCAGGCCTAGTTTTCAAACAACGTTTGCCTAGGGAATTACAAAATTCCTACCTAATATTTTTGAAGCCAAAGTTTTAGGAAGCTAATTCACTCTCTGAGGAATGTATTATTATAATTTAATAGAACTACCATTGGACAGTTTACATAAAGAAGAAGTGCAAAAAGACCATTTGGCCTCAAGGAAAGGTATATTTTTGAATTATGGACTTTTTGGTGGTCATTTATTCGGTGATTATTTTAATGTGGCAACATTTACAGTTTTTATAAGTTAAAGTTATACAATTTTGTGATCTGTAAGCATTTCATATATGTATGATTTGTATTTTCTGGTATTTTACTGAGAATAGTATGTTGGGCTTTTTTAACAATCTTTCTGATTGTTTATTTTTTGCCCGCTGTTAAGTGATGAGTACCATTGAAATCACTATTTCGAGTGAAATTCAATATATTCTGAGAACAGCAAAAAAGGCAAAAAAATTACTTTGTGGAAATTATGTTGTGTTGTAAAAAATTTATTATTATATGTTATAATTTTTATTTTATTTTCTTTCACAGATCCAAATTTTAAAATGAGCAATTTTTAAGAATTTATATTTTAATGAAAAATAGGCAAAAATGAATAACATTTGTAATTCCTATTACTGTGAAGGTAAGTTTAACTAAGTCTCAAAATGCAGAATGAAGAGGCCTGCAAGAATATACAAAGTTGAAACACGTTTCTTAAAACACTTTGTTTATGTAGTTTTGAAATCTGACCATAATCAGATATCAGGTGACCTGCAAAAAAAGAGATTTGAGGGGTTCATAATATTTCATCTTTTTAGCTGTTGAAGGACCACAATCATTTCAATCATTCTTCTTTGAACATCTTTGCAGTCAACATTCTGTGCTTACCTTCTATCATTCGCAAGGAAATTTAAAAATGGAAATATGTCACTTTTTGTAACATAGTTATTGTGTAAGATCATCTTTTATATTTTCAAAGAGAGGAAAAGGCACTCTGTGCACTTTTTATATTCCATGAAAATATAACCTCATCATGCAGACCACTTTCGGTTGAAAGGGTGTTCTATAAGTGTTGTTGTGCATGATTGCACTTAATACTCATAGAACAAGACACATGTCTAGATTTATTAGAAATTGTAAATCTCGATATGTGTGTGAATGGTGCACCATTCTACAATTGGTGTAGGAAAGCACAACAAAGAGAGTTGTTTTAATTTCTCCACATTTGTATATCTTCAATGCATGCTGAAATGTTCAGCATACATTGAAGGAGAAAAATGCATTTTCTCATTATTTTTGTACAGGAAGGTGTGTCTTCCTGTAGAAAAACAAACAGCACATGACACAGATATCCTTGCACTATTGTGCAAGGGTGCCTGTGTCACCACATGGCTGCAGTTTAGGCAGCTGTGCAGAGAGAAGCATAGATTTGCAACATATTTATGTACATATGTTGCATCCCTGTGCTTCGGAAGTACTACAGCACACTACAATTAAAGAGGTTACTGTGTGATGCTGCAGCACTTCCTTATAGTTCTGCACTTATACATTCACCATATGCTACTAATGCATTCATTCAGTCAATTACGTACTACACATACATTCATCTAAACTTTCACACACTAACAAAGAAATTTAGCTCTTTTTTTAAACCAGCAAAGTTAGTTCTTACAAGAACTTTTTTTTTTCTTCTTCCTTCTTTTATGTTTTTTGGGGGGGTTTCTGAACAATTTTGTGATTTTTTTGGTTTTTCTGAAAAAAAAAAACAAAAAAAAAACAGGAGAAACCAAACAATGAACTTCAGGGAACAGTAAAAAAAAAAACTAGCAAATATGACTTTCCTGCCGGCGGCAGATGAGGTCGATTGACTGCTCGCCATAGCACAAAGTCTTATTGCACTTAGTGCAGAGCACTTTTAAAAATTGAAATTGAGGACGGATGTCCAAGGTTTGGTCTGAGGGATGCACTCTTGACGTGCTCGGCTGCGATGAGGTGGATGGCGCAGGAGCAGGAGTGTCTCTCATCCGTCAGCACTCTTCACGTGCAAGATTGTTTGGATGAAGGCTCCTCATGTGCTTCATCATACTTGCCGTGCCGCAACAGTATTTCCTGGTAGGATCCCCTCTCGATAAGACTCTTTTGCAAATCTTACATGTGACCAAGGTGGCATTGGTCTTATTCTGTCCTTCGGGAAAAGTAAAAAATTTCCACACCACTAAAGCAAAACGTTTTTTGTGTGGTTCCTCCGGCAAAAATTCATCCTCAGAGATTTGAGGTGATGCAGGTGATGCCTGCTGCCCTGAAGCCATTTTTGGTTGCAAAAAGTTAGAACTAAGTGTATACTTAGTCTAAAAAAATCTTCTTCTCTCCAAAGAGATGGTTCTCCAAAGAAGCTCAAAGAAGAATGATTGAAATGGGTGGGGTCTTTCAATAGTTAGAAGAGGAAGTGTAATGAACCAATCAAATCTCTTTTTGTACAGGTCACATGGGAATATCCGCTCAATGGAAAGTCTGTCCGCTTTCCGGAGAGCTGTTAAAACCCATCTATTTCCCCCCTTTTAGGTTTCTGACTTTTGGTTTTCTGTCTCTTGTGAAGATTCTGTGGTTCTTTAGCGCCGGGACGCCCCTTTGCTGGGGCAGCTGTTTTGCGCTCTACCAAATTTTAACATAACATAACATAACATAACATACCCGCACCGTGCGCTTACGCAGCACGCACCCAGCACGCATCCGCGAAATTGAATTAAAAAGAAATATAGGATTAGATGTCAAAATATATTAGTTTTAAGACTAGTTTAGAGTTTGTCTTCAATTAATATTCACATGCAATACATAAATATGTTTTTTTAAATGTTAAATACTTCGCGGGATCCGCGGACCTACCGCGTCACGGACGGATATGACGCATCGCAGAAGCGCGTAGACGTCGCGTTACGTACATCGAACGTATCGCGTATAGGCTGGGAGTCACGTACCGGTCGCATAGCGATCGCGCACTAAACACGTACCCAACGCATACCATGCGCGGATGCTTTCGCGAACGGATCGTGAACGGTGCGCTTAGGGTGCGCGGATCCAAAAACATTGAAAAAAAATATATGTAAAATAAAGTTTTGCACTTATAGTTAAAAAAATATTTTGAAAAATATAAAAAATATGTTTGAAAAACCCATTAAGTTCAAATAATATTTTTAATTTTTAAAAGAATTAATTGAAGAAATATGTTTAAAAAATGGTGATAAAAAAGTATTTAAAAAAAAAAATAATTAATGAAATTGACACACTGAATTTGAAAAATATAGAAATCCAATCAAAATCATTAAACATGATATCTTTAGAGATAAGTTATAGATAGGAATTAGCATTTAAAATACCTTTGAAATTCACTGAAAAAATCATAGGTTTCATGCACGTTATAGTTAGGAATTGGCATTTCAAAAAACCTTTGAAATTCACTGAAAAAACCAAAGGTTTTAGGGGCGTTATAGTTAGGAATTGGCATTTAAAAAACCTTTGAAATTCACTGAAAAAACCATAGGTTTCATGCATGTTATAGTTAGGAATTGGCATTTAAAAAACCTTAGAAATTCACTGAAAAAACCATAGGTTTCAGGGGCGTTATAGTTAGCTGGACATTTCCCTCGTACAAAACCCTAGAAATTCCCCTGTTATAGTTAGTTCAGCTAACTATAACTCGCGCCCCCGCAATGCACTGCTGATGACGTCACATATTACATCACTCATTACATGGTCAGTGACATCACACAATGCAACTTGGGAGGTGCCAAGTTACCATCAGAGGAGGCAACTCCTTACATTAGGATCTTCTCGGCAAATTTGACTTAATCACAGGACCTGGGGGGTCTGGGTTACCCACTCTCCATGCTATTTAAGGTGAACATAGCACTTCCACATTCCTGCTGTTATTACTGTCGACATCCAGTTTGCATTCTTTATCCGCTGTCTTCAGCCAGTCACCCAACATGGGGCAGGGGTTATTCACAAACAATTGTAATGGTTTGAACCACATTACGCTTAATCACTGAGAAACAGTAGAGTACGTTCTTAGTAAACTGTATAATTTCAGAGTGGACTGCACACACCAACGTTCTTAAAGACTATGAAGCAGAAAAAAAGTGCCGTACGGGAGCCATCTTTTTAATTAGATCACCCGGCGCACGAAGTAAACAAAACAGAATGCTTATCAACAAGGCACCCAAAGTAAATACTTTAAGAATAAAAAAATAATAGATTGTGGTGGCCATGATGAAAGATGAAGCATAGCAAATGAAACAGCCGCAAACCTTTTTTTTATCAACCCGGCGGCGCACAAAGTAAACAAAACACAAATACACCACTACAATCCAAAAACACAAGCAGAGTCAGCGCTGCCGAGGCGACACTTAAAGAAATAGTGCAGACAAAGTAACAAAAAAAAAAAGATTAAGACCACATGCAACAGGGGAAGTCTCAATGGGAGGTTCCAAAACGCCAAATAGCGGGACTAATTAAGCAATTTGCCAAACAAAAGCAGGCATTTTCGAAGCGCACTAACAGGAACCAATCAAAAAGATGAACGGTGCTTGAAGCCCATTCTGTAGATGCAGCATGTCTCGAAGAGACAGCGTGCCTGCGCTACCTAGGCGAGACCTAAAAAAGGTACCTAGTGTCCTGCTACATGCCTTAACCACCACATAACAACCTTCACCACACCAAACCAATATTAAAAAAAAAAATATTCCTGCCATCTCCAGTCAATGACCCGCCACTCCATCTCAATCCCCACTCTAAGGTCTGATCTCCTCATTAATTCAGATATTGGAAAGCTTGTCCAGTGCTGACTGTAGCTCTGAATGATCTGCTGCCAGCACAAATTGAAACCCTTTGTCAACATCATGGCACACAGGGGATAAGAAGTTCTGTGATTTAAGAGCAACACTGACATTCCCTACGTCCTCATGGTTTGCATAGACCTAAAAGAGCTGGACAAAGAAGGCAAGACAGTGGTTTGTTAACTATCATTCCACCACATTAAACACCATGGAGTTTTGGGAAAAGAACAGATCAGCATTCCACAGAGCTCTATCTTCAGGACTTGTTTTGTCATTGCTCTTGTGCAAACTCAGTGAAAAAATGAAAAACAATTTTGCTGCCATCACAGCAAAGTTCGATTCGGTTTCAAATTGTGTTCTCCGTAATGATTTACAGTGAATGTCTCTTACAGTACATGTATAGACACTGACATGCACAGTTGCTAAAGTAGAGACAATCACACTCTTGAAAAGTATTCAGTGCTAGTTAAAAACAATTACTATTACTAGTCTTAAAATGCAAGCTGTTAGAAGGTGGTTCTGGCCATCTGAGCCACCCGGATTTTTCGCTTTTTGAACACCTAATTTTTGAGCTTTTACTGTGGGAGAGCCTCATAAGCTCATGATGACACAGACTGCATGTCAATTGCACTGGTGTCCCCCTTATGAGAGAAGGCAGCTTTGGCTGGTGACATGGAATAGGCTTTATAATGTGGGGGGACACATGTAAGGGAAAGTCAGTGTGCTTTACTGTTATCACTGTAGGAACACTCCATTACTCTCCTATGAAGATGGGGAACACATGGGGTGGTTTCACTTCCCTAGGGCTTGCACGTTCCAGACACGCACCAAAGTACACTGTAAGTTGTGTAAAAAGAAGTATTCTGCTGAGTCCAAAGCCATATCTGTACTGCTTATGGGTCATCCAGAAATGTCATATTCCTCTGACTCAGCTCCTAACCATAGCCTGGCTGTGTGTGGTCCTGCCAGGCTGGATTAATTACCTTCCTCCCCAAGATGTAGCATCAGAGGCCTAGCCCTTCACTGCAAGCTTTCCAAGGGCGAAGGGACTTCTTTCCAAGAGGGAGAGATGGGGGTGAAGCTGCAGGTTATCCATCAGCAGCTGTCACCTGTTGCCAGGCACCAGGCATTCTCCGGGCCTGGGCCATGAAGTCAGCAAGGGGGCTTTTCAGAGACCATGTGGCATGAGACCACTGGACAACGCCATTTTGAAGTGTCCAAGGGGCCTGTGCAGGAAGGAGGGAGCTGGGGCAGAGAGGTGATGTGTCGCTGCAGGATAGGACAGAAGGGCCTTCCTGCTAGCCCCCTCAAAATTCTTTTAAAAGTTCTTGCACAGGAAGAGAAGCTCTCTCTGGGGTGTGGCCTCTGCGCAAGGAGAAGAGAGGCCCAGAAGGAAAGCCAGATGAAAGGCTGGCGCAGGGCGCCAGTGAAGACAGCTCCTTGCTCAGCCCTCCCTCCTAAAGGCCAAGAAGGTGGTGAAAAGTGCTCCAGATGGCTAGGGCTGGCCACCAGGTGCAAGCAGAGGCCAAAATGGTGGGAATCGGTCCCCTGGGGGCTGAGATATGCCCCCCAGAAGGTAGGTAGCCTTTGATATAATTCAGACCTGCAACAAAGCGTGTGAGGTTCTGCCGCTGGTGTTGGATGGGCCACCGGGGTGGGTCAGTTCCTGGGGGCTCCCCACAAAAGAAAGGGAAGTTGGGGAGCGCCGTTGCACTCCCCGTGAATGACCCCTAAGGGGGCCAGGACCATACCCTGGACCCGACGAAGAGAATGTCGGGGAGCTCCATGAAGGTGCCAAGGGGTGCCAGGAGCCTACCCCGGCCCCCGAAGAAGTGAAAGTCAGGGAACTCTGTTGCCCTCCCCGTGAAGTAATCCCCCGGGACCCCCAACTCCGGGCCCTGCCAAAGATAAAGCCGGGGAGCTCGGTCGCGCTCCCTGTGAAGATCGCTGGGGCCCGGGATCCCCAACTCTGGGCCCTAGGGACTACGGTGAGCAGGGGGGAGTGCCATCGCACACTACCCCAGCAGGAGAACACAAAGCCGGTGAGCATCGTTGCGCTCCCCCCGAAGTTCTTTCGGGAGACCGGGACCCCCAACTCCAGGCCCCAGTGTTCCCCTCGAGGAAGGAGGAGTGCCGCCGCACTCCCCTGTGGCCAGAGGAAGTTCCACCGGACCAGTGGCTCCTCGCGGGCATGCGAGGTTGCTGGCTAGTCGGGGAGCCTGTGAGGGAAGCCAGGGTGGGCTCCCTGAGCTGCTCTCCAACGCACCTGAATGGAAGGGTTCCGGGTGGGACTGCGCCCCCAAGGAGGTGTAGATGCTGCATGTGGCCACCAGCCAAGGTAGCGCGGCTCTCCCCGGAGCAGAGGGAGAGCCGCTGCTCAAATATGCACGCGCTTGGGCACAATGGGCCAATCCTGCCATGCGGGCCAGGATGGGCCGACCGAAAAGCCTGCCTGTTGTTGCGTGTGGTGGCCCCAGGAGGATGGGGTCGCCACCATTGGCTGGAAAAGGTGCAGGGGGCGCTGCAGGAGCAACACAGCCTCCCCCAGCATGAAAAGGGATCGTCCTCACCCTCAGTGTCCGGGGGACTCAAAGGAGACTACCCCTCTAGGGTTCATCTGTGTTTTTAAACCTACCTCATGCTGGAACTTTTGTTCTACAGCCAGGAACTGAAGCTTAGGGTTGCACTGAAGTGTGCAGGGTCAAACATGGATTGTCACTGAGGTGATATCCCCTAGAGGTGGAAAGGTGTAATTGCATAGGTAGTGCATTTACGAATAGTGTTCCTTTTGGGACTGGAAATCACATGTGTAATGTGAAATGATAAGCACATTGGCGTTATGTTGCTATACATTCCTGCTAGGGTGTCTGGCTATACATTTGTAATCCTGTGATTATAATCGCAATGCCTTTTAGAGGCTTTAATTGCAATGCATTATAACTGTTATTAGATATGATAAGTACATGCCATTCTAAAGGGATGCTAGACATGTATTCTTGCTACTGCATTAAGTGATGAACAACCCAGATTGTTAGCTTCTGTGATTCAGGGGTGTATTCTGTATGGCCAGTATGAGATGCTCAGACAGGTTTATGTGTCCCCGTTATAACTGCTTGTTGAGATACTGGGTAGGTCGCCACTGGGATGGTGCAGGTGGACAGGACCCTCACTCCTATGGTCAACCCACTGCATTGGGGGGCGAGAAGATGAGCATACATGGGAGTGGTGGTACTAGACCCCCCCCCCTGCGAGAGGGGTGGGAATGTTATGCAATGTCGAAGTAATTCCAAGAGCTTATGTATATTTGTAAATTGTTGCATGGTAGTGAGTAGTGTGTGCATTTAATAAATTTACTCTTCCTTTTATAAAGCAAAGTACAGACTGGACAATCAATTATTGAGTGTTATCTCTGTGTACTTGAAATGGCGATTACTAGCCCACACCACCTCCCTTGAGTAAGCCTTGGACTGCTCTGCAATGCTATCCTCTGAGAGTCAAGCGCTACAATGCGGTGTTTGGTTTCCAGTGAAGGACAAATGTAGACATGTTATTTGTGCAGGCCTCACAGATGCTGCCTTGTTTTCCAACACAAGCTGATAGATGTGAGTTATCAGGCTGAGCAGGGTTTCATAGAGAAGTGGTATGGACTCACCCAGGTGTCTGTACCCCACACACAAACCAGAGTGGAGAGAAGTTAGACAAGGTATTTCAGAACCAAAAGTAAACAATTGCATTCAGTTCTTCATTAACGAATCAATGGGTTCAGAAAACAACATTTGCAGGGCAAACTTAATAACTGTAATTTAATTTTTTTAACATCTTTTGCTAATGACATTTCAGAGCTGTAAATGCAGTCGAGAATGATGGAAGGCAATGTTATTAATTACTAGTCCAGACTCATAAAATAAGAAGGGAGGTTCTAATCTGTGAAACCCCGAAAAGTTTCTGCTTATGGGCTTGGATTATTGATCCTTTGCTGTGATGTGTGACCCCTCATAATATAGTCTTGTGCATTGTAAAGTCTATTGTCGTGCATCCAAAGACAACCAGAGACAGATGATGGATGGCAGTTTAAGGCAGGAGAGGTGTATCAGTTGCAGGTAGTAAAGGGGATGCAGGAGCCGGAAGGAACAGTGATTCAGAGATGTTCCAAGATAATCAGAGGAGGCTGCAGAGACAATAATGGAAACTGCACATTTCATTTTCCACTTCCCCTAACCATTAGCACAGAGAGAACACAAATGTACTTGCATTTGGGAATACTTCTGTTTTCTGGCACCTAGGTATATGAGTGCACTTTTCAAATGGCAGATTTAGAAGCATGGTTGGTTCAACTGGCCATTGATTCTCCTTAGAGGTACTTTTATAGATTCAGCTGCCTTGTGCGGCAGGAGGTCTAGACCACGTCCTGTTCCAAACATCAGAGCATTCATATCATACAGATTTATCCTAAAATGGTGACTTGCATTTCAGGGTCAAGACATGATGAGATATCATGGATCCTTTATAAAAGACAAGTAGTCTTGGAGTACTGTGTGTTGTAACACTTCAAATGACCATGTCTGTCACACTCATCACACCTTTCCAGTGCATTCCTTTGTCTCCTTTCAGGCTATGCATAGTCGTATTGGTTATGCCTGTGCTTTTCCTCCTATGTGCATTCCTTATTTTTCTCTATGAGGGTTGTTTTGACAACCTACCGGTAACCACCTTTTCTCTATCCATTTTATCAGAAGACTTGCACAGTAATGTCTGAGGAAGGTCCGCTTTATCATCCTTATATACTAAGAAGACTCATGGTGATAGCTCCTACCAGGTAGCTGTAGGACATCTATGGTAAAATGGGTTTGAACTGTAAACTACAGTGCCCACTTTTTAGAGTAAGGTCTGCTGCTGTTCAACATAGGAATACATGCCCACAGGAGTGTGCACGTTTGTAGGCTAAACGAGGAGGACTAACTCAGCCTTTCGATAGCACTGTCTCAGAGAGACCCCATATCAAACTGGTCTGCCAAGGCTTGATAATTCAATTGGAAATCCCAAAAAGAAAAGTACCCTTTATTTTTTGCTGAAGTGTAAATCTGTAGTATTTAAACTGATTTGCATTTTCAGTAAAGTGTCTCTAGAATGCAACTTTTAATTAGCACAAAGTAGAAAGGTCATTATATGTCCTTTCCTTTATATTACTGGGTAGTGAATTCAGAACCAGAGTGAGTATTACTCTATATGAAATATTTCATGCATTTATAAATTTGGCATGTTTACCTGAGCAAGTCTTAATAAGATTCATGCTTTGGGCTGACATGTTGGGAAAGAGATTTACTCTGATGCCCAGCTGGTAGAGAAACAACAGGACCATCCTCGGAAGGTTAGATTTCTCCTCACAGAGGACGAGTGAGGGTAAAATCTCCAAGAGCTAATTAGCAACACCTCCCTGTCAAACAGATCCAGAATGTTCCTATATGGGCCTAACGTAGGATAGGCAGACCTCTGGTTCCTCATACCATTGGGAATTTCTTTGAATTCTTGGAGGCAAGAAAATGGAGCTCAATGGGCAAGCTTAGTTCTAGGAAGAGGTGTGCTTTAATTTACCTACAAGCCTCCACCTTTATTCTTTCAGAATAGTACATAAGAGCTAGGACCACCAGTTTATTGATCCCTGACAGTACCAGATAGGGGTGGATGAGCGATATGGCATCACTGAATTAGGTAGGCGACTCCCACGTTCTAAAAAATCTCATCCTCTATTTTTGAACCCTGGCACAGGGAAGAACGTTTGTGAAGAAGAGAAGGTGAGGAAGATGGACCAGCGAAATCTGATGATAACTTATCTGTAGTCTTGAGGGCCCAACTCAGGACTTATAACCACTGGAATATTGGTAGTGGAGTCTCAGATGGCACCACTGATGGTAGACCTTCATTGAGTGATCCATTCACAACTAGATCAATGACTCACAGTGGAGGGCACAGCTTTCCATTAGAGGGAGAGCAACTAGCAATTATTTTCTCTGTCGCTGTCCAGCACAGCTGTCAGGGAAAATGTAGAATGACCCCAGCACTCAACATGAATACTCCCTACACATCATGCAATTTGTTTATTTTAAGAGAAAATAAACTCCGCTTTGGGAATTTATTTTCTCCAAACAAAAATATTTGTGGAGTGGGCACTTTAAACATGGCACACACTTCCAAATATGCAGGAATTTGCCAGGAGCCGCCACAGTAGCAGCTCATCTCTCAAGACCGATCTCGGCCACACAGGTGGATAATCTCCAAATACACCAGACGGTTTTACACTAGGGCAGAGGGGCCTCCACCACCTGCCCAGCTAGTGGACCATTTCCCATGGCTAGTAGGACAAGTTCCCTGACTCCTTCTCATGACTAACGGATGGCAGACTTGATGAGGGCCCTGACAGAAGGGCGGTCCCTTCAGACTTCTGTGTACTGATCTTTTTTGTGTGTACCTCAGGAGGTGGTTCCACACACAGGTACCCTGCAAGTGGCTGGAGGCCTGGGTGTGTGTGGAGTGCAGGCAGGGGGTGGTCTGACATGGAGGACCTTGGGATGCTGCTGGTCATTAAAGTACCAGGGATGATGCTGTTCATTAAAGCGCCAGGGCTGTACAGAAGGGTTGGTCTGACTCCCACAGCCAGTTGCTGCTAAGGAACGAAGATCTCTCTTATGGAATAAAAACAATGGGTAGAGCCTGTATAGCCCCTTATAGCCTAGGCTACACTCCAACAGTATATAAAGAAGAAAAGCTGTAGCAGTATATTTGAAGGGAAATTGTACCAAAATAACTTAATTATTGTTATTGGTAGAGGAGGTTTCCATATGTTTCTTAAACTTCTTTACACACATTTATATTTTTGTATATTAACCTGGGCATCATTGTTATGTACAAAGAGGCAACTATGATAAATGTAAACAAAATATTTACTTTTGTCTTGAATTTAAGCAGCCAAAATACAGAATAAGGAACATAAAGATTTTCATTTAGTCGAAGACAGTTTCACAGTAACAAGGTATTATACAATCATATATATATATACATATATATTATCTATTCCTCCAAAGACCCCCAAGCTTTTCAGAGACGCACTCCACAAGAAACAGCTCATCCGAACCTTTTAATTCACAGCAGACAGCATTTCCAACCTGATAACTTCATGTCCCTGACGCGTTTCGATGCCGCCGGCATCTTAATCATAGGGTGGGTGATTTAGAAATTCAGATACGGACTTCCGCTTCTTTTCATCTAGCATGCTTTCTCCAGTGAAAGGCATGCTGGTAGCGGTGGTCCCAATTAATCCCCTTCGGTGGGGTCCGTTTCTCCAACACTAATATTGTTCCCAATTGTTCCCAATTTCAATTGTAATATTGGGACCACCGCTACCAGCATGCCTTTCACTGGAGAAAGCATGCTAGATGAAAAGAAGCGGAAGTCCGTATCTGAATTTCCAAATCACCCACCCTATGATTAAGATGCCGGAGGCATCGAAACGCGTCAGGGACATGAAGTTATCAGGTTGGAAATGCTGTCTGCTGTGAATTAAAAGGTTCGGATGAGCTGTTTCTTGTGGAGTGCGTCTCTGAAAAGCTTGGGGGTCTTTGGAGGAATGTTTGACACGGCTGCTCCGGTCGTGGGAGACTGCACCGCCGCTGACATCAGTCGAAGGTCTGTGCGGCTGCAAAACGCTATTGTAGCCGCCTTTCAGCACGAGGAACTGAATAATTAAGAGACAGAATTACCAACCTGGGGCCCACCGGAGGGCAGAGACAATATTACAATTGAAATTGGGAACAATATTAGTGTTGGAGAAACGGACCCCACCGAAGGGGATTAATTGGGACCACCGCTACCAGCATGCCTTTCACTGGAGAAAGCATGCTAGATGAAAAGAAGCGGAAGTCCGTATCTGAATTTCCAAATCACCCACCCTATGATTAAGATGCCGGAGGCATCGAAACGCGTCAGGGACATGAAGTTATCAGGTTGGAAATGCTGTCTGCTGTGAATTAAAAGGTTCGGATGAGCTGTTTCTTGTGGAGTGCGTCTCTGAAAAGCTTGGGGGTCTTTGGAGGAATGTTTGACACGGCTGCTCCGGTCGTGGGAGACTGTACCGCCGCTGACATCAGTCGAAGGTCTGTGCGGCTGCAAAACGCTATTGTAGCCGCCTTTCAGCACGAGGAACTGAATAATTAAGAGACAGAATTACCAACCTGGGGCCCACCGGAGGGCAGAGACAATATTACAATTGAAATTGGGAACAATATTAGTGTTGGAGAAACGGACCCCACCGAAGGGGATTAATTGGGACCACCGCTACCAGCATGCCTTTCACTGGAGAAAGCATGCTAGATGAAAAGAAGCGGAAGTCCGTATCTGAATTTCCAAATCACCCACCCTATGATTAAGATGCCGGAGGCATCGAAACGCGTCAGGGACATGAAGTTATCAGGTTGGAAATGCTGTCTGCTGTGAATTAAAAGGTTCGGATGAGCTGTTTCTTGTGGAGTGCGTCTCTGAAAAGCTTGGGGGTCTTTGGAGGAATGTTTGACACGGCTGCTCCAGTCGTGGGAGACTGCACCGCCGCTGACATCAGTCGAAGGTCTGTGCGGCTGCAAAACGCTATTGTAGCCGCCTTTCAGCACGAGGAACTGAATAATTAAGAGACAGAATTACCAACCTGGGGCCCACCGGAGGGCAGAGACAATATTACAATTGAAATTGGGAACAATATTAGTGTTGGAGAAACGGACCCCACCGAAGGGGATTAATTGGGACCACCGCTACCAGCATGCCTTTCACTGGAGAAAGCATGCTAGATGAAAAGAAGCGGAAGTCCGTATCTGAATTTCCAAATCACCCACACTATGATTAAGATGCCGGAGGCATCGAAACGCGTCAGGGACATGAAATTATCAGGTTGGAAATGCTGTCTGCTGTGAATTAAAAGGTTCGGATGAGCTGTTTCTTGTGGAGTGCGTCTCTGAAAAGCTTGGGGGTCTTTGGAGGAATATATATTATCTACTGGCGGTCGCCAGTAGATAGTTATAGTTAGGACAGTGTTTCCATAGAAAATCCGCAACATTCTATTTGGAATAACTTTGGCACCGGTTGACGAATCCTCGTGAAATTTTCAAAATAGGTGGGGCGCTCCGCTCTGCTCCTTCCCTGAAAGTCTCGGGGGGATTAGTCAAGCGGGGGCTGAGAAAAAGGGGGGGTCCCAAAACGCGTTTTCCCCATGCATTTTTCCATAGGACCTTTAGTCCAAGCTACAGCCCGAACGGCTGAACAGAATTACTTGAAATTTGGCAGAGAGGTAGTCCTCAGGTCAGGGATGTGCCTTTGCAGGTCTGGTGTAAATCTGTTCAGTATTTCCAGAGAAAATAGCATTTAAATCAATATATATATCTATAGGCGCGCACCGTGCGCGTACGGTAAAATGTACCGTACGCGCACGCTGCCGTGCGCGAGCGCGATTCTGATTGGTTGTTAGATCTTAGTAAACATTCGAATCGGTCGAAACCAGGAAGTGTCGCCACCATTTTGTCTCTCGCAGTCTGAGGGGGTGAAAAACAAAGGTGGAGAACGTGAAAAGGGGGCAGGGTGGACAGTTCCTGACCCCCTAGCCTTGGTCAGGGGGTCCCAGAAGGACCCCCAAGGGCCAAAATATCTTTTAATTTTTTTCAAAAAACCGCGGGGTACGGGTAACGTGCGCGTACGGTAGAAACGAAAAAATTCCGCGAACTACGTAATGTGGGCGCTCGGTGCGAGAAGCGCACCGTGCGCGTACGGTACGCGCACGGTGAAAAACCTTAAAAAAATAAATAAATAAATACAGAACTTAGCATTTAAAAAACCATACAAATTCACTGAAAAAACCATAGGTTTCACACATGTTATAGTTAGGAATTAGCATTTGAATAACCTTGCAAATTCACTTAAAAAACCATAGGTTTCACACATGTTATAGTTAGCTGGACATTTCACTCGTGAAAAACCATTGAAATTCCCCCGTTATAGTTAGTGCAGGCAACTATAACTCACGCGACCGCAATCCTCTGCTGATGACGTCAGATATTACATCACTGATTACATATGTGTCTTTCTGAAAAATAAATATTTGTAATATATGTATAGCTAAAGATTAATGGAAGAAGACATGGGTAAATAGGTGTCTAAATACAGTGATGTAATATCTGACGTCATCAGCAGAGGATTGCGGTCGCGTGAGTTATTCGTGGTTTTTCACGAGTGAAATGTCCAGCTAACTATAACATGTGTGAAACCTATGGTTTTTTAAGTGAATATATATATATATGCTGTACTAAATGGACCTGTTGCTGAATAAAAGCCTTTTTTAAAATCAAACTGGATGGAGGGCCTGATTACACACCGAAGGCAGGGTGTGTGTTGTTTGGATATATATATATATATAGCATAATCCTTACTAAATATAAAGTGTACAAATGGAGGCTATCAAATTAATTATTTAGGGTTTAAGTACTATCATCAGATAGCCACCTAGAATCAAACAAGCATTGGCATAGCCAATAGGTCTCGCTTTTGGGACCTTCTAAGTATTTAGTTATGCAGCACAATATCCTTGGTGCAACCACATCAACTGTTGCGTGGCTAAACACTTATAAGGTCCAAAAGGCGAGACCTATTGGCTATGCCAATGCTTGGTGTGGTTGGTGTGGTTGTGTGTGTGTGGTTGTGTGTGTGTGGTTGTGTGTGTGGTTGTGGTTGTGTGTGTGGTTGTGTGTGTGGTTGTGTGTGTGGTTGCATGTGTGGTTGTGTGTGGTTGTGTGTGTGTGTGGTTGTGTGTGTGGTTGTGTGTGTGGTTGTGTGTGTGGTTGTGTGGTTGTTGGGGGTGTGGTTGTGTGTGGTTGTGTGTGTGTATGTGTGGTTGTGTGTGTGGTTGTGTGTGTGTGGTTGTGTGTGTGTGGGTGTGTGTGTGGTTGTGTGTGTGTGGTTGTGACAGTAATACTAAAAGCATATCAAAATAAAGGAACACAAACATATTTTGTGGCAAGAGAAAGCACTCTGTAAGTCAAACGGGTGCAGCAAAGCATTAACACAACAACATGTTCTTTGATGTTTGATGTTCTTTGAACGAGAGAGGACATCAAAGGGGTGCCGCAAAAGTGATCGTGGGCAAAAGTGAAAATGATCGCGGGCGCTTAATGAGCATGATGAGGTTTGCCACATGGTGCCTCTGCTCCTAAGCGCTTTTTGAGCCCTCACTAAAAGTCTCGCCACACCAGCGCATGCGTTGGGTCAGGCGAGACCTAAAAACAACAACAAGCATGAAAATGGATACATATTAGGAAACAGAGTGAAATATGTCATAATACATTGCTTTATATATTGTGCCATAATTGTGAAATTGTTTGAAGTAAAGTACCTGTTAACTAGTTTAGTAAAGAATAAAATGAAATATCTAATAGAGAGTGTGATATATAAACAAACATCCCTTATCTGCTGGGAGATCAATTAGACCACAAAGAAAGCTTTCATTTTGAAGAATGGAACTATGGCGTTTACCACATGCCATCAAGAATGGGGATTGAGTAGAGCACATATTTAGTCATAATTAGCAAATTTTAGGTCTTAAGGTAGTTTCTTCCACACACTATTGAGAATCACATAATAGTGGAGTGCTGCAGCATAACCACGTCTCAATAAATTAAGGCTGGGCCACAAGTACTGTGTCTGACCTTTTGAGGACATGCATGGATCTGCTGCAGCCACTGTGTCATCCATGGCTGCAACAGGAGTCTGTCTTCATGGGTGAGAGTCTTTAATTTAAAGAAAGCAAAGGAGGAGTGGGTGATTATTAATTGTACACTGTTAACCCCGTATTATGTATAAACAGATATATTTACAATTGCAGTAGACAATCACTTCTGTATAAAATTAACGGGACATCTAAATCACAGCAAAGTTAAGAGGATCAAGGAAGCTTTGGGAGCTGATCCTTCCAGGGCCAAGGTATGAATATTTTAAGGAAGTACCAAAGGGTAAGTTGGTGATTTCAAGACAAGCAATGCAACAGTTTTGGTGGGAGTAAGAAAATAATTGATTAGATATCCAAGAGGAAAGATTTGCAGTGGTGTTGCATGCGATGGAGTATTTTCCATTGGATATTACAGCTGGTCCACCAAGAGGACATTATGGATATTATAGAGATGGATGTAACAAGTAGAAAGAGATGTAAAGTGGGAAAGCCGTTGGAGATCATGGATTCAGAAAAAAAAGCCCTTTATCAAATAAATGCCTATCAAAGATTTTCTTTTTGGGGGGAATGGGGGGGGGGGTGTTATATAGCACGAACTCGACCTGAAGGTATCAGGCGCCTTACATGAGCACCAGCTGCGTTACAGGCGGGCACATTCATTTTGTTAGGCATGGGGAGATTAGGTGATTTGCCCAGAATCACAGGATGCGATGCATCCATAACGAGACTCAAACCCGGTTCCCCAGTTTTGAGGTCGATCAGTCTAGCCGTTAGCCTAATCAGGCCAAAGAGTAATTTATGGCAAAACTACAGGAGAATATGATCTCACATATGCATTCTTTGGTAAGAGCAAGATATAAGGAGTGCATAAAAGATCGGGTCTTTTTTAACAAAAAAAAAAAACACAATAATTATTAGTAAAGTGCTGCACAGCATATAAATGCAAAAACATTTGACTGATGAGGGTTATGAACCCGAAACCGGTCCCAGGATGCTTGTTTCCGGTCCAGGGAAGACATGGCTTGGCAGTTCGGGCTGGACTGTTCCCATGAGGCACAGGGTCAGACTGATTTGCATATGGCCATGTCTGAACTGGGGTGGTGGAGTGAGATAAAGAATGATCATGGATTAAACCCAGATCAGTTGACTGGGGTGAGTGTTTGAATTGCTCAAACGCTCCGTCCATTATCCCCTTTGGTATCGCTTTGTTCGCACAGCATATAAAAGGCACTTACACCCAGCTATTTTACCACTGGGTAAGGCATACAGACTAAGTTTTTGCAGCTTCACTTGAGGCCTCGTTTCAGCACGGTACAGTCTTTACAAGACTACAAGGAGCAAAAATCCGCGAAATCAGGCTCCAATAGAACGAATACTTCTAGATGCGTCTTTCTCTCTAGCTACATTACAAAGGAAACAAGCATAATAAAATAAACATGTACATAAGTTATGGAAGTTAAATCCATTTTCTTTGACAACCACTACTGGGCTTAACTCACAGAATTATAAATGTTTTTGCAAAGAATCCAATGCGCTAGTTAGCTGCATTTCATTGCACACAACTCCCATTGATGGATTCTTTCATTTCATAAGAACTTTGAACAGCTTCGGATCATTTTACTGTTGATTTGTGCTTTACATGGCAGACATTGGTTTTGCAGATGTTGGTGGAAAATCCGCAGGACAAAGAGCATGTGTTCTAAAGAAGGGAATAGTTGACTAGAGAAAGCTTTCTTACACCACAACAAAAACTTCCTGTACTCTGCACTGTCACGATAATAAATAAACTACCGCCTAGGATCTGAGACTTAAAGCAAAAATAATTATGCTGGGGCAAAACGAAAGTGTCTTGCTGCAAGTTAATAAACAAGTTTTTTTAATGTACATAAACACTTAATGACTGACCAAGTCCATAAAGTGAAACATCGGAACAGAGCTGGCTCAAAAATGATTTACATTAAATCCATTTATATCCTCTCCTGAAGGGAAGCATCAAATAAAATGAAAGCCCAAATTCATCCTGGAAAGCCGCTCACTACATTTAGTAAACCTTAGAGTTATCTCCAATCTAAAGTGAAATATACCGTTATAACGTAGGACTACGAGGAGCTAGCAGGGATACACATCTGTGTGCATGATAGGACGAAAACAACCTGGCATCTTGCCAACATTAAATGCTAGCTCCAGAACTCTGCCAGCAGAACAAAACAAATCCCTTCTGCACGCTACACCGAAGGCGTAAAAAGGCGAAAACAACAATTACACAAAATACAGGTACTTAAATGATTGGAATCACAAGATAACCATATTAAAAAAATAATAATAATAATACCTTGAACGGAACGCACCAGAAGGGTTACAAAACTCCGTGGTTTTGCCACATATTCTCTGAAAGCTACACTAGGAATAAGAGAACCTTTCTGTACACAAATCCTTCCTTGCTTGTCCCATCCCTCTCTGTCCCTCCCATCCCATGACACTAATCAAAAGAAACCTTGCAATTCAAGTGAAATGTACTTCTGTATCCTTCCGATTTTGCTCCACTCGAACATCAACATAGAGTAACATCTAATCAATACTAATCTCGGTTTAGTGCAGGTATATAACTGACTAGCGCTGGGAAGCCTTCAGGTAGCTATGCGCTTTAGAAATCTATATAGAAGAGACCCTCGCCTGAGCCTCCACAGGTTGTCCATACTTCGGGTTACTGACAACCTCTTACAGGATTTGAATATAGTTATTGAAGAACTGCTACCCTATGAATTCTGGAGGAATTATTTTTTTTAAACTAGAAAGTTTTCCAAAATTTAGAACAGGTGTCATTTATGTATCATCATGCACACGTTTTCCACAGTTTCTTCAACACCAGAGGAATGTCCTACCCATCCCCATAGAATACTTCATACAACGTAAACTGGCTAGTGAGTGACAGAGTTGCTGTGAATCATAGGATTGACTCATTGAGGTGGTTTGATGTTGCAATCATGTTGGTGTAAGTAGCATGGGGTGCTCCAAACCTTTCCCCGCCGTCCCGTACTTTATTTTGGAACAAAGGAGTGCAGCTAGCAGTAATTGGGAGACTGTTTTCATACAACGGAAGATATAAATAATTGTCATAATGCAAAAGCAGCATCAGTGTAACAAAAATGTAATGGGGTGTCGGTGATGGATTTAATACAAGTTAGAATCTCTTCCCAAATGGGGTTTGTAGGTTCACCACGTATGTACAGCCACCTTGGCTGCACAAGAGATTTTAAGCGCATCGTGCGAGGCACCAGAGAGCACGTAGTTTAACACTCATTGTTCGTCAACTAGTAGGATATAGAAGATGTTACTACCCTAGACCATGTGGGACCCAGGATATCCTTTTGTAATCCATCTGGTTTGAGCCAACGCAATAACCGTGTGTTGGTGAGTTTCCTTTCTTCTGTGAGATGGAAGGCCTCTTTACTGGTTCTACAACTTTTGGGAACTCTTCCCTTACTCGGTTATCCAATTGGCGTTAGAAGGGAGAGTTACAGTTGAATCGAAGGAGTGTCCTGTTCGCTTAACTTCTTTAATAATGCGGGCTTCAGAAAGTCAGAATCTGAATGCAGATTAGTGAGTGTTGGAGTCCGGTTGGAACGAAAGCCTGTGAAATATTTTAGTGTCAGGCAGGATACTTGCAAGCAAATTATCCTTCAAACAGGGGTTATTTTTCAAGCAGTCACCTCCTATTTCTTACGAAGAGACCAAAGAAAGCACATAATAGAACAAGCGCTCGCCAGGCAGCCGCGGCACCCGCGCTTTACTTTTAACACTAAAACCTAAAAAGGAGAGAAGGAGGGCCAGCTTTTAGAGTGATCTGTCAAATATCTCTAGAAAATTTGAGCAACGGTCTTTAGTAGAATTGTAACTTTGTTTTGTAGGTCTTGTAAGGCGGACTCCTGGGGTTGGTGGTCAACACGTTTCGACCTTAGAATTCTAGGCCTCTTCAGGACTGGGCAAGAGTATGTACCAAAGTTTGGCAAAGTAAGCGATCTCAAGCGAGCCCAACGCCGCTAGACACAGCTCTGGGAAAAGAATGTTGCAATCATTTTCAAATTCCGCTCATGATTCCATGCTGAGAATCCTTCACCCTTCAGCTTGTGACTTGTGACCTAACCATGACCACACCAGAAGACAGGCAGAATACCTTCGAGGATCGCGGTCGCAACCTGAGTCTCTTCCACGAGCTGTGTCTAGCAACGTTGGGCTTTCATGGCATCACTTATTAAAAAATATTGGTACATACCCTTGCCCAGTCCTGAGGAGGTCTAGATTATAAGGCTGAAGTGTGTCGACCACCAACCCCAGGAGCCTATGGGGTTTACATTTAATTAAACACCTTCATTATTTCCTGCCAGAGATTGACCATGTGTGGTGCTGGATTTACTACTTTTTATTTTTATAGTAGTAACTTTTACTTGTAAGTTAGGCTCCACCCCTTCTCCAGTGGGTGGAGTGGGTGGAGACTCTAGGTGTACACTTTGAGTAACTTTGCACTCAATGTCTGTGAGTAGTCAAAAGTAGTTAAATTACTAAAAAGTGTAAATTTAAATGTGTAACTTACCTTTGTGATTACCCCCTATTATGTTTAGCTTTTGAAACTGAATTACTGCAATAAGTTAGAACTCGAGAGAGATAAACAAGGTAAGAACAGTGCATATTAGATCAGAACTAGGGAGAAAGAGTGTTAGCTAAAGAAATTGTTGCTCTTCTAGGCTTTATATATTCCCAGAAGGTGAATGCAAACGATGGGACGACATACTCCTTTAACCGAAGACCTTGATAAGGATTGCAGAGAGTAAGGTCAGGTATGTAATATTTAGCTTAAGGAAAAGAGGTAAAACTATGTTTTGTAAGTCTCATCTTTTATTTATGGATCTCATTTGAGCATATCCATATTAAGAAAACAGGACTGGTGACAAGTTCTACAAAAATCCCCAACTATTCAGAATCCTGTGCCAATTCAAATGAACCACTTGTGGCAACAACAATGAACACTAGTAAATATCTATTTTCTCTCTCTTTCTCCTCCCAACCCACTTACTTTTTGCTATTCTGAACCCTGTCTCAGTTCTGGGGTACTGTGGGAAATTTATTAGTCAGCAACTGCAGCAACAAAAAGCCTTGTTACTCTTTCAAAATTCTTGGCCACTGTATGTGAAAATAATATTTGAATTCTGTAGGGGAACTGAGATATATGATAGTCTATATAGCAATGGATTCCACCAATTTGGTCTTTCCTACATTTTTTGCATTTGACTTTCTTGTACTTGGACTTTTACTGTAAGCGACTCTCACCACCTGAGTCTCACTCATGGTAAAATTACAGTAATTGGAGAATGTTTATCACCAGTGTCTGCCTTTTAAGATAAGGCCACTGCTGCGCAGCTAGGGTGAGAGGCTCTGGCTTGGTTACACATGAACACTTCAACACACGCATGTCTTGCAGAGCTCTGTATCTGTACACAGGTAGCCTGTTGCATAAGAGACTCTTCAAGGATTGGTAGTGACCTGAATAAGGCCTTTTAATGTGAGTGGGCATTTGCAGTATAGGCCTGTAGTGCTTACTGAAGGTTTGTGGTGATTACTCTGTATTTCACATTATAAGCACAATCTGCACAGTTTCACCTGACAAAGGCCTGCAGGGTCCACTGTGGTCCACCATGATGCTGGATCTCCTCTCGGGACCGCTTTATTTTCAGTTAGACCACCAGGATGCCTCATTTGTTGCCGGTATTGTCCACCGCGCCCCCTCTATATCAGAAAAATCCTACTTCACAAAGGCTCTATCCATCCTGGGACAAGCTCTGTCTTACCCACATCAATAGCACTATTTAACGCTGCCACGTCCCCCTGAAGCGTCAACCTTGTATAAATCAAGGTTCCCAGCCTTTCCAAGCTGTGAGTCCCATTGTACCGGTTATTAAGTTTCCACCAGCTAGCATTCTCCGTATCTATTCCCTGTTCGGACTTGTTCTTTGGCTCTAATCTGTAAGTGAGCCATAACTAGCAACATCAGTAATTCCATACAGATATTCTCCTGATGGCTTCCTGATGAAGGCATTTTGCCGAAACGTGTGTAGTAACATCTAAGCCCTCCAATACCATGACTAAGGGTCAATATTTACCCATGAACCAACATTATTGCATATAGGGAATATTATGCTGAACTGTTAGCAATATTGTTTAATTTTTAGTACTATTGAAAATAATGAACATCTTGGCGGATTAATCCACATTATAGAAATTAATATTAATTGTATCCTTTTTACATAAAATTTTAGGACACCATTCAGCATTAGATCTGGATGTTACAAAGTATGATTATGAGTATGTCAGTGGAATTTATTAAGGGGATATTTTGTTATCACTATCCATATGTATCAAATACATATTTTTCTACTTTTGCTATAATAAGCAGAGTTCTTGAGATTTTCTGTATTGTACATGTTATTGTTTGATTATTTCATTAAGTTATCATATTTGCACTCTGTGCCCACAATTTACTTATGGATTCTCTTGCTCAAGATATTCACTCATTGACATTAATCTAGGGGTAAACATGCAATCCCGAAAACTCAAACTAGGTATAAACATGTGTCGCAAGTGTAGATTTACAGTCCCTGACATCATACCTATACTCCGTATGGCACTTTAAGACTTGTCCCTGGCTCAGCTCATAATCAGATTCCAAGCCTTTGTCCCCCTAATGGGCAAAGTTAATTACCCTGCTTTCCAGAACGACAATCAAAGGCCTCCCCACAATGAACCCATTAATAGCCCCTAGCCAAGTGCTCTGAAAAGGAATTGGTAGGTAGGAAATCTGCATCTGTTAATTAGCATGGTACTCTGCACATGGCTATGGCAGAAAGAGAGGAGGAGGCCAGACATCTGGAGCCAATGCTTTGGTGGGAAGGGATCAAGCAGCCATCTCACTTAAAACCCCTGCACAAGGGAGCGACTGATGAGGAGACTCTGGACCTGGGCGCGATGATGTCGAATGAATGCCCAGCTGGATTGGGAAGCCATATTATGCCCCTACTAGGATGGTTTTTGGGACTTTGACTCCAGCTAACCTCCAGGACCTATTATGGGTCACTCCATGGTCAGTGGTGCTGGCCCCTTCATGCCCCCAGAGGAACCATTGGGGAAATAAACCTGCTGGTGAGCCTTAAATGGTTTCCCCTGGGAATTCAATGAACGGGCCCTTGATTCCATAGACACAAAGGTGTACTCCAAGTAGTAAGGAGACTGTGGGACCCTGTGAGTGTGGTAGTGAGGGTGTTCTGCAGCATTTCTGCAGAAGAGTTATGGCAGATGACTCCCTGAAGCAGGACAGAGCACCAGGGGCTTAGGCAGATGACAGGCTGCCGCAGAGCCAGAAAACACAGTTCCAAATGAAATGCACCCTTCAGAGGCCAGAAGGCTAAAGAAAATAGTTTGGGTTGGCCGCCAAGAGCAAAACGAGCCCATAACCATTGAAATAAGTGCTATTGGGCCAGAGCTATCTCTGTTCACAGCTCAGTCCAGTCACCCAAGGGGTAATGAGCCTGAGCGCACTGTGTAGTGCTAGCCCAACGGCCTGAGCAGCTGAGTTTGGGACTGGGGAACCAGGTTTGAGTCCAGGCATCTGCTCAACATCCTTTGATTTCGGACAAATTACTTAATTTCTCTGTGCCTAAAAAAATATAAAAAGATCGGAGCTTGTGAAATGTAATTTGCTACTCATGTAAAGCAATCTGATGAGTTTGGGCCAAGTTTCTGCTATATAAAACTGCATAATAAATGCTATAAACCCAGGATTCCCCTACGGAGGATTAAGCCCCTAGGGGAGATGCAATGTTTCATATGTTTTTATCAATTTCAACTTGCGCAGAGGGAGTGCATGGGGTCACCTCCTCAGATTCAGGGCACCGCCATGCATTGGAGGTCCCCCAGACCCCATTCCCAAGGACTAAGAAAGCTGCTATCTGGGTGTGATGCCCCCCTGAAGTGCCAGTGTCTGGGGAAGTGGGGCACCCCATCTTCTCATCTCCCGGCCTGCGCTCCTTGCATGCAGAGAAAGTGAGCCACTCCCAACAGCAGGTTGGACCAAAAGAGTAACTGACAGCAAATGTTGTCCTGACTCCCCATGGGGCGGGGAGCCTGCTTGGGCTGTATCATCATGGGCTCCCGCCACCGTCCCCAACTGCATCCTACCTCTTCCATGCAATTTAATCCCTGACCCATGAGAGGTTTGCTTACATTACAGATCGCTCCTCGAGTTGGGGCATTTGCTCTTGGCCTCTGGAGTGTAGGTATCTCTGTTGTCTTATTCTAGAGCTCCACTAGCAGCATAGTCAAACTAAAAGAAAGACTCCGGGACACGTTTTTAAATACAATACCTTACTGACAAAGGTATTAATAGACAATGCAAGGTCTTACATTATAATGAATTATATTGACTGTTGTTGGTGGGTCATAACATGTATTGCATGTTGGTACTGCCCCCTTGACATCATAGGTGAGCTATAACACGTGGCTGTTTTTATTGATGTGGTGACACCTTGACAAAGCCAATAGGCCTACCTTTAATAACACCCCGTAATATACTGATATTACATCTAGTGTGAGTTGGGGCATTGTGGTTATAGGGCTCACTAAGGGTACAACTGATATGAGGGTTTCACCAAACATATCACCATCTACCTTATTCTATATATTTATAGTTTAGGGTCAGGCTAAAAGTTCACACAACACAGGACACCAAGCAAAGCTGTTGCCCTGTGTTTTGTGAAATGTAGAAAGCAGAACTGTTCCATATCTACAAAGAAGTGATGCAGCTCTGGTCTTTCCATGCTCTGGTGCACTTTGCTCCCTTCCTGCAAAAAATATATGGTTTAAGGACATGTCCCCTATGTATGTAGGCTGCAAAACGCAGCACAAAGGAAATGAGGAAGAAGCAAATAGAAATAAAGATATTTCTCCACGTTACGTCAGCCTCAGGTAGGTGCAGGAGTTTGGTGTAAACCCATGTCTACAAATCTTTGTAGATATGGGTTTGCATCAAAACCCATGGATGGATGCACAGAAACACCCATGCACCACCTATGGAATGCTTCCCTGACGTACAGTAACACCAAGACGTGAGCAGAGTGTTGCGCTACTCTGCGTTAACTTTTGTTACAAACCAACACAAATCACCAGCTGCATTGGTTTGTAAATCTAAAGCAAGATTTTGCATCAGGTATGAATTAAAAACATAACACAAAACCTGAAGCAAAACCTTTGTAAATCTGAGTGTTAGTGAGTTGCATTTAGTAGTGTGTGTGTAATAAAAGTATTTATTCATTTTGAAAGAAAAAGCACTGACTGGACAATAATTTTGTGAGTGGTGTTATTGTGTACCAGCGAGTTGAGTTATTAGCCCACACCACCTCCCTGGTGTATGCCATTGACTGATTTGCTTCACTAGTCTAAGAGAATCAAGTGCTGCAATGGGGTATTTGGTTCACAGTAAAAAGGAATTGAGGACTTATTAATTGTGAAAGACTAACATCCTTTGCAACTAGTAACCTAATTACTTAAAATGTATTAGAAGAATGATTACTGCCGGCTCTGTCCCATGTTTCAGCTATGCTCTTGGAGAGGCTTTAGTCATGTGTGCCCCGTTATCCTCTGCACACTGAATTCTCATCCACTGATTCTGCCGAATGCAATAATCCTTGTGTTTGTTATACTTCTGCGGCCAACTAATGTTGAGGCCATAACAACAAAATGTGTGTCTCAGAGTGCACCTTGTTGTGTCCCAATGCATAATGTGTAGAGCTAGAGAGTAATAGATTATATATTAACATTACAGGTGACATGCAAGAGGAGGAGGAAGAAGATAATTAATCAACCTTACTCTACCCACATGTGTAGAAACAAGACGAAAGTGGTCCTACCAACCCACTACCATTGCAGTAACATAAGGATTTGCAGTTCAAACCATGACCAACTTCACTGTATTGTTAGGAATGTTGTCACCATTTCCACAATCTTGTAAACAACTGTATCAACCTCCTCTACTACCACTACCACCACTACTACCACCACTATTGGTGCACCTATAACCACCAAATCTACCACCATATCAACAGCGTATGCCTCAACAACAACTCCTTTTTCAACCATGGTCATTGTAAGTTGACAGAATAAACATTTAGCATTATATAGCCTGTATGATTTGTTTTTTTCATAACTTTCAGTAAACAAAATAAGGCTTTCCACGGATTCTCTCAGCCATTACATTTCACTCTTTTTCTTGTTAGTGGGAACTCTGGTGACTGTAACCTGGTAGAGCTCAATGTTTTTCCCCCAGCATCAGGAATGAGCCTGCCCCACATTAAATGTAAAGTAGTTGGATTGAGTTAATGGTTTCTTTTTCTCATCTTCCATTTGCAGAGCTTTCTATTTATTTTCTTTCATCCTATTCCTAAAATGTTCTAAAGTAAATTAAGCTATGCTGTGACTTTGTCTTCCATAATTCTTCCTACAATGCTCTCCTGTCATCAGGAATGTTATAGTATTAGGACTTTTCCTTAAGACTCCCCCCCTTTTGTTAAATAATTTTCTTCCAACACCTAAGACCTTGAGGTCCCAATCCCATTTAACTCTCCCTTTTACACGTCCCCTCTTCCCATTAGGTTTCCATCTGATACTCACATAACATAGTCTGTATAGGCAATTGGGGTCTTCCAGACTCCTCAGGGAAGCACCAGTCACAGGTCAGGTCACTACTGCCTGCCTCTTGGTCTCCTGCTTTCCCTTATGTACAGATTATGGCTTCTTTCACCAGATGTCTTTCTGCAGCTCCACAACAGCCTCTACATTTCTTGGCATTATCTCCTCAGTTCCCTCTCTCAGTTGGACCATCCAGCATTTCCCTCTGCTCTGGCTCTTCCTCTGAGTAATGCCCTTCCTTTCTGTGTCAGCTCCATCACCATTACATTTTTTTTTCTAGTTTGAACCTACCCCTTTGTTTGTGTTTGTGTTCCTCAGCAAGATCAGTGCAAGGGGTGAGGGCAGCACCTCCTTTTCAATGTAAGTATTTCTCTGGCAGGCACTCACTCACAATCAGATGCCAGCACGAATTCAAACCACGTACCATCTAAGGAGGAATATGAGTCACTTTTGACATGAATGCTCATCAATTTATGAGGTATGGGGCACAGAGTGTATGGAGCTGAACATAAAGGAAAGACCAGCATCAGTTTCCAGACTGCAGCAATCAACCAGTCTAGTTTCATCTGCAGAACAGTCTACAACCATTAACCTTACCCTCTCACCGATTACTGAAAGGCTGGGAGACACTGAGGCATTAGGTGCAGAAGTTCTGTACCAAATGGTGCAATCTATACCACCCTGAATGAAACACAGGACTCACTGAGGAATCAGGGTTTTTTAAAGTGCCATGAAGCATGTTCAGCAATGCTTTATTACATACATAAATGGCAGGGTTGGTGTGGAGCACAACTACCATAGCCATGACTAAGGTGTCTGACTGGAAAGTCCATATGGTATTAAACAGAATTACTACCAATCTACAGACGGTCATTTGGCCCTGTTCCAGTGCTTGAACAGAGTTTTCAAAAAGACCAGCATGGCATAGGATGCCTGATTTCTACCTCCATGCTACCTCAAGGGACACTAATCCCATCTCCCATTCACCACCACACTTCATCTCCTCCCCTTCTCAGCCTCCCAGCAGGTGTCCCCTATGAAGCTTCAACGTAGGTCTGCTCGTGTTGCCCATTTCCTTGAGACCTTCCACACACTTACAAAGAAAGAAGTATCCTAAGCTTTGCTTTGTGCAGTTATGAGATTGACATGGACAGAGGTTATTAGTTAGATGTAGGATAGGTGTAGGTTACTTGGAAGTGGGGAGGGAGTATTACACAGCTCTTAGTGCATAGTTTTAGGTGAGGTTAGGCTAGAAGGTACTAATGGGTATCAAGAGTAGTGCAAATGGTCTGTGTGTGTTAGTATGTGTGTGTATGCACGTGTGTTTTTAACTCATTCTGTGAGGGCCAGACCCATCCTCGTAGTGTTGGCAAAACCTTGACAGAACCAGTCAAACACCATCTCAGTGGGAACCAGTGTGTTATAAGGACCAGACCCCAAACGTTCAAGCGTGATTAAAAAAAACTATAAGTGCAGTTATATTTGCTTTGACCCACCTAGAATAGCAAATACACACTTAATTACGGTCAGTAGTTGTTCCTTATTTAAATTCAATGCTGTGAGTGTGTGTTTGTGTGTGTATGAGTGTGTGTGTGTTTCTGTGTTTGTGATGTGGGGTTGATTTCATGATGAATTAGTTGGGAAAGTATGAGAAAGACTAGGGGATTGGTTTCACTTTAATATTTGACATGTTGCAGTTTGTGTGAAGTTATGATGTATTGTGCATATAAATTATTGCATCAGTAAAATTACTTTTGACAATTAATGTAGTCATGGAAAGTAATTTTAAATCAGTTCATCCTGGATGACCGTAAATTATTGCATCAGTAAAATTTCTTTTGACAATTAATGTAGTCATGGATAGTAATTTTAAATCAGTTCATCCTGGATGACCGTACCATTGCCACCCTGCTGCTGCTGATCAGGTCTATCTTTGTCACCACTCAATTTATCATGTTCCTGGTTTTCATTATCATCTAGGTGTTCACGACACCTTTCCATAAGGCCACGATGGGGGACATGCAGCACAGGAGTGTTACCCGACACACGTTCTTTGTAGGAGTGGGTGTAACAAATGTAATTTGCTAACGAGAAATTATGCGAAATTACAGTAAAAGTGCGCAAGATTATGTGAAATTACGCGAAGAGCGTAACTCAGTATTTAACTCTATTTTCATAGTCCAAGATGCAACCTCACACCTAAATGGGCCCAAGGATGCATTGTGCGCTAAGAAAATGGTGCTAAATGCAACAGAACATGGACAGCAGCAGCTAACATTCTCTCATGCCCGCTACGTTCATTGTTCATGTGCTCTCACAGTAGGATTTTTGTACCAAATTACTCATAGTTACGAATGGGCATATAAGCATAATTTTCAGTAGTTTCACATCAAAAGACTCATTATTCTGATTACGCCAGCATAATTAAAAATTCTCCCAGGCCTAGTTCTTAGGTGCATATGGTGGTGGAGGTAAATGTTTGCACACATAGCAACCATTACCTTTGTGATTGGTATGCTGACATGGTATGTGGTATCTTGCTGTTCTAGAGAGTTACTGAATCATTTACTTTTTACAGACAGGCTGTCATGCACATGAAACACGGGATGAAAGGGACGAACACCATGGGGAAAAACAAAAGACCTACAGAGTATGAATACAAAGAGACATGGAGTCTTCTCAGGTCAAGCAGGAATACACCAGTTACTCCAACACGTAGTCCTTATATTGCTATGATGGAGCAGGGTTCACTCGGAGGTGATACCCTGCCATGCCATTACGTTATGTTAAAGTTTGGGAGGAGGTACTGCCACCTGATCTTCGCCCAGACTGAGAGCTCCTCTCAGTGGATTATGATTTCACTTGCAACCCTTCCATATTGCCTCAGGTCACATTCTGATCACTTGGTTCAGATTTGGGTGTTATGCTCTCAGTAGAGTCCTCAGGGTCCTCATTTTCCCTGGTGCAGGGAGAGCCCAGACATGGCAGGGTGCCTCTTAGAATACTTCAAAACATATTTAACTGTGAGATATTCCGAATGACGCATTCTGCACTTCGACGTGCAGAGATCATTATTCTTTTGATGTCTGTGACCACCAATGGGTCGGCTTCAAACGGAGCCGGGAAGTTTCCAACAGGTGACTATCCCTCACTAGCACCAGTTCCCCAGGTTGAATGTCACAATGCTTGCTTTGGCTTGCCCATGGCGGCTGGGTTAGTTGTTCTGGCGCCGGGGCTGGTCAACTGAGAGGTGGGGTTATGAGGTGGAGCAATCCATGTCGGGTGATGGGGAATAGTGCCAGTTATGATATGGAATAGTGCCAGTTATGATGTGGAATAGTGCCAGTTATGGTTTGCCCGAGCACAACTGGCTGGGTGATACTCCAGTGGTGCTGTGAGGAGTTACTCGGTATTCCCCAAGAAAGTGTATATGCCTCTTTCTATGTTATTTCCTTCCGCTTCAGCTATGCAGCTATGAACCTTTCCAGAACTGAAGATATTCAGTCCACTGTTGACATGATTTTTTTTATATTTGGTATTACTTTTACAGATGCCGTGGACATCACCATCTCTATCTAATGATAATTTGAAAAATCCTTAATGACTATGAGCACGTGCTTCCCATCAGGAAAGCTGCCAAAGTCAGCGCTCACTTGCTGCCACGGAGCATCAGTCCTATCCTCAGTTATGACTGGTACCGGAGAATCAGGACTCCCAGTGGCTTGGTACACCACATAGACTAGCACTACGTTTTTCCACAATGGTCGAGCCCTGTGAACCAGACTGTGCTGCACAGTCGGATTTTGGTTTTTACAATACCTTGATGAGAGCTGTTTGCTAGCTCTACTGCCCGCTTTCTCAGGCTATCAGGTAGAAAAAGACTCTTGCCGCTCATGAGTCATCCTTCCACTGTTACTGTTAATTCATTCCTCACATGGTGGAAGGATTATAAAGCTAGTCATGCTTCCATGGTTCGATGAGCAGAGTGGGCGGAGAGGAGTTTCCAGTTGCTTGTCTGGACTGCTGTAATGGGTAGTTGAAGGCAGTTGTCTCATTAGGTGGCCTCCACAATGTCGCCCATAGACATGGGGAGTGGTTTGGCACCCTTAAACACTAATGTAAAATATTCTTCAGTTTCATTGACAGCTTCTTCTTCAGGGGTTGCTGGCATAGTGTGTCAGAAATGAAAATCAACTGGATTTCGTAACCCTGGACAATACTCAATCATGAACTGATATTCTTGAAGCTGTAATATCCATTTTTCAATCTTAGGTTGTGGTTTAGAGGCTGACCATCTGAAGAGTGAAATAAGTGGCTTATGATCAGTATGAACTTGTGAACGGATGACCACACAAGCAAATGTGAAAATGTCAGCACTCCCAGTGGACAGCAATGGCTTCTTTTGCAATCTGGGAGTATCTTTGCTTTGTTGGAGTGAGAGCTTTGCTTGTGTAAGCTTCAGGCACCCACTCTCCATAGACCTGGCATTTTGATATCATGACTCCGAGGCCGGTGTGGCTGGCATCTACAGCTAGCTCCTCTCGGGAGTCGAATTAGGCCAGTGTTGTCTCCCTGGAGAGAACTTTCTTTGTGCTCTGAAATGCCAGTGCCTGCTCCCTGCCCCAAGCCTATGAGGTGGACACCTTGATGAGTTCACATAGAGGTGCGGTAAGATTAGCTAGGTTCTTGATGAGCCAGCCACAGTATGTGATCATTCTGAGACAACACCTGGCTCTCGGTGCAGATGTCAGTGCAGGGGCTTCTTAAATGTCCCTTACTTTTTCAGGGGCAGGTGCGACTCTTTGTGCAGAGAAATTGAATCAAAAAACTGATACTTCATCTGAGGAATTCACATTTCTCTTGGTGTAAGGTCAATCCATTTGCTTTTAACTGTTGGAGCACGGCTATCAGCCAAGTGAGAAGGTTCTCGAGGGTTGAGGCATGGACAAGAATATCATCACTGACATTTAGCACCCCTAATAGTCAGGCAACACCTCCTTGATGATGTTCTTGAAGACTCTGAAAAAAAGAACAATTGATGGACAGGATGCTGAACAATGTCAAACATGTCAAAAACAATGCCAAAAGACTTCGCCAGCACTGGAAATGATGAAGTTTAATTTTGGTACTGTGTACCGTGGGTCGAAAAGGTGGTTATCTGGTGAGAGTCAGGGTGTAGGGGTATTTGTTGATACCTTGATCCTAAGTCCATTTTTTAAAACCACTGAGACCCTGAGAGTTCAGCGATGATGTTGTCCACTGTGGGCGTCAGGTAGTGTTCTTTCCTAATGGTGAGATTTGTCAATCTCATATTGTAATAAAGTAAATCCACACCAGATGAAGATATGTGGTAAAAGGTATTTATTACAGCCTCAACCAACAGCCAGCATATCAACTGTCATCATAGAACCCTCACATGACAGAACCTCAGAACAAGCTGGTTCCATGCCTAGTGTTCTGGCATGGAGCCATGTTACATCATTACACTTCTTCCTCTTTACATTAGAACAAAAGTAACATGAGAACAATAAACACATTTGAACAACAAGAAAAAGAAGGTAGAAAGAACTACACAAAATCACGCAAATGCAAAGGAAACCTGCGTGTTCTGACACCCCTACAAGTACTATCAGACCTTACATCAATGTCTGAGGGAAAACGATAAGAAGTATCATCCCTCCTGTCGGCCACACCACACCCCCGAAAATGTGCTACACGACTATGATTCCAGATGCGACCATCATCCGTCTTGACAGCATTTTTAAACAGCTTAATGATAGTTTCATATTTCATATTCATCCCATCCTCGTCGCCAGTGTAATAAAGTAAATCCACACCAGATGAAGATATGTGGTAAGAGGTATTTATTACAGCCTCAACCAACAGCCAGCATATCAACTGTCATCATAGAACCCTCACATGACAGAACCTCAGAACAAGCTGGTTCCATGCCTAGTGTTCTGGCATGGAGCCATGTTACATCATTACACATATCAACCCAGATTACAGTTTCAGGGCTTTTTTGGTTTTCTGGTGACTACTATTGGAGATACCCATGGGGTGGGTCTGGCTGCCTTTTTGATGAGATCTGCCTCTTCTAGATGTTTAAGCTCCTGTTCTAATTTGGAGCATGGGTGGCAGGCAATTCTGTGATGAAGCACGATTGGTCCCATGGGATTGTCGATGTGAAGGTGCACTGTTCTCCCCTAGAGGCATCCAAAGCCATGAAACAGGCAGGCAAAATCTTGTACCAATGCCTCAACTCCTGTGCAGTGTATGCTTAAGGCAAACTGTACTAGTCAGAGGTCTTCTGCTGTTTGGCATTCTAATAGGAAGCCTCTTTGGAGACATAGACTTTGGTCTGTGTGGTGAGGCTGCAGTCACTGATCTCAGTGTGGAAGAGCCCCACCAGTTGAAATTGGGTGCGATTCCTCAATGTTCCTGTATCAATGAGGGCAGTGATGGGTTGCCCTTGTAGATGTTCCTGACACTTTGGTGTGGGGTTGGTAAGTTGTCCTTGGAGTGCAACTGTTTAGATGATGGGGATAGACTCGTTTAGTTTGTTGTCATCCATGTTGCTTTCTTCTTGAGCCTCCTGCGCAGCTTCCACAGAGTGTACACTCTTCTTTTAGGCTTTTTGTGTTTCAGGGTAGAGCAACCGACCTTTGAAAAATGGTTCAATTTTCAACAGATGGAGCATTTCATCCCCAATGCTGGGCACTCTCCTGCATGGGGGAATGGTTCTCCACATCATCTGCAGGGTCGGTTGCTTACTTTTGACATGTTAGTGCCTCACTTGTCATTACGGGGGTTTCTGCTGACCAAATTGAAAGGTCTGTTCTTGATAGGTTTTTGCAAGGCGGCTTCCATATGGGATACTCTTGCCTTATATAGCTCCTTAGAACATCCCAAAGTAAGGATGTCTTGCATTGGCATGTTTGGAACTCGCATGATTTGTTCCCTGAGTTTTGCTGATGCTCACACTTGGATACATTGCCCTCCTATTTTGTCCTGTTCATCTAACAGGGTGCAGGTACTGGATAGGTACCGGAGGCAGCGTAGAGATTGTGTTACAGATTCTTATTGGTACTGATATTGTCTGATATAGGTGGAACCACTTGTAATCTGGATTAGCGAGGGGCTCAAAATGAGCGGGGAGCATATTTTTCAATGTTTCATAAGTGTGTGGCGGCCCAGCCTCTACGGCATTTTTGGGCATCTTGGGATTTTCTGCACCTGCTGAATGGAGAAGCAGTGGTTGTTTCCTGTAATCTTCCACAGCCAAAGCAGAGAAGTACGTCTCTAACCACCCAACCCACATCTTCCATAGTGCTGCTTGTGTGGGTGAGAATCCTGTAAGTGAGAAGGGTTTGATGGGTGGGATGGATGCTGTGGCTCACGCGTCTACAGATGGATTTACCAGGAAGATGGCACTGCTTGGCTGCAGCAGGCTCAGAATGGTTGGGGGATGTCATGGGATCGACGTGAGCCCTGTCAAGGAAGTAGGTCATGATACTGATCACTGTTGTGGAGCGGTGTAGGTGCTCAAACTGTACCTGCCGCCGTGTGTTACAGGTCGTTGTAGATCTGTTTCTGCAGTTGTTGCAAGGACCTGTTCAGTAAAAGGTTTCTGTCAGCAGTTGTCTGGTGCAGTCAAAGGTTTCCTTCTGGGTCTGGCTTCCGGGTCTGTCTCATCTTGACATGTATGATGATGCCCCTGGTTCTATATGATGGTGTCAGGTCTGGCCCACACGGTGGAGAGTAGAAGTGGTGGAAATGTTGGGGAGGTAGGCCCAGATGATGCGGGGGCCCCAGGAGGCTCACTGTCTCATGGAGCTCGATGTGGAAAGCTGCATGTGGTGTGGGTGGAGGGACTGCCCAGACTACAAGCTCCTGCCACGGAAGTCTGGTAACTGCAGTCACACCTTCTGGGCACAGTCAATGGAGGAGCAAGGAGGTGCTTTCTGGTAGCAGCAGAGGGAGCCCAGCCAGAGTTTCCCCTGGAGTGGTAGCGGAACACTGCAGGGATGACATGCCTGCCAACTTGATAATTAATTGTGCTGTGTGAGAAAGAGGCATGGATAGTGATGGAACAAGGACTCGTATGAAAGAGACTTGTTCGTATGCAATCCTCTCAAATAACTCGTAACACCGCAATAATTGTGTTTTGTAAATGCTAACGTGCATTACGGTTCACACATTTAAATCTAGGGGAAGCTTGCCTATGTGTTTTACTAACAAGTAACCCGAGTGACACTAAAAATGGCTGCTAAACGCGGGATTCTGTATTACGCATGCATCTACTGCATTTACGTAGTATGACGTTCTATCGCTTGGAGGGAAATCTTTGCAGCTGCGCAGTTTCTTCCAATATGGCCACTTGAAACCCACATGATAATGCACATGCTTTGCTGAAACTAAACTATGCAAGTTTACTAAAATGCTAATGCGAAAGATTTTTATAAGTAAATGGGATTAGAGTAGAGAAAGGTGGTATACAGTGAATTATTTATTTTTGATTTTAATATTCTTTTTCTTTGACCTCTCTATTAGTTCGTATTTGGGCCTCCAAGTGGGACTGAAGCTTGTACACCATGTGACTGTATCGCATGCGCAGTAAATAACAAGCCAGGAGCTGCGATGCAAATCCTTGAATGCCATCCAAAAGAAAACAGCAACATACCCTGGGAACCAGCATGATGTCCTGTGAGAGGAAAGGACTATATACAAACTTGCATACATTGTACTGATTAAGATGTGAATACGGATGGGAAATAAAGCTTGGGAAAATAAATTGATGGGACGGAACATCGAACAATAAGCTTTAGAAAAATATTAAAACTTAGCATGGTGTGATGATCATCCCCATTGCTTGTCCAATCAGAATTAGGAGTTTTATAAATTTGAAACATTTAGTGGTGGTGTCTACCATTAGGAGAGTATAATTGAGATAGTTTAGTTAGATAGATAGAGCTCGAGATGCAGAGATGCTGAGAGACCGAGATGCTGTCCGAGAATTGAGCAGATCCTAAAGCAGAACCGAACTTCAGAACTCTGAGCCAAAACTAAATTAGAAGAACATCGCGGAAGAATCGAGGAGGGAAATAGGTAAAGAGCTAGAAGAAGATTGCGGAAGAATCGAGGAGGAAGAGAGTATCAGTGAGGGGTGTGACGCAGGTGCCGGATCTAGAAGAGGTCACCTATCCTGTCCTGAATCCTGAATCCTGTCCTGAACCTTTGTCTCCTGACCTGTCCCAGGAGACCCATTCCAGCTCCTAGGCCAAGGGGTTGTTTTCCACACCATCCTAGGTTACTATACTTCTGTGTAGTATGTCATTGTACTACTCTCTCTATTTTCTCCCTTTTCAGGCACTGTCATCATTATAACTTAGTCTAAAGTTTTTACTTTGTATTCTTTGGTTCACATGAAATTAACTAGATAAACATTTAAAATTCTCCCGAGTCTCTGGTCATTTAAAGTATTATCTTCTAATGACGTTTTACCTACAAAGCTAACAACTAGGTCCATTGACCAGAAGAAAATATATACGGAAAGAAAGGGTTGGTAAGAATTGATATGGCAAATTCAGCTTGCAGGTATTATCGCTATAAATAGACCTCAGCGGTACTTATTAGCTTATGTATGAATGTTTATGGGCCCAGGTGAGTATGTGGATTGTGAGTATCTCAAGCTGGTAACCCGCTGGATCACTATGGGGGTGGGGCTTGATGCAGAGAACTGCCAGAGAGGCCTGTCTGCCCCATCAACCTCCTTCACTCTCCCCTCACCCCCAAAACAAAGGTTGCTGAGGCTGCTGCTGATGTCCTGAGATGTTTTCACACATCTTAATGGACATCAGCTGCTTACAGCCTCAAAAGATGAGCTAGAAATCCACCTTGTGATATTGGCCACCTTGTGATATTGGCTCCTCACCAGGTGACCGTGTGACGGAAGCTGATATTGTGTCACACATCGTGGTGCCGTGTTAGTTGGCAGGTCTGCGATGACGACACAGTGAAATGAGCTCGCTTCAACCTCCTTGTCAACAATGTAGAATTGGTGGTCAGGGGCTCGAACAAACAGGCAACACACACAATGCTGAGTGTTTCCCCCGCCCCACCTCCGCGGTCGGGGTATTTATTCATTTTGAATGCGCAAGGTGCCTGGCCAAGCCATGGCCCAGACGTCCTAGGGTGGGACTTTGCTAAATCCCCTCTGGCAAATAATAGAAATGGAATATTCCCAATTCACAACAGTACAGCCATAATACTTGTTTTGGTTTATTGAAGGATGTACACTCAGAATGGCTGAAGTAGCAGGTTGGTTCAGTAATACCGATTGGCCTCTGTAAACCAACCAGAATGGGTCTCTGTTTGGAACATTCAAATTGGCAGCAGACCAGACACTCAGGCTGACTTTTAGAACAACCAGTCCATTGCTATGTGTGCGGGGCAGTCAGACTGACAATCTCATATTGACCTTATTGCCCGCTGCTTTTTTTGGGCCCGAGAAAATATGTTTACACATACCTAAGACTTACCAGGACCCTAGACGTAATCTTGGCAGACAAACAGCAGCTATACTAAGTTATCCCAAAATATCCCTTTACTCGATTAGTTCACACTTTTCCACATCTTTTAGACCAACCGAAATCTAGTGTCTTGAACCACAGCAGAACCCTAACAAAAACTCTAAGAGGAAGGACTCTTCATGAATGTAGGACAGATGTGACATTTAGTTGCATGTTTTGCAAACAGCTGAACTGTGGGATCCGCCAGGCAGTTGACAGAGACTTTGCAAACTGATGGTTTAATGTATTATTTTGTTCACATCTTTAAAGCACAGCTTCAAAAAATGTTCTTAAGAGGAACAACCATGTTGGAGCACATTTTTAAAATGAATCGCATTGCTGCAGGAAAACATGTGCTCGCTAAAAACACTTTCTTACTATGACATCTGATAATCAGCCATCTCATGCTGCCCACCATATGGTTACAACTCTGCATGGGAGGGATGGGTTTGCTTTGTAAAAGCTGGCCAACTGTGAAACCGCGCTGAACGCAAAGGAAAGAAAGCCCTGCGTGATCACTTTGAATGACATGTGGTCGCGAGATCTCCTGCTTCAAAACGACAATGCTCTTTCAAAGCTCATTATGTTTTTTTTTTTTTGCATCGCTTTACAAACATTTTAATACTAAAATGCTAAAACTAGAAATAAAATACTGTCAGGTGTCACTTTATTTCCGAGTATGATAAGAACTTTGAGGGGACACAATACTAAAAGTTTCTTTTGGTCTGGAATTAATGTGAGCATTAGAAAGTCTTCCCTAAAAGAATGCTTGGCTGGAAAATACTTTAAATCACAGGCTCCTTTTCGAGAAGCCATGCAGATTTAACTAACAAATTATGTCTTGGAACGACATCATTTCTAATTTGCAGCACAGGACTTCGTTATTAAGCTCATAATGAGAGCAAGTGAGTGAATTTGCACAGAAAACTGTGAACTGGATTTCCTCTAGACGTTTCCATTTACAGTAGATCAAGGAACTTAGACAGAGGAGAAAGCCCAGGGAAACAGGTTTTCTAGTTCCTCATACAGAATATGCAATTAAAAAACACAAGATGTAGCTTTCTATCATGCTAAAGGTTGCTCATCATACATGGGTGTTTCACTTGCCGTGGTCATCGTAGTGGGGTGGCAGTGATGTGCCCGTTGATGGTAGTGCTGTGGTCTGGGGGTAGCTGTGTAGAGATTGCAGTAGAGCTGTAGCGTTCAGTGGAGTTGCGGTAGTGTGGGATGGCAGTGTAGAGGTGTTGGAAGTAGTGTGGTGGTTGTAATATAGTGGTTTGTGGTGGTGTTGAGGTACTAGGCTAGTTACTCAAGTTTGGGGTGATAGTGCAGTGGTGAGGATATAGAGTGGAGCTGCGGTGGCAGCTTTCTGATTTGGATGATTTATTGTACTGTCATGTGGTAAAGTAGTTTTGGGTGTAAATTTGTGGTGGGGTTGTAGTGTCACAGTTGGGTGAAAATCGGCAATGTTGGAGGATGAAAGAGTGGTATTGCAAGGCAGTAATTATGGTGCCACAATCATTTCATCATGGTACAGTTTTGCTGGTGGCAATGGAGGTGGACACAGGCTCACTACTCAAAATACCCTCAGCAGCAGCAACGACAGATTGTCCAGTCAAAAACTTTCTTTTATGAAAAAAAGGAGTAATTATATACACAAAGTAAAATATGGCATTTACAAACAATAAAGCATACACAAAGAACGTCTAGTACACAAAGGGAAAGAGGGGAAATTACAGTTGTCCGTGGGAGAATGCTTTCTTTAGGACAAGTACCCTCCCTCACCTGAGGGTGACATGCTTCATCATTGGGTTCCCTCCTCACACCTGCACCAACTGGGGCCTAGTGTGGGCTACAACTCTCCAATGGAGAAGAGATGAGATATTTTTGGCTAGATGAGCGGTACATTTGAGTGAGGGGCAGAGTGCTATCACATGAATACAAATAGAGCGATGTGAGTAAACTATCTCTTGGTGGGCTGAATATCAGTTTTATTCTGGTTCCCCCAGTGGCTAGGGTTAAAAAAGTGAGAAGTAACAGGAAGTTGGGAAAAAATACTCCCTATTCTAGGTCAGAAAACAGGAGAAAACCAGTTGACCCAGTTGAGACCCAGGCAAATATGTTTAACAAAGCAACAATGTCTCAACCGGTAATCATTAAGTTAGACAAGTACATGAAGAAAACATTTCAGTCACACAAAGAGAATTAAGGAAGACTACAATAATTTAAGGGGAACCATACAAATTGGTCTGTTTTAAGTAAAAGTAGTTGTATCAGCACTGCATTACATTATATGCAAGTGTAACCCAAATGTCTGTGTGCACATACGTGCCTGCAGAGAAGGTGAACAGTGCTTGTGACACGTGACAAAAGTGAGGTAACAGCAAAAACGGTGCAAGAAACAATTTAAGAAATGGTTACGAACCAGTCAGGAGGTAATTCATAAAAAAGTTTCAACTGTTTTAAGAAACCACGATAACACTCAGGGATGCTCAATTTCAGGTCTTCATCAGGACCAGGTCACTGAAATTCCCCTTAAATTATTGTGGTCGCCCTTAATTCTGTTTGCGTGACACCCAATGCCAGGTCAACATGTTTTTGCCCTGGAGTAACCCTACATGGGATTCAGGGCCATTTGTCAGGAACAAAGTGGTACAGTCACTCTGCAATAACAATTCTAAAACCTGATCCCGGCGTCTGGGTAGTAAGCCAGGTGATACAGAAGATGGCCCATAATGCCTTAGTTATGGGGTTCACCATCGTACTGAATAATGGAAACACAAAGAATAATTGAATATATTCAAGAACATGACAACAATATAAAACTCTACTGCTGAAAAGAAGTGCATAGACCTGAGTGAAAGAACTGAGACTAGTACCCTCCACCAATGTACACACTAGTGATCACCGACTCCTGGCAAAGACAATAGCCTTTCACCACTTTGAGGGTAGTGATTTGGGCACACCCATCGGTCCAAAATGACAACAATCCGTGAGACAGGCCTATGTCATGGTGCATGATATGTTTGCCCATTACAACAGAAATCATCATTAGGGATCCAGAAAAGATTGCAGTTGGGGCACTCAGGGCAGGGGTCAACGACCATCAGTATGTGAAGGACTTTTCTTTACCACCACTCAACCTACACAGCAGCCAACAGAAGACAATTCTAAATGGTATAGTTCGTCTTAATCAATAACTATTTCTTTTTAATGGGCCCTTGTACATGAAGCTATGCGGAACAAAAATGGGAAAAACACTGACACACATATTCCAATTTCTCCAGAGGTTATTCTGGTAGGTAACAGATGGGGGATGAAGACTAGTCACTGCTCCTGCCTGATATCATATATTGGGGTGGATGGGGGGCGGAGCTAGCCACGCTCGAAGATGGCCGTTTGCTAAGCGAGCTCCTTCGGTTACTAAAATTATCCTGTAATTATCCTACATCAAAACGCTTCAAATGTGGTCTAGAAACGAGAACGAAAAAACAGAACCTTCCGTGATCACGATGAACTAAGTTGCATATCCTGCAATGGATTATAACTGCGGAAAAAAACACCTGGTAAATACTTTGATCGAGCCGTGCGCAGCCCGCCGGAGACGAATGTGCCTCGTCCTGGGAGGAGCCGCGCACTGCTGGGACGAAAGGTGCGAGAGCACGCCTCTGGAAGCAGGCCGCAGGTCTCTGGCATCGGAGCGGGCGCTGATCTACTGGGTGGAATGGTAAGGGACGTCAGCACGTATAGTTCTTGCTCAGCCACCTGTGCACTTCAAGGGGTGCCGCGGCTACTTCTTGGAGACGGCGGTGAGAGGCCCGTGGTGAATGCGGTCCTGGAGAGGGCCGACCATACGGAGCTGGTGCGAGTGAGATGAGGCCTAGACTTATCATCTCAGCAGCAACCTTGCTTAGACAATAGAGCTCAGAGATACATAATATTGTAACGGCAGACTGGTGTCATCCCAGAGACGTCGGTAGGCGCTATTGGTGTGGACCGCACTTTCTCGCGCCAATATACTAATCAAACGGCGCACAGGTGTCCCCGTTGTTAAGATCAGCATCACTGATTTGGGTTTCTTTTTCTTCCGAACATTTCCGCTACCCCTCCCGAATAGGCTGCGGTGAAGCGAGCAGACGACACTGCGAGACAGGCGGCCAAATTGCAATGCGACCAGCGAAAGTGGGGCCCATACAGAAGTAACTGCATACCTGAAGCATGTACCCAGCTGGCTATTGAGAGCGATATCTTATATTTTCCTACATCACAAAGAAATGTGGATTGTTGCTAATAAGTGACGCATACCTACCGCCTCACAAACAGTGAAGTATAGACAATACTACAACGGTAGTACTGCAGCCTACAGCAACAGGCCAATATATAACCGTTGTAGAAACAGCGCACATGAATCAATCCTTCATATATGGCGTAATCGCTTCACTGCCGCCCGATATAGCCCCTGTGTATCTGTAGGTGCATACCCTGGTGCTAACAACGTAAAAGTTCCTATAACCTTTTAACACTCATTGCTGCAATATGGGGAAACCAGATAAGAATCAACCCAGGCTAACATTTGACCAGCAGAAAAAACCTCCAGGGCAGGAACAGGAAGGTTCCCAAGAGCTACACCAAATGACATTAGTCACAGGTAGCCAGCCTATGGGGGACGTCCAGACTATGTTCACCTCGATACAAACTACACTATCCAATATTGATGATAAGATAGATAATTTAACTTATCGGGTTGATCGTATGTCAGAGCGCCTGGATCGACACACAGAGCGCATCGATATGGCGGAACGGCACATATCTGACGCTGAATGGACACCAAACAAAGCAAGATGGAAAAAAACGTAAACGCACTAATGGCTAAAGCTGAAGATCTTGAAGCGAGGTCCCGACGTAACAATATCCGCCTAATGGGAATAGCGAAAACGACCAACACGGGACCGATGGATAAATATGTAGAACAACTGCTCATCACACTCCTCAGAAGAGATATTTTCTCTGAGTTTTTCATTGTAGAAAGAGCCCACAGGACATTAGCGCCTGCGCCGCCGACCGGAGCAAGACCACGACCCGTTATTGCCAAAATATTGAACTACAGAGACAGAGATGCATCGCTTTGTAAGGCCCGAGAACTAGGGAAGCTACACCATCAGGGCATGGACATATCCATTTATCCAGACTTTACGCCACAGGTGCAAGAGGCATGGAAGAAGTTTGTAGCGGTTAAACAGAAACTGAGAGAACAAAATATACAATACGCAATGCTCTACCCAGCTAGACTGAGAGTATCTGATGGAGGAAAGACTGTAATATATAACAATCCGAACGATGTACAAAAATATCTACAGCAGAAAGGGATTCCTTGAACACGCCGGAGATCACCCAGGAATGTGGCTGATGAACAAGCTGGAACCTCAGATGTTGAATGAACCAGAGCCTGCGTTGCAAAGGAACTGATACAACTCAAGTTATGCTATGTAACAAGTAATGGAGATGCAACCTGATGATGATAAGTATTACAGACTGTAAAGTGACTCTGAGCTTATAATGTGCCGATGTTATGTTTGACAGAATGTATGTATATGACTCAGAGAGGGTGCAATCGGTTAAAACTATAATACTCATACCCTGACCACATGACTGCAGAAAACTAATATAGTGGGAGATTGCGCCACATAATAATATAGTAACCCCCTAGTGGACAACAGTCCTTAGGGTATCCAGCTGGCAACTCCCACCTCCCTATGTACACCACAACGTAGTGAACTGTTTCTTCTTTTCTTTTCTGAAGGGTTGTATAGGGACATGGGGGTGTTGTTTTTTGGTAAGGGGAATTGTCTCCGTAATGATTGGGATGACGAAGTGGGTGGGGGAGTTGGAGGGTTGGGAATGAGAACAATGTATTCCATAAAACCATGTTATTGAGTCATCAAACAGGTGATACACTTCTGCAACCACAGGCACACAGGCAATATCAACCTCTTACACACGCAAATAGACACCTCCTCAATTCTGCTGCACATCTCAAATGCGACTATGTCTCAATGCTCTTGGTGGTATGATAATGGTTGATAATGCTGCACCTAAACCTTTGACACTGGTGTCCTGGAACGTAAGAGGGTAAAATAAGCCTCGGAAAATTAGACATGTCTTTGATTATTTAAATAGACATGGCATTGACATAGCTATGATTCAGGAGACACATTACTCCAACACAAAATGGAGGGGTTTGGGAAAAGATAGGCGGAACTGGTTACCTGCTCTTCCTATTCTGCGTATGCGAGAGGTGTAATGATACTGGTGAGAAAAGGAACCCAGTTTGTAACAGAACATATATACACAGACATACAGTGACGATATGTTATTGTTGTAGGCCGGCTGCGGGGCACCAAGGTAGGGCTTAATAATACATGTGGTCCAAATATAGATGATCTCGATTTTTTCACGAAAATACATACCACAATGCAGGAATTTCAAGATATAGAAATCCTTTGGGGAGGTGACATGAATGTCGCGCTGGACAACACATGGGATAGATCGCAAGGTACATCTGAACAGCACCAAAGAGCAGCTACAGTCCTTAAACAAGGTATGACGGAGTTTAAACTACAAGATGTATGGCAAATGCGTAATCCCAATATGTGAGATAGCACCCACTCCTCCACTGTCCACAATATCTGGTCCAGGATTGAATACTGGCTGCTAACGGAACAAGCATGCACATGGACTCAATCAGTTCTACATATGCCGAAAACACTGTCAGACCACAAGCCAGTCTAATTAACTATGCAGATCCCCTCATATATACCACCGCCTTTTCTATGGCAATTCAACGCTAAGTCATTACTAGACCCCCTATATGCTGAAACAATACATGCAGCAATATAAGATTACTTTGCCACTAATAAGTCATCAGTGACAAGTGCGGGCACACTATGGGAAGCCTTTAAGGTGACGTTGAGAGGTATCTGCATAAGCACAACGGTGGGAATTCTGAAGGATATCCGAACTCAGCTGACAAACTGTGAAAAGTGCATTAGAGACCTGGAGGCAGAATTTGATACTACACAGAGAACAGATACCTTAAGTGCAATTAGAACTGAAATTGATACTTACAATAAATTAGCGGAGGATGAAGTGAAGTACTTAACAAGTCGACATATCGCACGTCGGATGGGCGAGGGAGGCAGACCGGGGCGTGCACTTGCGCAGAAAATACGCATTGAACATAAGCCACATATTATACTCAAAATGGTAGATGATAAAAATACAGAACATTATGATACGGCAGGCATTTTGCAGACATTCATGGATGCATATACCACATTATACAAAACACGCGATACGGCACACACGCAAGAGATCCTAGACTATGTGGAGGATGTAGCATTAGTATGGCTATCAGACACACATCGAGAATATCTAGCGCAACCTATAACTATAGAGGACGTACAAGATGCCATAAAGTCACTTCCAAATGGCAAAACACCAGGGCCAGATGGATATACGGCACAGTTCTATAAAACTTACTCTGAATTACTTAGTCCCTACCTCTTAGAAATGTACGACGAGGCATACAATAACAAACTACTTCCCTGACACTTCGGGAAGCCCTTATTGTTGCACTACTCAAACCAGATAAAAACCCAGAAAAGGCTGACTCGTACAGGCCGCTTTCATAAATAAATAATGACGCTAAGATATTGGCCAAAATAAGCGACTAGGATCCAACCATTGATGACCACCATCGTATTGCCGGATCAGTCGGGATTTATACCAGCCCGATCAACTATGCAACTATGCATAATCTCCATACAATATTTGCCCTTCTGCACCAGTTAAATCCGGAGTTGGAGGCTGTGGCTGTGTTATTGGACGCGGCCAAGGCTTTTGATTCCGTAGAATGGACATAACTTTTCACGATCCTACAGCGGATAGGCCTGCCGCTGATGTTACTACACTGGATAAAACTATTATACACAAAGCCCATTCCTCGCGTAAAGGTTAATAAACATATATCAGATGTCATCCCAATCCAAAGAGGGACAAGACAAGGTTGCTCACTCTCGCCGTTATTATTTGCAATTGCTCTGGAACCCCTAGCTTGTAAAGTGCGTCAGAAATATGCAACTACGGCTTTGCAGTTTAACTTGAGGCCAATTGCCATTTTGTTATATGAGGATGAGATGGTGCTTTACATTAGAGACCCTGGGACTAACCTTTCCCTGCTGTTACGCGAATACATAAAATTTGGAAGACACCCGGCCCTACACATAAACTTGTCAAAATCAGCAGTGATACATTTAACAATTAATACCAAAGCTCCACCAATGGAGTTCCCATTGATCTGGCAAGAAGACCCTATGAAAGGCCTAGGTATTTGGATACACCGGGACTCTGACTTAGTGATTCGGCATAACTATGGTACAACAATAGATAAATTAGAAACGCAAATAGAACGTTGGATCACCCTGCCCTTATCATTGGCAAATGGTTATCCTTCCTAAACTGCTATATTTATTCACTAACATCCCCATAATCTCCCTCCCAGCGCCAGTCTTTAACCGAATACACTCCCTTGTGAATCGATTAATATGGGCGGGTAAGCAAGTCAGAATTAGCTTACACACAATGACATTAGATTACGCTACAGGAGGCTACACGGTCCCTGATCTCTATTTATATTATCTGTGTGCGCAGGAGCAATATGCATATTTTTGGTATCATCCAGTGAAGTACCTTCCACACCTTGCCGTGGAAGATGGGGATGCTCACCCCATCTCCCTTGCACATATATTACCACATTCGAGACCTAATTTGGCAAAAAAGGAAATTAATACAGTTCGCACGACTTCCCTAGCATTGAACCGAATTGGTCAACTCGCACGTAAAACTCCACTATACGCACCAAATATGCCATTAGCACAACACCCTGCATTATCGGTGACACAAGAGAATAATAATATGGGGCTCTTTGAGCAGATTGGTATCACTACCATGGGTGACTTATATCCAAAAGGGCAATTTCTGACTCCGAATGATTTAACGTACGTAAGCAATCAGACACTATTGTTTAAATTTGCTTACCATAGACTGCGGGCGGCCATCCAGATACTTTACCCTACATTCCCGGAAGAGTCACCCTCCCTAGAAACGCTACAACTACTACTAACCGCCAAAGACAATAAGCATATAGTGGCTCGACTCTATAAAGCCTTACAAAAAGAAATTGGCTATAACGGGTAGGAGGCAAGATGGCCGCCGACTGCCCGTAGGAAGCAGCAACCCCTGGACCTGCTCCCGAAGCCCTCTGTTTGAAAATGTGCTGATGTGCTGATGGATTTGGTGGATTTGGTGGATCTTCCTTGAAAGATGCTGATTAAGGGAGAGTGTACTGACTGGACCGACTGATCGCTCAAGAAAGAAAGAGCGAGTGATACGATATCGTTATCGAAGAGATGCTATGGGAGTCGCATATACTCACATCATGGCTGGTTGCGAGATTAGGCGAGAAGCTGCCCGCGCGGAGTAAGTTGACGGCGCTGATAAGACTGGTGATCAACCGTCTCTCATACTACCGTCAGAGTAGTAGAAGGGACCTCAGGCGTGACAGACGCAGCATGGCTCCGAAACTGCAGAGGGTCGCGAAGGATGCTGCAGGAAAGCAGGAGCTGCCAGAGAGTGACTCTGACATACCGGCTGCTAACCTAAGAGTTAAAAATCATCGGAAGGGACAGGCGCGGAAGGAGGCTGCAAGACTGCGGGAGGAGGAGCGCATGGTAGCCAGCGAGAGGCGAAGGCAGGACCGAGCGGCCGAGTGCAGGAAGCAGGCAATGGGAAAAGGAGCGGCTAGCAGTGGCACGATTGGCGAAAAGCAGAGGCAGAAAGACAGCTCCTTTCGGCAGTCAACATTGTTTGAATCCTTTACCTCGGCAACTGCTCCTGTCAACATCAACGTCAACATGATCGCGCTTTCCGAGGGAGATGCTTTGGGAGAGATGCCGGCAGTGGAGGCGGCAGCTGTGGAGACGGCACCTCATCTCGGGGCGCTAGAGACAACTACGGTAGCGGTGGAAGGTACGCCGGCGCCAGCAGCTGTTCCTTCACTGACAGAAGTTACAGAGCCGCTCGGTAACACTCCTCTTGTAGGAGTGGGCAGAGGTGACGGGTGTGACGGGTGTGACGCATGGACAGTCAACGTGCTCACAGATTGGATGCCGAGACCAACAGATGCAGCGGCTGTCGGGGCTGCAGGAGAACCACCTGGCGAGCCCAATCTTCAATTAGATGCAAGTCCGACTTCGGAACTGGAGATGAGCTTATCGGGCAGCGGCCTGAGGCAAGTAAATTCAAGTGGAGGAAGGAACGAGGAGAACGTGGAGGCGGAGTCGGAGACAGAGGTAGAGGTACCCGCTACAAATGTAAACCAGCATGAGTATGTAGACTGTGCAGAGAATGGAGCAGCACCTAGAATTCAAAACACATTGCTTGCTTTTCTCGAGAAGCAAAGGGGAGAGGATGGCGATAAGATCAGTGAAAATTTTTTAGTAGCACAAGATGCGAGTAGTTCTGCTGTTCATGATGAAAATCGTATGGCTAACTTAACACAGCCAGCTACAAGGGGCAAGACTGCGATTGGGAGAGACTTACGCACAGGAAAGAAAGGCAAAAGAGAAATTCAATTAAGGTCCACGGGCTCGCACAGCGACGAGTGCTTTTACACAGGGGTGGATGAAAGGAATGGGGGGCCAGAGGATACAAGCTCTAGCTCTGATTCATCCACAGATATCTCAGTGGGCAGTTGTTCAGAGGAGTTGGATTCCGAGTCTTTGGAGATGTCGGGGATGTCAGAGGTTTTGGCGGGAAAGGCCTCTGCCACAGGGAAAGCCCAAGTAACAAAATCGAAGCCAAAGATAATTCCTAACAGATCAAGGGGTGGGCCACGAAGGAGAGCAAAAAAGTCAGGATACCTACCACAAGGAGGTACCGCAAAGACGTTAGTGTGGGAGGCACCATCTACCTCGTATCCAGTCTACGAGGGTGCTTCTGGAGGGAATCCGACCCAGGAAAAAGTCGGAGGACAATTCGAGGGACACACGGATGCAGATAAGTTTGAGCTGCTGTTCACAACTTTGAAGCAGTTTCAGGGCGAGGCTCGTCAGGAGAGTAAAAGGGCAAAGCATGCGAATAAAAGAATCCAGTCTTCACTTTCTAAAATTGACAAGTTGTATGAAGAAGCGGCTAAAAGGCTTGATGAGGTTGAAGAGAGAACGTGCAAGGTGGAGGAGGAGGTATTGATGCTGCAGGAGTTCAGACAAAAGCAGGAAAAGACAGCATTGGATGTCCTCTTGAAGCTAGAAGATCTCGAGAATAGGCAGAGGCGAAATAATGTAAGAATCCTTGGTGTGGAAGAAGGAAGAGAAGAAGGAGATATGAGGGGGTTCGTGGTGGAGTTGTTGAAAGGTGCATTTCCAGACCTGGGTAATTGGGACTGGGACAAAGAGGTACAGCGTGCACATAGATTCCCTCTGGTCCAGAGGAAGAACAATTCAGGAGCCAAATCGAGAGCCATATTAGTCTATGTCGGGAGCTACCTGCTGAGGGAAGAGATAATTGCGAAAGCTAAGCCAATGAAGAAGCGAACATATAAAGATATTTCTTTCTTCGCTCGCCCAGATTTTTGCCCCAAAACAGTGGAGAGAAGATGGCAAATGAGACAACTTATTACACCTTTCCAGAACATTGGGTGTGAAGCGTATCTGATGTTCCCGTCACGTCTCAAGGTCATCGTCAATGGGCAGACTAGAGTGTTCTATTCAGAAATTGTGGCACAGGAATACTTAACTTTTCTCAAGGAGGAGAAGGGGCGAAGTGGAGAAAGGGAACAAAGCAGGCAAAATGATCGTGGTGCAGCCATTAGAAACACAGAGCGCCTAACATAGTGTTATCTATCTACAGTATCGTAATTGTGTGAAGAATAGAAAGAAAATGAAATAAAAGGAAATGAGGGGAAGATTAGATTTGGTTACAGCAACGTGGCTAATCGCATCAGCAAAATGAAGATTTAAGAGGTAGGGGCACGGGCAGGCTGGGGGTGTTTCCATGGAGGGCCGGCCGTCACACTTAGGTCGGGATCGACCTAATTGCCGGTATGGGGGGTGGGGAGGGGGGGGGAGAGAGCGGGCTGGGGCACCCAGGGGGGGACAGGGCATGGTACGTATTGGACAGGTGGAGGTAGAGAAAGTGAGGCAGTATGGGCAAGGAGGATTTAATGAGAGGGTAAGAAAGGGGGTATCAGGGCAAGTAGACTCAGGTAACTTGGAAAAAGCGGATGCTTGGATACAGAGGGATGTTGTCCTAAGGGAGGCAAGTCAGGATGCAATAAAGGATAATTTAAGGATAAAGAAAGAAAGGGGAGAGGTTTTGAGCAACGATATTTATGGGTTTCTATGGGTTTTAGGTGCGTAACGTGGAATGTGTGTGGTTTAAATGACGTACAAAAAAGAATGAGAATCTCTATTGCTCTAAGGCAAATGAATGTTGATTTGGTTTTTGTACAGGAGACACATATAATGGATACGCAGGTATATTTGTTGAATCAGCTGGGCTTCCACTTATTGGTGAGTTCCAAACAGGGGGTTAAAAAGAGAGGTGTCGCTATTCTTGCTAGAAATAGGTCTATTGGGGTAAGGAAGAAAGCGCAGGATCAGTGGGGAAGGTGGGCCATGGTAGAGTGTTTCTTGGATGGGGTATGGACTACACTTATATCAGTCTATGGGTCAACGGAAGATGACCCGGAAATTTTTCAATTTTTGGATGTGGAGATGGCTACCTGGGCCCCCAGAGTTATTATAGCTGGAGATTTTAATATTAATGGGGCAGATGGGCTAGGGCAAGGTTCTTTTGGTAAATATAAAGGAAGAAAGAAAAGAGTGAGCCGGGCATTGGAAAATCTAATTGTTAATAATGCCTTAATAGATGTTTGGGGGATAAAACGGGTGGTCGACAAGGGGTACACGTACTATTCGGCCCCGCATCAAGTGTGTGTTAGGTTGGATTACTTTCTGATCCCTAGTTCTGACGCGACGAATGTGCAGATAGATAAATTACCAAGGCTATTCAGTGATCACAACCCATTAATACTTACTTTTTTAAATAAACCAAATAAAACAAGTGAGAGACAGTGCAGTAATTGGACGTTTGAGAGGGGACTGTTAAAAAATGAGGCCTATGTAGAGCATATGGCCAGGTGGATTAAAGATTTTTTTTTGTTTAATAGAGGTAGCGCGCCAGCGGGAGTGGTCTGGGAGGCCTTTAAGGCAGGAATTCGAGGTGAGACAATGAGTTTTAGCTCCTATAAACGGAAACAAGAACGCTTGAGGGGTGAGGAGGTAAGGGGAAAGCTGGTTTTGGCTGAGGCGGAACTAGAAGAATGTCTCCGGAACGGTATCCAAGTCGATAGCGCATGGAATGAGTTACTGAAAGTGAAAGGCGAGGCTGAAAGGGACGTGGCTATTAAAGCAGCAGAGTTGCTCACAGCTAAAAGGGAGAAGTGTTATGAGTGCAGTGAAGCCGTAGGTAGGCACCTTGCGGTGCGGGCAAGGCAACAGGAGGCTGTTGGAACAATAAGGGAGATAAGGGATACTGAGGGTAGGTTACATACGGATCCAGAGGAAATTCGGGAAGTATTTAGGAGTTTTTATGAAAAGTTATATACTGAGGATCTCGGAGAATTTAACAACCGGGCTTTTAATGAGTACTTTGAAGGGTTGCCGGGGGTAGTACTAGAGGAGGATGCGTCAGAGCGTTTAGAGGAGTCGTTGCAAATAGAAGATATAAAAGAGGCAGTCTGGAAATTGCCGGCAGGCAAGGCAGCAGGGCCGGACCAAATCCCTGTAGAATTTTATCGGGTCTTTTGGGGGGCACTAAAGGAGGGTATTACTGACACAATGCAGCAGGCGCAAATAGGATCCTCAATCCCTGCATCATGGGGGGGTGCGGTAATTGTATTAATACTGAAAAAAGGGAAACCTCCGGAGGAGCCTGGGTCTTACAGACCTATTACTTTAATGAATTCCGACGCAAAAGTGTTCTCTAAGGTGTTGGCTACAAGGCTTGCAGGAGTGATTACGGATATTGTGAGTAGAATGCAGCATGGTTTTATTCCAGAAAGGGGGACTACTCACCATATTCGTAAAGTGATCACGTTATTTGATGCTATGGAAGTTTCAGGGGACCCGATGGCTGTTATGCTTTTGGATGCGGAAAAGGCATTTGATCGGGTCTCCTGGGGCTATCTATGGGGGGCTATGGAAAGGGTCGGTGTAAAACAGGGATTCATCAAATCAATTAAAGCCTTGTACCTGAATCCTGCTGCTGTTATCCGGGTCAATGCCGGTTATACAAGCCAATTCCAAATAAGTCGCGGAACTAGGCAGGGGTGTCCCTGCTCGCCTTTGCTGTTTGCCATCTATATGGACCCATTTATTCGTCGTATTGAGGTATGTGGATTGGTTAGCGCTCTCCCTACTTTAACTGGTCAGTGTAAAGTGTTGACGATGTGGCAGTCATTACACCAGTACCAACGGAGTCTATTAATCAAATTGAACTTGAGGCAACAAAATTTGGTTATATTTCGGGATATAAGTTGAACGTGGGAAAAACACAAATAATTAAAAATCATTTTGCGATCTGTACTGATAATCGTGTCACTCACTCAGGTACATATTTAGGAATTATGATTTCGGCTGATTTGGATGCATTAGTGGAAATGAATATTGCTCCATTAATGGGTAAAATTGAAAAAGACCTGGACAGACTGGAGAATTTGCACCTGAGCCTAGTGGGGAGAACAAATGTAATTAAAATGTTAATTCTCCCTAAGTTTTTATATTTATTCAGGGCAATCCCCCTATTGTTTGATGCTAGGTGGTTTAAAAAGATAGAACATATGTTTAATAGATTTATTTGGGGGAAAGGGAAGACAAGAAGGGCACTTAGATTTATGACATTGCCAAAGGAAAGGGGAGGGTGGGCAGTGCCCGACCTAAAACTGTATTATTGGGCCGCAATGTTCCAAAACATGTTAGGGCTGGTGGGGGGTGCTGAGGCTGAAGGGGGTAGCGATCTAGGTACGGGTGCAATATACGGTCTGGTTTTGGGCAGGGAGGCTGAAAATGTGTTATTGAAATTCACGGAGCCCAGCTACTACAAGCGCACAAAATTTAAGACTATCATGGCAGCATTTGCAGTCTGGAAAGCATTTCGGAAAAGGGCAGGCTTGGGAAGGTTCAACCGCTATACTAGGCTCAATGATAATCCCAATTTTCCTGAAGAGATCTTCGCTGACTCGGTGTTCGCAGAGTGGGTAGCTAAGGGGGTGAGGAGCATAGGGGATGTTATGGGGGACTCAGGTATTTGTCAATACATCGAACTCCAGAATAGGTATAATTTGCAAAATAATCATTTTTTTAAGTTTCTGCAAATTAGGAGTTTTTTGATGAATAAAATAGGTGGATCTTCGGGGTTTGATAAGGATTTGGTAATGGAAGTGATTCGGATAGGGAAAGATTGTTCGATTAAACGATTTTATTACGAATTAATGAAGGGAAAGCAGGATGACCTAGTAAAGTGGAGCGACAAGTGGAAGGATAGTCTGAGTGTTAGTCAGGGTTGTTTTGAACTTTCCCTGGAAGAGGGGCATAGGCTCCTGTGCTCTGCACCATTGCAGGCACAGCACTATAAAACGATATATCGCTTGTATTATACCCCATTCAAAATAGCCCAATGGGGAGGAACTTTAGGAACAAAATGTTTCAGATGTGGAAGTGATGTAGCAGACCTAGAACATGTGTTTGCTACGTGCCCTCACTTAGATATGCTGAAGAAAGACGTTGAGAACTTTATAATGACTGTTTTAGGAATAAATGCCTTTTTGTTAACTCCCCCAATTATTTTGTTAGGCATAAATGAGGAGGAAGGAGGGATGCAGTCAGGGGGAGAGTTTTTGTTTGTAGCGGCTACAGTTTTTAGATTGTGCTTGGCCACGGCTTGGCTTAATCCTTTACCGCCCACGTATCATCAATGGCTTGCTAAACTACTTTTTGTGTATCACCTCGAGAAGGAGATATATGCTAGGAAAGGCAAAAAAGGGAGGAAATTGGGCAGGATAATCTGGGATCCTATCACTAGATGGAAAGAAGGGAATTTCTAATTTAGATTAATGAAGTAAACAGGCCTGCTAATTATGTTTATTATTTATGTTTTGTTTTCCTTGTTGCCTAGAAGCTGCACAGTTTGTAATTCGTTAGAGAGGGGGATAGTAGGTATCGCAATTAATGAATGTATCTCTCTCTTGTCCTATTGTACTTATCCTTTACTGAATGTCTCTCTGCCGCTATTTTTCTTCTTTACTGTTTTTTATCTGTAACAACGTACTGTGCCCTGTATATAAAAATGTTAAAATACCTAATAAAAAGATTTAAAAAAAAAAAAAAAAAAAGAAATTGGCTATAACACTCAAAAAGCGCTTAAAAGAGTAGCTATGCATTGGGACAGCAGAAAGACTCCTACCATGACCCAGTGGTTAAGGGACTCAATTTACTGTAAAGATAATTTTCTGATGTACGCAGAGGAATTACCCACGGCTGCGAAATCAACTAATTTCTGGGTACCACTCGCCACTTATTTACGAGAACACCCTGATATGTTAAAGGCTACTAGTGGAATATTGTATATGATAGGCCAATGTAAAGTTATCATTCTATGCCAATGATATGATGTACAATAACAGAACAACCGTGTTGCGGAGAGGTAATGGATGTGTAATGGATAATGAAGAGTGACTTGATTATATGGGAAAATATACACTGTTATATTTGTTGAAAAACCAATAAAAAAATAAATAAGATAACAATATATTGGGGTGGATATGTTGATAACATCATTATGATATTGCCAGGCAAAGAATGTCTATTCAAGCAACATCTGACTTATATTAATAATAACAACACCATCCTCAGAATGTCGAGTAATATCTGCAGACCTCTTTTTTGAATATCACGTTCTACATCAATAGAGAACTCTCACAACTTAGAGCTATAGAAATATTATTGATTTGGTGCATCAGGTTTTGGTGGGGGGCTAGTAGAATGGAGTTATTTGCAATTTCTTCAAGATGTAGTTCCGGATATCATTTTTAATATGTAGGTATACGATTTATGACTTGTATAAAACATTAATTTCTCACAAAATCCTTAAAATATATTAAACTTCATTAATGTTAAATATATCCATGTTATTTGAAAATTAGATTTTCTCTTTACTTAGAAACTATTGTGGAATCAATGTTTGGTTTATAAGCATTTAATGATCATTCCTAATCATTGGTGCTAGGTAATTTGTATCTACAAGGCTTAAAAAGGCCCACTGTAATGAATTGAGTTGTTTTTTTGTCTAAGGTTTAAAAACAGTATAATGTTAGATGCATAGAAGTGTAATGTGCACTCAAAGGGGTGTTTTCAGAATAAGGGAGGGACCCAAAAAGGATGTATAAAAATGGGTCAACAGATGTCCAGTGAATAGGATTTTCTTTATGACAGCATGATCAGCTGAGTTTTTTCTATTAAATCAAGGTAAGAAAACTACACTCAGAGGTGAGTGCTGAGTTAGAGTTAGTAAGTGTCTGAGTGAGTGTGGGCCTGAAAACATTTAAAAATCACACATTATACAGAGTACCAGACTCATGGTCTGGGAATTAAAATATGTCATCCTGGTAACATGGAGATATCTGGCCGACAATGGCAGCTGTGCCTGCTGGGTGTAGGAAAATACCATGTGCAGAGCACCCAGAGATTTCTGCTAGAGCTGTGCAAAATTTGTTTAATTCGCTTTTGCATAGTTATGTGAAATTATAGCAAAATTACATGTAGTTATGAGTAATTATACCAAATGCAAATCTGTCATTTTATACCATAGTTTAGCGTGCGATGCATCCTCATTTCAATTTTATGTTGGCGTGTGCCAGGGTTAGGCCCAAGTAACAAAGCTGCACATTTTTCACATTTCTTACATTGTCCTAATTTTGCACAATAAAATCTCTGCTGTGACCATTTGCACATATTTGCGTGTGCGACAATGTTGGATGAGTTTCTCTGAAACTACTTTGTTTACACATTTAGGTTTGTATAACATTATCACAATGCTTCAAACACTGTGTACAAGTCCTCTTTACAAACTATGTTCAAATGTTGTTCTATCTTCATCCACAGGGCAACAGGGATCTCTACATATCCATACATTTGCTAATCTATACGTACATCACAAGGATGCTTTCTATTATAAATAATGAGCATCCCAAAAGATTAGCAGAGAAGGCACTTCAGCTAACACCGAGGGTTTCTGCATGCTGAGACTTCGCCACACACTTATCTGACATTTCTGAGGGGGAGTGTCCAGTTCATGACCAAGATGGGCTCCTACATTCTCACCCGCCAAGTAATGGGGTTGGATCGTCCCTTGGGGTATTCTTGGCTTCCCACCTACACACACTCTAGGTACATGCAGAGTAGGGTTCGCATAGTAGGAGTATGTCTGATTACTGCTTTGTTTATATGCCTGCAAATATACACTGTCTTAGCACCATGGTAGAACTATATCTACCAATTACTTTTTTGGTGCTTTTAATCACTTTCATCTTCTTCTGTCTACTGATTATCGCAGCACATGTAATCTATACAAGAATAACGTTGGTTCAATAAATATATTGTAAACTCCCCACTGTGCATTCTGTATATTTCTCTGAACATCAGTAGGCATGAGTGACTAAGCAAAAGGTTCTGATCTGTTACCACGATCTCAGAGGGAGTAAGGGTTGTCATGTTCAGTGGTTGCCAGAGTTGGTTTCTAAGCCAACATCTCCTGCATGGGTCCCCAGAATAAGTTTTGACACCTCACCCAAGGTTTAGGTTGTTCAACAAACGTGCAAGTCCTACGTATTAGTAGGAACAACACAACATTGTCATGAGGATGAACTGAAACAAGAGCCCCATGAACAATAGCCACTTGCATCCGTTGTTCCTGCGTGTGAATTACCACAAAGAGCACCATTTATACTGTAAACGGCATGTAATTAAATGAAGTGGCATAATGGCGTAATTTTGAGAAGCTTCCTTTTCAAATGTAATGCAAAATTCCCAGAATTATGTGAATTATGCCATCATAATTTAAATTTCGCTGAGACCTAATTTCTGCTTTAACTGTTTTTGTCATAAAGTGCCTGTGCTGTCCCTTTAAACCTGATGAAATTGTTATACTCCTGATTGGTACATTTAACTTACCAATAGGTCCCTATTATATGGTACAAAGTGTAACCATGTCCTGTAACTTAAACGTCACTAGTGGACTGCAACACCTATTGTGCCATCCACTATAGTGACAATGTGAAACCTGGATCCACGCCTATTGTTGTAGCTGGCTGTGGTAGTTTAAATACTGCATTTTGACCTGTCAAAGTAACCCATTTGTACAGGTCAAAACCTTTCTTTAAAATATTAATAAGTCACTCCCATGTAGGCCTTATTGCCAATAAGGCAAAGCTCCTGTAATTAAAAATAGGACGTGAAATTTAATGTTATAAATATCCTTACAGTGAAGCCCCCCAAAACTATTTTCTCTGTAGTAAGGCTCGCTGTTATATAGGAAAATATTGAGTTACATTATTACATTTAATATTGCTAATTTTGGTTTTGGCTAGGAAACAGCTAAAATATAATTTAAAGACTCTTTTTAAAAGGTATTGAAAATACAATTTAATGATAAATCTGAATTTTTTATAAATATTTGGGAAAGGGTACTTTAGAAAGTTACATTTTCCCTGCCTCAAGCCTATGGAGGCTGATTTGCATTAGCCATCTGCTACAGCTCTCTGAGTGCCTAACCCTGAAAGAGATGTGAAAGCTGCTCCAAGAACAGGAGATGAAGGTTTGGGTGCTAAGAAGTGTATCTGGTCCTCCGGCAGGATGACCATTTATACAGTACCCAGGAACTTAAATATCTTCAAATGGATCTCCTTTTTACAGACAGAGGTCAGATGACACCTGCATAGGTCCATTTCTTGTTCCCCCAGTCAGCAAGGCTCCACCCCCTGTGGAGATGTGGGGAGAGAACTGCCCCAGAAATGGTTTGAAGAAACCAATGAGGAGGGTTTACTCATTTTCCAGACCTCATCTCTGGTGTAGGCACAGAGGCTCTGCACAAGAGAAAACAGGTTTCACCATCTTGGAGGGGCCCTGTAGCATTGTTTGCAGTAAATGCATTGGGCAAAAGTGTGTAGGGTTGCCCAAAATAACTTTTATTTTATTGGCTAGAGAGTGGCCAAGAGTTTCCCCTACCCATAGGCAAGTACCAGGCATAAGCGTGGCGTACCCTCCTTAGAACACTATTGGACCTGTGGAAGTATCAGAAGATAACTCTGCTGTCTCTGTCATTTGAAGAGCCATGAAGGACTGGACTGGCACTCCCTTGAGCCCTGGACCAATAAGTGACTCCAAGGGGTCAGATGGGGTATCTCCTGATCAAGCTTTGCTTTGCTGCGTTGCGTTGCGTTGCTTGAAGGGTTAATAAATCTGGGCCTAAGGCCAAAGGTAAAACTGCTGACCAGATCAAACCTGGTTTTAGAACTGACCTGGGCTCCATCACGGTCAACCTTAACTAAATCATAACTCTTATTTGTATGTCATTTTGGGGTCAATGTATTCATTAAAATATTCTCTCTTGTTCTATTTTTTGTAAACTTTTTTTCTGTTTTGCTACTGCATAAATATTTTACGCAGTGAATCTAAGTTAAGCCTGTCTTTTTTGTGCCATAGCAACCAGGGGGTTGAGGTTGGGTTTAGTTAGTGACTTAATTAAGAACTGTGATTATTTGAGGTGGGTGGTTACCTTCCTTAACTAATACTCCAAATATTTACACCTGATCCTTGTTCTGTGCTTTTGTCACTGTACAATGTGAAGTACCTTGTGCCTAGCCCTCCTGAAGTTCTCTCAAGACCCTGCTGATTTGAGCCTGAGAGGCTTGTTTGCAAACATTGATTCCATTATTTAACCCATGTTAGAAACTGGGTTTCTGGATGGCAGAGGTATGTACACTGTCCAAGTAGGGTTCACAATCCTAGTCAGGGTAAGCTTGACACACACTTAGAGATAACCTGTACTCACCTCCTGGTAGCTTGGAACAGAGCAGTCAGGCTTGTCTAAAGAGGCAATGTGTAAAGTGTTTGCGCAACACACATGCACAGCAACACAATGAAAACATCACAAAAAAGACTCCACACAGGTTTAGAAAAATATACAATCATTTTATAAATAAATAACCCAAAATGATAAAAATCCAATAAGTAGAAGTCGAGTTATTAATTTTTAAAGAAAAAAAGAGTTTCTCATGCTCAGAAGCAATAAGCTTCTATGAGGGTATCTGGTCGTAATGGACCAAGGCAAAGCCAAATGTTCAGGCCACACATAGTGGAGCACAGGCCGGCAACAGGACCCGCGCAGGCTCGGTGAACAAAGTACCTTATACTGTTCACAACAGGGAGATGCGGGGCGCAATTGAGAGATTCGTCAAATGATGCGTTAATGTCGATCCCGTAGTGGTAGCGATGAATCAGTTCCATCAATGAAGCACCGAAGCAGAGATGCGTTGGTTCCAAGTGCGATGCACCGGGTTTCGTCACACAGTCAAAGGATGCATCAATCACTGTAGAATGCTTCTGCAGTGAAGCACGGTTCCATCTATCGATTTCTGAAGGCGCTGCAGCAGTTCTGATGCGATGCACAGGGCTTCTGCCCCTGCAACAGGGACGATGTTTCGATTTTTGTTTCCGTAGTCAGCAGATATGTCGGTGCCTCTGAAGCAAGTATCTGGGTCCACTTCCAGTGAACCAGGCACAAGAGTAGGTGTAGAGACTTTGATAACACAGTCTCAAGCAACAGGTGGCAAGCCAACACACCCTTAGAGATCACTTTGTGGTGCAAGGCAGAGTCCAGTTCTCCCTCAGCAGGGGCAGAGAGTAACAGGCAGCAGGGCAGCATAGAAAAAAAGGTAGCCTTCCAGGTCAGCAGTTCAGCAGAGTGTCAGACCTTGATGCAGCAGAGCAGTCCTTCTGACAGAGTCCAGTTGTAGGTTAGAAGTGTCTGTTCTGATTTGTCAAAGACCCAGCACTTATACCCAGTTGTGCCTTTGAAGTTGGGTGACTTCAAAGAAGAGTACACAAAGGTGCTTTCTTCCTAGTCCTGGCTCCAGAATATCAGTAGGGGTTAATGAGCCCTTTGTGTGGGGACAGGGTACTGCGTATTCATGTTTAAGTATCAGACCCCTTTCCTCCCTTACTATCCAGGAAGAGCCATCAGAATGCAGATGGGTACTCACATATAACCTTCCTGTTTTTTGTGGCTGTCTAGAGGAAATGTAGAAGGTGTAGCTGTCACCTAGCCCAGACATGCATTGGAGACAGACTGCAAGCACACAGAGCTGTAAGAGTAGAGAAGTATCCACTTTCTAAAAGTGGCATTTATAAAACCAATCAATCAATCAATCACATAATTTGTAAAGCGCACTACATACCCGTGAGGGTTTCAAGGCACTGGGGGGGGGGGGGAGCTGCTGCTATTGGTCGAAGAGCCAGGTCTTGAGCTGTGTCCTGAAGGTCAGCAGGTCTTCGGTTTGTTGCAGGTAGAGGGGGAGGGTATTCCAGGTCTTGGCGGCCCGATGGGAGAAGGATCTGCCTCCGGAAGTAGTGCTCCAGATGCGTGGGACCGTGGCCAGGGCATGGTCAGCGGAGCGGAGTTTCCTGTTGGGTACGTAGAAGGAGAGTCGACTGTTGAGATAGGCTGGGACGGTTTTGTGGAGTGCCTTGTGTGCATGGATCAGGAGCTTGAAGGAGATTCTTTTGTTGACGGGGAGCCAGTGCAGGCTCCTCAGGTGGGGGGTGATGTGGTCGCGGCATGGGACGTTGAGGCGTTCTGGATTCTCTGTAGTCTGTTGATGAGCTTGGACGAGGCTCCGGCGTAGAGGGCGTTTCCGTAGTCGAGTCTGTTGCTGACTAGTGCCTGGGTGACTGTTTTCCTCGTGTTTGTCAGGATCCATCTGTAGATCTTGCGGCGCATGCGGAGGGTGTTGAAACAGGTGGAGGAGACTGCGTTGACTCGTTTGGTCATGGAGAGTTTCGAGTCAAGGATGACTCCCAGGTTGCGTGCGTGGTCGGTGGGGGCCGGGGGGACCCCATTGATGTGGGCCACCAAGAGTCATCCCATGCGGAGGGGTTGGACCCGAGGATGAGGATTTCCGTCTTGTCTGTGTTCAGTTTGAGGCGGCTGTCCTCCATCCAGTCTGCGACAGCCTTCATTCACTGGTGGAGGTTGGATTTGGCGGTCAGGGGGTCCTTGGTGAAGGAGAGGATCAGCTGAGTGTCGTCGGCGTAGGAGATTATGTTGAGGTTGTGCTGTTGGGCGATGCGTGCTAGTGGTGCCATGTAGACGTTGAACAGCGTCGGGCTGAGGGAAGATCCTTGAGGGACACCGCAGATGATCTCGGAGGCATCAGATCAGAACGGGGGGAGGCGGACTCTCTGAGTTCTGCCGGAGAGGAAGGAGGTGGTCCAGTCCAGGGCCTTGTCTCAGATCCCTGCGTCGTGGAGGCGCGTGCGTAGTGTGTGGTGGCAGACGGTGTTGAAGGCGGCGAGAGGTCAGGAGGATGAGGGCCGCCATCTCGCCGTTGTCTAGCAGGATCCTGATGTCGTCTGTGGCGGCGATGAGGGCAGTCTTGGTGCTGTGGTTGCTGTGGAATCCTGATTGGGACGGGTCCAGGATGTTGCTGTCTTCGAGGTGACGGGTGAGCTGGGTGTTTACGATCTTCTCAATGACCTTTGCTGGGAACGGAAGCAGGGAGATGGGTCGGAAGTTCTTGAGGTCGCTTGGATCCGCCTTGGGTTTCTTCAGTAGGGCGTTGATCTCTGCGTGCTTCCAGTTCTCAGGGAAGGTGGCGGTCTCGAAGGAGAGGTTGATGATTTTGTGCAGGTGGGGTGCGACGGAATTGCTGGCTTTGTTGAAGATGTGGTGCGGGAGAGGGTCGGACGGGGATCCGGAGTGGATTGTTCCCATGGTCTTGATTGTGTCCTCGATGCTCACGTTGGCCCAGGCTGTCAGGGTGTCGTGGGCGGTGGGGTGGGGTGAGGTGGGTTCGGTGTGGTGTGGTCTGTAGGGGTCGTCCGGGGTCTGAAGCTGTCATGGATGTCGGTGATTTTCCGGTGAAAGAAGGTGGCGAGGGAGTCGCACAGGACTTGCGATGGTGGGATGTCGTTGGCGTTGGAGCTGGGGTTGGAGAGTTCCTTCATGATGGTGAAGAGCTCCTTGCTGTTGTGTGCGTTGTTGTCGAGGCGGTCTGTGAAGGAGGTCCTTTTGGCGGTCCTGATGAGGTGGTGGTGGTTGCGGATGGCGTCTTTGTGGGCAGTGCGGCTGTCTGGCATCTTGTCGCTGTGCCATATGTTTTCCGGCAGGTTCGTTTTGAGTTGAGGAGTTCTGGGGTGAACCAGCTGACTCTTCTGCTGGTGTCTCTGCTGGTGGGGTTTTTCAGCGGGCGACGGTGTTGGTGCAGTCGTTCATCCAGCGTTCCAAGGTGAGTGCACCTTCATCGGGGTTGGTGGGGTTCATCGGAGGGTTGAGTGCGAGGCTTGTCTGTAGTTGTTCTTGGGAGACTTTGCCCCAGCCGCGGCGGGGGCTCTGTAGTGTGCGGTGGTGTGTGAGGGGTTTCCCGAAGGAGAAGTGGATGCAGTGGTGGTCTGTCCAGGTAAGATTGGAGGGGTGGCTGAAGGTGACGTGAGGGCTTGAGGAGAAGATGGCATCTAGCGTGTGGCCGGCGATGTGGGTCGGCGTCGTGACAAGCTGTTTCAGTCCGAGGTTGGCGAGATTGTCAATCAGGGTGAAGGAGTTGCTGTTGTTGTTGTTCTCCAGGTGATCGTTCAGGTCTCCGAGGAGGATGTAGTCGGTGGAGGTCAGTGATGGAGTCGCAGAATTGTGCTCGGGCCTGGCGGTCTGTAGACGAGGGTGCCTCTTAGGGTGGTCTTGGGGTCCATGTGGATCTGGAAGTGCATGTGTTCGGCGGTGCGGAGGGTGTCATTGGTGTTTGTTGAGACCCCAATGGTGTTTTTGTGTACCATGGCGATTCCTCCTCCAGCCCTGTTGGTGCGGTCTCTGCAGGTGATCTTGTACCTGTCTGGGATGGCTATGGCGATGTCTGGCGAGGTTTCGTTCATCCAGGTCTCGGTCAGGAAGGCAACGTCCGGTGATGTGGTGTTGAGTAGGTTCCAGAGTTCGACGGCATGTTTGTGTGCGGAGCGGGTGTTGATCAGGATGCATCTAAGCTGGTTGGGTTCCGTCACGGCAGGCGTCTTGGCGCTTTCGAGGCAGGAGAAGCTGCAGTTCTGGCAGGTGAAGGGGCCGTGGGTTCGCCTTGGGCGGCCTTGCAGCAGGTGTGGGTCTTTCCTGGGTTGAGAGCGACGAAGGTGTTGGTGTCATAGCAGAGGCGGCGGTCCTTGTGACTGCTGCGGGGGCCAGGGGTACGGCGCTGGGCGCGGGCTAGGCAGGCTAGGCGCGGACGGGCGCAGGCTCGGTGAACAAAGTACCTTATACTGTTCACAACAGGGAGATGCGGGGCGCAGTTGAGAGATTCGTCAAATGATGCGTTAATGTCGATCCCGTAGTGGTAGCGATGAATCAGTTCCATCAATGAAGCACCGAGGCAGAGATGCGTTGGTTCCAAGTGCGATGCACCGGGTTTCGTCACACAGTCAAAGGATGCATCAATCACTGTAGAATGCTTCTGCAGTGAAGCACGGTTCCATCTATCGATTTCTGAAGGCGCTGCAGCAGTTCTGATGCGATGCACAGGGCTTCTGCCCCTGCAACAGGGACGATGTTTCGATTTTTGTTTCCGTAGTCAGCAGATATGTCGGTGCCTCTGAAGCAAGTATCTGGGTCCACTTCCAGTGAACCAGGCACAAGAGCAGGTGTAGAGACTTTGATAACACAGTCTCAAGCAACAGGTGGCAAGCCAACACACCCTTAGAGATCACTTTGTGGTGCAAGGCAGAGTCCAGTTCTCCCTCAGCAGGGGCAGAGAGTAACAGGCAGCAGGGCAGCATAGAAAAAAAGGTAGCCTTCCAGGTCAGCAGTTCAGCAGAGTGTCAGACCTTGATGCAGCAGAGCAGTCCTTCTGACAGAGTCCAGTTGTAGGTTAGAAGTGTCTGTTCTATATTTGTCAAAGACCCAGCACTTATACCCAGTTGTGCCTTTGAAGTGGGGTGACTTCAAAGAAGAGTACACAAAGGCGGGCTTGCCTTAGGCACGCCTTTGGCTCGCCAGCAGCGCGGCCGCCATATATGGGGAGGTGGGGAGGGAGGAGCAGCTGGGACGCGGGAGGCGAGGGACGGGGGAGCGAAAGGGTGTGGAGGGGCGGGCCGTAGGGGAGGCAGCGGCGGGGACGAGACCGGCGAGGAGACCGGTGCGGGGCACGGACTTGAGGAGGGGGCACAGAAGATACAAGGCACAAAATCAGAGGGGCACACAATTATAAGAGCACACAGTCAGAGGGGCACAGAGGTCAGTGGTACAGAAAAGAAGGGGCACAGAAGCAAGCGGCGAGAGGGGGGCACAGAGGAAGGAGTGGGCAGACAGGCAACGCAGTAACAGGCGCAGCGGAACGAACCTGAGGCCACCACTGGCCACCAGGGATGAGGCGCAGGTGGAAGCCTGCGGGTGGTGGAGGGCCTCGAATCACCGGCGGCAGCAGAGATAGCGGGGGTGATGGCGGAGCTGCAGCGGGGGGAGCGACCTACCAGGAAGGTCAAGGGTCGCTCTCCTCACTGCGCAGCGGGCGCCATATATGGGGAGGTGGGGAGGGAGGAGCAGTTGGGAGGCGTGAGGCGAGGGACGGGGGAGCGAAAGGGTGCGGAGGGGGTAGGGCCGCAGGGGAGGCAGCGGCGGGGACGAGACCGGCGAGGAGACCGGCTCGGGGCACGGACTCGAGGAGGGGGCACAGAAGATACAAGGCACAAAATCAGAGGGGCACACAATTATAAGAGCACACAGTCAGAGGGGCACAGAGGTCAGTGGTACAGAAAAGAAGGGGCACAGAAGCAAGCGGTGAGCGGGGGGTAGGGGGGCATAGAGGAAGGAGTGGGCAGACAGGCAACGCAGTAACAGGCGCAGCAGAACGAACCTTAGGCCACCACTGGCCACCAGGGATGAGGCGCAGGTGGAAGCCTGCGGGTGGTGGAGGGCCTCGAATCACCGGCGGCAGCAGAGACCGCGGGGGTGACGGCGGAGCTGCAGCAGGGGGGGAGCGACCTACCAGGAAGGTCAAGGTCAATAGTAATGTACAATCCAATTTTACCAGTAAAGAGTATTTGTCATTACCATTCTAAAGATATAAAACCTGACACAGCTACTCCTTTCTAATCAGGATTTATAGCTTAAAAGTATAGTAAGGATATCCCAATGTTAACCTGTGAGAGGAGTAGACCTCACAGTAGCGAACAATGACTTTGAGTGCTTGTCACTACCAGGATGTGCAAAATCTAAAAGTACATGTCCTACCTTTCATTTACACAGCACCCTGTCCTATAGGCTACCTAGGACCTACCTTTGGGGGTGACTTATGTGCAATAAAAGGGGAGTTTGAGCTTGGCAAATGGTTTTAAATGACAAATCAAAGTAGCACTAAACTGCACACGCAGGCCATGCAGTGGCAGGCCTGAGAAAGGTTTGAAAGGCTATTTGTGATGGTGGCACAAATAGTGCTGCAGGCCCATTAGTCACATTTTAATATACAGGCCTTGGGTATATGGTATGCCACTTTACAAGGGACTTATAAGTAATTTAAATATGCTAATTGTGTGTACACCAGTGTTACTATGTTTAGGAGAGAAGCACGTGCACTTTACTACTGGTCAGTAGTGGTAAAGAGCTCAGAGTCCTAAGATCAGCACTAAGATTCAGCTAAAAGCGGAGGTAAGCAGGTAAAACATTTGTAAGAAGGCCACCCTAAGGATGACAGGTCTAACAACCCAGTTCTGCACATTTAATACTGTGCAAACTGGCAACCATCTAACAGCAGCCACGCTTTGTCTCCAGGTTTCCAAGGAGCAGTTAGTGCATCAGTTGGCTGACCTCCTATTTAAGCTACAGGGGCACAACTAGCTTCCAGGGTCCTCCATGCAGCTGCCTAGCTGACCAGCACCACCTAAACCTGGCTGAGCTCTGCTGTTGGCCTCTGCTGGAGTGAGCCCAGATCCCCAAGAGGTGCCTCCTGGACCCTTGGCTGGCATCAGATTTTCAGGTGAAAATCCAGATGTTTTGGGCTCTTCAAAACTGAGAATGGTCTCCTTGTGGTGAACAAAGACTGTATGTGATGTTGACTGACACAAATACACCTGCTCTTCATGTCAGCCATGACAGTCAGCGTCAGCAAGTGTCAATTAAGAGCAAACAGGAGCAAGGACAAATGAACGGGGTAAATAAAAAAAGAGAAAAGAAAGGAGGAATATTTAACAGAAGGAAGGGTAAAAGCAATGAAGGAAGGATATATGTATGAGTGGGTGGATGAATGAGTTGGGAGATGGATGAGTGGGTGAAAAGATTAATGCAAGGATAGGTGGATGGACTGGTGAAAGGATGGCAGAGTAAATTGATGGATGGCTGGATGGATGAGTGAGTAAATGGATAGGTGGATGAACAGGTGAAACAATAGCAGAGTGGATGGGTGGATGGATGGATAGGTGGATGGATAACTGAAAGGATGACATAGTAAATGGACGAATGACTGGATCAGTGGGTGAAATTATGAGTGCATGGATGACAGAGTGCATGGATGGCAGAGTGGATAGATGGCTGGCAGCATGGATGGATGGATGGGTGCATTGCTGGATGGCAGAGAGGATGGGTTGAGCAATGGATGCATAGATTATTGGATGTGTGGCAGAGGGGGTAGATTGATGGATAGATGGCAGAGTGGATGGGAAGATGGCAGTGGAAGGATAGATGGATGGCATAATATGTATGGAAGAGGGGATAAATGGATGGATAGATGGCAGAGTGGATGGATGGATTCCAGATTGGATGATGAATGGCAGAGATGATGGATGGATGCCACAGTAGTTGATGGATAGATGGGAGTAGATTAATTGAAGACTGGATGGGTGGATGAATGGGTAGATGGATAGATAGGTGGCAGAGTGGATAGATTGATGGTAGTGTGGATAGTTTATGGATGGCAGAGTGGATGGATAGATGGCAGATTGGATGGATGGTTAAGTTGATCGATGGCTCAGTGGATGTAAGAAATGGGGAAAGACTGAATGATGAATGATGTAATACAAGGATGACAGAATGTAAAGGTTGAATAGTGGATATCAGCGCATAGGTGGATGGGTGAAAAATGAATGGCTAAATGCTTGAATGTAAAATACAAGGAAGCTGTTCTAGGGTGGATTGGGCTCACTTGCTTCGCTTGCTTGGTACCATCAGAGATTTAGTACAAAGTGGGGGTATATTAATTTTCTGGCTACTCCCTGACATGCATCCAGTAAAGGTCATCACTTCCACCATCTTTACATCCCTACATACTCTGGTAACATTTACAAATACACTAAAAAAAATATCCTATGTTTTGCATTAATAATGTCCATATAGCCACAACACCATATTATTGCTTCCCATCAGCAAGCTCTGCGCACCAATATCTCTCCCATTTCCAGGCTCAATTCACCCCAACATTTCACTACTTTATAGTCTTCTGCTCCAATATGAGAGAGAACAATACATTATAATCTCATTTATTAGACAGATCTCATACCAAGACATTGTTGAGGAGGGATGGCCCAGATAGAGGTCCCAATACCAGAAATCTAAAAATTCAGAGTACTATAATGTTCTCATGTATGTACCAGTGTCACAGCATGCTCAGCTTTAGTTTACACTGCACTCGTAAGTGGAGACATCTCTGTGCCAACGCCTAGGAACAGAAGTTATATTGGATTCTAGAAAGCTGTAAATCGATAAGTCAAAAGAAATTAACAATGATCTGTGGGAAAATTGCCTAGAAGATTCGACCAATTTTTCTTGAGGGTGGCAAGATAGCAAAGGTCAAGTAATTTTTTTATTTAGGCATGTTATTTAATGCAAATAATACCAGGGTGACCATACTCACAACACAAGGCTCAAGATGAAAAGAGTATGCGAGGGGGTGCTCAGATTTTCTAGTAATCTTGGAAGTCATCCCATCAAAGAGTTGGTTACCAGCTATAAAGCGAAAGTCCTATAGGCATCAACCTATGGTGGAGGTGTGTGGGGTTATGCGCCAAGCAACCCTTTGCAGGTTGAGGAAAAAACATCTTAAGGCGCTTGCTCTGCACCCCACCATCTGCTTACTCCACCAGTTATGCATAGGGAAGTAGGGTTTTAACCATCTGGATGATATTTTGTCAATAAAACCCATTTCCCTGTGGCGCTCTTCACCGGCAAAACCTGAAACCCTACTGAAGGAAGTGTCCCGTTTAGGTCCACTCGGGTCACTAATGACCACCTCTCGGCCTTCCGTACCAAATGAAGAGTCAGCCAGACAGTAGAGAATACAAACCAATAACTGTTTATTCATATACACTCAGAGTGGAGCCACATCTGTCCAGTCGCTAGGAGTGCTACAGAGGGAACTGAAATCATCAAGCATAGTGATACATTATGTACGTTTCATACCCAAGCAAAGACACGCTCACAGAGGAATTTTCCAGGCAGTGGCAACTAAACAGTGAAATGCAAAAAAAAAGGTTTCAGCCCTTGTGTCTTGCACAAACTAGCATAGTCCAAGGTTGTTTCACTCTGGGCCCGCCACCAGACAAGTGGGAGAGGGCCTTTATCTACTGAGAAAGCTACGCACTAACATGAACAATTTACACATTACTGAAATAAAAACTAACATTTCAGAATCAAAACTTAAAAGAGGGCATTTCTCAGAAATAGACAAGATCAGTTTCGAGCAGCTTAAAATGGCGCCGGAAAAAGAAAATGGTGCCGCAAATGCTAACTTACAGAGGGCACTGCGTAAGCATAAACACGTCTATTCTAACAGACCCTCCTTTTAGCATGAGCTAAAACATTTCCAATTATAGCAAAGGAAAAGAGAATTGCAAGCGATAGTAAAATTTCACATTAGGTTGCAATTATGAGCCCTCCATACCATCAGCATCGGAAAGTGAAACAGCAAGGAGGGATGAATTCTCAAAAATACCCTCATCAATATTCATCAAATAATCAACATGTTTCTGAAGCATTGTAGCAGCATTTGTGTCATGAATTGGTATCTTCTTTTTGGGTGTGAAAACAGCGGTACAATTGGAACAGAAAAAGGGAAGACACTGTACGAGAACACAGCTGAGCATCAATACCGCAATAAGATAAATCACTTCTTCAAGAATCCATCCCCAACTGCCGAAATGGGACCAACTCTAATTCCCACTTTACATGCACTTGACATTTTCAAGAATGTCTAAATCACCAACTACCGCGCATACACCACCGCTCTTAGCTAGAATAAATTCCACTGCATATCTAGTCTGTTCAGAATATATCCACATACTCTTCAACTGAGTGGTGATGTCGCGCAAAGCTGCCACTGTAGTATTAGATAGAATTTGCAGCTTGCATCCAAAGCATTCTCTAGTTTTCTCACCCCTGGCCATGGAAGTACCATCCAATGTGAAAATAGAGGAAAGGATGTATCCAAAAGTGATTCATTGCTGTAATTATTGACCTCTATATCGGTCATCCCCTCACAGAATTCTTTCGTTAGTGTCCTTTTTACCCATCTTGTTTGAGGCATGGCATATTTACCGGGCACACCCAAAAGCAATACCATTTCAAGAGCTACATCGTCTGTATTATTATGGACATTGGAATATGTCCCATTAGACAAGAAGAAACATCCTGGATGTGCATAAATCGGCCCCTCATAATCCATTGCAGCATACGTGGAGTTCATTCCGAAATTACTTGGATGATTTTCATTCACTAAGGGGACCGTATGTTTGTACAACACTATTCCTGAGCAATTTATATACAATGAAGTATCTGTACTATTCACAATAGGACAACAAGCGGGATAGTAACCAGCCTCTCGAGGGACTGTCAACTCCTTATAATGCTAACCTACTAATGTTACATTCTGTTCTTCCATATAAAAATTATCGCAATAGATATTGTTATCACAACCCGAATAACCCATCCCCAGTGGCTTTCTATGGTATAGACATGGCCCCAGGTAGCCAAAACCAAACACTCCTTTCACTTCTGTAAATTGGGGTGGTCGAGTATATGTGTAATTTACTAGTGATAAAGGATTCGCAGTCCACAGACTGGTGACAGATTGGGTGGGGTAACAAGCAGTCCCTTTGTCAAAGAACCTCTTATCTGTTCCCAAAAATACATTACTCGGAGCAGTTCTTTTATTTCGTCTCTGGGAAATGACCTTACCCTTACTGCATAAAGGGCATGATTTGAGCATCTTCCAAAACTCATGATACCCCACAAAGTATTAATATCAGCAAAATGAAAAGAACAACACATAATATTTTGCCTTTCCTTCACCATATCATATTATGCTGTGCAACAGGAACCATTGGCTGCTCCTCTATAACCTTTCTGCGAAAAGGGTGCATAGTGAATTTGAAGAAGGAAAATGCAATAAAATATAAAGTTCCTAGTGTTTGTTAGAGCCTCACTTGCACAGGCTCCTATTGTCCATCAATAAGTTGGTACTGTTGAGCACCGGTGGTGGAGCTTGCTCTGTCCTAAGCTCTTCTCCTAATCTATCCCACATCGATAAAGGTGGTATACCAGGAGAGTATACTTTTGTTTTCCCTGACTAATGTAAAGGAGTGAGACCTCAGACTTCGGTCTCAGGATCGCACTCTAATCGCCAGCTCCCCTGTGCTGTGTGTCACCTGCCAACCCCTCAGTGCAGGGTTTGAGTCTTCCCTGCCACTGGTTATCGTTTTTCCGCATTTGTGTCTGAATTGTGCTTTATATTCCTTGTGCACTGTTCCCTAACTGTGTTCTATTTTCCTGACAGGTGTTCCTTGTTTTTCAACTGTATTCACCAAGTGTCCCTGTAATTCTTCCCGACATTTTCTCCCCGCTCCTGCTGCCGCATCCACCCGTAACCTCTCCCCATGATGCCCCGCTCCCGCCTCCCAGCTACTCGTTCCCTCCCCCCTCCCCTACATAATGGCGGCCGCTGCCGGGGAGCGCGAGTGAGACCTCAGACTTCGGTCCCAGGATCGCACTCTCCCCGGCAGCTATGCTGTGCTGTGTGTTGCCTGCCAGCCCCTCGTTGCAGGGTTCGAGTCCTCCCTGCCACTGATTATCGTTTTCCACATTTGTGTCTCAATTGTGCTTTATTTTCCTTGTGCACTGTTCCCTAACTGTGTTTTAGTTTCCTGACAGGTGTTCCTTGTTTTTCCGCAGTATTCACCGAGTGACCCTGTAATTCTTCCCGCCGTTTTCTCCCCGCTCCTGCGTCCATCCGTAACCCTTCCTCCTGATACCCCGCTCCCGCCTCCCAGCTACTCGTTCCGTCCCCCCTCCCCTACATAATGGCAGCTGCTGCGGGGAGCGCGAGTGAGACCTCAGTCTTTGGTGTCAGGATCGTACTCTCCTCGGCAGCTCCGCTGTGCTGAGTGTCGCCTGCCAGCCCCTCCATGCAGGGTTTAAGTCCTCCCTGTCACTGGTTATCGTTTTTCTGCATTTGTGTCTGAATTGTGCTTTATTTTCCTTGTGCACTGTTCCCTAACTGTGTTTTATTTTCCTGACTGGTGTTCCTTGTTTTTCTGCAGTATTCACCGAGTGTCCCTGTAATTCTTCCTGCCGTTTTCTCCCCGCTCCCACGTCCACCCGTAACCCCTCCCCCTGACCCCCTGCTCCTGCCTCCCAGCTACTCGTTCCCTTCCTCCTCCCCTACAGAATGGCGGCTGCTGGAGCGCCGAAGGCAAGCCTGTATGCACACGTCCGTGACCCGACCACGACCAGCGCCAGGACCCCTGGCTCTCCACGACCTCACTGCTACGACTCAGCCACCCTCCACGCACTCAACCCCGGAAGACACGCCGAATGTGCAAGATCCTCGTCGATCACCACCCACGGACAATTCTCGTGCAGACCCTGCGGCAAAAACTTCACCATCAACAGAGCCCCAGCGACCACTGAAGGAACTCCCGACGCACACCCCACCGAAACCCTGTCCTGCATCCTGCTCAACATGCTCTCCCTGCACCGACACGCCATAGACTGGGACCTACTCTACACCCTCTCGCCCGATGTCGCCTTTTTCACGGAGACCTGGACCAACACCACCTCCGGTCCCGACCCCGCCGCCGCCCTCCTGGACAACTACAAGATCCAGAGAAAGGACCATCCTCACCGACCTGGAGGAGGACTAGCCATCACACACAAAACCCACCTCTCCCTCTCCACATCCAGCACGAATGACCCCCCACTCCAACACAGAACACCTCCACTTCCAGATCCAGATGAACCCCAGGACCATGCTACATGGCACCCTCATCTACAGACCACCAGGACCTCGCACCCACCGCACAGCAACCATCTCCGCACCCCACGTCATCACCTCCACGGACTACATTCTGCTCGGTGACCTGAACTTGCATCTCGACAACGGCAAGGACCCTGACTCCACTGCTCTCCTCAACAACCTCACCAACCTAGGACTGAAGCAACTCGTCAACACGCCCACTCACAGGGCGGGCCACACCCTCGACCCCATCTTTGTGGAAGGAACTAACATCCGCTTCCAGCACATCACCCAGCCCCTCTGGACTGACCACCGCTGCATCCACTTCACCTTCAACACCACCTCTGCACCCAAGCCCACCACGATGGAACTGGAGCAGGGTCACAGAGGAACTCCTCAACACCACCCTCCACCAACAACCCCCCAGCGCCACGACAGACCCAAACATTGCAGCCAGGGATTTTCACCGCTGGGTCTCCCACTGCGCCAACAAGCTCACACCCTTCCACCCCCGCAAAATAACACCCACCGAAAGCCACCTGGTTCACCACAGAGCTTCAAGAAGCCAGACGCTCCTGCAGATGCCTGGAGAAGTCCTGGCGAAACCTGAAAACCACGGTAGCACGGAACAACCACAAGAGCGCCCTGAAGGAAAACCACCAGCGCCTCAGAGACACCAAACGGACCTTCATAAGAGACAAAGTTCAGACCAACCCGACGAATGCCAAGGAACTGTTCAACGTCATACAGCAGTTCGCAAAAACTGCCCGCAAATCCACAGACATCACACCCTCCCAGGAACTCTGCGACAAACTCAGCTCCTACTTCCATCTGAAGATCAAGGCCCTCTACGACAACTTCAGTGAACCTAAGATGAGCACCACCGCCCTACCTACCGCCACAGATAAACCCACCATCACATCCTGGGACCCTGCCACCGCCGAACTCTTCACTGCTACCACGAAGAAGACCCACTCCGGAGCCCCAACGGACCCCTGCCCACCACACATCTTCCACAGGGCCGCCATCGCACCCGAACTAGAACGCTCCATCAATGCCTCCCTCAGCTCAGGCATCTGCCCAGACGACTGGAAGCGGGCAGAGGTTAAACCCTTCCTCAAGAAGGCATTGGCCAACCCAACGCACCTGAAGAACTACCGGCCCATCTCTTTCCTCCCCTTCACAGCCAAAGTCACCGAGAGACTAGTGAACACCCAGCTGACTGCCTTCATAGAAGAAAACCCCATCCTGGATGCCTCCCAGTCTGGATTCCGCAGCAACCACATCACCGAGACCGCCCATATCTCCGCCACTGACGACATCCGCTTGCTGCTCGACCAGGAACACACTGCAGCCCTCATCCTCCTTGAACTCTTCCTCTCTGGCAGAACCCAGAGGATCCGACTCCCCCCTTCCTCTCCGAACCCACTGAAATCACCTGCGGAGTCCCCCAGGGATCTTCACTCAGCCCTATGCTCCACATGGCCCCCCTCGCCACCATCGTCAAACAGCATGGGGTCAGCATCGTATTCTACGCCAACGACACCCAGCTCCTCCTTTCGCTCACAGAGAATCCTGAAGACACCAGACTCTGTTTCCAGGAGGGCATGAAGAACATGGCAGCCTGGATGAACAACAGCTGCCTGAAGCTAAACTCAGAAAAGACCGAGGTCCTCATCCTCGGCCCCTGCACCTCCGCCTGGGACAACACTTGGTGGCCTTCCGCCCTCGGGAGAACACCCACCCCCATAGACCATGCTCGGAACCTCGGCATCATCCTGGACTCCTCCCTCTCCATGAACTGCTAGATCAGCGCCGTCGCCTCCGCTAGTTTCAACTGCCTGCTCATCCTCCATAAGACTTTCACATGGATCCCCCAACTGCAGAAGGACCATCACCCATGCACACATCACCAGCAGACTGGGCTACAGCAACGCCCTCTACCCCAGAATCAACAAAACTCTCATGCACAGACTCCAGACCATCCAGAACGTTGCAGCCAGATTCGTCCCGGGAACACCGCGCCAGGAGCACATGACCCAACACCTACGAGGCCTTCACCGGCTCCCTGTCAAGAAGAGGGTCACTTTCAAACTCCTCACCCAAGCCTACAAATTCCTCCACATCATTGTACCCAAATACCTCAACGAGAGAGTATCCTTCCACGTACCAAAGAGGAACCTCCGCTCTGCTGACCTCGCCCTGGCAGAGGTCCCCCTCATCCACAGAAACAGGACCGGCGGGAGAGCCTTCTCTCACATCGCAGCCAAAACCTGGACATCAGATGCTCCCTGACCCTGCACACGTTCAGTAAGGACCTCAAGACCTGGCTCTTCGACTGATCTGGAGCTGCGGCCTCCCCTCCCTTCCCCCAGCGCCTTGAGACCCTCACGGGTGAGTAGCGCGCTATACAATCCCCTGATTGATTGATTGATGTTCAAAACAGCAAACACTGAAATTTCACTCATTTCAGTTATTCGTCGGTACTGCTACTCGGCACTACCTATCTTGTACAGTCCATCCCTAATCTTTTTTCTCCTTAGATTCAGTATCCGAGGACTCAAATTGTACCTTGGAGCCCCAGGCACTGTATGATCAATGAACAAAGACTCCTAGGTAGCTCGTATTTCTCGTGGAACAGCCTTGTTCAAAACATTGTCATTCTCCTTGTCTATCTGCGTCCAGGTCAAACGAGCATCACTAAAGGGGACAAACATGGGCACTTGCTCACATTCGGTGTCGCCAATACCTTCCTTGACCCACTGGTCATATGGCAACGGCAAAGGAATCCTCAGGCAACGGGTGTCGTGCACACAGTTTTTCCAACCAGCAACCTTTACAGCCGTATGTGTCACCAACAGAACCTGCTCAGGACCTTTCCAGCGGGGCTGCAGACTTTTCTTCCTCTGGAAGTTCTGCACCAGGATGTAGTCCCCAGGCTGAATGTCGTGGCCGGGCCCCTCTGGTATAGGAGGTAGGGACTCCTGTACCTGTTGGTGAATAGAACGTAGACTTTCTGTTAACTGACAAAGATAATCAAGCAACACAGGATATTCAATATCAGAATATTTGCGAGGACGTGGGATGCCCCATACATTTGCTGGACGTCCAAACACGACCTCGTAAGGTGACAATTCTGTTCTAGAATGAGCTGTAGCTCTTGCTGACAGAAGAGCATCTGGCCATTTCAACCCTGTCGTCTCTTGGATTTTTGCCAATTTCAGTTTGAGAGTACCATTGTACTTCTCAACCAAACCCGCTGACTGAAGATGATTGGCAGCATAAAATATCTGTTTAATATGTAAACCTTCACAAATCAATTTAATCACTTTCCCATTAAAATGATACCCGTTGTCACTCCAGATAATTCAGGGCAAGTCGAATCGAGGAAAGTACTCTTTAAGGAGAACATTCACAGTTGTAATGGCCGTATTATCTTTAGTGGGGTAAGCCTCAACCCATTTGCTGAACGCACATATAATCACTAAAACATACTTAAGATTACTGCATCTCTCTAGTTCAATGTAATCCATCTGGAGGACTTCAAATGGAAAAGTAGGTGGTGTAAAATTACCAGGCGGTGTAGGGGTACCCTACCCTGGATTATGTGTCATACAGATTGTTAGAAAGGGGGTCTCTACTTGACAGAGGTAGGTACCTTTGTCCAAATAGGGACCCTTGCTTCTAGTCAGGGTAAGGTGAATGCACTCCTAAAATAACCCCTGCTACTCCCTTGGTAGCTTGGCACGAGCAAACAGGCTTTTCTCAGAGGCAGTGTGTACAGCATTTGTGAGCACATACAGTAATACAGTGGAAACACTACAAATGGACACCACACCAGTTTAGAAAAATAAATAATCTTTATCTAAACCAAAAAAAGACCAAAAGACAAAACTCCACAGTACAGTCATCCAGTTATCTTCAAAAATAGGTTACTCACTGAAATAAAGCTTGTAGCAACAAATAGCTTGTAGCAACAAATAACTCCACTTGGAGTTATAACGTCGTTGTGACCTGTGAAAATCCCAAAGTACGGCACCGACCGCGAGGTGCGCAGCATCGGGCCCACCCAGAACAGTACCTTGAAGGATGGTGAAAACAAAAACAGTTCATGGTTTCGGGAGGTGCGGCTTTGTTGGCCCTGCACGGCGTTTGACTCCTTACGACCCCAGGGGAGGTGAAGCCTCTGTTCTTTATTGCAGCGCAGGGGAGGTGAGACGATGGTCCCTTACTGCATTGGGGAGATGACGTCACGATGGCGCTGAAACCACTGTTCCTTACGATGGCGCGATGTTGATAGATTCAGGGAGTCACCCACGTCGAGGATCGTCTCCGTGATGATGAAGTCGGCTTCGGAGTCGATGCGGCACAGCAGCAGGCGTCAGGCCCATGTCGCAAGGCTGAGCAGCACTCATCGCTTCGGACAGGTTACGGCATCGCTCTCTGGCATTGATGTGGCACGGCGGCCGGCGTTGGGTCTACTCCGCAAGTCGGAGCAGCGCTCACATTTCAGTGCAGATTACGGTGTCGCTCGCCAGCGTCAGTGTTGCAATTTCCTACTGTAGCAGCTAAAACGGCAGTTCTAGATGCAGGCAGACAGAAGGGGTGAACTCTTTGTGACTTCAGAACATGAGGCAAGCTCAGTTTCAAGCCCTTGGAGTTCTTTTCTTCAAGCAGGTGACAAAGCAAAACAGCAAAGTCCTTTTTCTCCTTTCCTAGGCAGCAAGCAGCCTCTGCAGGCCAACCCCAGACAGCAAACAGCACAGGGGCAGTATTCTTCCTCAGCTTCTCCGGCTCTTCTCCTTGGCAAAGGTTTCCTCTTGATTTCCCAGAAGTGATCTAAAGTTCTGGGGTCTGGGCCCCAATATTTATACTACTTGTTCTCTGAAGGCAGAGAGTGTCTGTACCCAGCCAAAACCAGTTCTGCCCTCACTGGTGCAGCTTCCGGGCAGGAGGTGGAGACAGCAGTGTTGAAGGCAGAACAAGGCCGATTTAGGTGAAAAGGAAATCTCCTCCCCCTACTCCAAATGCAACCCAGGTCTATTCAGCCCAGCCCTGACTCATCAGGCTTTCGGAACCACAGCCCTCTCCAGTCCCCTGTCATCCAAAAGCCAAACATGCAATACACAAACCTAGCAGAAGCACACTGGATGGTTAGGAAAGAAAATACCCACTTTCTAAAAGTGGTATTTTCAAACACAGAATGTAAAAATCACCCTCACTAAAAGATGCATCTTAACATTCTGAGTTCAGGCATTCTAAACTTGATTTTCCTATCTTGTTCCTAGGGTTAGTTATGTTTATAAGATGTTGTAAACAAACTGCCCATTCTGGCCTATGGGAACAGATAGACTTGCAATAGTGAAAAACAAAATTGGCAGTATTTCACTATCAGGACATACCACACACATCAGGGTGTGTCCTATCTTTCACATACAATGCACCCTGCCCACAGGGGTACCTTCGGCCTACCTTAGGGGTGACTAATATGTAGAAAAGGGAAGGTTTAAGGACTGGCAAGTGTGTGCACTTGCCATGTCGACATGGAAGTCCCAGACTGCACACAGGCTCTGCAATGGCAGGCCTGAGTCACATTTTACAAGCTGCTTCTGTGGGTGGCACAATCAGTGCTGCAAGCCCACCAGCAGCATTTGATTTCCAGGCCCTGGGTACACATGGTGCACTGTACAAGGGTCTGACAAGTAAATCAAATAAGCCAATCATGGAATCACTAATCCATAACCACAATTTACAAAAGAGAGCATATGCACTTTAGCACTGATCAGCAGTGGGAAAGTGCCAACAGAGTCAGAAAACCACCAACAACAGGTCAGACAAAATACAGGAGGAAGGCAAGATATTCTGGGATAACCCTGCAAAAAGGGCCAAGTCCAACACAGATCACACAGTGTTTCACCAAATGTACTGCTGTCTTAGGGATGTCATTGTTATGCCATACAGGCGATAACAATTTACAAATGCCTTTAGCACTGATATGGGCTGGACCATGGGCCATAGTAACCACAGGAAGTACATATGTATTGGGCAACAGCCATTTCTTTTCTCCAGATGTATCAATCCAACATCCTTCCTCATTTAACTGTGCTGTACTCTCCTGCCATTTCTCTAATTCCTCTATCATGGCTTCGCTTCGTATCTCCTTTACACTCTCAATGGTATTTTCAAACATGACAACCTCAGGAACCCATCTAGCTAGACCTGCAACAAACATTCTCTTCATTTTACTTTGGGCCGTTTCCTTAGCTACCTGATCTGCAAATGCATTTCCTCTACCTATGTCATCAGTAACCTTCTTATGGGTGCTACACTTGATTATTGCCAATTTCTTGGGGAGCGGTATAGCAGACAAAAGCCTCAATATAAGGTGCCCTTGTTGGATTTTAGTACCATGAGAGGTAAGAAACCCTCTCTCCGCCCACAGTCGCCCAAAGTTATGCGCGACCCCGAATGCGTACTGGCTGCCAGTGTAAATACTGACAACCAGTTATTCACTCAATTCACAAGCTTGGATAAGGGCAGCAAGCTCAGCGGCTTGAGCTGAATGATAGGGGACCCATGATGTCTCTACCACTGTCCGTAAAGTAGTAATACCATAAGTTGCAGTGGTAGTGCCATCTGGTAATTTAAAAAACAGGAGCCATCGACATATAGTTCTCCTTGGGGGTCAGATAAGGGAACATCAGTCAGGTCTACCCGTCCCTTCGTCTCCTCTACTGTCCCGAAAATGCAGTCATGTTTGTCAACTGCATCGTTCTCAGAAGGGAGGGGTAGTAACGTAGCTGGATTCAGAGTGGCACATATTTTGATCATAATATGTTTAGCAAACAATGTCAATTCAGAACCAGTAAAACGTGCACTAGTGAGGTGCTGTGTCTTTGTCTTGTTCAAAAGTCTATCTACAGCATGAAGTACCATAAGTGTGAGGTCTGTATTAAGTACCAGCCCACCGATTGTCTGATCGAAGTGGCCACAGCTGTGATCACTCTCAGACAGCTCGGGGGAGCTCTTGCGAGAGGGTCAAGCACAGCAGAAAAATAAGCACAAGGTCTCTGTTCATCCCCAAATTTCTGTGTTAAAACAGAAAGTGCGCACCCAGCCATCTCATGAATGTAGAGCACAAACGGTTTCCTATTGTTAGGTGTGCCAAGCACTGGAGCCGAGCAAAGTGCAGTTAATTGCTCAAAAGATTGCTGACATTCTGGCATCCAAGGCAAAGGCTCAAGCACTGCTTATGTTGTTAATGCAAGCAAAGGTTTTATTACTAAAGAATAATTTGGGATCCACTGACGACAGTAGGAAGTAATACCTATAAAAGCGAGTACATCTTTTTGAGTTTGTGGAATGGGCATCTTGTTAATGGTACTGATGTGCTCGGGTGTCAACTTCCTACCCTCCTTCGACAGTAGGTGACCTAAATAGGTAACCTCCTGTTGACAATGCTGAAATTTCAAAAGAGAGACCTTATGTCCATGATGTGCCAAATGCAACAACAATTTCACTGTACTGTCTTTGCAACCTTGTTCCGTATCAGCTGCAATCAACAGGTCATCAACATACTGCATCAATACATTACCTCGGGAAATTGATAGTGAATCCAACTGACTCTTCAATGCCTGACTATAAATACTAGGACTCTCTGTATAACCTTGAGGAGTGCGACATAATCCAAAGCTTCTACCAGCCATTTTAAAACCAAACAAAGACCTACTATCTGGATGAATGGGAGTACTAAAAAATGCATTTTTCAAATCAATAACACAAAAGAACTTAGCAGTAGATGGAATCATTGTTAAAAGTGTAATCTTATCAGAAACCACCAGAAATTGCGGGACTACTATCTTATTAACCTCACACAAATCAATCACAAAGCAATAAACATCTTCAAGAGCATCAGAGTAACCCGAGGGTGTCCTCTTAAGGAACGAAAGAATAAGAATATTACAAATGTTATCAGATGTTTCTTCAACCACTCTCTTTCGTATCAAATCCTGAATGATCTGGTGAAGAGCCCGTTCTCCTGCCTGCGGTATTTTATACTGAGGAATGTGGGGCAGAATAGCATTATCTTTAACTTGTACAGAAACGGGTGGTATATGCAACATACCCACTCTGTATCACCTATGGCCCATAATGTGGGTGGTACTTGAGAAAATTCAGCTGGAAGGGGCGCATCCTGAGACAAACACAGTCTAGTACTCACATCTGGACCCATGGAAATATAAACACCTGCAGGGGAAGAGTAAATAGTAGCATGCAACTACTTCACAAGTCCAAACCCATCAAATTTTCACAACAATTAGATGTTAACAAAAATGGAGATTCCACAGTGAAAGGACCAACAGTAAGTGCAAGGGGTCGTGAAATGGGGCTAATAACCGGTACACCTGAAAAACCGACCAAAACATTCTTTTGGCCAGACAGGGCCACCCCAGGGACCGGATGTCGAGAAACAACTTTTTGTCGCACCTGTATCCACCAAAAATTCCTTAGTTGAGCCTTGCAAATCTGCTGTGACATAAGGACCACACTGATCTACAGGTATCTGAACTGGCCCCTCACCCTGTCCCTGGCTGTCCTAGCTTTAAGACCAGTCACATCATCAAAATCATAGTCATCATGATAATACTGTACATCTCTGGGGTCATCAAAATAATTATTATCTGAGCGGCCCACAGGAGCTGCAGCATTCTGATTTCTATCAGTCCCACGGCCTCTACCACCAGAACCGCGTCCTCTAAGGGACGAAACCTTCTGTAAGAGTACAGGGCACTGGCTGCACCAATGTCCTTCCTCCTTACAATAAGCACACTGATTCTGTTCTAAAGGCATCATTGAAGGCTGCCTAGTACGTGGGAGTTGTCGAAGAGGGCCTCCCCGTCCTCTGGTGTTACCCCAAAATGCCTGCTGCAACAACACCTTCATCTTTAAATCCTTATGCTTTTTTCCTGTTTTATCTTTCTCCTCCTGGTCATGATGCTCATAATATTGAGTCATATTCAAAATAACAGAGGGAGAAGACGTAGATCAAGTACTCTCAGGTGGTTGCAAATGGGTCATTATTTCATGAAGAAGATTAGTGACAAACCTGCTGACGAAAAAACGAACTCCTCTCTCCGTGGACATATCCTGCCCACTATAATTCAAAAACGTATCTTCAAACCTAGTGAAAAAATCAGACACACTCTCATCTTTCTTCTGTCGACAGGCTGTCAATCCCAATAACCTTCTTAGGTGGAATAAGTGTGTGCATATTTGTAATAATACGACCAGGCAAAGCAAGTATCTCAGCACGCAGCTTATCTCCTGGCTTCTTTTCCTAATCCCATCCCTTAATCACATCCCATGTACCACCCAACTCAGCAACATGATCTTGAGTATGCACCTGCCACCAAATATCGACCGGAACAAGAAGACCGAAAAACATTTCAATATCAGCAAGAGTCATTACAGTAGAAGAGGCAGCTTCTGTCTATTCCTTATAATAGGCTGTGGGATTTTTCCTTGGATCGGGCAGTGTAGCCTTAAGGCCTTGATCCGTCAAAGCAGGTATTTCTGCGTGATCAATCGGGTGAACTTCACGCATAGGGAACTGGGGGCCATATGTTTCAAGCCTTTTGCTATTCTCTATTTTGCGAATGCAATTAAGGAATTGCAAATTGGGATTCCTTAAATGCAATTCTGAAAGCACCAGAAATTTGCTATTTGGCCTTAAGGAATTGCAAATTACCACCAGCTTCAAGTTGGTGGTGATTTGCGATTTTCTTTAAAAAAGCACTTTTTTGATTTTTTTAAAGTGCCATATGTCGCACATACATCCCCTTAGGGCATGTATGTGCTCAAAATGTGCACACATGCATATTTCAGAGGTGTAACAGGGTGTCCTTTTGGCACCCTTGCAACCTTGAAATTGCATTCTCAATTTGGGATTCTCTAATTGGTAATCGCAAATTGAGTATGTCTTCCCATTCATTCCTATGGGCCTCCTAACACATAGGAATGAATGGGAAGGTATTCCTTGTTTGCGAATCTCAATTTGCGATTAGCAAATAAGGAATATGTAGGATTCACAAAATATTTAGCAAATCCTACTTACATTGCATTTTTCGATTCTCTAATTGCGATTTGCTAAAAATCTCAATTTGAGAATCGCAAAACTCTTTTTTGATACATACGCCCTGGGTTATTTGAGTAAGAGTCCTATCATGCAATCGGCCTCTATAAGAGACAGTGGTAGTAATATTAGAAAACACTTGTCCTGGCGCTAAATCAGTAACAAAAACACGATCTCTGATATCAAATAGCACCTGGGGAGCTTCCGTTTTGATACGTGTATGCCAAAGATCAATCAATGCAGCAGACGTGTTGAAGAGCATGCTGTTGTAAAAAAGGCTCAAAATCACATATAACCTGCCAAATATCCTCAGTGCTAAAAACCGCATTACGAGCCCACCGCATCACCTGACTCACTATTACTCTCTTCTCATCCTACCCTATTCCAGATCGCATCAACGGACTCACTTGTTCCCTAAATCTTGCCAAATCCCTGTCTTCATAACCACTCACAGGGGTATCAGCATCCAAAAGCATCAGAGGATGAAGAACCCCTGGAGGAGGAGTAATAGGAGTAGTAGGTAGAACCGTAGTCAATGATTGCACCAGAAAATAAAGAATAGAGGACACAGAAGTCGGTGCAGTAGATGTAACAGAGGCCACAACCTTCAGAGATGGTGAGGGAAGAGAAAGAATAGGGGGCACGGTAACCGGAGCTGTGGGTATAGCAGTAGTGGGTACGGGGGCAACTGGAACAGATGAGACAGACTGTTGTGACTGTAAAGGAACCATGGGATATATCCTTTGCGGGGCATAAGGAGGTCTGGGGTCTAGTATCTAACAACTCCTCTACAAAAGTGTCTTTTTCCTCTTTGGCAAGATAGGACTTGTCAATATGTAACCAAAATCTCCTATCCTCACATTCAATTACTATCTCCTGTTTTTCTCTATCATACACCACAGCTTTCTGTGTAAGAGTATGCATCTTCCCTTTCCCTGCCTCTTTCTACATTTTTCACCGCCTTTGCTTAGCCTCCTTCTGCCAAGTTCGAAGACAATCAAACATCGACTATCTACTTTGTCTCTTAAACAACTGTTCTTGTAAAAATGCAATTTTCTGTTCATCAAACGAGCCTGACAGAGGCCCCTGCAACTCGGCGTTGCCCCTCGTATATTTGTGCCATAACAAACTAAACATAATAGGGCCAAGGCCATGTTTCACATACATATCAAAATTAGGACTACCTTCAATAGGCGCAGATTGAGCTTCTTCAAACGGTCATCTGTAAAACAACAATGAGAACACAAACTCAAAACTTTACTCAAACCAGGCATTGTAAAGGAGAAACAAAATCCTTATCTTTACCTGGCAAAGTATTTGCAAACACTTTTCATCAAAACAGTCCTTAGACCGCCAACATACTCAAACCAAAATGGTACCATATCCACAGAGAACCAAAACAGACTCACTTGATATCAGAGGAACAAATGAACCAATTCTCCACTGCCGACTCTTCAGACCAAACAGTCAGATCAAGGTTTTCGCTGTTCAGGACTCCAGTCGGGATGACCACTGGGTGAGGCACCCTCCGGTGGGACAAAGGCTGCAGTTGCGAGTATCAGAACTCTTTATGCAGGGATCCCTGAGCCGTATGTCCGACCTGATTATGTCCTTATCCTCCCCCTCATCCGCGGAAAGGGGATGGGTCAACAGCCCGAAGGAGTCCCTGTTTGGGTGCCAACTAAAGGAAGTGACCTATTAAGGGCCACTTGGGTCCCTAATGACTACCTCTCGGCCTTCCGTACCAAATGAAGAGTCAGCCAGACAGTAGAGAATACAAACCAATAACTGTTTATTCATATACACTCAGAGTGGAGGCCCATCTGTCTAGTCACTAGGAGTGCTACAGAGGGAACTGAAATCAGCAAGCATATTGATACATTAGGTACGTTTCATAACCAAGCAAAGACACGCCCACAGTGTAATTTTCCACCCAGATGATACAAAAAAAAGTTTCAGCTCTCATGTCTTGCACAAACTAGCATAGTCCAAGGTCGTTTCACTCTGGGCCCGCCACCGGACAAGTGGGAGAGGGCCTTTATCTACTGAGAAAGCTGGCGCTAACATGAACAATTTACTCATTACTGAAACAAAACCTAACATTTCAGAAACGAAACTTAGAAGAGGGCATTTCTCAGAAATAGACAACATCAGTTTCTAACAGCCTAATATGGCGCCGGAAAAAGAAAATGGTGCCACAAATGCCAACTTACAGAGGGCACTGTGTAAGCATAAACAATTCTATTCTAACACTACTCACGAGGTTTAATATTCAGGATTGCCTAAATCTGGATAACACTTTTAAAATAGCTAAGTTGCCATTTCTTAACAACTCCCTCAGAATGATGTTCGGCTTCTTCGGTCTCGAAGAACTCACCAAGATACTAATGTCTCAGAAGTCAGTATTGAAGGCTGCACTGTTAGATGTAACGGCTAACAACAGTGCTGCTGCCGATAGAGGGAAACACACGGTTATAACATATATGGCTTATACCTTTAAGGAAGGATTTCAACCCAATCTACTTTGGGTGGTAGGTCATCAACATCTCTATGCCCTGACCAAATTACGACTGAGTATTGTACACCACCTTGTTTCTTTCCCCTTAAATCAGTTGGACTTAACAGCTAGCTGTGCCCGTGCAATGGCAAATCCAAACAATGTACTTTATATTCCATGCTTTTCTTTCAGTTATGGTTACTTAAGAAAGACATTTTTAAAACGCCTATTTATTGTACATAGCATGTTGGACTACTAAGCTTTTATGCTCCTTTTGTGTGCAATGGAAACTCCAGTCATTTGTTATAGTGTTGCCTCATTTATCTACACACCAATCCGTATCAGGAAGAGGCTGCGCCAGACTGAATGGTTTAAATGAAAATGCGGTACACTCTTAAACTTTCGTTTAATTTAGCTTTTTTCCCCATTACATGGATATACTGTCCTGACGGCAGAAATGTTTTAATGGGTATATACTAGCTGTTTTTAATTGTATTATATTTTATCCGTTTTATGTACTTTTATGGTCTATTCTAATAGAGCCAAAATAAAGTTTCTTTGACTCTTTGAAGTTATATTATGCATTTTGAGGAGGACTTCAATGAGTCCGGGAAGGAGTCACATATTAGAACATTGGAATGTTGAGAGCTCCATTGGAGACAATGGAGCAGCAGCAACCTATGTGAACTGGTATAGGCCCACTGCACTCAACGTTTCAAAGTTCTAATAAGCAGTTTTTGCCTTTCTCTTTCCTTGCCTCTCCAAAATACATGGAGTGGGCAGGGGAAAGCGAAAGTCAGAGGCTGTGATGCAGGGCACACCAGAGCCTTCCTCCTCCCTCCTTCCTCGCTCACAGTCACTTGAGCATCAAAAGGAAGGAGGGGAAATGCTGCTCAGCTCCTGGGCCTCTCTGGCTTGGCTGAACTAAAAAATGCCAAGTCGGGTAGAATGAGGGGCTGACTTCAGCCCCTTTTCATATCACTTGCTGTGAATGTTCAAACGGTAAAAGCCATTGTCCTCCACGTGGCCGTTAGCTGTAGGACATTCACAGTAACAGCAGTGAACAAATGCCTCACAGAGTCTGAGGGGATTCCAACCCCTTGGGGCTTTGTGAGTTGAGTCCTTTGTTTTGCTAATTAGAACATTCTGTGGTGGGTTGTTTTAATATCTTTATAGCCCGCCGTAGCTGGGCTATATCGGCCATTAAAGGCCAGCTCCCTTGCGGGCCTTAATGGCCTGTATAGTTTGCTACGTGTAGTGTTCTAAATCCTAAAGTAAGTGTTTCTTTCATTTCTGCTTACTTACATCCTTACATTCCAGTAGGACATGCACTTGCATAGTTTAACTGCTATTGTAACATGTTTATAATTTAACGTATGACCTGTGGCTGTGCTCCCGTTAGTTGAGATTGGATCGCTTCTGCTACGGCAGTTGCTGTTGGATCTTCACAAAGGAGGATGCACTCATGTGGGTATTGCCCTGAGGAATAAATCATATTTAAAGATAACTCATTGCTGTTTTTTATTCATAGTACCTTTACATTACGTCAAGCAACAAAGCTATCTTGATCAGTACTTCTAATGGTCAAAAGCTTGGTTCTGAACCAGTGGTCAAAGGACCACAGGCGGCCCACAAGACCTAATCCAGGGGTCCGCTACTGTTTACAAAAATTAAATAATATTAAAATTAAGAAATTAAAATTATATATACAAACAAGAAGCAAAATTGAAAACATGAAAACCTCTGTTTTTGATTGTGAATTAAACAAAATATCTCAGTATCTGAGCATTTGGTGTATACTTGTTTTTGTATTTTTGTGTGTTGTTTTGAGGTTCAAATCATAGAACTTGCTTAGGCTGAGTATCCCCAGCTTCCAATAATGACTCAGTGGGGGTCCTGGATTCCAGTAATGATTCAGTAGGGTTCCACAGACGTTAAAAGGTTATGAACCACTGGTCTAAAGGGCTGAACAGAGTGAATATTAGGTCATGCTAGTGCACTTGTAAGACATGTTGGGCTGGGGAAGTGATTCAAAGACCATTTCTAAGGCCTTTTGAAATGTTCATAAAGCTGGGAAAAACGAAGACTTTTGTTAGGCATGCCAGAAATGCAACTAGAGTAACCCAGACAACATACAAATGACTTGTGTAAGACATATGCACATTACTACCATCTTAACATATGCATTTTCTCCATCACTTTCTTGAGTTTGCGTTCTTGTAAGGATACACCTTACATTTTTGTGGCATTGTCTCTGCTGGTAGCCCAAGTCTGGAGAAACAAACTTCATTTGTATCACAATATTGCCTCTATGTCCTGCATCCTTGAGCAAAATGAGCAAAAGAATGATGGATTCAACTCAGATCTCTTGACTGAGGGTGAATGTTTTGATTTGTTCTGCGTTCTGTCCATCAATTGAGTCTCTTTTTCTTCCTCGCCCTAAGTGCGCTGGGTACGCCCAGACGTGGGTCCCGGGCTCACTCAGGTACTGGATTCAAGCTATCCTGGCTGAAGAGGGGTGAAACCCCGAAACCGGTCCTAGGATGCTTGTTTCTGGTCCAGGGAGGACCTGGCTTGGCAGTTCGGGCTGGACTGTTCCCATGAGGCACAGGGTCAAGACTGATTTGCATATGGCTGGGTTCAAACTAGAATGGCATGGTGAGCAAAAAACCGATGGATTTAGGCCCAGATCTATGTACTGGGGTGAATGTATGACATTGTTCTGCATTTTGTCCATCAACTGTTGTTTTTATAAGATGTCACAAAGCATTTCTCATTCTATCCTATGGGCAAGATAGTCTATCAATAGTGAAAAACGAAATTGGCAGTATTTCACTATCAGGTCATGTCACACACACCAGCACGTCTTACCTGTCCCATACACTGCACCCTGCCCGGGAGGGGGTGGTATATTTGGTCTACCATAGGGGTGCCTTACAAGTAAGAAAAGAGAAGGTTAGGGACTGGCAAGTGGGTGCAACTGCCAAGTCGACATGGCAGTTAACAACTGCGCACAGATACTACAGTGGCAGGTCTGAGTTACCTTTTCAGAGCTACTCATGTGGGTGGCACAATCAGTGCTGCAGGCCCATTAGTAGCAATTGATTTACAGGCCCTGGCACACTTCAGTGCACTTTACTAGGGGCTTACCAGTAAATCAATTATGCCAATCAAGGAGAACGAATTGTAACAACAATTTACACAGAGAGTCATGGACTTTGACACTGATCGGCAGTGGCAAAGTGCCCAAAGCATCTAAGCCAGCAAATATGAAATCCAACACAGCATCAAAAATTCAGGAGATAGAGGCAAAAAGTCTGGGGAAACCACGCCAAAGATGCCAGGTCTAACATGAAGGATGTGTATTGTGTCAAAGGCTTTGTTGCATGGGTATACCTCATGAAATAATGGCTGTGGTGAGGATGAGGGACATAGAGGTAATGGCCCAATTACTTACCAGTAATCTTCATTACTTTTAGTTCAACTTGTTCTCGTCCAATTCATTACTAACCACCCACCCTCCCTCATTCCAGGCCTTGACCATGCCTGGTATTACAAGAATTACTGGAGAATGCTAGGCTATTTATAGCACCCAGCTGAGGGTGGGTTGGATTGGATAAGGCATCCCTGTTTTGTTTCCTATCTCTCAGGGTATACAGCCTTCATGAAGTTATGACTGGGATAAGGATGGCCTGATCTAAGAGTAATGAAGATTACGGGTACATAATTGGGCCATAGTGCAACTCATTGGCAGCTTTATTTGAGATTGTAGTGGAACACGGTGACATACTTCCTCATTCAACCAAAAGAGAAGAATGTGCTTTGAGCGACAAGTGGAGAAGTGTGGCTCAATGGTTAGTGCGGCAGACCTCGATGCAGAGCACTGGTCCGGGGCCAGGGTTTGATTCCCGCCGCGGCAGGGTCTTGGGCTATAAATTCCTCGGACCGGATATTCTTGCCTCAGTGCCTATTCTAATCATGGGTCCCACGTTGCAACTCTGGGCAATAGCTTGCTTAATCTCCACAACGGCCCCAACAGCGCTGGGATGCCTGGCCTCACCATGGAGGTGCCCAGGAGTGGACACTTCACACGGAAAGCCAGGAAGGGTTCCTTCAGCGGTATGAGTACAGCGCTGAGATACCCGTAGAGGTGATCGGCGCTATAATAAATACCTATACATTTACATTGAAGTCCAGCTGTTTTTTGCACAGCTTTGAGCGAATCATATTTGCATAAATTAATGAACCAGAGTGCATTAATCCTTTTTGAGTTCCAAAGTAGCGTGCTACACACCGAAACGCACTTCAACACCTCGTCAGGGGTAGAAAGTGCTATATAAATGCAAACCCTTCCCTCTTCTATCACTCCACTATCCATTTTCAATCTAAATAACAAACTCACATGTCCGCAGCTCAAATTCATTCCATATCTCCCTATACTAATTCACCACTAATCCTCTTTGGGTTAAACTACTCGCCGAAAAAGCGCTTTGACGCCTCGTCAGGGGTAGTAAGTGCTATATAACTACAATTACAATTATCAGACGAGGGAAAAGACGACTTGTAAAGCACGTTCCCCCGTAATTGGTATTTGTTTTTTTATTGTGGGGCATGATGGTCTCTCGTGACGTCATACCGTTCCCATCATGCTAGAAGCATGCGTTGCTGGTTTCATGTGACTATATAAAACAGGATGCTACGTGAAAAAAATAAAAGATGTCGGCCTCGGTGTATAAAAACGCCTTCCAAGGATACCCACGTGGTCTTTTACTTCAGCTGTGCTTCCAAGAATTCCCTCATTATTAACAATTGATGGTTTTGACTTAATGGCCCGAGGTGCAGCCCAGGGCAACTTGCACTCTAAGCAATGGTTGTTAACTTTCGTAATGATCAATTTCCACTGAATCATTGCTATTATGAAGTAAATGTGGTGGTTTAGGACAGCGATAATGCATTTTATGTGCTTGGTATGCCTTTATGAAACACGCTGGCAAAATGTTGCTGTTTCTTGGAGCCCGCCTCATGCATAATAATTCTTCATTAGGAGGCGTTTTACAGCTGCGGCCCGCAGTGCTGTCTTGAGTTAAAATTATTTCGCTTTTGAAGGCCGTTGCTGTACCAACAAAAGCACTGGGCTAGCTTCCCTTTCTGAGGGAAACCGAGGAAAACAGGCCTGCTGTGAAGTCTAAAATGTGTTCACCCTGTAAGTAAAACACCGTTTTTGGTGTCGTTCACAAGAAAAAGATTAACAATATTAGGAACCTCTTTTCACGGAGGTGATGAGATTTCTGTTGATTATTAAGGAAAAACAAGTACTGGAGGGTTGGACCGTGCAGTGAGAGAGCATGCTGCTGTTTATAATTTCCAATATATCATAATTTCTTTCCTTAATTTCAAACATAAATTAATCAATATATTGCTGGATTTACAGTTGAATAGGTGCTCTATTTACCCAGTTCATTTCCTCCTTTAAAGGTGCGTCTTGGATGGAGTAATGCGCGAGATCTACCAATCTCTTTCGCCCAATAATTAATACGGTCATCTTCAGCACGTGGTCCAGGATACTCACAGATCCTCTCCATCAGAACTGCTTCTACGTGTCATCGTCGACTACACTAACATACGTAAAAGAAATGCATTATTTCTTTTTATTATAGATGCAAGTTGCGAAGTCAGCAATTTTTGTACAAAAAAAGATATTTAAAACTAAGTGGGTGTGCTGTAGCTGCCGACTCTGCCACCGACCATTTCAGAATTCAGTCCTGCCGTTTTTTCCCATTAAACGAATGCATAAAACTCTTACACTGACATATCCCTGTCAGAAAGTTTCTAATACAGTCCTGGTAAGATCCTAGATGTTCTTCGCCCATCAATCACGCTTTTTAAATAGCTCTTCATAAGAGCAGAATCAAATGCTCAATGATGACCAATTGCTTCACCCCTAGACAAAGTAAAATACAAAAAACCTCAATATCAGTGTGACAGCATTAAACTAGGACCTGATCCCAGCAACTTCTGCTCCTAATTGTGTGACTCACCGCGGTATCAGACCTTTGCATGCAGCACAAATGCCAAGTAAAGGCCATTGCAGAACGCATGGCTTGGCAATAATATAAAAAGAATATAGGCATTTCACGCAACACACATGTGGACTGGTCCCTGTGGAAGCCAGAAATAGGCACATTTCCCTAGTTGGGCCATGAGCAATTATTTTACCTCTTCGTAATATGGTAATGGAGCATCACACTACAAGAGATTTAAAAAATCCTGAATGTAATTGTGAGGCACCAAGAAGTAATAATGAGACGGAGCTGGTACACCACATGGTGGTTTAATATCTTAAAAACACTTATGTAGCTAAGAGATCATGGGGGTTCCAGTACCTCATAAAGCATGAATATGGTGGAAACCTGCTTTTACGATTTACAGAACGTAGTTTACTGTTGTTTGGGTTTTAGGCATTATATCTTTTTTGTAATAGTCAATTGCCCAAAAAATCGCATTTATTTGCAATCAAATCTCTTTTGTCCTCAAATCTCCCTTTCTTTCTCCTGTCATATGTTTCTCATCTTGGATTTCATAACAATTTCTACCTTTGCACTCCTTTCTTTTCACTCACTGCCTTAAATAAAGTTAAATGAGTCAATGTAGGGAGAGGAGTTGGCCTAACGGCTAGGGCGCTCGACCCCGGACCTGGGGAACTGGGTTCGAGTCTCGGTAATGACGCTGAACATCCTGTGATTTTGGGCAAATCACTTAACTCCCCGTGCCTAACAAAGAATGAATGTGTGTCCTCATGTAACGTAACTGGTGCTATGTAAAGCGCTCTGATACCTGATTGGATTCGGGTCAAGTTAGTGCTATATAAAACTCTGCAAAAAAAGAAATGTAGGCTATCTGGTGAAAAGTCCCTTACGTGATATCCATGTGACAACCTCCTCTATGTTGTTTTAATCTATCTCACCCGGTATGGTATTTTGTGCGAGCGACCCATGGAATGAGTTTCCCAACAGGTGTTTTACCTGATTGGAATACGTTGTTCACAAACAGACTGCTAGATCAGGTTAGGTGCCAAACATGCACCCATAGGATTGTCAGCGCCACTCCTCATTACCTAGCGCCTGGGAACATACATAACCTCTTTTTCTCTGTTGCATTGCACTGTCTTAGCATTGTATATATTTTACTGGTGACGTTTTTACCTGCTTTACTTCGGGGCTGTGTCCTTGAACTCTCGGTGTCCCTGCCCGATCCGCCGCGGCTGCTTTGCCGTTTGAGCGGCGGGAGAAAACACCTCATTTACCCGGTACCCACTTCCGGCAGGACGCGGTCTAGTCGTCCGCCGGAAGGGAAGGTACTTAACCACACATGTGTCATACGCGCAGCGGACGAGCGCAGCGGGCGCGCCGGATGCGCGTCGAAGGCGCGCCTAAGGCAAGCCCGTCTGCGCCCGTCCGCGGCCGACCGGGGCACGGGGCCATACCCCCTGGCAGTCTCTTATTACCTCATACGTACACCAAGGAGGAGCTCACTAATCTTCGTACGCAGATCGGTAAGGAGTGTGAGCATGATATTGATTTAAATAATTACGACCAGGAACAGCCTTGTAGGCATTGTGGATACGCCCTGAGCAAGTACACCACAAGGAGCCTTTCTGGTGCTCCCACTGCAGTGGGTAACAGCAGGAAGATTAACTGCGCCTTGCTCAACTGCAGGTCCCTCAAAAAACATAGGTTAGAGATCCATGATCTCCTGATTGATAACAGATGGGATATGCTGTTTCTAACAGAGACCTGGCTTAATGAGGACTCGGATCCTGAATTAGCGGAGGCTCTTCCCCACGGTTATAAAATCTGTAGGCAGGACAGACCCAGCGGGAGAGGGGGGGGCATTGCTATAATCTACAGGGAGAGTGTTAAACGCACCCTAGAGTCCGCTAATATTGCAGACAGTGAAACAGGAGCCTTCACTATCTCGACTGACACCAACATGGTTATCAAGGGTCTATTAGTGTACAGACCTCCTGGTGCCAGTAAGGCCTTCACTGATAGTCTTGTACATAATACCATTTCCTCAGCCATGCGCTTTAATAAATATCTCCTGCTAGGAGACTTCAATCTCCATTTTGAAGATGTTAATAACACAGCAGCACAAGAAATGCGGCAAGAGCTGCATACTATGCAGCTAGAACTATGCTCTACCCTTCCCACACATTGTCTAGGGCATCAACTAGATGCCATTTTCAGTAATTGGGATAATATTAAGCAAGAAACCCCCATACCACTGATATGGACAGACCACTTCCTTGTCCCATTCTGGTTCCATGTGAGGGCTCATAAAAATCAGAGCCAAACCACTGGCAACAGGAGAAGACAAAGGAAATGGGCTAAATTCTCTCATGATAGGTTCAGGGACAGCTTTAGCCTGGAAGGCCCCCCACTGTGTTGGGCACTACACTTAATGAGGCTTGCGCAACTTTGGATGCACACATTACACTTGCTCTGAATTCAGCAGCTCCCTGGTCTAATAAGGGCCCGGTGCGATTAACAAAATCAGCACCTTGGTTCAATGCGGAACTAAAAGAAGCCAAAGCTGCTTGCAAACGGGTAGAGCGAGCCTGGAGAAGGGCCTACCTACTAGAAGAAGGAACGCGGTATAAAGTCTGCCTCAAGAACTATCATGCTCTGATCAGGAAAACCAAGGCAGCGTTCTATACCGATCGTATCGACAGAGCTAAATGCTCTACCAAGGAGCTATTCATGATCTATAAAGATATCTCAACACTAGCCTCAACGGATGAACAGGCGGGCGCCTCTGCGCAAGCCTGTAACAAAATCGCTGAGTTCTTCCAAAAAAAGGTGTTGGACATTTATTCCACCTTTCCTTGTGATGCCAGAACGGGCTCCAATAAGCTCCCCCCCCACGAGGAAGTCAGCTGGGGGGAAGAGAAGGAAGGCTGCATCAGTCAGTTCCATGTTCCTGAGGAGGAACTTCTGATGACAGTAGTGAGGGGAATTAAATCTGGCTCCCCCAAGGATCCTGCACCGGCCAGAATATTGGCTAGTTTTATGAGTTTCTTAGCCCCCTATGTTAGACACATACTCTCCCTATCCTTCGACACAGGCAAGGTTCCGCCTGGGTGGAAACAAGCAGTTGTGCTAACCCTAAAAAAAAACCTCAAATTAGTGCCATTCAGCTTAACAACCTACGCCCGATCTCCCTCTTACCCTTCTTTTCCAAACTAGCAAAAAAATTGGCCAACCAACAACTCACAACACATATAGAGGCGAATGGCCTCTTACATACTAGCCAGTCAGGCTTTCGTGCTCACCACTCCACGGAGTCAGCTCTACTCTTTTCCACAGAGGCGCTGAGGAAACATGTGGATGAAGGGCAAGTAGCAGCACTGATACTTCTCGACCTCAGTGCCGCCTTCGACACTGTGGCACACCACACCTTGCTACAGTGTCTGAAGAGAGGGGGAGTGACGGGAAAAGCGTGGCTATGACTAGAATCATTTCTGACTGACCGCAGTTTCTATGTGGAGCAAGGGGGAAACAGGTCAGATGTCTTTGATCTCAGGCAGGGAGTCCCTCAAGGCTCTAGCCTCAGCCCCACCCTGTTCAACTTATATGTTACACCTGTGGCGCTCATTGCTGAGCGATATGGGGTTGAGGTAGTAACATATGCCGATGATACTCAGCTGGTTGTTGCTCTGACCCAGCCAGCTGAGCAGGCTGCTAGAAAGTTTACTTCCTGTCTTCAAGACCTCTCAGTTTGGATGGCCAGCAATTGCCTCCGCCTGAACGGTGATAAGACAGAGGTACTTATCGTCGGCAGATCTCCCTCAGTTTGGACCTCGGCCTGGTGGCCGCAGGCCTTGGGACCTCTACCGATCCCAAGGGATCAGGTGAAGAATTTAGGCTTTTGGATTGATTCAAACCTGACTTTTGATTACCACTCCCGGTGTGTCTCTGGCACCTGCTTTGCTATCCTTCGTAAGCTGAGAAAGACGCTCGATTTGCTCCCGGAATCAGCTAGGAAAACCCTGGTACACGCCCTAGTCACCTCCAGGTTGGACTATGGGAACGTACTTTATCTGGGAGCAAATGCAAGCTGCCATCGTAGACTCCAGACTATCCAAAATGCCGCAGCTCGCTTGGTACTCCGGCTACCAAGAAGAGCTCCTTCGAAAAAAGCCTTGGAGAAATTACACTGGCTTCCTATTAAGGAACGAGTTGATTTCAAGGCCTTATGCATTGCCCACAGGATAGTTCAAGGGAAATGCCCGGGCTTATTGCGCAACCTGCTCCTTTCTTATATTCCTGCTCGACAGTTGCGCTCCCTTGATGCTGGACTCCTCTCAGTCCCCAGAATAAAGAAGGCTAGGATGGGAGGAAGATCGTTCCGCTCCTTAACTGCCCGTAGATGGAACACCCTCCCCCCCCGACTACGGGCAGAATCATCAGAACTGATTTTTCGGAAGGAGCTGAAGGCGTTTCTCTTCCCCAAGGGCTAACTATCTGCTTTTGGTTTTGTTGGGTGGATGCTGCTGCAATCCTTGATAGCGCGGGGACACACTGGTAAGTGTAACCAGGCGCTCTACAAATTCAGAAATAAATAAATAATAAATAAATAAATAGTGGTACTTGCTCCCACCTACATGACCAGGCCATGATGCTACTAAAGCTCATTGGCAAATGATTATAGCAGTGAGACACTGCCTTCTTCTCTGCACTCCAGTGAGGAGAATATATATTAGCTTTTATTCTGCTGCATTTTCGACAAAATTATGGATTTCCCTTCTTTGTTTCATAATCAATAGTCTGCTGAATAATTTTCAGATGTTAACAAAAAAGTTGTTTGTAGCTCAAACAGATCAATCGTTATACAAGATTATAGCAACAATAACATACTACTATTAACAAAGTGTAGTTAGGCCTACCGCACTGCATAACAATGAAATACAAATGACCACTAAACAACCAAACCAAATTAAACTAGCACCTTAACCCACCCTTACTAGACCTACTCACCCCACAAGACAATTAACGAAAACTTAAAAAAGAATTTACCTTGTCTGTCAAAGAGCAACAGGGAATTGTTTGAAACTAAACATGTCTCAAAATGTGTTAAAGTATAAAAACGTTGTAGCAAAGTAACATGTAAAAATTATGTATTGTATTTCTTTGAAAAATGTATTCATAAAAAGTAAAGGTTACAAATGCACATTAAATAGAAAAAGTAAACTACATATATAAAACATACTTAGAATCATTTTTAGGTATTTGTTATTATTCTTTTTCTTTTTTATTCCTCATTCGCCTCCGACCCCAGTTGACTAAAACAAGTTGAATGTCATTACTGTTACTCTATTTCAAGAGACGTAGACAATCAAGATAAGACCCGAGAGATACCGCCCGCCTACTGGTAGACAACAAAATCTACGAAATGTCGCTGACCTGTCTTTTTAAAGGAGAGGGCGGTCACACTCTCTTCTGATCGTGACAGATGACTGTAGCTGTTGGCCAGCAAGATGTAGGAACTGGGAGAAAAGCAAGGCCCAGCACAGTCAGAGCTTCCAGAGAGGCATAATCATGGGATCCAAAGCTCGGTTTTTAAAGTGATAACTTAACAACTTAAACCCCTAAATAGATAAATAAACTCGCCCAAGAACTAAAGAGGAGACCAATTAAGCAAGCAATCCCATAGTGCTTTCTTTCTACTACTCTGCAATCTACCCAAATCAATCTTGGAGGTCGTATATAAGGAGGACAACCAATCTGAAGGAGTGGGGGTTGTAGCCTCTATCCATCTCCTACATATTTCTCGTCTAGCCAGCAGGATTGCGTAGAATAGAAACCCCCTAACAGGGCCTGTGACGCCACTGGCTATGCCTAAGATGATTAGGGCAAGTGAAATTTGGACTGGGGTTCCTAAGATGTCAGCTAGGGTTGCCCCTACTTTCTCCCAGAATTAAAAAATGGCTGGACAATCTTTCAAAACATGTATATCTGAGGCATTCACTAGGTCGCACTTCTTGCAACTGACAGGGGGCCCTTTGCTATTTTAGAAACTGTAGAAGGAGATAAATAAGCTCTGTGTGTAGTGAAGTAGTGGTTCCTCCTAAACCAGGCTGGCTTTACAGCTGTGAACAAGGTGTTACAGAATGTTTTCCACAGATCTTCCCAGTCTTCACCTGGTATAGAAGCTCCCCACAGTTCTTCAGCTAATTTAAAATCACCATCAATGACTTCCTTTATGGCCCAGTAAAAAAAGGACACCTCTTTCCTCCCCGCCGGCCTCAATACCAATTGCTTCTCTAGAGTGTTCCCTTTACCTATAGATTTTTTAAGATTCTGGGACCAACTCTGCAATTGCAGATATTTAAACCTGGACATGCCCTCCTCTAACTTATTATCCAGTAACGCCCAAGACAAAAGTGAACCATCAGCAGCCAAGTCGCCCCACACCAAAAGCCCAGCTGTTTTAAGTGGGGCTGCCAATTTATCGTTCAAGCAGTCCGGAGCCCCTGGGGAGTCCTACAAAGGAGCCAAACTTGAAAAATAATTTAAGCCAGTACATTGCTTAATTCTGGCCTATGTACGAGCCATACCCAGTAGGACTTTCAGCCTGATCTTCTTGAAAAACATTTGGTCTCCATATTTAAAAAGAAACCCCTCATGTGGCAACCCCACTCCATCAAGCATAGCCGAAAACATGACCCCCTCTCCGTCAAATCTGGGGATTTCAGCAGCATATTCGAGTGCGTTAGCTGAAAGGCCCAGGCGTAGTATTAGAGGTACAGGAGTGTAAGGCCCCCTTTCTCTCTCCTACACCTTAGCTTCTTCCAAGCTATCCTCGTAGCTTTATAATCCCATACAAATGAACTGACTGCTTGCTGAAGTTTATCAATGGCCTGCTTTTCAAAATGGAAAGGAATATTATTAAAAAGAAAAGTAATTTTTGGTAATATAACCATTTTAATCAAATTGATTCTGCCTAAAATGGTCAATGGGAGATGAGTCCACGATTTCATGAGTTTCTGGCACTCCCTGGAGATGTTTGCAAGATTAGTCCCTGAAATCTTATCTATGTTTTGGGCAATACTAACCCCCAAATATCTTATATCACTTTTGGTCTGGTATTAACACTCCGGCAGGTTCCACAACATAATATCGGTTTTCTCCGCATTAACCTCATAGCCAGACACCTGCCCAAAGTCTTGTGCCAACCTAATGACATGAGGAAAGAACGACTCCAGATCAGATGTAAGAATCAAGACGTCATCCGCATACAGGGCTACCTTCCTCTCCCATGCTCCAAACTTGAATGATACAATACCCATCAACTCCCTGAGACGCTGAGCAAAAGGCTCGATGCACATGTCAAATAGGAGGGGGGAGAGGGGGCATACCTGTCTGTTTCCCCTAGTGATCTTAAAAGGTTTGGGCAATTAGTGATCTTAAAAGGGTTGGTCAATTAATTGTTATTATTCTAAAAAACTATGCCCTATACAGAAATACAAACAACAAACATTTTGGGGAAGATGTTGGACAATAAAAGGGTAATATTTACTATTCCAAATCCAATGTAAAGCCTTTTAGGGAAGATGAAGGACACTAAAGAGGTAAAAATGTATATTCGCACTCCAATGAACACAATGTTGGGGGAGGTGATGGATACACCATACAATATTTAAAAACATGTATGTAAAACATTAAATAAAGTAAAGGAAATCAATAAATACTTCAATAATCACACCACATTATTCCCCTATAAACTAACTTCCACAAATAAAAATGTTATTAATATTTTGCAATCAGAAAAACTAAAAAAATCACATAAGCTAAAATTGTGACTTAAATCTTTAATACATACTCATTTTGAATTAACAAAATAGATGCAAAAAATGTTAATATTTGTAACAAATAAAACATAAAAATAACTTGGAGTTCATTTATGTTGTAAAATACAACTTAAATAACAATTTCAATAATAAATTAATACACTTTTTAAATAAAAACTACATTTTTTGAGAAAAAAACAAAATGTACAGCATAAATGCATAAGTTAAAATACATACATTTCAAAAACTAAATTATTATGGAAAACTAGGAAGACTATTTTAATCTTTACATATTTATTTGTAAAATAAACAATTTCAAAAGTATACAATTGCTAATTAAAATAGAAATGAAAGTAAACAAAATACACAAACATGCTTTAAAAATCTCCCCATCATTTTCCCCTATAAACCAAACACCCCACTACTAGAATGTTTGCTAAACATATATTTTTATTTTAAACATTTCCAATAAATTCATTTTAAAATTCAATGCAATAAACATTACAATTACTTTTCAAAATAAATATACTTACTATCAACCTATTTTAAAATTAAATATGTAAAATACATTTCTAAACTAGCACAACAATTTGACAAAAATATTGGAAAAGCGACATTATATACTACAATATTTTAGTAAACAATATATTTTACAACCATTTGAAAAACATGATATACTTACCTTGATACTTATGTTAATGATTTTTGCATCACAATATTTTTATTTCAATATTCTATCCAAATACCTTTTTGGACCATGTAGATTACTTTTAATACTATTATACTCATTAACATGATTCTTCTTGTTTCCTTTGCCAATCTGCTGGGCATAATAAAAATATTTTTTATTGTTTACACAGTTTTATAAAGCACACCTTGGCCACCTGGGTGGGCACCCTGAATATCGAATACAGAAAATAAAAGCATGCAAATATCAAGAACAAAATAACGTCTTCAGATATGAAGATGTGAAGTTAGGAATAGTTTATCCATACTTCTTTATATTCATTTTCCTTTCAAAATTCTATTCTTGTATGCAGATAGTCTCGGGCTGAATCAACAAGAAAAAAGATTGCACTGAAGGTTATGACAACATAAGACCTAAAGTCCAGTCAAAAGTGAAGTTCAGAAATTCTAAGATACCATCTACATGACTTAAATGAAAGCATGTTTGAAAAGTTTTGTCTTCTAAATTATCTTGAATTGAAGGCAAAAAGCTTCAGTTCCATAGTGAGGCTGTTTTAAAGTTTTGGGCCCTTGATCCAGAAAGATCTTTAACCATACTTTGTCTCATACAGAAATGTTGATGGAGCAAGTGAGCAGAGGATTAGAATAAGATCTTCATTGAAGTGCAGTAGAGTAACAGTTTTAAAAGGCATCCACAACCTTCACCCTAATATGCTTTGAGTATATTGCACAGTGTTTTGAAGTTGGCATGATTATCATCTGGGAGGCAACGGATAGCTTTCAAGGCTGAATTGATATAGTCTCCTATTTCCCCAATTAAGAGGATATTCTGGCAGACTAATTGTGCACACTTTGCAAGCTGATGATGAGCTTAGTTGGAAGGACAGAATAGGAATCACAGTAGTCCAGATGGGCCATGGCCAAAGCTTTTGTCAGCACAATCCAATAGTCAGTATGATACAGTGGCAGCACATTCCAGTGGACTGAGAATTAGAAATTACTTTCTTCAGTATTGATGTATGGGATGAATTTGAGATCTAATTCAAACTAATCCACAAGATTCTGACCTGTTCAACATGTTGCATACAACTGAAAGGTCAAGAAAAATTAGTATTACCCACTGTCTGCCATCAGGGACAATGAGGCATTTTTCTGGGATGTTTGCAGATGCTTACTTTGCTCCTTTAGAAGGTCTGAATCTTGATCGAGAATGAGGTTCTGTTTTATATGGCCTTGTTTAAAGATTCAACAAATCTCTGAAGAGCATGATTATGGACATACCAGAACCCATGAGGCGTAAGTGAGACATCCTCTTGCCATGAAACATGTGGAAGAATGATTCAAACATACGTTCATGGTTGTTTGGAATGAAAATGTTTTATTTTAAATATTTTTGTGAAAACTATTATTAATCATTGTCATGTGTGTATTTATAAGGTTTATATTTGATTATGGTTATTGATAAATTATTGCTGTGAGTTTTTGATAAAGCTAATATATCTGTTAAGTACTGATCCTCTGATAAATCCAACAGGTCTGCCTTTTATATTTTGTTGTTTCTGACCCTTTGACAAAGGAAGTAGGTCTGCCTTATTGTTACTTTATGTTAAGAAAACTCAGAAGGTCATTCAAAAACCAGAAGTTAAAGTAATGATATAGTTAGATGAAAATGTCAGTTAAACAGTACCATTTTTAATGCAAAAAACACTGTAATTCACCAGTTGTAGTTAACTATAACACGTGCCCTCACCATGCACTGCTCAACACCTCACATATTACATCACTCATGACATATTCTTTTTTTTTGATATTTTATTGAGCAGAGCATTGAGAACATGATAAGAACAATAACATATGAGCAAACATTAAAACCATTTGACACAGAAACAATAGCTTCTTCTTTCCCCAAAAACTATTTTTAAATCACGGCTATAACAAATGTCTAGCGTAAATTCACTGATAATTGCGAAATAGCAAAGTGCAAAAAGTGCATTAAAGTGCAATAAGAAAGTGCGAGTGCTAGTGTTACAAATACTAAATTGCTAAATTGCAATACTAAAGTGCTCAAATACTTAACAATGAGTAATTCCGACGGCATGATTGACAACATCAATATGACATTTTGAATTGACTGGCAGCAGACACCAAATAGTTGGGATAGACAATGCCAACTTTCTAAAGTGGTCATAACGGGGAACAACAATTCTTCAAGGGAGAGACTTTTCCAGAAGTTTTCATATAATTTCTTTAAAAAAAAGTTTTTTTGTCAAACCCAAGAAAAAAACAAAAACGACAATGCATGCCACTTGGAATAGATTTCAATCTTTCTTTTTATACATTAACAATTTGTTGTTTCGACAGGTACATTTAACTGGATCCTATGTTTAGATACTAAAGAATTTTCTGGAACCAATACCATAATTTGGATTATATGAAATATGGTAATATTTCCCAGACAGGTTCTAGATTAAAATCTAGACCATTGTTTCCTAAAGAAATTTGTGTATTCTTATCCTTTTCTACCTTAATCTAAATAATGAGTACTCCATCCACCACCCATCTCCTTGCACTTACCTTGGAGCAACTGCCCGACTTGTTTTTATTAATCTTCACTTTTCGAATTTAAATGTACCTATCAAAATAAAAAATTGTTCATGTATAAAAAGAAAGATTGAAATATATTCCAAGTGGCGTGCATTGTCATTTTTGTTTTTTTCTTGGGTTTGACAAAAGAACTTTATAAAAAAAGAAATGGTTTGAAAAAATTCTGAAAAAGTTTCTCTCTTGAAGAATTGTTGTTCCCCGTTAGGACCACTTGTGTCTTTTAGCACATACTACCCAGGTCCTCAGGATTGTTTTGAGTTTCCCAATTGTTTGTAATGGAACTTTCTAAAAGTGGCATTTTCAGAACTGTGACTTAAAATACGACTTTACCTTTAAAAAGCATTTTAAATTGCAATTCATTTGAGTCCAAACATGATATTTCTACCTGACTTCAATCAAATATTAGCAATTATTAATTTTAATAAGGTAACCAAATGGTATCCAATGGCAGAGATAGGCCTTTCAGAAGTGAAAAACAAATGTAGATGCTTTTCACTTTTAGAACATGTGAAAAAGAAAAGCACATTTCCTACTTGTAAATACAATGCACCCTGATCCAAGGACCTTTTAAGACCTATCTTACGAGTGACTTATATGTATTAAAAATGAAGGTTTAGGCCTGGTGAAAGGTTTATTTTGGCAAGTCGAATTAGGTTATAAACTGCACTAGAGGCTGCAGTGATAGGCCTGAGACAAGTTTTAAAGTGATAGGTTAGTGGGTAGTACAATGAGTGCTGCAGGCCCAGTAGTAGCAATTATTTTACAGGCCCTAGGTACCATGTAGTACCATATGCTAGGGAATTAAATTTAAATTAAATGTGCCAATCAGATGTAGGCCAATTATACCATGCTTTAGCACCAGCATTTTAGCACTGGTTAGCAGTAATAAAGTGCACAGAGTCCTATTGCCAACAAAAATAGATTTCAGAAAACAGGAGGGGTGCAGGCAAAACGGTTGGGGCAAGACCACACCAATGATATCAAGAATAACAGTTTCCAAATCCCTTGATATTTATTGTAGCAAATATATAACTGAGAACAAGTAATCAAAAAAATAATTTCAAATACATAAATAAACCTTTAAAAATAATATAAACATTTAGAAATACAAAATATTGATAAATAAAAACAATCAAAATTAAACAACAATTGGAAACATAATTAATAGAACTCCACATTTTTTTTAATTGAAAAAGTATTACATCTTGCACACATTATATCTAATAATATCACTTAAGCTTACACAAAACCAGGAAAAGTGTTGGACTTCAGAGAAATTACATTTACTCTTCCCACTCCAGTCTAACTAAGAGTAGGGAAAGTTTTGTGCATCAAAGGGGTTATATTTTCTATTCCTACTCTAATTTAAGCAACAGTATGGAAGGTGTTGCACTTTGGAGAGATTAGATTTATTATTATACCAAATGATGTGACGTTCTGGGAAGGTCCCTAGACTACATTGGGGATAGAGAGCTGCACACAGCAATTTGTGCTGAATTTCTTCTCTACTGCAGTCACAGTTTTTAGAATGCAAGAACCCTTACTGACCTAGATGGCATTCTTCATCATCAGGTCCTGTTCCAGGCTAGGCGAGTGGTGCAATGCCTAGCGGGCCTCTCAGATGGGGGCTCTTTGACTAAGATTTTTTTCCTGTCCTTAGTGCATGGCAGTGACTCACCACAGTCGCTAAAAAATATGGTAAAGAATAAAATTGCCTAAAGATGACCATGATTTTCTGCTTCATTTTACATGCTAGCAATCTATAGCAAGATAAAAAAAGAATTGTGTAGAATAATTGAACATTAGTGACTGCTTAAAAGGTCCAGTGGCTTTTCTTCAGGATCTAAAAGACTATAACCTATTTTCTAATATCTGTTGACTACTCTATTTTCATGAAAGTGTAGGTGTAGAAACTCCAAATGAATGTCCCTCAGATCTGGAAGTTTACATCATCCATTATCAGTGAATATGTAGATTATGTAGATTAGAAGAAAATATATATATATATATGTATATTTGTTTTGTTTTTATTGAAAAAACTAACGGTTAAAGTGACATTGTAGTTTGGAATTGTAAGAATATCTTTCTAAATTTACATTAAATCAAAAACTTAGAAATTCACTGAGAAAGTTTTGTTTGTTTCAAATGGCATTTTTTACATAACATTTTCACCTAACTATATATCCCTTTAACCTTTGTTTTTTTCAGTGAATTTCTAAGGTTTTTTAAAAATTTTAAGTTAGCTGGTCTTACAATTTCTAACTATAATATCACTTTAACCTTTGGTTGTTTCAGGGAATTTCTAGAGTTTCTTTTAACGTAAAGTAAGATAGCATCACAATGCATGGTGGATGGGTCTGAGATAAGGCTTGACATCCTATTGTCTGTTGTGCTGCCCCACCCAAGTTTGATGCCCCTTCCCCCCTCCTTGCCATTCATTGTCCATGTCCATGCCCTGCCCCCCTCATTAAAGCCCTGTGTGGTCATTGTTCTGCCACACCCACCTCCTCCCTGCACTCTGTTGTTTGAGTCCATGTACCAGCCCCATCCCTCCTGCCCTGCCTGATCTATTGTGTTGCCACTGCTGTCTCTGACCCCTCCTCCCGTCCTTAATTGTCTGAGTCCATGCTTCTGACCTCTGCTTTCTTACAATGTTCTAATGAGCAATTAGATCGCTAACATTCTGTATTTATTACAAATGTCTGGCATATAGAAAGTCATCTTGATGGGATCAAAACTGTAAAACCTAATGCATTTCCACCAGAAAAGATAACAAGCATTTTCAATGCAATCGGTCTCGCCTTTGGAACCTTATAAGTGTGTAGCCATGCAGGATGCTCATCGCAGTGTGGTAAGTGTTGGGATAGGGCACAGCCCTCATCTGCCCCCCCCCCCCCCACTTTACCCCTCCACTGCTAGAAACACCACAGTAAGGAAAGTTAACATTTGATCATAAAAAGTAACTTGTTAAATGAGACAAACGTTCCACCCTACTGTGAACAACACTGTTTCATAGTTCTCTGCAGGTGTTGTGTGTGTGTGTGTGTGTGTGTATGGCACTAGGTCATCACCAAAATATTCCTTTGGGAGCACAATGGTCACTACGCCACTATCACAGCACATATTTCCTATAAGTGATGAAGGATGAATAGAAACATAGTGTGCACAAGGCAATTGAACCGAGAAGTGTATATGTATTAAACTGTGAAACCTGAAGAACACTGCAAATCAAACAATGCATCAAAAGGGACCATGAATGAAGCTCGTAACTTCAAAATAATGTCGTGCCCTACCAAATTATCTAATTTTATGGTTGCATTGAGAAAGGCTACATCAACGTAACAATAACTATAAATATAAATATTCATTTTTTATTGATTTTATAGAGTTTTATATAGCGCAAACTTGACCCAATGGCTTCAGAGCACTTCACATAGTTAGAAGTAGAGATTACAGAAATTACACATGGGGTAAATACCCTTACATAAGTAGGTACACATACATAATGGCTGTGCTCAGAAATGAAATCTAAGCAGCTACATGTGTCTCATATAAAATAAAAACGATACAGGGACCTGAATACAATTAAACGAATAATGTTACAATGTGGTAAGTGAGGGAAGGAGAATTCATTTGAAATGATGGTGTACATATAATCTGCAAATATTGGTGGGAAGTGAACACAACGAGCATTGGTGAAGCCTAGAAAGTTACATAGTTATGTGGCAGCAATGAATACCGAAAATATAGCGGGTGTGATGAATTAGTGTGAAATGACAATGGTAAAATCAATAACAAAAAATCAACAAGAATAACATATCGGCAGGATAATAGCAGTTGTCGAATCATTGGTGCCAAGTGATCGGAGCAAGCATGCAATGCGGAGAAAAGACATTATCAGTGTATACTGCCCAGCGTCACATTGTAATATTAACTGGTGGATGATTTCAAAACCATACCACTAAGATATGTCACGGGGGGCTCCAGCCGGTAGCTCCGTCCCCATAACTGACCCACTGATAGGGTTGGCGCTGCGCAGCATGATCAATGCCCATTTAGGAGATACAGCATGCCTTGCAGAGCAGCGCATGCGCACTGCTAGGCTCGACCTAAACATTAGGGGGTCTATTTCCAATAAAAATTATGTTTGTGTTATAAAAAACTAAAATGAGGACACATTTTCTGAGTTCTTAAATAGCAATAAAAAGCCTGTAAATTATTTGCTATGTTTATGGTTTTTTTTTTATCCAGTTGATCATTTGATTATTTTTTGCTCTTAGGGAAGAGGATGTGGTGTTGTGGCAGAGCTGCCGACTTTGGAACGGGGGAGCCAGGTTCGAGTTTCGACATCAGCTCAACCTCCTTTGATTCTGGGCAAATCACCTAATCTCCCTGTGCCTAAAGCCAAAATGAATCTGTCCTTGTGTAATGTAACTCATGCTCATGTAAAGCACTATATACCTTCAGGTTATGTTTGCACTCTATAAAACTGCAAAACATTTAATTAAATTAAGCATTTTATTTTACTAAACTTTGCCTATGTTTGTGTGATAGTTGGGCTACAATTGGGCTTTCTTTTTTCTCTGGTGGATATCTTGGGAGACGTTTGTATTATGAAGCTCCCTAATCTCCTTATTTACTTCAGTATTTTCAGTAGAAAATGGGTTCAGTTTCCCACTTTGATTCCATCAAGATGGCTTTCAGATGTGCCACACTTTTGTCATAAATTCAGAATGCTACCACTTTAGTTGCTCATCAGAACACTGTGGTAAAACTGCTGTTGAACACTAGGGAGTTAACTGGCAGTCTCCTTCTGGTGTTGAAAGTGCATGTTTCAGTATGCATGTCAGAATGCTTTCATGAAATAGATGAGGAAAATATTTGAGAACTCATTTAAAATGTGTTCTTATTTTGCTTTCAACATCACTAACCATAATTTTGCATGACAAAATTATCCCCCTCAATGTGTTCCCTCCTAAATGAAATGTCATAAGTTTTACCAGTTTTATTCAATCAAGATGGCTTCAGGACTTCCACACGTATGTCATAAGTAAGACTGATAGTGCTCTAGTTGTTCTTTAGATCACTCTGGGAGGCTCCAGTATAATACAGGGGAATCAACTTCCAGACTGCTGCTGTTGGAAGTACATGTTTTACTAAGAATGTCAGATTTTAATATCTCTTGGCTGAGGAAGATAATGAGAATTTACAGATAATATGCTCTCGTTTTAGATCCTGAAACACCTTCCATAGCCTCTATGAGAAAAGCATGAGAGAAAACAGTTTACTCTCAACATGATTCATGGAATGCCAGCAGAGGGTCAGCATTTTTCACAGGGTAAAATCACCTTAGAACACACCACAATTCCTAAAATTAGTATGTACCACCAACAAATCACTTATATTGTAACTAAAATCTGTTATCACCCTTTCCACGTGCTCCTTTTTGTGACCATCAAACCCTGCCATTTACTACAAAGCGTGTCAATGGGGACCATGGCTCAGAGTCCTGTAACTGCAGCCACGGCATGTTGCCCATGTTATGGCAACACAATAGCGGGGGTCCCTTTGGGATCTCCCCCCACACGCCCTTTGTGGTTTGTGTGTGTCACTGCTCACCCTGCTCCTCACATATGTATCTTATTGATTTACAGGACAAAAGGCCTGAGTCTTGTATTGGTTGCCAAAACATTTTGTTCAGTTTGTCACCAACTAATCAGGATTGATTAGTCTTCTTTAAAGTAGCTAATCAGAGCATATGTGGACATCAACTGTACAGATATCTATAAAAATGTGATCCTTAGTTTCTCAAAAACTACTACATGGATTTACACCAAATTGTAAAAAGCACACTTTCTGACACAAGAACTAGCTTCCTGCCAAATATGGTGTAATTCTGTTCAGCAGTGCAGTAGTGCTTCTTAGAAAAGTGTATGGAAAATCCAAGGGGATTTTGCATTTTGTGACCCCCCCCTTTTATTTCAGCCGTTCCTTGACAAATCACCCCAAAACTTTCCATGCACAAACTAGGCAAGAATTGGTACTGTTTTGGGAGGTTTCTTGAAGAGTCGTGAAACAGCACCAAAGTTATTAGCAAAACCAAAAAGGCATTTCCTATGGAAACACTGATTTAACTATAACTACACAGTGGTGACTGGCACTATGTAATATGTGTCTGTGTGTGTGCATGCATGCATTCGTGCGTGTGTGTCTCTCTCTGTATGGCTTCTGCCCTTCAAACAACTACTCAAATCCGTTATACTAAACACCACATTGTGTTTATGTGTTCATATGTGGGCACATTCTACAAGTTCTGCATGCAAATCATTCATGGGCAATGCAACATGTCATCTATTTTTCGAAGTCTAGAGGTTCCAACTTTGCTGTTTGTACTCATGCTAAAACAACAATTGATGGACAGAATGCAGAACAATGTCATACATTCACCCCAGTACAGAGATCTGGGCCTAAATCCATCGTTTTTTTGCTCACCATGCCATTCCAGTTTGAACCCAGCCATATGCAAATCAGTATTGACCCTGTGCCTCATGGGAACAATCCAGCCCGAACTGCCAAGCCAGGTCCTCCCTGGACTGGAAACAAGCATCCTAGGACCGGTTTCGGGGTTTCACTCCTCTTCAGCTAATTAATTTATATATGGGTTCTTGCCCCTATCACACTTTCGCAAGACCCCCGTCGGAGATGGAATCTTACCACACTTTACAGTGTATTAGCCTAAAATGATTCAGAGGAAAAGTGTTTGTCAGCCGCAATCTGCAGATTGTATGGTCATGTATATTAATCTGACTGCTTTCTTATTCGCTTACTGTATCCTTGTGGTGTGCCAGCATCTTAACCCGCCCTCTTTTGCCACTGCTGGGTCTCCTGAGGCTGTAGCGGTCCGTGGAGGGAGTTCCGTGGGGCGGTGAGGCGTGGCGGGGGAGGGGCAGGGTGGGGAAATGTAAACACCGGAATATGGATGAACGGAGGTAAGTACACATTTAAATAAATCAAACTAATTCCTTTGCGCACGCTCCATCTAGCGCGCACAACGAAATTCATTTTATTTATTTAAATGTGTACTTACCTCCGTTCATCCATATTCCGGTGTTTAAATTTCCCCACCATGCCCCTCCCCCGCCCTGCCTCACCGCCCCACGGAACTCCCTCCAAGGACCGCTACTGTCGTGAGGTAATTGGCAGCTGCCCTTTTTAGGGTCGAGCCTGCAAGAGTGCATGCATCTCACTTGCGAGACACTGTTGTTTACGTAAATGGCTTGGAGCCCGCCCATTTCTCACCATTTGTCTGCTTCAGCGTCACTCTTCTTTGCAGCCATCTCAATTGGCCAGTACAGCCGAAATGTTACGTCTGATGCTTGCTAAGGAGCAGAGACCAAGCACAGATTGATTCATCTTAATCATTGGAAGTCAGCTGCTCCCGTCATGATTAAGGTACTATTCCGTCCCACCACTGCACCCTCTCCTGTGCCACAGACACATGGGGAGCTCCAAGAACTGGAAGGCAGTACCCATCTCCTCAGTATTCCCAGAGAGTAATTGCATAGCGGGCCATTGCATGATAATACTAATAAAAATAAACGCCCTTGCAGCTACGAAAGAGCTAAGTAATGTCCTGGAGTTAATTCATGATGGGCTTTAGACACTGTTATAATTTACTCTCATGCCTGAAATATCTGTGAAACATCACAATTAAACTTACAGAATTGCTGCAGTCTGCCAAGAACAAAGGTGTTTTCACAAACAGTTACAAATTGGATAACAATGAAATACTCTGGTGCACACTTGCAGCTTTCTGAGTCTTCCTGAGCCACAGAGGCAGCAAGTTATACTGAAGGCCAACAATGCCCGCTAACAATATTTTCCTTGTGCTGTCAATACGTCAACTTTATATTTATAGCGTTGCATTTCGGGGGTCTACTGGACACACTCATGCAGGCACGAAGCCGGGGCTGTATTGGACACATGCAAGCAAGCACGAAGCAAAAACCCAAGTGCGTTCAAGAAAAACAACTGTAGACAAAATCAAATGCAACCTACAATGAAAATCCAGTAGACACACACTATAGTATCTTGGCATCAGTTTCTTAGAATGGTTGCCATAATTCCTTATGTACTGTTTGTTAACTTATCAGTGTTTAATCATAAGGTGTCAAGACATGGTTTCAAGCTCCCTCACATATTTTGTTATAATTTTCTTCTTTACATGTTTTTATCGCACAGCAACGTCATTGTGCTTTTTTTTCTTTCGCCAATGTTGCACAGCATCGCCAAAAGTCATTGCCCCTCCAAGGCAAAACCTATTGGCTTTGCTAATGCTTGTTATGCATCCTGGTGCTTAGATGATTGCGGGCAGCTGCCAGACCCATAGTCTGACCTCAGGGAATATATGATCATGTTTAGTTAGATTCAAAATTACCGGGTAGTACAGCTGCCATCTTTAGATGGTGTGTTTTACACATATGTGAGATTAATAAATAATACTGAATCATATTGTGGTCATGAACTGACTTCTTGGAGTCTGCCAATTAGTTGACTCCCAATCCGAATTCAAGGAGCAAGTAATAGCATGGTGCTGTTGTTCTCAGGATTCCGACTTGTACTCCTGACCATCTAGGAAAGGTGTGGTTTTGTATCCTTCTTCTCATGAGCAACGTTTTTATAAAAAAAGAAAAAAAAGTCGTAGTATTTATATCTCACTACTATGTGATTAATTTGTCCATAACATGGGTATGAGGCAGCATACTTTTGGCTCTTTTCTTTTGTGCTATTTACGTGTACCTGACACTATATACACTGTGTGCCTTAGCCTTATTAAAATTAAATATAGTCTTTAGGAACCTGATAAGTAGGCCGGGGCAGAGTTTGCAGAGGCCCGCTGTGCGGAACACCACGAAGTAACAAAAAAAACTCCAAGCTACAAAAAGTTCAGCGAGAGGCAGAGTACGTTACCTATCGCCGTTCGCACTGATTTTTTGCTCCGGGTGTTTTCCTTGTGCTGTAAAATCAGCATGAACAGAAGTTCTACTCGAGCAGCAGCTTGCTCAACGCGAACGGAAGGTATCTCAATGCAAGTGGCAGCGACCATCCATGCCACCCTCATTGAGAAATCCCACTGGGAACGGTCCAGAGTTGGATTATCCTCGCTCGCACTTGCCAACTTACCGTTCTCAGAACTCCGTGAACCCCACAGAGTGCAAAATACTCTGCAAACTCCGCAAATGGAGCAGAGTTCACCGCCCAAGCATACTGATAAATAATACTCACACTATTAAAATGGATTTACTTCAGAAACAAAAGATTTATGTGCACTGTTTTCACATTTGCATATAGAATGTAGTTCGCACTTACGCATTTATTCCAAGTTATGTTGCATTTACTTAAAGTGCAACATGAATCTAATTTGAATTTATGTACTGACTCCTTTCAATTGTTTGTAGTTGTATGTGCTCCTCCTGAGCATGCTAGAACACGGACACAATGTCTCATTTCTTTGTATATCCTGTTTTAGGAGGTGCCTGGCTCCTGACAGAGCAGGCACCATTTCTGGGGCACTGTATCCCTGCATTTAATCATTTTAATGGTTTGTTCACATACTTTATTACTTTTAAACATATAATTTACCAATAGCAACACCCACAGGACAGCCTGTATGTGCAGCAGGGGTTCCTGGGCCCCAGATGGATAGCCCCAATTGTTTTGGCCACTCACTTTTCTCTTTCATGCTCGGACACTGAGTCTGGACACGCCCCCTCCTCTAAAAGGGTATTGAAACATGGCTGCATCGTGTCTGCGCAGCTCCTCCTGAGCATGCTAGAACGCAGACACAATGTTTGATTTCCTTGTATTTCCGGTTTAAGGTGTCTGGCTCCTGACATAGCGAGCACCATCTCTGGTGTACTGCATCCCTGCTTTTAATCATTTTATGGGTTTGTTCACATATTTTATTTCTTTTAAAAATATCTTTTACCAGTAGCAACACCTACAGGGGAGCCTGTAGGTGCTGCAGGGGTTGCTGGGCCCCAGTTGGAAAGCCCCAATTGTTTTGGTCACTGTTAGACCTGGCATCTTTGGCGTAGGTTTCCCCTGTATTTTTGTCTTTCCTCCTGTTATTTTGCTGTGTGCTATACTTTGTTTTGCTGGTCTAGATGCTTTAAGCACTTTGCCACTGCTGTTCAGTGCCAAAGTGCAAGTGCTCCCTGTAAATTGTTGTATGTATTGGAGTTTCCATAATTGGCTTATTTGATTTTCTAGTCAGGCCCTAGTACAGTGCACTGTGTGTGCCCAGGGCCTGTAAATCAAATGCTGCCAGTGGGCCTGAAGCACTGATTGTGCCACCCACATAAGCGGCCTGTTAATGTAACTCAGACCAGTCACTGCAGGGTCTGTGCACAGTTTTGATACCGCCATGTCGACCTGGCAAGTGCACCTACTTGCCAGGCCCTAACCTTCCCTTTTCTTACATGTGGGTCACCCTTAAGGTAGGCCCAAGGTACCCCTGGGAGCAGGGTGCAGTGTATGTGAAAGGTAGGAAATGCCCTGATGTGTGTGGCATGTCCTGATAGTGAAATACCGCTCGCAGGCTTCGACAGTGCACACTACCTGCTGGGTTTTCATTCTGCTTGTGACCTACGATTTGAGAGGACGTGCAAGGACGCTACGCTGTACCAAGGGGGAAGGCTGTTGAATCCCTCACCTTCGGGACTGCTAGGACCATGGTGCTCAGCGCCTAATTCATTCGCCACACCTGGCTCCTCTTCCCGACCCCGCCTCCATCACCCATACAACGCCTCGCGGCCCCCGCTTCGCGGGCGCCGCTCGCAGGCTTCGACAGTGCACACTACCTGCTGGGTTTTCATTCTGCTTGTGACCTACGATTTGAGAGGACGTGCAAGGACGCTACGCTGTACCAAGGGGGAAGGCTGTTGAATCCCTCACCTTCGGGACTGCGAGGACCACGGTGCTCAGCGCCTAATTTATTTGCTACACCTGGCTCCTCTTCCCGACCCCGCCTCATCACCCATACAACGCCTCGCGGCCCCCGCTTCGCGGGAGCCGCTCGCAGGCTTCGACAGTGCACACTACCTGCTGGGTTTTCATTCTGCTTGTGACCTACAATTTGAGAGGACGTGCAAGGACGCTACGTTGTACCAAGGGGGAAGGCTGTTGAATCCCTCACCTTCGGGACTGCGAGGACCACGGTGCTCAGCGCCTAATTCATTCGCCACACCTGGCTCCTCTTCCCGACCCCGCCTCCATCACCCATACAACACCTCGCGGCCCCCGCTTCGCGGGAGCCGCTCGCAGGCTTCGACAGTGCACACTACCTGCTGGGTTTTCATTCTGCTTGTGACCTACGATTTGAGAGGACGTGCAAGGACGCTACGCTGTACCAAGGGGGAAGGCTGTTGAATCCCTCACCTTCGGGACTGCGAGGACCACGGTGCTCAGTGCCTAATTCATTCGCCACACCTGGCTCCTCTTCCCGACCCCGCCTCCATCACCCATACAACGCCTCGCGGCCCCCGCTTCGCGGGAGCCGCTCGCAGGCTTCGACAGTGCACACTACCTGATGGGTTTTCATTCTGCTTGTGACCTACGATTTGAGAGGACGTGCAAGGACGCTACGCTGTACCAAGGGGGAAGGCTGTTGAATCCCTCACCTTCGGGACTGCGAGGACCATGGTGCTCAGCGCCTAATTCATTCGCCACACCTGGCTCCTCTTCCCGACCCCGCCTCCATCACCCATACAACGCCTCGCGGCCCCCGCTTCGCGGGCGCCGCTCGCAGGCTTCGACAGTGCACACTAGCTGCTGGGTTTTCATTCTGCTTGTGACCTACGATTTGAGAGGACGTGCAAGGACGCTACGCTGTACCAAGGGGGAAGGCTGTTGAATCCCTCACCTTCGGGACTGCGAGGACCACGGTGCTCAGCGCCTAATTCATTCGCCACACCTGGCTCCTCTTCCCGCCCCCGCCCCCGCCCCCTCTTGCCCTCCCACTCATTAACAAGGCCCCTCCCTAACGCGCTAGCGGAACGCGCGCGGGACGTAGCTCGGGGCGAAGACCGGGCAAAGAGCGGGCCGTTTGTGGCCGTGCGTGGACGGCCGTGGACGAGAAGGGCCACCCCTCCAAGTTTGACTTTTGTTAGACCTGTCAGCCCTTTGGCAGTTCCCTCCTCATTTTATTATTTTCTGTCCCTTTTCACCTTCTCATTTTTTCTGTCTACCAAACTTTTTTAGGTGCTGATGTAGAGGTTCTGGGCGCCTCTTCCTCATCACTTGAGGGAAAGACGCAAGGTGCTCCTCTGAGGAGAATAGATGGGGAAGGTGAGATGCGCAAAATGGTGGCTCCAACTGTCACTTTGACACCTGGGCCATGACTTGCCATGAGAGGTTCCGGAACCTTCTGGGCCCTTCTGGCAAGTCAGGCCCAAGGTGATAAATAGAGGTGGCAGGAGGGCAGCCATTTTAGGTTAGAGTGGACTGCGTGGCAATCAGGAGGAAGGCACCTGTGCGAGGAGGTGGTTGTGCCTGAAAGGGAACAGACAGGTTTGCGGACCTGCACAAACTTCCAAACCAGGTGACATCACCCCTAACCTTGTGACCGGGCCCTGGACACAGTCGGAGAACCGGTGGACAGTGCTATCTGGAGATTTACCGGTGGCCACACTCCTTGGAAGTGGCCCAGGATCAGCTGGTGATCGACCCCCCCTCCCTGAAACTCCAGCTGAAGGGGGCGATGCCCACTCCCAGGAAATAGAAGGGTTCTGAACTCCAATCTAGCTGCACAAAAGGACTATTGGCACCCTTAATTTGGTCCCCCCCTAATTCTCTCACCGAGACCCTACCAGGACAGTTCACCGTCTTCACTCAGAAATCAGGCGGGAGGCTCCTGTCGTCCTCTGGAGGTGGTTCGCTGCTGACAGAAGTTTGTGGAGGGATTCCTTGTGAGGTGCGGGTGAGCGAGCGGCGCCGTTGCTCAGGTGAGGAAGGTCGTCTGAGGAAAGAGAGGGACGCGGAAGGCAAAGAGGCCAGCGTACTCATGTCACGTGAGAGGGGCCGCAGCGCCGCCCCTCTCTGATGCCGGTAGCGTGGCCGCACCCCCAGGAGACACGTCGCACTGAGGCAGCAGGCATTGGGAACCCAAGCAACCCGGGGAGCCCGGCTGGCTGGCCGAGTCCGCAGCCGTGAGGAGCGTAACGGAAGGCAGATAGCAACGGAGGGGATCCTCCCGGAGGGAAAGCCTAGGGAGCAACGCTTCAGCGGGGGGTGTCTATTAACGGCCCTCCACCCGATGACAAGGTTTCCTCGGCTGGCGCTGGGAGTCCGGATTCCCCTGTAACCGGACCCTCGTGATCAAAGTAAGAGGGGCACAAGAAGGAGGCGGTGGGGGGAAAAGAGAACCCCGGAGGGCACCAGAGAGTGGGCAATTGCGGCCAGGTGTTGCCTTGAGGAACCCTAGTGACAGTCTCTGAGAGACCCTGGTTCGAGACTGGTAATGTGGGAAGACTGACTTGATTGTACAAGAGACTGACCACTGAGAGGGGAGGGGGGAGGCGAAGATACAGATACCCATCATAAGGGTTGAGAGAAGCGATCTCCACACTGGTAACCGCCTGAGTTCATGTACAATGTTGAAATGTAATGATTTATTGGCTAGATAGTAAGTAGACTGTTAGAGGTCACCACTTAATTGCAAGCAACAGGGAATATCCAGCGTAGCACTTAAAAGGAGGAGGTTGAGATAGGACCAAATTCTCTATTGAAGTTGTAGAAATTATAGATGTGGTGCGGAGCACTCCCTGTAGGAATTTAACCTAGATCTTCTGATTCGGGGCGGGAGGAGAAGCTCAGGGGGTGTTTCTGTAATCGCTTTATAGATGTAACGTTGGAATGGTATTGTCATTTTAAGTGCAAATGTAATGTTTTACTCTGTCTTGGGAAACTGAGTACCTCCGTTAAAGAAAAGAAAGTTGAAGGATTCTAGTAAACCGTAAAATTCAATCAGTGTAGTGTCCTTTTTGTGTGAGGCTGCGCAAGATTGCGAGCTGGGCAGGATGCAAGCATGAGAGGCCAAGTAGAGATGTAAGCCTGTTGACCTGAGCCAAGCTACCCCTGGGACATAGGTCCAACAACTTTTATTTATTTAAGTGATACAAATACTTGTGCAATTGTGAGTTTATGTTTTATCATTATCCGGCTGTAGCTGTGACGTTATTTTAGTGTTTTACCCTAACGTGATTTCTGGTACCTGCATCATTTTGTATTTCTAGGTCCTTTGTCACTTCCTCTGGCTACCCCCCCTATTGCTTGCTCTTTACCCTTGAGGATGACTTCCTTAAGGTCTGGTAGGAAGATTGCGCAGGGTAGTATTGGGGGTCGTGTAACAGGGACTCTTGATAATTTTATTACAAGAGCAGCTCGGGTCCTTGAACAAGAAATTATTTTAACAGAAAAAAGACTGTCACTAGAAATCTCAGCTAAAAGATCGTCCCTTGGTAACATCATGGCAGCCATTTCCCCCGAATGTAGGCAGCCCCAACCAGTTTCCGACTTGCTACCTAGTAACGTGCAAGGGTCGCTGGATATATCAGCACTGAGTTCTCTGGAAAACACTCCCGATATCATAAATATTTCTGAACCTAGTGGCTTACCAACAAATACTAGTGTCATCCTTTCACAGCCCACTATTGAGCAGTCACGCATAGACACCCCGACCTTGGGTAGAAAGTCTCAGTCTATCCTTGGGAAAAGAAAACGTGTGGGAGTGCCCTTCAAGGGTAGACGTGCAAAAGTGTCTAAAGTGTCTAAACTGCCCAAACCTGCCAACCTACGTCATGCTCCCCATTCCCAGTTGCCTTGTAGCACTCCTCCTGTTGTTGGGAGTCTTTTGTCATCTCATTCTCCCACTATTTTGCCTAATGTCAACTCCCTGCCCACTGGCTTTTACGAGCTTGTGGAGCAACTACTTAAATCTTTCTTCTTACCGTTATACGAGAGAGTCAATCGACTCTCAACCTCCATTGGGAAAATAGAAAGTATGGTGCTTACTAAAACGTCCTTATTGGAGAAGATTATAGTGACTTCATCTGGCTCTAAGATTTTACCAACCTCTGATATAGCTGATAAAACGGGGATTGTTCCTAATGGTATTACTCCCTTGGTTAGTGTACCCTCCCATTCCCATGCTCATAAAGATCATGTTGTGGAAGTATCCCACACACCTGTTAGTACTGTTACACCCAATGATCCAGCTAGAAATGCCGTTATTAACAAGAGTAATACCACAACCAGACAGCCCATTGTTGAGGGTGATGGTCCTTTCTTAAAACTTCCATGTATTAATCTCCCCCCAGAGTCGCTGCCATATACTGTCATCATGGTAGGTGTTCCAAGGCTCCCCCAGGCAAAGATCGAGTCCCATAGCGAGCTGAAGAACAAAGTAATTCACTGGCTAAATGGAAATAGGCCTATGCCGGCTAGATTATGTGCCGAGATCCTGACAGTACGTAGGGTGAGCTGGTTGGGCAATGGGGTTAAGAAAGTGGAGGGAGATTGTGTGATTATTAATTTTCGGAACCCAAGGGTGGTGAGTCATATATGTTCCCATCCTAACACCTCGAGTGTCACTGGAATAATTACTTTGGATTTGTCTTACTTCTACCCTCTTGTCCCATGTGTTATTCCTTGTGACATGTCTACTGGCTGGGAAAGGGTTAACAGGGGCTTTCGTCGTCAGCCCGGATTTGATTTTCATCTCCCACTGTCTAATTCTTTTGCCCCCTTGAATACTTTAGAAGGGGTTGATTGACCATCATCAAACCTACTCATTTGGGTTGTGCGAGTAAGGCCCCTGCTGGTCCTGAATGTTCCGGGTTTGTAAGTCGGGGTGGGTCAAGGGGGGTACACTTGGGTTCGGGTGTATTGTATCCCAACTATGCTCGTGTTTTACAAAATGTCCCCCTTAGAAATTCTGATTCTTTATTACCAGTTTTGGAGTGTCTAGATAATCCCCACGGCACTAGCCCAGTTAACTCCAACCCATTGAGAACCGAGATGGTACCCCCGTACCCGTTTGTCGCATATCGACAGACCACCAACCATTCACACTGATCCTTGTGTCCTTGAGATTGAGTGTATAGGACCTGGTATAGGACCTGGCATTACCATAACTCACCCAGTCGTTTTGGGCTCCATACCTGCCCCCCTGCTGGTCGATTCTACAAGCTCCCCCCCTCTTACTTTGGCCTCATGGAATATTGCTGGTCTCCGTAGTAAAATAATAATGGAAGATTGGTCTGCTTGGGCAACCATCCACGATATCCTTGTATTTCAGGAAAAGTGGGCTGTGGACCCTATTTATTTTTCTGGGTATGTAAACTTTTACAAGGGGGCTTCCAGTGGAACAAGGGGCCGTCCCTCGGGCGGTCTCTGCATATGGGTAAGGCAAACTCTCAAGTACAGACTCACTGAATTGGCCATTGATAGCCCCGACATATTGATCATCTCATTGCAACTCAATGACGACCCTGACATCCTGATTATAAATGTATATAACAGGGGCCTTCCAGGTGGGCGTGGCACAAACACCTTTTTACAACTGGATGGGTTTTTGGACACCGTCAATACATGTACTAATGTGGTAATAGTGGGTGATTTAAATTGTTGTTTTGAGCCTCTGCATATTGCTTGGGATTCACTCACATTGGAAGTGGATGCAATTTTGAACATCCCACCTCTTGATCTCCCCCCTATCAAGAGGTGGACTGAATCTGCTATCCAGTGGATGAGTTTATGTATGGAGCGTGGTTTCAGGGCTGCCAACGGGCGGACTCCATCGGATAAAAATGGCAAGGAGACCTTTTCTGATGGTCGTCGTCGTAGCAGTAGAATCGATTATGCCCTAATCAAAGTGGAGTTTTGGTCCACATTATGCGATATGGTGGTTCTTGACCGCCCCGAGAGCGACCATAATCCTTTAGTTTTTGGCTTCTTGTTTTGTTCAGCCCATAGAAATAAACCATCAGAGATAGTGACTGCCGATGCCCTCCTAACTAACAACCAACGGAGAGTGCGCTGGGAAAAGGTTGCCATTGATAATGTAGTACTCTCTGAGATCAGTTCAAAAGTCTCTTGTGCATTGGAAGACCTACAGTCTCTTTAGAGCCCTGAGGATGTCGTTGGTGAGTCTACTCACATTCATGAAAATCTTTTTTTTGGCCTTAAGTCTCTTTTTTCCAAACCTTGCAAGGTCAAGAAATCATTCACTCCAAAGCCAAATTCTTGGTATAATAAAGCTTGCCGCGAGTCCTATAGCAAACTGAAATTTGCTATTAAAACTAAAAACCAGGATATTATTAGACTAGCCAGGAAAGACTATAGCAAGGCTAAAGTTCTTGCCAAACAAGATTGGGATAATGATCACTGGAATGACCTTTTGGCTGCTAGTAAACAAAAGAACTTAACTTTGTTCTGGCATATCGTGAAGTGGGGTAGCTCCCCGAGTACGCAGGTCCCTTCTAATCATGTACTCCCTGATATCTGGGTGTCGCACTTTGAGTCCCAGTTCTCGGATGTTAATCTGGTCGAAGCGATCGCCTCCTCCCCTATTCGGGATTTGTCTACATCCCCGAATTTTAAATTCGATTGTGAAGAGGTTGAGATGGCTCTAACCAAGGTGCCTAGTGGCAAGGCACTGGGTATAGACTGTGTTCCCGCGGATCTCTTCAAATTCGATCTTGGCAATTGGGTGCCTTACATTGCACTCATGGCAACTGCTATAGCCAAGGGGGCTGTCATTCCCGAATCTTGGAAGGGCGCTGAGATTCTACCCATCTTTAAGAAAGGTGATCAATCCTGCCCGGGGAACTATCGCCCGATTAGTTTAATTGATTCTGTTCAAAAAATCATTGCAAGAATGATCCTAGCAAGAATCCAGTCTTGGATCGAGCAGGAGGATATCATCTTGCCCCTGCAGGCCGGTTTCAGGGGGAACAACCTTTTCAACGCAACTTTTACAACGCACTACACTTACAACGCATTTTTTACAACGCACAATCCATTACAACGCATGACATTACAACGCATGACACTACAACGCATTTTTAAAAACTACCTTTACAACGCATTCCATTACAACGCATACTACCATTACAACGCATACCATTACAACGCATAATATAGTAATTTTTACCCCTATACTATCCAACACTTACCCTACTGTTGCACCCCTTGGAGTTAGAATAGTAATTTTTACCCCTATACTATCCAACACTTACCCTACTGTTGCACCCCCTGGAGTTAGAATAGTAATTTTTACCCCTATACTATCCAACACTTTCCCTACTGTTGCACCCCCTGGAGTTAGAATAGTAATTTTTACCCCTATACTATCCAACACTTACCCTACTGTTGCACCCCCTGGAGTTAGAATAGTAATTTTTACCCCTATACTATCCAACACTTTCCCTACTGTTGCACCCCCTGGAGTTAGAATAGTAATTTTTACCCCTATACTATCCAACACTTTCCCTACTGTTGCACCCCCTGGAGTTAGAATAGTAATTTTTACCCCTATACTATCCAACACTTACCCTACTGTTGCACCCCCTGGAGTTAGAATAGTAATTTTTACCCCTATACTATCCAACACTTACCCTACTGTTGCACCCCCTGGAGTTAGAATAGTAATTTTTACCCCTATACTATCCAACACTTTCCCTACTGTTGCACCCCCTGGAGTTAGAATAGTAATTTTTACCCCTATACTATCCAACACTTACCCTACTGTTGCACCCCCTGGAGTTAGAATAGTAATTTTTACCCCTATACTATCCAACACTTACCCTACTGTTGCACCCCCTGGAGTTAGAATAGTAATTTTTACCCCTATACTATCCAACACTTACCCTACTGTTGCACCCCCTGGAGTTAGAATAGTAATTTTTACCCCTATACTATCCAACACTTACCCTACTGTTGCACCCCCTGGAGTTAGAATAGTAATTTTTACCCCTATACTATCCAACACTTACCCTACTGTTGCACCCCCGGGAGTTAGAATAGTAATTTTTACCCCTATACTATCCAACACTTACCCTACTGTTGCACCCCCTGGAGTTAGAATAGTAATTTTAACCCCTATACTATCCAACACTTTCCCTACTGTTGCACCCCCTGGAGTTAGAATAGTAATTTTTACCCCTATACTATCCAACACTTACCCTGCTGTTGCACCCCCTGGAGATAGAAAAGTATTTTTTACCCCTATACTATCTAATACTTACCTTAAATGCAATTTAATATTATGCGTTGTAATGGTATGCGTTGTAATGGTAGTATGCGTTGTAATGGAATGCGTTGTAAAGGTAGTTTTTAAAAATGCGTTGTAGTGTCATGCGTTGTAATGTCATGCGTTGTAATGGATTGTGCGTTGTAAAAAATGCGTTGTAAGTGCATGCGTTGTAAAAGTGTGCATTGTAATGACATACATCCGGTTTCAGACCCTGCACTAGTACCATCGACCAGGCGTTCAAGTTTCAACTGATCATCTGGAAAACGGTTTATCTTTGTGGTGGTACCCTATATGCTGCTTTTGTCGATCTTCGGTCAGCATTTGACCTAGTCAATAGGACTAAACTTTGGGGGGCATTAGCGGAGCTGGGGATGCCTGCTGATCTTTTGTACATCGTCATCAGGTTGCATGAAAATAACTTTGCACAAGTTCGATGGGGGAATCAAGGGCAGGTTACCGATAGATTCAAAGTTAGTAGGGAGGTCAGGCAAGGGTGCGTCCTTGCGCCCACTCTATTTCTGTTATTCATAAATAGAGTCGTGCAGTATTTTTCTTCTACATCTACGGACGCCCCCATGCTGGGTGGTACCAAAATCCCACTCCTCATGTTTGCCGATGACACCCTACTCCTATCCCAGACTTTGTCTGGGTTACAGGTGGCTTTGAATGTATTTGCCAACTTTTGCTCTGACTTTGACCTGTTAGTTAATGTTTCCAAAACCAAATACATGGTCTTTAACAAAGGGAGATGTGTGAAAGGCCATGTGTCTATGAATAATGATTTACTTGAACGAACCAATGTTATGACTTACCTGGGGGTAGTCTTCGAAAATAAGCTGAACTGGAGGCCACAAATAGATGCCCTATCCCTTAAATTTGCCCAGCTCTCTGGGTGCTTGGTTAAAGAACAAAAGCAATCCCAGTCGAAAATGATAGGCCCTCCCATTAAAATTTACAATGCAAGGATTAACTCAGCGATCCTATACGGCGCTGAACTCTGGGGTTTTGCCGATCTTTCCCCCCTGGTTAAGGCACAACACAAATTTCTCAGGAAGCTTACGGGTCTCCCCTGTTCCACTCCAGTGAAACCGCTCCTGCTGGATCTTGGCTGTCATTCTTTTGACGACATTGCTAGGTTTAAACCACTGGCCTTCTGGAGGAGATTATGGACGGTTCCGGAATTAGGCCCCTATGCAAAGGCATTTCTGGATGTCCGTTCCATCTTGGGAGCTGGTAACATCACCTGGTTCAGGCAAGTTAGCCAACTTTTGGAATCTATGGGACTGGGAACTCTTTGGACCGACCCGGCTACCAACCCTTTTCCCCCTAAAAAACATTTTAAAAGTCTTTATTGGTTAATGGTGCTACAAAAACATCTATCCTCAGTTTCAGCTGAGTCCTTGTCAGGCAGGTTTCTCGAGCATAAAAAAGTCCCTCTTTTAGAAGCTTACTGGGACATTATTACCAGGCCCAGCGACAGGAAACTTTACCATCAATTTAGGGTTGGCACCTTACCAACTAAATCATTTACAAAAAAATGGAAGGGTGTGACCTGTGATTCCTGTAGCTGGTGTACTGACTGTGCTGATTCAGTAGGTCACATATTCTTTGTTTGCCCGGCCTATGCAGCCCCTCGGGCCAAATGGCTTAAACCTATATGTTGCACATTGGGAACTAGACAGGGGTTTGAAGCTCTAAGAATTCTGAGATTTGATGCTGGTGAATGCGTCGTAGTCGCAGTGGCCACATTTTTGGGTTGGGTCTGGTTTATCAGAAATAGGAGGCATTAGATTTTAGAGCTGTGTTTATTCATGATTTTATTCTAATTGCGTTAATTTGGACTTGTTCTTAACATTTATCCTGTTTGTATTTCTTACTTTGTAATTGTCTTTTTTGATGAAATATATCGCTAATAAAGACTAACGAAACGAAATACTGCCAATTTAGTTTTTCACTATTGAAAGGCTACCTGTCCCATAGGATAGAATGGGAGTTTATTTATCACATGTTATAAATATAACTTACCATTGGGACAAGATGAGAAAGTAAAGTTTGATATGCATGAACTCAGAATGTTAAGATGCATCTTTTAGTGAGGGTGATTTTTACATTCTGGGTTTGAAAATACCCTTTTTAGAAAGTAGGTATTTTCCTGCCTAACCATCCAGTGTGCCACTGCTAGGTTATGTATTGACTGTCTGGCTTTGGAGTGACAGGGGCTGGGGATGTGCATTCTGTTCAGACAGCCACTTGGGGGGTTAGGTGTATCCTGCCTTTCCAGGGTGAGTCAGGGCTGGGCTGAATGGGCCTGGGCTGCATTCAGAGGAGGGGGAGGAGATTTCTTTCACACCCGAATGGGCCTGGTCTACCTTAGACAATGCTGTGTCCACCTCCTGCCAGGAAGCTGCACCAGAGAGGACAGAACTGGTTTTGGCTGGGCAAAGAGCTTCTCTGCCACAGAGAACAAAGGATTTTGTATTATAAAAAGAGGGGCCAAGACCCCAAACTTTTAGATCCCTGCAGGAAATCAAGAGGATCCTTTGCCAAGGAGAAGAGCTGTAGAAACTGAGGAAGAATACTGCCCCTGTGTTGTTTGCTGTCTGGGGTTGGCCTGCAGTGGCTACTTTCTGCCAAGGAAAGGAGAAGGACTTTGCAGTGTGCTGTGCCCCATAATTGAGGAAGATCTCCAAAGGCTTGAAATAGAGCTCGCCTTCTGTTCTGAAGTCTGAGGGACACAAAGATGTCACCCCCAGTCACCCCCTGAACTCCTTTGCTGGAAGTTCGAACCTGCTGAGAGGTGCCTACCAGTGTTCTTGACCTCAGGAGGTTATTTTGGGACTGGAAACTGCAAGAACTGTGAAAATTGACGCATTGCCTGTTTTTCCGATGCATCGCCGCTGCCGAAGAATTCACACAGTGACTGCTTGCGGCTGAAGTGTCTGCCGTGCAACGAATCCTGTGCACTGATCTCCGACGCTGAAGATCACTGCATTGATTCTGACGCAGGCCTGGTTGGAGAAGAACCGACGCATCGTACCGGATCGTCATGAATCACATAGAAGCATCAAGTCTGTCACATCATTGGGGGATGCAGTAAGAAGCCAACGCATCACCTGCCAAGGCCGTAAGAAACCAAGTGCAAGGAACAGAGGCATCACCTTCCCTGCTACACTTTTTGCTTGCATTTTTTGACGCATCTAAGGTACTTTGTATAAAAGTGTTGCATCCCACACAGCCTGTCTGCTACCAAGGGGGTGAGCAGGGTTTTTTTTAGAAGTGTGTCCCCCTTACCCTAACTAGGAAATCGGGTCCTTACTTGGACAACGCTGCAAACCATTGCCAACTAGAGACCCCCCATTTCTAACAGCCACTCACTTTTCACTTTTGTGCTCTGGTGACTTGTCTGGACATAGCAGGCTCCATCTCTGGTGTACTGCATCCCTGCTTTTAATCATTTTATGGATTTGTTCACATATTTTATTTCTTTTAAATATATCATTTACCAGTGGCAATACCCACAGGGGAGCCTGTAGGTGCTGCAGGGGTTGCTGGGCCCCAGTTGGAAAGCCCTATTTATTTTGGCCACTCACTTTTCTCTTTCGTGCTCCGACGCCGAGTCTGGACACATTCCACTCCTGTAAGAGGGTATTTAAAATGGCTGCATCGCATCCATGCAGCTCCTCCTGAGTATGCTAGAGAGCAGACACAACGCTGATTTCCTTGTATTTCCTGTTTTTGGAGTTGCCTGGCTCCTAACATACCAGGTGTCATCTCGGTGTACTGCATCCCTACTTTTAATCATTTTATGGGTTTGTTCACATATTTTATTCCTTTTAAACATATCATTTACCAGTAGCAACACACACGGGGGAGCGTGTAGGTGCTGCAGGGGTTGCTGGGCCCCAGTTGAAAAGCCCCATTTGTTTTGACCACTCACTTTTCTCCTTTGTGCGCCGGCACCGAATCTGGACACACACCCTCATTTAAGTGGGTATTAAAACATGACCACATTGCTTCCGCACAACTGAAGCACGTAGTTGGTGCTCCAAAGGCGCCTAATGCAAGCTATCTGCGCCTGTCTGGCCTTGGATTGGGGCCCAAGGCCAGAACCCCCTGAATCTTTTCCCCCACATCAAGATGCCTATAACAAATATTCCGGTGAGACCCTTCTCGCCTTATGCCCTCCTCGCTCCCCCTGATGTACGGCCTCTCTCCCTCACTCACCAGCTTTGATATGCCCTAACTGTAACAAAAATATAACAGGACTGCCACTATGCCCACCAACTGCTTCACATGGGCAGTCCCCCACCTATAAAAATGTAACTAAGCTTTGTCTTGCCTTAATTTACGCATGTTCCCTGCCCAAACATAAGTATGAAATTTCATATCTGCTGGACAATGAACACCTTGATGTGTTATTTATTACCAAAACTTGGGGTGACCAGGCATCCAGCTCAGATTTTGCTGTGGCTATCCTGACTCGCTATTCCCTGTTTAGACTTGCTAGACCTTTAAAAAGAGGCGTAGGCCTCGCCCTGATATACCGCAGAGGCCTTACTGCCAATTATACTGCCACCTCTTCCACTGACTGTGAAGTGCTCTTCTTTAGCGTACGTTGCCATAAGCAGCTGACCTTTAAAGGCATACTTATATATCGCTCCCTTGGCACTAAAACCAACTTTATAAATAACTTTCAGTTACTATTTGACTACAGTCTGACAATTTCTCTATAGTGGGCAATTTTAATTTTCATCTGAAAGCCAAAGAGGACAAAGACACAGAAGCCCTCTTGGAAATCTCCTCATCATTAGTACTTAATCAACTCATTAAGGTAACCACACATTCAGCTGGACATACCCTGGATGTCCTCTTCATAAGTAACCCCCCAAATTACTGTTAAAAAGCTTCGCCCTCTCAGATGGTCTGATCACAAAGTCATTATCTTCGAGCTTAATACTCCTCACAAACATTATGATTATTCCAAGCCAGTTGAGTCCACTACTCTCAGAGCTTGGAACAAGCTAGACACTGATATTCTATTCCAACTTTTGCCACATAATCAACCTACCCTTCCCCTGGATGTTGAGCTAGCATCCACATACTATACGGACTGGCTTACCTCCACCTTTCTTAAGCTAGCTCCTCCTAATTCCTCTCACTCCAACACGAAGAAACCGTCTTCTCCATGGTTTTCCGAAGCCCTCAGGATGGCGGGGCAAGCTTGCAGAAGGCAGGAAAAGAGCTGGCAAAAGCACTATGATGCCCAAGAAAAACTTTATATTAATTAGCGTTAGCCAAATATAAAAATCTTCTCATCAAAGAAAAAAGTAATTACTACACAGAGATGATTGAAAATGCCTCTAACTACAACAGGTGGTCACCAAGCTCACCTCCACCCCAAAGAACAATGTGACCACACGTAGCCAACAGTTCTGCGACACCCTAGCATTTTACTTTAAAGATAAGGTTAACCAAATCTTCAATAAATTCGGTAACTCTAATCGCGTGGCCTCCAATGATCAGATACTTCAGATAGAGCAGGTGTGAATGGGAAAAGAAATTGGAAGAGGAGAATAACATTCCATGGGATTTTCTATATGCAGAGTGCTTACCTGACCACTCTTTCTTTCCCTTCCAGCCTACCAGCCATTCCTCGGATTCACCAGAAACAGAAATGCTAACTTCAGGTGGACCGGATGATTCCGGTCACGAGACCCAATTAGAACCAATCAGCAAACAAGGCGGTTGTTTTAGGACCTGAACCCGGAACCAGAAGGAGAAGCAGAGAACATGGAAGTGAGAGCCAACACCCTTGAGAACACCACAGAACCTGAGAACCTGAAACGAACCTGGTTCCTTTTTTGGAGCTGGAAGTGAGTAAGCCCTTGCGGTTTCAACGGTCAAAGTCTAACAGTTTTTGGAGGTCGGACAACGGACACCAATCCCGATGCCGGTGGCAGAGAGTAGACCGGCAATTTCTCCGGACCAGCATCCCTGAGCTCCACCTGCAGTGGAAGATTGTGGCAGAGCCCTCGAGCCAATGTGCTGCCCCGTCACGTTTCTGGAGAAACATGGCTAAGCCAGGTACAGGACCGGGTTTGAGGAAAATGGGAGGGAAGAATGGTCTGGCCTTCCGTGAGTTTCCTCTAATTTCAGACTTCTATGGATGTGTTTTCTCACTCAATGGCTTTATAATATCTGTTTTGAAGGCGTACTCCTTAGTTACACATGAAGTGAATTATTTTCATCTCGCTCTTGACTTTGAATGGCTTTGTATTTTCTTTTAAGGAATTAAATCCATCCTCACATAAACAAAATAGGAACACAGGTGATCTATTGTTTGGGAATTAGCCTACCCTCTATTCTAATTGGGTAAAGAACCAAACCCTAAAGGAGAAAGAGAGAAGAGAGAGAAACACATAAACAAAACATACTATTATAAATTTGATGGTAAAACTGTATAAAGGAATGAGACAAATTAAACGTTTATAAATAAAATTGTATAGCTCAATCTCTTGTATCCGTGATTATCATTACCCCCTGTTAGAAATGGGGGATCTCTAGTTGGCAAGGGCTTGCACCTTTATCCAAATAGGGACCCTTCTTCCTAGTCAGGATAAGGGAGTTACACTCCTAAAATAACCCCTGCTCATCCCCTTGGTAGCTTGGCACGAGCAGTCAGGCTTATCTTAGAGGCAGGGTGTAAGGCATTTGAACATAACCAACAGTAATACAGTGTAAGCACTACAAACGGACACCATACCAGTTTAGAAAAATATCCAATATTTTTATATACTTAAGACAAGACCAAAAACGTTAAAAATCCACAATAGAGTACTTCAAAATCATCAGTTATCAAAATAAACTTGTGAAACAGTTCCTTGATGTCGATAGCTCCGTCCGGGGCTATCACGGCGTCGTGAGCAAACAAATCCAAACAGTTCTGGCTGACCATGGCATCGCGGGCCAGCTACGGTGTCGGGAAGACCCGCAAACAGTATCTTTCAGAAATGCAGGGCGTCAGTGACCTCTTGTTGAGCTTTCGAACACACGGCGTCCGCAGGCATCGGTTCCAGGGGTCGGTGCAGGAGTAGTCGGAGCCCTTGAAGTCACACGTGTTGCAGATCGAACTCCTCTTTGCTGAAGTCAGGAGTGCTGGCGTTGGTAGGCGTCGAGTGCTGCTGTGCGAAGTGCAGCGGTGTGGCGTGCAGTCCCGTCGGGTCGCGGTGCGAGCAGCGGCTCAGTGGCGGCGTCAGATGACGTCGTTGGTGAGAACAGGGTCGCGGTGCGAGATGAAGGCGTTGCTCATTGCTGTGCTGGCAGGTCACAGTGCAAGCAGCGGCGTCGTCGTGGCTGGAGCGCTGTCGTTGGCTGACGGACTGGAGTCGATGGCACCGGCGTCGGTAGGCCAAGGCTGCGGTGCGGGATGAGGGTGGTGCTTTATGTAACTTTGTGCCCTTGAACCACGATGCAAGCAACGGCATCGATTCTGGCGTGGAGCGGCATCGGCAGGGATACCAAGGCATCGTCGTGAAGCGAGGCTGTGTGGAGTGCGGTGCCCACAGGTCGCGGTGCGAGCAGCGGCTCGGTGGTGGCATCAGCAGGCGTTGTCGGTGAGACCAGGGTAGCGGTGCGGTGTCACGGCGGTGCCCTCTGCGGTGCCTTCAGGACACGGAGTCGGCAGCAACATCATAGACGGCGTCAAGCTTGAAGTCTTTGCTGTTCATGAGACTTCTTGAACAGGGGGCAAGCTCTACTTCAAGCCCTTGGAGAAACTCACAAAAGTGGATTGCTGAAAGTTCAGTCCAGTCCTTTCACTGCTCAAGACAGAAGCAGCCACTGCAGGCCAACACAGCAAAGCACACAGCAAAGTGGTAGTTCCTCCTCATAGCTTCTCCGGCTCTTCTTCTTGGCATTCTTCTTGATCCAAAAGAGTTCTGAAATCTTGGGGTCTGGGCTCCAATATTTATACTAGCAAATCCTTTGTCCTCTGCAGGCAGAGGGTCCGGTACCTAGTTCAAACCAGTTCTGGGTGCATTCTACCAGTGTGCACCTTCTTCCTTACTTAGTGTGGGCCAGGGTTCTCAGACACACCACAGGAGGTGGATCCAGCATTGTGGAAGACAAGCACAGCCCTATTCAGACCCAGGTGCTACTCCTCCCACCCATCTACATGCAGATAGGTCTATTCAGCCCTGTGCTGACTCACCCTGTCTCGTGGAGTCTCCCCAGCCCCTGTCACTCACAAACCAGACAGACAATACACAACCTAGCAGAGGCAGGCTGGATGGTTAGGCAAGAAACACCTACTTTCTAAAAGTGGTATTTTCAAACACAGAATGTTAAAACCAACCTCACTAAAAGGTGTATTTTATTATTCTGACTTCAGGCATACTAAACTCGAATTTCTACCACGTTCCCTGGGTCAGTTAGGATTATAGGATGTTATAATCAAACTGCCCATTCTGGCCTATGGGAACAGGCAGCCTTGCAATAGTGAAAAACGAAATTGGCTGTAATTCACTATCCAGATGCCACTCACACCAGGGCATGTCCTACCTTTCACATACAATGCACCCTGCCCATAGGGGTACCTTGGGCCTACCTTAGGGGTGACTAACATGTAGAAAATGGAAGGTTTAGGGACTGACAAGTGGGTGCACTTGCCAAGTCGACATGGCAGTCACAGACTGCACACAGGCTCTGCAATGGCAGGCCAGAATTACACTTTACGGGCTATTTGCATGGGTGGCACAATCCAGTGCTGCAGCCCACCAACAGCATTTGATTTATGGGCCCTGGCACTTGCAGTGCACTTTACTAGGGACTGACACATACATCAAATAGGCCAATTATGGAAACACCAATCCATAACACATTTTACTACAGGAGCACTTGCACTTTACCACTGATCAGCAGTGAGGAAAGTGAACAGAATCATTACACCAGCAAAAACAGAGTCAAAGCCGGGAGGTCAGAAAGCAAAAACTCAGGGGAAACACGCCAAAAGATGCCAAGTCTAACACCCCCTCTCTCAGAATTTGCTCCCACCTCTCCTAATCAAGTTGCTTCCCTCTTGATTTGAGGTAAATCAGGGTCCCCTTACGACCCCTGTCCCCAGTATACTTAAGCTAGTACCCGACTTGATCACCACCAACCTCTCAGCCATTTTTAATACAATGGTTTCAACAGGCATGTTTCCATCTGGACGGAAGCAAGCTTCCTTTAAAAATCATGAACACAGAATTTTCAAAATTAATTTAAGATAACCATCTTTTGGACCCTACCCAGTTCGGGTTCAGACTAGGACACAGTACAGAACCTGCCCTTGTCAAAGCCACAGAAGAGATAAGGGCTTCTTTAGACAGAGGGGATCTACAGCCTTCGATATGGTGAATCATAAGACTCTGATCCCCCATTTAGCTGTGATAGGGACCAAAGATAAGGCTCTGTCCCTGTTGACCTCCTTCATCTCTGATAGGTCTCAAACACTGACCTTAGGCCAATTCAAACCCTCACCTTTTACTCTTCCATGCAGGGTCCCGCAGGGATCCTCGCTGAGCCCCACCCTTTTCAACATTTATGCCTCCAAACTGGCCCCTCTTGTCAAAAATGTTAACCTCAATCTTATCTCCTATGCTGACAACATCCAATTGGTAGTCGCAGCCCTCAACAATGACCCCTCTGGAGCTATACATTTCCAAGACTGCATGAGAGCAATCAGTCTTTGGATGAGTAAACACTGTTTAAAACTCAACTCTGGAATAACTGCAGCAGTATTGTTTGGGAATCTCTACCCCTCCTCGTCCCCAGCCTGGTGGACTGATGAGTTCAGCACCCCTCCCATACCTGTGACCAAAGCCAAAAACCTGGGCATCCTTATTGAGGATAAGTTAATTTCAGAGCTCAATTATCTGCAGTGGTAACCACCTCCTCTTTTCACACCCTCAGGATGATCAGGAAAATTCTTCCATATATTACTGATAAATCCAGGAAAAATGTGATTACTACCTTAGTCCTCGCAAAGTGAGACTACTGCAATGGCCTTTACATGAACCTACAAGAAGAATGTGCTTGTAGGCTTCAGTTAGTTCAGAACGCCGCAGCCAGAATGATCCTTGACCTCCTGAAATTCTCCTGGGTCTCATCCGGAATCCGAAAGCTGCATTGGCTCCTGGTCCGCAACAGGGTCAAATTCAAGGCCTCTGCATGGCACTCAAAGACCTGCACGACTCAGGACCTGATTTTCTAAGGCACTCCTTCCAGTGGTATACTCCCAACACCTGGGTAGGTATGAGCTTTATTGTCAGTACAGCTAAGCTATGGAACAGCCATCCTGCCCACATCAGAGCCAATCTATCCCTTCTGGCATTTAGGAAAGAGCTCAAGACTTAGCTCTTTAACAACTAAGACGTTTTCAACTTCTGCGTGCTTAAGTCCAGCCAGCACCAAGACACCCATGGGTATTTGTGTGCTTTATAAGTTATTTTAACATAGCATAACAACAAATATGGCATGTGTACCATTGAAATATACGTTCTAAAGTGGACTTAAGTAGGGCTGTATTTTTTTCTGCTTATAATGCGGCCGTTCCATTTCTGCTTGCATGTCTTTTCCTTCCATGTACGTTCACACCATGGGACTTTGAGAGGTACATACCTCTATGCTTTCCTTTTGACTCTTTGCTGCGTGTGGCTTAGGCTAACACTTATTTGCCTATCCCTAGAAGACTTTTGATCAAGCCTCACCAATGCTGACACCTTCCTGCAATTTTCTCTTTTTCTGCAATTTTCAAGCTTTTTGGGACCCTTTAGATTTAATCACTCACCCTTGACGGTTTAGACTCTAAGGGGCTCATTACGATGGCAAACGGACTTGAGTCCATCACCATTGTTACGGGAATTGGGACTGTCCGCCTATATGGTGGCGGTCCAGCACATGGAATCACAATGCGACCGCCACGGTGGCGGTCGCATTGGGCATTTTTACCATTGCGGTGGGTGCTGCAGTCTGCAGCACCCACCGCAATGGTAAAAATGCAGTGTTTGCATTTCCCTGCACTACCATGCGGTGCCTGCCACGTAGTGCAGGGAAATGTAGGCCCCCCAAGTGCAGTAGACAAGTGCCCCTGCTGAAGGGGGGCCCGCAACGGGCCCCCGAAGTCAATCTCCGCCAGCCTTTGAATGGCGGGTGAACCGCCATTCTAGGCTTGCGGAGATGAATCATCCTAATATGGCGGACGGTGCCTGTTAGGCACTGCCACCATTCTCGATATGCTTTGTGGGTCCGCCAGGCAATCTGAACGATCGCCTCTGGCGGAACCATGGCAGACGGAATTCCCGTCTGCCAGAAAACCCCCTGCTATCATAATTTTGGCAGGCGGAGAATGGCCACAATTTGGCGGTTAATCTGCCGCTGGTAGGCTTTCAGTGGTGTATTCACCGTGATTGTAATGAGCCCCTAAATTAGATGACTTTAGACATTACTCATTTCTAGGAGAGAGGGTCTGAGACTCTTCTCTGAGCACCAGATTCTGTTGTTAATGTTCTGTATTGGTTTGACTGAACTGCTTGTTTGTCTCATGTTGATGCGCCTGAACTTCTTTAGGAGGTTTGGTTATCCTGTTGTTATCTTGTCAGCATGGTTTTGAGATTCATTTACATTAACCTGACTGTTAACTTGTAATAAACTTCTTAACTTTATTCCCCAATTCCTAGTCAATCACCAAATAGGTTATACTGTTAATTAGATGTTTGACTAATGCTATTGCTAACTCCCTTTACCTCTCAGTCAACAAAGAAAAGATCCATCGGATAATCAAAGGTAAGACATTGGCCCAGCGCTGGATCAGGTAGAACCATAACTGCGGGGGTGGTAAATATGCCTTATAGTCATGTAGGGAAGTCCCTTTAATGACATCACAATGATAACAACATTTCTGTACAGATGTTGTTTATAGTTACGATATAGACAGGGATAGTTCAGTATTCACTTAAATTCATAACTAACCCAGTGATATAAATGAATACTGGAATATGTCACTTATTGCAAGTAGCATTGCCACCTGGCCGGCTTTCTACCGACACCACCAGTATTTTAATGCCAGGGCTGGTACAAAAATAAGCAAACCACCTAAAGGCAGTATTTTTAGCCCCTATCTGTACATACTTCAAACAGCAAATATAAATAGACAACACTTTAAATGCGTTCGAGAGCTACATTAATGATTTCTGACAAATAAGTAAAGTAAACAAAGGCAGAAAAGTCATGTTACAAATGAATACATGCAATTTTTAAAAAGTTATATTTAGCATCGCATCCGGGCCTTTGCAGACTCTTAAAACAACAATGGCCAGTATTTTTGTCCTTGAAAGGTGGCAACCCCAATTGAATGTGTGGTACTGTATTTAGACATAACTGTGACTCCAATCCAGTCAGTCAATATCTTTATTTTGGCCCAAAAGGCCATAAAAGATAAATTCCTAAATACAAAATATATAAAAGCAAAATAAAAATACGAGGCATGTAAAAGAAAAGAAATCAGACTAAATATATTACAATAAAACCAGGATAAAATATGCTAAAACATTAAGTACACTACAGCATTAGGGGTACACCTTTTTCTGTCTTACCTCCACATACCACATAGACATCAAATACCTTGAGACTGCAAAGAGAATGGACTGGCTTGTGTTACTTCGGAGAATTCTGAGAGTGATGCTGTAAATCTTCAGACCCAAGATACGACAAAGTGGCAAACTTTGCTTCTTCCTTGGACCTTGATAAGCTGGACAAAATAGAATTACATGTTTAACCACTTCGATCACCCCAGGGCAGAAAGGGCATTATTTGTTAGACTCCGAGTTCCCAGACCTCCAAGCAGTAGTAAAGGCTCGATCTGGGATCTGGGACCTGGAACTTTAAACACAGGGTTCTGGCATGGTGGGGGTTCCATCTCATCCAAAAATAGCTCAAAGCAGTAGTCAATTTTGAACTCAAAGAATGAGACAGTGAGGGGACCCACCCTAGAGGCACTCGTAGTATTTTGGCCCACATATTGCCAATAGGTGTTTTTTTTGTGTGCTTTTTAACGCCTGTTTAGAGACCAGTAAAACATCAGTTGGTGTTGACCAGGGATTGCCAAAAACCAATCTGTCTCAACCGATCCCTGACCGCCCTAAACAAGGAAATCTTACTGGACCTAAACTGCCCCAATACTTCTTCCAAAGCTCCTCGGAAAAGTATAAGTTCAGGGGCTGACCACAGTCTTTGCCAATACATTAAAGGTTTCAAGAAAGGATTTTCCACTACTTCTAGGGACCCAGCATCACAAGCGCCCCATAATTCAGCACCATACAGTGCGGCCCCCAGTGATTGACATCTTTAGATGTCTAAGGCTGGGTAATTGGTTGGTATGCAGATGTGCACTGGGCCCTCAAAATTCCCTCACAGTATTGCTCAAGCTTAATTTTGAGCTTCTGAACATAGAATGACCAATCAAAGTGATCTGATAGATCACCCCAAATAATCGAACACGTAAACACGCTCCAAACTTTCACCATTAAGTGTGGGATTCGGGAGCTTGTGGGGCTGGGATTAAAGACCATGCATTTAGTCTTGCCAAGGTTGATCTCCAGGCCCCACTGCTTGCAGAAGACCCCAAAGCCATCCAAGAGGTTTTGAATGCCAATGGGAGATTTGGAAAGCCAGAGGGTGTCATCCGCAAACAGTAGGGCCGGTACCATCACCCTGACAAGGGATGGAACATCATCCTCACACTTCTCCAGATGTCTAAACTATTAACCTCTTCTGTGCCCATGACGAGATAGTCTCGTCCTGGAGCACGGTCACGCTGTGCCCATGACGAGACTATCTCGTCATGAAACCCGCCCACTAAGGAAACGCCCGGCACAGGAGGGGGAAAGGCGTGGCACCGAAGGGGTTAATATAGAGGAGAAAGGGTTGGGGCCAGCACACACCCCTGCCTCACCCCCTGATTTGCAGACCCAATGATCAGTCAGCTCGCCATTGGGTCCACATCTGACCTGTGCAAAATTATTGGTTTGTAGCGCATTAACAACTTTTAAAAGATAGGCATGCACCCCCATCTATGCAATAGCTCTCCATAGAGACTCTCTTGGTACTCGATCTAAGGCAGTTCAAACATCTACAAAAATTATGTACAATAGGCCTCCCCTTAAAGACACATACTTCTAGTACAATAGCTGTAGTCGAAAGACCTTATCAATAGTGCTAGTACCTTCTCTGAATCCAACCTGCAATGGAGTCAAGACATCTGCATCTATGATCCACTCACTCAGTCTATTTAGGATGATTCGAGAGAACAATATTTGGGCAATATTGATAAGGCTTATAGGTCAATTAGTAGCAGGGGATGATCTGCATCTTTTTTTTAAAATTGGGAAGATCTGTGCCCCAGCCCACTTTAAGGGCATTGGAGCACTGGACAGCAAGGCATTAAAAAAGAGGAAACAAAATGGGTACCATATGTATTTGAACATCTTAAACAGGTCACCAGGCCCCTCAAACAAGCCTGGCAGCTTGTTGGGCGTAATCATCCTCTCGGGGAGACGATTAGGCCTGGGCGTTGATCTTCACTCCGTTTGCGGAGGTTGCAGAGTTTTCTACACACCGCACTTCGCATAGCTCGGGGAGTGCAGAAAACTCCGCTTCGCAATGTGCAGCAGAGTTTTTTCCCTGATCGCGATCGTGAACAGTAAGTTTGCGACCATTTGTGAGCGCGAGCTGCTGCTCGGGTAGAATTTCTACCCGAGCGGCAGGCATACCAGCACAAACTGCAATTTGACCTGCACTCCGCCACTCGCGGAACCTCACAGAGTTTTTTTGTAACTTCACAGAGTTCCACGTAGCAAAACTCAGCAAACTACGCCCAGGCCTGGAGAGGATTTAACCTTAGGGCTAGAGTAGTCGACCTCAAAGCTGGGGAACCGGGTTAGAGTCTGAGCAATGACGCTCAACATCCTGTGATTCTGGGCAAATCACTTAATCTTCTTGTGCCTCACAAAAATGAATGTGTCCATCTGTAACGAAACTGGTGCTCATGTAAAGTGCTTTGATACCTGATATCCTCCGGTCTAGTTTGCGCTATATAAACTCAAAAAAAAAAGTCTAGGGCTTTGGAAACCTCTGCTTCTGTTACGCAGGGAATATATGAGTGTGTTTGATCAATAATGAGGCCAATAGTGGCAGCACCTACAAAACTGCCACTGTCAAACATACCCTTCTCACTGTCAGCTGTAGCCTGGGACTCCGGCTCTCCTACAGTCTGGAAGCTTCTGAACAGATTTTGAGTGGAAGCTGCCTGGATTTAACCCAGATCATTTGACTGGGGGAGAATGTCTGCATTGTCAGCATTCCGTCAATCAGTTGTTTGCTGTAACACTTATCGCCTTAAGTGGGATGGGTATGCTCAGACGTGGGTCCCTTGCTCACTGTGCCACTGAATTCAAGCTAGCCTGGCTGAAGAAGGGTAACAGACTGATTTGCATATGGCTGAGTCCAAACTGGGGTGGCGTAGTGGGCAAAAGAGCGATGAATTTAACCCAGATCTTTTGACTGGGGGAGAATGTCTGCATTGTCAGCATTTTGTCCATCATTTGTTTGCTGTAACACTTTTCGCCCTAAGTGGGATGGGTATGCCCAGACGTGGGTCCCTTGCTCACTGTGCCACTGAATTCAAGCTAGCCTGGCTGAAGAAGGGTAACATACCCTGAAACCAGTCCCAGGATGCTTGTTTCCGGTCCAGGTAGAACCTGGCCTTGCAGTTCCATCTGGACTGTTCCCATGGGGCACAGGGTCAAGACTGATTTGCATATGGCTGAGTCCAAACTGGGGTGGCGTAGTGGGCAAAAGAACGATGGATTTAACCCAGATCTTTTGACTGGGGAGAATGTCTGCATTGTCAGCATTCCGCCCATCATTTGTTTGCTGTAACGCATGGATTTCTTCTCTGGCATACATATTGGAAATACCGATATCTTTACTTTTAATGGCATCTAACATCGTAGACCCTTCATCATATTCCCACTCTCTTTTAGCTTTTAACATAGTGGCTTTATAATGTAACCTGGCTGCCTGTAAAGCATCTCTATGGCCTGCGCTTGTGGACCCAAATAAAGCATGCATAGCTTCCCGGCAAGGCTTAGTATATTCCCGACAAGGCTTAGTATACCATGAGGCCTCCTTTTTCCTTTTTCTTGCCCCGAGAGTCTTTTGTAAGTAGTGCCCTGAGCGAGGCGAACATAGAATTATAAATGGCATGTAAATTCTGCAAAGAGTCTCAATTATTACTGTCCACAATTACACCTCCCACTGACTCTAGCCCTGCAGTTACAACCTCTGGCACCTTCTTGAGAGATTCTTCTGACTCAGCCACCACACTCAACTTGAGCCTCCTCCAGTTATTGGCGGGCACTCATTTTCTATCTAGGGCCACGTTTTGTGCTGCAGGGAGAGAGTCACCAAGGGCTGCCAGTGATAGGCTAAAAGCATTATGATCACTATCCTGCCTTTGAATTACCACCATATCTACCAAGGCTGGCCCCTGTCTCACTTCCAAGAGAATATAATCAATAGGGCTGGAGTGATGTAGACAATTATAGGTATCTCTCCCAACCCTATCTGATTGAGATATTCCATTGCATGCCCGAAGGCCTTTTCTTAGAGTAAATGCATTCAGCTGCAATGCTGCAGCAGACCACCGCTTAACAGGAGGGAGCAAAATTTCAGAGATACCCCAAGCTTGATCTTCTTAATTACAGAGGTCTTCTTGTGGGGCTTCCAAAGGTTCATTTCTGCAATTGAAGTCCCTCACTTCTAATTTTTTTTTAAACTCCTAACTCCAATCAGAATAGGTCTGGAGAGCCAGAGCCCACACATGAGCACGCTATATCATACAGAAGTCAGTACAGGTGATATATGGCCAAAGGGCTACAGATGACAATATTTATTACTTATTTCTTCAATTGGCTCTATGGAATCACATTATTAAGGCCAATAGTGGACATTTTTAATCTAAAGACCCATTGTTGTTCTTTGCAAAAAAGCTGTGACGTTGCCATCAGACCAGACTGAATTCTTTTCAAAACTGTCCATCTCATATCCTCAGGAGTATGTTGGAGATCTGGAAAGTGTGCACTAAGGGCCGTATTATGACTTTGGCTCTGAGGCAACAGTGGGCCCTGTAGGGTCCTTTTGTTTCCTTCCTGCCACACTAGTCATGGCGGGCTCACCGCCATGAAAACTGTGTCAGAGAGGAAATTAGTAATATGCTTGGCGGGGGCCGCTACATAGTGCAGCCTCAAGATTGCCGCAACAGCACCAGGGATCTCTGATACCTGGCAGTTGCGGTGGTGCCAATGTGGTCCGACTGCCCAAGTCATACTGGGGCAGTCAGACTGCCGGAGCAGTGGTTCCCGCACTGCCACCGTGGCCATGGGGGTCTGATGGACCACTGTAGTCATAATAAGGTCCTAAGTTTGTTCATTGTGTGTATCGAGCGGATGGTGCCTCTGTGCTCATTAAAGTGTATTCTTACAGTTATGGTCTAACTCGTTGTTTTGTGTCGTCAAGAGGCATATATTTCGATTTCAACAAAGAGAAAGAACTACCTGTCAGAATAATTCAAAAAGGCCCTATAAAGGGTCCGGGGATGGGTAACCACACACCGTAGGCAAACCAGGACAAATTTCAGATAGACAACAATGTCTTTGAATCACACACAACTTTATTCATTTTCTAGTGTGATCAAAATAGTTTAATTGATTTAATAAAATAACATTTCGGAATTCACAAAAATGTAACAAAAAAGTCCCACACATCTCATTCTCAAATCGCAATCATTCCACAATGACATCAACATTTTCACCACAGCATATAATATACAAATTTGGTTCACATAAATAAGAACAGGTTAAAATTATAGAACTGCCATAAGGTGATTAAGTGGCAGTTTAGTGGTTGACATTCACAAGATATGGGTAGTGACGTTTCAGCTACCTAGTGATCTAAATAACGCCAACGTGCGTTTCGGTGTCAAGCTCCAGCCGGGGCTACACCTTCATCAGGGCAAAGATACGCAAATAGTGTGGGACAAACACACCTATGATCAAAGACAAAAAAAGGGGGGTGTCAACTTTTTCAAGACACAAGCAGGCTTAAAAGGGCATAATATGCTCCTTAAGAAGAGTTAACAACTTTTTAAATAATTAAACTTTTTCTCTCTATGCATATTCGCAATTTCTTAGAAAATAGGAAAGTTTGTCACTTCGGGTTTGCCACGGTGGTGACGCTCTGTTAAAAGATGAACATAACAATATAAAATTTGGAATAGTGTGCAGAAACAAGCAAGAATTAGGTGAAAGAGTTTAGAAAATTGAACAGAACAGATACTTTCCCGCGTGCAGGAAAATAATGAATGAATGGTGCATAGATCCACGAACCAAAGAAAGGACTCATCAGAGAAAGGTGCGTCCTCAAAGAATTAACAACCTAAGAAAATATTACTAAAAAAGATAAAGTAGAAGAAACATAAAATGATGAATAGTAAGGAATGGAGAATAAAGAATAAAAAATAAATAATAAATGAAGCAATAGTGCTAGATACCCAATACAGATGTTCAGAAAACAAAAAAGGAGTGGATCAAAAGGTAAGTGTGGCAACCTTACAGCCCGTTAAGACCAGATATGTTAAGAGGACGGGGGCTTCTTACAAGAAGTGCCAAAAAAATACCTAAAGGTCGAGTTCTTTAAGGGCAATCGGATTCCAGTGGTTCCACAGTATATGTGGTAAACTTCAGGGGAGGTGAGACGAGCTTGCACTGTATCTATCCAGGAAAGCGATAAAAAGAAAAGAGTAATTTAGAAAATATAATTGGTAATAGATAATAGAGAATCTAATGAAGAATAAGGTAAACACAAGTAAGCAACAATAGAACAAAGATTAGAGCAAACATAAAATAAAGCGGATAACCTACCAATATAGGTCAGAGGAAAAAGATAATCAGTTTCCAGGATAACGAGCTGAGTATATGGGTTCTCATCAATGGATGTAGTAGATAGGGAAGACACTAAGTTTCTCTTTCTTTCCTCGACAATCCACCAAGGGATGCAAGATAGGTACCTGGGAAGGCCCTAGGGAGATTATAGGATCATTAGGACCAACTAGGAGAACTACACGACCAATAAGCAGAGTATATAATAACATCGCCTAAATAGCCTAAAAGTAAAATGAAAGCGAAAAAGGGAAGATATTCTGCCAAAAAGGGAGGTTTTTAAACCACAGGTATTCTAAACATAAATATTTCGAGGAACCCCGCTGCAGTAAGTGGGATAAATATATATTGACAAAGAACCCAAAGCTCGCCAGGTTATAATAGGCGATAGTCATGAAACTCTCAATGAAATGGGTTCCCGCAAGCGCGAAGACCTAATTCTCAAGCATGAAACAGGGGGATCAAAGAGCAACTTCGTATACCAAATTTGGGCAGGGACGAAAGGAGTGTTATCCAAACGGGTTTCAATGGAACGCTTACCACGGTGGTTAGGTAGATCCGCGTTCAAAACTGGATTCGTCTCAGGATAGGCGTCTACTAAAGCTTCCTCCGACAGCGGGTAAGGTGGAGAGAAACGTAAGGGCGTAATAAGGCACTTCCGCCAATGAACTTAGCCAATAGGCAGCTAAGATCCATATCAGGGGTAAAAATAGAGAAAGGACTGCGGGATACGCACACGGCAGGGTGGCCATTTTAAAGTGGTAAATAAACAGAGTTGGGGAAGACAAAACCGGTCAACAGACAAGATAAAACGAAAAATATATATATAAAGTAAATGAAAAATGAATAAAAGTAAAAAAATCAATATAACTGAAAGGTCTGACAATTTTCCAGGCTAATCACAGAATAGGCGATACGACACATGTAGTGCCTGGAGGAGGAAATAAGGGTGAAGATGCTTATTAATTTAGGCACGATGAGGGTATATAGCCCAAAAGTATCAAAGAGATAGCCAGGGGGAGATCTAAAGAAGAGGATCGTGCAGAGGCTCAAGGATCAAAAGTGAATATAGTGACAATCCAAAAATCAAAACCATAGAGAAACAAAGGACGGTAGAAAAAATGGCGGTAGAAAAAATAGGGAGATAGACCCATTAAACGGTAGGCAAAAAGGCCATGTCAAAAAGTTAAAAAGATATAGAGAATTGGAAAAAAACAGATCATGGGAATCACGGCAGAACCGGTCAGGCGGTGAAAAAGAAACCGATGCATCAAACAGTTATATTATCGCGTTCTCCCAGGGACAATGTTCATTTAGGCCCTTGCTCACCGCATTAAGGAGGTAGATCCAAAACACCTCTCTTTTTTTGCGGATCAGAGTAGGATCATTGCCAGGATGAGCCACGGTTTTCTCCAGGATCGACCACTTGAGGTCTAGTTCAGAGTGATTTTTCTCCAGCCAATGGGGAACTAAGGGAGCGGACAATTTCTTTGTCCGAATGTTGGATTTGTGCTCCCCAATTCTGATTCTGCACTCACGTCCAGTTTCACCAACATAGATTAAGCGACAAGGGCAAAAAATGATATAGATGACGTTAGAAGTACGACAGTTAGTCATCCTTGATAGCTTGACCGAGCGTTCCGGGGTGTCAATGGTATCACCAATAAGAGCGTTGGGACAAGCATGACAATTGCCGCACCGGTGGTTGCCTAAGATAGGTCCAGAGCCGATTATGGCTTTTTGGCATGGAGCTGATGCTTCCTGCATTTTGCCTTTGACCAGATAGTTTTTAAGATTTTTATTTCTTTTGAAGGCAAAGATCGGTTTAGGGAGTATGTCATCTTCGTTGCCCATATTGAGGAGATACCAACATGAATTGATCGTCTGTCTCAATTTATGATCAATGTTGGAGTGTTTCGTTACACAGACCAGTTTGTCCGTGGTTTGATTTTCCTTAGGTAGGAACATGGTGTCTCGGTTAAAGTATCTCGCCCTTTTGAAACATTCTTTTATCAATTTGGGGGGTAACCTCGATGGATAAATTTCTCTTTAAGGACATCAGCTTGCTGAAGAAAATCTTTGATGTCAGAACAGTTTCTTCGAATTCGGAGGAACTGGCTGAACTGGATGCTGTCCCTTTGGCAGCGAGGATGGTAGCTACCATACTGTAGTAGCGTGTTTCTAGCAGTAGGCTTAATGAATAACGATACATATAGTACGTTTAGGTTATGCTTAATCCAGACATCAAGGAATTCCAATTGCAGGTTACTGGAGTGGGCCGTGAACTTAAGATTCATGTCAGCAGCGTTAATCCATAGACAGAACTCTTCTAGGGTAGTTTGGTCACCTTTCCAGATAAAGAAGATGTCATCAATAAATCGGGCCGATGCTCGAACATTTTCATAAAACGGGGCCATTTCGTTATGTATGTTTTTGTGTTCAAAATGACTCATATACAGACAAGCAATGCTGGGGGAACATGAAGCCCCCATACTTACTCCTTGTATTTGTTGGAAAAAACAATCGTTGAATTCAAAATAGTTTTCATAGGGAACTGTTTTTAGACATTGGATTATGAAGGGAGCGTTGGTGATATCCGGTTCAACAGATAGGATCTCTTGTATGACCATAAGGGCTCCTTCCTGGGGGATATTAGTATAAAGGGACTCAAGGTCCAAAGTTACCAATATTTCCCTGTCAGGGAAGGAGGGGGTTCCCTCAATTTTTGAGATAAAGTGGCCAGTATCTTTAACAAAGGATTCCAATTTATTGACCAAGGGTTGTAAGAAACGGTCAATATATTTGGAAAGGGTTTCCGTGGCTGATCCCACTGTAGAAACAATGGGCCTCAATGGGGGGTCAAGAATATTTTTATGGGTCTTAGGGACCCCATAGATGATGGGCATACGAGTATGGCTGGGGGTCAGAAACTCCGCTTCCTTAGGGCATATGTATCCCTTGTCAAATGCATCCTTAACCAACGACAGAATGCGTTGTTTCAGGGCGGGCTCAGGGTTCTTTACAATTTGTTTGTAGTGTCTATTGGCCGCCAAAAGGGTTTTCATTTTCTCTAGATATGAGGGGGTAGCAAAGATCACGATACCTCCACCCTTGTCGCAGGGCTTGATGGTAAGATTTCGGTTGGTTTTGAGGGATAAAAGCGTATTATTTTCTACCAAAGAAAGGTTACATGGAGGTTTGGGCACACACTTAATGATTTTATGGATCTTATTGGTTACAGCCTTCTCAAAGATCTCGACCTCCGGTCCAACTACATCCAAGGTAGGGGTGAAGCTGGACGGGGGTTTCAGACCAGACACATTGTCATCAGTTCCCGGGGGAGATCTTTTGAGAAAAAACTTTTTTTATCTGATTTTACGGAAAAATGAATGTAGGTCTTTTAGGAATTCAAATTTATTGAAGCTGCTCGTGGGGACAAAGGACAGGCCCCTAGATAAGAGATTCAAGGCTTCAGGATCAACATAGGTGGTAGACAAGTTGAAGACAGGAATGTTTTTTACGATTTCCAGTATTGTTGATGTCGTGCCTGAATGTACATTTGTGGTTGGGCCTGACCCTGATGATAGTTCCTCTGTTGTTGGTTTCGTGTTCTGGGGCCGAAATTCCCCCTGCGGTTGCCTAAAAAACGATTTGGCATTGCCTGTCTCTCAAAGGCATCTTGTCTAGGCTGGTAATTGGGGTCATAATTACTAGGGCCCTCACCTTCGGAATCAGTCGTGTCCGAGAAGGTGGTGACCCGTCTATTGCCCCATCTCGGGGTGCCAATCCCAGGCAGATGGTCTTCTGGGATGTTATAGAAATTGGCAGTCAAGTATGGATATGCGCGTTCTTGGGTAAATAGGCGGATATCCTTCCTGAGTTTGTCTGTTTTTCTCTTTAGACGATAATCTGTAAAAGAATCCAGTTCTAAACAGATTTCCTCTAATTTTTTCTTTCCGATTTCGACTGAGTTGTCTTTTTTCAATTTCTCCTCCAGCTCCTCTATTTCTTTATTAAGGATATCTATAGCTTCTCTTGCAGTCTCAACAATCAACATCATCCAATCTCTGGAACACCTGTTGGATATTAAAGCCCATTTCTCAAGAAAATGTCTAATCTCTATAAAGAGACCAGGTATGTTTCTGACCCTTAGACCAAATGGGATCGTTCCAGCTTTAAGGTATTCCAACATAAAGTTGGCATGGAATTCGGTGCGCTTCGATTTTTTCCTTAAATTCAGCAGTTTAGTCCACTCCCCCTCCAGATCTTTACTAAGGGATAATTGTTTATCACTACCGGCCGATAAGCCAATCATTCTCGCAAAGTCTTCATCGGAAAACCCGAAAGTTTTAATGCTCTCCATGATGTAAGAATACTAGAGACCCGGAAGAGGAGAAGGGTCCCCAGGGAAAGAATAATCAAGAAAAATACCTAAACAGGGTAAGAAAAAGGTGAAAAGATAAAGAAAAAGAAAAGACGTAAGTTGCACAGATATTCCAAAGAAGGCAAAAAAAAAAACAGCACTAGGGCTGTGACTTAACAACCACTCAAAAGGGGGACCCCTGGTATATAATAGTGGCAGGTAGGGCAGGGGAAATGAGAAACAACAAAGAGAAAGAACTACCTGACAGAATAATTCAAAAAGGCCCTATAAAGGGTCCGGGGATGGGTAACCACACACCGTAGGCAAACCAGGAAAAATTTAAGATAGACAACAATGTCTTTGAATCACACACAACTTTATTCATTTTCTAGTGTGATCAAAATAGTTTAATTGATTTAATAAAATAACATTTCGGAATTCACAAAAATGTAACAAACAAAGTCCCACACATCTCATTCTCAAATCGCAATCATACTAACACTCATTCCACAATGACATCAACATTTTCACTACAGCATATAATATACAAATTTGGTTCACATAAATAAAAACAGGTTGAAATCATAGAACTGCCATATTTCAATTTCCACCTGCAAATGGTCCATTGATTTGCGTAAATAAGGTAATCCCCAAGACATGGTTATTGATTCCAAATGTTTCTTCACTCCCGGTCTAGTGTGGTTCAGCTGACCTTTAAGGCTCTGTGATTGTTTAAAGGCAAATGATGGTTTGGGTAATGTTAGATTCCCAGTGATCAAAACGTGCCAGTTCTTGTAATAAATAAGTTAAATGTAATACCCAAATAATTAATTGAGAAGAAAAAACAATTTCATGAAAGTGGTTGTATTGCTTAGAGAAATAAATAATGTGAATAAAGAGGAGAGAGAAAGAGGAAAGAAAGAAAAGGAAAGTAAAGACAAAGAAGAGGAAGAGAGGAGAACAATCAAGAGAATAAGCACGAGATGGGAATGCCTGCTTCTTTGAGAGAAATAGCTTAAGAGGAAGACACAAAAGGAAATTGAGCCACCAGCCCATGCGAAGCCAAGTCCATGTATCTATCCAAAGACGCCCAAACCACACAAGAAATAGACGGCATATAGTGCCTGTCTTCAACCAAGGTATGAGCCCCTCGAAGAAATGATACTCAAGCCCACCAAGTATGGTACGATACTGAATTAAAAGATTTCCACTCTGTAACAATAATTTTAACAGCAATTGATATAAGCAAGTCTAGCAATTGCATATCCGTATCATCAAGCGGTAACAGGGTAGGTGCAGCCCATGGGCCTAATAAGATTAAAGCTATTGAGATCTCAAAATTAATACCAAAAATTTGCAGTAAGTGTTTGTGGACCAATTCCCAAAAAGGTTGCAATATCGAGCATTCAAAAAACATATGTAGATGGGTTCCAGCAACTAGTTTGCAACTCCAACAAAGATTGTTATCTTTAAGTTTTAGTTTATGTAGACGAACCGGGGTCCAGTGTAAGAGATTCAGAGTAAAAAATTTGGATTGAATAAGAGAAGGAGCAATCTTATTCCTTAGCAAAAACTTCCCGATGACCTGCCAGGTTTCCTGTGAGATATGTTTAAAAGTATCATGTTCAAAATGGTGTAGCCATTTCTCCTGTGTAACAGTAGACTGTAAGGGCGACGTAGCAGATAAAAACGTCTAAATCTTGGAGGCAATATGACATGATCTGTACCACATAGAGAGAAGCGAAACGGTAGTTGACTCAGGATAAAAAGGTATTTTAGATAAAGCTACCTTCAGTTTCAGAAAGGAATAAAAATCCATGTTACTGAGATTATAGTCTTAAACTAAAGAGGAAAAAGGAATCGGGTCTTGCTTAGAATCATAAAGGTTTTTGACCAACGTAATACCCTTCCTCGCCCAGGAAAACATCGTACCAGAGTCAATATCAGTCACAATTTTAGGATTATGCCATAGAGAGGACCACCTGGATTTATGAATTGGTTTAGAAACCTTTTTATCTATGCATTTTAATGCATTGATTGTATCTGAGATAATGCTACTTGAGAACGGAAGGGTCAACGTAGATGCGGTCATAAAAGTAGACAAAGGAGAGCACAACTCTCGTTCAATAAAGATCCAAAGAGGGGTGTGGTTGGAATCCAGTGCAAACCAGAGACACAGTTCTTAAAGATATTGGAGTGAGTGTTACACACGTTAACCTATCCTGAGCCATCGGATGTGAGGTTTCCAAATAAGTTTCACAATCGTTTTTTGTTTACTGTCTTCGTAGCCTTCTGTATCATATTTTCGGGATATTCTCTTGAATGTATCTTTTTTGCTCGATCCTGTGCTGGTTCCTGTAGGAATACAAGCAAAGGAACGGTCCATAAGGGAGGTTTTCCCATAATGATCAGGAATAGTGGCTATCAAAGCTTAACAGACTGTTACCATCTGTGGGCTTTTGATACGTTTTGGTAGTCATTTTGAAATTTGCAATTGATATCTCTTTGTCCATTAAAATTAACACATCAACATAAATAAATAAAATATTAAACTCTTTACATAATTAATAGCCAAATAAATATTTAACAATTAAAAATGAATTAACAATTAAAATTAATAAATTATAATTTTATGAACTTCCCATAACAAAGCAATTGTATGTGAAATTGCATACATTTTTCTCTTGAAATTTCACTACATGACATGAAAATTTTGTCAAATTATGCTTTTGTTAAGAAATATGTTTTTCCAGTTTCTCACATCACTTTTTTACCCAAGCATTCACCATGTGTGAAAAGTCTTATCAGATACCAGCTGATGCAGAAAATGTCTTGCAAAGATACATGATCTGCTCTAACTAGCCCCCTTCTGGTATCTCATGAGATTGTTTTATGCAAGATGGACTATTGGGCAAAAAAAGGTTCAGCTAAATCTCGTAATGCTAAAGTTTGAGGATTTTCGTGAATTTCATCTAGTTCAAAATTGAAGATTTTTGCAAAATTCACCAGCATAGTTTAAATTGCTTCCAGGACTACTATAATGTATACTTCATCATTGAGTAGTTTGCTCTGGAAACAGCAGATGTATTCTTGGGGTACATTTCGTCCACTGCTTTACTTCTAATTTCTTCTCCTGTCATCTCTTGAATGTCATACATACACATTTTCCACATTGTAAACTGAGAGAGAGGCTGCTCAGCACCTTCTTGACTTTCAATTCGGGCAATGTTACTTCATTCCCTTGTTCATCTTTTTTTATTCATTCTCCCATTTACTGGCTTTGACATCTCGAATTCTGCAGGTTTCATTTAAACTATGGGGTTGCCTTTGAGAGACTTTGGGCCTCATTACGAGTTTGGCGGCGGTGCAGGAGTGGGACTGCCCCGCTTCCCCATAGCCAAACAAGTGGTTGAACCACCTGCCAGATTAGGAGTTTTCTCCAGTATGGCAGGCGGTTCTTAGGAGTTCCCACGGCGGTGCCTATGAAATAGGCACCCGTGATAGGAACATCAAAAGCAGTGCCTTCACGGCATGGACTGCTGCAGTCCCTGAGGTGCAAGCACACAGGGTGGCACAACATGTACCCGCTGCATGCACTCCATGGCCCTGAGGAAACAGGAGGCCCTCTAGGGCCCCCTTTGATTCCTCTCTGCCATGGTTTTCATGATGGGCTCACTGCCATGAAGCGTGGCAGAGAGGAAACTTATTATATGTAATCACATGTAATAACTTGGTGGTCCCACCAAGCATATTGTGGCCTCAAGACCGCCACCGCCAGGGATCTCTGATTCCTGGCAGTTGCAGTGGTCCCAGGGCAGCCGGCCGCTCTGGTTGTAATAGGGCGGATGGAAGACCGTGGACCGCTAGACTTGTCATGAGGCCCTTTGTCTGCATATTCTGATGCAGACCATTATCTATTCTTTAAGGAGCTGAAATGTATGGTGACTACAGTATTCAGTTTTTAATTGTGGGTCTCTGATTTAGGCCTTATAAGACAGATGCACTCACGATATGGACTTCACTGTCTGACTTCTAATTGTTACAGCCAAAAATATTTCATTGATTACTTTTGTACCTATTTGTTGTTTTCTTCTTTCATTTACAATGTTCACCTTAGCACGTCTCTTTCATGTTAAGTACCATAAAACCAGTATTTAGTTACATGATTTGATAAAGGTAAGAAGAACTATATTTTAATATATTTGTACCATTAAAAGTTGTTGTATTGAATGTGTTTGTTCTCAAGACATTTTATGGCATATACTGTTCTTTAGGTTCTCGTGTATTGACCTATGCTATTTATGAAATCATGTAAAATTACTTTGAAGGCCCCAGTGTTTCTAGGTGATATTCTAACCTCCTTCATTGTCTTCTAAATTACGCCATCCATTCTGTAATGCACCCCATGTTGTGCTCCCTCAAGATACCACAACCATATAGTTTAATTTGTTAGATTAGAAGACAATAATCCAAGCAAAAAATGGGTAAAATGTTTAAAAACAATGAATCCCTTGAAAGTACTAGAGAAAAGTGCAGCATCTGGCACAAATAACAAAACTTACTATAAATTTGTATCCTAATTAAGCGGTATTAGATCTAAGCAGCTGTAGCTAATCTTTCACCTTTTTATTAAAATGCAAAAAAGAGTGTTTGTTATGCAAGGCCGCCCTCCCAGCCCTCGTGTCCTCAGCATATGCTCCACATGGCCTTCTTTTTTGCCACTGCATTGGGCCGAGTCCCTGCACAAAGCAGGCACTTGGTTCAGGACTTAACTTTTAGGGCCTTATTATGACTTTGGCAGTTTGATAGCAGACCGTCACACCAGTGCCCCGCTGCCACACCACGAAAGCCAGAATGCAGTTGCCTGACGGATTCCTACAGGAATCCAGTTCGGACAGTCCTGCGGCAGGTGGCCCACAGCGGTGCAGTGCTAATGCTCATACGAGAGCCTTAGCAAGTTACCGCAGCAGGAACACTATTGCACGTTCCTGCAGGATATGGACTGTCAAGTCAATGCCCTGCTGGAACTGGGGGTGTATGCAGGCAGGGGAGCACACAATGTGCCACCCTGCATGCAACCCCTGGCCAGCATATTAAGGGCCTCAGACCCCTGCAAGCCCTCAAGGAATGGTGGATCCCCGGGGGAAGCAGTGTTCCCATGGCGGTCCAACCGCCCAACTTGTTATAGGGCGGTTGGACCACTGGCACAGTGGTAGCCGCACCGCCACCGTGGGTTTGGCAGTCCATCAGACCGCCAAACTCAAAATAAGGCCCTTACTTAAGTGAAAGCCTGGAATAGAAGCATGAAAGAATTTGGGACCTTTGGCGTGTGTCTGCTTGTAGAATGTGAGAATGGGAAGACAGTTGCAAACAGGCATTAACTGCAGTTAATTCTCCTCTACTCTCTTTGTGATGCACTCTCTCTTTTGGTTTAACCGAGCCTACGTTAGGGAATCATTGGTAATTGGCGACATATTGATTTCTGATTAAAGTGATATGAAGAGAAGAGGTTAAATCCTTGCCTTGAGACAATATCTTACTGCAGAAATGGGCATCAAGCCAAGGCAAAACGGACATTGAAATAATCACATCGCGAGATTTGAAACGTGCAAAAAATAAAAACATTTTTAATAAACATTTTTCCCCCCCAAGGTTTCATAAGTAATACAATCAATGATCTAGACTAGAGAAGTGTTCTGTGTAGCCGTTATTCGATCATTTCACATAGCCTACATAGGTCATTTGTAGTCTACATATAAAGCATGAAAATAATAACAGACTGACTCAGAACTAAGTACTGAGGAAAGAATCGAGTGAGGCAAACCGTAGATGAGCACGTCGAGGGCGCGCTGCCTCCTTAAAGCGACCACGCGCTGACGTCATTGCGCCATGATCCAGCGCTATGGTGCGGTGCCATTTTATTTCCTTGCTGTGAATAAGCGCTCAGCTTTGTTTTGGCAGCTGGGGAAGTTCAGATAGAAAACATGCCAGGAGAGCAGTCCAATGCATTATCGCACACACACCCCTGCTGCACACTGTGCCTCATAATATGCCACAACACTGGCAAGCACGGCTCGGAGCTCCTAGAGAACAAGGAGAGGCTCATGAATAATGGGTGAATCAGGAAAGTGATAATTAAATGAGACAACTGAATGCCAACGGACTCCCCAGTGGAAAATACTCTTCATTTTCCACCTTTCATATTTCCAGCTCTAATGCGGCTTCGCAGTTTACTACTGGAGATATTTCCCATGGAGACAGATAGAAGAACATCATTAGGACATCAAGCGCTTGAGATTAAATGTTCACAGAACATATTTTAAACGTGTTCAGGTTTTTTGTTGTTTTTGTCATAGAAGAAAGGTTTTTTTTTAAATGTGTAAATGTCCTTGAGCTCACAGTCTCATAAAGCAAGTGCTGCATATTTTGAAAACTGTTCTGTAAAGTATTTCAAGGACGTCACCGTATTGACCCTGTGGTATCCTGCTATGCCCTCACATTTTGTTCCAGTGTTGATAAAGCAAATGACATCACAACGATGTCTTCAGCAAAATAATGTAAAAGATCCATCGAAATCAGGAATATGTATTCACGATAATGATGTAGAGCAATTGACTTCAGGCGCCCAATAACTCTTGATGCAATTGAAGGAAGTCATGATGTCACATGAACTTTGACCCTGCGGAAAGCCCAGTAAATAGTCACCGGACCTCTGTGCCAAATGTGATCACAAGAAGTTTCATCCCTGAAATCTAATAAAGCCTAAGCTGCTGTTACGGTAGTCAAGTTGCATATCGATCGAATACCCGCATGCGACTATTGTATACCACGAATGGACATAACATGCTCATTTACCACCTCAAATGCCAAGTCACAGCCCCAGATTCCCAGATCCAACCACAAATCCCAAGGCAAAGTCTTCCATGCCCAAACACTACCACCATATGTCTAGGTATAGGCCATAAACACACCTAGGAAAAAGTCTAAATAATAGACAAACCATTATAAGCCCAATTACAATCATCATTTAATTAAGCACAACCATTAAATGCCCTGATACTTTTTCAGGTGCCCAGGCTCAGCCTTAAACACACCATTTTACAACCACATGTGAAAGTATAATCACCTGCAGATTGGAATGAACCTTTCCCATGTTTCTGTCTCCGTTGTCTATATCTCCGCTCTAATGGGTACAATCATTAAGATTTATTAAATTTGAATATGAATATGTTATACACTTCATGAATTATAGAATCAAAACCTTTTTGAGATGTCTAATTTATGATAGCACGGAAAAGAGTAAATATTCCTGCTTGAGCATGAATTAAACCTTTGTAAGGATTGCGGTTGTAGGAATTTTTTAGAGTAGATTAAGGCAAATAGAATAAATTGTGAGAATGAGTTAATTAAAAAGGAAGATGGCATCCTCATATGTGAGTAGATACGATATGACAGTAATTGCGGATCAGGTACTTGCAGTTCTATGCACTTGATTCTGAGTCAAATTGAAATGAACTGTGGTTCCTATGTTAATTTTTGCTTGACTAAAGCTGGAGACTAGGCAATGCAGTTTAATGCGTCCCTTACTTCATGGTAATGGCATTACTCCTAGTCCTACTCCCTCGCCTTCTGTGCCTGTAATGGCCAGCCTAAAATGTGGGCCACTGCATTTTGTTTTATTATTTCGATCTGTTATACCTTCCATTCTCCTTGTCGTATTTAATGCTCAATGAAATGGACTGAGCTTTCTGTTTTATAGTTGGCTATTCCAATATGGTCCCTGCTGTCACTTTAACTGTATTGTCCTTTGCTTATTTCCATGCACCTATCTAGGTGAATATGGTTTTTAGTCACTTCAGCTTTCCACTGGTGTATATGGTTTTTAGTTACTTCAGCTTTCCACTCATGAACAAGACACTTCTGTGTTGAAACGCATTGGGCATGCTCATCAATTAAACTGAAATTGCAACTACCTGCTGGGAGTGTCTATGTGCTTTTTCCTTCTCTGCTTTGGAAAATTGCCATCTCAATATTATAAAATATATTGCCTGGGCCCACACTCCCCCTCTGCATGTGCTACTACTGGGGGCGTGAGCTGTGTGGAACCTTTTTTACTAGTCTATGGGCCATATTATGAGTTTGGTGGTGAGGGATCGTCCGTACCGCCAAACCTGTGTTCGAACCGCCTGCCAGATTAGGAGTTGTCTTCTCTCTGGCGGGCTGTTTGATGGCGTTACCACGGCAATGCGTATGAAATAGACACCGGAAAGGAAACATCAAAATCAGTACATGCACGACATGGACTGCTGCAGTCAATGCCGTGCAGGTACTGGGGTGCATGCATACAGGGATGCATAACGTGCCCCCCTGCTTGAACCCCATGGTGCAGAGGCACATGGGGGCTCTGTGGACCCCTTTGTTTTCTTACTGCCACACTTTTCATAACGGGCGCATCGCCATGAAAAGTGTGGCAGCGAGGAAACTCGTAATATGCTTGACAGTCCACATCGGCCCCCCCAAGCATACTGCGGACTCAAGCCCGCTATGCCATGACTATGCAGTTTTCCCAGGGCAGCCCAACCGCCCTGGTCATAATAGGGCAGGTGGAAGACCAGAACTGCCGCTCCCCAGCGAATAGACTTATACTAAGGCCCTACATATTTGGCACCATTTGACAAATCTTCACAAAAAGTGCCTATAAGATTGTGCTGCTGATTCTTGGTTTGCACATAACGTTTTGGGGTGATTCGTCCAGTGGGGGCCAGGAAAAAGGGAAGGCCCAAAAAAGTGTGTTTTCCATGTTAATTCTCATAGGAGCTTTAGACATGGCCGCACCCGAAACGCCGGAGGGAATGACACCAAATTTGGCAGGAAGATAGATTTTGGTTCACAGATTACGCTTTTTCTTATTTTGTGTGAATCCGTTAGTAGTTGTTTAGAAATTTAAGAAAATGCAAAGTTGTTTAGCTGCGTTTGCAGCTTAATAAGCTTGTACAGAGAAATGCATAGCTCTGATTGGCTGCCACAACTTCAACCAGGAAGTGTGGCAGCCATTTTGGGACTTGGCTTCAGCGGAGTCCTACAAAAAATAGAAATAAAAAGAAATGGGCCAGGGTAGGAATACCCTGAACCCAAACCTTGGTCTTGAGGTCCCCCTCATCCCCTGCCATGGCATAAAAGCATTTTTTTTTATTCACAGAGATTTTCGTGAAATACTTGTGAATATCATTGTGAATTAAAAAAACAAGCACCTGGGTGGGCTAGGTCATGGGGTTTTGTTAAAAAATGCAGGGGTGCACGCGCCCCCTCCAAGGGCTTAAAAATGCCCCAGGGACCACCACCTCCCTGGGACTACAATTAACATTAAAGAGAGGGGCCACTACTAATGCCTTTTTACCTCACCTATAGCTGGGAACCCCATTTCCCACCAGGATACGCATGAGGAAACGTGACTACAGAATGGAGCCCAAGGTGGCGGGCCATAAAGCCAGTGTTAAAAGTGCCTCTGCTATCCTGCTGTTTGGGAAAATACACTACCTGGACTTGGGGTTACTAGCCCCTTTTGACCTCACTTGTGCATGGTGTGCCCATTTTGCACTAGGATATGCATCAGGAGGTGCAACTGCAGAATGGAGCAAAAGTGGGCAGGGCTATCACCCCAGAGCTAAAAGTATATCTGCTATCCACTGTTAATCAGTAGAGGAGGCCATGGATTTAAGAGCCATTAATGGAAAATGTAAGCTTTAGCGGCATATATGACAATTTCTCTGATATTTGTTTACACCACAGTTACTTCTAGGTACCCTTCTGAACTTGGATGCTCAGTGGGGGACAGACAATGGGTACCCTGTAAGGTGGACAAGGGATGCCATACAGGGATGCTATATCTGCTAGTTTATCACAGGGTCACCTCAATTTATTGACCCTATTCCTTCCCCGGCGAGGCTGTTGTGGGAGAGGTGGGATACAAAATGGTGCAAAGCAAGTGCAAACAATGTCCCATACCGTGTTGAGATCTGTGGACTTTCCTCATGCCCCCTCCATAATACACTCTGTCTTCACAATAGTGTAGGTCCTCAAGTGACCTGAGAGAGGCACTCACACTGGGATGCATGGGGAAATTCAACTAGAGAAGAGATGGGTGGCCTCACAAGATGGCAGGTAAAAACCAACAGGGTGCTGATGAATCATATGCTTGATTATGTGGTGTATGAGGACATCTTAACCAAACAAAGAAACACTTACTTCATATAGTTAAGAGAAAGTATCCCTGTTTGGTGGAGATTTGCCTCTTTGTAGTCTTGTTGTCTTCTCTATAGGAGAATTAATATTATCACAGATTTATGGATAAAGAGGCTCAAGGAACAATTACATTCCCAAAATACACAAAAGGTCACTGGAGATATTTGCTTGTGGTCTATTACACAGATGTAATGAAGAATACGCACTGGACATTTAACCAACGAGGTAGTTCTTAGAATTTAACCAGAAAAAAGTACTCCAGTTAGGTAGGCATTTTGTTGAAAACTCTGTTCTCTTGTAGGATAAAGGGACAGGTGAGGTTCTGTTCTGGCACAGTGACTCACAGCTACTGACACTCCTACCCAGACACTCACAAATCCATACAGCCACTAACATCCACTGACCAATCCATGCACCACTCAGACACGCACTCACACACCCGTAAAACCACTTATACACCCACTTACAGACCCAAACGACTACTCACACACCCACTTACAAAGCACCACGGCCACACACACACACTAATTGACCTATACAGCCACTCACACACCTACTCTCAAAGGTCACAGGTTACAGTTAATAAAAATAAATAAAAAAGTATTAGAAAGTCACAAAAAAACAAAGGTTATAGAGCTGTTATAGTTAGTAAATAGAATTAAAAAAACGTTGCAAGTCACTGGCAAAACAAAAGGCTTCATGGCTGTTATAGTTTGGAAACAGAATTGAAAAAACACCTCGGAAATTCACTGAAAAAAGCCAAAGGTTACAGGGACATTATAGTTAGGAAACAGAATAAAAAACCTTAGAAATTCACTGAAAAAAACAAAGATTACAGGAACGTTATAGCTGGGCTCAAATTTCACCCGTACAAAACCAGTGAATTTCAGCAGTGACAGTTACCTGAGCTAACTATAGCTTACACCCCTGTAATGCACTGCTTATAACCTCACATATTACATTACTCATGACATAGTCAGTGACATCACTTCATGCCATCTCAAATGACATCACTAATGACATCCACAGACCCTCCTACACTCCAGCTCACATCCCAATACAACCTCTCAAACACCCATACCCACACAGCCACACATATACCCATTCACAGAACCATACAAGTACTCATACAACCACTCAATCATCTATAGAGTCACTCACACAACCACTTAATCACTCATACAGCTACTCACACACCCATTTATTTACCTATATAGCCAATCATTCACACATCCACTCACTAACCCAGCCTCTCGGCACAGCCAGTCATTCAGCCATACAAGCACTGACATACTCACACACCCACACAACCACTTATATACACATTGACACATCAATTCAAACGCTCACACACCTGCTCACTCACCCATACACCTAGTCAAACAGCCACTCACTCTCACATACAACCATTCAGGTACCCATTCACTCACCCATACAATCATCTACTTACCCACCCATAGAGCCACTCACACACCTAGTCACTCACCATTACAGCCACTGACACAGCCACTGTCACTCAAACAGCTACTCACACTCCCAAGTATACACTCATAGAGTCACTCACACACTCACTCACATTATCCATACATGCACTCAGGCACACTCTCACACACGTGTACACACATTCACACAGTCACTCCCATAATCTATGAAAAAAAGTGGAATCACTCATTAGCAGTAAAGAAAGTATACTAATTTAACTTTTCTGGTACCTTAGTATATATGTTTAACACTCATAAACTTTTAGGAAACATTCACAACTGGATGATGTCATCAGTGATGTCATAAGTGATGTTATTTGAGATGTCATCAGTGATATCATCAGTGATGTCACTTACCATGTCTTGAGTGATGAAATATGTGAGGTCATAAGCAGTGCATTGCGGGGTGTAAGTTATAGTTAGCTCAGGTAACTATAACTGTTGAATTTCACTGGTGTTGTACAAGTGAAATCTGAGCCTAACTATAACGTACCTGTAACCTTTGGTTTTTCAAGTGAATGTCTAAGGTTTTTTCTAATTCTATTCCCAAAGTATTCAAACAAGAACGAGAGTATGCAGTTCCTAACACTCACCAAAGCGAGAGGAAGAAAAGGTTGGTTATATGTGGGACTATGTCTACTTAATGGTGGGTGGAAAAAAGGGAAATTCCTCCTTTCAGAATTAGTGCCTTCACACATCCAACCAGCTAGATGTCATGCTTCATTGTCAGGCCGGCACTACAATACCTGATGGGTACCTTATGAGGGGCTCTTTGGCAGAGATCTTTTATTCCATGCAGTTTGGTGTAGTGGTTGTGAGGGACCTAAAAAGTGTGAATGTGTGAAATGTAAGTCATTTGACCATGTGAGGTTTAAAACAGGAATAGAAGTCCGATCAAGACAATTTTAATGAAACTGGCTTCTATCCTGATTAAAAATGACAATATGGCGTTTTCCTGTTGTAATGTTACAGGATATTACGCGCTAAGATGTGGTCGACATGTTTCTTGCCATCGTGTCAAGTTGACGGCAATTCTTCTGGACCAAAACAATATTTCTACACTAATACTAGTTGTCTAGTCAAGTAACAATGATGATCCACAAAACGTTACCCTAAGTGTGGTACCTGTAAACTTGTTCAGCAGCAGTGTTTGGGGTAGGTCCACCATCAGTCCCGCGGTGAGAGCATGACAATATACGACAGGGTGTCTGTACATGCTGTGAATCGATGTTTTGAGTCAGTAACCCAAGTGGGGTTAGCTCAACATGTTCGTATACAAAGCCCCAGGGAGGTCATGGTCCCTGGGCCAGGGGTCCGCAACGGACCCCCAGTTTCTTTTCATTAGTGCCCTAGGGGGTGGTGGTCCCTGGAGCATGGGGGGGCTCGAGCCCCCACACTTCTTTATTTTAAGCAGAGCCCTGGTGAGTTGGTGGTCCCCGGGGCTGTGGGGGGCCACGTGTCTCCCGCATTTGTTAATTAAACCCCCGGGGAGGTGAAGGTCCCTGGGGCTGCAGTGGGGCTGCAAGCCCCCCGCATTTCAATAAGTATCGTCCCAGGGAGACGGCGGTCCCCGGGGCTCTGGGGGGCCTCGCAGGGCTCCTGCATAAACATACAGGAATGCCCCCGGGACCTGGCTGACCCGGGGCCTCATTAAAACAAAGCACGGGACACCGCACTACGTATTTTTTTAAATTTTCTACTTACGGAACGCAAATCCCGCCAACATTTTTTAAAAATATGCTTTTTTTGGGCACCTGGCCTATGGGGTCAGTGTGTTTCTACCCTGCCCCCTTTTCTGTTTTGTTATCATTTTGATCCCTTTACCGAGTCACATGATGGCTGCCAACACTTCTTGGTTTGAAGTGTTGGCAGCCAATCAGACTGAAGCTCGTGATCGGGAGCATTCACGGATCCACCGCGGTCACCAGATATCGATATTTTGTTCTTTTTTTATTTCTCAGGAACTACTGAACAGATTTACACCATTTAAAGCAAAGAGTGCACTCTGGACCAAGAGCTACCTCTCTGCCAGATTTCGTGTAATTCCTTTCAGCAGTTCAGGCTGTAGCTGCAACAAAAGTTTCCTATGGAAATGAACATGGAGAAAACTTTCAAGGCAGGAGCTGACTGGAGCGCCCCATTAGTTTTGAACATTCAGCGAAGTTTCGTCAATCGGCGCCAAAGATATCGGCAAAAGAAGAAACTCTCTTCCTATGGAAACTAGGTCCTAACTATAACTACCTACTACCTATATATATATATACATATATATATATTACCTACTGGCGGTCGCCAGTAGGTAGTTATAGTTAGGACCACGTTTCCATAGGAAAACCTCAACATTCTATTTTGAATAACTTTGGCGCCGGTCGACGAATCCTCGCGAATTTCTCAAAATAGGTGGGGCGCTACGCTCCGCTCCTACCCTGAAAGTCTCGGGGGGATTCGTCAAGCGGGGGCTGAGATAAAAGGGGGGTCCCAAAACGCGTTTTTCCCATGCATTTTTCCATAGGACCTTTAGAACGAGCTACAGCCCGAACGGCTGAACAGAATTACTTGAAATTTGGCAGAGAGGTAGTCCTCAGGTCAAGGAAGTGCCTTTTGTAGGTTTGGTGTAAATCTGTTCAGTAGATTCTGAGAAAATAGCCTTTAAATCAATATATATATCTGAGCCCGCTTACGGTACGCTTACCGTACGCTTACGGTAAGCGTACGGCGGCGTGCGCGAGCGCGATTCTGATTGGCTGTTAGATCTTAGTAAACATTCGAATCGGTCGAAACCAGGAAGCGGCGGCCGCCATTTTGTGTATTTCACTCTGAAAAAAAAGAGTGAAAACAAGGAAAGGGGGCAATGAGGAGAGTTACAGACCCCCTAACATTTGTAAGGGGGTCAAAGAAGGACAGAAAAGTACAAAAAAAACATTTATTGATTTAAAAAAAAATCACGGGGTACGCGTACGGTAAGCTTACGGTAAGCGTACGGTAAAAAAAAAAAAATAGATAAATGAAAAGCAGATTTAAGAGTTTAGAAATTAGGGAGCTCTAAAAAGAGCTGTTGTGTTTATGAAGTCATTTTTTTAGTGGTACCTACAAGTAAGTACCGATGCAGAGTCTAAGGTTCAAGAGGAAGACTCTGTTCCCTTCATCATTGAAGTGCACACCATCTCCTCTATAAATGTCTTGCATGTCATAACGCAAGTTGTTGTGGTAAATGGCACCCATACCATAGTCACGGAGGAAAGCAGAAACAGATTTGTTGACGTGCTTTCTTGCTTTGTCAATCTGTGGACAGAAATGATTGGACCAGTTCCATTTTTGCCTTTGGCATATGTTGGAAAACACAAAGGCAGTTTTAGGGAAAAGTGTAAACAGTTGTGCAAAGGTGTCCTTCATAAGCATTTCCAGACCTACCCCAGTCAAAGTGCCTAGGTCATTGCCACCACAGTGCACTATTATGAGGTCAGGGTGTTGGATTTGAATGAAGGATTTCACCAATGGCATCAATTGGTGCCACTTTAACCCTCTCTGACCAATCCATTTAATGTCTACATTTGGCAAAGCAAGGTCTCTCACCATATCTGTTTTCTCTGCAAACTTTTCACTCCAGAAGACATAGCTGTGCCCTACAATCCACACTGTGAACATCTTCAAAGGAGAACTGGATGCACTCAGGAGGTGTCTTTCAGTAGAATGGCAATAAGAAAAGAAAGACAGTTTGGAAATGGAGGCATACATATTTTTTTAAAACAAAAAGAACTGATTGGCTGTTTCATACCATTCTAGAATAAAAACTAGGCTGTATGTGAAAATTAATAGAAGCATGTTTTGTATTGGTACAAAAAAATGTGTAACCAAAGAACAGTACTATGGATTTGCTGTAAGGTTTGAAAAGTCAAGCACTCTTGCTCTGTGGAATTGAAACATTGTGTGTCGAACTTCTGACCTAACTGCACACAGCAGTGTTCCATGAGCTGTTGCTATGGTAGCAGGCAGAAGTCAAGTTGGGGGAAGGGTACTAGGCAGAAGTCAAGTTGGGGGCAGGGTACTTTTGGAAAAGGGTTGGTTTTCAACCAATAGAAATGTGTGAATACATGTGAAAAAAAGGGGGAAGCACTGAGATTTGAAACTTACATGTATATGTGTGGAAAAATAGAGGGAAAGTTTGCCATTATCTGGTTCTGCTGAGAGGAGAGAGGTGAACAGAACAGAGATCCTGGCTCTGATAATCTGCTGTTTGAGTGTCACATTTCTTTCACAACTAACTAATTTTAAAGGTGAGTTTACAGTTTGAGAGGGGATGTATGTGGTAACTTAAGAAATGAATAATAGAAATGGGAATTGTTTTTGTTGTAGTTACACATGGTGGTTTCATAATGTGTCAGTGTGTAAAAGTGATTTACACTTGCCCCGAAAAAAAAAAAGAGCAGTAAGTGTGCTTTCAAATTGGCAAAGAAATTTCGTTTTGGCACTAATGTGAAAACATGACTCTGTGTGCATAGAAGAATTATAGGCAGAGATTTATTGCGTCTTGCTCTGGTGATTTCACAGTTGCATTAGATGGAAAGGGGGAGCGAATTTTTGGGGGAAGAAGCAGAGGCTTAGCACACACCCATGTCCTTGCCGTGTATAGTCATGCACAGTATTTACAAGCGAGTGGGGTTTTCAGGTTTCAGTCTGTAATGCAAATACATTCAGCATCACTAAGGCTGGTTGCCCTTGGTGGAGTGTAGGCAGTCACAGAGAATGCACATGGTGGTGGTCTGAAAAAAAAACAGCTTGGACACGTGCAATTAAATAAATCAAAAATAGTGGTTTCATAATGTGTCAGTCTGTAAAAGTGATTTCAAATTGTAAAAAGAGATTTTCACTTGGCCCGAAAAAAAAAGAGCAGTAAGTGTGCTTTCAAATTGGCAAAGAAATTTCGTTTTGGCACTAATGTGAAAACATGACTCTGTGTGCATAGAAGAATTATAGGCAGAGATTTATTGCGTCTTGCTCTGGTGATTTCACAGTTGCATTAGATGGAAAGGGGGAGCGAATTTTTGGGGGAAGAAGCAGAGTCTTAGCACACACCCATGTGCTTGCCGTGTATAGTCATGCACAGTATTTAGAAGCCAGTGGGGTTTTCAGGTTTAAGTCTGTAATGCAAATACATTCAGCATCACTAAGGCTGGTTGCCCTTGCTGGAGTGTAGGCAGTCACAGAGAATGCACATGGTGTTGGTCTGAAAAAAAAACAGCTTGGACACGTCCAATTAAATAAATCAAAAATAGTGGTTTCATAATGTGTCAGTCTGTAAAAGTGATTTCCAATTGTAAAAAGTGATTTTCACTTGCCCCGAAAAAAAAAAGAGCAGTAAGTGTGCTTTAAAAATGGCAAAGAAATTTCGTTTTGGCACTAATGTGAAAACATGACTCTGTGTGCATAGAAGAATTATAGGCAGAGATTTATTGCGTCTTGCTCTGGTGATTTCACAGTTGCATTAGATGGAAAGGGGGAGCGAATTTTTGGGGGAAGAAGCAGAGGCTTAGCACACACCCATGTCCTTGCCGTGTATAGTCATGCACAGTATTTACAAGCCAGTGGGGTTTTCAGGTTTAAGTCTGTAATGCAAATACATTCAGCATCACTAAGGCTGGTTGCCCTTGGTGGAGTGTAGGCAGTCACAGAGAATGCACATGGTGGTGGTCTGAAAAAAAAACAGCTTGGACACGTGCAATTAAATAAATCAAAAATAGTGGTTTCATAATGTGTCAGTCTGTAAAAGTGATTTCAAATTGTAAAAAGAGATTATCACTTGGCCCGAAAAAAAAAGAGCAGTAAGTGTGCTTTCAAATTGGCAAAGAAATTTCGTTGTGGGACTAATGTGAAAACATGACTCTGTGTGCATAGAAGAATTATAGGCAGAGATTTATTGCGTCTTGCTCTGGTGATTTCACAGTTGCATTAGATGGAAAGGGGGAGCGAATTATTGGGGGAAGAAGCAGAGGCTTAGCACACACCCATGTCCTTGCCGTGTATAGTCATGCACAGTATTTACAAGCCAGTGGGGTTTTCAGGTTTAAGTCTGTAATGCAAATACATTCAGCATCACTAAGGCTGGTTGCCCTTGCTGGAGTGTAGGCAGTCACAGAGAATGCACATGGTGTTGGTCTGAAAAAAAAACAGCTTGGACACGTCCAATTAAATAAATCAAAAATAGTGGTTTCATAATGTGTCAGTCTGTAAAAGTGATTTCAAATTGTAAAAAGAGATTTTCACTTGGCCCGAAAAAAAAAGAGCAGTAAGTGTGCTTTCAAATTGGTAAAGAAATTTCGTTTTGGCACTAATGTGAAAACATGACTCTGTGTGCATAGAAGAATTATAGGCAGAGATTTATTGCGTCTTGCTCTGGTGATTTCACAGTTGCATTAGATGGAAAGGGGGAGCGAATTATTGGGGGAAGAAGCAGAGGCTTAGCACACACCCATGTCCTTGCCGTGTATAGTCATGCACAGTATTTACAAGCCAGTGGGGTTTTCAGGTTTAAGTCTGTAATGCAAATACATTCAGCATCACTAAGGCTGGTTGCCCTTGCTGGAGTGTAGGCAGTCACAGAGAATGCACATGGTGGTGGTCTGAAAAAAAAACAGCTTGGACACGTGCAATTAAATAAATCAAAAATAGTGGTTTCATAATGTGTCAGTCTGTAAAAGTGATTTCAAATTGTAAAAAGAGATTTTCACTTGGCCCGAAAAAAAAAGAGCAGTAAGTGTGCTTTGAAATTGGCAAAGAAATTTCGTTTTGGCACTAATGTGAAAACATGACTCTGTGTGCATAGAAGAATTATAGGCAGAGATTTATTGCGTCTTGCTCTGGTGATTTCACAGTTGCATTAGATGGAAAGGGGGAGCGAATTTTTGGGGGAAGAAGCAGAGTCTTAGCACACACCCATGTGCTTGCCGTGTATAGTCATGCACAGTATTTAGAAGCCAGTGGGGTTTTCAGGTTTAAGTCTGTAATGCAAATACATTCAGCATCACTAAGGCTGGTTGCCCTTGCTGGAGTGTAGGCAGTCACAGAGAATGCACATGGTGGTGGTCTGAAAAAAAAACAGCTTGGACACGTGCAATTAAATAAATCAAAAATAGTGGTTTCATAATGTGTCAGTCTGTAAAAGTGATTTCAAATTGTAAAAAGAGATTTTCACTTGGCCCGAAAAAAAAAGAGCAGTAAGTGTGCTTTGAAATTGGCAAAGAAATTTCGTTTTGGCACTAATGTGAAAACATGACTCTGTGTGCATAGAAGAATTATAGGCAGAGATTTATTGCGTCTTGCTCTGGTGATTTCACAGTTGCATTAGATGGAAAGGGGGAGCGAATTATTGGGGGAAGAAGCAGAGGCTTAGCACACACCCATGTCCTTGCCGTGTATAGTCATGCACAGTATTTACAAGCCAGTGGGGTTTTCAGGTTTAAGTCTGTAATGCAAATACATTCAGCATCACTAAGGCTGGTTGCCCTTGGTGGAGTGTAGGCAGTCACAGAGAATGCACATGGTGGTGGTCTGAAAAAAAAACAGCTTGGACACGTGCAATTAAATAAATCAAAAATAGTGGTTTCATAATGTGTCAGTCTGTAAAAGTGATTTCAAATTGTAAAAAGAGATTTTCACTTGGCCCGAAAAAAAAAGAGCAGTAAGTGTGCTTTGAAATTGGCAAAGAAATTTCGTTTTGGCACTAATGTGAAAACATGACTCTGTGTGCATAGAAGAATTATAGGCAGAGATTTATTGCGTCTTGCTCTGGTGATTTCACAGTTGCATTAGATGGAAAGGGGGAGCGAATTATTGGGGGAAGAAGCAGAGGCTTAGCACACACCCATGTCCTTGCCGTGTATAGTCATGCACAGTATTTACAAGCCAGTGGGGTTTTCAGGTTTAAGTCTGTAATGCAAATACATTCAGCATCACTAAGGCTGGTTGCCCTTGGTGGAGTGTAGGCAGTCACAGAGAATGCACATGGTGGTGGTCTGAAAAAAAAACAGCTTGGACACGTGCAATTAAATAAACCAAAAATAGTGGTTTCATAATGTGTCAATCTGTAAAAGTGATTTCAAATTGTAAAAAGAGATTTTCACTTGGCCCGAAAAAAAAAGAGCAGTAAGTGTGCTTTCAAATTGGCAAAGAAATTTCGTTTTGGGACTAATGTGAAAACATGACTCTGTGTGCATAGAAGAATTATAGGCAGAGATTTATTGCGTCTTGCTCTGGTGATTTCACAGTTGCATTAGATGGAAAGGGGGAGCGAATTTTTGGGGGAAGAAGCAGAGTCTTAGCACACACCCATGTGCTTGCCGTGTATAGTCATGCACAGTATTTAGAAGCCAGTGGGGTTTTCAGGTTTAAGTCTGTAATGCAAATACATTCAGCATCACTAAGGCTGGTTGCCCTTGCTGGAGTGTAGGCAGTCACAGAGAATGCACATGGTGGTGGTCTGAAAAAAAAACAGCTTGGACACGTGCAATTAAATAAATCAAAAATAGTGGTTTCATAATGTGTCAGTCTGTAAAAGTGATTTCAAATTGTAAAAAGAGATTTTCACTTGGCCCGAAAAAAAAAGAGCAGTAAGTGTGCTTTGAAATTGGCAAAGAAATTTCGTTTTGGCACTAATGTGAAAACATGACTCTGTGTGCATAGAAGAATTATAGGCAGAGATTTATTGCGTCTTGCTCTGGTGATTTCACAGTTGCATTAGATGGAAAGGGGGAGCGAATTATTGGGGGAAGAAGCAGAGGCTTAGCACACACCCATGTCCTTGCCGTGTATAGTCATGCACAGTATTTACAAGCCAGTGGGGTTTTCAGGTTTAAGTCTGTAATGCAAATACATTCAGCATCACTAAGGCTGGTTGCCCTTGGTGGAGTGTAGGCAGTCACAGAGAATGCACATGGTGGTGGTCTGAAAAAAAAACAGCTTGGACACGTGCAATTAAATAAATCAAAAATAGTGGTTTCATAATGTGTCAGTCTGTAAAAGTGATTTCAAATTGTAAAAAGAGATTTTCACTTGGCCCGAAAAAAAAAGAGCAGTAAGTGTGCTTTCAAATTGGCAAAGAAATTTCGTTTTGGCACTAATGTGAAAACATGACTCTGTGTGCATAGAAGAATTATAGGCAGAGATTTATTGCGTCTTGCTCTGGTGATTTCACAGTTGCATTAGATGGAAAGGGGGAGCGAATTTTTGGGGGAAGAAGCAGAGGCTTAGCACACACCCATGTCCTTGCCGTGTATAGTCATGCACAGTATTTACAAGCCAGTGGGGTTTTCAGGTTTAAGTCTGTAATGCAAATACATTCAGCATCACTAAGGCTGGTTGCCCTTGGTGGAGTGTAGGCAGTCACAGAGAATGCACATGGTGGTGGTCTGAAAAAAAAACAGCTTGGACACGTGCAATTAAATAAATCAAAAATAGTGGTTTCATAATGTGTCAGTCTGTAAAAGTGATTTCAAATTGTAGAAAGAGATTTTCACTTGGCCCGAAAAAAAAAGAGCAGTAAGTGTGCTTTCAAATTGGCAAAGAAATTTCGTTTTGGCACTAATGTGAAAACATGACTCTGTGTGCATAGAAGAATTATAGGCAGAGATTTATTGCGTCTTGCTCTGGTGATTTCACAGTTGCATTAGATGGAAAGGGGGAGCAAATTTTTGGGGGAAGAAGCAGAGGCTTAGCACACACCCATGTCCTTGCCGTGTATAGTCATGCACAGTATTTACAAGCCAGTGGGGTTTTCAGGTTTAAGTCTGTAATGCAAATACATTCAGCATCACTAAGGCTGGTTGCCCTTGCTGGAGTGTAGGCAGTCACAGAGAATACACATGGTGGTGGTCTGAAAAAACAGCTTGGACATGTGCATTTAAATAAATCAAAAAAAGTGGTTTTATAATGTGTCAGTCTGTAAAAGTGATTTCCAATTGTAAAAAGTGATTTTCACTTGGCCGGAAAAAAAAAGAGCAGTAAGTGTGCTTTCAAAATGGCAAAGAAATTTCGTTTTGGCACTAATGTGAAAACATGACTCTGTGTGCATAGAAGAATTATAGGCAGAGATTTATTGCGTCTTGCTCTGGTGATTTCACAGTTGCATTAGATGGAAAGGGGGAGCGAATTTTTGGGGGAAGAAGCAGAGGCTTAGCACACACCCATGTCCTTGCCGTGTATAGTCATGCACAGTATTTACAAGCCAGTGGGGTTTTCAGGTTTAAGTCTGTAATGCAAATACATTCAGCATCACTAAGGCTGGTTGCCCTTGCTGGAGTGTAGGCAGTCACAGAGAATGCACATGGTGGTGGTCTGAAAAAAAAACAGCTTGGACACGTGCAATTAAATAAACCAAAAATAGTGGTTTCATAATGTGTCAATCTGTAAAAGTGATTTCAAATTGTAAAAAGAGATTTTCACTTGGCCCGAAAAAAAAAGAGCAGTAAGTGTGCTTTCAAATTGGCAAAGAAATTTCGTTTTGGGACTAATGTGAAAACATGACTCTGTGTGCATAGAAGAATTATAGGCAGAGATTTATTGCGTCTTGCTCTGGTGATTTCACAGTTGCATTAGATGGAAAGGGGGAGCGAATTATTGGGGGAAGAAGCAGAGGCTTAGCACACACCCATGTCCTTGCCGTGTATAGTCATGCACAGTATTTACAAGCCAGTGGGGTTTTCAGGTTTAAGTCTGTAATGCAAATACATTCAGCATCACTAAGGCTGGTTGCCCTTGGTGGAGTGTAGCACTGTGGACATGGGCTTTTTAAAAAATCTGAAAAGTGGTTTCATAATGTGACAGTTTGTAAAAGAGATTTTCACTTGCCCAAAAAAAAGAGCAGTTTGTGTGCATTCAAATTGGCAAAGAAATTTCGTTTTGTGACTATTGTGAAAAGAAATGTAGTAATATATTTAAATACAATAACAGATTTTTTTTTTAGTTTTTTTCAGGTATTGCTGAAGAACAGTGAACAAAATTTAAGCTGCCTACAAAATCTCGAGTTCAAAAAACGCTAAAAAAAAAACTATATTTGAAGACAACTGGAGGACCAAAGTTAGTAGAAGATGCTGATGTTGGGAAAAAGAAAAAATCTTCTGGTAAGCAAAAAAAACAATTCCTAAACAAAATATTTAAAACAAAGAAAAATGTACAAAATGTCTGTTCTCGGAAAAATGTAACAAAACATAGAGAACAGCAAAAAATTGAGAATTTAGTTAATGCAAATATACCTTCTGCAATTGAAAAGTTTAACATAAACAGAAAAACAGCATTTAAAGAGATACGTAGAAAAATGTTTCAGAGAAGAGTTATGTCCAATTTGATAAAGGATATAAAGAAATATAAGCAAAAGGCTAAATATTACAAGAGAAAAAAAGAAATTGAAGCCATTGCAGCAAAAGCATTAGAATTAAAAAGGAAACTATTCATATTAATTTTGAATAGGATGCGTACATTAGATAAAATGGTTAATGTACTGAAATCACAAAGCAAAAGCAAAAGAGTAGTGAACAGAACAAACTTTTGTAAAGTGTTTTTAGGAAAGTGGATGCATAGTTCAAGTAGTGAACCTTTTTTTAATGAAGAGAGCTATTTTCAAAGTAATAGTTTGCTGCATGCAGTTGACACCAGAGGTCGTTCATACGAAGTAAAAAATGGTTGCATAATGGAGAAGGAGATAATGGTTCCAAGAGATGAGGTACAAGTGATGGCAGATGAGGCAATGGGGAGACGTCCTAAAGCCCCAGTGTACACTTGGAATTGTAGTAGTATTTGCACTGTGCGTCAGGAATCTATTGACAGATTTCGAGAGTTTCTAAGAGAATATAGTAAAAAAAGTGTAAAACAAAAGATTAAGGTGCTTCAAAGTCTGGATCCATGCAGAGTGAGAGAGAATACTGGTTTGCAGGGTCATTCTCTTGCTTGTCTATCTAGAAAAGTGTGCAATAGTGTTTTCCATCATTTTAGGATGCTGGCTGTTCATCATACTGAAATGAGAAAGTTTGTGAGACGGTTGTATTTTGCCAAAAGTCCAGCAATAAAGTTAAATGAATTGAATAGGGCTCTGTTCCGAGGAACGGTATCAGATGTAGAGAAGGTTGTTGATGAAATTCAGTTTTGTTACTTTGGTAATGAACAAAACAGTGCAGAGAAGGACACAGTAAATGAGGAAGAAGTGGAAGAGAATGTAGAACCCTCTGTAAGTAACACATTTAATGATCACATAACAAAATTTGCAATAGTCTCTAATGAAAGACCAAATTTTACTTGTATTTGTTGCCGCAGAACTCATTATAGAAAACAAACTAGGAATGTTGATCTCTACAGAAAGAGTGAAAATGAAGATAATTATAAGTGGAAGGATTTTGCCACATATATATTTCTAGAAAATTGTTTTGAATTGGGTGAAGATCAGCGTATTTGTAAATACTGTTATAACAAGTTAGAGGAAAATAGAATGCCGACCAGAGCTGTACATAATAATTTAGAATTGGATGCTATTCCTGCTGAACTTTCTGAATTAAATACATATGAGTCTATACTCATTCAATGTGTTCATCCGTTCCAGACCATAGTACGTATGGAGCCCAAAACTGGTAAATTACCTCCTTCAGATTTACTGAGAGGTTTAAAAGGTAGAGTGGTGTATTTGCCCTTGGATTTGAAAAAAAATATGGAAACTATTGATGCGGATACTTTGGAAACTGAACCATTAATTATTCTGGTTAATGGTGTACCTACAAAGAATAAGAAGATTTGGCAGGAGCTGGTAGATGTGCGGAAAGTACAAAGAGCAAATTTGTATTTGAAAAAAAATAACAAATGGTATGAATCAATTTATATAGAAGAAGAAGAAGAAGAAGAAGATTTACAAGGAGACACAGAAACACCAACTGGACAAATTGAAAAAGTGGACAAGTCAAAGGAAGAAGAAATTTATGAACATTTTAGCATACATCCTCTCCATTCGAAAGAAGTTATGGGAGACAATATTGATCTCTTTCAGATGAAGAAAGCAAAAGGAAATCCCGTGAGTGTATGGGAGGAGAGCTTGGAAGCTCGATGTTTTCCCCAGCTGTTTCCTAAAGGAAAAGGAGGACGATACGATGAACGTCCAGAACAGATTCCAGCTTCAGAGTATCGAACTACAAGACTATATGCTGAAGATCCCAGATTTCGACAAAGTATTCCTTATTTGTTCCATCTTTTATTTGAAAGCGACTTGTCTGCACTGTCTTATGCAGTAAATCACATTTTAAAAAGTGGAGTACATTTACAAAATGTGTCTGCTAAGGATTTTATGGAGAAAGTGCAGCACCGAGATGATCATTTGGAAACACAACTGATCAATCTGATGGCTTGTCAGCGTGGGACAAATGAATATTGGTACCGACGCCATGGTGAACTAAAATGCATGTTACGCAATTTAGGAACACCAACATGGTTCCTTACCCTAAGCTGTGCCGAGTACGCTTGGGATGATTTACTGGATTTTCTACGAGAGGCCAATTCAAACATTAAAAACATCGAATACAAGACAGCAGGAGAACTGTGCTCATTGGATCCGGTTAATGTTTGCAGATATTTCAATCATAGATTTGAGGCTATGATGTCCTTCATCTGCAATAAAAAAAATCCACCCCTTGGAGAAGTAGTGGATTTCTTTTGGAGAAAAGAGTACCAGGCAAGAGGTGCTCCTCATATTCATATGCTGCTGTGGATCAAGGATGCCCCAAAGTTTGGAACAGATACTGATGAAGCAGTGTTATCTTACATTGAAGAATATGCAACATGTGCTATACCAAAAAGCACAGAAGAGAACAAGTTAAAGGAGCAAGTTCTACGTTTCCAAAGTCATCGGTGTGGAAAATACTGTCGACGGAAATACAAGCGCAAAGAAAAATACTACACTAAATGTCGATTTGGATTTCCTAGACCTGTTCTTTCAAATGGAAGAGTCAACAGTTTTATGTCAGCTGTGAGACATACTATCACAAGAAAATCACCTAAGAATACCTACAACCTTAAAAGAAAAGAAGAATCTAAAAATATAAATGACTACAACCCAGTCATTTTATCCATGTGGAACGCTAACATGGATATACAGTATGTTGCTGACAATTCCATTGCTGTTGCTCGATATGTAACGTCTTACATTACGAAATCAGAAAAAACAGAATTGAAGGAAATGTGGGAAGAGATTTCTCACGAGAAGACTGTCAGTAAGAAGCTGTACAGTTTCAGTTTGAAGATGTTATCGCATCGAGAAATTGGATCCTACGAATGTTCAGATAGGTTATCTTCTGCAAGTCTCTACTCGAAGTCAAGAAGAATAATTTGGGCAAGTTTAGGCCTTGCAGCAATGAGAAATCGGGTACTGAAATCTGTTGGAGAAATTGAATATTTGGCTGAGAATGACCCAGAAAGTACAGATATATTGAAAACAAACATGTTGGACACATATTATCCCAAGAGAAGTCATCATCTGGAGAACATGTGTCTCTATGAAGTGTTACAGAACTACATTTATTCACGGAAAGCTGCAGAAGACATCAACAGTGGAAAATATAAAGTTGTTGGTGAAGAAGGATGTTTGGTGAAGCAAACCAAAGGAAGTTTGATAAATCACCGGAAGCTGAGTTGCGACACTACCGACAAGAAAGAATTTTACTACTTGGCTCTTTTACAGTTGTTTAAACCATGGCGTACAGAGGATGAACTACTGGGAGAATTCCAGAGCTATGAAGATTCTTTTAATGCTTGTAAAGACAGCATACAATGCAGTACATTCTCAACTTATCTGCAAATGTTAAATGAAGAAATTGAACAGGAAACTACAATTGCAGCAGAAATAGCTAGAGACAGTTCTCAGGACAGCCAAAGTTCAGGAACATACAGTCAAGATCCCCTAGGACAACCAATCGTTGAAAATGAAGCATCAATAGCCATGAATGAAGTGGAAACGGCTATGAATCAAGGTCAAGAAGAATTTATAGACTTAGAAAATTTGGAAAGACAACTGAATCAAGAGCAGCAACAAATTTATGAAGAGATCAAAAACAAAATTGATCACGGATTTCTACATATCAAAAAAGAGTGCTCATGCACATCATTTCATCCAATCAGGATGTATGTAAGCGGACAAGCTGGCACTGGAAAAAGTTTCCTAATTAAAGTCATCAGAAGCTACCTAAAGCAAAAAACGGATTCTACTTTGTCTTGTGTGGTTACTGCTCCAACTGGGTTAGCAGCATATAACATAAAAGGAATCACCTTACATCGTTTGCTAATGTTACCAGTGGAGCATGAGAACAAAATACAATTCAACAAGCTAACTGGAGAAGCATCCTTGGAAGTTTCAAGAGTATTGAAGAAGATGCAAGTTCTCATTATTGATGAGGTGAGCATGGTATCGAACTTAATGCTTGCCTTTGTGCATTTAAGAATGCAGCAAATTTTGAAGACAGACTATGACGTGTTATTTGGTGGAAAACACGTCATAGAGTTTTTGGGGATCTTTTGCAACTTACTCCAGTTAAAGGACAACCAGTGTTTAATACTGTGACACATGAAGACACGAAGAAGTCATTGGGAAGCATTGGAAATACAAATATTTGGTCCTTCTTTGAGTACAAGGAACTTACAACTAATATGAGGCAAGCAAACGATGAAGAATATGGAAGTATTCTGAAAGATATCAGGATTGGAATACTCACAGAAGTTGGGAAAAAAGCATTACAGAGTCGGCTGCTACATAATTTATTTCCAAAGGAAGAAATAGTTGCAGAGAAAATATACAAGAATATTGCAGAAAACAAAAGTGTCATCTGCTTAATGCCAACTCTACGTGAATGCTCAATATTTAATGAGGAGCTTTTGAAATTGGAAAAGGAAGACATCAGGAAATTGGAAGCAGTGGACAAAATTGAGGATGGAAGAATTACTGTCACAGTAACAGGCAAACTGAAAAATAAATTGGACTCACTAGAGAAGAACATCTCCAAAACAGCAGGATTAGAAAGAAATCTATATGTTTGCATGAACTGTAGAGTGTTTTTAAGGAGAAATTTGGATGTTGAGAAAGGCTTAGTGAATGGAGCAATGGGAAGAGTTGTGGGTTTTATTAATTATCAGAAAAAAGAAGGAATTGAATGTTTAAAAATAAAATTTGATCAGATAGAAGAAGTTAAAGATATTTGTCGTTGTACAGTTCGTTTTATGCTTGTGAAAGACTTATATGTACGTAGGAAGCAGTTTCCGTTTTCTCTAGCATATGCTGTAACTATTCACAAGTCTCAAGGATTGACTGTAGATTGTGCATTTGTGAACATTGGTTCAACTGTGTTCAAAGAAGGTATGGCATATGTAGCTTTGTCACGAGTCAAAACATTATCAGGTTTATTCATGATAGACTTTGATGACTCAAAAGTTAGTGCTGATACAAACTGTGTAAAGGAGTATAATAGATTAAGAAGAAGCTATGCTCCTCATTTAGGTCAGTATCCTGTGTTGGAGAAACGTGTAGTTTCTCGTAAAAGGAGAAATGAGAATATCTGTAATGAAGATATAGAGAAGAGGAAAAAAAAGAGGAGTGATGTAATTGCAAGCAAAAAGAAAAAGGAAAATGAAGAACAGGTTGTAGGATGTCATTTTGAAAATAGCTCTGGTGTCAACTGCTATGCAAATGTAGTGCTGAATGTTGCATTTTATCTGGAAAGTTTGCAAGAGCAGATAATAGTAAATCAGGGAAAAAGATTCTGTTCAGAGCTGAGTCTCCTTTTTCAAAAGCTGAGTAAAGATAAAACTCAAATAGAAAGTGCTACTGACATTAGAAAACTTTTAGATGTATGTTCAGGACGAACACAGTTTTCTCAAAATGAACAGCAAGATGCACACAAATTTTTGATGTATTTTCTTCAGGTAGTGGAAGAAGAAGGAGTTCCCATTGACATTTTTTTTGGTCTCTCTTATAAATGGGAACATAGTTGTGATAATTGTTATAATATATGTGGCTCTATTGTTGATAATGAAAGGTTTATTTATTTGACATTGCCAGAGAGTAAAACAGTCACTTTTGCAAAATTAGTTAAAGATGCTAATCATAGCATGAAATGTGGTGAGTGTAATTCTGACATGTTATCAACATTAATTTTAAGGGAATACGGACAGTATGTAATTTTAATGATGCAACGATGTAGAGCTGATGGATCAAAATTGGATACTTTAATAAAGAAGTTTACAGGACAGCAATTATCAATTTCAGGAAAAACTTTTGTAACTGTTGCAATAATTTTCCATGATGGACCTACTGTTACTTCTGGACATTACACAGTTTATCTAAAATGTGAAAAAGGCTGGACACTGTGTAATGATTCCCAATTGATTTTCAAACAACGTTTGCCTTTTGATTTAGCAAATTCCTATCTAATCTTCCTGAAACCTAAATTTTAGAGAGACTTGGCAAGATCTGGACAAAATAATTTTACCATTTTACTGGATTACCATTGCAATTTTGTAGAAAAAATATTTTTAAAATTATCATTTGGCCTAAAGGAAAGATAACCAATTGTAATGTGGACTTTTTTAATTTTTAATGCAATTTTGAAAAACCAATAATTTAGAGATAATCGGTAACTTCTGCACATTTTAAATTTTGGAATGCTATTGAACTGCCATTGGAAATTTTTTTCAAAAATGATTTAAAAAATTACTATTTGGCCATGTGGAAAAGTAAGCAATTCTATTGTGGACTAAATAAATTATTCAAAAAATTTTCGTGAACCAAAATGTTACAGAGAATCGGTGAGATCTGGACAGATTAAACTTTAGAATTTTAATGGATTTCCCTTGGAAATTTATTCCAGGAAAAAAAAAAAAAATACTATTTGGCCTAAAGGAAATAAAATCAGATGTATTTTGGAGTTATTTGAGATATAATATTGTGATTATACTTCTCAAACAAACATATCAGACGGTATTTTAAAGAAAAAAGTATTGTTTTTAGATGATATTTTTTTAGAATAATATGCATTTCTGTAATGATAAGTTTAAGTGAGAAGAGATTCTGGGCTTTTTTAATACAATCTTTGTGATTGTTAATTTTTTTTGCCCGCTGTAAAATGATGAATGCAATTGCTTTCACAATTAATAGTGAAATGCAATATATTCTGAAAACAGCAAAAATAAGGCAAAAATATTTTTTGGTAAAAAATGTAAATATGTGTACTGTATTATAAAATGGTTTAAAAATATTAATACTTTTTTCTTTATTTTCAGATCGATATAGAAAATTTTCGGAAACTACAACCATTTTAAAAACTATTTTTTAAAAAAACAAATGAATAAATATTTTTTTGAGTGAGTATGGTAAGTCAATAATAAAAATTGTAGTCTCTCAAGGACTTTGTAATGTGATAAATGATTTTTAGTGTTTTTTTTTAAAAAATAAAAAAAAGGTACGCTTACCGTACGCGTACGGTAAAAAAAAAAAAAAAAAAGTTTTTAAAAACAAGTAAAAAAAAGATGGAAGATAAGGTTGGCTCTTAAAAGAACCGTTGTGTTCATGCAGGGACAGAGGAAAGGAAGCATGGGAAAATCATTCAAAGCTACAAATGTGCTGATCTATTTTGTTGTTCACTAGGGAAACACTGGTCTCCCTATGACAAATTAGACCTTTACAAAATGTGCAATGAATATCAACCTTCCGAAATCGAAGGTTCATTTCCAGAGGGCCAGCAAAAGGAGATTCTCCCCCCACAGATGAAGGGCTCACCTGACCTGCAGAAGAAGGAGTAAGCCCTGCAGGTGATGGTCCAGGCTGAGCTGCTGTGGATGTACTGGCTCGTCTTTCTGAAGAGTTACCTCCAAAAAGATGACCATGTGTCCTTCTGTGTACATCCTGGAGGTGTCTCTTCATGGTGTGATTCCCAAAGGAATACTTCCTGTTAGGATTACCTCTAGAAAGTACACGCTTACACAGCTTGCAAGTAACTAAGGGTGCATTCACCTTTTGCTGGCCTTCTGGAAAAGTAAAATAATCCCAAACATAAGAAGGCTTTACTTTCCTCGCTCTCTGCCTCAAGACAGTGCTGCTGGTGCTAGCCTCACTCTCAGAAGAGCTCTGCTGTTCTGCCATCGTATCCCAAAGACAAACCAGCTCCTTCTCCCAAGGGATCACAAGCAGAAATGAGGGGAATGGGTGTGGTGTAGGAGAGTTCTAGAACTGAAAGTACTTTCAACCAATCAAAAGTTGTGTTTCATGATCACATGACCTACCGTACGCTTACGGTACGCTTACGGTGCGCTTACGGCAAAAAGTACGCATGCGCGTAAAAAAGACACGCGCTTGCGCGCATGCGCATAACAGTCACTCCCCGGCACTTCCGCGTAATGTGCGCGTGTGGCGTAAGCGCGCACGCGACCCACGCGCAGTACGCGCGGCTACGCAAAGTACGTAACTATACGCAAGCAGCGTAGATAGATTACGGGCGTTGCGTAAACCGTACGCTTACCGTGAGCTTACGGTATGCGTACTATAAAAAAAAAAAAATAAAAAAAAAAATCTGGAAATAAATTTTACATGTTTATTTTAAAAAATTTATATAAAATAAATATTTAATGATTTTAAAAATTTAAGCATAGTCTTTATAAAAGGTAAGAAAATTAAATTAAAAATATGTTTGAAAAAAATGAAGAATAAAAAAAAAAATAGCATTTAAAAAACCTTGCAAATTCACTGAAAAAACCATGGGTTTCACACACGTTATAGTTAGGAATTAGCATTTAAAAAACCTTAGAAATTCACTGAAAAAACCATAGGTTTCACACACGTTATAGTTAGGAATTAGCATTTAAAAAACCTTAGAAATTCAGTGAAAAAACCATAGGTTTCACACATGTTATAGTTAGCTGGACATTTTACTCGTAAAAAACCAATGAAATTGCCCCGTTATAGTTAGTTCAGCTAACTATAACTCGCGCGCCCGCAATGCACTGCTGATGACGTCACATATTACATCACTCATGACATGGTCAGTGACATCACTCATGACATCACTGATGACATCTCAAATGACATCACTGATGACATCACTGATGACATCATCCTTGTGATAGAGTGGCAGACCTCCTCTCACCTTAATATAAGCTTTGATACACACATTCAAAAATAGAGACTAAAATTTTCAAAACAATGGACATACCAATACCAGTTACAACAACCTCTTCAGTAATTCTAAGATCAACATACACATCCACTCATTCACCAACAGTCCTATACAGTCACTCATACATGTACTCACTCATCATATGTACTCATACACCTATACATCCTGTTACATAATGCCACTCATCCATAGAGTTACTCACACACATAGTCACTCATGCTAATAAAGAATCAAACATACATTCACCTGCATATACAGTTATACACACACCACCTAACTTACTTCTACGGAAACTTACACATACTTAGTCTTTTAAACAATCACTTATAGAAACACATACTTATTCATACAGGAACTCTTTCAATCTCTCCCTCTCACATATACTCACATATATACACCAATAGTCACATATACTAGTTTAAAACATATGTAGTTACTCATAAAGACACTATTGAGACAGTCATTCACTCACTAACACACCAATACACACACGCATCCACCCATGCAGTCCTGCACACATGCTCTGTTCAACACATACAAACAGTGAGTCACTCATTCATGCACCTATGCACTACGTCATACCCCCCACCGAACCATGCAGACACTCAGACTAATACTCAAAAAAACCAACTAATAACCTATATAGACACCCATGTAGCTACTCACCAACCCATGCAGCCACTTATACACAAAGTGAAAAAATGATACAGATATTTACATATTTAAATATTACTCACTAAGCCATGTATTCACTATGATACACTTAATCAGTCAGTTACACAATCAATTTTTCAAAAAGAAATCATCCATTTAGACAGTAATATACCCATTTATTCTTCTATCAACCTTGAGATATACATATATAAAACATATTTAATTTTCAGAAAAACACACATTCACTGGATGATGTCATCAGTGATGTCATCAGTGATGTCATTTGAGATGTCATCAGTGATGTCATGAGTGATGTCACTGACCATGTCATGAGTGATGTAATATGTGACGTCATCAGCAGTGCATTGCGGGCGCGCGAGTTATAGTTAGCTGAACTAACTATAACGGGGCAATTTCATTGGTTTTTTACGAGTAAAATGTCCAGCTAACTATAACATGTGTGAAACCTATGGTTTTTTCACTGAATTTCTAAGGTTTTTTAAATGCTAATTCCTAACTATAACGTGTGTGAAACCTATGGTTTTTTCAGTGAATATATATATATATATATATATATATATATATATATATATATATATATATATATATATATATATATACAAAAATATTCCCCAACCTTATCTGATTGAAGAGCCAGCACTCGCCATCGTGGGGGTTCTCTCGTTTATTGCGCAGGCTTCAATAGACCCATGGACAAAACAGGAACGTGTTTCGGCAGTCAAGCTGCCTTTCTCAACCTGGTATGCGCCATATTACTTTCTCCATTTAAAGAAAACATTAGTTAAAACTAAAGATGCACTGCACTTCACTGCAATTGGGTGGATTTGAGCATGTGGTATAATGACCAGTGATTCTTAACAGAGCACACATACAGATATTCAAAGAACGCAACAGCATCAGTCCTGCAAACGAAATTGCTTTTAGGATTGTTCATGTTCTGTGCTAATCCGTATTTCTGCCTTCCAGTTCGTTTTATTTCAAGAAAGGCACCCATCATGCCTCATTCAGTTCAATCCAAAACCCGGACTGGATTTATACACGTCCTCTAATTACATTTACAGACATCTTTATAGTGTCTTTTTAAAATCCATTTAGCACGCATTTTTCAAGGTCATTTACTTTGAGCAAAGATGTTCCACCTCATTAATTTGTCAACTCCTTCAAAGTGCATGCATCTCCGAGCGCAGCCTGCTCTATACTCGGAGATGTCCCACTAATAAATGACCATTGTTCCAATAATTAAAAGGAAGATTCACGGTGGTAACTTTCTTCAAAGCTTCAAATCCTCAGGTCAAATGAAGCCAGTCCCGACAAGCAACAGTACGGACCCACGAGGCCATCGCTTTTCTTGGTCAGTGCCATCAGCGATGCCCAGCTCCATAGTAGGAGAGGTTATACCAGGGTGAGGATGTGCCAAATAAGCAGAGATGCTACAGTCCCCGCCAAGGGAACTTAGGCTCCCAGCGTATGAACCAGCTCCTCCACAAGTGACTTCACCTCTTCTCCATCGCCACACTCCTTTCATGGGGGCACGCCTGTCTCTATGTACCAAATCCAAATTGTGGTAAAACTGGTGCGCTGCCAAATCGCTGGTGGTTCTTGGAAGGTGGCGCTACCGCTGGCGCTCAGTATGTACAAAAATATTCCCCAGATAAGGTTACCCGAGTCGTTTCCGGGTCCGAACCGCTCCATACATCTCGGTCGTAAGCTAACCGTGGAATGCAATGGATGCGATTCACGACCGAGCCAGTACGATGCACGCGTTGGACAGCCTGTGCGAGCTGGAGTGTCCGGCTCGTAAAAGCTCCCGGAGTCGGACTTCGGGGGTCCGCATCAGACCCCCCAACACCCGCAGCCGTACGACTCGCACACAGGGGGAGACCTATGGTTCTCCCCAACACAGGCATGTACGGTGCGGATGACACTGACGCGTACCCACTGTAGGGGGCGCACTTGTTCGAGACATACCCATTCAGTCAATGGGAGCGCATGTACGCGTCGTACAACTGGCTCCCATTGACTTCTATGGGAGTCCGACCGAACCGAGTCCAACAGCATACGTGCGCATCGTACTCGCTCGGTCGGACTGTAGGGGTCAGGCTCACTCGAAAACACTCCGGATCCGACTCGGTCAGAGTGCTTTCCGACCCAGATCGGAATCGGCCCCTGTGTGCTGAACTTGTGACCTGTGTGCTCAGTTGAGTGTTCCATGAACTGTTACTATGGTAACAGGCAGAAGCCACATTGGGTGTAGGGTTCAAACTTATGTCAATTGGAAAGGGTTGAAATTTGTAACCAATAGAAATGTGTGTTTGCTTTTGAATAAATGTGGGAAGCAATTTGATTTGATATTTACATGTATATGTGTGCAGAATGAGAGGGAAACTTTGCCATTCTTTGGTTTTCCTGAAAGCAGTACAATACAGAGATTCTGTATAAGAAAATCTGGTGTGTGACTGACATACTTCTTAATCTACAAAACTATTTGAAAGGTGAGTTATTAATTTGTGAGGGGATGTATGTGGTGCATTTTGTTTTTAATAAGAGTAATGTGTTTCTCCTGCTAAAAGTCCAGGGAGTAGTTTTTCTTGTCTAGAATCATTGTTCTTGTCTAGAATCACATGGTGAGTCTGTATGCATTTGGGAACCATTGTGACAGAAAAATGTGGGTAATTCATGTGTTTGCAGACACATAACTGCTTAAAAACTTATCTTGTTTTCATGTTTTTGTAGAATTATAAACCTGTCATTGCTTATGTATTTGCAAAATGAGTGAGGCTTCTACACTAATGTGCAGTAGTAAAATATGTGCAAAGTGTGCAGTCACCTTACCTCTTGTAGACTAGTAAATGTGTTTTGGAAAAAAGCAAGGGATAGTGTTGCTTGTCTAGAATCACTCTGTGAGTCTGTGTGCATTTGGGCATCCATTGTGAGAGAAGCATTTGGTTTCATTGGGTATTTGCTGAGAGATAACTGTTTTAAAATCTGTCATGTTGTCAAGTTTTAGTAGCATTAGAAGAGAGTCATTGATAATGCATTCTGAAAATGAGTCAGGCTTTGACAGTAGTGTGCTGTATTGAAATATGTAGAATATGTGCAGTCACTTTACCCCTTCCAGACTAGTGAATGTGTTTTGGTAAAGTACAAGGACTAGTGTTGTTTGTCTAGAATCACACTGTGTGTCTGTGTGCATTTGGAAACCAATGTGAGAGAAGCATTTGGGTATTTCGTGTTTTTGCAGACACATAAGTGCTTAAAAACCTATCCTGTTCTCACGTTTTCGTAGAATCATAAACCAGTTAGTGTTTATGTATTTTCAAAATGATTCAGGCTTCAACACTAAAATGCAGTGCTAAAATATGTGGAATGTATGCACGTATCTTACACCTTGTACACTACTAAATGTGTTTTAGTAAAAAGCAAGGGATAGTGTTGTTTGTCTAGAATCTCAATATGAGTCTGTGTGCATTTGTGAATCATTCTGAGAGAAGCATTTGGATATTTCATTTGTTTGCAAACACATAACTGCTTAAAAATCTATGCTGTTCTTATGTTTTGGTAGAAATAAAAACCATTTATTGTTTATGAGTTTGCAAAATGAGTCAGGCTTATACACTAATTTGCAGTAGTAAAATATGTGGAATGTGTGGAGTCACATTACCTCTTCAAGAATAGTAAATGTGTTTTTGTAAAATCCAAGGGATACTATTTGTTTTCTAGAAACACACTGTGAGTCTGTGTGCATTTAGGAACTGTTCTGAGTGAAGGATTTGGGTATTTCATGTGTTTCCAGAAACATAACTGCTTAAAAACCTATCCTGTTCTCACACTTTGGTAGAATTAGAAACCATTCATTGCTTATGTATTTGTAAAATGAGTCAGGGTTCTACAATATTGTGCAGTAGTAAAATATGTGGATTGTGTGTACTCCGTTGACCCATTCTAGACAAGAAAATGTGTTTTGGTAATATGCAGGGGATAGTGTTTGTTGTCTAGAATCACACTGAGAGTCTGTATGCATTTAGGGCCCATTCTAAGAGAAGGTTTTGGGTACTTCATGTCTTTGCATACACATACCTGGTTAAAAAACTCTAATCATTCAGTCAGTACCTTAGTACTCATGCAGTGAGCCAGGCCTTAGCACATGGATTGATTCAAACGCCTATCCACTATGCATGCAGTTCTTTAACCACCTACACACTTGTCTTTCACACCTTCAATTCCCCAGTCAGTATCTATACACTCCAGCAAACACCCTGTTACTCCACTTGCACTTCTTCACTGACCCATTCAGCACCATGTACTAATCCATTCACTGCGCCAAAAACCAAACACTTAAAAGATGCACTCAGGCACTCTCCTTGCAGTACTCTAATCATTCAGTCAGTACCCAAGTACTCATGCAGTGAGTTAGGCCTTAGCACATGGACTGCTTCAAACGTCTATCCACTATGCATGCAGGCCTCTAACCACCTACACACTTGTCTTTCACACCTTCAATTCGCCAGTCAGTATCCATACACTCCAATAAACACCCTGTCACTCTCTTTGCACTCCTCCAGTGACCCATTCAGCACCATGTAGTAATCCATTTACTGCGCCAAAACCCAAACACTTATAAATTCATCGAGGCACTCTACTTGCCTTACTCTAATCATTCACTCAGTATCCAAGTACTCATGCATTGTCAGGCCTTTGCACAAAGACTGCTTCAAATGCCTATCTACTATGCATGCAGGCCTCTAACCACCTACACACTTGTCTTTCACACCTTCAATACCCCAGTCAGTATTCATACAGTTCCCGCAAACACCGTGTCACTCCCCTTACACTCCTCCAGTGACCCATTCAGCACCATGTAGTAATCCATTCACTGTACCAAAACCCAAACACTTATAAAGTCACCCAGGTACTCTTCTTGCAATACTCTAATCATTCAGTCAGTACCCAAGTACTCATGCAGTGAGCCAGGCCTTAGCACATGAATTGATTCAACCGCCTATCCACTATGCATGCAGGCCTCTAACCACCTACACAATTGTCTTTCACACTTTCAATTGCTCAGTCAGTATCTATATACTCCAATAAACACCCTGTCACTCCCCTTGCACACCTCCAGTGACTCATCCAGCACCATGTACTAATCTATTCACTGCGCCAAAACCCAAACCCTTAAACGATTCATACAGGCACCCTCCTTGCAGTACTCTAATGATTCAGTCAGTACCCAGGTACTCATGCAGTGAACTAGGTCTTAGCACATGGACTGCTTCAAACGTCTATCCACTATGCATGCAGTCCTGTAACCACCTACACTCTTGTCTTTCACACATTCAATTCCCCAGTCAGTATCCATACACTTCCAGCAAACACCCTGTCACTCCCCTTACACTTCTCCAGTGACCTATTCAGCACCATGTAGTAATCCATTCACTGCGCCAAAACCCAAACACTCATAAATTCATCCAGGCACTCTCCTTGCCCTATTCTAATCATTCACTCAGTACCCAAGTACTCATGCAGTGAGCCAGACCTTTGCACAAGGACTGCTTCAAATGCCTTTCTACTATGCATGCAGGCCTCTAACCACCTACACACTTGTCTTTCACACCTTCAATACCCCAGTCAGTATTCATACAGTTCCCGCAAACACTGTCACTCCCCTTACACTCCTCCAGTGACCCATTCAGCACCATGTAGTAATCCATTCACTGCACCAAAACCCAAACACTTATAAAGTCACCCAGGTACTCTTCTTGCAATATTCTAATCATTCAGTCAGTACCCAAGTACTCATGCAGTGAGCCAGACCTTAGCACTTGCATTGATTCAAACGCCTATCCACTATGCATGCAGGCCTCTAACCACCTACACAATTGTCTATCACACCTTCGATTGCCCAGTCAGTATCCATACACTTCCAGAAAATAAACTGTCACTCCCCTTGTACTCTTCTAGTGACCCATTCAGCAGCATGTACTAATCTATTCACTGCGCCAAAACCCAAACCCTTAAAAGATTCATCCAGGCATTTTCCTTGCAGTACTCTAATGATTCAGTCAGTACCCAGGTACGCATGTAGTGACCCGGGTCTTAGCACATGAACTACTTCAAACGTCTATCCACTATGCATGCAGTCCTGTAACCACCTACACACTTGTCTTTCACACCTTAAATTCTCCAGTCAGTATCTATACTCCAATAAACACCCTGTCACACCGCTTACACTCCTCCAGTGACCCATTCAGCATCATGTAGTAATCCATTCACTGCGCCAAAACCCAAACACTTATAAATTCATCGAGGCACTCTCCTTGGCCTACTCTAATCATTCACTCAGTACCCAAGTACTCATGCAGTGAGCCAGGCCTTTGCACAAGGACTGCTTCAAACGCCTATCTACCATACATGGAGGCCTCTAACCACCTACACACTTGTCTTTCACATCTTCAATACCCCAGTCAGTATTCATACAGTTCCCACAAACACCGTGTCACTCCCCTTACACTCCTCCAGTGACCCATTCAGCACCATGTAGTAATCCATCCACTGCGCCAAAACCCAAACACTTATAAAGTCACCCAGGTACTCTTCTTGCAATACTCTAATCATTCAGTCAGTACCCAAGTACTCATGCAGTGAGCCAGGCCATAGCACTTGCATTGATTCAAATGCCTAGCCACTATGCATGCAGGCCTCTAACCACCTACACAATTGTCTTTCACACCTTCAATTGACCAGTCAGTATCTATATACTCCAATAAACACCCTGTCACTCCTCTTGCACACCTCCAGTGACTCATCCAGCACCATGTACTAATCTATTCACTGAACCAAAACCCAAACGCTTAAAAGATTCATCCAGGCACTCTCCTTGCAGTACTCTAATGATTCAGTCAGTACCCAGGTACTTATGCAGTGAGTTAGGCTTTAGCACATGGACTGCTTCAAACGCCTATCCACTATGCATGCAGGCCTCTAACCACCTACACACTTCTTTTTCACACCTTCAATTCCCCAGTCAGTACCTATACACTCCAAAAAAAAACCTCGTCACTCTCTTTGCACTCCTCGAGTGACTCATTCAGCAGCATGTACTAATCCATTCACTGTGTCAAAACCCAACCACTTATAAATTCACTCAAGCACTTTCCTTGCACTACTCTAATCATGCAGTTGGTACCCAAGTTCTCATGCAATCAGCCAGTCCATGTGACTGCTTCAAATGCCTATCCACTATGCATGCAGTCCTCTAACCACCTACACACCTGTCTTTCACAGTTTCAATTCCCCAGTCAGTATCTATATACTCCAATAAACACCCGGTCACTCCCCTTGCACACCTCCAGTGACCCATTCAGCACCATGTACTAATCCATTCACTGTGCCAAAACCCAAACACTTATACATTCTCCCAGGCATTCTCCTTGCAGGACTGTAATCATTCAGTCAGTGAGTAAGTACTCATATAATGTCCCAGGGCATAACACAAACACTGGTAGAAACCTTCGTCCATTACACATGCTGACCTTTAATCGCCTATTTAGTTATGTATACACCTTGAATTACAATTTCAATTAGTGAAGAGAAAACAAAGTGGTTAAATGGTTTTTACATAGAATGTGTTTGTATAATAATTGAAAAGTATAATTTATACATTTATTAAATTACATTTATTTATGTTTACTTTTTACAGATATTGTTTATCATCATTAAAATAAAGTTATGATGCCTGAAAAATCAAGAAAGAGAAAAGGACAGAAAAAGGAAAAATATTCGAAGAAAATTCAACAAGTAGTGGATGACCAACATCATGTGGCTAAAAAGAGGAAGTCCTCTGGTAAGACAACCAAGGAATTCATTAAAAATCTTTCAAAGCCTACAAACAGTGTGCAGAATGTGCAAACTATTGACAATGATTCGACTAGACAAAAGAAAATCAATAACAGGAAAAGAAAAAAGATAATTTACATTCCAAAGATTTAAAATATGGAAAAAGAAGGCAAAATCAGTACAAAGAAACAAGTTAAATTTTTTTTTTACAAAAGAGTGGTTCTTAATTTGCTGAAAGATGTGAAAAAATATAGAAAACAAGCACAATTTTATAAAAAGAAGAAGCATATTGAATCCATTGTTGAAAAGGCTTTTGCAGTAAAACGGAAACTATTTATTTTAGTTTTAAACATAATTAGATCACTAGATAAACCAATCCATTTAATGAAGGCCAAAAGTAAGAGTAAAAGAGTAATTAACAGAACTCATTTTTGTGATTTTTTTGGGGTGAATGGAAACACAGTTCAAGTTCTGAGCCTTTCTTTAATGAAGAGAGTTATTTACAGACCAATGATTTGTTGCATGCAGTTGATACCAGTGGTCGAGCTTATGAGGTTAGAAATGGTCGTCTAATTGAGAAAGAGAAAATGGTTCCCAGAAATGCAGAAGAAGTGATAGCTGATGAAGTTCTAGGCAGACGTCCTAAAGCCCCAGTGTACTCTTGGGATTGCAGTAGTATTTGTAGTGTACGACAAGAATCTATTGATATTTTACGCAATTTCTTACGAGCATATAGTAAAAAAACTGTTAAACAAAAGATTAAGATATCACAAGGACTAGACCCTTGCAGAGTGATAAAAAGTACTGGTTTGCAAGGTCATTCTCTGGCTTGTCTTTCTAGGAAAGTATGTCAAAGTGTTTTTCACCATTTCAGGATGTTAGCAGTACACCATACTCAAATGCAAAAATTAGTCAGAAGATTGGATTATGCAAAAAGTCCAGCACTAATGTTAAATGAGTTGAACAGTGCTCTTTTGCATGGATCAGTATCAGACGTGAAGAAGGTTTGTGATGAAACTGAGTTTTGTTACTTTGGTCCTGAACAAGAGAGTGCAGAAACTGATCCAATAATAGAAGAAAATGTTGAAGAGAATGTTGAACATAGTGGTACAAAAAATTTTGAAGATCCAATTACAAAGTTTAAGGTTATTTCAGGTGAAAGACCAAATTATTCTTGTATTTGTTGCCGGCGAACTCACTATAAAAATCAGACTAGGACTGTTGATCTGTATTTAAAAAGTGAAAGAGAAAATAATGATAAGTGGAAGGAATTTGCAACTTATTTGTTGGTAGAGAATTGTTTTGATTTGGGTTCTGCCCAGCGTATTTGCAAATATTGGTATAACAAATTAGATGAGAATAAAATGCCCACTAGAGCTGTTCATAATAATCTAGAGTTGGTTGCTATTCCTCCAGAACTGATAGATTTAAATACGTATGAGTCTATTATCATTCAATGTTTGCACCCGTTTCAGGCTATCGTTCGTATGGAGCCTAAAACAGGTAAATTGCCTCCTTCAGATTTACAGAGAGGATTAAAAGGAAGAGTTATATATTTACCTCTAGATTTAAAGAAAAATATTGAAACTATTGGTGTAGAGAATGTAGAAAATGAACCACTAGTTATTCTAGTTAATGGTGTTCCTAATAAGAAAAAGAAAATCTGGCAAGAGTTAGTGGATGTTAGAAAAGTGCAAAAGGCAACATTGTATCTGATAAAAAATAATGAGTACTAGAAATTGAATATTTAGCATTAAATGAACCAGAAAGTACAGATATTCTGAAAACAAATATGTTGGACACATATTATCCAAATAGAAGTCATCATCTTGAGAACATATGTCTCTATGAAGTGCTGCAAAACTACACTTTTAAACAGAATACTACAGAAAACATCAATGATGGAAAATATGCAGTTATTGGTTCCGAAGGATGTTTGGCGAATGAAAGGAACGGAAATGTAATTAATCACAGGAAACTGAGTTGTGACACTGCTGATAAAAGAGAATTTTACTATTTAGCACTTTTGCAACTGTTCAAACCGTGGCGTTCAGAATTGGAATTACTTTGTGATTTTCACAGCTATGAAGATTCCTCCAATGCTTGTAAAGTTTCCATAGAATGTTCTGTTTTTGCAAATTATGTGAAAATGTTGAATGATTAAATTGATCAAGAAGCTACTATTGCAGCTGAGATTGCTAGGGACAGTTCTCAAGACAGTCAAAGCTCTGCTCCACTGAGTCAAGATCCACTAGGACAACCAATTGTTGAAAATGAAGCAGCAATCGCCATGAATGAGGTGGAAACAGCAATGCATCAAGTTCAAGAAGATATTATGGACTTAGCAATTTTGGAAGAACAACTAAATGTTGAACAGAATGAAATATATCAGCAAGTGAGACAGCAGATTGACCATGGACTTCTTCATGAAAAGAAAGAATGCACATGCGCCTCATTTCAACCTATACGAATGTATGTGAATGGAGAAGCTGGAACAGGAAAAAGTTTCTTAATTAAAGTAATCACCCTTTATCTACAGAAAACAATGGACTCACATTTGTCTTGTGTTGTAACTGCTCCAACTGGGTTGGCAGCACACAACATTAAAGGAATTACATTGCATTGTTTACTCATGTTACCTGTGGAGCATGAAAACAAATTGGAATATCACAAGCTATCTGGAGAAGCTTGTTTAGAAGTTTCAAGAGTACTAAAGAAAATGAAACTTCTGATTATTGATGAGGTAAGCATGACCTCAAACTTAATGCTTGCTTTTGTACATTTAAGAATGCAGCAAATTCTTAAAACAGAATATGATGTGTTATTTGGAGGAAAACATGTCATAGTGTTTAGAGATCTACTGCAACTTACTCCCGTAAAAGGACAACCTGTATTTAAAACACTTGCACATGAAGACACCAAAAAGTCCTTGGGAAGTGTTGGAAATGTTAACATTTGGTCATATTTTGAGTACAAAGAACTCACGAAAAATATGCGACAGGCAAATGATGCTGAATATGGAAGTATTCTTCAAGATATAAGAATTGAAGTACTGACAGAACATGGCACACAAGCTTTGCAAAGTCGACTACTTACAAACTTGTTTCCAAAGGAAAATATACTTACAGAAAAAATATATAAAAAAGTTGCAGAAAATAATTCTATAATCTGCTTAATGCCAACAGTGCGCGAGTGCTCTATTTTCAATGAAGAACTTTTGAAGCTAGAAAATGAAGAAATAATTAAAATGGAAGCCATTGATAAAATAGAGCATGAAGGAATCACTATTATTTTGATGGACAAATTGAAAACAAAGTTGGATTCTTTAGAAAAATCTATTTCTAAAACTGCAGATTTAGAAAAGAATTTTTATGTATGTGTAAACTGTCAGGTTATTTTGCGGCGTAATTTGGATGTTGAAAAAGGTTTAGTGAATGGAGCAATGGGAAAAGTTGTGGATTTCGTTAATTATAAGAATAAAGATAGAATTGAATGTTTAAAAATTAAATTTGATCAGATTGAAGAAGTGAAACAAATTGCTCGTTGTTCTGCTCGTTTTTTGCTTGTTAAAGATTTGTATGTACATAGAAAACAGTTTCCTCTTTCTTTGGCATATGCAGTGACTATTCGTAAATCTCAAGGTTTAAGTGTAGACAGTGCTTTGGTGAACATTGGAAGTACCGTGTTTAAAGAGGGTATGGCATATGTTGCTTTGTCGCAAGTCAGAAGTTTATCTGGTTTCTTTTTGATTGATTTTGATGAGTTAAAGATTACTGCAGATGACATCTGTGTAAAAGAATATAATAGGTTAAGAAGAGTGTATGCTCCCCATTTAGGGCAATATCCTGTGTTTGAAAAGTGTGTGGTAGGTCGAAAAAGAAGATATGAGAATATATGTAGTGAAGTTATAGAGAAGGAAACAATCATAATAATGTTGAGATTGCTAGTAAAAAGAAAAAGGATACTGTAGAACAGATTGTTGGTTATCACTTTAAAAATACTTCTGGTATCAACTGCTATGCTAATGTAGTGGCCAATGTTGTTTTTTTTCTTGAAAGATTGCAAGAGCAAATTGAGGAGAATCGGGAAAAAAGATTTTGTTCCTGGTTGCATTCTGTTTATGAAAAATTGAGAACAGATAAAACTAAAGTGCGAAGTGTTTCTGATATTCGTAATCTTTTGGATATGTGTTCTGGTTCTACACAATATACGCAGAATATCCAACAAGATGCTCAAGAATTTCTAATGTATATGCTTACTGTATTGGAAAAATGAAGGCATAGAAATTGAAAATCTTTTTGGCCTTCATTATAAATTGGAACATCAATGTGAAAATTGTATGTTCACATGTAGCACTGACATAGACACTGAAAGATTTATATATTTGACGTTACCAGACTGTAAATCAGTGTCTTTCAACAAACTAGCTAAAGCAGCAAATAAGAACATGGAGTGTAGCCAATGCAACTCAGAAATGTTATCAACATTATTTATACAAAGATATGGACAATATATCATTTTAATGATGCAACGTTGTACAGCTGATGGAAGAAAATTGGAAACTTTAATAAAAAAGTTTGTAGCAAGTCAACTATCAATATCAGGAAGAACTTTTGAAGCAGTAGCAATAATTTTCCATGATGGTCCTTCTACAATATCTGGACATTACACTGCCTATTTAAAATTTGAATATGGATAGACATATTGTAATGATGCTCAATTGGATTTTAAACAACGTTTGCCTCGCGAATTACCAAATTCCTACCTACTATTTTTAAAGCCAAAGTTTTAGGAACATAATTCAGCATATTAGGAATATGTTAAAATGTCTTAATATGATTACTATTGGACAATTTCAGTTTAAAGGTTTTCAGCAATACCATTTGGCCCAGAGGAAAGGTATACATTTGAATCATGGACTTTTTGTTGCACATTCTCACAGCATATATTTTTTAGAAACATTATTTACAGTGTACAGAAATTATAAAAAGAATTCCTTATTGAATCATTATTTGAGTACTTTCAGATTCAAGTAAAAAATATTCGCTTAGAAGGAACCATTTTAAATATCTGTTTGATTAGAATGAAATGGTTTGTTATTGACGATGTATGAGTAATAGTTTATCGTATTATTTGATTTCTTACATATTCAAGTAAGATTTTTCTCTAAGAAGAAAGCATTTTACATATGGATGATTTGTATTGTATGGTTTGTTATTGAGGATGTAGTTTTTGTGGAATATTCAAAAAAAGTTGGATATATGATAAATATGTTAGATAGAGTTTTTTTTTTTTAAACAATCTGATTGTTTTTTTTTTGGCCGCTGTTATGTGATGAGTACGATTGAAATCACTGTTTGTAGTGAAATTCAATTTATTCTGAGAACAGCAAAAAAGGCAAAAAAAATAATTTAACAACATTTGTAAATTGTGTTGTTGTAGAAAATATATTATTATATATTATAACTGTATTTTTTCTTCTCTTTCACAGATACTAATTCTAACATTTGAAATTTAAATGTAATTTATATTTTTTTTTTAAATGGGTTGCATTTTTTTTTCAATAAACGTGAAGGTAAGTTTAACTAAGTATTAATATGCACAATGGGCTGTGTTTCCACACTGGTGAAGAAAGGGGAGATGGATGGAGTAGATATGTCTGGAAAGATTCTCAGTGTGCGTTTTAAGTTAGAGGATAAAGTTAACATGAATACTGATTGTCTCTGTGGACAAGTAACCCACCAGATATATGCAGAAAGTGTCAAAGACTTGCATTGGAGAGAGGTATAAAATGGGACATGGTTTGCCAAAACGTAAGTACTTATACATTTGTCTTGTTCTCTGTTTGCAGTACTGAAATTACTCTACTTATTACTCATATAGTTAAGGATTGGCCAAGCCATTAACCGTAGTGCAAGAAAATTTATGTATATACTTTGCAAAAAGATCTGTAAAAAGCGCTTACCTGATTGCTCCTGTTTAGCAAAATCCGAGTCAGCCGTGAGGGGAACGGCTCTTCTGTGGGGGTTATCAAGCCCTGTTACCCTCGCCTCGGCCTCTGCCTACATCCACGCCGTGAGGGGAACGGCTCGGGCGGAAACTACATTACCCAGCGGCCTCAGCGCCCGGCGCGCACTGCACACGGCATCTTGCAGCGCCCGGGCCCTATTTCAGGCCCCCAGCACCACCGCAGCGCGGGACGCGCGCTTACCTGATTGCTCCTGTTTAGCAAAATCCGAGTCAGCCGTGAGGGGAACGGCTCTTCTGTGGGGGTTATCAAGCCCTGTTACCCTCGCCTCGGCCTCTGCCTACATCCACGCCGTGAGGGGAACGGCTCGGGCGGAAACTACATTACCCAGCGGCCTCAGCACCCGGCGCGCACTGCACACGGCATCTTGCAGCGCCCGGGCCCTATTTCAGGCCCCCAGCACCACCGCAGCGCGGGACGCGCGCTTACCTGATTGCTCCTGTTTAGCAAAATCCGAGTCAGCCGTGAGGGGAACGGCTCTTCTGTGGGGGTTATCAAGCCCTGTTACCCTCGCCTCGGCCTCTGCCTACATCCACGCCGTGAGGGGAATGGCTCGGGCGGAAACTACATTACCCAGCGGCCTCAGCGCCCGGCGCGCACTGCACACGGCATCTTGCAGCGCCCGGGCCCTATTTCAGGCCCCCAGCACCACCGCAGCGTGGGACGCGCGTGGGCGAAGCCCGGGCCAAGGGCGGGCCCGTCCTAGCCCGTCAAGGACCGCTCGAGGCCGGGCTGGGCATACCCTCTAACATCTCTACTAATCTGTAAGTGTTGAAAGTGTTGGCCTTTCCTGCCATCTTTTCCATCTGTATACTGCCTTTCTACTTTGCATTATTGGACCTACCCTGACTGGCTATATTAGTAGCACCTGATTATCAGGATACACTTTGTCACTTTCTGTGGATTGTCTTGGGTTGGAGATAGGCCTATCGTGGGCCAGTGACTTTGATTGGGAGTTACCTGGACTCATATTGTGTGTGACATTTTTCGCCTGGGGTCGTCTACTCCTTTCCCCTTCTTTTGTAGTGGTCGCTTGCTTATTCAAGACACTATGGCTGAGAATCAAGAGTTTTCGTCATCTATAAAGTCTGGTGGTTTGGCTAAGGGCACATTGGACCGATATTTCAGTAAGGTCACTACGGACTTAGAGAGGGAGGACATACTAGCTGAGCGAAGGGCTGAGCGCCGCCAGTCAATTGAATGCCTGAAGAAAAGGCCCCCTACTGATCTTTTACAACAAGATACCCAGTCGGTTGTAAACCCGTCTAACGATGATTTGACCTCACTAGATGGTGTCCCTGCACTTCTTCGGGAGTTATCTCCCCCATCTTCCCCACCTAATTCCCTGGATTCTACACATGTAATAACTATCTCTTGCTCGCGTGACTCTTTGTCGGGAACAGAAGTGTTACCAATCTCTTCCCTGCCATGTAAAGAGCCTACTAAAAGGAAGACTAGACCTTTAGTGCAGTCTAAAGTTCCCGGCCCACCACCCAAAAAAAGGAGAAAGAAGGGCGGAGATGCATGTAGACCTAAAATTAGTCACACTGACTTTGGGAGAAGTGATATGACTATCACCAAACCTGTTGTTACTATCCCTAAAGCTCCCTCGTTGCCTGAACAAACCATAAAGGTTGCCTCAAATACTGTTCTAAACCTGGTGGAGGTAGGCACCCCCCAACATTGTCCTCCTAAGGAAATACAACTTAATGACCCCCTGGAAAGCATTGAGCACCTTATAAGGTCCTTCATTTTACCTATTATTGAGAGGTTAAAGAGGGTTGAGGAAAGACTGGGGAATATAGAATCGGCCATCAACTATAAAATGGGACAGACTAGAGATATAGTAATGTTGGACCATTCTCCCGTCGTAACCAAACTACTTCCATGTCCTGTCGCAGGAGAAGGTCCAGCCGGAGCTAGTGTAACGATTACTAGCGCTAAAGAGCTGCCCCAATTAACCCCTAAATCTGTAAGACATCTGGACGTACAAGCCCAAAATGAAACTCAGAGGGTTGGGGATAAACGAGATGGAAAAAATGTGGGCTTTAATGAGCGCGTGAGTCCCAGTGTTGCTAGGGGAAAAAATATCAGGGAGCCCCAGGTTGAATTACCTCCTGAAGCAGTCCCCTATGTGGTAGTGTTGGCGAGAGTTCCTAAACTGCCTGATGGTAAGAGGGAGGGATTTGCTCAGCTTAAAAATAAGACTGTACATTGGCTGAGTCAAAATCGCCCACTCCCCCATATCATCAATGGCGAAATTCTTCACGTTCGCCGACTGGATTGGTTGGGAAGCAGGAAGAAGGATATTAAGGGGGATTTAATTCTTATTAACTTTAGGGACCCTGCGGCTGTAAGGTATATCCTTAATTGGCCTGCAGAGACATTTGGTACTTCTATTACTCCCTTGGAGTTAACCTTTTTTTACCCCAGAAACCAAGGGAGCAGAACAAGATACCTTGGGGTTCCTTCTGTTTCTTTGACTAATTCTTGTTTATTTCATAAAAAAGAGTATAAAAGGTCTGAAATTAATCCCAAACCAATGTTCCTTGATAGCATTCCAGGGTGGGACACTGTACTACCATGGAGCTATGGGAATCGCATTGGGAGGCAGGATCATTTGATCCCTCTTACACCACTGGATGTCTCGAATCGATATGAGGTTCTTTCGAATCTTGATGATTGCGATTGACAAATGAGACATACGACCAAACTTCCCCTTGTTGCTACCCAGTCTGATCCACTTGTACATCTCGGGCTGCTTCAAAATGGTAATCCCGGACAAATTGAACGACAAAGCCAGTTGAAGAGGATCCTGACCCCAGAACTACCTGTCCCTCCCGCTACCCCATGCCCCCCTCTAGAATGCGTAACCAAACAGAGGGTGGATGCTGGTACCTTAACTTTGAGCTATTCTACTAACTTATTGGAACCTCAAATAACTAAGCAAACCCCCAACGTTGAAGGGATTAAAATAATCTCATGGAATGTGGCAGGCCTTAAAAATAAACTCCCCAACCCTGAGTGGGTTACATTCGTCTCCTCCTTTGACATCTGCATGCTGCAAGAAACCTGGATGCTTAAAGAGAGTGCGGCCCCGGGTTTTGCAACATTTGACATTCTAGCATGTAAGAGTGGTAGGGGAAGGCCATCGGGGGGGCTGTCTATATGGGTTGGCTCCCATTTGGGGATTAAGGCGAAGGATATTCCAACTGATTCTCGGGATGTACAACTTGTATTATTGGATGTAGTGAACGGCCCAAGCATTGCCCTGATAAATGTCTACTCAAGGCCTATTAAGAGGGGCCTTGAATCAAAGGCTATTACTGTAATGTCTAAACTCTTACAGTCACTTGACTCCTCTACTGTGCTAATCCTGGGCGGGGATTTTAACTGCCACTTTGAGCCTCTTTTGGACTCAAATACGGGAGATCGTGATGAAGTAGATGCATTATGGAATATTCCTGACCCTCTGGCCCCTTTGGTCAAGGTATGGACCCCCCTTGTTCTGCAATTGCAGTCACTCTCCCTAGCTACATCACTGCGAGCATGCAATGGTAGGGTGATGCCAGATAGACCTGGTAATGTAACGTTTAATAGAGCAAATCATACCTCAACAATTGACTACATTTTCATTGAAGCCAGACATTGGGACAGGCTCCATGAATTTGTGGTCATTGAGAGGTCTGATAGTGATCACAATGCTCTAGCCCTGGACTTAAAAATCCTGCTCCGGGTGACCATCTTGTGATTGACCCATTGACAATCACAAATTGTAGAAGGAGAGTAAAGTGGCCAGAACTTCAAATGTCCATTAGTAAGCTGGCGGAGCTGTATGGAACAATAATACCATTCATAGAAGAGATGGGGAGAGTCGGGTCTCTTGGTAGCCCTACAGATATCCATGGTAATCTGGTTATTGCATTAAAGGACACCCTGTACCCAGTTAAAAGGGTTAAACAGTCCCGGGCCTTAACAGATAGGTGGTTTAATAAAACCTGCCGCACAGCCAAAAAGGATTTGCTGATTGCAATAAAAATTAAGGACAGGGAGCAAATTAGAGCAAATCGTTCTTTGTATAAAAAGGCAATCAGCGAAGCGAAGAAGGAAGGGGAGGCTGTACTGTGGGAAGAGTTGGGACGTGCGCTTAGCTGTAAAGACATAAAATCCTTTTGGACCATTGTTGCAACTGGAGTTGGTGGGCATTCCCACACCCCTGCCCCTAACATAGCTGCTTCAATTTGGGAACGTCATTTCAGTGATCTTTATGGCGCAAGCAATCTTGATAGTCTGTCTATTGATACCCCAGATCTTTTACCAGTCCCAGGGTGCTATGCCCCATCTGAACTTTTCACTTTGGTTGAGGTGGAAACAGCAATCGGAAAAATGCTCCCAAATAAGGCTCCAGGCTTGGATAAATTGCCAGGGGACTTATTTAGGGCTCAACCAAAGATATGGGCACCGTACTTGGCTGTCCTGTTTAATCATATCCTACAGGGGGGTGAAGTACCTTACACCTGGCTTGGGGCCGAAATAGTACCCGTTTTTAAAAAGGGCTGTCCATTAACCCCCTCCAATTATAGGCCTATCAGCCTTATCGACACCTCACAAAAAATAATGGGGAGGGTTCTTTTGGACAGGGTCTTGGGATGGATTGAGGAGAATGGGATTCTCTCCACACTTCAGGGAGGCTTCAGGGCTGGTACTTCTACCCTAGATCAGATTTTTTGCCTGCAGGTCTTGTATTGGAAAACAGCTTTGGTTGAGGGTGGCAGCCTCTACCTAGTGTTTGTGGACCTGCGGGCGGCATTTGATCTAGTCCCACGAACTAAATTGTGGCAAGTATTGGCAGAACTGGGCCTTCCACCTTACTTATTGGCCGTCCTAATTAGGCTCCATAACAACAATTTTGCCCAAGTAAGGTGTGGCAAGCATGGTGAGCTTACTGAACGTTTCCCTGTTCAAAAAGGCGTTCGCCAAGGGTGTGTCCTGGCCCCGACATTATTCAGCCTTTATATAAATGGTCTTGTCGACCACCTAAACCGTGTGGTAGACAATGACGCTCCTAAATTGGTGTCAGGTCGTGTGCCCGCATTGATGTTTGCAGACGATACTCTGTTATTGTCAAAAACGTCATCGGGCATACAAAACATACTGAATGGTTTTGCGAGGTTTTGTGAGCTAAGAGGACTTGAAATAAATCTGGGGAAAACAAAATATATGATTTTTAACCCCCCTAAGCGGGTGCGTCCTAACCCAGTTTTATTTGATATTCCCCTTGAAAGGGTCAAAACTTTTGTTTATCTGGGCGTTACGTTAACGGAGAACTTTAGCTGGAATTCCCAAATTGCTAAGTCTACGCTCAAACTTGCCCAATTGACAGGGGGTTTAAATAAAGTTTTTAAAAAATCAACTTTTAAACCTGTCTCCCCTGCCCTTGAAATTTATTGTCGACAGGCAAGAGTGGCCGTAATTTATGGGGCTGAACTTTGGGGGCATAAGCAGACAGTGTCCCTCCTCAAGGTTGAGCAGTCTTTCCTAAGATCCCTTTTGGGGCTTCCTTCTAGCACTCCGCTGATCCCCCTTAGGCTTGATCTTGGGCTAGCCCCAATAGAGGAGATCATCAGTGCGAGACCAATTTTGTATTGGAAGAGGCTGTGGTCAGTGCCGGAATTGACCTCCTATAGGTCAGAATTTGCAAAGATTTGGCCTGCTCTTAAATATAAAGAGATCCCCTGGCTTACACATATTAATGAAGGTTGTATCCAATTAGGACTTCCAGATCTGTGGGCAAACCCGGAAGCAAGTTGCCCTGGGATAACAAGGAAAAAGCTTCTTGCCCTGATATCCATGAAGAATTTTTCTTCCTTTTCGAGCTCTTCAGCTTTGTTGTTCCTCATGGTTAAGCAAGATTCCAAACTAGAGGAATTCATGGATCAAATTGAACCCCCATTGGCACGAAAATTGTATATCCAGCTAAGATTTGGTACTTTACCGGTTCGGTCCTTTTCGTCTAAGTGGCAGACTCAAAACCAGGAAAGCTGTCCTGCTTGTAATTATAAAACAGAGTCTGTTGCACATGTACTACTCTTCTGTCCAGCCTATTACGCAATCAGGAAATGTTGGTTGACTCCTATTTGTAGGAATTTGGGATTTCGCCACTTTAAGCAGGCTTGCAGGTCACTAATCTATGATACTCATCCCAACATTGTCTTTGCTGTATCCCGCTATTTGCACAGTATGTGGCGTAGGAGACAAACCTTCTTAACTTAACTATCTCTGTATGATAACTTCAAGTTTAATTCTTTTTAACTTTTTTAACTTTATATGTATATTTATTGTTTTATCATGTCTTTGTAATTGTTGATGTACGCATGTGCACTTTTATGGTCGTTCGACCGAAATAAAGTTATCACTGACTGACTGATTAATACAGTCTTCAAAACAGCAAGTTTAAATCTATATAGGTTTGGAATCTCCTTGTCTTTGGATATCATTTGATCTGAAATAAAAAGGATTTGACTGGTTCATAATATTTTCCATTCTACCTATTGAAGGACCGTAATCTTTTCAATCATTCTTCTTTGAGCATATTTTGAGACAATAGTCTGTGCTTAGCTCCTATCATTCTCGTGCAATTTTTAAAACAATGTAGTACAAAAATGTTCTTATTTTAATAATCTGCCAATCCCTAAGCAATTATAGGGCAATTTTAGAAGCATCCTATGCCAAAAATATATCATTTTTTGTAACATACTTATAGCGCAAGACACTCTTTCAGATTTACAAAGAGAGGAAAAGGGACTCTGTGTACCTTTTCTTCTCCATGTAAATACGACCTCATCATACACACCACTTTGGGGCCGATTCCGATCCTGTATTTTTTTTCCCGTACGACTCGTATCTGTAAATTTTTCCATACAAATCGTACAAGTCCCGTCTGACCCGTGAAGTACGATTCGTATGGGAAAAATACATACAGATCGGCCCGATCCATACAAATCGGATTGGGAAAAGTTGTACGGGACGGACCTGGACACTTTTCCATAACAATCGTGAAAATACAGTCCGACCGTACTAGTACGATCCGGACCGGCTTTCCAATTTACGATTTGTACGGAAAACGTCCCGTACATGGGGAATGCCATTACCCGCTATGAAGCGAACCATGTATGACTCGTATCCCGGGAAAAGTTGTTCCCGGTGTGCGAGTCGTACAGGCATACACCCCCGTGCGTTGTGTATGTACTGTGCGTACCCCCAGTGCGAATGTACTGTGCGTACCCCCAGTGCGCATGTACTGTGTGCACCCCCAGTGCGCATGTACTGTGCGTACCCCCAACATTGTGTACCCCCAACATTGCGTACCCCAACATCACGAATGTACGGTGCATACCCCAACATCATGTACCCCAACATCGCATACCCCAACATCGCGTATGTACGGTGCGTACATACGCGATATAGGAGGGTACGCACCATACATACGCAATGTTGGGGTACGCGATGTTGGGGGTACGCACCGTACATACGCGATGTTGGGGTACGCGATGTTGGGGGTACGCACCGTACATATGCGATGTTGGGGGTACACACCATACATACGCGATGTTGGGGTACGCGATGTTGGGGTACGCGATGTTGGGGGTACGCACCGTACATACGCAATGTTGGGGGTACTCACCGTACATACACAACGCACGGGGGTGGATGCCTGTATGACTCGTACCCCTGGGGACTCTTCTTTTACGCATTTTTGGCTCCCGTAAGAAAAGAGCCGTACGGAGTGCTGTAGGTACGAATCGTACTTGCTGGTCAGGAAACTGCTGCTTAAATACGTACGGACGTCGCGTACAAGCTGTTCCGGATCAGAATCGTTGGTTTATTTTAGCCGTATGGTCTTTTGTACGATTTGTACGGAAAAAGGCTTTCTGTACGAATCGTACTTCCTAGGTTGTAAGAAAAGTTTACCGGGTCGTACGGGAAAAACGCTCCGTACAACGATTTGTACGATTTGTACGATTTGTACAGCCTTTTTCCAGGATTGGAATCGGCCCCTTTGTGTTGAAAGGGCGTTGTATAGGTGTTGCTGTGCGTGATTGCACAGAACACTCATAGACAAGACACATCTCCAGTTTTATCACAAATCATAAACCTGGACATGTGTGTGAATGCTGCACCATCCTGCAATTGGTGTAGCAAGGCAAAACAAGGAGAATTGTTTTCATGTCTCCTCATTTTTTCTCTTTCATTATATGCTACAATGCTCAGCATATATTGAAGGAGAAAAATGCATTTACTGATTGTTTTTGTGCAGGAAGGTGTGTCTTCCTGCACAAAAAAACTCCACACAACACAGATATCCTTGCACCATGGTGCAAGGGTGCCTGTGTCACCACATGGCTGCAGCTTAACCCCTTCCCCGCTCATGACGGAACCACTCCGTCATGAGCCACGGGTGCCGTGTGCTCATGACGGAGTGGTTCCGTCATGCTGCGGCCGTTGGCGGCCGCTCCGCCCACGCGGCGCTAATTCCCCGCCTGTGCGGGCGATTAGCGCAGTGGGCGGAGACGTGACGGAACCACTCCGTCATGAGCACAGCTCACCCGTGGCTCGTGACGGAGTGGTCACAGCACCACCGCAACTGCCCCCAAAACCCCCCAGCGAAGGGGTTAAGCAGCATTGCAGAGGGAAGCATAGACTTGCAACATATTTATGTACATATGTTGCATCCCTGTGCTTCGGAAGTACAACAGCACACTGCAGCTAAAGAGCTTAGTGTGTGATGCTGCAGCACTTCCTCATAGTTCTGCACTTATACATTCACCATACACTACTAATGCATTCTTTCAGTCAATTATGCACTACACATACATTCATCTAAACTTTCACACACTATCATACAAATATAGCTCTTTTATAAACAGAGAAGTTAGTTCTGACAAGAACATTTTTTTTCTTATCTTTTGTTTTATATATTTTTTTGATTTTCTCAACAGTTTTTTGATTTTTTTGGTTTTTCTTCAAAAATAAAAAAAACAGAACTGGAGGAACAAAACAATGAACTTCAGGGAAAAAAAGAAAAAACCTCTAACAGTGATGATTCTCTTGCAACCGGCAAATTAAATCAATGGACTGCACTTCATGCAGTGCACTTTTAGAGTTGCAAATTGAGGACGTATATCCAGATGTCCTTCAGAGGGAGTTGTCCTGGAAGTACTTGGTGCTGAAGGTGCTGGAAGAACTCGCATACTTCGACACTCTTCACGTGCCAGGTTAACCGGATGCAAAGTTCTCAGGTTCTTCATCATACTGGCTGAACCACAGGAGTACTTCTTTGTGGGATCACCACGTGACAGCACTCTCTGACAGATTTTACATGTCACTTTGGTGGCATTGGTCTTATTTTGTCCCTCTGGGAACGTAAAAAATGTCCACACAACAGAAGTATACCTTTCAGGGTGTGGTGGTTCAACCAAAAATTAATCTTCTGATGAATGTTGAGATTGAGGTGATGACTGCTGTCCTGAAGCCATTATTTCTGTCCAAAAATTAGTACTAAGTGTCCACTTAGCCAAAAAATGGTTCTTCAAAGAACAGAGATGCTCCTCCAAAGAAGGTCTAAGAAGAATGATTGAAATGGGTGGGGTCTTTCAATAGTTTGAATGGGAAGTCTAATGAACCAAACAAATCTCTTTTTTTCAGGTCACATGGGGTCCACCCACCCTGCGCATAGGCAGCACGCACCCAGCGCGACTTCGCGAAATCGCATTAAAAACTAACATAGGTTTATTAAAAGTAAAGGTTATCATTTTTATGATCACATCAGATAATGTCCTGCCCTAATATTTATATTAAATATATATGTTTTTGGACATAAAAAGAATTCACGGAAGTTGCGCAACCATCGCGTCCATCACGTAAATGACGTCACGCAGAACCGCGCGAACGTAATACGTACATGTCACGTCTGTGCCAGGAGTCGTGTACCGGTCGCATAGCAATCGCGCAGGAAAATGCGCTCCCATCTCACACCCTCCGCGGATCCTACACAACAATCCTAAAATGGCAGCTAGGTTCCGCGCAGTGATCGAGAAAGGTACGCATTGGGTGCGCGACTCCCCAAAAATATATATTTTTTAAAATAACAATAAAGAAAATAATATTAATATATGTTAAAAATATATAAAATAAAAAACAATAGAATTTCAATATTTTTAAAAACATTTTTATTTCAATTTAATTTGGGATCCCCCTTTTTTTTAAAAAGTTTAAAAAATGAAGAAAAACAGTATAAAAAACGTAAATATAACAATTAATACACTTAAAAATTATGATTTAGAAAACCTATGAAATTCTGTAAAAAACCATAGGTTAGAGATATGTTATAGATAGGAATTAGCATTTAAAAAACCTTTGAAATTCACTGAAAAAACCATAGGTTTCAGGGGCGTTATAGTTAGAAATTAGCATTTAGAAAACCTTTGAAATTCACTGAAAAAAACATAGGTTTCAAGTATGTTATAGTTAGGAATTAGCATTTAAAAAACCTTAGAAATTCACTGAAAAAACCATCAGGGGTGTTATAGTTAGCTGGACATTTCACTCATACAAAACCATAGAAATTCCTCCGTTATAGTTAGTTCTGCTAACTATAACTCGCATACCCGCAATCCACTGCTGATGATGTCACATATTACATCATTCATGACATGGTCAGTGACATCAGTGATGACATCAGTGATGACATCAGTGATGACATCATCCATGTGACAATCAGATAAACCTCATCATACACTATATAACCTTTATCACTCACTGTAAAATACAGAGTGCCATATTTGAATCAATTTACACACCAGTACAAGTTTCTAAAAACCCACTCAGTGATTCCTAGATCTGCACACACATCTAATCACTTACCCTTAGATTCAGTCATATATGCTGTGAATGATGAATAGAACACTATCAAAAATATGTATACACCTATATTGACATTATAAACCAGCACACAAACTATTCACTTATGCAGTCATCCTACTCACTTATGCAAACAATGGATCATACTTACATTTACTCAGTTACACACTTATACAAACACCACTTCATGTATTCATTAACTCATACTTAGTGTGTTATAAAATCACTATTACAAGTATACAGTTATCCAGATAGTCACTCATACAATCACTGAGTCTTATGTATACTTATTTATATTCAACAACTGTCACATACACTGCTTTTTATATTTCTAGTTTGTTGGACATGTACCATTCAGAGATATATTTGCTTATCACCACACCCATAAAGATATTCACTTACCCAAACAACTGTTATAACATGTAGACTTAACCGCATATACCTACTGAATCAAATATTCACACATCTTTCGGAAGTCACACACCCCCCACCGAACCACACACATTCACTTTCCCATACAAATACTCAATTAACTAATCAATAACTAATATAGACTTTCATGTAGCTACTAACCAACTGGTGCAGCACTTTACACAACAACTGACAAAGTGATACAGATATTCACATAGTTTAGTCACTATCCAATATATTTAGTGAGACACTATAAATAAGTCAAGTAAACAGTCAATAACACTGCTACTAAATTCTCCATCCAGATATTTATATTTATATATCCACTCATTCTTCAATGCAGATTGCTATATATATAATACATATTTAAATAACGAACCAAACCTCATTCACTGGATGATGTCATCACTGATGTCATCAGTGATGTCATTTGAGATGTCATCAGTGATGTCATCAGTGATGTCACTGACCATGTCATGAATGATGTAACATGTGACATCATCAGCAGTGGATTGCGGGTGCGCGAGTTATAGTTATAACAGAGGAATTTCTATGGTTTTGTACGAGTGAAATGTCCAGCTAACGATAACACCCCTGAAACCTATGGTTTTTTCAGTGAATTTCTAAGGTTTTTAAATGCTAATTCCTAACTATAACATACTTGAAACCTATGTTTTTTTACAGTGAATACATATATGTGTATATATATATATATATATATATATTACCTACTGGCGGTCGCCAGTAGGTAGTTATAGTTAGGACCGAGTTTCCATAGGAAATCTCAGAATTCTATTTTGAATAACTTTGGCGCTGATTGGCGAATCTTCGCGAAATTTTCAAAACTAATGGGGCGCTCCGTTCAGCTCCTACCCTGAAAGTCTCGGGGTGATTCGTCAAGCGGGGGCTGAGAAAAAGGGGGGTCCCAAAACACGTTTTCCCCATGGATTTTTCCATAGGGACTTTAGTCGCAGCTACAGCCCGAACAGCTGAACAGAATTATGTGAAATTTGGCAGAGAAGTAGCCATAAGGTCCATGAAGTGCCTTTTGCAGGTTTGGTGTAAATCTGTAAAGTATTTCCAGAGAAAATAGCATTTAAAACAATATATATATCTATACGCGCGCAGGGTGCGCGCACCGTGCGCGCACCGTGCGAGCACCCTAACGTGCGCGAGCGTAATTCTGATTGGTGGTTACATGTTAGTCAACGTTCGAATCGGTCGAAATCAGGAAGTGTCGGCCGCCATTTTGTTTGTTTTCAGTGCGAGAGTGAAAAAGGAAGGTGGCGAACGTGAAAAGGGGGCAGGGTAGAGAGTTCCTGACCCCCTAGCCTTTGTCAGGGGGTCCCTGAAGGACCCCGAAGGCTAAAAAATCGCAGGGTGAAAACCAAAAAAAATAAAAATAAAATTTTAATACGTAGTTTATTGTAAAATAAATATATAAAAAAAATAATAATACATAAATAAATTAGCATTTGAAAAACCATACAAATTCACTGAAAAAACCATAGGTTTCACACACGTTATAGTTGGGAATTAGCATTTAAAAAACCTTGCAAATTCACTTTAAAAACCATAGGTTTCACACATGTTATAGTTAGGTGGATATTTCACTCGTAAAAAGCCAATGAAATTCCCCCGTTAAAGTTAGTTCAGATAACTATAACTCGCGCGACCGCCACTCTATCACAAGGATGATGTCATCAGTGATGTCATTTGAGATGTCATCAGTGATGTCATGAGTGATGCCACTGACCATGTCATGAGTGATGTAATATGTGACGTCATGTGCAGTGGATTGCGGGCGCACGAGTTATAGTTATCTGAACTAACTTTAACGGGGGAATTTCATTGGTTTTTTACGAGTGAAATATCCACCTAACTATAACATGTGTGAAACCTATGGTTTTTAAAGTGAATTTGCAAGGTTTTTTAAATGCTAATTCCTAACTATAACGTGTGTGAAACCTATGGTTTTTTCAGTGAATATATATATATATATATATATATATATATATATATTTATATCCAAAATCCAAGTTTTCCCACTTAGGAGAGCCACACACAGGTAGGTGAAACTTGCGTTTTATTCATAGAAGCTGCAGCAGAGTGGAGACAATTCTTGCCAGTTGTTTGAGCAGCCTGACGCGTTTCATGCTATGCAGCATTTCTTCAGAGGCAGTCCATTGTTACAGCGTGTTGCACCTGGCAGTACTTTTAACATCGATGACCCGCCCCAGTGGGCGTCAGCTACCGCTAAGCCTGATGGTCTCTGTAGTGCCATTGTAATACTCAAGTGAGCTGCTCCACGTTGCTAGAATGTTCAAAAATAAAAACCACAGTGGGCCTGGAAAGAGCCATACTCACAGCTCGCTGCACCTTAGAACTCCTAAAAACAACCTCCTGCCTTTCGCGCTGGTAGACATGTGACTCCAACGAAGTCCGCTTCCTCTCGCGGCAGGGCTTCTCCCCCGACCGGGACCAGCCGTAAATATATCCAAAATCCAAGTTTTCCCACTTAGGAGAGCCACACACAGGTAGGTGAAACTTGCGTTTTATTCATAGAAGCTGCAGCAGAGTGGAGACAATTCTTGCCAGTTGTTTGAGCAGCCTGACGCGTTTCATGCTATGCAGCATTTCTTCAGAGGCAGTCCATTGTAACAGCGTGTCGCACCTGGCAGTACTTTTAACATCGATGACCCGCCCCAGTGGGCGTCAGCTACCGCTAAGCCTGATGGTCTCTGTAGTGCCATTGTAATACTCAAGTGAGCTGCTCCACGTTGCTAGAATGTTCAAAAATAAAAACCACAGTGGGCCTGGAAAGAGCCATACTCACAGCTCGCTGCACCTTAGAACTCCTAAAAACAACCTCCTGCCTTTCGCGCTGGTAGACATGTGACTCCAACGAAGTCCGCTTCCTCTCGCGGCAGGGCTTCTCCCCCGACCGGGACCAGCCGTAAATATATCCAAAATCCAAGTTTTCCCACTTAGGAGAGCCACACACAGGTAGGTGAAACTTGCGTTTTATTCATAGAAGCTGCAGCAGAGTGGAGACAATTCTTGCCAGTTGTTTGAGCAGCCTGACGCGTTTCATGCTATGCAGCATTTCTTCAGAGGCAGTCCATTGTAACAGCGTGTCGCACCTGGCAGTACTTTTAACATCGATGACCCGCCCCAGTGGGCGTCAGCTACCGCTAAGCCTGATGGTCTCTGTAGTGCCATTGTAATACTCAAGTGAGCTGCTCTACGTTGCTAGAATGTTCAAAAATAAAAACCACAGTGGGCCTGGAAAGAGCCATACTCACAGCTCGCTGCACCTTAGAACTCCTAAAAACAACCTCCTGCCTTTCGCGCTGGTAGACATGTGACTCCAACGAAGTCCGCTTCCTCTCGCGGCAGGGCTTCTCCCCCGACCGGGACCAGCCGTAAATATATCCAAAATCCAAGTTTTCCCACTTAGGAGAGCCACACACAGGTAGGTGAAACTTGCGTTTTATTCATAGAAGCTGCAGCAGAGTGGAGACAATTCTTGCCAGTTGTTTGAGCAGCCTGACGCGTTTCATGCTATGCAGCATTTCTTCAGAGGCAGTCCATTGTAACAGCGTGTCGCACCTGGCAGTACTTTTAACATCGATGACCCGCCCCAGTGGGCGTCAGCTACCGCTAAGCCTGATGGTCTCTGTAGTGCCATTGTAATACTCAAGTGAGCTGCTCCACGTTGCTAGAATGTTCAAAAATAAAAACCACAGTGGGCCTGGAAAGAGCCATACTCACAGCTCGCTGCACCTTAGAACTCCTAAAAACAACCTCCTGCCTTTCGCGCTGGTAGACATGTGACTCCAACGAAGTCCGCTTCCTCTCGCGGCAGGGCTTCTCCCCCGACCGGGACCAGCCGTAAATATATCCAAAATCCAAGTTTTCCCACTTAGGAGAGCCACACACAGGTAGGTGAAACTTGCGTTTTATTCATAGAAGCTGCAGCAGAGTGGAGACAATTCTTGCCAGTTGTTTGAGCAGCCTGACGCGTTTCATGCTATGCAGCATTTCTTCAGAGGCAGTCCATTGTAACAGCGTGTCGCACCTGGCAGTACTTTTAACATCGATGACCCGCCCCAGTGGGCGTCAGCTACCGCTAAGCCTGATGGTCTCTGTAGTGCCATTGTAATACTCAAGTGAGCTGCTCCACGTTGCTAGAATGTTCAAAAATAAAAACCACAGTGGGCCTGGAAAGAGCCATACTCACAGCTCGCTGCACCTTAGAACTCCTAAAAACAACCTCCTGCCTTTCGCGCTGGTAGACATGTGACTCCAACGAAGTCCGCTTCCTCTCGCGGCAGGGCTTCTCCCCCGACCGGGACCAGCCGTAAATATATCCAAAATCCAAGTTTTCCCACTTAGGAGAGCCACACACAGGTAGGTGAAACTTGCGTTTTATTCATAGAAGCTGCAGCAGAGTGGAGACAATTCTTGCCAGTTGTTTGAGCAGCCTGACGCGTTTCATGCTATGCAGCATTTCTTCAGAGGCAGTCCATTGTAACAGCGTGTCGCACCTGGCAGTACTTTTAACATCGATGACCCGCCCCAGTGGGCGTCAGCTACCGCTAAGCCTGATGGTCTCTGTAGTGCCATTGTAATACTCAAGTGAGCTGCTCCACGTTGCTAGAATGTTCAAAAATAAAAACCACAGTGGGCCTGGAAAGAGCCATACTCACAGCTCGCTGCACCTTAGAACTCCTAAAAACAACCTCCTGCCTTTCGCGCTGGTAGACATGTGACTCCAACGAAGTCCGCTTCCTCTCGCGGCAGGGCTTCTCCCCCGACCGGGACCAGCCGTAAATATATCCAAAATCCAAGTTTTCCCACTTAGGAGAGCCACACACAGGTAGGTGAAACTTGCGTTTTATTCATAGAAGCTGCAGCAGAGTGGAGACAATTCTTGCCAGTTGTTTGAGCAGCCTGACGCGTTTCATGCTATGCAGCATTTCTTCAGAGGCAGTCCATTGTAACAGCGTGTCGCACCTGGCAGTACTTTTAACATCGATGACCCGCCCCAGTGGGCGTCAGCTACCGCTAAGCCTGATGGTCTCTGTAGTGCCATTGTAATACTCAAGTGAGCTGCTCCACGTTGCTAGAATGTTCAAAAATAAAAACCACAGTGGGCCTGGAAAGAGCCATACTCACAGCTCGCTGCACCTTAGAACTCCTAAAAACAACCTCCTGCCTTTCGCGCTGGTAGACATGTGACTCCAACGAAGTCCGCTTCCTCTCGCGGCAGGGCTTCTCCCCCGACCGGGACCAGCCGTAAATATATCCAAAATCCAAGTTTTCCCACTTAGGAGAGCCACACACAGGTAGGTGAAACTTGCGTTTTATTCATAGAAGCTGCAGCAGAGTGGAGACAATTCTTGCCAGTTGTTTGAGCAGCCTGACGCGTTTCATGCTATGCAGCATTTCTTCAGAGGCAGTCCATTGTAACAGCGTGTCGCACCTGGCAGTACTTTTAACATCGATGACCCGCCCCAGTGGGCGTCAGCTACCGCTAAGCCTGATGGTCTCTGTAGTGCCATTGTAATACTCAAGTGAGCTGCTCCACGTTGCTAGAATGTTCAAAAATAAAAACCACAGTGGGCCTGGAAAGAGCCATACTCACAGCTCGCTGCACCTTAGAACTCCTAAAAACAACCTCCTGCCTTTCGCGCTGGTAGACATGTGACTCCAACGAAGTCCGCTTCCTCTCGCGGCAGGGCTTCTCCCCCGACCGGGACCAGCCGTAAATATATCCAAAATCCAAGTTTTCCCACTTAGGAGAGCCACACACAGGTAGGTGAAACTTGCGTTTTATTCATAGAAGCTGCAGCAGAGTGGAGACAATTCTTGCCAGTTGTTTGAGCAGCCTGACGCGTTTCATGCTATGCAGCATTTCTTCAGAGGCAGTCCATTGTAACAGCGTGTCGCACCTGGCAGTACTTTTAACATCGATGACCCGCCCCAGTGGGCGTCAGCTACCGCTAAGCCTGATGGTCTCTGTAGTGCCATTGTAATACTCAAGTGAGCTGCTCCACGTTGCTAGAATGTTCAAAAATAAAAACCACAGTGGGCCTGGAAAGAGCCATACTCACAGCTCGCTGCACCTTAGAACTCCTAAAAACAACCTCCTGCCTTTCGCGCTGGTAGACATGTGACTCCAACGAAGTCCGCTTCCTCTCGCGGCAGGGCTTCTCCCCCGACCGGGACCAGCCGTAAATATATCCAAAATCCAAGTTTTCCCACTTAGGAGAGCCACACACAGGTAGGTGAAACTTGCGTTTTATTCATAGAAGCTGCAGCAGAGTGGAGACAATTCTTGCCAGTTGTTTGAGCAGCCTGACGCGTTTCATGCTATGCAGCATTTCTTCAGAGGCAGTCCATTGTAACAGCGTGTCGCACCTGGCAGTACTTTTAACATCGATGACCCGCCCCAGTGGGCGTCAGCTACCGCTAAGCCTGATGGTCTCTGTAGTGCCATTGTAATACTCAAGTGAGCTGCTCCACGTTGCTAGAATGTTCAAAAATAAAAACCACAGTGGGCCTGGAAAGAGCCATACTCACAGCTCGCTGCACCTTAGAACTCCTAAAAACAACCTCCTGCCTTTCGCGCTGGTAGACATGTGACTCCAACGAAGTCCGCTTCCTCTCGCGGCAGGGCTTCTCCCCCGACCGGGACCAGCCGTAAATATATCCAAAATCCAAGTTTTCCCACTTAGGAGAGCCACACACAGGTAGGTGAAACTTGCGTTTTATTCATAGAAGCTGCAGCAGAGTGGAGACAATTCTTGCCAGTTGTTTGAGCAGCCTGACGCGTTTCATGCTATGCAGCATTTCTTCAGAGGCAGTCCATTGTAACAGCGTGTCGCACCTGGCAGTACTTTTAACATCGATGACCCGCCCCAGTGGGCGTCAGCTACCGCTAAGCCTGATGGTCTCTGTAGTGCCATTGTAATACTCAAGTGAGCTGCTCCACGTTGCTAGAATGTTCAAAAATAAAAACCACAGTGGGCCTGGAAAGAGCCATACTCACAGCTCGCTGCACCTTAGAACTCCTAAAAACAACCTCCTGCCTTTCGCGCTGGTAGACATGTGACTCCAACGAAGTCCGCTTCCTCTCGCGGCAGGGCTTCTCCCCCGACCGGGACCAGCCGTAAATATATCCAAAATCCAAGTTTTCCCACTTAGGAGAGCCACACACAGGTAGGTGAAACTTGCGTTTTATTCATAGAAGCTGCAGCAGAGTGGAGACAATTCTTGCCAGTTGTTTGAGCAGCCTGACGCGTTTCATGCTATGCAGCATTTCTTCAGAGGCAGTCCATTGTAACAGCGTGTCGCACCTGGCAGTACTTTTAACATCGATGACCCGCCCCAGTGGGCGTCAGCTACCGCTAAGCCTGATGGTCTCTGTAGTGCCATTGTAATACTCAAGTGAGCTGCTCCACGTTGCTAGAATGTTCAAAAATAAAAACCACAGTGGGCCTGGAAAGAGCCATACTCACAGCTCGCTGCACCTTAGAACTCCTAAAAACAACCTCCTGCCTTTCGCGCTGGTAGACATGTGACTCCAACGAAGTCCGCTTCCTCTCGCGGCAGGGCTTCTCCCCCGACCGGGACCAGCCGTAAATATATCCAAAATCCAAGTTTTCCCACTTAGGAGAGCCACACACAGGTAGGTGAAACTTGCGTTTTATTCATAGAAGCTGCAGCAGAGTGGAGACAATTCTTGCCAGTTGTTTGAGCAGCCTGACGCGTTTCATGCTATGCAGCATTTCTTCAGAGGCAGTCCATTGTAACAGCGTGTCGCACCTGGCAGTACTTTTAACATCGATGACCCGCCCCAGTGGGCGTCAGCTACCGCTAAGCCTGATGGTCTCTGTAGTGCCATTGTAATACTCAAGTGAGCTGCTCCACGTTGCTAGAATGTTCAAAAATAAAAACCACAGTGGGCCTGGAAAGAGCCATACTCACAGCTCGCTGCACCTTAGAACTCCTAAAAACAACCTCCTGCCTTTCGCGCTGGTAGACATGTGACTCCAACGAAGTCCGCTTCCTCTCGCGGCAGGGCTTCTCCCCCGACCGGGACCAGCCGTAAATCATCGATGTTAAAAGTACTGCCAGGTGCGACACGCTGTTACAATGGACTGCCTCTGAAGTAATGCTGCATAGCATGAAACGCGTCAGGCTGCTCAAACAACTGGCAAGAATTGTCTCCACTCTGCTGCAGCTTCTATGAATAAAACGCAAGTTTCACCTACCTGTGTGTGGCTCTCCTAAGTGGGAAAACTTGGATTTTGGATATATTTACGGCTGGTCCCGGTCGGGGGAGAAGCCCTGCCGCGAGAGGAAGCGGACTTCGTTGGAGTCACATGTCTACCAGCGCGAAAGGCAGGAGGTTGTTTTTAGGAGTTCTAAGGTGCAGCGAGCTGTGAGTATGGCTCTTTCCAGGCCCACTGTGGTTTTTATTTTTGAACATTCTAGCAACGTGGAGCAGCTCACTTGAGTATTACAATGGCACTACAGAGACCATCAGGCTTAGCGGTAGCTGACGCCCACTGGGGCGGGTCATCGATGTTAAAAGTACTGCCAGGTGCGACACGCTGTTACAATGGACTGCCTCTGAAGAAATGCTGCATAGCATGAAACGCGTCAGGCTGCTCAAACAACTGGCAAGAATTGTCTCCACTCTGCTGCAGCTTCTATGAATAAAACGCAAGTTTCACCTACCTGTGTGTGGCTCTCCTAAGTGGGAAAACTTGGATTTTGGATATATTTACGGCTGGTCCCGGTCGGGGGAGAAGCCCTGCCGCGAGAGGAAGCGGACTTCGTTGGAGTCACATGTCTACCAGCGCGAAAGGCAGGAGGTTGTTTTTAGGAGTTCTAAGGTGCAGCGAGCTGTGAGTATGGCTCTTTCCAGGCCCACTGTGGTTTTTATTTTTGAACATTCTAGCAACGTGGAGCAGCTCACTTGAGTATTACAATGGCACTACAGAGACCATCAGGCTTAGCGGTAGCTGACGCCCACTGGGGCGGGTCATCGATGTTAAAAGTACTGCCAGGTGCGACACGCTGTTACAATGGACTGCCTCTGAAGAAATGCTGCATAGCATGAAACGCGTCAGGCTGCTCAAACAACTGGCAAGAATTGTCTCCACTCTGCTGCAGCTTCTATGAATAAAACGCAAGTTTCACCTACCTGTGTGTGGCTCTCCTAAGTGGGAAAACTTGGATTTGGATATATTTACGGCTGGTCCCGGTCGGGGGAGAAGCCCTGCCGCGAGAGGAAGCGGACTTCGTTGGAGTCACATGTCTACCAGCGCGAAAGGCAGGAGGTTGTTTTTAGGAGTTCTAAGGTGCAGCGAGCTGTGAGTATGGCTCTTTCCAGGCCCACTGTGGTTTTTATTTTTGAACATTCTAGCAACGTGGAGCAGCTCACTTGAGTATTACAATGGCACTACAGAGACCATCAGGCTTAGCGGTAGCTGACGCCCACTGGGGCGGGTCATCGATGTTAAAAGTACTGCCAGGTGCGACACGCTGTTACAATGGACTGCCTCTGAAGAAATGCTGCATAGCATGAAACGCGTCAGGCTGCTCAAACAACTGGCAAGAATTGTCTCCACTCTGCTGCAGCTTCTATGAATAAAACGCAAGTTTCACCTACCTGTGTGTGGCTCTCCTAAGTGGGAAAACTTGGATTTTGGATATATTTACGGCTGGTCCCGGTCGGGGGAGAAGCCCTGCCGCGAGAGGAAGCGGACTTCGTTGGAGTCACATGTCTACCAGCGCGAAAGGCAGGAGGTTGTTTTTAGGAGTTCTAAGGTGCAGCGAGCTGTGAGTATGGCTCTTTCCAGGCCCACTGTGGTTTTTATTTTTGAACATTCTAGCAACGTGGAGCAGCTCACTTGAGTATTACAATGGCACTACAGAGACCATCAGGCTTAGCGGTAGCTGACGCCCACTGGGGCGGGTCATCGATGTTAAAAGTACTGCCAGGTGCGACACGCTGTTACAATGGACTGCCTCTGAAGAAATGCTGCATAGCATGAAACGCGTCAGGCTGCTCAAACAACTGGCAAGAATTGTCTCCACTCTGCTGCAGCTTCTATGAATAAAACGCAAGTTTCACCTACCTGTGTGTGGCTCTCCTAAGTGGGAAAACTTGGATTTTGGATATATTTACGGCTGGTCCCGGTCGGGGGAGAAGCCCTGCCGCGAGAGGAAGCGGACTTCGTTGGAGTCACATGTCTACCAGCGCGAAAGGCAGGAGGTTGTTTTTAGGAGTTCTAAGGTGCAGCGAGCTGTGAGTATGGCTCTTTCCAGGCCCACTGTGGTTTTTATTTTTGAACATTCTAGCAACGTGGAGCAGCTCACTTGAGTATTACAATGGCACTACAGAGACCATCAGGCTTAGCGGTAGCTGACGCCCACTGGGGCGGGTCATCGATGTTAAAAGTACTGCCAGGTGCGACACGCTGTTACAATGGACTGCCTCTGAAGAAATGCTGCATAGCATGAAACGCGTCAGGCTGCTCAAACAACTGGCAAGAATTGTCTCCACTCTGCTGCAGCTTCTATGAATAAAACGCAAGTTTCACCTACCTGTGTGTGGCTCTCCTAAGTGGGAAAACTTGGATTTTGGATATATATTTATATATATATATATATATATATATACATATATATATTGCAACAATAGGTATCGGAAAATCTTCAATACCGGGTCGAAAGCACACATGAGGACAGTCGATTAAAGTATCAAATACTTTATTAGTGCAGACCCCCCCTGACAGACACGTTTCGCCTTGCGGCTTTTTCAATGTCAGTTACCCTGTGTTGGCTTGGCAGTATTTCACACAACAAAGTGTCACGTGATTTATCATTGACATAAAGGATGCACTATCATTTTACTATATGCAGCTTCAACAATTGGTGGCCGTCTTGTAGCGTAGTATTTAGTGTGTGAATACCATACTGCCACTTTCAAACAAAAAAGTGCGTGAGTTTAAAATGGAAAGACAGAAAGTTAAATAAACTTTAAAATCATTATGTATTGGGATCTATATTAACTCATATAAGTTCCCAGCTATTTACATCGCCAAGTTATGTCTATATGAAAAATTCATTATACAATTTCTAGACTACTGGCAGATTAAACAAGCTGTCACCTATTACCTTAAAAAGCATGTGTATATTTATTCTTAATTTTGGAATCCCAGCGACATCATAATTGCGCCCTCGATGGGCATTTATCAAGCAGTGATTTTATTTCTCAGTGCATTCGAGTTACCCACGTTTTTATGACACCCAAATGGGCGCAATGTTCTATTCTGATCCAACAGTCAGTCATAGGCCACATTCCTCTCTACGAAAGTATCTTTATAACAGTAGTACTCATTCTCAATTCATATCCTATGCTTCCAAATGTACCCAGAGCTCTTCGTCATTATTGAGCCCAATCAGGGCCTTTGTTTGAAGATCTATGATGTACCTGGACTCCAGTACGCGTAGCCTTTTGGTCCTATCGCCTCCTCTTTCCCCTCTCTCTATCTGATCTATACAATAATATTTTAGGAGATCTCGGTCACTGTGATGGAATTGTTCAAAGTGACGTGCCACTGCATAGCTCGCATCTTTATTTGTTATTGCGCGCATATGCTCTAGGATACGCTTTTTTGCTGGATTAATCGTACTACCAATGTAGCGTTTCTGGCATGGACATTCTAGACAATATACCACGTGATCTGAATTACAATTGAGAAGTTTTTTAATTACTCTTATCGGTCTAAAATCCCCTGGTCTTCCCATGTAGGTAGTAGTTTTTATACTAAATTTGCAAGCCTTACAGCGTAAACACAGATAAAATTCTGAAACACTGAATCTATTTCTAGTTGTCATACTAGGATCAAAATGGCTGTGTGTCAAATGGTCACATAAAGAAGGGCAACGTTTATAAGTTATTAAAGGACGAGACGGTAAGTGATTTTTTTAAATGTTGTCCGTCTGCAAAATGTGCCAATTGTTTGGGAAAATATGCACCACTGCATTAGATCTGCTATTGTAAGTAGTGATCATTCGCACATTATTGTCCTGAGCATCAGGTATTTTAGGTTTGGCCACCAATAGACTTCTTTGTTCCAGTTTTTCAACTCTAGCCTCAGCTTGTTTTAGGATGGAGTTACCATATCCACGCCTTTTGAATCTTTCCATTGCTGTGTCTTCAGCTAATTTAAAATCATTTTGGTTAGAACAATTGTGTTTAATTCGCAACAGTTCTCCAAACGGGATATCCCTAATCAGGCTTCTAGGGTGATGGCTAGCAGCGTGTAACACCGCGTTTCCAGCAGTTGGTTTTCGAAAGAGTCTAGTTTTAGAGTGTCATTTTCGATAAAAACCTCTAAATCTAAGTAATTCACTGAGACCTCACTGATTTGGCCTGTAAATACCAAATTTTACCCATTGTTGTTCAAGGAGGATATGTACTCCTCGGCCGAGGAGCGACTTCCCCTCCATACAACAAATAGGTCGTCAATATACCTGGCCCATAAAACAGTGTTATCCAGCCAGATTTCATTTGCCTCCCCCAGGCCACGTGCTTCTCCCACGAGCCCACGAATAAATTCGCATAGCTGGGGGCGAAGCACGTGCCCATGGCGGTACCGCGTTGTTGCTGATACAATTTGCCAGAGAATAAAAACATATTGTTGTGTAAACAAAAATCAATCATTTCTAATAACATGATGTTATGCCTGTGAAATTTTGGAGCCCTTTTGTTTAGAAACCATTTGACTGCTTTCAACCCGTCTTGGTGACGTATACAGGTGTAAAGACTTGTTTTATCAAGGGTAATTAAAAGCATATCAGGCTCCCACACAATACCCTCCGTCAGTCGTAAAAAGTCTTGTGTATCTCTGACATATGATGCCAGGTCTTTGACCAACGGGTTTAGAAAAGAATCTATATACAGCAACGTGTTTTCCAAGAGGCTTTTGATTAAGGCTATAATAGGTCTGCCAGGGGGATTAACAGGATCTTTATGGATTTTGGGCAGGTGGTAAAATGTTGGGAGAACCGGTGATTCACAATATAAAAACAAGAATTCATCTTGATTTAGCATCCCCTCATCCCTCCACCCTGTTAAAAACGTGTGATAATTTTTTACACAGTTTGAATAGTCCATTCTATTGATAACTATGTAACACTCCAGATCCCCAAGTTGTCTCAAAGCCTCGTTCAAGTATTGCTCTTTATTAAACACAACAATATTGCCTCCTTTGTCTGAGGGCTTAATCTCCAGTGTTAAATCCATTTTTAGTGTCTTAATAGCTTCCCATTGTTTCCTTGGCAAGTTGTAATCATTTGTCAAATTTACTTTTGTTTTCGATAAATCTTTCAGGTCTTTAAGGATTGCTTCGCTGAAGACATCGATAGTGTCAAAGGGAACTTGTGGCATCATTTTCGATTTTCTTTTGAATTTGCTTTTGCCCCCTGTTTGTTCAACATTTGTATCTTCCGTTTGTGTTCCAGGGATTACTGGTTCGAAACTATCCCTTTCCAAATATTGCATTAAAAGTGATTACAAGTCTTGGCTACTCAATTGATTTAAAACGTTTCCTTCGGTGTTTGGTTCCTCCATAGATCCATCTCCTTTCGGGTGTAAGATGAAGATTTTTTGTAACTTCAACTTTCTTATGTATTTAAATAGATCTATTCTGGCTTGGACGTAGTTATGATCAGAAGTGGGGCAGAAGCTCAGACCTATATATATATATATATATATATATACACACACACACAATTTTCCCTTTGTAGTTATAGTTAGGACATAATGTACCAGGTTTCCATTAGAAATTGATTTTTTGGGATTGCTAATAACTTTGCAGCCAATTGACAAATCTTTACAAAACCTTCCAAAAAATGTTCATCTACCTCTTCCCCTTCCTGGAAAGGTTCAGGGTGATCTTTGAAGTGGGGTCTGAGAAAAGGTGGAGTCCCAAAACGCCTTTTACCCTATGCAATTTTGCTATGGCTCTTTTGTAACAGCTACAGCCAAAAGGGCTGAACAGAATTGCACCAAATTTAGCAGAAAGCTAGATTCTGATCCAGAATGTGTGCTTTCATGATTGGTGTAAATCTCTTCAGTACTCTAGTGCTATGGACAAAGATGAAGGAATGAAAGACAGGAATACAATCATTTTTTGTAAAGATATAGGACTTTACTCCAAAACCTAGAGACTCAGGGAGGGTACAACCCAAACAGAGAAAGAGGAGCAAAGGGACAAGCAAGCATCAGAAATACAGGGGATGACAGAGAAGAAGGAACAAGCGCTATAGGAATGCGAGGCACTCCCAAAAGAAATCATGAACCCGCTGGCTGAGAAACCAATTGTGATCAATTTGTCAAGATGGAGTCTGACCGAACTTGAGGAACAGGTAGTATCTTTGGGATTATCCCTTTGCCATGAAAAGAGATTAGACTGTCCTGAAAGTCACATTGATGTGTTTAAATTTGTGAGGAAACGTAAACTCTACAAGGTTCCTTTACATGTAAAAATAATGATAATGAAGACTTCAACAATATTCATTTGGGATATTTAGTTTTTAAGTATGCTGTATGATTTGGAAACAAATAATGTAAACTTATCAGATCCTTTGCAATCTAGAGACAATATTGATGTGGTACATGAGTTTGGGATTTGAACAGATAAATCAGCTAGCGCACCTTTTAAACCTAAATCACAATATGTGCCACAGACAGATATGGACAATACTGATGTCTTTTGTCATCTGATGAATCCTGACTTACAAAGTCTTAGAACAAAAAATGCTACAGATCACACAACCTAACACAATAACTGGGAGATGGCATTAGGTCGCTTTGGGGGATGACAGTATTGTCATCAAACCCTCTAAAAAGGGTGGCAATGTTGTCATCTTCCCACAAAAGGATTGCATGGATGAATGACAGCTTATATTGTGTGAAGATGAATAAGGAATAGTGGGCCCGATTCACAGAACAAACTTAAGACTAAATCCTAAACTTAGTACCATTCTGGTATTCACAGAATGCACCTAGTACTTCTGGTATTCACAGAATAAACTTACTACTTTTGCTATTCACAGAATGAACTTAGTACTTTTGCTATTCACAGAATGGATTTACGACTCCTAAACTTACGTCCGCACTCGGGCCGGAAATTCCGGCCCGGAGGCGGAGCTTCCGGCCCGGAGGCGGGGCTTCCGGGCCGGAGGCGGAGCTTCCGGGCCGGAGGCGGAGCTTCCGGCCCGGAGGTGGAGATCTTGGCCATAGCTAAATCGGCCGGAATCCCCACCTCCGGGCCGGAAGCTCCGCCTCCGGCCCGGAAGCTCCGCCTCCGGCCCGGAAGCCCCGCCTCCGGGCCGGAAGCTCCGCCTCCGGGCCGGAATTTCCGGCCCGAGTGCGGACGTAAGTTTAGGAGTCGTAAATCCATTCTGTGAATAGCAAAAGTACTAAGTTCATTCTGTGAATAGCAAAAGTAGTAAGTTCATTCTGTGAATACCAGAAGTACTAGGTGCATTCTGTGAATACCAGAATGGTACTAAGTTTAGGATTTAGTCTTAAGTTTGTTCTGTGAATCGGGCCCATTATGTTTATCTTATGAAAAGGTATCTGGAACAATTGATGGATTTGAAGAATATTTTTTTATAAGGTAACAGTGGTTCTGTCGGGTGAAAGTATTGCTTTTCGCATTAGGCTTAGTCACACGTTATTCGAACACTATACAATGATTATTAGACTGGAAACAACACACAGGACAGTTCAAATGCAAAGTAAATTCTTTATATATGAATTACGTCATTCATATATGTATACATCAATATTTCACGAGTGGCCGTCAGGCAATGGTGTGATGACACAAGTGACACAGTGAATAATAAGTGCTCGGTGACAGTGTGCGTGATATGTACAGTAGTTTAAAATCGAAATTATTCGAAAGTGGCCAGGGGGGTACAAAAGTAAAGCTGCGCAATGGAAGAGTTCTTTTTTGGCGCAGATTCTATGCGAAGGTCCACGGAATAGTCGACGTTTCAACCCTAGTACTGCACTCTTGATAGGTCAGTGCGGGTCTTCATCAGGACTTGAATTAAGCGTGACGGCCTGTGAGTAAAAAGGGGGGACTAAATCAGGTGTGTTGACACTAGAAAAGGAACCATGGATTGAAGGTGGTAGATGACTCACCTCAAAAAGAGAAATTTAAATCTCAAAATGGTCTAGGTCTATGGAGTAGGTGAGTATCCGGCATGTGTCTCAGGATAGGGTTCACTCCAACGGTCTATCGTGTAGATGGGCCTGTAAACAATTACAACCTTTGTAAATATGAGAATTTGTGTGTGTTACAACGAACAACAAGATAGGGGAGCCTGACTTGCTCACCTATGTTAATTGACTCAGGGCTCCATCGTTGTGTCTAGTGGTGGCGGTATCTAAAAGATAATAAATAACCGGGGTTTCAACGATAAAAAACAATTGCATATTTGCCGTATGATTGGCTGAACTGGCGCGCGGTTGACGCTCACCTATTAGCTTGTGAAGTGCTGTCTATAATCCAGGCCCTTCTATCTCCTTTTTGTGGGTAAAATGGGCTTCTTCAGACGAAATTTACTGTAAAGAAGCAAGGTTCAAGTTTAGGTTAGATTGCCTTGGATCCGAAGGGACAAGGTCTGTGAGTGAACGAGATTGCTCGGGGATTCCCAATTACCTTATTCGGAAGAACGAACAGCCGGCCTGTGGGTCCTGGCTCGTATGATTGAATCGGCAAGGGAGTCTGCGGTGAGTCTGCATAAAAGCCTAGTGCGGCATGCGCGTGGACGCCGAGCGCTGTTGGTTGCTAGGCAACGGGTTGCGCTAACGTCAAAGGACGTAACAAGTTGTCATGGTGACAGAGTGCAAATACGTCATCTGGGGGATTCTATGTGTCAATTGGTGAACCCTGAGTCATGCGAGGCGCGAGCGTCCACGGACGTCACTGCGCGTAATGCGTTACCATCGTAACAAGGAGTGTCATACGTTACCATCGTAACAATGTAAACAAAGAGTGTCATCTCTGGAAATCCCATACGCCGATAGATGCGATGCTAGTGATGCGTGGCAAGAGCGTCAGGGAACGTCACTTGTTGAGGTGACCAAGTGAATGTTAATGTCGATAGTAGTGGAATCAATCCATCAAGGGCGCAGTGTCTAGGCACAAATATTTAAGGATCGAAGTGTACAGTGATGTTTGGCATGTACGGAGATCGATGTGATTCTGATCTATGAACACTTAATTAAGCAGTCAGCATGGGTTTAAAGTCTCCATGCACAGTAAAATTAAAAGGATTCCAGTGATTTGTGCTACATTGTGCGGTTCATAGCAGTCATGCACATTACATAGATAAATTCAGGGACTGGCAAACAGTACATCAGTACAGGAGTCAGACAGTTTTAAATATACAGAAATTGGGGGGGGGGAAAGGAAATTACATAAAGTGACTCCAAAGTATGAAAGATTCCGGCAATAGTAATTTGGCTAAGGTGGCGATCAAAGTAGGCCCATTTGTTTTGAGATCTCCTCCATCTCATTCAACCCGTTATGGACCGAGTTAAGTAAATGGATCCATCTACACTCCTTGTAGTTCAGTGACCTCGCAATTGACCCACCCCTGTTGCTAGGGATAATCTTTTCAAGTACCCACCATGTGATGTTATTGGGAGAATGATTGTGTGAGGCAAAATGCTCGACCATGGGGGCCCCATGTACCTTACATCTTAACCTGCTCATGTGCTGCAGAATTCGTACTTTCACTTTCTGAGTCGTTTGTCCCACATATGTAAGGCCGCATGGGCATTGAATGGCATAAATAACATTCATGCTGTTACAGTTGGTAAACTGGGAAAGTTTGTATGTTCTACCAGTATTTGTGAATGTAGTTCCTTCATAGCATACGTCACACGCCTTGCATTGCCCACATTTGTGATGTCCAGATACAGGTGCCAGCCTCAAGAGGTCCCTGAGGTCAGGTTGTTTAGGTGTGTCCAAGTAGGCATTCACCACTGAATCCTTAATGTTTTTTCCTCTCTTGAAGGTGAATGTGGGGTCTTGTGATATTTGTAGTTCACTTGCAACCAGGTTCCAATATTTCTTTACAACCTTCTTTATTTCATTGCTTTTGGAGTTAAATGTAGTCACACAGACTATTTTGTCTGCCTCTGGTTGTTTTTGGTTAGTCTCCAACAATTGTTCCCGGGGGCAGTACCATGCCCGTTTCTTTGCCCGTTTGAGTAGGCCTCTTGGATAACCTCTCTCTCTGAGTCTGGACACTAGTATTTCAGATTCCCTAAAGTAGTCTGTCCTTCTTGTGCAATTCCTCCTTAGTCTGAGGAATTGGCCATAAGGGAGGTTGTCTCGCAGGCTACGTGGGTGATGGGACTGGTATTTGAGTAAAGAGTTTCTTTCCATCGGTTTACGATACAGATCACAATATAGCAGATTATCTTGTGAACGGAATGTTAAGTCCAGAAAATCAATCGCATCGTTATTGCTTGTCATTGTGAACTGGATATCTGTAGATCTCATATTTAACCAGGTAAAGAAGTTATTCAGCTCGATGTTGTCCCCATTCCAAATCATTATCACATCGTCTATATAGCGCTTCCATACTGTGATGGCATTCAGGTATGGGTTGTCCAGGCTATATAAATGTTCCTCTTCGTAATGGTCCATGTACACATTCGCTAGACTTGGGGCATATGTAGCCCCCATAGCTACGCCCTTGCACTGGTAATAAAATTGTTTTTTGAAGGTAAAGTAATTCTTTTTCATGGCAATATCCAGTAAAGAGATCAAGAAATCAGTGGGGATCCAGTGCGGTCTTGATCTGGAGTCCAATGTGTTTCTGATGATTTCCAATGCGGTGTCTTGAGGAATTGAAGTGTATAGGGAGAACACGTCAAGTGTGACCAAGAGCTGCGTATGGGGATCAAATGCCTGTCCTTCTAGCATTTGGATGGCATGTGTCGTGTCCCTTATGAATGATTTTGTTTTTGACACGAAGGGTTGTAAAAAATAGTCTATAAATTGATTGAGTGGCTCAAGGATTTGAAGAATAAGCAGTTGTCAAATGTATTTTGTTTCTTAAAAATTAGATACCAGTAACACATACCTTATACCTGTTACCAAAGAGCCACAGGACCCCAAAAAACACCAAGAAGAACTATTATCTCTTCCCAGGGCAGTCCTTTAGAAAAGACCTCTATGTATACAGACCAATTTCTTTTTCCCTCTGAGCAGTCCCTACTTTCATGTTCATGGAATACTAAGGACTTCATATTAGTTTACAAAATATTGTTTGGAGGCGGGTATATCGTAATAGCTATGGATACAAATTCATTGCATACTAGCATCAAACAGTAGATGGAATGAAAGCATACAGGCAGTTTCTGGTAGCAAGAGACTGAATTTACTTCAAGACATATATATTCTACTGGAGATGATCCATACATGTCTAATTGAGAACATCTTTGCATTTGACCCCCAACATTACAGGCAAATACAGGGTACCACAATGGGTACCCAATGGGTACCTGATTTGCCTCCAGCTACGTGAAGTTTTGGTCTGGACAGATATCATGGAGTAGTACACCAACAATGTGGTAAATTTCCCTTATATGGAAGGGGTCAGTAATGACACTGGAAATGTTTGTGTCATTACTTAACAACAGTGACTTAAATTTAAGATTTACACACCAATACATCTCAATAGACTTCTTAAACCTGAAATTACTTATAAAAGGAGACAGGATTGAAACATTTCTATTTACAATATCTGCAGTGGGAAAATATATTCTGCATGCACAGAGCTGTCATCCCCTTTCATTCTGATCTGCTATCTCATATGGTTAACTCATGTGCGGCAAGAGCAATTGCAGCTCTGCAAACACCTATACGTAGTGTAGGAATGAGATGCTATTGAGAGATAAGGCTCAATGGTGTCCTATAAATTTCTTGCAGGAAGCAGTCACAAGTATAGATGCCAAACCACTCAAACTGATTTAATTTGGCAATGGAACAAACATATCCCATCAATTGAACTGTATGGTACGGTCAATTACAACTTACAGAACACAGCAATTTGAGGTCAGGAAATCCTTAATAAACACTGGGATATACTAAAAGCAGACAAGTTCTTAAGAAAAGTGCTAGGCGTCTAACCATTGATGACATTTTGGGAAAATGCCTCCCTAAAAGACAAACTGGTACTTAGTCACTTAGGTTCACACACTCAGTATATATAAATTTATCTCCAGCCTGTTTTGTTTTTGTTTGAGGGTATTGCGAATCTTGCAGAAACAGCCTTACTGAGTGTACAGATCCCCATAATGGAAGCACATATAAAATTGCTCACCAAATCACTTGCCATACAGAGTGCACAGTTTAATGTATAACATGCCATGTAGTAAGTTATATAGGAAGTTCAGATTTTCCTTTGGAAAAAAGGATTTTGGAGCATATTAGGGCAATAAATCATGGTGACACCAACTACAGCACTTGCAAACATTTCAAAGAAAGTTATAACAGTGATTGGACCGAAATGCAATACTGTGCCCAAATATATCGGGGTGGTGACAGAATTTGTAAATTGAGAAGACTAGATTCATGTATGATCATTAATGTTAACAGTTTATTGCCTATATGTTTGAACTGTGATGAAGAATTTGTGGTCCGTATATAGGAATTATGATAAATTGATATTTATCAATTTTGCATGCCACAACTCACGTGGGAAGATCAGGCTTTGGTTGGCTTTTTTTGCAGTTTTAATATTCACCTCTATAATACACAATAGGATTCTAGATTAATTGGACTGGGGATCTTGCTATATGAGGACATCATGAGTACCAACAATAAATGGTCTTGTTTTGGTTATTTTGAAATTCTTTTGTTGCACTAGTCTGTTTTGTCATTTATATTGTCAGTTTACTTAGCAGAGTACTATAGTCTAAATATAATTACATTACAATGATATTATCAATTGTGGATATACAAAAACACAAAACATATCTTTTCTCAATTTTGCAGAATAACACTCACTGTGACTACTGCAATCTTGAATAATGCTCGTAATAGTCTTTTTTCCATGTCAATTTATGCTATGGGATAGAGGAGAAAAGTGCTGGTTATGAAATTCACAAGTATAATTATGAATTTGTAAAAAATTAACTATCCCTTTAATCATGAAATTACTGGCTTGATACAGCACAGTGTGTATTTATACCCATCATAGGTCTCTTTCCGTGTCCACGAATGAAATAAGACATACGAGATGAACCCCGACAATACGGTTTATTGTTGCAAAGAATTGCTGTTTGTTAGTTTGCACTGGGTATATAATCTGAAATGTAACAAAATGAATGATTGCCATAAAGCTCACACTTTTTTCACTTTATGGCTTTTGAGGAAGATGAACTAAGCCCGATTTCTATCTCTATGATATGGAAATATCCTGTAAAAGCTTAGTACAACCATGTGACCAATCTAAAAAAAGAAAAAAAGCCTTAAGAAATGAAAAAATGATTCTCGTTAGAATCACCTTTCTTAGTTAAAAAAGAGAACAAAGTTTTCTGTTGCTTTGTCATGTCTGTCCCTAACCCTCAGCTGTGCGTGTCACGACTTGTAGTGTTCTTACCGGTTCTGGTGTGTTGAAGAGATTCTCGGGTTCTTGAGGGTTTTTGGTCTGTCAAATGTAAATGTAAATGTCAAGGTACTTATAGAGCGCACTGTCACCAGACGGCCACCTTGCGGTGTCGCCTTTGGCGGTTTCCTGGCGCTGATACTCATACCGCTGTGAAACCCCTCCTGGCTTTCCCTGTGAAGTGTCCACTCCTGGGCACCCCCAGGGTGAAGCCAAGCATCCTTAGCGCTGTTGGGGCCGGTGTGGAGGCTAAGCAAGCTATTGCCCAGAGTTGCAGCGTGGGGCCCGTGATTAGAATCGGCACCGAGGCGAGAATAGACAGGTCCGAGGAAATTGAGTCCGAGCCCCTCCGAGGCGGGAATCGAACCCTGGTCCTTGGCCAGAACTCTGCTCCAGGGTCTGCCGCTCTAACCATTGCGCCACACTCCTCTGTCCGAGGTAAGGATGACCCCCTCAGGTAGCCATGGTGCTGCCGACAAGGAAAAAGGCCAAAGCAGACCCTGCCATCCCGAAAACAGTCCCTAGAGGAAAATACACTGTAGGGAAAATCCTCTGGTCCAGTAATGAAAAGGAAGGAAAGAAGCTGCCAGTAAGGAGGAATTAGAAGGCAAGGAATCCAAACCGGAATAGAAGACTATAATTAGGAACAAGGCACAACAGCAGGAATCACACCAGGCAGGAGCACAGGATACCAACAAGAGCGAGGACACACCAGCAGGAGCAACCAGTGTTGCAACGCATGGAAATGAAGGATTCAGCCCTTTAAACACCCATGAATAGGAAGTGACCAAACAGGAAAATGAAGTGATCAAACAGGAACAGTAGGTGACCAAACAGGAATAGGAAGCGACCAATACAGGAAGTAAGTAACCACTATCTTGGATAAGTAAAATGATAGTGGAGGGAATAAGAAGTTCGCCATCTTGAATTGGTAGAGCAGATACTTCCCAAGGCCTTTTCGGAAGAAGACAATGGAATCATGGGAAGCCAAGGATGGCCCCAAGAAGAAATGAAGAAAGAAATATATATCCAGTGAAAGGAAGGTAAGAATATAGTGCCCCAACATGTGAAAATAGCAAGCTGCAGTTCCAAAACCAGAGCTGCGGCATTCTTGTCTTACAGATTGTTAGATAACGGGCCACCGCATAGGTGTGCAGCGTGCCCGACACAGAAAGATGGCAACAGCGGGCTGCTGCACAACACTGCAATGTGCCAGAAGAAAAGAGGTAGGCACCGGGGCTGCAGCCCGCGAGGAAGAAGCGGGCGGCACCGCTGTCTGAATCACGGTCCGCGGTGCAACAGGGTGCAGTGCGGTTTGGCCACAGAGACTGGCATGTGGCCACACCCTGTACCCAAACCCCCCCACGGGCTGTGAACCCCGGCTACACACAGCCAAAGCCTGTGGGCTGCAGGGGATGGCCACAGTCTTTGGCTGTGCACAGTTGAGGTTAGATGGAGGGACTGGTCTGCAGCCAACAATGCCGCAACTATCCAATCATGAGGTAGCAAGCCCCAGCTGTGCATGGCCTTTGGCAGTGCAGTGCAGACATTGGCTGCAGTGCCTAGTCTATAACCAGGCCTTGCACTCAATTCACCACAGGGCAGACAACCTCCCATTGATCAGCCAACTCCCCCTGTGCATGACCACAGGCCATGTGAAGTAGGGATTGACTACAGGGCCTAGCCTGCCAGAGGTCCTGCTCCCACTCTGGCACAGGGCAGCTGACCCCTTATGGAACAGACAATTCCTGCTGCACATGGCCTTTGGCAGGTCCTGGCCTATGGCCAGGCGGTGCTCCCAACCTGTCATGGGGCACCCAACTCCATCTGTGCCTTACCTTCAGCTGTGCACAGCAGGGGTTTGACACACAGTCTGCCTTTGTCTCGACCCACCATAGGGTGGCAGGAGTCCACAACTTCTAGTGCACAGGCCCTTTGTCTTGCACCCAACCCGGTGTGGGGCGGCAAAAGTCTGATGCACAGTGCCTTCCTTCCAACTATAGAGCAGCCAACCACTTATGCCCAACCCCACTACACGCAGCCTTAGCCATGCATGGGAGGGGTATGGCCTCAGAGTCCGGCCTGTAAGTAGGCCCTATACCTAACCCATCACTGTGTAGCTAGCCTCCCATGGGACACTCAAACCCCATTATGCATATCCTTCAGCTATATGCAGAGGGTGTTGACTGCAGGGCATGGCCTTTGGAAAGGCCAATCACTCAGCCTCCTGTAAGGCAGCCAACCCCTGCTGTTCGCACATGTGACTGGTCTGAGGACCAGCATCAGAACTTGTACTCAACGTGCAGTGGGGGGGTTGGCCACAAAGCCGGGCCTTCAGCTGGACCCTGCCCCCAACCCACTGCAGAGCATTATCCTCCAATGGAGTGGCCAACACTAGCTTTGCATGCACCTCAGCCTGTGCCCATCCTCCTGTGGGGAGGCCAACCCCACTGTGCCATACCATCGGCCCCCCTATCAAGCCACCATACAACCAATAAAGTGTCCCATGCCACTGCTTCTGCCTATGGCCATTGACAGCGGCAGTTGTCTGCAAGGCCTGGCCTGTGGCCAAGCCCTGCACCCAATCCACTGTGAGGCAGACAGTTCTCACTGGAGAGGCAAACCCAGGCTGACTGCAGGGCATGGGGTGTGGGCACACCTTGCACCCAATCCACCTGCGTGGTATTCCAGCCCCACTGTGCACAACTGAAAACCACACACAGTAGGGAATGGCCACAGGGCTTGTGACTAACCCTCCATGAGTGCAGGTCTTGGTATGTGCAATGCCTATGGAGGGACAGCAAAGTTCCCATCATGGGTAGGACTCCCTCAGAGATTCATCGTTTCTTCTGTGGAAAGAATAACATTTACACAAATTCCAAATAGATTGTTCTGCATCTTTTACATGTGTGAGATCAGCTCTGGCCTACTGGTTAAAAATGAATACCAAATAAGCTGACTAAGAAAGAATGCTGAAGTTACCTACTTAAAGGATCAAAGCTGTTCCCTTCAGACAAGAGTGAGATTCACACTTATGTCATAGAAATGGACCCTAGTAATACACTTCGCACTGAAAGGGTCCAGTGGCGGCACTAAACATCATTTACTTTACTTATATGTATGCAGCAGTCACTATTCCCCAAATGTCATCAAAATGTGGGTTAGTGATATAAGCATTGATTTTCTTATCAAAGTAAAGGGAATGTGCGAAGTTTGAAGGCAAGTTACGATTCAGTTATTAGGAATTTACTCAAAGAAATTATATTGGACATCTCTTGGTTGTTATGACGTGCGCAAGAGCAGAAAGGAGAGAAATTGGCTGATCACACTAGAACCATTTTGTAAATGGCGCTGATATACGAGGTCCTTGGTGTTTATTCATTTTGACAATCAGAAAGTACTTTTAGATACAATTTCCCTCAAACCCTTTCACCTGCCTTTTGCAACAGTTTAACAACAGTTGTAGGAGCCAATAACTCCAATTTTCATATGCGAAGCATTCACACTTCATAGCATCTGAGCATTGTGTCTGACCCATGCTCAATCGTGTATCCTTTACTATAGATAAAATGTAGCAATAAAAGGTGGCGTAGTCTTACTACAAAAGTACTGCAATTACTACAGGGGCACAATGGTCAAAGGATATCATCTCACATCAAAAATTGTGCCTCGATAATATGGGCAAACAAAGTGGTACAATTGGTGTTCATAGCTGAAACTTTAAAACCAATGGGACAATATTTGTGTAAACGATATTTAAAACTCAACATTTATGGTCAACAATACTTCTGCACAAAATATTCTGAGATGCATCTTAATGAAGTCCACCAAACTAGCACTAGAATAACAGGCAAAATAATGCCGCCAAGGTTGCCACCAAGCTATTTCTAGATATATATTGATAACTCCTTTTATGTCTTTTATGCTTTGATGCTTTTTTCCATTCAGGAGATGAATCAAAAGCAAACCAGATTATTTAGGAGAACAGGCAAGAAGGATTCTAAGGGGTGGTATCACAGGGACTAACATCTATGCTCCTTGGATCAACCCACTCCCCTACGTACTACAGGTCCAGGGAAAGCAGCAGGTTAAATCCAAAACTATTACTTGAGGTCCAGGGAAAGCAGCAGTTCAAATCCAAAACTATATTCACTCAGGAGCCCCGGCATGTGTGGTAGGCTCTGTAGCATCTTCAGTTTATTCTGTTGCATGACTTAGTATTTTATTCCCTAGCTCGTGTGTTACAAATGCAGCAATGGGGCACCTATTTGAACTTGCCAAAGACCTGTCTAATTCGGGTAGGAACAGCATGTTTTCTAGGTATTTAGTGCTGTAGATTCCTTGGGGCTTCAGAATAGCCCCTACTGGCTTCAGAAGCCTTATAAAGTAGCAGAGTGCTGAAGGAAGAATGAAATAAAGTCCTGCGCATCAGTATTCCTGATTGTTCAAGAATGGTCTACTGTCCCAATGGGATCAGTAGGGGAACTGAGAGATAAGCATTATCAGGTCCAGTTGTATCACCCAGTCTAAGGGAGAAAGGAGCACCCTTTTCTCTGGGTGTATCTGTATGCCCAAATTGTCCTGTAACTTCAGATTTATCATCAGAAGCAAGACTCTGCTCGCATCTACAAGGAAGATGTGTACTAACAACTGCTCAGATCCAATCGACCTGCTTTGATGGCATGCTTAAAGAGTAATTCTTTCACAACCTCCCCCGAAACAAATGGCAATATCAGATGAAACAATAAAGGGCAAAACGCAGCTTATTGTCTGAAGGACACAATGTTCTGATTGGCTCCACGTCAAATTATGAATGAATTGAGTAAGTCTTTACCTCAGGTCTTTCAGAGAAAATCATATTGGACGGAATTTCACGTGCAGACATTCACATTGGATCATCCATTCCCCCTCATTAGTTCACTCTTCGATATTTCAAAGAAATGTATGTCTGTTTGATCGTAAAAAAAGAATGTGCACGTTCAGGAAAGTACTGCACTGATCTGAAAGAGCACTGGAATATTCGCCTGGAGGAGTGAGCTTGAGTTCACCATCCATAAACTTGTATATTCATCCACCATCTGTTCCTTGTATTCCCTCACTCATTCATCGACCTTATAGTCACCCATTCATGTATGCTTATACATGCATTCAATCACTCAGCCTTCCTTGTACTCACCCATCCATCCAACCTTCAACTTAGTTTGATGTTCATCTGCCAATTAGTACAATCACCCAGCCAAATTACCAATCAATTAAGAATCACGTTCACTAAAAACAGTGAGACCTAGTGACATTGCCAAGGCTTGTTCTTGTATTTCCTCTAAGGAGTTGGCACAATAAAAGCACCTTTGAGCACATTACCTGAAAGGGGTGGCTTCGAGAAAGGACATCTCTCCGACCACCTGCATCACAATCCGGTGGTCTGACCAATGTTTTGATGTCAGCCGGACCGCCACCGGCGGCCTGTTGGTGGCCGTCCATCCGACATCCTAATAAGGCCCTAAGTATTTTAAAATGATATGAAGTAGGTGAATATTTCTTCTTTCTTCACTTCCTATAATACATATATGTTAGTTATCTAGAACAACTTAGATAGGCATGCAGCCTCTGGATGTGACCATGCTTTCTGGGTCATGCTGCAGTACAGGTGCCAACAACTCCTAGCAGACTGATTTCATAGCCCTCCTTTACCACCTTCTTTCTGTGCACATTAGGCAGCAGTAGGAACAGGTGTATACCACCCTGAATACCCAGACGCAAGCTGACACTGAAGGTGCCTGGGACAGAAGAAGCTGGATCCCTGGACACTTTCACACCCACCCTTACTTTAGTCAGTTCATCGAAAGCCCTTTAAATACCAAATTCTGCATGCACTGGAGATCATCCGCATTGTCTGAGCAGTGCCTTAGTAGAGCGCCACTAGCTCTCTGTATGATGAAGGAGTGGGGATCTTTGGTCACACTTCACCTGTGCACACTGGAGAATCCAAGCAGAACTGCAACATTATTGTACTCCCTTGGGTCCCCCAGCCCTGCAAGAGGGAAGCTCCAGGTAGATTGGAGCACCTCATCCAATAATCTAACCTGTCAGTAAAAAGTTGATGACTGCATACCAGCCCGCCCTTCTGCTGCCCTACATAGCCAACTGTAAATGGAAGCACTACCTGGTGAACTAATACATCCTTTGGCCAATCAACTGCTGAACTGTCATTAAGCGGCCCTTCAAGAAAGGGTATGAACAAAATGCGCCTATTGTATGCCCTTTTTTTATATAGCATGAGAAACAGCTCAAGATGTCTCCAATCAGACCTAAAAACCCTACACTTTGGGGCTTTTCTTTGGCATCTGTCAGCCTAAAATCAATACCATGAGAAGGGCCGTGCATCTCTTCCAGGGCAGGACTTGTTCACATTGTAAAGTGGGCCAATGGGCCTTTATATCCAACCTCTCAGGAAGGTGTGCAACCTGAGTATCAATCCCCAGGAGATCGATTGGACAAAAACTCAAAAACAAAATACAAAGAAAAATATTGACAGCTTTACTGTATCTAAATCCATATATATCCACCTACGCTGTATATATATCTTCATGGTACCTGGATGTGGATTTAGGAATAGTACATCTATACGTCCCTATATGCACTTACCTTTTGATATTATTTCACACAATATTCTGTCCTCGATATTCTTCAACCATGTAATTCAGGGAGTCGAATTTCACGAGTACAATCCTCAGGAATAGCAGACCTAGGGCTTGGCTGTGGAATGCAGATTTTTATATATCTGTGTGAGGGACCCATGGTGCTCATTTTCACATACATTTTATGGTTCTTTAGGGTCTGAAGTGTGAAGATATTAAAATCTGGCAGAAAGAGATAACAAACAGAATCATTTTGGTAATAGGATTAAAACTCAGTTTATCCAAGTCATAAATGTATTTTAACAAAAACTCATCTGATGTTCAACTGATACCAGCAGCGGCTCCTGGAGGAAGTGCTGTGGGGTTGTGGGACAGGACGGGGAAGGGTCAGGGTGTGGGGTAGTAAACCCCGACATACGGCCAAACGGAGGTAAGTACATAAAGAAATAAATAAAAACAAATTGCATTGCGCACGCTGCAACGCCAAATGGCGATGCAGCGTGCGCAATGTAATTCGTTTTATTTATTTACCTCCCTGCCCCTCCCCCGCCCCATCCCTCCAGAACTGTTTTGTTGCAATACACACTTCTCAATAAGCATACGTGTTCCACTAGTCCTGGGGTAGAAGTCTGAATATTAAAATGCCAAATAGTGCTATTTCTGCCCTGGGGGCACTGTGGTTTAATGCATCCACTGCACTATCCAATATTTGGCTTATTGGGTCAAATACCCACTGGCCAGCTCAAACTTTCATCCCTCTGAGGTGGAGAAATAGAATACCTTTGAATTGTTTAACTATAAACTTCTGAACATGTGTCTCCTAGCACACACACTGTTCTATAAACACAAATATGAGTCATTCCATTATTCTTATGTTCTTCAGTCATTTCTTTAATTGAATTTGTGTTCTTCTGCCAGCCAGCATGTGTTGCCTCAATGGGTGTGTCACCCTACCACTTCCACGGGGCTGGAAAATCAAATTAAAGCCTACCTTACAGATTTGTCCATTGCATGTAAAATGGGACTTTACACCAAATGTGTCTTCCAACTAACTCCCAATCTATGATATGGGGTGATGGTGGAAATGTGAATTTATTTAAACACCTGGAACGTGATTTCCACATTATTTCATATGTGACATGTTTGGCGCCTTCACAGCACCTCTCTCCTTGGTTGCCACTACACCCAGTGTGTGAGTCCTTATAATGTATGTGGTGTAAGCTGAGTACAATAATATTGCATACTGTAGCTGTGAACGGTCCTGTGAATAGTGTATGACAATAACCATGCAAAAGAACAAAGCAGTGTCATGCTAATGGAACTCAAAATCCAATATATATTCCCTGTACGTAACTGTCCCCAGTCTATCTATATGTACCTGTACTCCGTAGTCTCTCTCTGGAGAAGGATAGATTATTTTAATTTATAATGGGGTATTCTCGCATAATATTAAATGAAAATATGATATGGAGATTGTAGTGTCACATACCTCAAAGCAAATCGTCCCTTCGTGAGTAGAAATTCTGAATTAATCAATACTGCATGATTTTCCTAATCGGCATAAGAGCGTCTTGCTCTAGTATCATCTGTGCTGGGGTGCGGGCTAGAGGATCCACATTTTGTCTCTCAGCGAATTAACTTGTTACGAGAAATGTAAAGTACACGAAATCAATCCAGAGTCCATCCCCCAGATTCTAAATTACGACGAGCCCCTTCTACAAAATCTACGTGGCTTACCCAGGTATGAGTCAGCAAGTCCACCATCAGTATTTCGGCGTGTGTGTCCACCTAGAATTCATCATGGGCGCTATCTTGGCTTGCTATTTATGATACTCTGGGCTGGACCTCTTCTCGTTAGTCACCCCGAGTGGGACGGGTATGCCCAGATGTGGGTCCCGTGCTCTCCATGCCACAGGAGTCAAGCTAGCCTCGCTGATGAGGGGTAAAACCCTGAAACCAGTCCTAGGATGCTTGTTTCCAGTCCAGAGAGGTCCTGGTCTGGCAGTTTGGGCTGGACTGTTCCCATAGGGACCAGGGTCAAGACTGATTTGAATATGGCTGGGTTCAAACTGTAATGCAGGGGGGGGGCAAAAAGACTATGGCTTGAGGCCCAGATCTCTGTACTGGGGTGAATGTATGACATTTTTCTGTATTCTGTCCATCAATTGTTCTTTTTACATACTACTTTTAAAACAAAAAAGAATTAGGGGCATATTATCAAGATAGGCGATAAAATTATCGCCGCTTTAGCGGCAGAAAACTGCCACTAAAATGGCGACAATGGGCTTGATAATATGCTCTATGGAATTCCAATTGAAGCCCATGTTAGATGTGAAGGACATCTAACCTGAGCTTCAATTGGAATTCCATAGAGCATATTATCAAGCCCATTATCGCCGTTTTAGCGGCAGTTTTCTGCCGTTAAAGCGGCGATAATTGTATCGCCTGTCTTGATAATATGCCCCTTAGTCTTGGTTAATATTTACAGCAAGTGCAAAGCTCACTGCCAAAGATGCGGTGGAGAGGGATCCCACATGATTCGCTGATAAGCACGCTCTAGAACCCCTTCGCTACGTGCAGCATCCATAGGGAACACTTCCAGGCAGTAGGAGATGCAAAAAAGCTGCAAGGAAAGAGGCGTCTTGTGTTCTTGCTGTTTCTCTCCATGAGATTACAGGATGTGAATGTAATGGCAGTTTGGCATCTCGGTTGAAGATCCAGGCATCTGCAGGAGCCTCCAGGTTTCTTGCCGAGGTGAGTGAGCGCTTCGCTATGTTAGCCAGGTGCAGGTTTTTTGCTCGTGGTCGAGGGCCGCTGGGGCGACTCCCTTAGGATAAAGTGCTTTTAGTGCGAGTTGGAGGAAAGCAGACAGAGCAACATTCTTTGCAGCAGTCCAGTGATGTGGAATATGAGGCAATCACATGGCAGAGGCACCAACTGTACGACTGCCAATTCACCCCCGCAGTCACAAAAGGGTAAAAGGAAGTTTATGCGTCCTTCTGCATTAGGCAAGGAGAATTTAACCAGTAACATCCAGGCAGTGATATTGGCCAAGGCAGTATTACCGATGAAAGTAGCGGAACAGATGGCATATGATGGTGATAGTGAGGGTCCGGTTAATGCAGTGCTGGGTGCAGAAGCCACTCTGGGAAATGTGGCACCATAGTAAGGGCATGCAGAAACTAATTCCCCTATATTATGTATACTATCAGCAGTCACTAATATGAGGGCTGGGGCCATGAAGAAGGAAGGCAGATGAAAAATAAAAAAGAGCAGCTACGCCAGCAAGAATATGAATGTAACTGAAGGAGGAGCCTCCAAGCCTTTTTATATTTGGAGAATTGGAGGGAAATGTGTCAGCCATCAATATATAGATAGACAATAAGACTAAACAAGATAAGGGAGATGTATAAGTTTGGGGACCTGTCATGCAATATCAAAGGCGTCTTACATAAGCAAAAATATGGGGCCGTAGTTAATTGTAACCCTGGGCGTAGTTCGCGAAGTAGCACTTCGCAAAGCTACGCAAAGTGCACTTCGCACTACGCGAGCTACGCGTAGCACTTCGCGAACTGCGTAGTACCTTGTTCCCACTGTGCCAGATGTCGTTTTCAATGATTGCACAGTGCGGACAAGCAACCGGCACTGTGCAATCATTGAAAATGGCATCTTGCACAGTGCGAGCTGTAGTTTTCTGCTGCTCGAGTAGATTTTTACTCGAGCGGCAGCTTTCTCAACGCGAACTGGTAGTTTCTCATCACGAGCGGTCGCGAGCATATGCTACCACTCGCAACGAGAAACCTGACCTCTTCGCGTTGGGAATCTCGCCACGAGGTTTATTTTCCATGCTCGCGATCGCCAACTTGATGTTGCTGATCGCGAACAAGGAAAAAGTCTCGCCGGGATGTCATTTTGCTTGCTCGCGGTCGCCAACTTGACGTTGAGGACCTCGAGCAAGCAAAAGATGACTGCAGCACTACGCAACACTGCGCTACGCGTGTTCGCACTGTGCTACGTGCAATTCGCGTAGTGCGAAGTAGCGCGAACTTCGCAAACTACGCGAGCGTAACGTAGTGCTTTGCCCAGCCTTAGTTAATTGGCTATCTACAGTTAATGTTGAAGTTGTATATCTGCAGAAGAACCATCTCAAAGAGAATAACCTGAAAATTCATATCCCTAGGAACTATTCACATGCCTTTTTGGAATCAGCAATACAAGCTGTTCGGGGAGTAGCTATCTACCTTTCCTAATCAGTGGATTGGGATGCAAGGGAGGTGATAAGAGACAAACAGGGTAGATGGATATGGGTAAAACTGTGAGTCAAAGCAGTCCCCTTTAATCTTCTTAATTATTATGGATTGCTAGAAGATGATGAAGGCCCTTTGAGGGAAATATTTGCTGCTGCAATGGGGAAGAAGTGTCCTTAATTTGGGGTTGCGATTTTGATTATACGCAGGATCTCAAACCAGATACTTCTAATAGAAATAGAAACAGTTGGCACCCAAAACTGCAAAGGTTATTGATTCCAAGAAATATCATTTCAATCTTGTCAATCTGTGCACTTTGAATCAGGCACAGTGTATGTGTTTTTCGAGTTGATATAGTGCAGCTTCATGACTGGATTTCTTCCTAATCTCACATTTTTTGAAGGGGGCAGAATGATGATTTGGGCTAATGCATTCTCAGACCATTCAGTGAGGGGGTTACAATAGAGATGGAAGTTTTTAAAACTTCAGGCTCATGATGGAAGTTCAATAGGACACTCCTGTAGATCAGATTTGGCTAGATGCAATGCGTAACTTTATATACAAGTTTTTTTTAGGTTAATCAAGGGACAGCTTCACTCTTTGCTGTATGAGAATAATTCAAAGCCACATTTGGAGTTTGGGTAATTGCATATAAGTCAGCTCAGAGTAGAGATCGGAAAGCTCAGATCAAGGAGCTACAAGGTACTCTAGATAAGTCACAAGATGCATTAGTAAGGGGAGGTATAGACTTAAGACCAGGACAGGCAAACACTGCAAGATGTTTCTATCCTTGAAGAGATTAATAATACAAAAACGTTTTGTCAGAGACTGAATGAAGTGAGCCAGTTTGTGGGCAGGATGTTGGACTGGTCAACACATCTGAAACAAGATGCATTGCATATTGGGGAAATTAAGGATCCCAACTCAAATGAAGGTCAAAAAGATGATAATAAAATAGTGCAGATATTCTTTCCGCATTATTAAAAATGTATAGGAATTCAAATTTTGGCTCCAGATCTAGTCTTGAAGAATTTTACAGGCAGATTCGGTTCCCATGTTTGACCGAGATGTAGGTAGAGACTTTGCTGCAAGATATTTCATTTGGGAGGGCAAACGATGTCTAATGCCTAGACAATTGACACAGACTGAATCCCAACTGAGTTATATAAAGTGTTTCAGAAAGAACAGGTTATTAACATAATTCGTGATTTGTATACTGGAGCCACAGCTTGTGTTCGCTTTGGAAAGGGAGGTGAGTGCACTAGGCACTTTAAAATCACTAGAGGTGTGAGGCAGGGGTGCGTCCTTGAGCCTTTTCTATTTGCACTTTACACTAATGATGTTGAATCTGCTTTCTTGGGATCTACTCCAGATGTTCCTTATATCAACTCTTTGCAAGTACCAATACTCCTCTACGCGAATGACGTGGGGATTTTAGCCCGTACTAGTAATGCGCTGCGCCGACACGTGATGGAGTATATGAAATTTATGAACAAGCTGGACATAAAAATTAACTATTCAAAGTCCTTTTTCTTAGTGGCAGGTCCAAAGCAGTGGAAACAGCCACAAATCCATACTGAAGGGGGCAAGCTGGGAGTCTTGGATTCTTTTAATTATTTAGGGATTGTGTTTGATCGACAGAACAATTGGCAAAGTATGGTCATAAATAGGGGGTTGCAGATGGAAAAGAACATTGGGTCTCTTTTTAAATTCATAAACAAAGTTGGTTCCAAACCTGTTGAAGCAATAAAGAAAGTTTATGAAGCCATAACGGTATCTGCTGCCACTTATGGAGCAGCTGTCTGGGGCACCTCAGATTGCTCGAAACTGCACCGTATAGAAGATTTTTTTTTTTTTAAATCTAGTTTCTTTGCCAAAGTCATGCTCTAACGTTAATTGTCACATGGAGCTGAGAGTTCCTTATATTTGTGACAAAATGTGTATTGCCCCCATTTTAATGTGGCACTCGGTTTGGCGGAAGGAGACTCTCTCACTGACGAGGAATATTATAAATGACGTTCTGAAGTTAGATTGTGTGAGTAATATAAGCTGGTTACATTATGTTGAATCCACCCTTAAAGCAGCTGGGTTACATCATCTTTTTGTAGATCCAACAACTTGTTGGTCTATTTCCTAAAAAGATTTGAAAAATAATTTATTATCTACATTACAGGCAAGGAGGGAAGATTCTAACCTCAAGCTGTCGACAGTTTCGAGCATTCGTGGCGGTCCCAACCATAATGCAAATGGAGGTGAACTCAACTTGTTTATCGTTCATTACTAATTTACAACATAGATATATTTTAGTGAGATTTGGGCTAAACTATATCCCTTTGATGTTGGGTTTCCCTCCTAATATATATGCAATTTCTGAACAGCCATTTTGCACATGTGATGATCAATCTACTCAGAATAATTTGCACTTTTTTGTTTTTTTGTAAATTTTACTGTGAAGAAAGGAAAAGGTTTATTGTCCCCCTCATTCATAAATTGAATTTTAGACAGTGTTGTGTGGCTCTTTATTACCTGCAGTTATTAGCCGACCCTTTTACATGTTCTTCATTGGCGTCCTTTTTTTTTATCTGCTCTAAAAAAGAGAAGATCGATTTGCCAATCCGATATTTAATTGGGGAACTAAGTTACTGAATTGTGTAAATAACTGTGTGTATATCTGATTTATTTTTCTTTTTTTACTTGTATAATAGAAATAATGTTTTTAATGTGTTTTTTTCTCTTGATAATTTTGCTGTAACCTTTGTCATTTAAGCTTATTGCAATAATGAAAACTGTTTCATCTGTAGAACACTTTTTATGCCTTCATTGTGTTGGCGAAATAAAGGTATTCCTGAATGACTGACTGGTGATATCAAAATCGATTTGTAAATTAAGGAACTCGCTAGGGTATTGGTCATTGGGTGATTTTGTTTCTAGGAACTTGGATGGCAAACTGAGGGGAAATTCAGCTGCAAAAAGGGAGGGAACATGAGAAGCTGTGGCACAGCTTTGTTCATATTAAAGGTTTGATTAACAGCTTTGTACTAGAAATGAGCCTTTCCTCAGAGGGGTTGATGAAGTTATGGTATAAAACCCAATTGATGGGGATATGGATATGGTCAACTTCCCTTCGGAAGTTCACTGGCTCCCCATTGAATGAGGACCATCTGAGGAAGATTGAACAGGAAACGGGATGTCAGTTGGCAGTGGAAGTATGGGGATATATATCGATACTAGGGTATAAATCCCACAAGGCAGCCAACTTTAAAGAGAATGAGTTTTTTATATCACAATGGATGGCCTACTATATACTTCACGAGAAATTCTCATAAAATGTATCCATCTGTCCCTAATAAATGTTTTAAATGTTCGCAAGGAGGCAAAGGGGGCTGGTTACATATCTTTTTTGGGTGCCCCAAGCTGCTATAAATTTGAGTGTCGATCTCCCAAGCATTAAGTCAGAGTGTTCAAGCTGTTATCCAGCCAGAAGAAAAGCTGGATATCTATGCTCAGAATTGTATTTCTGCATCTCTAGCCATGGCCAGATCGCTGATATTGCAATATTGGTGAACAACTACAGTACCAGCTTTAAAGATGTGGCTAGAGAAGCTTCAAAGGACAGGGTGGTTTGAAGAAGCACATGCCAGGATGATGGGTAGCTTGAGAAAATACCATGCTCTATGGGTTCTGCTGGACAAAATAATCCGACAGGCAGTAACATTACAGTAGCTGGATTTCTGTGGAGTCCACACTTCGATTGCTCTGAGGGTCGTATTAGAATAAGGAAGATGATGTGGCATGGTAGCACTTTGTCAAAAGAATAAATAAATAAATAAAAATATATAATGGAGCATTGTAAATATGAATGGTAGAAGGGGTATGGAGACCTTACTCATACACATTTGCACTGATGAGTAATAAGAAGGCTGCTATTGATTGTTATGATCTGTTTGCACATGTTTCTCTCTTAGTGTATTATGAATCAGCACTTGCACTTTAGTTCAGCGGAACGGCAAGATTTTCTATACCTATTTTGCTGGCACTGCACTACCAAGAAAAGAGAAGGTTGTTATTGATTACTTGTTCTTTGCACATGTTGTTTGCACATGTTTTTTCTCTGCACTGTGTAATAGGAATATGCACCTGTACTTTAGCTCAAGCAGCACAGTAAGATTGTGTGTGCCCACTTTTTCTTGTTAAAATCATGGTATATTACTGCGATCCAATGTGTTTTAGCCTAGCGGGTATATGTGGGGTTTATTGGTAATTTTGCTTGTTGAAATTTGGGCTACAAAATAATGTATATAGTGGATCTGGTAGAATATGGCCTGTGTTTTAATTAAGAAATTAATGATTTCCAAAATCATTTTATCCACGATGTATTGTTTACTATAACTGTCATACTGCTCAAATAAAATATATATATATTTTTTCTTGTGGTGTGATCCACCATGTTTTTCAAGCGCTTTCTAATCAGCAGAAGGAATTAGCATTTTACAATGCAAGCGTATTTCATTGTTATGCCTTAGTTTGATTATGGGACCAGCAAAACACTTACCCTCCAATCACCCCAGCCATTGCCCAATCAATTGAAATACATTGTTGCAATGTAAAACAAGCCCCAGCAAACAAATAGGTCTCTTCTATGAAACCTATTAGCTTTAGGGTGGCCAACTGGCATCGGTGCAAATTCAGGACGGTAAGTGTAAAAATTCAGGACAGAAGGTCAAAATTCAGGACAAAACTTTGGGACAAAAGGTAAGTTTTACAGACACATCAGAGGAAGTTGCGCGATAGTATAAAAGCACGTAAATAGACAACGAATTAAGTACAAGTCAAAATAAGTTGTAGGTTCAGACAATCGTGCACTTCACGGTTTTTCCGTATGCATGCAGCTTTGAGCTACTGTGCAGGTCTTTTTGTGGTATTTCAGATGATAATAATCTATTTAAATGGTTACTACACTGGGTTGTCCAGTCTGATATTTTGTTTACAATTCATGGTTTTGAACGGGCATGTTTGGTGAGAGAAGTGGTCAGGAAGATCTGCTCAGATAGACTTTGTTACTAGCATCTCATATCTGAGTGCCATTGAGAGATGTAAAGCGGCACGCAAAGGTGAACTAAAGGGAGGATTGCTGTGATTAACCCACGATAGGAACTCATTATGGGTGTTTCAGAGAAGTGAAACTTAAAATATGGACTCTGACTTTGCTTATGGGGGCTTCGCAGAGAGTTGCACAAGCTGACGGAAGTCACAAAGGTGCTTTCCCCTGCAGCTTTCTTAAATAATGCACTGTCAATATACTATTACATAGTTTATTTTTGATGCCTCGCCTATTGCTACAAACACAATATACATCTCAAGCACAGCTGACGGCACTATGAGACTCGCCCTAAAATCTTACAGCTAAAACAAAACATGCAAACATTTACAATTACTAGTGTCACATTCAAGTGTCAGTTGTGTGTCACTAGCTTTTCAACCATTTGCACACCCATCCATCATCTATCCTTCCATCCATCCTTTCACTCATCCATCCATCCACCCTCTCACCAAATCTATCCTTTTACTCATCCATCCACTCTTCCAACTATCCATCCATTCACTCATCCATCCAACCATTTACCCTTTTTACCCAGGCCATCCTTTCACTCATCCATCTACTGTTCCACCCATCCATCCATTCACTCATCCATCCAATCATTTACCCTTTCACCCATCCAGCCATCATTTCACTTACTCATCCATCGCCCAGTCACTCATCCGTCCACCCATTCATCCTTTCACTCAGCCATCCATCCATTCTTTCTTCCAGTTCTCTACCATTCCTTCCACTCATGTATGCATTTGTTCACTCATCCATCTTTACATTCTTCTTTTCACTCATCCATGCACCCATTCGCCCATCCAGTCTGTCATATTTCATCCATGCTATCATTCATCCATCTTCCCTTTCTCTCTCCCTTCCTCTTTTACTTAGCCACCCATCCTTCACCCATTCACCCACCCATCCAGTTGCAGACAGAAGTGGCCCATCTTAGAACATCACACTTGCTGTAGTTCCTAAAGCAATGGGTAGGGCAAGGGAGGGTTTACTATGCCCCTACACATAGGCAATCTGAAAAAGTGGAAGTCATGAGTCATACATGATGCACAATGCCAGGACGTGAGGTGACTGTGACATGGTGTTGTTTCCAGGGCTTTAAGTGGGATGAAAAATCAGGGGGTCTCTTCAAGGGGCGTGTCTGATGTAATTAAGGGCGTGGCTTAAAACCCCTCACCTTACAATATATTCTGAGCATAATGTGCCACCCGACTGGTATTTTGCTATTTCTATAATTGCATCCAGTAGCACTAGACCTACAACAAGCCAGGACTATTGGCTTTGCATATAATAAATGAAAAAGCAGCAACTATGTCTTCGTTTTATTTAATAATAAAAATGCTTCAGCTGTGAAATGATGAGACTGTGTAAGAACTATAACCTCTTCTTTTTAACTTTGTACATTTGTTTTGTACATTTCTTCCATCTAACCCTAACAGAATGCCTTGCCCTAGACCACAGCAGGAGGAGGCCACCACATGCTGTAACACCCCAAACTGGCCCATTGTCATTCTGTATGTGGCAATCAGCCGCAGACAGAATGACAATGGATGGGGTGGGGCTGCTCTCATGCTTCTTCAATGAGTGTCAGGTGGCCCCATCAGGGAGCTGGGGCCTCTCGCAGGGGAACAGCTCTGTTCCCCTGCAAGGCCCATAATTACAGACAAAAGGCATCCGTAAAAAGGATCCTGATGGACAACGGACGTGAGATCCAAATTACGGACGATCCATGAAATTTAGGGACGGTTGGTCACCCTAATTTGCTTTATTAATATTGTTTTGTTTTGCAACGTGGCTGCCGTACATTTGCCCACATCCTCAACCACCAAATTTAAATGGGATTTGGTTAAATATTACAGTATTCATACAAAGATGGCTACTTTAGATACATTTAATTCCGGAGTGGCCATCTTTGAATGCAATCTGTTTTATTTGTATAAATCTTTGGTAAGATAAGATGAAAGCCTTTTGAAAATGCATGGACAAGTGTGATCAGGCACACATATAGGCAGCCATATTGGAGTACTTATAAAACCATTATAAGATGTCTGCCCACCGATAACACGGTGCACAGCAAATAATTAGCTAAGAGTGGGCAGGACCAAGAGTACGCTAGGTAGGAGGCCAGAAAGGTTGGATGAAAGAGGGGGTGGGGAAAAAGATAGGAAGAAGAGGGAGGAAGGAGAGAGAAACAGACACAAAATAGCCCCTCATATGCACTGGAATGCAAATCAGCAGTGAACCAATCAAAACACTTTGAGAACAAAATGCTCCTGGGCAGGGTACAAGAATAGGTAAGAAGGCCGTGTGTGTGTGTAATGTGTTGAAAATGGCAGGTCTCCGACAGAGTAGCCTAGACCTAAAAAGAGTAAAAGAGATGTGCCGCCTCATGAGCCTTAAATACTTGACTACTTAAGTGCCATATTATTCGTTAAATGTGTTTGAATACTGAGAGATCCATTGAAGACAATTAATTGGCAGTCTATACCAATCAATAAATGCCATTTACCTCATTATAGACTCTCACCTTTGGTTAGATAGAGGTAAGGGTCCTTTAACTGATATAAACCTCTGCAGCAGGCTATAATGCTATTTCACATATATTCAAATTAACAACTAAACAATACATTACACGTTTTAGTTGTTCAGAATTGTCGCTGTATGAAGCCCTGCTTAAGTGGTTGTAACACACTATGCTCCTACTTTAAGAAGTTGGTAATTCGAGATCTGTTTTTGTGAAGTGATTCACCACAATCAGCATTAAATAAAAGTAGCATTAATTCACTGAATATTTAAGATGAATACTGATGAATTTCTTCCTTCTGTTTTCTATTATGGGCAGAAGTTATATTAAGGACTACAATGAATTTAAATATGCTGCGAACTCCCACTCGAAAGACTTTCTGAGCAACAGTTCTTCAGGCTTGACAGGTCCTGTTTTCATAGAATATTTTTAGTGTTCAAACTGTTCTGAAAGATCTAATGATAATGATTTGCTAACTGTATTTAGGCCTTTTTTAGCAGTTGGATAATCATTTAAAGTCTGCAACTGAAGATCATTCTAAGGAGAATGTGTACTAATAATAATAGTTTCCTTCCTAACTTTCTTCCTTTCTTCCTTCCCTCTCTCCAGTAACAGGACTGAATATCTGAATAAACTGGCACATGCATCAACATAGGCTTTTGCGATTCCTTAATTGCGATTATTAAGGAATCGCAATTAAGGAATTGCAAAAGCCTATGCATATAGGAATCGCTATAAAAATAGCGATTCCTACACATTCCTTAATTGCGACTCGCAAATTGCGGGTCGCAATTAAGGAAGGCCGTCCCATTCATTCCTATGGGCCTCCAGGCCTATAGGAATGAACTGGAGATTGCATGAGCAATTTGCGAGTACCAGTAGGTACTCGCAAATTGCTCATGCAATTTCAAGGGTGCAAGGGTATCAAAAAGACACCCTATTGCACCCTTGAAATTGATCTGTGCACATATGTTGCACACACACATGCCCTAAGGGCATGTGTGTGCGCAACATGAAACTTTGAAAAGTGCACAAAAGTGCATTTTTCAAAGTTTTTGCAAATTACCATGAAGTTCAACTTCATGGTAATTTGCTCCCCCTATTAGCGAAATCGCTAATTTTCCTACTTTAATGCATTGCCTTTAAGTAATCTCAATTTGGGATTCCTTAAATGAAATCTCAACTTAAGTAATCGCGATTTAGAGATTTTTTGCATTTGGGATGATGCATCCCAAATGCAAAAATACCGGTCGCAAAGGGGCAGATTCTGAGAATCTGCCCGTTTGCGACCGGTTTTTCCTTTGATGCATGTGCCTGATTGTGCCTTCCTTCCCAACGCTATCTCACTGAGTTCTATACCCCAATAATGAATAACATAAAGCAATTATAAAACATAATACAAAATAAAATGGACTCCAAACACCACTGAGCTCTCCCCACAATAGCAAAAATGTAAAGTCAAACATCCCTCAAATTGGGGCAATGAAATAAGAACAACCAGCAGTGAGAAGAAGATGAAATTCAAGACAAAACTGGATGCGGCTATTCCGGGCATTTTACCAAGTGACATATTTACACATCTATCACATTGCAAAATGGATATTCACAGGAAATTGCATAACTTCCCACTTCATGAATATTAAGGATGCATGAGATATTTTGCAAATGTCAGTAAACACAAGGCACAGCAGACCTCTATCGCTGTGCTCATATTCCTTCAATGTGAAATGTATTTTAAATCGCTCTCGTCCCTTTAACGGACAAAGGCTGCCTTAAACAACTTCAGCATTGAAGAGAAGACATCAGGAAGTGGAACTGAGTACTGCTGCTCCTCCGAGGCTGTCTGACACAATTCCCAAACAGGAATCTGTTCCACTGGGACAGTTCCCCCTGGCGGATGAGATTACCGTAGATGTTGCCACAAATCATTGAAATGACTACTGCAAATCTCTAAAAAGAGGTTGTTCTCCAGTTATGTCCACTGCTATTTATAATGGTTTGCAAGTTGGCTTTTGCATATTGCACGAAGATATTTTGCTATGTTGCTGTCGCAGACCATGTGACTTTGCAAATTGCATGTTTTGTGATTGCCCAAGAACTATCCACGTCAGCCCGCTAACCACGGGAGACAACCATCTCAACGCATGCGTTACGACGCATGCGTTGTCTACGCACGCCATTACATCGCATTGCGCTTTCAGAACGCATGCATTCCCAACGCATGGGATGTAATGGACGCGCCGAGACGGCTCCGGGGGACACAGACGACAGGGAGACAACAATAAGAGACAGGTAAAGAGGCCACTCGTAGTTAGGGCTTAGAGTGTAGGCTACTGATTTTTGCTTTAGTATAGGTACTGTTTTGCTATTGTGGTAGGGCTTAGGGCTAATGGTAGTATAGGTGCTGTTTTTGGATTGAGGCATTAGGGCTTAGGACTACTAGTAGAATAGGTGCTGTTTTGGGGTTGCGTTAGGGCTTCTTGAAGGATAGGTACTGTTTTGCTATTGCGGTAGAGCTTAGGGCTAATGGTAGTATAGGTGCTGTTTTGGGGTTGCATTAGGGCTTAGGGCTTCTTGTAGTATAGGTACTGTTTTGGTATTGCGGTAGGGCTTAGGGTTAATGGTAGTATAGATGCTGTTTTTGGATTCAGGCATTAGGGCTTAGGGCTACTAGTAGTATAGGTGCTGTTTTGGGGTTGCGTTAGGGCTTATGGCTAGTTGCAGTATAGGTACTGCGTTGGCCTTTGGGGATTAGGGCTTAGGGTTGAGGTCGTAGTGTAGGCTTGTCTTACAGCCTTTACTGTATAGGGCTTAGGGTTTAGGGAAGTGTTAGCATGCCATATTGTAGGGTACTGTTTTATGATTCAAGGATTAGGGTTTAGGGTAGGGTGAAGGGAAATGCGCATACGGGTAAAAATCGCAATTTAAAAGCATGTGGGGTGTCTGTCTGCGGTGTGAATGTATTTTGCATGCATTGCTATACAAATGCGACGTCATGGTATGCGTTGTGATTACTCACGATTTAAGGGAACATGCACTGTAACAATTACGATGTAATGGCATACGATGGAAGCGTTTGCGATGTACCATCATACATCCCTAACCACTTGTGATGACAGGCAAGGGGTGTGGGAGCAAGTACCAAAATGTTCCCGCTGCAGAAGGTAACAGATGGTTTGCAGGTATGTTTTTCAACTTTGGATGCCTACGTGAGCAGATTATGGTTCCGGGTGTAGCTGTCAGATTCCGAGTTTACCACTGGATTGGCGTTTCAAGATTAACTCAGCCCAATTAAAATTTGATTCACACTCCACAGGTTTTTTAAATGAAATTAGTATGTCTATGGTTCCTAGCTCCAACAAGTAGAACAGCAGCAACTTGAAACGAAAAGGGGAGCATCAGTGCTTTTATGTGCCATTGGTTGCAGGTAGTGAGCACCAGCACTCAATTTTGGAGACAAGGACTTATTTGTCTTCATCAGACTTTGACAAAGAGCAGGACAGATAAAGGCAGAAAATTTAGAGTGAGGTAGAAAAAGATAGAAAAGCAGTGATAAAGGGAGAAAGCAAGTGAGATAATGAACCTGAAAAACTAGATAAATGTCCTGATTGAAACTGAGATGGATCATCCTAACCTTTGACCAAACCTCTATTTATGCAGACGGTCGGAATTATTAGTAGTGCAAGTTTACTACTTTTTGGCTATTCACAAATCCAAGTGTAACTTACATGTTTCCACTCCCTGAAAAAGACAGTGGAGCCAGATTTACAAATGTAAGTAACTACTGCCAAAGTAGTAGTACATCCAGCATTAGCCATGGCCAACTACTGGTACTGCAACTCCATCCCCTTGAAAATAAGAGAGGTATGGCAGGGTATACCTGCACTCTCCCAGGCGGGGAACCACAGTGTCCCAGGTGGGTGCCCCGGGAACACTTTACATTATCAGTCCCTGGGGGATAGGGTCCTTGGGCCCAATATTGGCACAGGGAGGGGGATGCATGCCTCGCCCTCACTTTTAAATGGATGGTCTCCCTGCGGCCTTTTGAATCTTGGGAGGAGGGATGAGCTTACCGCTCCCCCTATTGTCTATACACCCCCAGGGGATGTGGTCACCGGAGACTGTTTGAGGCTCGAGGAAAGGGGCCAAATGCCCCTACGCAAAATTTACAATACATGGCGTACCCTCAAGCCCTGGCCCACCCCAGGGAAGGTTTGTTTTTCAAGCATAGGAGCCTGTGCTTTTTTTATTTTTTATTTTGCTATGCTTTGTGGATCCACTGCAAGTTTTGAGCAAAATTTTATTTAAAAAACCATTTAAGTTCCAAGGGGTGTCCCTCTGGGATGCCCCCACCAGGCATAGGGGGGAGGGGTTTTTAACCTTATTCATAGGACTCATGACTGCATTCTAAGGTGGCTACCGCCACATCTTTGTTGATGTGGCAGCCAATCAAATCTTCTCTGTGAAATATACAAAGTTTTGAAGGCTTAATTGCTCAAAAAAAAGATTATAAAGATTTAAACCAAATCATTGGGGTAATTCTGTTCAGCAGTTTTTGCAGGCCTGCTTTTCAATTTTCCTATGGAAAAATGAACTGGGAAAACACATATTGGGTCTCCACTTGATACATCACTCCAAAACTTTCCTCAGGAGAGATAAGGTAGATGGCACTTGTTGCAAGGTTGAAGTATTATCTGATATGGCTGATGGGCCTAATCACGTAATACTAACACAATAGATAGGACTATCACGCTACCGCTGCTAGTCTAGTTCAACTGCTGCACGTTCTTTTTTAACATTTTAACATTGTCAGAGCACTTTGCTCTTTTAACAATTCTGATTGTACTGTACTGTGATTTTGCCAATTTTATCCTCCCCACTCCCCCTCATGCCCGCATTGCTCGCACTTTAAATTGAGACTCACAAGACTCACCATTTGGGTGATTTTCGCGCCGCTCTGCTCCCGACCGCCATCTTGTGTGTGTGTGTTTGTGGCGCTCCCGGGACGCCTCTGGGGTTAGCGTTCTAGATTCGACACAGGTCCTTTGCCACACACTATTTAGGGGAATAGCATGTGGGTGCGCAGCACACGCGCGCAGCGTCGCGCCGGAGGAGCGCCAGAGGAAAGCCCGTCTGCGCCCGTCCGCGCCAGGACGGGCCCAGGGGCCAGGTCCCTTCGTCCGCCTCTACTGTATACTATGGATACTCTCCGGGCTCTACGGCCAGGTATTACGGGGCTAGACACTGTTACATTAGCTAAGTTGCAGGAAGAATCTTTATTGCAGGGAGTAGGTGAACTTTCACGATCCTTGTGCCCGCCACACCCACCTTCCAGGGCTAAAAATTACTACGCTCAATACGCGCTCTTTACAAAAACACCACTTAGAGGTTTTCACACTCCTTGCTGCTGGCGAGATTGATATCCTTGCCCTTACAGAGACCTGGTTAGGTTCTTCATCTACGCCAGATATACTGGCGGCACTTCCTCCGGACTATGATGCGTTATGATATAATCGCCCTAATAATTGTAGAGGGGGGGTTGCCTTTCTGTTTAACAAAAGTCTCAAGGTAACACAAGTGGTGGCTGAAAACTGTGACTGTGTAGAGCTCCTAGGGATAAAAATTTCACCCAAACCTCCTGCATCATGCTGTTGGCTGTGTATCGCCCACCCCAGAGCGCGCCAGATTTTAATGATACTTTTCTGGAGCTCTTGGTTAACTTGTCCTTTAGATACAAATTCCTTATGGTGGTAGGGGACTTCAATTACCACTGGGATAAGATACCTAGAGACCCCATAGTGGGCGAGTTTGGAAATAATCTTTCCTCACTTAACCTACAGCAATTAGTAGTAGGACCTACACACGAGAAGGGCCATACACTTGATTTAATTTGGTCCTCTATACCCCAGACAGAAATAATTGAGGTCAGTCCCTGTATATGGTCAGACCACTTTTTGATCAAGTGCTGGGTCCCAGGAGATCCCCCACCCGCAGGGTCGAGTCAACTGTGGAGAAAGGTCCGGTCGTGGAAAAAGATAGAGGCAGATTCCTTACTTGCCACGCTGCTTTCCACTTCACCTCCTATGGTGAGGGAATCAAATCTGGATTCTGATACCACAGCCCTCATGGCCTGGATCCGTGCTGCTCTGGACAAATTGGCTCCCGAACGGCTAGAAAAGACCAGAGCTAAAGGAAAGGGAGCACTGTGGTTTGATGCTTCACTTAGAGAACAAAAACAAGCTCTTCGCAAGGTGGAAAGAAGGTGGAGACTTAATTACAGTCTTGCGGAGGCAGAAAATTATAAAAAGTCTCTCTCAAAATACAAGGCGGAGATTCTGGTGAGGAAGTCAGCCTTCTATGAAAACAGGATCAGAGTAGCCACGAATAAACAAAGAGAGACCCTTGCTATCTTAAGGGAACTAACGCAGCTGGATGGGAGGATTCCTGCTAGCAACCAGCCTGACTGCGATGCCTTCCAAAGGTTCTTTCTTCAGAAAGTACAGGACATCATTAGGGATATCACAGCGATCTCAGCTGATCCTTTGTTGTCTTCCTGCTCGGCTAGTCAGGAGTTGTCAGGGACATTGAGCAATTTCCCTTGTATCAACTTTGAGAGCCTGGCCGTGCTTGTTGGTCAAGTTAAGTCAGGGTCCAATACGGACCCATGCCCCCCAAGGATCTTCCAAATGGCCCTGCCGGCTATTCAAACCCAGTTGCTGAGTCTTTTGAATGAGTCGCTAAAGGTGGGTTATCTCCCAGTCCAGTTGAAGGAAGCCAGGGTCTCTCCACTGTTAAAGAAAGCAGGTACAGACACCAAGGCCTTAAAGAACTACTGGCCTATCTCACAACTGCCATTCCTGGGCAAAATCCTGGAAAAGCATGTTTTGAACACTCTGGCTAGCTACCTGGAGGAACATGGTTTACTCCACCCCAGGCAGGCGGGCTTTCGACCCCAACATAGCACTGAGCTAGTAATGGCCGCCGTCACTGATGAGCTGAGAATCAGGGCGGATAATAAACAGCCTTGTGCCCTGATTCTTTTAGACTTGTCAGCGGCCTTCGATACGGTCAGCCATACCATTTTATTGGACCGTATCGCAAAGCTGGGAATTACAGGACAAGTGCTTAAGTGGCTTGAGTCCTTTTTGACGGGTCGTACCCAGAGAGTGCAATTGGGGGACCAGTTATCCGAGGCAGGTGCTGTGACCTGGGGTGTGCCCCAAGGGTCCGCTCTTTCGCCTCTACTTTTTAATATCTATCTACAACCCTTGGTGGAGGAGCTAATGCATAGGAATTGTCAAATCTTTAACTATGCCGATGATACCCAGCTTTTGTTCCAGTTGGAAGACTCAATGGAAGCACAGGAATCGATAAGGAACCTGCTTCGATTCACTGTAAACTGGATGACCAATAACCTTCTGAAAGTAAATGCTGAGAAGACAGAGGTTTTGGTCATCACAAATCAAGCTAACCCCTGGTGTGACCTGTTTTGGCGTCCAGAACTTGGTACAACTCCCATTCCGGGTAGGGTGGTGAAAAGTTTAGGACTAAAGATCGATGCAGACCTCTCTATGGCCCCCCAAGTCTCAGCAGTGGTGGGGTCGTGCACAGGGGGTGCTGAGGCAACTGCGCAAGTTAGTTCCTATTCTTTCTGCCCCCACCCTGCAGTCCATTGTGTCCGCCACAGTTATCTCAAGGCTAGACTATGGTAATGCCTTGTATCTTGGCTTGCCACAGAGGTTGTTGAGGAAACTACAGGTAGTGCAGAATGACGCTGCTAGGTTGATCTATTCCTTACCTCGGAACTCGCACGTTACCCCTCCCCTTCGGAAGTTACACTGGCTGCCTGTCAAGTCCAGAGTGCAGTTTAAATGTCTTTGCATAACTCATAAGGCAATTTTTGGCAAAGCTCCAGACTACATTAAGCAGCGCCTGAGGAAGTACATTCCAGGCAGAACCCTGCGCTCGGGTACGGCCTCCAACCTCTGTCAACCTCGATTTAAGCTAAAATCAAAAGGGGGCAGAGCTTTATCTGCACTCCTCCCGTAATTGTGGAATGAGTTACCAGCCAGCCTGAAGGCAGACCCGCAGCTACTGTCCTTCAGGAAGAACTTGAAGACTCATTTGTTTAAAAAGATAATATCTTCATCCCAAGTAGGACGGCTGGCGGAGTGATTTAGGCGTAAGTTGGTTATGTTCTTTCTGTGTAAGCGCTTAGAGACCGATGGTGATAGGCGCTCTACAAATTGACTTTAACATAACAATACACAAAAGTGGACTTCGTATTCTCTCACAGCAATCTTTAGCTCAGTCCTGGTAGAGTGGCAAAAAGAAGTCAGGCTTAATTTGAGGAACATGTGTAAAGCATTTGATGTACCAACATTGACAATACGTAAATGGCATAACTCGAAAGAAATTTGACAACAACTTATAAAACTAGATTGTAGTTTTATATAAATATTGACACCAAAACAAACTGGATACTTTACATATAACCGGAGTTATAGAATTTCAAACGTATTAAACAATAAATGCAGTTGAATCTGTCAAATGTTTACCATTGAAGTTAATGGGAGAAAACACAGTTAGCACTGGGCTACTTGCAGTGCGAATTTAAACAAACCCTCACGTGGTTAAGTTCTGCTGGTCCCTAGACCAAGACTCAGTAGTTGTGACTTCGTTACCTTGCCCAGGAATACCGGGTGCAGAGGTTACTTGGTTGTCCTTGGTGCTGACGGGATCCGCAGGAGCTGTCAAAAATGCAGCACTTGTCAAAACTACACTTGGAGAAGGAGTTACACTCTACACTGGGAGAGTAGAGGCCTTTGGGGTCCCATGACCTGGGTGCAACAGCTGAAATGTGTCTACCTTGCTCGGCAGCTCCAGGTGCAGCTGTCAGCCACTGGGGCAGGTCGCACAAAAGATGCTTTACCCCACACATTTGACGACTCCACCTTCAGGATGCTGGGACACAGCAGAGGGATAGTTGCCGATGTCAGTCACTGTGAGTTTGTCTTAGGCTGGAGATGTAGCTCAAGGGAGCAATCACCCTACTGGTGATCACCATGCCTTGGTTGAAAACAAATGTAGTCCTCAGTTATTTCGGTGACTGCAGGTCAACAGGAGTGAACTAGTGACACAAAATTTGATGTGAGCTTAGCTACCACTCGGACTTACAGGATACCACTTCTGATTCTCGACAGGGCCAGCGGGTCGCAATTCTTGTGATGCAGCATGCTAATTTTTCTGCAGGTTGTAGGTAACTGGTTCCACCAGTCAGGGAAATCTGCTTTAGATTCTGGCTTCCACTGGAGTCCCTCTTGCAGGAAGCAATGAGCTTTTGCCATGGACACATATCAAGCACTCCATTCTAGTATATGTTTTCCTCAGGGCACCTAAGTGTCCTATCTTTGCGCTGCAAAAGAGTCCAAAATTCTGTTGTCAGTGACGGCGTTGTCTCTGCGCCTCTTCTCAGATTTCAAGCTAGAACTGAAGTTCTGGTACCAGGGGAGCCCATTAAATCCTAGTTTAGGGGGCACTATGGGTGCAAGGTACAGTTGCCAATTAGCTATTGGAACCTGCAGCTAATCTGCCCCTGAGGTGACAACTTGCTGTGGGAGTACATTGCCTTTCTACCCAGAACACTCTATTTTAGGGTCTTCCAAAATGGCAAAACCCTTCCTTGGCTGTACAGACCTCCTAGCCCACCCTTAATATGTGGCTAGCCTTTCAGAGGTGTTCGCCTCCTGAATATCCAATTGTCCCACCTGCCTGAGCTGCAGGCTCGGAAAGGGCTTTGTCCTCAAGATAGGGGACAAGGTAACTACACATCAAGAGCGGTGAAAGCTTTGAGGCTCAATGCCTTGATGACTGTGCACACTAGCCATCCTGGGAGAGAGGAGGGGTGACCTCCTTCCTGCCCAGGCCTTTGTCTCTATCCTGGGGAAGTGCTAGCACATCCCACCAGGAGGGCAGACCTTGTCTTGGCGGCAAACAGCTTGGGAAAGCTCGCCAAGGCACTGGAGCTTTATGTCTTAGGGGGCACCCATGCAGGGTGTCACGCCTGTGCATGCCAGCTCCCCTTTAACATGTTGACATGAAAATCATTTCAAGGGTGAAAAAGCACAGTGTTTGATACTGAACAGGACCCACTTTGGTCGTTTCCAAATGGAGCTGGCTATCTCGAGTTTGCCCGGTAGCCATTCCATGTTACTCAATGGAGTGCGGGTCACTTACAGTAAACCTTGCTTTACATGGTTACGGCAGGGATATATATCTATGAACATATATACCCACTCCTCTAATATAATGCACTGTACCTCCTGGGCTTAGGAGAACAAACTTAAGAGATACTTACTTACATTAAGGCAGTGGTCTGGCTCCGTAGCACATGGTGTGTGCAGGGTCACTCTTGAGCAGACAGGCTGCTTGTGCAGGGCTGCAATGGCAGAGCTGCAGACATACTTTCACTTGGGTCACACAGGGTGGCACAATATAGTGCTACAGCCCTGGTACCCCTCTCGTCACCCTTGCCTTTGGTACCACTGGTACCATATACTAGGGACGTACAAGGAGTGATAGAAATGCCTTGCCAATTGGGTGTACCAATTTAATAGTTACAGTTCAAAGGAAAAAACACAGGCACTGGGGCATGGTTAGCAGGTCCAGGGTAAATTTAAATGTAAATTTGTAAAGCGCATAAAACCATAGGCATCAAAGCGCTGTAAACAACAAGATCTTAAGAGGGACCAACAAGGCAATTATATCAGTGAGAAAAGACAAAGAAAATGTAAGTGTTCCATAACCTAGCAGCTGCCATTGAAAATGCACATTAGCCCCATCTCACCTTACTAAAGAGGGGGATCAGTCACTTTCCTCTGACCAGCAGATCTCAACTGTCTGCTGGGAAGATACCAGTTAAAGATGGTTCTTAGATAATAAGAGCCCTGCTGGATAAGGGCCTTAAAAACAGACACAGGGGTTTGAACAACAGCCTCTTCCTGACTGGAAGCCAGTGAAGAGTCCTCAGCCCCTCCCTAATAGATAGATCTTTAGGAATGCCCAAAACCAGGCATGCTGTTGTATTCTGGATAAACTGAATTTATTAAGTGAATACTGGTTGGCGTTCAAATACAGAGCTTTACAGTTGTCGTGGCTAGATGTCATCAGCACAATGACCACTGACACTCTTGGCTCCTTTGGGAGGAAGGGAAAGATCTTTTTCAAGCACTTGATGATCGAAATGAAGAACTCACAGTCCTCTTAACCTGGAGGTCAAATGTCAGTGTGTTATTGAAAATCACACCCAGGTTTTTAGCAGAGGTTCTAGGAACTGGTATTGAGCCACAAGTCTCCGGCCACCAGCGGTCGTACCAAACCGAGTTCTCTGCTCCAAAGATCACAATCTCTGTCTTATCGACATTCATCTTGAGCCATTTCTTTTGCATCTAGGTACTGACTTGCCCCATGCACAACATAAACGAGTCGGCGACATCTTCCCATTCACCTAATATTGAAACAATGATTTGTGTATCGTTCACATAGGACAATACCTGAAAGCCAAAGGAATGTACCAGTTTAGAGAGGGGCCACGTAAAGGTTGAACAATATGGGATTAAGGGAGGACCTTGCTGGACACCACAAGGGAGCTGGAAAGATTTAGCTCTAAAATCTCTGTAGCACACGTTTTGGGCCCTATTTGCCATAAAGGATTCTAGAAGAGGGCAGAACCCTCCCACCCTGATGCAATCTTTGCACAAATCGCATGGTAGAGATGGTATCGAAGGCTGAGGATAAATCTAGCATAACTAGAATAGCTGCGCCTCCCTGATCTGCTTGGCGGCGAATGGAATCTTCCCCTGTGATAAGTGCAGATACAGTGCTATGGTTCATCCTAAAGCCCTTCTGTGAGGAATCTAGAAGCTCAGAATCTGTAAAAAAAAACAACTGTTCTAATTCCTGATTTATGGGCTTCTCAAGGTTTTTGGCCGGTACGAGTAACAGGGAGATAGGTTGAAGATTTTTCAGATCTCCTGGATCCCCATTCAGTTCCTTTTTTAGGGGAATAACAATTGCTTCTTTCCAGCCCTGGGGATGCCCTCCTGATTCCAACACATGGGCACACACCTTCTCTAAAAAAGTGGCAATTAGATTTGGTGTGAATTGCATCACCATGGGTGGGCAAGGATCATTGGGGGAGCCTGATGTAATTTGCTCCAGAAAAGTTTTGATTTTTGCTGCTGGCAGGATAGAGAAGGTGGATAATTCACCATTAATGGAGGACAACCCTGAGAGGTCATCTTCCATAGACATGGGCACTGGGGCATGCTCCACAGCTTGAAATTCAGAGAGAATCTCCAGAATCTTATCCTCAAAAAACGAGGCCACCCTATTGATGAAATCAAATGAAATTCCCTGCTCCTGTTGAGCTGGCGGTAATATAAGATCTAGAACCACCTTAAACAATTCATTAGATACACCAATCGCAGATCTAATTTCAAGAGAAAAATATGAGTATGTGCATGGGTGTGTTAGTGAGTGAATGACTGTCTCAATAGTGTATTTATGAGTAACTACATATGTTTGAAACTAGTATATGTGACTATTGGTGTATATAAGTGAGTATATGTGAGAGTGAGAGATTGAAAGAGTTCTTGTATGAATAAGTATGTGTTTCTATAAGTGATTGTTTAAAAGACTAAGTATGTGTAAGTTTCTGTAGAAGTAAGTGTGGTGGTGTGTGTATAACTGTATATGCAAGTAAATGGATGTTTGATTCTTTATTAGCTTGAGTGACTATGTGTGTGAGTAACTCTATAGATGAGTGGCGTTGTGTAACAAGATGTATAGGTGTATGAGTACATATGATGAGTGAGTACATATATGAGTGACTGTATAGGACTGTTGGTGAATGAGTGGATGTGTATGTGGATCTTAGAATTACTGAATAGGTTGTTGTAACTGGTATTGGTATGTCCATTGTTCTGATAATTTTAGTTTCTATTTTTGAATGTGTGTATCAAAGGTTATATTAGGGGGAAAGGAGGTCTGCCACTCTATCACAAGGATGATGTCATCAGTGATGTCATTTGAGATGTCATCAGTGATCTCATGAGTGATGTCACTGGCCATGTCATGAGTGTTGTAATATGTGATGTCATCATCAGTGCATTGCGGACGCACGAGTTATAGTTAGCTGAACTAACTATAACGGGGGAATTTCAATGGTTTTGTATGAGTGAAAAGTCCAGCTAAATTCGGTGAATTTCTAAGTTTTTTTAAATGCTAATTCCTAACTATAACGTGCCTGAAACCTATGCTTTTTTCAGTGAATTTCAAAGGTTTTTTAAATGCTAATTTCTAACTATGCCTACAGAGATAGGACATGTGAAGAAAGAAGAAAAAACGCACAGAAAGAAGAAAAAGAAATGCAGAAAGAAGCAACAGAAGTCCTCAAAGACGAAGAAAAGTGGAGGAAGAAGGATAACATGAAGAAAGAACAAACAGAAGAGCAGAAAGAAGCCTTGTTGCAAAATCATCCTGTACCCTCAACTTTTTCAGACGGATATTGGTGGTAACTGAGTCTGACTAACCAGTCCTAGAGCCAGTGCTATGTTAAAAGACACTCAGAATACAGTGAAAACACCTACATACACTAGGGAACACTATGTGTTGGGGTCTCCCTGTGATTAGCATGACCTCCTCTGTAAGCCCCTAGTATATAATAGGGCAGGGGATTAAAACTACCTCTTAAAACGCGCCACAGTGCGTGTTTGCACACGTCACCTCAGGCCCCGTCCCCTCCCTTCCCCACTGTGCAAACACGCCCTGTGGCCGTTTTAAGTTGGGAGATTAAGTCCCCTTGAATCCTGAGGGTCCCTAGGGTCCAACTAGACCACTAGGTACCTCCAGTAAGTGCCACAGAGCTGCGTTGCAGAGAGATGTAAAAAGGGGCACGGCCTGGACCACCTCTCTGCAACGCAGCTCAGTGGCGCTTACTGGAAGCACCTGGTGGGCTAGTTAGCCCCCAGGGGCCCTCAGGATTGAAGGGGAATTATTTCCCCAACTTAAAACGCACCACAGGGCTTGTTTGCACACGTTAACTCAGGCCCCGTCCCCACCCTTCACCATTGTATAAACACGCCCTGTGGCCGTTTTTAGTTGGGAGATTACGTTCACTTGAATCCTGAGGGTCTCTAGGGTCCAATTAGCCCACTAGGTATCTCAGTAAGCGCCACAGAGCTGCATTGCAGAGAGATGTAAAAAGTGGCACGGCCTGGACCACCTCTCTGCAACGCAGCTCAGTGGCGCTTACTGGAAGCACCTGGTGGGCTAGTTAGCCCCCAGGGGCCCTCAGGATTGAAGGGGAATTATTTCCCCAACTTAGAACGCGCCATAGGGTGTGTTTGCACACATCACCTCAGGCCCCGTCCCCTCCCTTCCCCACTGTGTAAACACGCCCTGTGGCAGTTTTTTAAGTTGGGAGATTAAGTCCCCTTGAATCCTGAGGGTCCCTAGGGGCAAAATAGCCCACTAGGTACGTCCAGTAAGCGCCATTGCAGAGAAGTGTAAAAAGGCGCACAGCCTGCACCACCTCTCTGCAACGCAGAGCAGTGGCGCTAACTGGAAGAACCTAGTGGGCTAGTTGGCCCCCAGGGTCCCTCAGGATTAAAAGGGAATTATTTCCTCAACTTAAAACGCCCTGTGGCCGTTCTAAGTTGAGAGATTAAGTCCCCTTGAATCCTAAGGGTCCCTAGGGTCAAACTAGCCCACTAGGTACCTCCAGTAAGCGCCACCGAGCTGCGTTGTATAGAGGTGTAAAAAGGGGCGTGGCCTCAGAACACCTGTCTGCAATGCAGCTCCCTGGCGCATACTGGAGATACCTGTTGGGCTAGTTGGCCCTCAGGGACCCTCAGTATTGAAGGGGAATTAATTCCCAAACTTGCAACTGGCCAGGGGGCGCGTTTGCAGAGTGCTGCAAGGAGGGGGCATGGCCTCCGGCGTGATGCCGGTCTTTTATTTATTTAATTTTTTTAAGAAGAAGGGCTGGTGGCCCCCCTTCTTTTTCTAATTTATTGGCCCTGGGGAACCCATCCCCCAGGGCCTGCACTCTAATTTTTTTTGTTGAAAAAAATTAATTTGGCCCTCCCAAGGCCTTAATCGGGCCCGGGGACCCCAACCCGCGGGTCATAGCCTTTTTTTTTTTTTTTAATTCTTTAGTAGGGGGCTGCGTTGCCCCCCTCCTCAGGCCACTTATGGCCCCGGGGTCCCCATCCCCCGGGGCCGGCCTTTGTTTTTTATTATTTAAAAAAAAAATATATTTATAGAAACATCTAGGACATGCTGGACAAACCGTATGTACCTATCACCATGACGATTTGCGTGATATTCATTAAAAGGCGACTATGCATACGATGAATCCACGTGGAATGTATTTACACCGCCAGTGAAGCTCTGACGTGTCTGACGCCCTACCGTGCCTAATCCCGGCACCCCCGCCGGTGGGTACTCTCCAAGTAGACACCCTTGTCGTTTATTTATACAAACATGGGTAGCTATTGACGGGCACATTTAATACACACGCACACCAAGCCATTCAAAGGGCATTCGACAAAAAATCGACCAAACTATGCAAGAAACCCCCCTCACGGTTAATAAAACACACATCCACCGCCGGATGTGTAATACTTTTTATTTTACTCTCTGGAAAGGAGACGAACCTCAATTGAGAGTCACAGCGTGCTCCTGGCTGAGCCCAATGCTGTATTACACCCACCAGTGCCCGCCGAGTGCCACACACCTCTGTGCTGTATTCCACCAGCTAGTGCATATGCTATGACACTCTCTAGCCCATGTGCACTGTAACACCACCCCGTGAATATGTCATGCCACACTTGACTTCGCACGGGTTATATTGCCCCATCTAACGTGCCTTCCTCGATGCCTATGTTATAACGCACAGCGCTATGCCATAAATATTACAATCTGGGATCCATATCTTTGTCACAGTGCATATGGAACGTTACACTCCCCAGCACATATTTTTTATTACAACTTTAGAGACTAGTTAGGTTACACAACACTGCCCTGTGCATATTATACTCCAAGGCGCATATCGCATAGCACGCGCTAGTGCCTGTGCTATCTCGCGCTCTCCAATGAATCTGTCATTGCGCACAATGTATTGCATATTATATTTCACACCCCGGTTCATCTTATATCACACTTTTTGGTGCATAATTTATACCATATACTATATCTAGTTTTCATTTTCAATCGTGCTCTTAGGACTATGTTCTATTTAACACTGCGTCCACCTACCCTTTTCACGGGCATTACATTTTGCGATAGGGGTGGAGGGTCAGGGGGTGTTTCTGCCAAGTGAGCCCGGAGTCACAGTCACAAACATCCTCTTCTTCCTGAATAAAAGTGAGATTATGCTGCATAGTTGTTCATATTTTAAGTAGTTCGCACAGACACATTTTAAAAACAATAAAGTTCCTAATACCCACCTTCTCTGAACAGTTAGCTTGCTGCCCCATCCACCTCCTCCCTATCCTCTGTTGTCTGAATCCATGGACTAGCCTCCTCCCTCCTGCCATGCATGGTCTGATGTGCTGCCACTGCCCTCCATTTAGCATGATGTACCAGCACACTCCTCCTGCCCTCCATTGCCCAATTCTATGGCCCATCATTGACCTCCTGCTTAACCTCTGTGCTTAGCTTGCTGCCCCTATTCTCCTTCCCCCTGCCCTCCGATGTCTTTGTGCATGCCCCTGCTCCATCCTTTTTGCCCACCATGTTCCATGGACCTGCCACTCCTATCTACTCTGAGTGTTCTGTTGAGCTGCCACTCCCCTCCCACCTGCCTCGTATTGTCAGATGACTGTAACCTGTCCCTGCCACCTCCACCCTGCCTGTCCACATGCCATGCCCCTATCCCCTTACTCCTGTCCTCCATGGTCCATTTTACTGCCACACCCTTCTGCCCTCCCTGGTCTGTTGTGCTGCAACTGCTCCTCCTGCCTGCCCGCGCAGTCTGTTGTGAGGCCCCTTCCCCTGAACTCTCTTGTCTGTGCCCAGGTCCTGACGCTCCCTTCTATCCTCCATGGTCCTTTGTGTATGCCCCTGCACCCCCCCCCCTTGCCCATCATAGCCATTGTGCTGCCACTAACCCTCCCGCTTGCCATGCATGGTCTTCTATGCTGCCATGGCCCCTCCCACCATCCCTATGTGGTCAGCTAGCTGCCCCTGACCCCCTCTCACCTTCCCTCCATGGTCTGTGTGTATGCAATCATAGTCTCATTGTTGCTCTCCATGGTGTGTCTTGTTTCTAGTGCCCATCCTGCCTGACCTCCATGGTCATCTTGCTGCTCCTGCCCTGCCCCCTTGCCCCCAGCCCTCTGTTTCCATGTGCAGACCCCTATTCCCTCCCTCCTGGCTTGTCTGTTCCATTGTAATGCCCCTGATCCGTCCCTCCTGCCCTTTATGGTCTGTTATGCTGCAGCTTTCTCTCCTGTCTGTCCATTATGGTCAGCTAGCTACCATTGCCTCTTTCCCCTCTGTTCTCTGTTGTCCATGTGCATGGTCCTGTTCCCTCCCTATTGCTTTCTATGGATTGTTGTGCTGCACTCCCGTCCCGCATGCCCTGTGTGGTGTATTGTGCTGTTGCAAACCCTGATGCCTGCCCTGTAGGGTCAGTTTGGTGCACCTCTCAATGTCCCTCCTGTCCTCTGTTATCCGAGTCCATGTCCCTACCCCAATTCCTCCTGCCTACCATGATCCAATGTACCATACTTGCGAACATTTTGAACTTGGTAAGAGGGAGATTTTGAAAAAAAAACTGGGGTATTGATTTTCCCCTTTGAGTTACATTGAAAAAGAGGAGATTGTAGACAGGAGACAGATCAAATAAAGCCCATTTGAGCTTAAAAACATTGGACGTTTCCTGGCTGAAACGGGTCTGTTGGCATGTGTGGTTGTACTACCACTGCCTCTTCCTTCTGCCCACAATGGTCTAATATATTGCCACAGCCTCTCTTGCCAGTCCTGTATTGTTGGTTTATTGTCCCTGCCCTCATTTTCACGCCCTCCATAGTCTGTTGTGCTGCCACTGCCCTTCCTGCCTGCCCAGTGTGGTCAAATTGTTGCCTCTGCACTCTCCTACCTGCCTTCAATTTTCAGAGTCCGTGCCCCTGGCCTCTGCCTCTCAACAGTATCCCAATGAACAACTAGATTGCTAACATTCTATATTTATTACAAAAGTGTGAAACGCCTGACGTCATCTTGATGTAATCAAAACTGTAATACCTAGAGCATTTCCTTTAGAAATTACATATATGAGAGGGTGTTATTTGCATCAAAATTATGGTTAGTGCTCTAAAAAACTAAAATAAGGACATATTTTCTGAGTTTTCAAATAGCGACAAAGAACTTGTAAATTATTTGTAATCATTATGTTTTTTTATCCAGTTGACCACTTGATTAAATGTTGTACCTAGGGGAGAGGATGTGGTGTTACTTCCAGAGCTGCAGACTTTGCAACTGGGGAACCAGGTTGGAGTTTCTGTTCAGCTCAACATTCTGTGATTCTGGTCAAATCACTTAATCTCCCCATGTCTACAACCAAAATGAATTTGATCTTGTGTGATGTAACCAATGCTCATGTAAAGCACTCCAATGCCTGACAAGTCTACACTATATAAAACTGCAAATACACAAAAAATAAGTGTTTTGCACACTTCTGTCATTGGGCTACATGTGGGCTACATCTGGGTGATATTTGTGCTACATTTGGGCTCTTTTAACTCTGGTGGCCATCTTGGGAGATTTATTTGTTATGAAGTTTCCTAATTTCCTCATTTACTGCAGTCTCCTCAGTAGGAAATGCTTTCAGCTTTTTACTTTGATTCCATCAAGAAGGTATTCAGATATGTCACACATTTGCCATAAATTCTGAATGTTAGCACTCTAGTTGCTGATTAGATCACTGTAGTAAAGCTACTGCTCACCACGGAAGTCTGCTGCTGGTATTAAAAGTGCATGTTTCAGTCTGCATATCAGAATTTTTTTATGAAATAGAAGAGGATTTGAGAAGTCACTCAAAATGTGCCCTAATTTTTCTTTCTTCAGCATTAATCATAATTTCTATGGGAAAATGAACCCCCTCATTGTGTTCCTTTTTAAATTAAATGTTTTAAGTGTTACCAGTTTATTCCAATCAAGATGGCTTCAGGTGTGCCATACTTTTGTCACAAGTAAGACTGTTAGTGTTCTAGTTGATAGAAAACTCTGGGACAATCTGTCATTGGGCTATACTTAGGCTACGTCTGGGTGATAGTTGGGCTACATTTGGGCTCTTTTGTCTCTGGTGGCCATCTTGGGAGATTTATTTGTTATGAAGTTTCCTAATTTCCTCATTTACTGAAGTCTCCTCAGTAGGAAATACTTTCAGTTTTTTACTTTGGTTCCATCAAGAAGGCATTGAGATTGTAATCCTATTTATTCCATTTTAAAAGAGGAATACAAGTGTCAGAATTGAAAGGAAAAAACATGCTCTGTAGGAGTACATATGATGCGTGAACCTGTAAAAGATGACAGCTTTTTATTAGCTACCTTTTAGAGTAGGTATTGGTAAATTATAGAGAAGGTTTCCATGTTCTTAGCTGGTAACACATGTCATTTATTCTAATTCTCAGTTACATTTGTAGTATGAGAGTGCTAGGTATTGTTAAAAATGCAGTGTTTAAATATGGTTCAGGGCTACTATTGCAGACTGTGCCTGTGCACTCTCACTGCCAGGTTTACTTGGTATGTGAAGGCTGTTTGTCAAGTGTTTATTCTACGTTTAAATACCCAAAACACACCTGTCAAATACACTGTAGGTATGTCATAAAACACAGTGCTGTGTACTTAAAAGATTGAGAGATGTCCATTTGAGTCTTAGGAAGTTACTCATGCACCTGCAGACCACTATGCCAAACACTTCACAGAGTATACCACCCATAATGCAACAGATAAACATGTTTCCGAAGCATAGAAGCTTTCGCTCAACTAGTCACAGAGCAAAAGACGGACAATACATTCAATTACATACTCAGAAACTACTTATCTATACAGCAGTATCAAGGGCAGTTGCAGGCACACTTACTTACTCCTTTAAACCCTAACACAAGCACTGAAGTATTCGTTTAGCTACTTAAATACACATTTAATGATCCAAAGTGGTGCTAAGACATTTACATACCGGCACATTTGCGTAAACATATCATGACACTTCTATAGCTGGACTGCTATTCTCACTGAGATATGTATGAAAATAGTGTCAGAACTTCATCGCCCACCCACATAAATAGTCCTTTAAACTTGGGTCAGGCCTAGTAGTGCAGACCCTGTCTGTGCATTCTGATTGACAACTTCACTTGGTATGTAATAACCATTTGTCAAGATTTAAATCCACTTTTTGGTACATATAATTCACCTTTGAGATACGCTGTAGGTATGAAAAAAAATACTGTGCTTTGTGCTTAATAGATTGAGAGTTGTCCTTTTTAGTTAGTACCGCTGCACCAGCATACAGCGTGGAACAAATGGGTCAGCCTACTTCAGCAAATGAATAACTTCCCTTTGAGTGACTTGATTTTGCACTTTCACAAAGAAAGCAACTACACCCAAAGAAGTTCCTTTCAAGAAACACCACAACAACACAGCCATGAGGGGAACGGTCATCACTACTCAGCCGTGATGGGAACGGCCATCTCTGCCCTTACAGCCACCAATCTGCCGTGAGGGGAACAGCCAACACGAAACCACAATCCCCAGCAGCCCCATAACTGATGCCTGCCTTTGACGCTGCATCCCAGAGGTGCAATAAGATCTCCACCGGCCTCCCGCAGCGCGGGACGTGAGGAACACTGTGACAACGCAGCCGTGAGGGGAACGGCCATCACTACTCAGCCATAAGGGGAATGGCTAACACTGCCCTTACAGCCACCAATATGCCGTGAGGGGATCGGCCAACGCGAAACCACAATCTCCAGCAGCCCCGTCACTGACACCTGTCTTTGACGCTGCGTCCCGCGCCCGGAGGCATGATAAGATCTCCACCGGCCTCCCGCAGCGTGGGACGCACGCGGGCGGGCCTGTCTGTGCCTGTCCGCACCAGAGCGAGACAGGACAGGGCCACTCCATTTGGTTTTTCATCTTTGTGACTTGGGGGCCCAGTGTTGAAAATTGGCTGGAGCCTTATTTATAAAAAGGGGAATAAATCAGAAGCCAAAAATTATTTCCCTTCTGGATTCCTCAATAAAGGTGAGGAGTAGTGTTTTATTAGTAAGATTTGAGGAGTGGGTAGTGGAGAATGGGATTTTAACACAGGCTCAATATGGTTTTAGAAAAGGGCTAAGTACAATAGAGCAATGTATTAATTAGACCTTTTAACGGGCAAATATACACGTGCTAAACAAGGGAGTCTCTTTTTATGCTTTGCTGATCTTAGTAGTGCTTTTGATTTAGTGGATCATGCTATCCTCTGGCCAGTTTTACTTAATCTCGGTGATCCGCATTCCATTATTTATTTCCTTGCAAGGTTATACGAGAAATTATCGACTAGTGTCCGGTATGGCCAACGAGGTGAATGTACCCCAAATTTTAAGGTTAAACGTGGCATCCGCCAAGGCTGCGTCCTAGCACCATTGCTTTTTATTTTATTTATGAACTAAGTTGACGCAGTTCTTAAGTTGGGGCAGGCGGATGCACCCCAAGCTGCGGGCCAGGCCGTACCGGTTCTGCTTTATGCAGATGATGCTGTGCTGTTATCTAGAACTCCGGTCGGCCAACAGCGTCTAATAGATCGGTTCGCAGATTTCATTATTGGAAGGAAGTTGTCAATTAATAAGGCAAAAACTTATGCTATGGTTTGTGGTACAAAACCTAGGAAATTTAAATCTTTTTTTATAAATGGTGCAAGAGTGGAAACTGTTGACAATTTCTGTTATCTGGGGTTAACTTTTTCTGGTAACGGTATTTGGTCATCTGAACTGTCTAATGTCCGTGCAAAGATGTCAAAACGTGTGCATGGGGTCTTCTGGTTTGCCTCCAAACTAGGGGATTAATGCATCAAGGACATGATAGACATCTATAAAGCTAGATGTGCCTCTATTGCACTATATGGTGCAGGGGTGTGGGGCCACAATACCAGTCAGGAACTGCAATTAGAGGAAAACTCTTTTAAAAAAAGGCTTTTATGCCTGCCTGCCTGCATCCGCATCCTCGGAGATAATACATTGTGAAGTGGGGCTAAGATACTTGTCTGATTTGATCGCTCTTAGACGACTTTTGTTATGGAAATCAATTTGGTCTAAAAAAGAGACGAAATGTACTCAATCTGTTGTCAAGGACTGCCTGCAATTGGGCAAGTGTCTTATGATCCCTAGGCTAAAATATATAGCGGATGTTAACAGAGATGTATTTATGTCTATGATCCAGGAAAGCTCAACTGATGTGATAGGCCTGACTAAACAGGAGATAAAGAACACATTTTCGACCCCTAAAAAGGAGTGTAGGATGAGAATTGTGGGGAAACAAACCGCATTCCTGTTTTACCAATCGATTATAGATATCGATGGCTTTCAAAGCTATCTGTCACTAGTCACAAGACCCTCGCATCGCTATGTACTAACAAGGATGAGATTGGGTATTGTTCACCATCTAGTTGCATTCCCCGAAATGAAAATACGGCCCCTCACTTTATGCTCATGTGATGAGCATTCTAGTAGGAGCACTATGCACTTTCTACTTTTGTGTAATCTATATTTGAACTATAGACTTGTCTATTTAAAACCCTTGTTCTAAAAATATAATGTTATAACTACCAATGCTGCTATAAGGTTACTGTTTGCACTAAGAGACCCCGAGATTTGTTTTTTTCTTGCGACATTTATTTTAAAATCAATTCATGGAGGAAAAGTATTGTTTTTACTTAAATGTTTTTAATTGATTCTAATGTATTGATTAATTAAGCTTATCTTTGAGTAATTGGATTGAATTGTCTGTATATGTATATTTGTTGCTTTTCTGGTTGCTACACAAACCGAATAAAGCTTGCTGAATCGAATCGAGTTAGTAAGTTAGTCATACACTTGCAGACCACCATGTCAAACATTACACAGAGTATACCACTCATAATGCAACTGACGTATACATTTCTAAAGCACAGACCTTCTCTGTCACCCAATCACAGAGTGACAAGGGAGTTATACATTCACTCACATACTCAGAAACTACTTATGTATGCAGCAGTATGAAAGGCAGTTACAGAAACATATACCTACCCCTCTAATCCCTAACACAGGCACTGAGATATTTGTTCAGCCGCTTACATACACATTTAAAAAGGCATGGTGGTACTAAAACAAACAGTGATATTGTGGCACAGTTACTCAAATATCTTATGGGTCTGCTACAGCTGGACTCCTACATTCACTCAGATATGTAGGCAAGTACTGACACAACCTATTCATCTAACCAGATGAACAGTCCTTTAAACATCGGTCAGTCCTACTAGTGCATACTTTCTCTTTGTACTCTCATTGCCAGCTCAATTTGGCACTTAAAAGCCCTTCACCAACTGTTAATGTAATGTTTTAGTATACATAACTCACCTCTAACATAAGCTGTAGTTATTGCATAAAGCATGGTGCTTTGTGCTTAAGAGAGATGTCCTTTTGAGTTTCTGTAAGTTCGTACATTTGCAGATGGCTATGGCAAGTACTACATAGTGTACACCACACATAATGCAACTGGCATGCATGTTTACAAAGCATAGAGACTCTCTTGGAATGTTGCCGGGTTATCCAACAGAAAGCATGACAATGATTGGGCTGCATTCATTTCAAACTATGACTTGATATTCTCGCAAGTGACTTGGGTTACAGAAGCTATAAACCTGAATGGGTGTGTTGTCTACATGGTCCTGGCAACTCCTTCTCCTTTAAGCAGAACCAAGGGTGGTCTAATTGCATATATTCCAATCACCCTGGAGTGTAGGAGCTGGCTGATTTGTACTGGTAGTCACTGTTCAAGCACTTCTGATATGGCCCAGTGACATTAATATTGTTTTTATTAACTTTTACAATGGGTTTTTTGGTTCGGAAGCCTGTATTACCATAAACACATTGTTCAGTTTCATCTTGGACCTAGATATCGAATTATCTCACTTGACCACAGGGTTTCATATTGTGGTGATTTTAATATCAAACTTTCTAACTTGCCTCAGGCTACTAAATTTGATATTTTTGAAAAAAGCTTGTTCAAGGGGAGTAGACATGCAGGAGGGCCAGAAAACGATGGCTTTTTAAAACGGGTTTAACACTCTTGATCCTCTTAATGCCTGTGTTGAGGTTGACCTAGCTTATCTCTCAAATGCTACCGATATAAGGAGGGAATTTGAGTCAATTACTGATTACATTTTGGTATCTCAGCCCCTAATGGAGAGGGTTTGACTGGGTGTCACCATTGTAACGGCATTGAGTGACGACAATCCCTTATGGCTAAGCTTTATCATCCACTGGGGGGTAAGGCAGGCCAGGGATAGCCCTGTGTCATCCCTAACAGTGAAGTCCCAGGGGCTTCATTTAGCTTGGAGGCATGCTGACGTGGGTGCTGTGCTGAAAAACTTGCATGCCAACCACCATGACACCCTCTTTGATTGTCTAAGCCCCCTGGTCGACCTGCAGGATGAGGGCAATTGTTTTACTTGCGTAGGGCTAACCATTGGTAATCTTCTTATGAAGCAATTAGATCTGTCACCCCAGGGGCTAGGTGGTTTGATTCTTCTTATAGGAAGGTCTCCTCCAACCTGCACAGCAGAACCCTAGAGAAAGCTGAAAATTCCAGTGCTTACAGCGGAGTATAAACGGACCCTGTGTAGGAGGCAAAAGGAGATCAAAACAGAGTATTTGGGGAGGCTGGTACAGTCTTGCAGATCAAAGGATGCCAGAACTTTCTGGAAGGGGGGTAAGTACATTGGCTCCTTGGGCTCCAGTGATGACTCTGTTATCACTACTATTAGCTCAGAGTCATTTATTGGCCCATTTTAGCACCTTATACCACTCTGACTTGTCTCAAATATGCCCAGAGGAAGCAGCTGAGTTGCAATTACCCTGAGCTTTTCCTTGGCAGAGATCTGGGATGCTATCATAAAGTCCCCTTCCAACAAGACCCCAAGACCAGATGGGGTCCCCATGGACATATATAAATCAGTCCTGGAACTGTGAGTCCCATTATTATCTAATTGTTTCAATACCTTTACTAGCGCTGGCCTCCTTGACTCATGGCACACTGCCAGCATTGTGCCTATATTTAAAAAGGGCAACCTGCAGTCTCCAAATTGTTATTGCCCAATCTGCCAGCTGGATCCCACTGTAAAAACTGCAGAGATGGTGGTGTTGAAGCGCTCGTTGTTCTGGGTTAGGGAGACGAAAATGCTGTTGGAGGTACAATGTGGGTTCTGGGAAGGGCTGGCTACGGTGGAGCAATGGTTTAATCCGAATTTGCTTATTAGCAAATAAAACATCTCAAAGCAGGGCTCCATCTGTCTAGACTTCATGGGTCTGTCGAGTGCCTTCAAAAGCGTGGTAAGATCTAAATTGTGGGCCCTGCTGGGGAGTATGGGGTGAAACTAGGGCTAGTCCAATTCTTGCTGCCCCTTCATTTCTACCTTTCAGCATCTGTAAGATATGGCCCTGCTGGTGAGCGCACCAGTAGCTTTTTGCTGGAGAATGGTGTACATCAAGGGTGTGTATTGGCCCACAATCCGGATTCCGCAGCAACCACAGCACCCAAACCGCCCTCATGGCCACCACCGACGACATCGGGGCCCTGCTGGACAACGCCGAAACCGCGGCCCTCATCCTCCTGGACCTCTCGGCCGCCTTCGACACCATCTGCCAGCACACCCTGCGCACACGCCTCTATAACGTGGGGATCCACGACAAAGCCCTGAACTGGATCACCTCCTTCCTCACCGACAGAACTCAGAGAGTCTGCCTCCCTCCATTCCGATCTGAAGCCACCAAGATCACCTGCGACGTACCCCAAGGATCATCCTTCAGCCCGACCCTCTTCAACATCTACATGAGACTGCTCGCCAACATCGTCCGATCACACAACCTCAACATAGTCTCATACTCCAACACCCAGCTGATCCTCTCCCTCACCAAAGACCCCGCCACCACCAAAACCAACTTCCTCACAGGGATGAAGGCCGTCACTGAATTGATGAAAAGCAGTCGCCTGAAACTGAACTCGGACAAGACAGAGATCCTCATCCTCGGCTCCACCCCTTCCGCCTAGCACGACTCCTGGTGGCCAGCCTCGCTGGGAACTGCGCCGACACCCACCGACCACGTACGCAACCTGGGGTTCATATTGGACTCTCTCTGTCAATGACCCAACAAGTCAACGCCGTCTCCTCCTCCTGCTCCAACACCCTCCGTATGCTTCGCAAGATCTACAGGTTTCCCCTCCGAAACCAGAAGGACGGTCACCCAGGCCCTCATCACCAGCAGGATGGACTACAGCAACGCCCTCTACGGGGGAACCACGGCCAAACTCCAGAAAAGAATCCAACGCATACAAAACGCCTCCGCACGCCTCATCCTCGACATCCCCTGCCACAGCCACATTACCACCCATCTAAAGGACCTGCACTGCCTCCCCGTCAACAAGAGGATCACCTTCAAGCTCCTCACCCAGGCTCACAAAGCATTCCATGATGCCGGACCAGCATACCTCAGCAAGCAACTCATCTTCTACACCCTCAACCGCAAGCTCCGCTCCACCCGACCTCGCCACCGTCCCACGCATCCACCGAACAACCACCAGCAGCAGATCCTTCTCTAACCTCACCGCCAAGACATGGAACACCCTCCCCATCCACCTTCGACAGACCCAGGACCTGCTGACCTTCAGGAGACTCCTCAAGACCTGGCTGTTTGATCAGTAGCTGCTCCCCCCCCCCCCCCCCACAGTGCCTTGAGACCCTCACGGGTGAGTAGCACGCTTTACAAATGTCTGATTGATTGATTGACATACTATTCCAATTGTACATCAATGATCTTGAGGATGCACTTTCTGCCTGTGCTGCAGAAGTACCACACGTGGGTGAAAACAAAGTTCTGACATTACTTTATGCGGACAATGCCATCTTATTGGGGAGGACACATAAGATCCTTAATATCCTTTTCTAGGAATGTGTGAACTTTACGGAATCCTTGGACTTAGTCACAAATCACTCTAAAACCTTCACTATGTTATATGGCCCCAAATCCACGAGGACGAAAAGCGTGTTCCTGCAGAGTAACCATGTTGCTCCTACCCAGGACTTTTCTTACCTGGGTGTGGTTTTTGATGGTAGGTGTAACTGGGGTACGATGTGGATACAAAACTTCTCAAAGGTTTTCTAATGCTGCAAGCTATATTTATATTCTAGCCTCACGTATTGGCAAAAAGCTTGGGACCCCCCCTCTTGGAGGTTGGAGCAAATGTCTACCTATCCTCACATATGGGGCTGCCCAGGGACCCTTTCCCCTTTGCAAATGCAGTGGAAATCTTTTTTTAGGGGCAAGCAGTGGTCCCAGGGACCACTACCTGCCCTTAAAAAATGAAAGGAAAACGTTTCACTTAAAAAAAAAATGCACCTCGTTTTTCTTTAAGGAAAACGGGCTGCTTTTTTTTTTTTTTAACTGCTTTTTTTGAAAAGCAGTCCCAGACATGGAGGTCTGCTGAGCCCAGCAGGCCACCATCCCTGGGAGGGCCAGCCATTCCCAATGGGGTCACAAATTGCGAATGGCAAATTAATATTGATGAGCCTCACATTTTGCGACCCCATTGAGAATTGCTAACATGGTCTCTGACAAATTGCGACTCGCAAATTGCGACTCGCAATGTTTTGCAATTTGTGAGTTGGAAAGCCAATGGTCGTACATCTGGCCCTATGTGACTTCATATATAGCAAAATCAGAGAAGACAGAGATGAAAGAGATGTGGGAAGAGATTTCTATAGAAAAGAGTCTTACAAAGAAATTGCACAGTTTCAGTTTGAAAATGCTTTCCCACAGACAAATAGGATCCTTTGAATACTCGGGTAGGTTGAGCATGGCTAGTTTATTCTCCAAGTCAAGAGGAATTATGTGGGTAAGCCTAGGGCTTGCAAGCAGTTGTAATAGAGTATTAAAGACTTTGCCAGAAATACAGTACTTTGCAGAATTTGAACCCGAAAGTAGAGACATTTTGAAAACTAACATTCTGAATACATACTACCCAAGAATGAGTACCCAATTTCAAAAAATGTGTCTCTATGAACTACTTCAGCACTATACATATAGAAGTAATCTAACTGAAAGCATAGAAAAAGGAAGATATGTAGTACTGGAAGTGACAGTTGTTTTGTGAGACATAACATAGGAAATCTAATTAACCACAGAAAGCGTAGTTGTCAAAACTCCGAAGAGAAGATAGTTTTTCGACTTGGACACTATGACTGTATTAAAGAGTCAATCGATGCTGTGAAAGACAGTATTGAGTGTTCAGTCTTTCCAACCTACTTTCAAATGTTAAAAGATGGAACTGAACAGGAAGAAACCGTCGCTGCTGAGATAGCCAGTGAAAGTTCACAAAGCAGCCAAAGTTTTGCATCAGAAAGTCAAGATCCTTTTGGAGAACCAGTAATTCAAAATGAAGCAGCTTTAGCTATAAACAAGTTGGAGGATTCAATAGAGCAAGTAAGAGAGGAAACTGTGAATTATGAACACTTAGTAGAACAACTGAACCATTAACAAAAATAAACTTACAACAAAGTTAAAGAGAAAATGGAGCATGGATTTCTCCTCAAGAGGAAGCAGCGTGACTGTTCTTCATACAAACCAATATTACTATACATCAGTGGTCAAGCTGGCACTGGAAAAAGCTTCCTAATGAAAGTTCTCACTGGTTAACTACAGAAGGCTACAAAATCAAATTTGTCATGTGTAGTAACAGCACCAACAGGATTAGCTGCACATAATATTAAAGGAATTACTCTACATCGACTACTGAATTACCTGTTGAACATGACAATAAACTGGAACACCAGAAATTATCTGGTGACACTTGTCCTGAGGTATCAAGAGCACTGAAGAAATTGAAGATTTTAATCATCAATGAGGTTAGCATGGTATCCAACTAAATGCTTGCTTTCATATACTTAAGAATGCAGCTGATTTTAAGAACAAACTACGATGTACTCTTTGGAGGAAAGTATTTGATTCTATTTGGTGAGCTACTTTAACTTACCCCTGAAAAAGGACAACCAGTTTTCAAAACACTTGTGCATAATGAAAAACTAAATTCTTTGGGGCGCATTGGCAATGTAAATATTTTGTTAAACTTTGAATACAAGGAACTAGTGAAAAATATGAATCAAGCAACTGATGTGGAATATGGAGATATACTGAAGGACATTAGAATATGAGTTCTGTCAAAAGAGAGGAAATATGCTTTGGAAACTCGCCTTATCAAGAAACTATTTCCATCTAATATTACAGCAGCAGAACTAATGTACAATTTCATTGAAGAACAGAGATCTATAGTTTGTTTAATGCCAACACTTCAGGAGTGCTCCAACTTCTGTGAACAATTACTACAACTGGAGAAAGAAGAAATTTGGGAAATTACAGCTATTGATAAAATGGAACATCAGGAGTCAAATTACTACTCACAGGCAAACTGCAAGCAAAATTGGATTCTCTGGAGAAGTCTGTATACAAAACTGCAGGATTAGAAAAGTGTTTACGCGTAAGCAAAAATTGTTGAGTAATTTTGCATCATAATTTAAATGTTGAGGAGTGATTAATAAATGGTGCAATGGGTAAAAGTATTGATTTCATGAATTTTCCGGATAGAGATGAGGTTGAATACTTGGCCATAAAATTTGGTCTGATTGATGGTATAAAACGGATTAGACGATGCGCTGTACGTTTTTTGTTAGTGAAAGACTTATATGAGTGGCACCATCAGTTCCCAGTCTCTCGAGCATATTCTGTAACTATCCATAAATTGCAAGTGTTAAGTGTAGATATAACTTTTGTTAATGTTGGACATTCTGAATTTAAAGAAGGAATGTCATATGTAGCATTAAAAATCAAACTGAAACTTACTTTCAAACTACCAGACGCCTATCTTTTGATCCTTCAATCGAAGTTCTAAGGAGGAATTCTGAATAAAGAAGTGTTGTACAGTGTTTCTTTTATGTGCTTCATCAGTGTTTTAGACATTATTCGGCCTATTGGGGGTAATGTCTTTATAAAGTTCTACAAAATACCGGATCCATTTCATCTTCTAGAAAGGAGTTATTACCACATCTAAATACTTCACTGTCTAATTAAAGTTTGAAACTGAATAGACATAATCCAATTACAGCAGAATTAAGTTGAAAGCAAAAACTGCCTTCAAAACAAAAGCATGATCCCTTTTGTTTCATCAACCAAACCTCTACGTACTATTTGTGTAAAAAAACTATTGTATGGGATTTTGTCTCTATGGATCATCAGCAATTTAAACATCACTTGGCCTACCAGTAGTGGTGTTTTGAAAAGGATATCCAACATTGAAGAGTTCTATATATTTATTTATAATATTGTACCAGATATAATGATTTAAGAAATATTTTTAACATAGGTTTGTCTAGATTACTGTAGTGACTCTATAAAAAGCAACCAATTAATGAATTGTACTAAGTGCAATACATAATGTCACTTACTTGAAGTGATCTACTGTGCAGCTTTGGGTTTCTTTTTAACATCCATTGATAGCTTTTTCCCCACTTTTTGAGGATGATGCTTCATACAGACCACTGTTTATGGTAAAGAAGTATGAAGGCTGAGAACAGTAAAAAGGGAAAATAAAATACTTTAATATATTCTCAGATACTATTAATGCATCAGAAATGTCTACTGTTTTGTATATAACATGAATATTTTCATTGTGGAAATTAAAAGTTTATTGTGTAATTCTGTAAAATGTAATACTAACATATTTATGTTTCTTATCTTTTTATACAGATGAATGGCAACATCTATTGGAGTAATGCAATATCCTAATTAGTTTTTCTGTGTTGTTCAACAAACGTAGATCATCAAGGTACATACAGAGGCAGAGAATGATATAGCCAGTGAGTCATCCAGACACACGCCGATACAGCCATTCATACCACAACCACTCACATGCACGTACATGAACTCAAGCAGCCACTTACTCATCCATACAGTCACTCATGCATCTTCTCACTCATTCATGCAGTCACTGACACAACCACTCACTCACCCATACAGCCACTCATATATATACCAACTCACTCAGACAGCACTCCCACATCTACTCATTTACCCACCCAACTCATGCACCCTCTCAGTCACTCATATGACCACTCATACACTCACTCACTCACTCACCCATACAGTAACTCCCATACCCACTGGCTCACCCATACACCCATTCACACATGCACTCACTCACTGATACACTACTTATACACTCACTCAATCACCCATACAGCCACTGACATACCTATTTACTCACCCATACTCAACTCATGTACCCTCTTACTCACTTATACACATACTCACACACCTACTCATTCACCCATACAGCTCCTCATATACCCACTCACTCACAAATACAGTCACTCATATACTCATTCACCCATAAAGCACTGACATACCTACTTACTCACCCATATAGCTACTCACACACCCATTCACTCACCTATACAGTTACTAACACACCCACTCACTCACCCATACAGTTATTCACACACCTACTTATTCACCCATATACTACTCACACACAAACTCACTCACCCATACACCACTCATGTATTCACTCACTCACCCATACAGCCATACCCATTCACCATCCATTTACCAACCCATACTTCACTCATGTACCCTCTCACTCTCTCATATACCCACTCATACACCCACTCACTCACCTATTCAGTTACTCACATACCTAACCACTCACCTACATAGCCACTTACACAGGCACTCACTCACCCATACAGCTACTGAAGCATACATTCACCTACCCATACTCCACTCAAGCACCCTCTCACTCACTTATATACCTACTCACATACCCACTCACTTACCCATACAGCCCCTCATGTACATACTCACTCACGCATACAGTCACACACACTCACTCACCCCTATAGTCACTGCCACACCCACTCACTCATCTACACACCTATTCACACACCTACTCGCTCACCTATGCAGTTATTCATACACCCACTCACTCACCAATATAGCCACTCACATATGTACTCACTTACCCATACATCACTCATGTACCCACTCACTCACTCATACAGCCAGTGACACACCTATTCACTCACCCATACTCCACTCATGCACCCTCTCACTCACTCTTACACCTACTCACTCACCCATACAGCCACTCACATACCCACTCACTCACATATGCAGTCACTCACACAACTGATCATTCTCCCATATAGCAACTCAAACACCCACCCATTCACCCATACTGCCACTCATCTATATAGCCACTTATGCACTCTCACTCACCCATACAGCCACTCATGCATCCACTCACTCACCCATACAATCATTCATGCAACCTCTCATTCACCCATGCAGTCACTCATGCACCCTCTCACTTACTCATACACTCACTCACACACTTGTACTGCCACTTATACACTCACAATCTCACTCATACAGCAACTCTTACAACCAGTTGTTCACTCATAAACCCACTCATACACTCACATACTCACTCAGAGTCTCTCACACACTAATGCAGGCACTCTACCACCCAGTCACTAACTCATACAGCCTGTCACCCACCTATATAGACACTTACATACCTAATCAGTCAGCCGTGCAGCCACTAACACACCTAGTCACACACTTATGCAATAACTCTTCTTTATATATAAACAGACATACAGTTTATCTATATTTAACCATAAAAGGCGGTTTTGACAAGAACCTTTTTTTCTTCTTTTTTTCTGGAACTGGGGTTGTTTTCTAACATTTTGTATATTTTTGTATTTTTTTCAAATAAAATGGCTATGAGGGGAAAACATTCCAACCAGAAACTCGAAAACAGTGCACAAACTGGCATGAATATTTAAAAATATTTGCAAATATGTTGACTTGCTGCTTCCAAGATGGCATCGACAGACTGCTCAGCAGCTATCAGCATAATTCGGCAGTCAAGGCAGTATGTCCCAATACGTCTTAATTCAGGAGCAATTTGTCGTCAACATCTCTCCACTTCCGATGTGGTAGGTTTTCAAGAGTTACAACATACTAGTTGTAAATCAGGAATTCTTTTTGGCTGTTCCTCTTGATAGGGTCTTGTTACATAGGGCTGCATACCACACACTTTATAACCCTTTTAATTTCCCTGGATGGGATTGTAAAAATGTCCCAGGCAATTATTTGTCTTTAAGAGGCTGGTCCCTCATCACTAGAGTCTTCTGCATATTCTTCCTGCTCCGGCTCCTCTGATTTCTGTTGCACCTCCTGCTGGGTGCTGCCTCCTGTTATTACTTTGGATTGTAAAAAATGACCAAAAAAAGTCCTAAACATAGTTCTGTACGATTTCACATACACAAAAAGAGGGGTTGCGGCTATAGAATCCCGCACTTGTCAACAACAGTTTTTAGGCAAAGTATACTGAGCTGTTAATGGAGCAATGAACCTGGAGTACAGCCCCTCTATACTCCAAAAGGAACAAACATTTCCAAACAACTTGCATCATTGGTGGTTCAGCACTCAAAATGTGACAATTACATCAAATTGATACATTTATTTTTCAACATGAGTGTTTTTTTACCTTCCACAGCATGAATGTCCACAACAACTGCATATCACGCATGTAACAAATACATATCCAGAAAATTTCTTTTGTTCAAAGATTTTTTATTTGTTTTCTCCTTTAAAAAATCACACCAACAGACAACAGCCACAGTAGCCGTAGCCAGCGCGTTTCGTCCTACAAGGATTTCTTCAGGGCTCTGACTTGTATGCAAACAACATTGGTTCTTCGTAGTAATTATTGTATACAAAGGAACAGGGATATTGACATTCAGTAAAAGTATCAAAATTGGAGTACATGGAGGAGCCTAGCGCGCAACCAAGATGGCCACGTAGGTGCGAAGCTCCCGAGGACCTCCGCGACCTCCTGAATTAATCCTGATTATATCCTGTCTTTGATGAGGGGACTGTGTCTGTGTGCCCGAGCTGAGGCGGCACCCGTTTTCCTTTTTCGAATCGGACCCCGGACACCGGTGGGAGCACCGATCGAAGATTGCGGCCTTCTCCGCGCCGGCCCCCCGGATTGGAGTTGTGGGGCGATCCGGGGTCAAAGCGAACAACAGCGGCGGGCAGGGCTGGGCGACTCGCGTACCCCGCGCTTTCACTTTCGCTTTTGCGCCCTCCTTGCCCTCAAGCGAGGCAGGGTTGCGGAGCGGGGTGCGGTGGTGTGGCCTTGTCCCGGTGCCCGGCTGACCCGCCGGCTGTGAGTTGTCCTGCGGTCCAGTGGTCACCCCCCCCCCGGAACCCGTGAACTGGTTTATCGGCCCTTTCGAGGAGATTGGCACGACTTTGGGAGTGCGACATGTCCACAAAGCAAGATGGCGACCGGGCAAAGGTGAAATCGACCCGCCGTGGCCCGGCACATCAGTCTAACAGCATGGACCGCTACACCCTCCAGAAGGGATCTCCAGAGGCACAGCGTACATCCCCCGCGGGCCCGACTGAGGCGTCTGCTCAGCCCGCGGATCTGACCCTCCGGGACGTCATGGGCGCCATTGCCGAGATGAAGGCCTCGGTGGACCAGCGCTTTGATACTCTGGCGCAGAAGATAGACTCGGCCCTGGTGAATGTGGGCCTGGTGAGAGCCGACTTGTCTAAAACAAATGACCGGGTCGATTCCCTGGCCCACACTACCTCGAGTCTCACTACAGACGTGGCGGCCCTTCAAAAGGAGGTGCACCGGCTTGGCCAGGCGAGCGCCCTGATGGACCGTCGATTGGAGGACTCCGAGGGTCGGGCCCGGAGGAACAACGTTCGCATTGTCGGGGTGCCGGAGGGACGGGAGGAGGAGGCGGCTGATTTGTTTGTGGAAGACCTGATCCTCACCCGTCTCCAGCCCCGGGGGCTAAGTAAACTTTTTGCGGTGGAACGTGCTCACAGGGTCCCCGGAGGAAGACCTAAGGCCGGAGCCCCGCCGCGGCCTCTCATTGCCCGGATTTTTAACTTTCGGGACAGAGACGCTATCCTGCAGACTTCCAGGCTACAGGGACCGGTCAAGCTCGATAATATGGACGTGAATTTCTACCCTGACTTTACTCCGACGGTCCAAAAGCAGAGACTGAGTTTTCTTGGAGTTAAACGTCGCCTACGGGACCTGAACCTTAAGTACTCAATGCTTTTTCCAGCTAAGCTGAGGGTGGAGGTGGATGGTCGCACGCACTTTTTTGACCGTCCCGAGGCGGCTGGGGACTGGTTGGATACTCTGCCTGGGGATCGGGGCCGGGGGGGTGGGGGGGGTGCGGTTGGCGGGGAGGGCTCGCCGGATCAGAACTGAGGGGTGAATAGTAGGCCTTGCTCTGGACAACATTCCGGTTACCATTCACTGATCGTGTATGTTCCCCTCCTATGGAGGTCGTACGGGGTCCATTGGGGGCTTTCCCTCCTCCTCTGGGGGACTAGTTAGTTTTTCGTCTATGGGGCGACAGGCACACTGCACTTTGGGGGGGCTGTCTGGGCTCATGCAGGGGTGCAGGGAGGGGGGAGTTCTGTTGGGATGGGTGGGCGGGGGTGGAGTGTTGTTTGTTTACACCGCAAGGCGAACCCTTTACTGTATTGTCGTTTTCGAGATGCTCTTTGGGGGACGACTGATGGCTTCCATGTATGATGGGGGGTAGAGATTTGACTGTGTTGTCATGGAACGTTAACGGACTGGGGGATAGGATTAAGCGTGGTGTGGTCCTGCAGTATCTGAAACGGATTTCACCAGATGTGGTCTTCCTGCAGGAGACACACCTTATAGGTAATTCCTTTCATGCCATGAATCGGCGAGGCTATCGCTTGGTGGCCCATTCGGGCTTCACTTCGGGCTCGCGGGGGGTGGGCATCATGATTAAGAACTCGCTCCCACTGGAGATTGATGAGGTGCGCCATGATGAGAGGGGACGTTACACTGTCTTGGTGGGTAGAATGGAGGGCAGAGTGGTCGTTTTTGTATCAGTGTACGTTCCGCCGGGGTTGCAATCTACCACGTTTGCGGACCTGGGGCGCCTCCTCCTTGACCTCCCGGGTGGGCTCCTGGTAGTTGGGGGGGACTTCAATGCGGTGGCTTCTGGGTCTATGGATCGTCATCCCCCCAGGGACCTTCCCCGGGCACAGGCGTGGCTGTCCGGCCTTTTAGATACACTAGGGTTGGTGGATTGCTGGCGACTAAAGCATCCCGCGCAGCTGCAATACACCTTCCACTCGGGTGCCCATGGTAGCCTCTCGCGGCTAGATTATGTCCTTGTCCCTGCGGCTTATGCTGGGAGAGTGGGAGAGGTGCGCCATTTGGCGCGGGGTATTTCAGATCACTCCCCACTACTGTTGCACTTTGATGTCTTCCCGAGGGGGGAGGGCAGGGTAGCCCCAATCAATGCCTGGTACCTGCGCGACCCCACTATTCGAGCCGAATTGATCAAATCCTTGCAGCGGTACTTTGAGGAGAATGTGGGGTCTGTCCCTTCGGCTATCTCCCTGTGGGAGGCTTTTAAGGTAGTTCTCAGAGGGGAGGCCCTCTCCTTTATCTCCCATGCCCGGAGGCGTGGGCGGGAGGAGGTAACCCGGGTGGAGGCCGAAATTACTGAACTAGAGGGTGACCTGGGGAGCGGGGTGACGGATGACACATTGCATGTTCTACACCTCAAACAGGCGGCCTATAGGGCCCTCGTCACGGAGGCGGCCAGGGGCCTCAGTAGAGAGCAACAGGGGCGACTGTATGATGTGGGTGATAAGGCTGGTAAATTGATTGCGTGGTTGGACAAAAAGGAGAGAGCGAGTCGTGTGGTTCCGTTGATCGAGAGGATGGATGGTGTGTGTGTCGCCGAGCCGGACGCCATTGTCTCCTGCTTCGCGGATTATTTCCGCGAGGTGTATTCCCCGGTTTCTCCCTGCTCGGAGGAGGATTCCCATGCCCTGCTTCGGGACATCGCGCTGCCCTCCCTTTCGGTGGAGGACAGGGATTCGCTGGACGCTCCTCCCACCTCGGACGAAATTGCCCTTGCTATCCGCTCGGTCGCATCTGGCAAGGCCATGGGCCCCAATGGCATCCCTATCGAGCTGTATAAGCTGCGACCGGATGTACTGGCGCCCCACCTGCGCGCGATGTTCCTGGCGGCCCGCTCGCGGGGTTCCCTTCCGCCGGACCAGCGTCTGGCCACGATCGTGGTGATCCACAAGGAGGGGAGACCCCGTGAGCGGGTCACATCCTATAGGCCTATCTCGCTCTTGAACGCGGAGCCCAAAATCCTCGCCAAGGTGCTGGCCAACCGGCTGGTCGGCGTGGTGGGCGATTTGGTCCACCAAGACCAGTCCGGCTTCATACCCCATCGTAACACGGCCCTTAATTTGCGACGCTTGCACGGGGTGCTCGCGCGTGTCCCGTTCGTGCGGGAACCGGCCATCTTGGCGTCCTTGGACGCCACCATGGCGTTTGATACGCTCGAGTGGCCATACATTTGGGCGATGCTGGCGAAGTTTGGCTTCGGACCGGGCTTCATCAGCTGGGTCAAGTTGTTGTATTCCGGCCCATTGGCGCAGGTGGTGGTGAATGGACGAGTTTCGGCCCCATTCGCACTGGGACGGGGCACGCGACAGGGTTGCCCCCTGTCGCCTCTCCTGTTTGCACTGGCCCTGGAGCCCCTGGCGGAGTGGCTGCGGTGGCACCCTTCCATCCGTGGTCTCCGCTGGACCCCCGAGCATGAGGACCGTGTGTCCCTCTACGCTGATGATATCCTTCTATATCTCGCCTCCCCGCGTAAATCGCTGATCGTCCTAGTTGATGTTTTGCGCTCATTCGGTCACAACTCAGGCCTCGTCATCAACTGGGCGAAATCCTGTGTATATGTGCTTGCCGGGGAGGCTCCGGTCCTACCACGGGACTGTCCGATCCAGATTGCCTCCCAGGGGTTTCGGTACCTGGGTATATATATTACTCTGGACCCGGAGGCCCGCTACGAGCGGAATTTGCTGCCCCCCCTCCAGCGCTTGAAGGAGGACGTGGTGCGTTGGCGGCGTCTGCCGCTTTCGCCGCTCGGCCGAGCGGCCTTGTTTAAGATGATGTCGTTGCCGCGCTTTTTGTACGCTCTCCAGAACACTATGGACTTGGTCCCGGCGCGCTACTTCCGTGAGGTGGAGAGTTTGCAGCGTCGCCTGTTCTGGGACGGGAGGCCACGTATTGCCTTGGCTAAATTGACGCTCCCGTGGTACGATGGGGGGGTTGCCCTCCCGGATATTAAACGGTATTACTGGGCCTCCCAGCTAGCTGCAATTAATCATGGCCTTTACGGGCCCGCCCTGAACCCGGCATTTGAAATGGACAAGACGCTCCTGCCCGGTGGCGACTACAATCGAGCGCTCTACTCTGGCGCGCCGGACCCTCGTCTGACGGGACCGACGCGTGTCATGGTGCGTGTATGGCACGCGGCTAACGCAGCTATGGGGTGGAAGGACCGTTTGACCCGGGCGTCACCGCTATATGCGTCTGCGAGGTTGGGCTCCCTGTGGACCTCGAAGGGCTTCGAGAAGTGGGACACGATCGGCATCAGCACAGTGGGAGATCTCTGGACGAGGGGGGGATTCAAAACTTTCGAGACGCTGCAGACGGAGTTTCAGTTGCAAGGCAGTGAGTACTTTCGGTACTTACAAGTCCGCCACGCGCTGGGCTCCGTCTTCCCGGATGTCGCGTCCATTCCGGAGTCCTCCCCCCTGGAGGACAGAGTGCTGGATGGCCATGTCCCAGACAGCACGATCTCCCTTATATATAAAAAACTGATCAACGACCGATCGGGCCTGCTGACTGGCCTCCACGAGGCCTGGGTTGCCGATGGGCTGGAACTGGACGACGAGGACTGGATTTCCGCGGTGGCCTCTCCGAAGGAGGTGGCCATCCCGGCTCGTCTTCGCTTCGTCCAGCTTAAGATCCTCCACCGGGTTTACGTGACGGGGCCAAGGCTTCTACGTATGGGCTTTGCTGAGGATGGACTGTGTAAGCGTGGCTGTGGTGCTTTGGCAACCTTCTTGCACATTCTGTGGGAATGCCCAAAGGTGGAGCGATTCTGACGTGGTGTGCACGAGGTCCTGCGAGTGGTTACGCGTGTCGCGCTGTTGCCTGAAGTGAGGAGATGCTTGCTGAATGTGTGGGAGCCTACTGACTACTCGGTTCCGCAGACGCGGTGGGTGACTCTGGGATATATGATAGCTAAGCGTGACATTGCTCAATTGTGGGGATCCCAGAGGCCCCCGGCGGTGTCAGCCTGGAAAGAACACATGGATTGGTGTATGTTTCGTGAAAAGGTGGTGTATGTTGCGAGGGGTAAGCCCGGGGCGTGGGTGAAAATCTGGGGCCCCTGGAACGCCTATCGCGGGGGTATTTGCGAGCCGCCACTGCTGCCGGCTGCCTCACCAGCTCCGTCCCCCTAGCCGACCCCCTCCCCCAGCCATGGGCACGTGGTTCCCCAGTCCCTGATCTGTTCTCATTCCCCTCTTCAGAGTTTGGCGATTGGTCGGGGTCCCCCACTTAAGGAGCGCGTGCTGTCACGTGGGATTGCGGGTCGCCTTGCGGGTGTGGTTTTTTGTGTTGTTGTGTTTTGACAAAAGGAAACCGTATTGTGGGTTTGGAGTTATGTGGCCTGCACTACTGATATCTCCTGATTTACCTTTTTGTACCGCCAAGAGATTTTTCTGTATATATGTCATATGCTTCTGCCACTCTAGCGGCCGGCCAGACGGTTGTAGGCCCATACCTGTAACTATTTGAGATTGCAATAAACGGTTTCAAAAAAAATAAATAAATAAATAAATTGGAGTACATGTGCTCCTCAATGTTTGTAACATCTGCTTCGGCTTCTACTCACATAATACATGTTAGTAGTATCACTCATTAGTAGTACACCTAGTATCCCAATTTAACTTTTGTAGCAGCTTCGTATATATGTTTAACAATCTTAGGGGCATATCAACAAGGGCTTTATCTCTGCTTTTTTGGCTTTAAAAGCCAAAAAAGGAGAGATAAAACTAGCGCCCTATCAACAACAGGGTGCTAACATGCAAATTTGCATGTTAGCACCCTTTTACTCTACGCTTCCCCTTGCATCTCTAATGAGATGCAAAGGGGGCGTTCCAGAGTAAAATAATAGGAGAAATGTCGCTAAGCGACATTTCTCCTATTATCAAGAATGTCGCTAACCCTGTTAGAGACAAAAAAAGCAGCGCTAACTGCGGTTAACGCTGCTTTTTTACGTCTGGTATTTTTCTGACTTAGCCATGATATCCTATGGAAGGAGGATATCATGGCTAAGTTTGCCTGTCCCTATCAACAAGGTAACGTGAGATTATCGCTGGGTTTCCAGCGATAATCTCACGTTAGCCTGTTAGCGTGAGGATTTTTATCGCTATTGAGATAAGCGTTGCAAATAGCACGCTATCTCAGCGATAAAAATTCACGCTAGCCGGCGATAATTATCCTAACGCTAAGTGCGCTTAGAGATAATTATCGCCGGTTGTTGTTGATATGCCCCATAAACTCTTAGAAAATACACTCACCGGATGCTGTCATCAGTGATGTCATTTGAGATGTCATCAGTAATGTCATTGACCATGTCATGAATGATGTACTATGTGAGGTCATGTGCAGTGCATTGCGGGGGCGAAATTATATTTATCTCAGGTAACTATAACTGCTGAATTTCAATGTTTTTGTAGGAGTGAAATCTGAGCGTAACTATAACTTTCCTGTGACCTTTGGTTTTTTCAGTGAATATAATATATATTTGTTATAGTTAGAACTATGGGGCTCATTTCGAAGGCAGGCAGACTTGGTCTGCCTGCCACTGTAGCAGTGATTGGGTCCAACCGCCATGCATGTGGCGGTCCCACATATACAATTATGATAGGACAGCCACTGCTGCGGTCAGATTCCGCACCTTTAACATTGCGGCGGTGGCTGCTGACAGCAGCACCGCCGCAATATTAAAAACAGCATGTTGTGCATTTCACTGCACTACGTGGCTGGCACTACACTGTGCCTGCCACTTGGTGCAGTGAAATGTAGGGCGGTACCCATGGATACCCCCACATTGCACCCACACATCCCCCCGACACAAGGGAGGCCCGCAACAGGCCCCTGAAGACATTCTCTGCCAGCTTTTCAATGGCGGTTCAACCACCATGGTAAGGCTGGCTTCCGCCGGCATCATAATTTTGCCGGCGGAGCATGCTAGGCTCCGCCGCCATTGTGAGCATGCTGACCGCTCCGCCAGGCAATCGTAGCGATTGCTACCAGCAGAAAAGCGACAGACGCACTTTCTGTCCGCCGCGATACCTGCTGCCATCATAATGTGGCGGGGGGTAAATCTCATGACGATGGCGGAACGATTGCCACCGCTGGCCCGGTGGTGGCTATTTTTTCGCCATCATAATGAGCGCCTATATTTCAATAGGAAAAGTGTTTATTGACTTGCCTATAACTTTGCAATCATTTGAAGAGTCTTCACAAAATTTTCCCCCAAAAAGTGCTCTGTTGGCTTTTGTTGCACCTAGAAAGTTTTGGGGTGATTTGTGAAGTGGAGGTTGAGAAAAATGGAGTTAAAAAAAGGGTGTGTTTGCAATGTTAATACCCATAGGACCTGTCAACACGACTACAGCCCGAACCACTGGATGGAATTACACCAAATTTGGTAGACAGTTAGATTTTGTTTCATACATTGTGCTTTTAGTTATTTGGTATAAATTTGTTTAGTAGTTCTTGAGAAATTTAAGTTGAAAAATATAGTGATATCTGTTTTTGAGGATATTTTGCTGCGACATCGCAGATAATCGCGAATGCACGTGCCAACAGGAATTCTTTGACTGGGTGGTTGTAACCTGAACAGAAAGTTGTGGCCACCATTTTATCGATCAGGGAACCGTTCCTGGGTCTGACAATGTCTGTGACAGCTGACATAAGGGGTCAGGGTGATGGTAGTCTCATTATTATGTGTCCATAATAGAATTTTTAATCAGGCACGATATTCGCGACGACGACGAGACTGCTACCATGGCTCCCGTATAACACCATCGGTACATCGCGAAGATCGTGGTGATGTCACGAATATTGATGAATTTGAAAAAAACACAGATTTAATCCACTGAATCAAATAATAATTAATACTTCTGTAAGACACACCTATGGCACGTTTATCAAAAAATGTGGTTAGGTGTTCTTCATGGCTATAAATACAGTGACATCTGCACCACACAAACAAGCACTTACTTGTGCAAATAAGAAACCAGCAAAACCAGTACCATTTTGTATAGCTATTACTTAAAGATGCTTGAGTAACAATCACAATAGCACATTTGCACACACAGATGAATTGGACACATTTTGTTAATGATCTCTACACTATTATAGTGTAGGAGATACTGTGTACAATAAATGAGCTGGGTACCATTTAGTAAGTAGCCAATAAGAATTAGTCCAGTTAGATAGAGGTGTTGTACAAAACAGTTTGCTGGTCTTCAATAAATATAGAGGAAGTATTCATTCAGATACTAAACTGTTTTTACAGAAAATACATTTTAACAGATTTCAGTTCGAAAATAAATTTAACAAAAGGTTGAAATTTGCCCTAAATAAGTAACAATTAAACAGGTGTTTGATTAAGGAAGTAGATTTGTTTTAAAACGTTGAATTTCACTGAAAAAAACAAAGGTTACAGGGATGTCCTTGGGGAGGGGACAACTACCTCTCCTCGTGAGAGGACTTTGTGGCCTGCACCCTTTCTCCATCACTCTGCAAACACGCCACCTGGCGCACTACTAGTTGGGGGATGAAGTCCCCTGTGCTGCTAAGGGTCCTTGGGGCCAAACAATCCCTTTTGTGACCCCCAGTAAGTCCCACACAGCGGGATTGCTAAAAGGTCTTTGGAGGCTACACCCTCTTTCTCCACCACTTTGAAAACATGCCCCCTGGTGAACTACTGGTTGGAGAATGAATTTCTCTTGGATTCTGATGGACCTTGGGGGCCAAGAAGCCCTTCAGGTACCTCCTGTAAGTCCTACACAGCAGGATTCCTGAGAGCTGGTCAGAGGTCCCACCCCCTTTCTCCACCACTTTGCAAATGCAATTACTATTTAAAAAGCCATAGAACTTCACTGAAAAAACTAAAGGTTAAAGGGACTTTATAGTTAGGAATGAAATTTAAAAAAACTTAGAAATTCACTGAAAAAAACAAAGGTTACTGGGACTTTATAGTTAGGAATTGGCATTTAAAAAATCTTAGAAATTCACTGAAACAAACAAAGGTTACAGGAAGTACAGTTAGGAAATGGAATAAAAAAACCTTAGAAATTCACTGAAAAAAACAAAGGCTACAGGGACTTTATAGTTAGGCTCTGATTTTACTCATACAAAACCAGTGAAATTCAGCAGTTATAGTTAGCTGAGCTAACTATAACTCACGCTTCGCAGTGTATTGCTTATGACATCACATATTACATGACTCATGACATGGTTGGTCAGTGACATCACTGATGACATCTCCAATTACATCACTGATGACATCATCCACTGACTGTGAGTGTTTTAAAAAAGTTTATGAGTGTAAAATATATATAGCAAGGTGTATTGGTGAATTACAGTGCCTGTAAGGATGGTTCAGTGGGGGTGTGACTGACTGTATAAGTGAGTGATTACATGTCTCAGTGAATGTATGGGTGAGTGACTGGTTGTGCGAATGTCTACATCAGTCTGTCAGTTGGTGTCTATGTTGCTTGATGGGTGTGTGAGTGGGAATGTGAGTGGCTGTATGGGTGAGTGATTGGTTGTCTGAGCACCTGTATGGTGTCTGAGTGTCTGTGTGGGTGGGTGAGGGTGTGATTGATTGCCTGTATGGGTGAGTCAGTGGCTGTATGGGTTAGTGAGTGCATGTATGAGGGGCTGTATGGGTGAGTGAGTATGTGGGTGAGTGAGTGGATGTGTCAGTGGTACATGGGCAAGTAACTGAGTGTGTGAAAGGTAGTATAGGTGAGTGAAGTGGTATATGAGTGACTATAGGTGAGTGAAGAGTGGCTATATGCATGAGTGTGTGCTTGTGTCAGTGAGTATAGTTGGATGTGTATGTGTTACTATCTATATGAGTAAGTAAGTGGGTAGGTTTGTGTGTAACTTTATGAATGAGTAAGTGGTTGTGTCATTGACTGCATGGGTGAGTGAGTAGGTGTGTGAGTATCTCTATGGGTGACTGACTCAGTGTGCGAGTGGCTGAATGGGTGAGTGAGTGGATGTGTGTGTAGATCTATGAATCAGTGAGTGGCTTGTGAATGGTTGTGTGGAAGTGGGTATATGAAAGGTTCTATGAGGGTATGAGTGGGTGCATTAGTGATTTTGTGGATGATATCATCAGTGATATCATAAATTAAGTCATTTGAGATGTAATTAGTAATGCCATCAGAGATGTAATATGTGAGATTATAAGCATTGCATTGCGGGGGTGCAATTAATAGTTAGCACAGCTAACTCTAACTGCTGAATTATACTGGTTTTGTATGAGTGAAACCTGAGCCTAATAACATCCCTGTAACCTTCAGTTTTTTCAGTGGAAAAAAAGTGTGTATATATATATATATATATTTATATATATATATATATATAGATATATATGTTCCTATTTTATCCGAGATATTTTATTTTGACTCTTGGATATACAATTTTATGTACGCAATACGAAAATGAGAACAATGCCATAAAATCTGTAATACAGTACTGTATCGATACAAAACAACATGTGCCTCACGGTGAACATAAGAGTTCACTTAAAGATAAAGGCTTTTATCTTGTTTTAAATTCCCTTTCCTTTGACTTTTATAATTATTATTTCACTTTAAGACACACCATCAACGGCAGAGGCTTCCGTCGATTTAGTATGGGTCACTGTACGAACACTTGGGGTGAACCAGTAAGGTTAAGTTATACAGCCATAATTCAATAGTCAAAAAGATGTGCAACAAACCATAGTTTAACAATACAATTTTAAATATAATATATGAGATTAACTAATATATGTTAATTGGCATTTTATAAAATGACTTTTAAACTGCAATGATATTTATAATAATGATTAAATCTGCATGTTTACATATTTATGTATTTATTGAATGTCAGCTTGTACAATATATCGTCAAAGGTGCAATATTATTTAATGCATAATGGATATATAACTATGCAATTACAGTTGACTTTGATTTTAGGCAATTATCTCAGATAGATTTTATGATATTTTAAGGTCTATTGGTGAAAAAGTTCCTATTGTATTGTATTTTATCACAATGGTTTTTAGTCATAAGGGTATTCATACCACGATTTTAGACAAATGTTTAATTGCTGTATAAATTACATATAGCTTGTAACCAAAGATACCATCAAATTGGTGCCCGCACTGCTTTGCACTACTAAAGGGAGATTTGTTTACAAAATGCACTGTCACTTTAAACACGGTTGAAAAAAATGGGGAAAAAAATGGCATAAAACCAGTCAGGTGACTTACCTACGTGTCATGTGATCAAGGCTCCGTGGAGCCAAAGCGCGTAATGGGCAGTTTTGGAGACAATAAATTAAATTTTGTGCATCAAGTTGTGGTCCGTGCTCCAACTCGTTGGATTGACTGTGCTGTGCTGCGGAGATTTTTGGATATATATATATATATATATAAATATATATATATATATATCAATCCGCAAACACAGCGTAAACGCTGTTATCAGCCTTCCCCTCACTCATTTGTGATGGCGGTCCGCAGCGAGGTGGCAATCCTCAATATCAAGACTCAGCGCTGTAATTTCTTAGTGCTCGAAACACACAGCAGCCACTAACAACTCTTAGCTTAAAAAAACAGTCCTTTATTTGAGCATCGAACAGGCGACCAACTCTACGCGTTTCGGGATAGCAATCCCTTGCTCACGAGTAAAGTGTAAAACAACGGGAAGTGTTTTAAATAAATCACGTGGTTTCAGAATGGTAAACAGTGAAAACATACTTAGCGGTATTTCGTTGTACACAAAGTCGCTCTGTTTTTTCAATGAAACTTTATACACAAACGTATTGAATTAATTACAATTGGTAAAAAAGGATGCAATTTTTAGTACAAACGTAAATACATATTTAACGTTGTGCCTTGATGTTACCTGATTAAGCTAAATAACAGAATCACCACTTTTCAGGTAATATAGACAATAGCGATTTGATTTATAAGATACAAAATCTTAAACCATACTTTCATTGTTCATTAACGCCCCAATGGGCAACAAATACGCAATGTCCGATAGCAGCCGCATGTGAATGTAACGCTCTATTATTTTGCCCCAGTGGACCCAACCAGATACTTTAGCTCTTCTGCATCTCATCTTAGTTGACCAAAAAATCCTTGTGTCTAAAATAAGAGAAAAAAACAGATAAATCAATACACACTGACCTATATACACCACTTAATTCAGAATAATGCTGTTTTTACACTATAAACAGTAACTTTAAAAAACTTCTTTTGCCATTGAGTAAATCAATAAAAACAGAAACTGCTGGTTCTTAATTTAACATCGTGAATCCCATTGATTCAATTGTTGAACAGTATTAATATACATATTTCAATTTTCACCCCAAGTGTACAGCTAATTCCTCATCACAATTGTGGCCAGTAGGGGCCAGAGTTCTATACTGAATAATGAGTTTAGACTCAAGGCGTCTAAGATCTTGAACTCTATTGCCTCCTCTCTCACTTATCTTAACTGAAACAAGAACGCAAAAACTTAATAAATCGCTGTTCTGATCATGATGGCTTAAAAAGTGGCGTGCTATGGGGTACTGTTTATCGCCGTGTTTAATGGCGCGCAAATGTTCTAAAATCCTGATCTTTGATTTATGGATAGTACTCCCTATGTAAGCCTTTTTACATGGACAAAATAGAGCATAGACTGCAAAATCAGTATTGCAAGTGGTATGTTTAAGAATCTTGTAGGGTTTGTTAAACGGAGAAAGTGTACATTCTTTACAATTCTTGCTATGTTTACATGCTTTGCACTTTCTGCATGTATAGAAACCTTGCACTCCTAAGGTGTTCACATGTGTGGGTTCAATTACTGTACACAATGTATCTTTTAATGATGTTGCTTTTCTATACGTAATCTGTGGAAAAGTCTCAACACTACCTGATAGATCTTTATCGGTGTGTAACACTGGCCAAAATTTATTCAGGCTCTTACGTACATCATGGACTTGATTGTTGAACGTGGTAATGAACCTAATTTTGGCCAATTCATCATTGTCGATAACTTTATCAAACAATAATGATTCTCTCGATCTTTTGGCCACTTCCACTTTATCTTTTTTAATTACTGATTCAGAATACCCTCTTTCCAGCAATCTTTCGGTCATCACTGTTTCTTCTCTCCTGATGCTTTCTAATGAGCTACAGTTGCGGTTTGCTCTTAATAGTTCTCCCAAGGGGATACTATCAAGAAGAGATTTTGGGTGACAACTACGCGCATGGAGAAGGCTGTTGCCTGCAGTTTGTTTTCTGTAAAGACAGCTTTTCAAACCATCAGTTTCAATGGTGAGGGACAGATCTAGGAATATATATTCACTGAAGAAACCATAGGTTTCAGGGGCGTTATAGTTAGCTGGACATTTCCCTCGTACAAAACCATTGAAATTCCCCCGTTATAGTTAGTTTAGCTAACTATAACTCGCGCCCCCGCAATGCACTGCTGATGACATCACACATTACATCACTCATGACATGGTCAGGGACATCACTGATGACCTCACTGATGACATCTCAAATGATATCACTGATGACATCATCCAGTGAATGTGTGTTTCTTTAAAGTTTAAATATTTTTAATATATATAGGGAAAGGCATATTGAAGAATGAGTGGGTGTATAAGTGTGTGAATGGATGATTTTGTAAATGCGTGACTGACTCTACAAGTGAGTGATTAAACGTATCTTACTGAATGCATGGGTTAGTGACTAAACTGTGTGAATGTCTGTATCCGTCTGTCTGTTGGTGTGTAAGCGGCTGCATGGGTTTGCAAATAGCTTCATGAGTGTCTATATGGGTTATAGATTGGTTGTCTGAGTAACTATATGGGTGCCTGAGTGTTTGTGTGGGTGGGATGTGTGTGACTCTGTGCATAGATGTGTGAGTGGGTGATTCACTGGGTGCATGGTTTCAAGACTAGGTCTGTGATGGACTGTATGGGTGGGTGAATATGTGTATGGTTGTGTTAGTGAGTGAATATATATATTTCATTAGTACATGTGTGATTTAGTACATATGTGAACGGCAGTATGTATGTATGTTGGAGTACAGAAATGACCATAAGTGAGAGTGTGTGATAGTGATAGTGTGAGTGGCTGTATGGATAAGTGTGTGCTTGTATCATTGATTGTATAAGAGCATAAGAATGTGCTAGTATTTGTATGAGTAATTGAGCTAGTGCGTGTATAACTGTATAGGTGAGTAAATGGCAGTGTGATTAATTATTTGCATGACTAAGTACGTGTGTGAGTACCTCTATGGATGAGTAGCGGTGTATGAGTTCATATGATAGTCCTGTACTGAGTGACCATAAGTATGAGTGACTGTACGGGTGAGTGAGTGGATGGGTGTTTAGACCTAAGACTGTGTTGGGGTATGTACTTATTGGTGTTGGAGTGTCTATGGTTTTCAGAGTGGCAGTATGTAATTTACAGTGGGTGTATCAAAGCTTATATTAGATTGTGAGAAGATGCATCAAATGATCACATGGATGACGTCATCAGTGAGGTCATCAGTGATGTCATTTGAGATGTCATCAGTGATGTCATGAGTGATGTCACTGACCATGTCATGAGTGATGTAATATGTGACGTCATCAGCAGTGCATTGCGGGGGCGCGAGTTATAGTTAGCTGAACTAACTATAACAGGGGAATTTCAATGGTTTTGTACGAGGGAAATATCCAGCTAACTATAACGCCCCTTAAACCTATGGTTTTTTCAGTGAATTTCAAAGGTTTTTTAAATGCTAATTCCTAACTATAACGTGCCTGAAACCTATGTTTTTTTCAGGGAATTTCAAAGGTTTTTTAAATGCTAATTCCTAACTATAACATACCTGAAACCTATGGTTTTTTAAGTGAATTTCAAAGGTTTTTTAAATGCTAATTCCTATCTATAACTTATCTCTAAACCTATGATTTTTAATGATTTTCATAGGATGTCTAAATCTTTATTTTTCAGTGTATCAATTCCTTTATTTATGTCTTTTTATATTGTTTTTCACCATTTTTTAAAGTTGTTTTTACTTATTTATTAAAAAAATTAAAAAATATGTTTTAATGAATTTTTAAAAAAAATATTTGTAAATTTTTAAAAACTTTTTGTATATATTTGTTTAAAAAAATTTAAACTATATTTTTAATACTTTGATATTTTTCCAAGTTTTTTTTTGATTCACGTACCCTATGCGCACCTTTCTCGATCCCTGTGCGGAACATAGTCGCCATTTTACGATTGTAGTGTAGGATCCGCGTACGGTGTGCGTTGGGTACATATTTTCGTATGCGATTGCTATGCAACCGGTACGCGACTCCAAGCCCATACGCGACACGTACGAAGTATGTTACGCAATGCTCGCGCGCTTCCGCGAAACGTCATGTGCGTGGTTGACGCGGTGGCTGCGAGAATCCCTCGAAATATTTTGAATGTCAAAAAACATATATATGTATTTCATGTAAATATTAAGGGAAGACATAATCTAAGCTACTCATAAAATTAATATATTTTTACATTTAATCCTATATTACTTTTAAATGCAATTTTGCGGATTTGCGCTCGGTGCGTGCTGCCTATGCGCATGATGCGCGGATCCCATGTGACCTGAAAAAAAGAGATTTGATTGGTTCATTAGACATCCTATTCTAACTATTGAAAGACCCCACCCATTTCAATCATTCTTCTTAGACCTTCTTTGGAGGAGCATCTCTCTGCTGAGAAGAACTTTTTTTGACTAAGTTTACACTTAGATCAAACTTTTTTTCCAAACAATGGCTTCAGGGCAGCAGGCATCTCCAGCATCTGCTCATTCATCTGAAGATGAATTTCTGGTAGAACCACCATGCCTAGAAAGGTACTCATTTGTAGTATGGAAATTTCTTTACTTTTCCTGAGGGGCAAACCAAAACTAATGCCACCTTAGTGGCATGCAAGATCTGTCAACGAGTGCTCTCCTGTGGTGATCCAACCAAAAAGTATTCATGTGGTACAGCCAGCCTGAAAAAGCACCTGAAGACCATGCATTCAGTCAACCTGGCACGTGAAGAGTGCCGAAGAATGCAAGTTCTTCCTGGTCCTTCAGAGGCATCACAGCCGAGTACTTCGCGTGTGGATCCATCTGTCCAAAACTTGGACATCCGTCCACTGTTTGCCACATTGAAAGTGCTCTGCATAAAATGCAATGCCGTCCTTTGCTATGGAGAGCAGTCCATTGACCTCATTTGCAGAAAGCAAGAAAACCATCATTGCTAGTTTTTTTATTTTTTTTATTTTTTCCCTGAAGTTCATTATTTTGTTCCTCCAGTTCTGTTTTTTCCTTTTTTTCCAGAAAACCCCCCAAAAATAAAAAAAATTCAGAAAACCCAACAAAAAAAATATAAAAGAAGAAAAAAAAAGTTCTTCTAAGAACTAACTTTTCTGGTTTAAAAAAAGAGCTATATTTGTTTGTTAGTGTGTGAAAGTTTAGATGAATGTATGTGTAGTGCGTAATTGACTGAACTAATGCATTAGTAGCATATGGTGATGTATAAGTGCAGAACTATGAGGAAGTGCTGCAGCATCACACAGTAACCTCTTTAACTGCAGTGTGCTGTAGTACTTCCGAAGCACAGGGATGCAACATATGTACATAAATTTGTTGCAAATCTATGCTTCTCTCTGCACGGCTGCTTAAACTGCAGCCATATGGTGACACAGGCCCCCTTGCACCATGGTGCAAGGATATCTGTGTCATGTGGTGTTTGTTTTTGACACACCTTCCTGCACAAAAACAATCAGTAAAGGCATTTTTCTCCTTCAATGTATGCTGAGCATTTTAGCATGTATTGAAGGTTAAAAAATGAGGAGAAATGAAAACAATTCTCCTTGATGTGCTTTGCTACACCAATTGGAGAATGGTGCAGCATTCACACAGATGTCCAGATGTATTATTTTTGATAAATCTGGAGATGTGTCTTGTTCTATGAGTATTCTGTGCAATCATGCACAACAACACTTATACAACACCCTTTCAACGCAAAGTAGAGTGTATGATGAGGTCGTATTTACATTGAGAAAAAAAGGTACACAGAGTGCCTTTTCCTCTATTTGTAAATATAAAAGAGTGTCTTGCGCTATAACTATGTTACAAAAAGTAACATATTTCTGTTTGGAAAATTGCTTGTGAATGATAGGAGGTAAGCACCGATGTTTGTCTGCAAAGATGCTCAAAGAAGAATGATTGAAATGATGACAGTCCTTCAATACGTAGAATGGGAAATATTATGAACCAATCAAATCTGTTTTTTTGGAGGTCATATGATATCCTATGACAGAGAGATTCCAAAACTACATAGGTATAAACAGAGTGTTTTGAAAAACGTATTAAAACTTTGTACCTTCTTGCAGATGTGCCCATTGTCCATATTAATACTTAGTTAATTCACAATATTAGAAATAAAAAAATGGTACACATTTTTTTCAGTTGTTTTTTTGTAATGTAAATTGTGGTAAATTGCTTATTTTAGAATTAGGATCTGTGAAATAATAGAAAAAATAGCTATAACATGTGATAATACATTTTTAACAACACAGCATAATTTAAACAAAATAATTTGTTTGCCTTTTTTGCTGTTCTCAGAATATATTGAATTTCACTAGAAATAGTGATTTCAATTGTACTCATCACATAACAGCGGGCAAAAAAAAACAATCAAAAAGATTGTTTAAAAAACCCCAACATGCTATTCTCATTAAAATACCAGAAAATACAAATCACACATATATAAAATGCTTATTGCTAACAAAATTTTATAACTTCAACTTATAAAAACTGTAAATGTTGTCGCTTTAAAATCTTCAGTCAATGAGTAAGAAAAAGTCCATAATTCAAACATATACCTTTCCTTGAGGTCAAATGGTATTTTTGCACTATTTTTTATGTAAATTGTCCAATGGTAATCCTAATAAATTATAATAATAAATTCCTCAGAGATTGAATTATCTTCCTAAAACTTTGGCTTTAAAAATATTAGGTAGGAATTTGGTAATTCACTAGGCAAACGTTGTTTGAAAACCAACTGGGCATCATTACAAAGTGTCCAGCCTTTGTCACATTTTAGATAGGCAGTGTAATGTCCAGATGTTATGGAAGGACCATCATGGAAAATTATTGCAATTGCTACAAAAGTCCTTCCTATTATTCATAGTTGTATTGCTACAAATTGCTTTATTAAAGTATCCAATTTTCTTCCATCAGCTGTACAAAGTTGCATCATTAAAATTATATATTGTCCATATTTTGTAAAAAATAGTGTGGATAACATTTCTGATTTACATTGGCTACACTCCATGTTTTGATTTGCAACTTAAACTAATTTATTGAAAGACACTGATTTACAGGTCAGTAATGTTAAATATAGAAATCTTTCAGTGTCTACATTAGTGCTAGATGTATACATGCAATTTTCACAATGATGTTCCCATTTGTAACAAAGGCCAAAAATATTTTCTATTTCTACACCTTCATTTTCAAAAATGGTAAGCATATACATTATAAATTTCTGAGCATCTTGTTGGATATTTTGCGTAAATCGTGTAGAACCAGAACACACATCCAAAAGATTACGAACATCTGAAACTGTTTGTATTTTACTTGTATCTGTTCTCAATTTTTTATAAACAGAATGCAACAAGAAGCTAAATCTTTTTTCCCGATTCTGCATAATTTATTCTTGCAAACCTTCAAGATAAAAAACAACATTGACCACTACATTAGCATAGCAGTTGACACCTGAACTATTTTCAAACTGGTAACCAACAATCTCTTCAATAGTGTCTTTTTTCTTTTAACTTGCAATCACAACATTATCTTGTTCTTTTCCCTTTTCTACACCTTCAGTACAGATATTCTCAAACCTTCTTTTTCGACCAACCACACGCTATTCAAATACAGGATATTGACCTAGATTGGGAGCATACGCCCTTCTTAACCTATTATACTCTTTTACACAGTTTGCATCTGCAGTAACCTTTGTGTCATCAAAATCAATCAAAAACAAACCAGATAATGTTCTGACTCGCGACAAAGCAACATATGCCATACCCTCTTTAAACACGGTAGATCCAATGTTCACCAATGCACTGTCTACACTTAATCCTTGAGATTTATGAATAGTCACTGCGTATGCCAGAGAAAATGGAAATTGTTTCCTACGGACATATAAATCTGAACAACGACCAATTTCTTTAACTTCTTCAATCTGATCAAATTTAATTTTAAAAAATTAAATTCCTTCTTTTTTCTGATAATTAACAAAATCCACCACTTTACCCATTGCTCCATTAACTAAACCTTTTTCTACATCCAAATTACGCCTTAAAATTACCCGACAGTTTATACATGCATATAGAGTCTTTTCTAAACCAGCCGTTTTAGATATCTTTTTTCTAAAGAATCCAGTTTTGTTTTCAATTTTCCCGTCAAAATAATAGTGATTCCTTCATGCTCTATTTTATCGATGGCTTCCATTTTTATAATTTCTTCATTTTCCAGTTTCAATAGTTCTTCGTTGAATATAGAACACTCATGCAGTGTTGGCATTAAGCAGATCAGTGATTTATTTTCTGCAATTTTCATGTATACTTTCTCAGGAACTACATTTTCATTTGGAAACAAATTGGAAAGTAATTGACTCTGCAAAACATGTTTGTCATGTTCTGTCAGAAGTCCAGTTCTTACATCTTGAAGAATACTTCCATATTCAGCAACATTTGCCTGTCGCATATTTTTCGTCAGTTCTTTGTATTCAAAATATGTCCAAATGTTCACGTTTCCAACACTACCCAGAGACTTTCTGGTATCTTCATGCGCGAGTGTTTTAAATACTGGTTGTCCTTTTACCGGAGTCAGTTGCAGTAGATCTCCAAAAACGATTACGTGTTTTCCCCCAAATAGCACGTCATACTCTGTTTTAAGAATTTGCTGCATTCTTAAATGCGCAAAGGCAAGCATCAAGTTTGAGACCATGCTTACCTCATCAATAATGAAAAGTTTAATTTTCTTTAGGACTCTTGAAACTTCACAACAAGCTTCTCCAGATAGCTTGTGGTATTCCAATTTGTTCTCATGCTCTACTGGTAGCATTAGTAAACGATGTAAAGTAATTCCTTTACTGTTATGTGCTGCCAACCCAGTTGGAGCAGTGACAACACAAGACAAATGCGACTCAGTTGTTTTCTGCAGATAGCTTGTAATTACTTTAATTAAGAAACGTTTTCCTGTTCCAGCTTGACCACTCACATACATTTGGATAGGTTGAAATGATGTAGCGGTACAAAAGGGGGTGGTGATGGACGGAGCATCAGAACCAATCAAACACTCACACCCAGTCAACAGATCTGGGTTTGATCCATCACCGTTCTTTAGCCCACTCTGCCACCCCAGTTCAGACATGGCCAAATGATGTACATGAGCACTCTTTCTTTTCATGAAGTAATCCATGGTCAATCTGTTCTTTCACTTGCTGATATATTTGTTTCTGTTCAACATCTAGGGGCCGATTCCGATCCTGGAGAAATATTCCCCGTACGAATCGTATCCGGATTTTTTTACGTACGAATCGTACAAGTCCCGTACAAACTGGCAAGTACGATTCGTATGTAAAAAACACCATACGAATCGCATTGGGAATATACCCCGACACGTCCTCGGGTCGGAAAAACTGTCCGACATGTCCCCGGACGGTTTTACGTACGACTCGGTAAACCACGTCCGAACGCGCAAGTACGATCCGTCCCGTCCGTCCGAATCCACAACCGTATGGGAAAAACACCGTACGGAGCGAACCTCCATAGCAACCATGGAGACGTCCAAACATGTGCCCGCATACGTGCCGAACACCCTACCCATGTCTGCGCCGTACCCCCAGCCTCTCCATGTCCGCGCCATACCCCCAGCCCCCCCCGTATGTCCGCGACGTACCCCCAGCCCCCCCGTATGTCCGCGACATACCCCCAGCCCCCCGTATGTCCGCGACGTACCCGCACCCCACCCGTGTATGTACGGTGCTAACCCCCACCCCCGTATGTATGGTGCGGACCCCCACCCCACCCCCGTATGTACGGTGCAGACCCCCACACCCGTATGTACGGGGCAGACCCCCACCCCTGTATGTACGGTGCAGACCCCCACCCTCGTATGTACGGTGCAGACCCCCACCCCTGTATGTATGGGGCGGACCCCCAGCGCTACGCGCTGTGGGTCCGCACCGTTCATACGGGGGTGGCGGTTCGCACCGTACATACGGGGGTGGAGTGGGGGTCCGCACCGTACATACAGGGGTGGGGGTTCGTACCGTACATACACGGGTGGGATGCGGGTACGTCGCGGACATACGGGGGGCTGGGGGTACGTCGCGGACATACGGGGGGCTGGGGGTACGTCACAGACATACAGGGGGGCTGGGGGTACGTCGCGGACATACGGGGGGGCTGGGGGTATGTCGCAGACATACGGGGGGCTGGGGGTACGTCACGGACATACGGGGGGCTGGGGGTACGTCGCGGACATACGGTGGGGCTGGGGGGGTGTTCGGCGCGTACCGGGCCCCCTTTTCCTCACGCTTCATGGCGTACTTAGCTTTTCCGGCACTTTTTGTGTGCAGTAAAAATATAGCCGTCCGGAGTGCTGTCGGTACGAATCGTACTTGCTGGTACGTAAAAAGCTGCCTGACTATGTCCGCATGTCGCGTACGCGCCGTCCCGGATCACATTTGTATGTGTTTTTGTGTCGGTCGGTGTTTTCTACGAATCGTACGGAAATGGTGTTTCCGTACGAATCGTACTTGCATGTTTGTATGGTGTTTTTACCGGGTACGAGTCGGATGGAGAAAACGCTCCGACCGACGGTTCGTACCCAGTTTCTCGAGGATCGGAATCGGCCCCTTAGTTGTTCTTCCAAGCTTCCTAACTGCATTACATCTTCTTGAGCTTGATGCATTGCTGTTTCCACCTCATTCATGGCAATTGCTGCTTCATTTTCAACAATTGGCTGTCCTAGTGGATCTTGACTCAGTGCAGCAGAACTTTGACTGTCATTCAACGTTTTCACATAATTTGCAAAAGCACTGCATTGTATGCTATCTTTACAAGCATTAAATGAATCTTCATAGCTCTGAAAATCTCCAAGTAATTCCAATTCTGAACGCCATGGTTTGAACATTTGCAAAAGGGCTAAATAGTCAAATTCCCTTTTATCAGCAGTGTCGCAACTCAGTTTCCTGTGATCAATTAAATTATCTTTCCTTTGTTTCACCAAACCTCCTTCAGAACCAATCACTGCAAATATTCCATCATTGATGTTCTCTGTAGTATTCCGTTTAAAAGTGTAGTTTTGCAGCACTTCATAGAGACACATGTTCTCAAGATGATGACTTCTGTTTGGGTAATATGTGTCCAACATATTCGTTTTCAAAATATCTGTACTTTCTGATTCTTTTTCTGCTAAATATTCAATTTCTTGAACAGATTTCAGTACCCGATTTCACATTGCTGCAAGACCTAGACTCACCCAAATGATTCTTCTACTTTTGGAGTATAGACTTGCAGATGATAACCAATCTGAGCATTCATATGCTCCAATTTCACGATGCGATAACATCTTCAAACTGAAACTGTATAATATCTTACTTAGAGTCTTCTCGTGAGAAATCTCTTCCCACATTTCTTTCAATTCCGTCTTTTCTGATTTAGTAATGTAGGACGTTACATATCGAGCAACAGCAATGGAATTGTCCGCAACATACTGAATTTCCATGTTAGCGTTCCACATGAATAAAATAACTGGATTGTAGTCATTTATGTATTTTGACTCTTCGCTTCTTCTTAAGTTGTAGGTATTTTTCAGAGACTTTCTTGTGATGGTATGTCGCATAGCTGACATAAAACTGTTCACTCTTCCTTTGGATAATACAGGACGTGGAAATCCAAAACGACATTTGGTATAGAACGTATCCCCAGACTTGTACTTTCGTCAACAGTATTTTCCACATCTATGGCTTTGGAATCGTAAGACTTGTTGTTTTAAGTTTTTATCTTCTCTGCTATTGGGTACAGCACATGTGGCATATTCTTCAATGAAAGACAAAACAGCATCATCTAAATCTGTTCCAAATTTGGCGGCGTCCTTGATCCATAACAACATATGTGTATGAGGAGCACCTCTTGCTTGATACTTCTTTCTCCAAAAGAAATCCACAACTTCTCCAAGAGGAGGATTCTTTTTATGGCAGATTAAAGACATCATAGCTTCAAATCTATGATTGAAATATCTGCATACATTAACAGGATCCAAAGAGCACAATTCTCCAGGTGTCTTGTATTCAATATTTTTTATATTGGAATTTGCCTCTCGAAGAAATTCAAGTAAATCATCCCAAGCATACTCAGCACAGCTTAGTGTAACGAGCCATGTAGGAGTTCCTAAGTTCCGTAGCATACATTTCAGTTCTCCATGACGACGGTACCAATATTCATTAGTCCCACGCTGACATGCCATCAGATTAATCAACTGAGATTCTAAATGATCATCTCTTTGATGCACTTTATCCATAAAATCCTTTGCAGTTACATTTTGCAGATGCATTCCAGTTTTTAAAATGTGATTTACTGCATATGAAGGTCCAGACAACTCACTTTCAAACAGAAGATGAAACATATAAGGGATACCTTGTCAAAATCTTGGATCTTCTGCATATAATCTTGTTGTCCGATATTCAGATGCAGGAATCTGCACAGGACGTTCATCATATCGTCCACCTTATCCTGTTGGAAACAACTGCGGGAAACAACGAGCTTCCAAGCTCTCTTCCCATACACTCATGGGACTTCCTCTTGCTTTTTTCATTTGGAACAACTCAATCGTATTCCCCATCACTTCTTTGTAATGAAGTGGATGTACACTGTAATGTTCATAGTTTTCTTCACATCTGGACATGTCCACTTTTTCAATTTGTCCACTTAATGTTTCAGTATTGTCTGTTAAATCTATTTCTTCTTCTACTACAAACACATTTCTATAGTACTCATTATTTTTATCAGATACAATGTTGCCTTTTGCACTTTTCTAACATCCATTAACTCTTGCCAGATTTTCTTATTCTTAGTAGGAACACCATTAACTAGAATGACTAGTGGTTCATTTTTTTCCATGGTCTACACCAATAGTTTCAATGTTTTTCTTTAAATCTAACGGTAAATACACAACTCTTCCTTTCAATCCTCCTTGTAAGTCTGATGGAGGCAATTTACCTGTTTTAGGCTCCATACGAACAATAACCTGAAACGGGTGCACACATTGAATGAGAATAGACTCATAGGTATTTAAATCTATCAGCTCTGGAGGAATAGCAACCAACTCTAGGTTATTATGAACAGCTCTAGCAGGCATTTTATTCTCATCTAATTTGTTATAACAAATATTTGCAAATATGCTGCTCAGATCCCAAATCAAAACAATCCTCTACCAACAAATAAGTTGCAAATTCCTTCCACTTAGCATTAGTTTCTGTTTTACTTTTTAAATACAGATTGACACTCCTAGTCTGATTTTTATAGTGAGTTTGCTGACAACAAATACAAGAAACATTTGGTCTTTCACCTGAAATTACCTTAAACTTTGTGATTTGATCTTCAAAAATGTTTTGTAATCATGGGTTCTACATTGTCTTCAACATTTTGTTCTACTAATGTGTCAGTTTCTGCACTCTCTTGCTGAGGACCAAAGTAACAAAACTCAATATCATCACAAACCTTCTTCACATCTGATACTAACCCACACAAAAGAGCACTGTTCAACTTATTTAACTTTAGTGCTGGACTTTTTGCATAATACAATCTTCTCACTAACTTCCGCATTTGAGTATGATGTACTGCCAACATCCTGAAATGGTGAAAAACACTTTAACAAACTTTCCTAGAAAAACAAGCCAGAGAATGACCTTGCAAACCAGTATTTTTTCTCACTCTGCAAGGGTCTAGTCCTTGCAACACCTTAATCTTTTGTTTAATACTTTTTTTACTATATGCTCGTAAGAAACTACATAATTTATCAATAGATTGTTGTTGTACACTACAAATACTACTGCAATCCCAAGTGTACACAGGGTGTTTAGGACGTCTCCCTAGAACTTCATCAGCTATCACTTCTTCTGCATTTCTTTCAAACATTTTCTCTTTGTCAATTGGACAACCATTTCTAACCTCATAAGCTCGACCACTGGTGTCAACTGCATGCAATAAATTATTGCTCTGTAAATAACTCTCTTCATTACAGAAAGGCTCTGTACTTGAACTGTGTTTCCATTCTCCCCAAAAAAATCACAAAAATTTGTTCTGTTAATTACTCTTTTCCTCCTACTTTTGGCCTTCATTAAATGGATTGGTTTATCTAGTGATCAAATTCTGTTTAATACTAAAATGAATAGTTTCCTTTTTACTCAAAAGCCTTTTCAACAATGGTTTCAATATGCTTCTTCTTTTTATAAAATTGAGCTCTCTTTTTATATTTCTTCACATCTTTCAGCAAATTATGCACTACTCTCTTGTAAAATATTTTCTTGCGTATTTCTTTATACTGATTCTGCCTTCTTTTACCATACTTCGTCTCCTTTGACTGTCCATTTGCTTTTTTGCTTTTCCTATTATTATTTCTTTTTTCTAGTTGAAGCATTCACAGAGGTTTCAGCATTCTGTACATTCTGTCTGGTCCTACAAACATTTTTCATACATTGCTTTGTGATCTTACAAGAAGATTTTTTCGATTTATCCACATTATGTTGTTCATTCAATACTTATGGTTGATTTTTCTTCAAGTAACTGTCCCTTTTCTGTTCTTTTCTTTTTCTTACTTTTTCCGGCATGATTTCTCTATTTTAATGGTGATAAACAGTATCTGTAAAAAGTAATCACAAATAAATGTATATTAATATCTTTATAAATTATACTTTTCTATTACTATACAAACACATTTTATAGAAATACTGACTAAGAAATTATAGCCCTGAAGCACAAGTGTGACGGTGGTTAAACCACTACATGCATAGTGCATACTACTTTGAAGCAGTTCATGCCCTAAAGCCTGTCTCACTGAAAGACTACATGCTTACTGACTGAATGATTACAGTACTATAAGGAGAGACACTTGGTGAATTCACAGTTGTTTGAATTTTACTTTATTGAATAGATCACTACATGCTACTGAAAGACTCACTAAGGGTTTGCAACTGCAGTCACAGTGTGTTTGCTGGAGTTTATGCATAGTGACTGTGGAAATGTAGGCCTGATGCACAAGTGTTAAACTGGTTAGACCACTACATACATAGTGGATAGTTATTTCAAACAGTCCTTGTGAAAAGGCATGCTTCACTGAATGAGTACCTGGATACTGACTGAAACATTGGAGTAATGCAAGGAGAGTACCTGAATGAATCTTTTAAGGGTTTGGTTTTTTTTTGTGCAGTGAAGATTAGTACATGGTGCCGGATGAGTTACTAGAGGAGAGCAAGGGGATTAACAAGGTGTTTGCTGGAAGTGTATGGATACTGACTGGTGAATTGAAGGTGTGAAAGACAAGTGTGTAGGTGGTTAGAGGCCTGCATGCATAGTGGATAGGCATTTGAATCAATCCATGTGCTAAGGCCTGCCTCACTCCATTAGTGCTTGGGTACTGACTGAATGTTTAGAGTATTGCAAGGAGAGTGCCTGCATGAATTTATAAGTGTTTGTATTTTGGCACAGTTAAAGGATTACTTCATGGTACTGAATAAATCACTGGAGAAGTGCAAAGGGATTGACAGGGTGTTTGCAAGAACTTAATGGATACTGACTGGGATATTGATGGTTTGAAAGACAAGTGTGTAGGTGGCTAGAGGCCTGCATGCATAGTGGATAGACGTTTGAAACAGTCCATGGGCTAAGGCCTGGGTCACTGCATAACTACCTGGGTACTGACTGAATCATTAAAGTACTGCAAGGAGAGTGCCTGGGTGAATCTTTTTAAGTTTTTGGGTTTTGGCGCAGTGAATAGATTAGTACATAGTGCCGAATGAGTCAGTGGAGGTGTGCAAGTGGAGTGACAGGGTGTTTATTGGAATTTATAGATACCGACTGGGAAATTGAAGGTCTGAAAGACAATTGTGTAGGTGGTTAGAGGCCTCCATGCGTAGTGGATACGCGTTTGAATCAATCCATATGCTAAGGCCTGCCTCACTCCATTAGTACTTAGATAGTAACTAAATGTTTAGAGTATCGCCAGGAGAGTGCCTGGGTGAATTTATAAGTGTTTGGGTTTTGGCGCAGTAAATGGATTACTACATGGTGCTGAATGAGTCACTGAAGGAGTGTATGAGGAGTGACAGGGTGTTTGCAGGAACTGTATGAATACTGTTTGGGGTATTGAAGGTGTGAAAGACAAGTGTGTAGGTGATTAGAGGCCTGCATGGATAGTGGATAGAGGTTTGAAACAGTCCATGAGCTAAGGCCTCGTCACTGCATGATTACCTGGGTACTGACTGAATCATTAGAGTACTGCAAGGAGTGTGCCTGGGTTAATCTTTTTAAATTTTGGGTTTTGGGCGCAGTGAATAGATTAGTACATAGTGCCGGATGAGTCACTAGAGGTGTGCAAGTGGACTGAAAGAGTGTTTATTGGAGTTTATAGATACTGACTGGGAAATTGAAGGTCTGAAAGACAATTGTGTAGGCAGTTAGAGGCCTCCATGCATAGTGGATAGGCGTTTGAATCAATCCATGTGCTAAGGCCTTCCTCACTCCATTACCACTTGGATATTAACTGAATGTTTACAGTATTGCAAGGAGAGAGCCTGGGTGAATTTATAAGTGTTTGGGTTTTGGCGCAGTAAATGGATTACTACATGGTGCTGAATGAGTCACTGGAGGAGTGTAAGAGGAGTGACAGGGTGTTTGAAGGAACTGTATGAATACCGACTGGGGTATTGAAGGTGTGAAAGACAAATGTGTAGGTGGTTAGAGGACTTCATGCATTGTGGATAGGGGTTTGTAGCAGTCTATGTGCTAAGGCCTGCCTCACTCCATTAGTACTTGGGTACTGACTGAATCATTAGAGTACTGCAAGGAGAGTGCCTGGATGAATCTTTTAAAGTTTTTAAGTCTTGACGCAGTGAATAGATAAGTACATGGTGCCAGATGAGTCACTAGAAGTGTGCAAGTTGACTTAAAGAGTGTTTATAGATACTGACTGGGAAATTGAAGGTCTGAAAGACAATTGTGTAGGTGGTTAGAGGCCTCCATGCATAGTGGAGAGGCATTTGAATCAATCCATGTGCTAAGGCCTGCCTCACTCCATTACTACTTGGATATTAACTGAATGTTTACAGTATTGCAAGGAGAGTGCAAGGGTGAATTTATAAGTATTTGGGTTTTGGCGCAGTGAATGGATTACTACATGGTGCTGAATGAGTCACTGGAGGAGTGCAAGGGGAGTGACAGGGTGTTTGCTGGAAGTATATGGATACTGACTGGGGAATTCAAGCTGTTAAAGACAAGTGTATAGTAGGTTACAAGCCTGCATGCATACTGGATAGACATTTGAAGCAGTCCATGTGGTAATGCATGGTTCACTGCATGAGTACCTGGGTACTGACTGAATCATTAGACTACTGCTAGGAGAGTGCCTGGGTGAAACTTTTAAGTTTTTCAGTTTTGGCGCAGTGAATAGATTAGTACATGGTACTGGATCAGTCACTGGAGGTGTGCAAGATGAGTGACAGAGTGTTTATTGAAGTATATAGATACTGACTAGTTAATTGAAGAAGTGAAAGACAAGTGTGTAGGTGGTTAGAGGCCTGCATGCATAGTGGATAGGCATTTGAAATAGTCCATGAGCTAAGGCCTGGCTCAGTGTAGGAGTACTTTGGTACTGACTAAATGATTAGAGTACTTATATGTATGCAAAGACATAAAGTACCCAAAGCCTTCTCTCTAAATGGTTCCTAAATGCATACAGACTCTCAGTGTGATTCTACACAACAAACACTATCCCATACATATTACCAAATCACATTTTCTTTTCCAAAATTGGTAAACAGAGTACACACAATCCACATATTGTACTACTGCACATAATTATAGAACCCTGACTCTTTTACAAATACCTAACCAATGACTGGTTTCTTATTCTACCAAAGTATGAGAATAGGATAGGTTTTTAACCAGTTATATATCTGCAAACACATAAAATACCCAAATCCTTCTCTCACTACAGTTTCTAAATGCACACAGACTCACAGTGTGATTCTAGAAAACAAACAAAATCCCTTGAATTTTACAAAAACACATTTACCATTCTTGAAAAGGTAATTTGAGTGCACACATTCCACATATTTTACTACTGCTCATTAGTGTATAAACCTGACTCATTTTACAAACACATAAACAATAAATGGATTCTATTTCTACAAAAATATAACAACAGGATAGGTTTTTAAGCAATTATGTGTCTGCAAAAACATGAAACCCCCAAATGCTTCTCTCACATTCGTTTTGTGAATGCATAAGCAATGACTGGCTTCTAATACTACTAAAACTTGACAACATGACAGGTTTTTAAGCTGTTATCTATCAGCAAATACATGATGTAACCAAATGCTTCTCTCACAATGGTTGCCCAAATGCACACAGACTCACAGTGTGATTCTAGACAAGCAACACTATCCCTTGGACTTTACCAAAAGACATTCACTACTCTGGAAAGAGTAAGGGGACTACACACAATCTACATATTTCAGTACTGTACTTTAGTGCCAAAGCCTGACTCATTTTATGAAAGCATAAGCAATGACTGGCTTCTAATTCTACCAAAACTTGAGAACAGGAAAGGTTTTTGAGCAGTTACGTGTATGCAAACATATGAAGTACCCAAATGCTTCTCTCACAGTGGTTCCCAAATGCACACAGACTCACAGTGTGATTCTAGACAAGCAGCACTCTTCCTTGTACTTTACCAAGACACACTCACTAGTCTAGAAGGGGTAAGGTGACTGCACACATTCTACATATTTCAATACTGCACACTACTGTGAAAGCCTGACTCATTTTGCAATTGCATAAGCAATGACTGGCCTCTAATGCTACTAAAACTTGACAACAAAACAGGTTTTAAAGCAGTTATCTGTCAGCAAATACATGATGTTACCAAATGCTTTTCTCACATTAGTTGCCCAAATGCACATAGACTCCCAGTGTAATTGTAGACAACCAACTATCCCTTGTAAAAAATACATTTACTAGTCTACAAGATGTAAGGTGACTGCCCACATTGCAGAACATTTTCTACTACACATTAGTACCAAAATGTTTCTCTCAAAATGATTCCTAAATGCACACAGACTCACTGTGTGATTCTAGACAAGCAACACTATCCTTTGCACTGTACCAAAACACATTTCTTAATCTAGAAGGAGTACTACATATTAGTGTAGAAATATGACTCATTTTGCAAATACATAAACAATGACTGGTTTCTAATTCTACCAAAACATAAAAACAGCACAGTTATCTGTCTGCAAACACATGAAAAACACAAATGCTTATCACAGAATGGTTTCTACATGCACACATACTGTCAATAAGATTGTAGACAAAAAAAGAACTCCCTGCACTTTAGCAGGAGAAATACATTAGTATGATTAAAATCAAAATAGACCACATACATCCCCTCACAATTAAATAACTCACCTTTCAAGTTGTTTTGTAGATTAAGAAGTATGTCACTCACACACCAGATTTTCTTATACAGAATCTGTGCACTGTGCACCTGTCAGCAAAACCAAAGAATGGCAACGTGACTTTTCAACATATCAGCTTATCATATATAATGTTCCTTTCAATCAGTTTTCGTTAACCAATAAGAAACATGCGTTTAAAAAACAGAAACATGCACCCTAGTTTTCAGTGTAGAAGGTTGTCAAACAACCAATCATTTCTTTTCTTTTTTCAAAACTGCATCTTATCCACCATTTTAGAAAAATCTTACTTTTCAAACTGCCATTTCATTTACAGAGACCATCTGAGTGCATCCAGACCTCCCTTCAAGATGCTTAGAGTGTGGATTGTGGGACACAGCTATATTTTCTGGAGCCAAAGGTAGGCAGAAAACAAAGACATTCACAAAGACCTAGGTTTGCCAAATGTAGACATTAAATGGATTGGACAGAGAGGGTTAAAGTGGCACCAATTGATGCCATTGGTAAAATCCTTTTTGCATCTCCAACACCTTGACCTCATAATAGTGCACTGTGGTGGCAATGACCTAGGCACTGGTGTAGGTTTGCAGAACTGATTTAACTTTTTCACCAAACTGCCTTTGTTTATTCTAACATATGCCAAAGGCAGAAATGGAACTGGTCCAATCATTTTTGTCCACAGATTGAGAAAGCTAGGAAACATGTGAATAAATCTGTTTCTGCTTTTCTCTGAGACTATAGAATGGGGTCCATTTACAATAACAATCTGTGTTTTCATATGCAAGAGATGTATAGGAGAGATGGAGTACACTTACTGATGAAGGAAACAGAGTCTTCCTTAACAGCTTTAGACTCTGTATAGGTACTTACTTATAAGTACCAAAAACTCTCAATGAACACAACGGCTCTTTTTAGAGCCACTCAAGAATGAAACACATAAGCTTGATGTTTATCTCCCAAAAATGTCAGTTTTTTTTTTGCTTGGAGTCGCGCACCCAATGCGCTAGGAACCGCGCACCCTACGTGAGAGAAATCGTGCACCCAACGCGATAGGATGCGTGACTCCTAATTTTCCTGTAAAAAAATAAATAAATAAATAGCCCCTATCACTAATTTGTATTGTCCCCGGGGACCCCATCCCCCAGGGCTTATAAAAAACATTGGGGCGCCCCCACGGTCCCAGCTGGCTCCCCCTGTCCCGCGGAGCCGGCATTGCTTTTCCACATGGGGAGCTGCTGACATGCAGCTCCCCGTGTGGAAAAGCAATATGGTTTGGATTTTGAAAGAGAGAGCAGGTTTCCCTGCTCTCTCTTTCAAAATCCAAACAAAGTTTGCTATGGGAGGGTGGGAGACTCCCACCCTCTCATAGCAAACAACAGTGTCCTGGGGTGGGCACCCCAGGACACTGCTGGAGCCAGCCCTGGGGGTTGGCGGTCCCCAGGGCCCTCGATGGCTCCAGGAGGGGGGCCACGCAGCCCCCTCCCTCAAAACAATAAAGCCCCGGGGAGTGGTGGTCCCCGGGGCTTGGGGGGACCATTCAGACCCCCACCTTATTTATTTTCTAGCCCCGGGGGCCCCTCGGGCCCCTCATTAAGTTTTTACGGATTTGGCCTCCCCGGGGGCTAATTATTAAGGAAGCGCGGAAGCCCGCGATTGTTTTTTTTTTTTTTTTTACGGCCGGATCCGCTCCCCCTGCGTTCATTTTGCCGTTTAAAAAAAAGGGGGTCCTGGGGGTCCTTCTGGGACCCCCTAAGCAAGACTAGAGGGTCAGAGTATTTCAACCCTGCCCCCTTTATATGTTTTACACACTTATTTCCCTTACTTCTTCAGCCTCGCTTCTACCGAGGCACAAAATGGCTGCCAACAGTTCCTGGTTTTGAATGTTGACAACCACTTGATAGCCAATCAGCATTCAGCATGTGATCCGGAGGGTGCGCGCACGGTGCACAGAGTGTGCGCTCAGGGTGCGCATAGGGTGCGCGGATCCTCCGAGGCCATAGATATATATGTACTTTTAACTGTAATTTTCTCAGAAACTACTCAACAGATTAACACCTTTTAAGCAAAAGGCATGAGTCTGAACTGAGGACTACCTTTTTGCCAAATTTGGTGTAATTCCGTTCAGCAGTTCGGGCTGTAGCTGCTGCTAAAGGTCCTATGGGAAAATGCATGGGGCAAACGCGGTTTGAGACCCCCCTTTTTTCTTGGCCCCCGCTTGATGAATACATCTCATCGTGAGATCTGATTGGCTGTCAGCACTTCATCCAAGAAGTGTTGGCAGCCATCTTGGGACCAATATACATGATAGCACCTCATTAAAAAGCATTGCAGTTAATAGAAGGTTTTAAGACTTTAGTTACTTTATAAATCATTTGTTGATGGTACCATACTCATTTTAGGAATTGTGGTATGTTCTAAGGTGATTTTACCATGTGAAAAAGCCTTCTGCTGGGATATCATGAATCATGTTTGAGAGAAAACTATTTTCACATGCTTTTCCCACAGAGATTTGGAAGGTGATCTATAAGCTGAACTGAGAGCATATTTTCTGTAAATTCACATTATCTTTCTTAGTCATGTGAGAATGAAGTCTGACATTCTCAGTAAAACATGTACATCCAACAAGGGCAGAGACTTTCAATTGCTTCCTTTGTGTTCTACTGCAGCTTTCCAGAGTGTTCCAAAGAACAACTAGAGCGCTAACACTCCTACTTATGATAAACGTATGGCACATCTGAAGCCATCTTGATTGGAATAAAGTGGTAACTCTTAAAACATTTAATTTAAAAAGGAACAAAATGAGGGGGTTCATTTTGCCATAGAATGTATGATTAGTGCTGCAGAAAGAAAAATTAGGGCACATTTTGAGAGACTTCTCAAATCCTCTTCTATTTCATTAAAGAATTCTGACATGCAGACTGAAACATGCACTTTCAATACCAGCAGCAGACTTCCCTGGTGAGCAGTAGCTTTACTACAGTGATCTAGTGAGCAACTAGAGTGCTAACATTCTGAATTTATGGCAAATGTGTGACACATCTGAATGCCTTCTTCATTGAATCAAAGTAAAAAACTGACAGTATGCCTACTGAGAAAAGTCCAATTGGTCGCACACTGCTCCACCTACCAGCGTGTTACCCCAAATAATTGTGGTCCCTGAAGTCAGCTTCGGCGGGTACGCCTATGCCCGAGTCTTGAGTGCAAGTGTGTGTAGCGTTAGCCATCCCTGGACACGTGTTTCGAGGTAGTTGTCTCTCGTCAGCAGGGAGTAGGTGAGTGTGTAGGATTGCTGTGTAGGCTGCTAAAATAAGTGTTCTCAGGTAAAGTACCTCTCGTAGCGCGCAGGTGCGTAACCATGAGCTTGTCAGCTCCACCGGCTCAAGGAGCCTGAATATTAACAAAAGTCCAATTGGTAGCACACTGCTCCACCTACCAGCATGTTACCCCAAAGAATTGTGGTCCCTGAAGTCAGCTTCGGTGGGTACGCCTATGCCCGAGTCTTGAGTGCAAGTGTGTGTAGCGTTAGCCATCCCTGGACACGTGTTTCGAGGTAATTGCCTCTCGTCAGCAGGGAGTAGGTGAGTGTGTAGGGTTGCTGTGTAGGCTGCTAAAATAAGTGTTCTCAGGTAAAGTACCTCTCGTAGCGCGCAGGTGCGTAACCATGAGCTCGTCAGCTCCACCGGCTTAAGGAGCCTGAATATTAACAGAAGTCCAATTGGTCGCACACTGCTCCACCTACCAGCGTGTTACCCCAAAGAAGTGTGGTCCCTGAAGTCAGCTTCGGCGGGTACGCCTATGCCCGAGTCTTGAGTGCAAGTGTGTGTAGCGTTAGCCATCCCTGGACACGTGTTTCGAGGTAGTTGCCTCTCGTCAGCAGGGAGTAGGTGAGTGTGTAGGGTTGCTGTGTAGGCTGCTAAAATAAGTGTTCTCAGGTAAAGTACCTCTTGTAGCGCGCAGGTGCGTAACCTGTAGTAAATGAGGAAATTAGGAAACTTCATAACAAGTCTCCCAAGATGGCCACCAGAGACAAAAGAGCCCAAATGTAGCACAAATATCACCGAGATGTAGCCCAAGTATAGCCCAATGACAGAAATCCCAGAGTGTTTTAAAGAACAACTAGAGCGCTAACAGTCTTACTTATGACAAAAGTATGGCACACCTGAAGCCATCTTGATTGGAATAAAGTGGTAACACTTAAAACATTTAGGGCCTCATGTAGGTAAATAAATTTTACCGGTTCTTAAATACCGAGCCGTACCGAATCGGTAAATTAGAATCGGTAAGTTATATGTAGGTAAAAATTCGGTAACAGTTACCGATTCGGTAACATTCGGTAAATACGAATCGGAATTCACCGATTCGGTAAATACCGAGGTGATAATTACCGATTCGGAAAATACCGAGGTGGTATCTACCGAATCCGAAAATACCGAGGTGGTATCTACCGAATCGGAAAATACCGAATCGGTATGTACGGATTCGGTAAATAACATCACATGACTTGACGAAACAGCTAATCCTGTGCAACGACAGCCCACCCAACCAGGAACTGCCCACACCCAGGCAGGTGTACACAATTAGCCGAAGTGGCCACACCCAGGCAGGTGTACATAATTAGCCGACCCTGGAGAGGCTTGGAGTGCAGAGGAGAGGCAGGGAGCAGTTGCATGTGCGAGCGGGAAACGAACAGCATGTCCAGCCAGAGAACACAGAAAGACGGAGGGGAAAGGAGGAGGAAGCTCAAATTCAGCCCCAAGGAACTCCAGGTGCTGGTGGAGGAGGTGGTGAAGCAGCACCAGAAGCTGTTTGGGAGGCAATCCCTGCAAGTGCCTGAGGCCGAAAAGCGCAACATATGGCTGGCCATCCAGGCGCAGGTCAATGCTGTGGGAGTGACCCACAGGGACATTGAGGTCCTCAAAAAGCGCTGGTATGACCTGAGGATTGTGACCAAGAGGAAGATGGGCGACATCCAGAAGGAGGCCAGCCAGACCGGAGGTGGAACCAACAGGGCACCTGCCCTCACCGAACTGGAGGAGCTGGTGGCGGCCACAATCGAGCAAGAGAGCGTCGTGGGTCTTGGGGACGCCGACAGCTCTGCCAGAGCCGCAACACACCAAGGTAAGACGAAAGCACAGCAATGTAGCCTCCCCTACCCCTATCCCACATTCCCCATTGTGAAACGAGAATCACACTGCAGTCCACACGTGTCAGTGCAGACAGGCATTGCATTCCGGGAGATGTAGTCAGGGCAACACTAACCATGACGTAAATGTTACAGGGCAACAAGGCATGTCACGCACTCGAGGCACAAGGAGACAGAGGACAGATTGGAATGTGAAATGATTTATTGTGACGCTTGCAATGCAGCCCTTCGGGGACACTGAGCCAATGTTGTTTTTCTGTCCACAGATGTGACATCATGCAGTACAGGGCATGCTGCAGGGGAGACGGCACACCGGCCACAAAAATCACCTCTAGCCAGCACGAGTTCAGACCAGGGAGCAGGCCCACTTGCAGCCGCACCACCAACACAGCCAGCCTCGCCGCACACAGAGCCAGCATCACCTCACCGAGAGCCAGCATCACCTCACCGAGAGCCAGCATCACCACAACCACAGCCAGCATCGCCACTCATGTTCGAATCACCGGCCACATCTCCGCTTGCAGGTGTGAGAATGAGGAGGCGTCCAGCAGCCAGGCTACGAGCCTTCGACACCTCGTCAGACGACAGCATGGGCCCAGAAGACCGCACCGGGCCCCAGGAAGGGATCCATCCCACTGTGCCCCACACCTCACAGGCAGCACAGACGGGAGCAAGAGGGCGCCGCAGGTCGCGTGTCCAGAGTCCACCAGCACCCACTGACGGCCATGGTGTCTTCTTGGGGCTCGAGGGCCAAATGTTGAAGCAACAGCGCCTGCAATCAAAGGCAGTTATGTCAGTCCAGAGGCACATGCGGGTGATGAAGACAAGCTTAGTCAACATGGACACAAACATTGGCGGCATGGCTGCGGGCATTCGGGACATGTCCCAGTCAATCCAGCAGTTGTGCAGCAAATTAGATGCTGACATCGAAGCACGGCGCCGGGAACGCCAGAGAAGGGACACTACCAGCAGGGCACTCAACCGTCTGGCAACTGCGACTTCCCTACTTTGCCGGCGCTCTGTGACGATGCAGGAGGGCCTAACACAGTGCTGCAGCGACCTGTCTCGGGGGATGGTGCAGGTGACAAGTGCACTAGGGGTGCTATTGACTAGTCAGGCGTCGACAACTGCTGCAGGGGATGCTGCGGAGAGCATCGACACCAGCAGCAGCATCACACCCCCCGTCCCCGAAGCACGCAGGAGCAGCAGGCGGCTTGGGGTTGGCTCTAGTGAGGATGCACAGGCCGTGCAATCCACCACTGCAGCGCGTATGCGCAAACATTGATGTGGCCCTGCTTAGCCACTTCCCATTGGGTGACGTAACCCTGGACATACTCCTTGTATAGATGGTATATTGCCAGATTGGCCTGTTCATGTGTTCATGGCGTGGTGCCACATTAAACTACGTCATGACTTCTCACAACTCGCTGTGTCCCCTCACTTACTCAGAAATAGTTGCATGTGATCTCTGCCCGTCTCTCTCTCCCATCGATTGCAGTTGGCACTCTAGCTGCGCTGCCCTCTGGCTGGCCTGACTCATCCTCGTTGTCCTCAAAATATGTTAGTTCCACATCTGTACCTTTTTTCGTGGCAAGGTTGTGCAGCATTGCACAAGTGGCAATAATCTTGCAGCAGGTGATGGGTTTGTACTGGCGTGCGCCTCCGCTCTTGTGGAGGCAGCGGAACCTGCTCTTCAGTAGTCCAAACGTGCGCTCCACCACATTGCGTGTTGTTTTGTGGGCCACGTTGTATCGTCTCTCACTCTGGGTTGCTGGGTGTAGGTAGTGAGTGAGGATGAATGAACGGCATGCATATGCACTGTCGCCTGGATGAGTAAAAGGGAACCATCAGTTACATGCCTCTATACACTCTGATTTGCAGGTTTCAAGGGGCGTCACTGTTACTTACCCAGCAGGTATCCCTCTCCGAATTCTCCGGCACTCAGTCGTGTGTAGATCCCACTATTCTGGAAGATGTAAGAGTCGTGGGTGCTCCCAGGAAACTTTGCAACAATATCTGTGATGATGTTCCCTGCATCACAGATCGCCTGCACATTGATGGAGTGGGTGGACTTCCTGTTCCTGTAGATGTGCTCTGTATCAGCTGGTGGACAGATTGGGATGTGTGTACCATCAATACAGCCGATGACATGGGGGAACTGTGCCATGTGATAAAAGTCTGTTTTTGTTTTCTGCAGTGCAGCCTGTGTGTTTGGGAAGCTTATGTAGTGGTGCATTCTCTGCATCATGGCATCCAGGAACTTCCTGAAGAAACGGGACAGGCAACTCTGGGATACACCACCCACCGCAGCTATCACCACCTGATAACTGCCGGATGCCAGTAGATGTAGGCTGCAGAGCACCTGCACATGTGGTGGTATGGCGTGCGCCCTTCTTGTTGGCTGGTCCAGGAGTGGGTGCAGGTCCCTTATCAGGTCCATGATGGTTTCGGGGTGTAGCCTGTACCTCTCATGTATCTCTGCATCAGTCAGCTGGAGTAGTGTGATGCGCTGTCTGTAGATTTGTTCCTCCCGTCGCCACACCCTCAGTCCTGCTGCCTGTAGACGTAGGCGCCTTGCAATGACGTACATGGCGGCCATGTTGTCCACGCTGTTGCATTTTGGGATTGCTTATGTGCATTGTTGATGGTTACCACCTGCTTTCAATCCGTGTTAATTACCGACTCTTATTTACCGATTTTCCTGGATTTCTTAATTACCGACTGCTCCTACATGTCATTTTCAATTTTTACCACTTCATATTTACCACTTCATATTTACCGATTCGTTAATTATGTATTCGGTAACTATGAATCGGTATTTTAGAATTCGGTAACTATGAATCGGTATTTACCGCCTCATATTTACCGAAAAGTGGTTTTTGGACTCCTACATCTCACTTGTCTGGATACCGGTCGGTAACGGCATATTTACCGAAAATCGGCCGTTACCGACCGGTATTTCGCTACCTACATGAGGCCCTTAATTTGCAAAGGAACAAAATGAGGGGGTTCGTTTTGCCATAGAAATTATGATTAGTGCAGCAGAAAGAAAAATTAGGGCACATTTTGACTTCTCAAATCCTCTTCTATTTCATTAAAAAGTTCTGACATGCAGACTGAAACATGCACTGTGAATACCAGCAGCAGACTTCCCTGGTGAGCAGTAGCTTTACTACAGTGATCTAATGAGGAACTAGAGTGCTACCATTCAGAATTTATGGCAAATGTGTCACATCTGAATGCCTTCTTGATGGAACCAAAGTAAAAAAGCATTGACAATGCAATAGGTCTCGCCCTCGTTTAAGTTAAAGCAATTCTGTTTGTAATTAGGTGGCTTTTTAGCTTTGCTTTTATTAGTGTTTTTCAAAATTTCATGTACATAACATGCATATATGTATATGTATGCATGCATTTATATTTGTATTTATATAGATATGCAGATTATATATATGTTTATATATGTATGTATATATATGTATATACACATACATATATATAAATGCATATGCATATATGTGCATATGTGTGCCTATAGAGAGGTAGAGAAAGGTAGAGAGGTAGAGGTGTAGAAGTAGAGACGTAGAGGTAGAGAGGTAGAGATGTAGAGGTAGAGAGGTAGAGAGTAGTAGAGAGAGAGGTAGAGAGGTAGAGAATAGAGGATGAGTAATAGAGAGTAGTGAGTAGAGAGAGAGTAGTAGAGAGAGTAGAAGAGAGTGAGTAGTAGAGAGTAGTACAGAGTGAGAAGTAGAGAGTAGTAGAGAGTAGTGTAGAGTGAGTAGTAGAGAGTAGTAGAGAGTGATTAGTAGAGAGTAGTAGAGAGTGAGTAGTAGAGAGTAGTAGAGAGTGAGTAGTGGAGACTGAGTAGCAGAGAGAGTAGTAGAGAATGAGTAGTAGAGTGAGTAATAGAGAGTAGTAGAGAGAGAGTAGTAGTAGAGAGTAGTAGAGAGTAGTAGAGAGTGAGTAGTAGAGAGTAGTAGAGAGAGAGTAGTAGAGAGTGAGTAGTAGAGAGAGAGTAGTAGAGAGAGAGTAGTAGAGAGTGAGTAGTAGAGAGTAGTAGAGAGTGAGTTGTAGAGAGAGAGTAGTAGAGAGTGAGTAGTAGAGAGTAGTAGATATGAGTAGTAGAGAGTATTACAGAGTGAGTAGTAGAGAGTGATTAGTAGAGAGTAGTGGAATAGTAGAGAGTGAGTAGTAGACAGTAGTAGAGAGTGAGTAGTAGAGTGAGTAGTAGGGAGTAGTAGATAGTGAGTAGTAGAGTGAGTAGTGGAGTGAAAAGTAGAGTGAGTAGTAGAGACCAAGTAGTAGAGAGTGTGTAGTAGAGAGAGAGTAGTAGAGAGTGAGTAGTAGAGTGAGTAGTAGAGAGTAGTAGAGAGCGAGTAGTAGAGAGTGAGTAGTGGAGAGTGAGTAGTAGAGTAGTAGAGAGTGAGTAGTAGAGAGTGAGTAGTAGAGAGTAGTAGAGTGAGTAGTAGAGAGTGAGTAGTAGAGAGTGAGTAGTGGAGAGTGAGTAGTAGAGTAGTAGAGAGTGAGTAGGAGAGAGTGAGTAGTAGAGAGTAGTAGAGAGTGAGTAGTAGAGTAGTAGAGAGTGAGTAGTAGAGAGTAGTAGGGTGAGTAGTAGAGAGTAGTAGAGAGTGAGTAGTAGAGAGAGTAGTAGAGAGTGAGTAGTTGAGAGTGAGTAGTAGAGAGTAGTAGAGTAGTAGAGAGTGAGTAGTAGAGAGTGATTAGTAGAGAGTAGTAGAGTGAGTAGTAGAGAGGGAGTAGTAGAGAGAGTAGTAGAGAGTAGTAGAGAGTGAGTAGTAGAGTAGTAGAGAGTGAGTGATAGAGAGTAGTAGAGAGCAGTAGAGTGAGTAGTAGAGAGTAGTAGAGAGTGAGTAGTAGAGAGTAGTAGTAGAGAGTAGTAGAGAGTAGTAGAGAGAGAGTAGTAGAGAGTGAGTAGTAGAAAGTAGTAGTGAGTGTGTAGTAGAGAGTGAGTAGTTTAATTTAAAAGGAACACAATGAGGAGGTTCATTTTGCCATAGAAATTATGATTAGTGCAGAAAAAAGAAAATTAGGGCACATTTTGAGTGACTTCTCAAATCCTCTTCTATTTCATTAAAAAATTCTGACATGCAGACTGAAACATGCACTTTCAATACCAGAAGCAGACTTCCCTGGTGAGCAGTAGCTTTACTACAGTGATCTAATAAGCAACTAGAGTGCTAACATTCCGAATTGATGGCAAATGTGTGACACATCTGAATGCCATCTTGATGGAATGAAAGTAAAAAACCTGAAAGTATTTCCTACTGAGGAGACTGTTGTAAATGAGGAAATTAGGAAACTTCAAAACAAATAAGTCTCCCAAGATGGCCACCAGAGACAAAAGAGCCCAAATGTAGCACAAATATCACCGAGATGTAGCCCAATTATAGCCCAATGACAGAATGTCCCAGAGTGTTTTAAAGAACAACTAGAGCGCTAACAGTCTTACTTATGACAAAAGTATGGCACACCTGATGCCATCTTGATTGGAATAAAGTGGTAACACTTAAAACATTTAATTTGCAAAGGAACAAAATGAGGGGGTTCATTTTGCCATAGAAATTATGATTAGTGCTGCAGAAAGAAAGATTAGGGCACATTTTGACTTCTCAAATCCTCTTCCATTTCATGAAAAGATTCTGACATGCAGACTGAAACATGCACTTTGAATACCAGCAGCAGACTTCCCTGGTGAGCAGTAGCTTTACTACAGTGATCTAATGAGCAACTAGAGTGCTACCATTCAGAATTTATGGAAAATGTGTGACACATCTGAATGTCTTCTTGATGGAATCAAAGTAAACAAGCATTGAAAATGCAATAGGTCTCGCCCTTGTTTAAGTTAAAGAAATTCTGTTTGTAATTAGGTGGCTTTTTAGCTTTGCTTGAATTAGAGTTTTTCAAACTTTCATGTACATACCATGCATATGTATGCATATATGTATATGATTGCATGCATTTATATTTATATAGATATGCAGATTATATTTATATGTTTATATATGTATATATATATATACACATACATATATATAAATGCATATGCATATATATGCATATATATGTGCATATGTGTGCATGTACAGAGAGGTAGAGAGGTAGAGGTGCATAGGTAGAGGTGTAGAGGTAGAGAGATAGAGGTAGAGAGGTAGAGAGTAGTAGAGAGAGAGGTAGAGAGAGGTAGAGAGGTAGAGAGTAGAGAGCGAGTAGTAGAGAGTGAATAGTAGAGAGTAGTAGAGAGTGAGTAGTAGAGAGAGTAGTAGTAGACAGTGAGTAGTAGAGAGTAGTAGAGCGTGAGTAGTAGAGAGTATTAGCGAGTGAGTAGTAGAGAGTGAGTAGTAGAGTAGTTGAAAGTGAGTAGTTGAGAGTGAGTAGTAGAGAGTGAGTAGTAGAGAGTAGTAGAGTAGTAGAGAGTAGTAGAGAGTGAGTAGTAGATAGTGAGTAGTAGAGAGAGTAGTAGAGAGTCAGTAGTAGAGTAGTAGAGATTAGTCAGTCAGTGTCAGTCAGTGTCAGTCAGTCAGTGTCAGTCAGTCAGTCAGTGTCAGTCAATCAGTGTCAGTCAGTGTCAGTCAATCAGTCAGTGTCAGTCAGTCAGTGTCAGTCAATCAGTGTCAGTGTCAGTCAATCTGTGTCAGTCAGTGTCAATCAGTCAGTGTCAGTCAGTCAGTGTCAGTCAGTCAGTGTCAGCTAGAGCAGCTCTGCTGACCTGGTTCTCTGGGTCTAAAGCAGCTCTGCTGACCTGGTTCTCTCTCTCTAAAGCAGCTCTGCTGACCTGGTTTCTCTGGCTCTACAGCAGGTCTGCTGACCTGGTTCTCTGGCTCTACAGCAGGTCTGCTGACCTAGTTCTTATGCTACAGAGCAGCTCTGCTGATCTAGTTCTCTTGCTCTACAACAGCACAGCTGACCTGGTTCTCTGGCTCTAAAGCAGCTCCGCTGACCCAGTTCTATGGCTCTGAAGCAGTTCTGCTGACATGGTTCTCTGGCTCTAGAGCAGCTCTACTGACCTGGTTTCTCTGGCTCTGCAGCAGCTCTACAGACCTGGTTCTCTGGCCCTAGAGCAGCTCTGTAGACCTGGTTCTTAGGCTCTAGAGCAGCTCTACTGACCTGGTTCTCTGGCTCTAAAGCAGCTCTGCTGACCTGGTTCTATGGCTCTAAAGCATCTCTGAAGATTTGGTTCTCTGGCTCTAGAGTAGCTCTGCTGACCTGGTTCTCTGGCTCTAAAGAAGCTCTGCTAACCTGGTTCTCTGGCTCTAAAGCAGCTCTGCTGGCCTGGTTCTCTGGCTCTAAAGCAGCTCTGCTGACCTGGTTCTCTCCCTCTAAAGCAGCTCTGCTGACCTGGTTTCTCTGGCTCTACAGCAGCTCTGCTGACCTGGTTTTCTGGCTCTAGAGCAGCTCTGCTGACCTAGTTCTTAGGCTCTAGAGCTATTCTGCTGACCTGGTTCTCTGGCACTACAGCAGCTCTGCTGACCTGGTTTTCTGCACTCACGATACACAGACCCGACTTCGCGAAAATATATTTAAAAATAATATAAGTTTATTATAAGTACAAATATATTATTTTGATGAATATTTTACATAATCTCTTGCCTTAATATGTATATTAAAGACACATACATATCATTTTGGAACATACATTTTTTTGCGGGAGTCGCGCACCCAGCACTCCCCAGCACGTATATGATGTCACGCGGGACCCGCAACCGCGCAAACATCTCATACCGTAATGCGCATGTGTCGCAAATGCACGGGAGCAGGAGTCGCAGACTGGTCGCATAGCAATCGCTCATATCACGTGATATTAAATGTATATGATGTAACTGAAAAACACGCAGCCGTCGCACACCATACGCGGATCATTCATGACTTTTCCAAAATGGCGGCTAGAATGCGCGCACCCACCGTGATGTGTACACTTTGAGTGCGCGACTCCGAAAAAAATTGGATTTTTAAAAAAAAAGAAAATAATATAAATATATTAAAATAAAAAATGAAAACAAGAAAATTAATCAATATTTCAGTTTTAATTAAAAAAAAATTTTTTTTTGCAATTTTCTGAAAAATATATAATGTTATTTAATGAATAAAATATTTATAAATAAACAGTTAAAAATCTGTAGAAAATCAGTACAAAAAAATAGATATAACTACTATCACACTTAAAAGTCAGCATTTAAAAAACCTTTGAAATTCACTGAAAAAAACATAGGTTTCAGAGACGTTATAGTTAGAAATTAGCATTTAAAAAACCTTAGAATTTCACAGAAAAAACCATAGGTTTCAGGGGTGTTGTAGTTAGCTGCCCATTTCACTCATACAAAACCATAGAAATTCCTCCATTATAGTTAGTTCTGCTAACTATAACTCACGTGCCCGCAATGCACTGCTGATGATGTCAAATATTGCATCATTCATGACATGGTCAGTGACATCACTGATGACATCACTGATGACATCTCAAATGCGGTACGCGCACGGTGAAAAACCTTAAAAAAAAAAAAAAAAACACATAACTTAGCATTTAAAAAACCGTACAAATTCACTGAAAAAACCATAGGTTTCACACACGTTATAGTTAGGAATTAGCAATTAAAAAACCTTGCAAATTCACTTAAAAAACCATAGGTTTCACACATGTTATAGTTAGCTGGACATTTCACTCGTGAAAAACCATTGAAATTCCCCCGTTATAGTTAGTGCAGGCAACTATAACTCCCGCGACCATAATCCTCTGCTGATGACGTCAGATATTACATCACTGATGACATATGTGTCTTTCTGAAAAAAAAATATTTGTAATATATGTATAGCTAAAAATTTATGGAAGAAGACATGGGTAAATAAGTGTCTAAATACAGTGATGTAATATCTGACGTCATCAGCAGAGGATTGCGGTCGCGTGAGTTATAGTTGCCTGCACTAACTATAACGGGGGAATTTCAATGGTTTTTCACGAGTGAAATGTCCAGCTAACTATAACATGTGTGAAACCTATGGTTTTTTAAGTGAATATATATATATATATATATATATATATATATATATATATATATATATATATATACATAATATGTATAATTTGTGAGAAAGTGGATGATTAGAAGAAGTGGATGGGAGTCCACCTCAGGTAACTATTCCATTCTCAGTCCAGTTAGGGCTCAATAATTTAAACCTGCGTTCAACTGTTGGCTGTTGTAGCGCAGAACGGAGAGGCTTCACATAGGAGAAGCGAGTTTAAAGCATTTTTCAGAACCAAAACAGTTAATAAGTACAGAACACAACACAATAAAATTTCCACTCCAATTTATAAATGTAGGGAGAATTGTAATCTTCAATTAATGCACCAATCACGGGTATCTTGTCATGCTAGACCTGATCAAAGTAAAAAATTAAGGCTGATCATGATGGGGCGTGAGTCAGATACAGGGGCCAGCCTCGTTCTTCTGTGAAGTTTACCTTCTGACTTAGTCATTTTTCTGAAGAAAGTTCTTGTTGACAAGGTCATCGGCGGGTCAGGCTGCAGGTTAGATGCAAAGAACGGCTCATCACCGCCAGCTAGCTGTAGTGCAAGACCTTGGTGGGATGGCAGGCAAGATCTGAGTGGGCGAAGTCTAAAGTCTGTGTCTTCCTCAGGTGAAGCAGTGTTCTGAAGAAGGTATCCAGTGGTGCCTCTTTAATGCATGGCTCTAGCTTGTGGGTGGAGATAACTCCCTAGCTGTTAGGGAAAAAGTTGACAGGGGCATCGTTTTCTGGGGGTTTGGCCCTAAACAATCCCACAGTGCCCTGCTCTGCTAAAATCCAACATGGCAGAACACTTCCACCTCTGGTCAGAGCTCTGCGCACACCCCTGAAGTGTTTCTGTAGGGAAATAAGGAGCACCCCCTGCAAACCAGTTCTGGATCAGGTTTACCCCCACTGGCATCAGTGCCACTCCTGCTACTTAGACAGGGGCAGGTCTAGATGTGAGCTGCATCTACCTGTGACAGGGGCTGTCCCTTTGAAACTTGTGCAGTTAGTGGATACATCACCCGGCCATCCTGTCAGGAAGAGGTCACAAAAGACAAAGTCCTGCGCACACAATCAGGATAAAGCTTATTAGTAGCATCTGTCAGAGGAATGAGTAAGAATCAGAATCTGATTGATTTTGAACATAGAAGGTCAACATCAGCAGAATTTTGAGAAAAGTAAACTTTATGTATGTCAATGTCTGACCAATACAAAGCACGCAAATATTCAGCCGACACGTGTTTCGTCACACTGTGTAAAGATGTGACTCTTCAGGGCTGAGAAGGACACAAAGAAATAACAGAAAATGAAAATGAGTGAAAAAAATGCAAACATAATAACACTATATTGAAAAACTGAAAGAGCGCGGGTCCAAGGTGTGAGATGCTCTTGATGTGAAACGGGTGATAAAATGCCTCAGAAACAGAATTTTAAACAAGGTGCACCTGGACTGTAGAACTGGACGAGGCACTTTCAGTGGATAAAGTGGCTATGGAGAATCTAAAATATAGGAGCAGGCAAAAGGACGGTGAAAGGTGCTCTTAATATGGACCCAGTGACACTAAGTCACTGTAAAACAAAATTCAACATTATGGAATGAAGAATGCTTAAATTAGAAAGCCATCCTAAGCGAAATAGAATCGCGTGTTCATACCAATGTGTAGCAAGCTGGATAACTGCTGCACTGGTAAATAAAATTGCGGGTGCCAATTAACTACGGAGAGTGCAAGAAAAAATATGGTGAAAAGACAGAAAGGTAGAAATAGTGGGCTGAAAAACGGCTGGTGATGGATATTGCAGAAAATCCCAAAACGCATGCGAGAATGTGGCCGAACATTATAACATTAGAAATTCATGACAGAGATGTGATTATAAAGCACATAAGTAACTTGAGCAAAATGAGAACGGAAAGTCCAGTGACCATTCAGTTACGAATAGAAAAACAAAATGATGACAAATTGGCGTAGACAATCTCTATGCAGTGTGACAAGTAGGTATCAAACAATAATGAAGGATGAAAATACGTAGAGCAGGCCACAATAAAAAACGGAAATAATCATTCTGTTAAATGAGAGAAAACATAAGAAATGCAGTTTCCAAAACATAAGAGACACAGTGGCCGTGGTTACTAGAGTCAAAAGCAGCAATATGATACAAGAAAATGGAACAAAATAACGGTAAGTGAAAATGCACTAATAGCAGCCTATAACGTGTTTGGAGTCAAAAAGGACAAAACAGGACGATCAATGTAAAAGCGGTAAGCGTAATGGGAAAAGCTATGATTCGATCTATTAAGTGAAAGTGCTTATTCTTGGTTAAGGAGCCGTAAATGTGAGACAGAGGGAAATAGAAAGCATGCACGTAAAACGGGGAACGTGGCCGTTTCGAGCAGGATGGAAGAACTCCCCGTACCTGATGATATCGATGAGCGTGGACCTTGAAACGTTAATGAAACTGGCAAGGTGAGGGTGCGGTACGAAGAGACCGGTCACCCGAAGTGGTGAGGTAGGCGGTGATGTGTACCAGCCACTTGGGTTATTGGCTGTACATACTAAAGTAAAAAAGGGTAGAATGAGCGACGTGCAGTTTAAAATTAAAAAGTGTGGCTAGCGGGGTAGGGTCTTACCGGGTGTGCTTGTGGATCGCGGGTTGTGGATCCACCGATTCCAGGATGTGGGAATCTCGAGGTCCCGGAACCGGAAGCTTAAATACACGGGGTGTCATTTGTTAACTCGAAAGAAACTAGAGCGCGCAGTGCATGCGGGAGAGTATGAAACAGGAAGTGAGGGAGTGAGAGACTCAATCGTCATGGTTACGTGTCTAGGCGAGATTAAGACGGCTCGTGGGGCGTGTACTAGCAACTAATGACAGATAGAAGGGATAAGCAAGAAAATGTACAGTTGACCTTACGAAGAAGAAGAGGTCACGCCTCCTTCCAGCCAAAACCCTTTTGTTTCTTTTCCTCAGAGCCATTCATACTTCTTAGCAGGCTGACATGTGACAGTTAGATATTAACTCTGAAAAGCAGGTAGCCAAATTCCAACTTTCTAAAAGTGGCATTTTCAAAAAAGTAATTTAAAATACGACTCGACCATCTAATTTGATTTTAAATTCCTAGTATTTGAATCTCTAAACGATGGTTCCAGCTATTCCCAAATGGAAATTATGCATTATAAAATGTTATAATATAACCCAGTGATTTTCAATGGGAGAGCCAGCCTTGCCACAGTGAAAAATTAATTTGGAGTTTTTACACTACGAGGACATGTAAAACCGGCACATGTCCTACTTTTTAAATACCATAGACCCTCCATTATGGGCGTTTAGGGCCTACCTTAGTGGTGACCTATCAGTATTAAAAAAGAAGGATTATTCCTGGTAAAAGGTGTATTTTACCAGGTTGAATCTACAGTTTTGAAACTGCACACTCTGGCTGCAGGGACAGGCCTGAAGACATGCTTTTTCTTGTCACTTTAGTGGTGGCACAATAGGTGCTACAGTTGGGCAAATAATAAAAATACATTTGGAGGTGTCAAGGAAATCAGTCTATACACAAAGGGTAAAAAACAGTCCATAGTCCATAAAGGGTCCACACATGAGTCCACTGTAAAAAATGATAATAAAGTCAGAGCCCAATCCAGAGGGTGTGTCCAACTCAGGACCCTTGCCTGGCGGCAAAAGCCACTGGTCATCATCACTCTCCACTTTAACCATGATGTGAAGACACTCCTCTGACTCAGACATAAATTGACTGGCGTGGCAGGACTAGGCACCCCATGAGAAGAATAAAATGATGGGTATCATAGGAAACAGGGATATCAGAACTACAGGAGGTGTTGAAAGACTGGGGAGACACACAAGACAAAAGTGCTGCTGTCAATGTGATCATGACAACATAAAGTTTTAGCTGCCCATAGAATGTTTCTCAGGCAATCCAGATTTCCCCAAAAAGTCTTAGATATGCTGAGAGAGTGCTCCCTGAACCTCTACAATTGGTGTCATGGCCTCTTTGAGAGCATTCACTGACACATTCTGGGGGAAAGGATTGGTCAGCACATGAGGGGTGAGGGATGTGGGGTGTTGTTGCAAAGTGTAGCTCGACCTAAGTTCTACTAGGTGAGAACTGGGAGGTGCAGGTGATGCATGGCAGGGTATGAGCTGGAGGCCCCGGTGGAATGTGGGCCTTGGGAGTTAAGGAGGTGTTGGAGTGCAGGTCTAGATGGTGTTGTGGCCTGCTCTTGGGACACCACACGTTGGTCCTGCTCAAGATCAGGAGAAGAACCAAGAGCTTTTTCCCCTGGCTGGTGGTGAGCGCATCCACTGCTCCACCAGGTTACTTTTCAGCCTCCGTCTGGAGTCTCTTGGATACAAATCTTGTTAATCTCCCGACTGTGGTGTGTTCATCCTCCTTGATGGGGATGTCAAGTGGTCGTGCTAGCCTCTAAGTTGAGGATCTGCCTTATTGCCCCTGGTCCTGCTATGCTAGTTTTTGGCTAGCCTGGTCTTCTGAAAAGGAATGAGAAAAAAGAGATACTTTGATCGATAATGCATATATGCATAATTTGTGTTAAAAGGGAATATTTCTCCTTTTGTGTAAGTGCTGATAAGGTGGAGACTTTAACAAACTCATTATCCTAGGCTTTCATCCATAAATGTCAGTAATTCCAACTACTTAACATTAAAAATCCACAACATAGCTGTGGAATCAGCCATTCAATGGAGGTGAAAGGGTTGATAATAGTTAAGGTAAGTCAAAAATAACCTTTGACCTATTGTAAATGTAGGTTCACAGTGGGTTCCACACACTCGTTATCTGAAGGGACATAGTTTTCCCACAGGGCTACAAAGCATTTTAATTGACATTTGGACTGGTCTATATTTTTGAGATATCAAAAGTTCTACACACTAATCAGTAATTCTGTGAACTTTGAAGGTAAATCTTAGCAAACATACGTCAGCATTTACATAGTGTCAAAAACAGATTAGTAGACAAGTCAAAGGAAATAAGCAATAAATATGGATATTATTAAATTTGAAGTTTGTAAACTTCCATAGTAAAAACAAAACATGTTAAATAGAACATGTAAGGTTATGCGAAGCTCACAGTGAACACAGGACAGGGTAGCACTCTTAAAACACATGTGCACCTAGGTGTGAAATACTAATGTACACTTACTTACTGTCTCTCCACTGCACAAACTCTGCCAGCCGAGCACGGAGGGTTAGCCAGGCTGCTTTCTAGACCCTCCAGTACAGTGGTGCCATGCAGGGGTGCTATGTGTGTAGCTGGGAGGAAAAGTGCAAAATGTTCTGGGCTCTATGTGCCTAGCATGCCACGAAATGTGCAACACAGCTTCCCCCGCCAGGTGTACGCACCTACTACTCTTCAGCATGTGGCAATGTCACATCAGATTTGGGCACGCGTTGCATTGCTCTTCGGTGTATCAGAACCCAATAAAACTGAGGCTGACCCCCTAAGTGATGTTATTCAATTCACTCTCTAAAAAATTGAAGGTGTTCTTGTAAAATCCTTCAGCCATGTTGAGGCCAAGATTGTGCGAAGGAGAGTTGCAATTCTCCAAGCGGCCCAAGTACATGGAGACTTACGCATAGACAATGTAACTATTAGATTCTTTCCTGAGTTCACCCTATAAGTACAACGGCACAGACAAAGTTTTCAGGAGGTCAAAAGGGCATTGATGGAAAAAGAGATTTAATATATGATGATCTATCCAACCAAGCTGCAAGTCATCTCAGAGGGCAAGACAAGCCACTTTACTTTTCCTGAGGAAGTGTGGAACTGGATAGAATATTGGCAAACTGTGCGATGGAAAGGGGAAAGGGTGAATAAACCTACATGCCAGGAGACAGAACAGCACACGAGACGCCCTACCTCTCAAGGTCACCAGTCCCTCCGTGATTTTGATTAGGACACATGAGAAAATATTGGGAGGGATGGACCTTACAGTATCATTAATTGGGAGGTTGTTAACCAGTCAAATACAGTGCTTATAATGTGATTTTGATGGGAATGATAGTGGCGGGGAGGATGGATGAAAAAGACCAAAATCCAATGCACATAAACCATGATTCGCTTGAGATGCTAGCACCTCACATTTTTGTGGTAATTCAATTGGAGGGATTAAACAGTGAGGACATGAATCCGCACATATACAATGATGTTGAAGGTGGCCCACCAACATTACCAGTTGTTCATTATTGGGCGACAGGTAGTTTGCGAGTTGGGGAGGTGGGCGGTTCCAGGCTCATTATCAAGGGTTGCAGGGAGGGGGGTGTTAAGGAACATGATATCGGAGTTTTGGCATCTTTTATAGTTTCTGAGGCAACAGCCACCCCTAACACAGGGAAGTTGGGCTGGCTTATGTTTCTATTTGTTGTTTATTAACATAACAATTGTTAATTGCTCATCTACCGGGGAGTCAAAGGCCACGGGGGGGAATCTCAGAGACATGAATGGGATGGAACTATACAACAGGCGGTTGAGGGGTGGAGATCCTTTGATAGACCAAGGTTTTACTCATGGTTGACTGTGGTAAGAATTAGCTAAATGTCTGGACCTGGAACGTTAACGATCTTGGCAACAAGATAAAGCAAACACTAATGCTTCAACACCTGTGAAGACCCTCCCCAGAACTCATCCTACTCCAAGAGACACATTTTAGGGGGAACCATTACAGAGCCCTTGATAGATTTGGTTATAAACTGATTGCAAATGCAGGGTACACTACTGATTCCAGAGGAGTGGGTATACTACTCAAGAGCTCAATTCCTTTGGTGATGCACTGCACCAGGACTCTGCAGGGCATTACGTCGCCGTATTCGGGACATGGTAAGGGCATGTACTCAATATTTGTTTATTATCTATCCCTCCACATCTCTATGTGGCTACGCTCCCAGAAGCGCTACACTACTGGGCATGCCAGATGGGATTTGGATACTGGGAGGTGACATGCACTCTTAAATGGACCCATGTCTAGACAGGGAAACTAGAGCAACCACATTAAGCAATCAGGGTCTCCTGAGACCCTTCCTGGAGGCACTGTGTGAGGATGGTGGACCTTTGGTGACTACAGCACCCGCAACTGAGGCAGTACACATACTTCTCTCCTACACACGGGAGCTTCTCTCGATTAGATTATATGTGTACCAACCTCGGAAGTGCGGTTAACTTTCGAACATCAGCGCAGTAGACAAAAGGAATATCAGACCATTCCCCAGTAGGAGTAACTTTAGAGGGACCTGACAGGGTATTTGTGCTACCCTCAAGGATATACCCATGGTATTTGAAAGACAACTGACTTAGAGAAAAATTCCAAGAGAGTACAGAGCTGTATTTTACAGAGAACGCGTGGATGGTGGAGTCTGAATCTACCCTATGGAAAGCTTTTAAGACGGTCTTGCGGGGTCAAGTGTAGACATTTATACAAGGGGTGAAGAAAGGACACCAAATCAACTGCTCTACTATTGAGGATGGTAACACTAAACTTGAGGCCAGGGTGGTGTTGGAGGGGATGGAGGAACTAAAACATCAGTTGCGTCTTAGGCAACATGATTTACGAGCTCTGGTGGGCCAAGCAGCCCAAAGCCATTCATTGGTGATGCAACATCGCCAATATGATGTTGGAGATAAGGCAAATAAGCTACTAGCCTGGCTTGAGAAAAGAGACAGAGCTAGATCCTGGGTCTTGGATGTAACAAATCGGGGAGGTGAGCCTCAAACCACTAGCTCTGCTATTGCGTACAAGTTCGCCACATATTATGAGGAGCTTTATAGGTCCACTGAGCTCAGAAGCCCCCCTGACTGTGAAGATCTCCTTAGAGATTTGACATTATCTGAGGACAAAAAGGAAGTGCTAGAGGCTGATTTATCTGAAGAGGAGTTCGTATCAGCAGTACGGGATCTGCAATCCGGGAAAGCAATGGGGCCGAATGGCCTACCTGTTGAATTATAAAGGGATAGTAGACAAGTTAGCCCACAAATGCTAGCCATGTTTCAAAGGGCATGAGAGGAGGGTTGTTTGCGACCAGATCAGAGGACTGCCACCATAGTGGTGATCCATAAAAAAGACAGACCACAAACGGAGTGTAGTTCATACCAATCCATCTCCTTGTTAAATGTAGAAGCAAACAGTCCTTGTCACTCATAAACCCAAATCAATCAGGTTTCATGCCCCATAGAAGCAATGGCTTGAACGTGAATTGATTATTCAGTGTAATGCATTTCACTGAACTCCCGGGCACACCCATGGCTGTAAGTATGTCCTTAGACACCAAAATGGCATTTGATAGTATTGAATGGAATTATTTGTTTGCCACAATGATGGGTCAGGCTCTACCAACAACCATTGGCGAGAGTGCGAGTCAATGGGGTGACTTGCAGAGTCTTTCTATTGCAAAGGAGTGCAAGGCAGGGTTGCCCCCTTTGCTATTCGCTCTAGCCCTCGAGCCGCTTGCCGCCTGGATCCGGCAGGTCCCGCTACTGCAGAGAGTGAGGTGTGATGGGGACTGGGAGGAGCTCATATCATTATATTCTGACGACATAATATTATATCTGTCCAACCCGACCCTCTCCATACACAGGGTGCTACATTTTTTCAAACTCTTTGGCAGCTACTCTGGATACTGCATCAATTGGTCAAGGTCAATGATCTTTCCGCTTGTGGGAGATAATGTGAAGATTCCCCGATCCTTTAAGGTGCTTCTTGTAATGGGGATCTTAAAAAATCTTGAGATCCATGAAACCAGAGATCCTGCGGAGTTCTTGACAAAAAACCTCATACAACAGTTGGAGAGCTTGAGAGGAGATGTAAAACATTGGAGCAGCCTGCCACTTTCCCTTATGGGAAGGGGAGCACTATACAAAATGATGACGCTCCTACATTTGATTTATGTTCTCCAAAATCCACCCTAAAAAGTTCCACAGTATTTAAAAAAAAATATTTAGGTGAAGTCCGTACATTACTATGGCAAGAAGGAACACCGTGCGTAGCACACTCTAAACTTCAGAGCAGGGTCCATGAGGGTGTCCCAATTACAGGTAATCAATCACTGGGTCTTCGCAGACTGCCGAGAACTGGCATGCAGAGTAGATAGGCAAGTGATAGGATGCAGAACTCATGAAGGGCTCCTCTATCGGAGGAGAAGAGAGAAAGGTTTACCACATCACACCCAGATAGTAGTCAGAATATGGTGGGAGGCCACGAGATTCCTGGGCTGGTAAAGAAGACTTACTACTATGACACCATTATGGAACAGTGACCTGCTAAATGAAGTGGGTGGATTGGGGGCTTCAAAACTTGGGCACTGATAAGCATAGAACATTTGAGTGATATCTGGGGTGATCAGGCCTACATAACATTTGCAGTCCTCAGGCAAGAATTTGAGTTGAATGAAACAGAAAGCTACAAATACTTACAACTGTGACATGCCCTGATGAGCCACATACATGAGGGGGAACAATTACTAGATGCTTCCCTGCTGGAGGATCATCTTCTTACATACCTCATTCCAGGCAAGGCGATCTCCGTCATATACCGGAAACTGGTCAATAATTTCCCAGATCCATTAGTGACACTCCAGGAGGCCTGGGAGGGGAATATTGGTTATTAGAAGATGATGATTGGCAGAAGCCATCCAGAGCCCATGCATAATTAATACGAACTAGATTTTACCTGGTTCAGCTTCGAATTTTACATCACTCCTACTACTCAAGGTGAGACTAACAAAAATTGGGAGGCCATTCTCATTCCTGTCTCTCCGAGGGTGTGGTGGAGAAGGTCCATTTTTCCATATACTTTGGGAATGCCCAGAGATACAGGAATACTGAAGGGGGGTTACTAGAGTTATATCCCAGGTGATGGAGTTAGGGGTCCTCATGGCTTCTGTTAATGATATTGGAGGGAAGAAAACTGGTCCAAATATCAGAAGACATGACTACAGTTAGCAGCAGGGGTAGCCAAGCAGAACATATCAAGAGTGTGGGGCAGTACAGATCCACCTAGATTGGTACAATGGGAAGCTGAACTGGATTGTGCCAGAAGGTGGAAAAAGTAGTCTATCAGGCTGTTCTCAAAAGTGGGAGAGGGTGTGTGGTGCCTGGCTAGTTTATAAGTGGTATTGGTAGGGGAGATTCAAGATCTAGAGGGATCATGATCCTGAATGAAAGAAATGGGTGGGTGTTTGATTTATTCCATGTGAAGGGCCATAAAAGCCCCCCTACACTTTTGATTAATTACCTGCTTGTAATATTGACATTTTCCATGAACCATGTATGTACTGAGATATTCGTCATGTCCTGATGTAAATTCTTCAGTGATGAACACAATTGCAATAAAAGATTTATAAAAACAAAAGATTGTGCAAAGGATCAGCAGGATGGACGAGGATGTTTCTTGGAGGAGGGGCAGGTTTAGAATGAAAACAAAAAAGGCATTTTTCTCTTTATATATATCATTACCTTTTAGTGTTTGTTGTATGTTGACCCAACTTGCAGAAGAGAATCTCCACACATGGGGCTGAGGCTCCCCATGAGGTAGTGGGGGGGATACCCTACATGTACTCCAAGAATTACAAATTTGACAGAGTAAGACAATCAAAGCAGGGATGGTTAGTGAAACTAATATATGTGTGTTAAGTTATACTTTTAGAATATTTGCCCTAAACCGTGAGGGTAGTAAGCGAGATGTTGTAGTTGCATGTTTGCCTTGATAACTGTCCCAATATCTGAAAAAATTAACAGTAACTTTTTTTTAAATTAAATTAAATTAGAATTAAAATTAAGCACAGCATGTTCGTTGTTGACACTGTGCAAAGTAAACAGAGTTGTCTCCGGATTGTATGTATGGACAGTGTGCTAGATTTCCACCATTCTTCATGAAGAATAGACTATTTAACCACATGAATGCATTAAGCAAACTAGCAGCTCAAGAGAAAAATTAGTTGACCAGCTGATTCCGCACCTGCATATCCTAACCTCTGTTCTGTGCCCCACCTCAGGTACCTCGATGTAGCCATAAATCAGAGTCAGCATCTATATGTAACGCCTGTTGTACTGCACACAGCAAAGGGGCATCTATTCTAATTGTACTCCATCATGCCTACCTAAAAGCAATGTGTGTCAGGGTAATGTGTGTGTATTGTGGTTTAATGATTATTGATTATGTTTGAGATGCGACCCCAGATACAAATATACCTTCATTGTGACGTTTTGTTATTTACCAATAAGCCACATGTCGCTGAAATCCATAGCAACCAAGTGATGTGCAAGAAGCAACTGTCATAAAGCAGTTGTCCATTTATGACCTGCTACAAGCTAGTTGATGTTTTCCAAACTGTGCGCTTTACGCACAGTTTGAAATTATGATTTATAAGATATTTAACATATACAGTAAATATCTGATGCATTAAATACCTTGACCTTCATGACATATTAGCAGGTAAAATCTGCCAAAATGTAATGTATCATTTACTGGATCGTGCAGATTTTGTGTTAAACCAACAAAATAAATTTGCATGTTATGCCCCACAAACTCATAACAGGTGTATCCCTCAGTATCATAATTTATCAGGTGTGATAAATGGCACCAATACTTGTAATCAGGGCATTAGTGATAAGTATTGCCCATTTTCCAGCCACTCCTCCATCCCTTCTACATTTGCTACTAAAACGTATACTTACGTGTGTTTAGACACAGCACTCGCCACCGAGATCTCCACGAGGAAAAACTAGAAGAGGAGGCGGTAGAAACTTCGCATGTAGGTTTGTGCATAGCATTTGGTAGAATGTTTGTGGTACTATTGTAGCACTATAAAATATACCACAAAATGGAGTCTATCTCTTTAATTGTCAAAGGCCTTCTAGTGAGAAATGAGTGTGATAAATAGTAGGAAAACTTATACAGTCTCGAACCCAACCAACCAAATGCACACAACTCACCTTACATTAAACTCTAGGTAAAAGGTTTTGAAGCATAGCTACAATGTAGAAAAAAAGAAAAGTACATTTTATTTTAGAAAGAGTATTCAAGTTGGTTTGTATTACGCCATGTGAACCACTAAATATATATACACAGATATTTATACATTGTTGGAGGTTACAGGATGGCAATAACACAATGCTTTTTCTGTACCTTCATGTTAGACAAACTCATTCTTTGTTCGTCAATACCTTGTTCGAATTATGTTCAACATTTTTCATGCTGATAAAATGTGTGGAAAAATATGGTGTCAATATTGCAGATACAATAAACATTTTTTTTTTACACATAATGTATTAGGTATTTATTACAAGAAATGCATATACCAGCCATGAGTGTCCTACGGAACAGATACAATAAACACTTGATCTTGTTTCACACCAGTGAAAATCTATTTGCCTTTCTTTGGTGTAACAGAATTATGATAAAGATCATAATTAAATTTAAGCTACTACCACTGTTCACTGCAAAATGTTTAACTATAAACCTTGACCAAACATGTTTTTAAAATACTTCTCCATTCAATAAATCACTTTAAAACAGTTCTCTGCCAGCATTAATCAGCATTGATCTGACTGATTTGTCTCTGTAAGAGGGCTATCACCCAGTAGATATTTTATAACATTATTGCTGTGTGTTGACCCACTCATATCCATGACCCGTTTGCATTGCGCTTGCACCACACAATGTGGTACATGCGCAACACAACTGAAAATGTTGGTGTATCCACAGATGAAATGATTTGTGACTAGTTTATGGTTAATACAAACAGCAAACATATTCAAGAACAATTATGGGTCATTGACAATCCTACATTTGAGGAAGTGATTAAGTCCGATATGGCTATTGAACAGTCAGTTACATGGGTGCAAGAAGCAGTTGATAGGTCTTCCAATAAGATCAGTGAAGTTTGCAGTCTGCTGTGTAAGCATAATAAATAAGAACCAAACAAGTGAAGGAAGAGAGAAACTAATTTATCTTGTTTCAGATGTGGTTCCTTGTTGCACCTACCTTCTTATATATATTGCCCAGCTTTGAATAAAGAATGCAATATATGTGGGAATACAGGACATTTCAGCAGAGTTTGCAAAGAAGGACGGCATTCAGTGAAACCCAGTGTAGCCCACACTTCAGATGACATCCTACTAATCAACGATGACACTCAGGATCAAGAGTCAAAAACCTGATCAGGGTTTAGTTTTAGTCATCAAGGAAATTAAGGAAAACTTAGGTGGGCCTGCAGACAAGCCTTCTATGTGCACCCTGTAAATAATGGGCACAGACTTAGAGGTCATGGTGGATTCAGGATCCCCATATACTATTATTACTTCTGATGTATATGAATTGAAGTTTAACTCATTGATCAATACACTAAAGGATCCTAACAACAGAGTGGTAGCTTTTGATGGATGAACAACACAGAGGTGTACCTCTGTCCATAAGGAAGGAACTTTGCAAGCTGTTACAGGAACGTTTGCACCAAAGAATAATCAAGGAAACGGAATCCTCTTAATTGGTATCACCCATGGTTGTAAGGAAGAAAAGCGATGGGAACCTATGTTTATGCTTGGACCACAGGGCACTCAATGTCAACATCGCTATTCATCAACGTTCCCTACCTAGGGTCAATTAATGTATTTCTATATTGGATAGAGCTGCTGGTTTTTCCATGCTTGAACCTTTCCAGGCCTACCACCAAGTTGAGTTACCCGAGGACTCTAAACAGAAGATTGCTTTTATCACACCCTTTGAAGTTTTTCAATACCAGCAGATGCCATGTGGCTTGGCATCAGTGGCATCAGTATTCCAGCGAGCAATGCATCACCTAATGTGGAAGAGAACGTCAGGTGCTACCAAGACAACATTTTGGTATTTGACAGCACTTTAAAATTTTGCGTAAGGTTTGCTCAAGACCTAAGAGCAATGGTCTCATTCTGTCCCCTAGTAAGTGCAAAGTATTCAAGGATAAGTTGAATATCTCAAACGTAAGCTGGTGTCTGAAGGAGTAGTTCTAAAGGAGTCTCTTTTTAAAGCCATCAATCAATACAGCACAGCACAAACCCCTATCAACAAGGAACAGTTCTTTTTTGCGGACTATGTGAATAATACTCCTGGTTCATTATAAACATTGCCACTGTCATATAACCTCTAAGAGTTTTACTCTGCAAGGTTCAAGATTTCTACTGGGGAAAAGATCAAGAAAATGTATTTACCTTGATTGAACTGAGCATACCCAATGCACCTGTTTTAAGGCCATTTACCATTAGCGAAGAATACATATCACTGTTGATGCCATTGCCTATGGTCTGGGTGCTGTTCTTTCCCAGCAGTGTGGCCATGTGGATTGGGTAGTGGGTAATGCTTCCCATACCTTGAATTTCAAAGAGAGATGTTATGCTGCAATTGAACGGGAATTATTAGCCTTTGTTAGGGCAGTGGACCACTACAGACATTTAGTTTGAGGCAACAGATTTATTCTACTAATGGATCATAAACCTCCAGTTCACATCCGGTCCAATAAGGGAGGGCACAAGTCTACTGAACGCATAGCTAGAATATGATCCAAATTACAGTTAAACTGTTTCAAAGTTGCATATGTACCTGGAAAAGAAATACGTGTGCAGATTTTCCATCTGGTCCACATGTACCAATGCAGATGATGAGGAGGGTGAAGATAATGATGTTGATGTTGTGACTAAAGTTAGTGAACCTTATGCAATTCAGAGTGTACCTGCTGTAGAAGAATTGTGGGTTGAGGGAGATGCCAAAGACATTATCCTTGGTAAAGCAAAAGAGTACATTTGGGTGGGTTGGCCCCCTTTCAAGCAATTACAAGATTAATTACAATCACTAGTTCACGTTGCAGAACAGTTCAGTGTAGTACACAATATTGTGTTTAGGAAGGACAAGTATGTATCCCTTGATTAAAATGAGGATAACCAATGCACCTGTTTTAAGGCCATTCACCATTGGCCAAGACGGCACTTCACTGTTGGTGCCAGTGCCTATGGTTTGGGCACCGTTCTTTCCCAGCAGTGTGGCCACAAGGAGTGGGTAGTGAGTTGTGCTTCCCATACCATGAATTCCACAGAGAGGTGCTATGCTACAGACATTTTGCTTGGGGCAACAGATCATATTCCTCTAGGTGGCATCCTGTCCCCTGGGGGAGGGCTGAAGTCTACTGCACACATAGCTAGATTATGCTCCAAATTACAGGAATACTGTTTCAAAGTTGTAAACGTACATGGAAAAGCAATAAGTGTGCAGATTTTATATCTTGTTTGCCTCCTACCAATGTAGATGATGAAGAGGGTGAAGAGAATGATGTTGATGTTTTTAATAATGTGAGTGAAATGTACCTTTAACAGAGGAAATGTGGGTTGAAGAAGAAGCCAAAGCTGTTATCCTTGGTAAAGCAAAAGAGTACATTTGCTTGGGTTTGCCTCCTATCAAGCAATTACAAGATGAATTTCATTCACTAGTACAAGTTGCAGAACAGCTGAGTATAGTAAACAATCTTTTGTTTAGAAATGACAAGTGTGTACCTCCTGGGATCGAATTCATCATGAGAGCTAGTTATCAAGGACACATGTCAGCTATCAAAAATGCGTTGAGAGCATATTTCTGGTGGCCCAATATGGACTGTGAGGTTGACCAGTTTGTAAGGAATTGTGAGAAGTGTTCTAAATGTGACAAAACCCACAGATGTGTTCCACCTCCAATGCAACACGTGCAATGGCCCCATTCCCCTTGGCAAAGATTGGCTTTTAATATTGCCTGACCCTTTAAAGGGTTACCTATCCATATGCAGTACACCATTAAAATGGTTGAATATTTCAGAAAATGACCTGAAGTGACCTTTGCAGAGAGGGTGATGACTGAAGAATTTCTAAGATTCATATGAGACATACTACAGAGAGGGTTACCCAGAATGTATTGTCACCAACAATGGTATATAGTTCACATCCCATGAGATGACAGGATTCTTTAAATCCCATTACATCATGCACATTTGAACGGCCATCTATGATCCCCAGATCAACTGTTTTGTAGAAAGGTTTAACTGTTACCTTAAGGAAAGTATTCACCTCACCCTACAAAACAACATCCCTGCTCAACAAATGATCAGAAAGAGATTGTGAGCTTTCCATATAAATTCCCACTCACCCACTGAAGTCGGCCCTTTCAGGCTATTGAGAGGGATGGTTCCGTCTTCTGAACTGTGCTAATGGTGGCTGCTTAAAAACAACCCGAGGACCAACACCTTGAGGAGAGGTTAGATTTGAGTCATGTGAAGAAGAGGGTGGAACGAAACCAGTGAAAGGCTAGACAGAAATATGATATTATGCATCAGACAAGATTGCCTGAGCTAGAAGTCGGAGATGTAGTGTGCATAAGATTGCCAGAAATTTTGGAGACAGGTAGATTCAAGTTTTCCAAGTCACTCAAAATAGTCAAGTTGAACAAAGGGAGTGTCATCACACAAGATGACAGATGTTGGAGCTTCCGGAGATTTGCCAAGTGTGTAAATGTAGGAAGGGGCTCGGATGAGCAAGAAAGCTTTAGTCATGATGATGTGCAGCTGTACACAGATCCTGATCTGAATCACTCAACTTCTTTCTCAGGGGTGCAAAATGACAACATCAGAGTTGAGACAAGTCCTCAACCCCTAGAGAGTTGTGAGGTAGAAAGTAGAACATTTTCTGTTGAAAACTAAGGATGTGTTATATCCATTGTTATAGTCTCCATGTATTCTTACCACTTTTCCTTTGACCTTTTCTGTGTTCAATATTTTCTACCTTCCCTCCTTCCTCCCCCACCTCTCCCATATTGGTATGATCTTATGGAATGTTACAGTTGAAGAATGACAGTTGGAAAACAAACATTTATTGTGGAAGGCCTCTCCATGTATTCAGGTGAATAAACCTTTTCTCTAACCTCACATTTGAAGGGTTTTATAACAAATAACTTTTTGTTCCTACCAGAAATTGACAAAGTCATTCCTGATGGGTTAATGAGTATCGGGACCGGGGGCATGCCCAAGATGGCAACTGCAGTGGTCGCAGTCTGCTGAGCTCATCGTGAGGCCCGGGAATTCATCCTTCAAAAGCCTGATGGCCAAGAGCAACGACTCTCCGGTTATGCTGCGGTTGCAGAGCCAGTAGGATCTGCGGTGTGGTGGCCATGGTTCAGGTGATGTTGGAGGGGGATTTGCCTTTACCGGGTAGCTGGCTACACTGTGGCCATCCAGGCCGTGAGTTGGGCCATGAGGCTGGGAGTTTTAGGTTGTGGGCCATGGCATGTGGCAGCCGAAGGTGGCAAGGTAGTGGCCAGGGGACCTGCTGTGGCCTGTCGACGATTGGGACACTGGAGCAGAACAGTGAATGGAGCGGGTCCTGATCCGATCACATGACCAGTGTGTGCGCATGGCTACTGGAGCTGACCCATGTGGCCCTGGTGGGCCGCTTTTACCTGATCTTGGAGTGCTGAACCAGAGCCTCGTTCCTCTTGCACCACTCTGCCCCAGTGGGTGATGAAGTTGAGGAGTAGAGCTGCTTGATGGCCTCCCCTTTTCTTCATTGTGTCCCTCCTCCTGTGGTGCTTTGGACCTGTGCTTCACAGGGCGGAGGGGAGGTCAGCACGAGTGGAGGTGGTCAGGCCTATTATGGCATACCTTCTGGCATGGACTGCGTTCAGCGCATGGCCCTGGGCGATAGTGCACAGCTGGAACTGATGAAAGCCTCAAAGTGATCACCCCAGCTGTTACTACTCAGAGGGATGGTCTTGATCTGCACCTGAACTGGGCCTACTGGGTGGCTGGAGTTGACCCTATGTGATGTGTGGTGCTCTCTGGAGTATGACTGTATCAAACTGTAGTGCCCTAAGTCGGCACCCGCTATCCCTTGGCCTCAGTACCTTGGGGTGATGTTGGGGACTCTCCACCACCAGACCTACATATGTGTTGAAGCTGGTGGGGTGTGATGAGCTGGATTATTGCCTGGCTGGCCTCTATGCCCCCACCTGCAACAATGGTGAAGCCAAAGCAGGGCAAGCTGCCTCCACTGCACATAGGGACATTGCGGATCTCCTGGTGCCACCAACGCCTTTGCCCAGTAGCCAGCTGACTACTTTGGCAAACCACTCGTGTCAATTCGAGAAGATCCTCTAAACAGCCCTAGACATGAGGCTTCTCTCAAATCCAAATAGATGTGGTCACCATTGAGGTGAACCTCTTCCAGACGGATCAAATAAAGCTGGCAGAATGAGTGGACGAGGTGGTGTCATCCCTCACTTCTATGCCTCCTTTGTTACAGGAGGTGCAATCACAGGCTTGCCTTTTATGAAACGTCATTTGTCACAATTGAAATTCCGAGCTGAAGACCATCTTGTTCTTCACTGACTATGTTTCGAGTAACTTCTACCTATCCCATTGATCAGCTCCTGATCGCCTTTTAAAAAATCTGCTCAACTCAGTTTCCTGTCTGGCCATAGCTCACTGGGTTAATTATGTGTTGGCTTCTATTTAACTTGATATTTCATCCTTGGGGGCCCACTCCATATGATGTGCTATGCTTTTGAAAGCCTTCTGCATTGGCTCAGGTTTGGAGGGTATCCTAACGGCTGCTGGGGAGTCTTGCGTAGCTACCTCTGGAACCATCTCTTCAAGTCAGTGAATCACATAGCTGACAGAGTTGTTGATGGGCCTTGATCATTTATATTGTCTCTCCTATGTGTCTTGCCTGATAATGCAAATTTTCCTGGATTCAATGCCGATGAAATTAAAGATTTTCTTAAAAGCAGAGAGTCAAGTAAAAAATCTGTCTGCCCTCCCAGTGAGTTGATTCTCACTACAGTTGTTACTAACTGATATCTGTTAGCTATTTGTCATTTATCATTCAAAGCTGCTTCATATTATTATTTCTCAATGGGCTTCTAACTTTTCAGGTTTGTTTTTTATTGCAGATTCTTCATAATTACTAGTTGCTCCTTCAGATTCTGATGTTCTAGTTCTTCATTTCCTGTTTCTCGTTGGTTGAAACCATTGCCTGTGGTTGCAGGACAACAAAGAGGCTTTCATCAAGGACCTGATGCAATTTATGGGTTATACTCCAGTGATCTTATGATGTTCTTCAATGCTAAGATTCTAATGATAAAGGGAATATGCATACCATACGCTTTTCTCTCCGATAAAGTCTTGGATTTCCATTGTGCTAAAGCTAGATAAAATCCTCATTTTTATGTGCAAAGAGAAAGAGTATTTATTTCTATTTGTTTATATTTATGGAAGTTGTATTTCACCTAGAGTTGCTGAATACTCTATCTTGCCAGTAAACTCGTCCTGCAGAGCTGATAGTGAGGAATGGTGCAATAAAAGGAAGAGGGCACAACATAGTCAATTTGGATGGAGTGTTGTACCAAAACCAGCTGGCACATTCAGAAGAGGCAAGATGAGGGAAGTGAGAGTGGAAAGAAAGGAAATAGGAGTGAGCTGACGACCCAACAAAGATGGTGCTGAAGTTTATTTTGATAATGATATCTTTGGACTAGCAGGTAGGATACACTGGGCTGGTCTTGTGCACTGAGTTTAGAAAACACCATTTGGCATTGGATATATATCCATGGAGCATATGGTTAAGTTGTTTAGTAACCTGTCAGGTGATCTGTTTTCCTGCTTATGGCACAGGGGATGCAGGGGCATAATACTCCAAATCTGCTCGTATGGAGTACAATTTACAGAAAGAAAGGCTAGTGATCTATACAAGATGTTGCCACTATCTGGTGTAAGACTTCATGTGCACAGAGAACACACTATGCTATGGCATGCCAATGAACTGCATTTCCCAACAGTCCCTAAACCCACATGTTTGTAAATGGTGTCAGCCATTTTAAGTTGTCTTTCCTTATGTCTCAAGGCTTCCTTCTGAGGCAATCAAGATACAATGTTGCTACAGTCAGGACCTTTCTAACTGGATTCAAGATTTCTGTCATAAAGAACAGCTGCTTTCTTTGGAGGTTGTTGGAGGACGTTGGGACTACAGAAATGTATTCTGAAAACCAAGCTTTGCACTACTTCTTTCTTGAACATTTGCCTAAAGGCTGTGCTAACGATTTAAGAATTGTCTCATTCAGAACTTGAAATGTATTCCTGAGCTAGAACAAGAAAACTCTAATGTCAAACTATGATATACACAATAAGTAAGGGGATTATAGTAGGGTAGTTAGATTTCTTAGTAGCGATATATGAATAGCCAAGGTAGAAATCATATAATATTAATGACTGATATTACATTTTTAGTGGCACAAGGAGTGAAGTAGTAACTGAGCCTATATTCAGGAAAAGTACAGAGTTACGAAGCTTGATGTAATTATGTACTTTAAGGGAGAAATAGTGGAGGAGCATGTACATTAGATACTTGTTTCTTATGTAATCTAGTGTCAAGAATAACAGGCTGTAAATCAGAACAGAAAGAGATAGGAACACATAGATCCAGCTAATGTTTCACCTTTCACTTTTATATTTAGATGCAGGGCTTCAAAAGCAGTTGAGCAACTGTCTTCTTCGGATGCTCACTGTGACCTGCAGACTTCAGTGCACAGCAAAATTCACAAATCAGAGTGGCGGTGTCCGCTGTTTCTATTTTCTCTCTTATCCCATTCTCTTTTCCCGATTCTACTATTGGTCTTTGTATTATTGTTAATGTAAGATTCCATGCTCACATTGAATCCAGAGTACAAGGTTAGTGCTTTCTGACTGAAGTGATTAGGTCTTGGTGATAGACCAATTTCACTTAGTCAAGAACAGTCTTGAAGGTTTTAGGGTTTGTCCTAGGTTCTAGGTGCTCAGGTATTGCCAAATTCCAATTCAGAGAATAAACAATTAGTCCTAGATTTTTTCATCATAACCCAATATTTTGTTTTATCCTATGTGATCACTTCCTTTTACACTTAAAAATTAAATTATATGTCTGACAAACCTCCATTTGTTGTGGTTTAAAAAGGCTAATTAGAATCAGTTAGTTGTTGAATGCCCTATTGTCAGATTTAACCACACTATTTGTAAATGTAAATGTAATATAAATTTGTTTTCTATAGCGCCTGATTACCCTTTGGTGTCGTAGCGCTGGCGGTTTGACATCAGATAAAACAGCAAAAGGGGAGGAGGACACCAAATTTGACTAGATCATTCAGTAAAGAGCCAAGTCTTCAACTGCTTCCTAAATTGGGAGTATAGAGTTAGTGGTAATGAATTCCAGAGTTTTCCCGCACAGAAGGAAAACGTCCTTACACCCCATCTTGCTTCCTATATTCTGTGGACAGTTACCATTCTAGCTGAGTTGGATCTTAGGTGCCTGCTTGGAGTGTGCCAAGAGAACAATTTCTGAAAGTGTGCCGGACCAGCCCGATGAAGAGCTTTATGGACCAGGCACAGTGCTTTGAAAATGATCTTCTTCCTAACAGGGAGACTGTGCAAACCATGCAATGATTTAGAGATGGGCACAAACTTGGGAATTATTTTAACCATTCTAGCGGCTGCATTCTGTAAATATTGAAGTTTTTTCACCAGACGCTTATGAGTGCCCATGTACAGGGCATTACAGTAGTCAATTTCGAGATGATGAGCACCGCCATCACTGTAAGTCCTGGGGAATGCACTGAAAGATCTTCTTAAGGATTCTGATCAGAAAAAAGCCTGAGGAGGTGGTCTGGTTTATATGTCCCGAGAAGTACAGTTTGGTATGAACCGGCAAAGGAAGAGGGCCTAGATCAGAGGACCATCATGACTAGTTCCAGAAGGTGGACTCATTTCCAAAAAGCAAGACCTCCGTTTTTTCTGAGTTTGGCTTCAAGCAGTTTCTTTGCATCCAATTTGCACTGTGAGACATTCAGCTACAGAAATGTTTTGCCTCCTCTTTGGCATCAGATGATATAGACACCACAGCTGTGTGTCATCGCCATAGGAGAAGACTGCGAGGCCATAACTGCGAATGAGATTAATCAGAGGGGTAACATAGATATTAATAATCGTGGGGCTAATAGAGGACCCCTGAGGCACTAAAATAGGCATAATTCACCTCTGCGCTATTAACAAATTTAAGTAATCTTCCCTGATCCGCATTCAAATATTTTATTAAATATAAAACCACAAATACCATAGCTACAAGTAGTGACTACTGCCTTGTTATATCAGCTACAGAGACTCATTTAAATTGCTTACTAAAAGAAAGTCTAGATATTTTTATGTGCTAACTCCACCTCCCTTCTTACGGAGCAAAAATATATTTGAGGGCTGTATTTTATTAACACCCCAGACATAGGTCTAGATACAAATCATTTTAATGCCTTCATTTTGTCATCTGCATACATCACATGAGGGATGCCAACCACCTCCATTTCAACTGGATACTATGTTTATTTCTCCTAATTTTTCCACGTTTTATTCTGCAGCATACATAGAAAGTGGAACAGAATAGAATAGACTAGAATAGTAAATATGCCGCTTTTCAGCTCTCTCACATTCACACAACGCTGTGCAGCAGGTTGCCTTGCTGTCCTGCATTGCATAAACTATTAGTAAATATGTGCCAACATTTCTGGGCAGAATCTTACAGGTGCCAGATTAAGAAGCATTGGTAGGTCTGGCTTATGAATGAAAGTGTCTTTTGTGTAATTGGGTTTAATTTACTCAAGTCATCATACATTTGCTCTGTCATTTATCTTTGCACTCATCAATTCATTTATCAATCCATTGACTGACATATTTTTCATTGACACTCTGACACAACCACAAAAAACACACGCAAACTCAAAAATATATGAAAGATAAATTATGAGAATATAAGGCAGAGGGTGTCAGTCTTGTAAGGGTACTATGAATAGCCTATCATTGTTTTAAAGTTCAAGCATGGCAAACACATTAAGAACCAACATTTTGACCATCGTTGAATGGTTAAACAATGATACACAATGGACAACAGCATCTCATTATGATCTTCCGGTTTACAAGAAGTGGCAACATAGAACGTGGCACACTGCAGATGAAATGAGCAGCAAGCAAGTGACCAGTTAGCACTGCCTGGAGAGCTGTAGTACTCTCTTGATAAACATTAAAATAAAAAGAGATGAAACCAGGAATAGTAAAGGTGATCTATAAAAGGAGAATAATCAATACTAACAGCGAAGCACACTCATTTTCAAGTGGATGTCCATATGTTATCAAAAAATGCAATCATTCATAAGGCAGGAGACCCAACGAATGATGCAGACAGAATCATTACTCCATGCAGTTTGCTGTCATGGTAGGAAGTAGAGAGTAAATAAGACTCAGACCAATGGCAGAACAGAGCTGACCCAAAGACACTCTATGTATCTGTATAGATTTGCAAATAATAACATATTTATTATTTCTTTTGTTTTTTATTACAATGTCCTGACAGACAGCTATGACATTCTAGCAAGAATTATTACAGTAAAATTCTGCCCCCCAAGGGTTTGTCACAGGCAGTAACCAACACTAAAATGATTTCCTACAAAGTTAATCTGTGATAATTCATGTAACAAAATACCTATCTGTACCCTTTAACACTAAAAAATAACAACCCACCCTTAAATACCTACGATTTTACCAAATGTTTTTCACAATTCATGACTCAGGCCTAATACTTTTATTGTAATTTTTTTTATAAATACTCAGGCCTAAATCCTTTATAATTGGCTTACCATTATAACTGACTCATACCTATTGTGCTGGCTTCCAAGACTTCCCACAAAGCATACATCAGGTATATCGTAATAAAATTACAAATATGTACAAATTTACAGTTGGCAAAGCAATAGTCAACCCGTCTCAATAGGCCCTAAAAAGAAACATCACATTGAAATTCTACTACCAGGGTTTGTCAGAATGGGGGACCAACACCAAAACCCTTGTCTACTATGATAATCTGTGATATTACATGTAACAAAATGCCTTTGTATGGCCTGTTATAGAGAAATGTGATAACAATCTAATGTTAATTACCTATTGGCTTTACCATATGCTTTTTACAAAAAATAAGCCAGGCCCTGCTATCTTTGTAATATCTTTTCATAATAAACAGGCCAGACCTATGTAATTGGGCACAGCATTTCCCTGTACACCAATGAAGTCTATAGCTGTTATCATTGACTTGTCACCATAAGCAACTCAGGCCCACAAAGGTAATCAGTTAGATTCAGATTCCATCCAACAAAAAACGTATCTATAGGCGTTAATTCAGAGTAATACCAATCCACCCTTAAATGCCTATTGAGTTTAACATATGCTTTCAAAATCAATATGTCAGGCCTACTATCTTTATCGTAACTGTTTATAATAAACAATCAGGCACATAGCCTTTACCATTCTCTTGTCATGAAAATCAACACAAGCCTATTGTGCTGAGTGTAAGCTTTTCACTTGGAAATCATCCAGCATACAGTAATAAAAGTACAAATGTATACCAAATTACAGCTGGCAAAACAAAATACTATCTCTTCTAAGAGAGACTAATAAGGATTATTGTAGTGTATGTCTTCTATTTCATACTGTTGGTTCAGGTGGATAACCAACACCTAAGCCCTGGCCTACTATGTGAACTTCCATACAACAAACTACATGTTTACAGGCTTAAGCACAGTGTAATATTAATTCATCCTTAAAAGCCTGCTGCCTTTAATGCATGGTTTTCACAACAAGACGGTCAGGCATACTGGCTTTATCATAAAATTTCATAATGAAAAGATCAAACCTATGATATCTAGCATGCCTTGCCCCGATGAATCAATGAAGCCTCTTTCTTTTAACATTGGCTTTAGACTTTACTCAACACAAGCCTATTCAACTGCACATAAACTGGCAACTATCATGCATTCAGTTATAAAATTACAAATATGTAGCAAAATGCAGCTTGCAAAAAATACACAAGTCCTCTCAACAGGGCCTAGCAAAAATCATCACAGTGAAAGAAACCTGGGGCTTATAAGAGTGGGTGGCCAACACCAAAACCTTGGCCTACGACAGTAATCTGTGTGATTACATGAAAGAAAGTGTCTATCTATATATTCACTTAAAAAACCATAGGTTTCACACATGTTATAGTTAGCTGGACATTTCACTCACTATAACTCACGCGACCGCAATCCTCTGCTGATGACGTCAGATATTACATCACTGTATTTAGACACTTATTTACCCATGTCTTCTTCAATTAATTTTTAGCTATACATATATTACAAATATTTTTTTTTCAGAAAGACACATATGTCATCAGTGATGTAATATCTGACGTCATCAGCAGAGGATTGCGGTCGCGTGAGTTATAGTTGCCTGCACTAACTATAACGGGGAAATTTCAATGGTTTTCCACGTTACGCAGTTCGCGGAATTTCTCCGTTTCTACCGTACGCGCACGCTACGCGTACTCCGCGATTTTTCGCAAAAAAATTAAAGGAAATTTTGGCCCTTGGGGGTCCTTCTGGGACCCCCTGACTAAGGCTAGGGGGTCAGGAACTGTCCACCCTGCCCCCTTTTCACGTTCTCCACCTTTGTTTTTCACCCCTTCAGACTGCGAGAGACAAAATGGCGGCCGACACTTCCTGTTTTTGACCGATTCGAATGTTTACTAAGACCTAACAACCAATCAGAATCGCGCTCGCGCACGGCAGCGTGCGCGTACGGTAAGTTTTACCGTACGCGCACAGTGCGCGCTTATAGATATATATATGCTTTTAAATGCTATTTTCTCAGGAAATACTGAACATATTTACACCAGACCTGCAAAAGGCACATCCATGACCTGAGGACTACCTCTCTGCCAAATTTCAAGTAATTCTGTTCAGCCGTTCGGGCTGTAGCTTGGACTAAAGGTCCTATGGAAAAATGCATGGGGAAAACGCGTTTAGGGACCCCCCCTTTTTCTCAGCCCCCGCTTGACGAATCCCCCCGAGACTTTCAGGGAAGGAGCGGAGCGCCCCACCGATTTTGAAAATTTCGCGAGGATTCGTCAATCGGCGTCAAAGTTATTCCAAATAGAATGTTGCGGATTTCCTATGGAAACACGATCCTAACTATAACTATCTACTGGCGACCGCCAGTAGATAATATATATATATATATGTAATATATATATATATATATATATATATATATATATATATATATTCACTGAAAAAACCATAGGTTTCACACATGTTATAGTTAGCTGGACATTTTACTGATAAAAAACCAATGAAATTCCCCCGTTATAGTTACTGTAGGCAACTATAACTCACGCGACCGCAATCCTCTGCTGATGCTAATACTGTATTTAGACACTTATTTGCCCATATCTCCTTCCATTAAATTTTAGCTATACATATATTACAAATATTTTTTTTTCATAAAGACACATATGTCATCAGCAGAGGATTACGGTCGCGTCCACCAAAAGCACATGGGGTGGGGTAAGTGTGGATAGTGTTTTTTTTATTTTTATTTTTTTACCGTAAGCGTACGGTAAGCTTACGGTAAGCGTACGGTAAGCGTACGGTAAGCGTACCCCGCGAAATTGCCGAAAATAAAATAAAACCGTTTTTGCTCTTGGGGGATGTTTGGGGACTCCCTCAACATGACTATGTGGGAGGGAGTTGTCAAAACAGCCCCGTAACATGTTTTTGGCCATCATGTTTGATAAACAACACTCAGTGTGAGAGACAAAATGGCGGACGCCGCTTCCTGGTTTCGGCCGATTCGAATGTTTACTAAGATCTAAGAGCCAATCAGAATCGCGCTCGCGCACGCCACCGTAAGCTTACGGTAAGCGTACGGTAAGCGTACGGTAAGCGTACCGTAAGCGGGCTCAGATATATATATTGATTTAAAGGCTATTTTCTCAGAATCTACTGAACAGATTTACACCAAACCTACAAAAGGCACTTCCTTGACCTAGGGACTACCTCTCTGACAAATTTCTAGTAATTCTGTTCAGCCGTTCGGGCTGTAGCTCGTTCTAAAGGTCCTATGGAAAAATGCATGGGAAAAACGCGTTTTGGGACCCCCCTTTTATCTCAGCCCCCGCTTGACGAATCCCCCCGAGACTTTCAGGGTAGGAGCGGAGCGTAGCGCCCCACCTATTTTGAGAAATTCGCGAGGATTCGTCGACCGGCGCCAAAGTTATTCAAAATAGAATGTTGAGGTTTTCCTATGGAAACGTGGTCCTAACTATAACTACCTACTGGCGACCGCCAGTAGGTAATATCCTGTAACACAAAGTGATAACAACTAACTGTTAAAGGGTTCTTGGCTACAGCATATGCTTTTCACAATTAATAAGCTACACCAACTGCCTTTGTCATAATGTTTCATAATAAGTAGACCAGACCTATGGCATTGACATAACATTTTCTGTCCACCAAACAGGCATATAGCTTGTCACCATAACAAACACAGGCCTATAGTTTTCGGCATCAGCTTTTTCCACAAGGCACTCATCAGACTCATAGTGGTAAAATTAGAAAAGTATACAAAATTACAGTTGTCTACGCAAAATACTAGCTCTCCAAAGCCAGCGTAACAGGGATTCTCATAGAGCAAACCTTCTATATTCATGGTTTGTCACCCTGGGTAACCAATACCAAAACCATTGCCTACTATGGTAATCTGTGGGATTCTATGTAACAAAATACCTATCTTTGTGCTTTACTATAGGGCAATAATAAACCATACTTAAATGCCTATCAACTTTAACATATGTTTTTCAAAATAAATGCATTGTGCCTAGTACCTTTATCATAACATTGCATAATAAAGTCCTATAGCCATGCTCATTGGCTTGCCAGCAGTCCTGCTGTATTGAGAATAAACGTTTTCCACCAGCCAAAAAGTACAATGCAAACAGTCTTTTTAGTGGATGCATACAGGTTTCCTTCAATCAAATCCTATACTCAGGGGAACCAACCTATGGTTGGAGCTTGAGCCCCTCTCTTAGTAGGGCTCTGAAAGCTCTTTTTGTTGATCACATATGGTCAGCTGACTGTTGCACTGTCAAACCAGGTCTACAAATCCATGTAGATTAGTGTAGCCCTGGGCTCTCAAACAAAAAGCTACACTCTGAAGTCTAAAGTTAACGATTTCTCCTCTCTCATCTGTGTCCACCTGCCAGAGAAAACCAAACACAGTAAATGATCTAGTTATCTAAGAAACTGTAATAGCCTTACAATTTTATGTGTGTGCCTCTCAAAGTTCAAGCTCAGACATACTGCTGCTGGCTCAGGCAGCTGGATAAATAAACAAAATGATCACAGCTGTGAGGAGGCAAGCACTTTTTTTGTGGAAGCGCACAATTCCTGTCCAATCAAAACACGTTATCCTGGCTATCAACATGTGGGTGGAGCCAAAAGCCCTAGTGACGGTGGTGGTTCTTAAAGCCTTTTTTTAGGTTAATCACATAATGTCTGGTACAGCTGGGCCGTCAACGAATACCACAAAAGCAAAACTGAACAACTTTTCAGCAATTAGATCAGTATGCCGATGCATCGAAAGCAGTGGCCTTCTTAAGAATTTAATATATTGAAAAAAAAAGGATGAAAAATAGGAAAGGCCTGAATAGATTTAATTGAGTCCAGAAATCCCCAAAGCATTTAGCGTTCAAGAAGTAGGGTCATGATCAGAGGAACTAGATAAGTACAATGGGAGGGGCAAAGATCACTGTTTGGCCCAATCAAACAATTCATGGGCTTTATTTAGGGTTCACCAGAGGTCGCAAAAACAAACTCTTGCTTGCTCTTGCAACCGGCTGGTACTGCCCTTGCTAGCCATGATGTTTAAAAATCACAGACAGGAAAACAAAACAGGGGAGTTTAAATACTAAAATGATCTGCCTTTCACTTCCAAGCAGGTCTTTGGAAAACTGCAGCTACACACTGGAAACTAGCAAGTTTTGAAATACAAAGGGATGAACTGAGGTGGTGCATAGCAACATGTTAACACCTCCATGACCTAAGAAAAAATCAACAATAATGTTGGGCCTTACACCCAGGCCAATATCAGTCAGGAATTAACAGTAAAGAAGTTTCTTTCTAGCTGGGCATTAGACTTGCTGCTGACTGGAAACTTTAATGGGTGAAGGGAAAACATGTCAATAGATCCCTGAGCCAGGCTCTGCAGCTTTCTGTTGAACATCATTGAGAGGCAGCCACCTCAATGGCTGTCTTCTTATTAAGTCAGCTATTTCTCTTAATGAGACCATTTGGAGTGCACCAGGCAGGCATGTTGCACCTGCAAAGTGCTGCTGAGGAGCCATTTCTTCAAGTTGCCTCCCAACCAAGGGACACAGAGCTGACAAGCACAGCAAGGCCTGATCACTTCTGAAGAGTAAGTAAACACATCACAGGACTCTCAATCTGTGTAAAGGGCTGTGTGGACCTCATTTTTATATTGCTTGATGGTTCTTTTTGCTGAGTACGTATGCGAACACGTACATCATTTTAAGGGTCACCATGGGTAGAGACTACTGCCCCTGGTTTGTCCCTTACCACCACTGGCACTTCCCAGGCCAGCCTTGAGATGTAAATGCAATGTCAAGATCAGTAGGAAAACAAGGCCCTGATGAGCCCAATTTACTTTCTGTTGCTCCATCAGAGTCGTAATGTTTATTTTATTTATTAGACTGTGCATCACACTTCGGAATGTATTTTATTTTGCAAAATAAATATTCTCCAAAGCACAATGCATGAACAAATCAATAACAATGTTGCTACCGTGCAAGGGTGTAACAAACACCTCAGTAACTATACCCAAAGTGCGCTTTTCAGCTGTTCACTTGTCCATCTATTGAAGAAAAAGCATAGGACACATTAACATGACATAGGTCACAGCTGCGTTTGCTTACCCAGCTGAAAGAGACAGTGAGGGCTGTTTAAGCCTCTTATGTATTGTACAGCGGCATTTATATAGTGCTTCATACTCCCATAAAGGTTGCTGAACTACATTTTAGGACAGGTGGAATGCGACATTGTGGAAAGAGAATGGTTGGCAGAATCTTGATGTGTGGTAAACCCATGAAGGAAGAATTTTGGTGCTGTGTGTCACTAACTAGAGAGGTGCTTTCATCTTTTTTTAGGTCACATCGCTTAACAGTGTGATGGAGGGTAAAATGCGAGAGACAGATGCACAAGTTAAGGTTGCATTCATCTGATAACTATTGTTAGTTCTGCAGCTCCCTTATTATGACGACTTTTTTCTTTACATTTACAATTCACTTTGCATGCTGACGACAGCAGAATGGTCAACCAATCTGAGGCCTTATGGGTAAGCACAAGGAATTGTGCAAGCAGGGCAACAGGAGAGGAGAAATAGAGAGGTGGAAAGCTTCTGAGCTGTTGGATCCATAATCCACCTGTATGGGTATTGCATTTCAGGGTTGTACTCCACCAGCAGAGTCTGTGTTACTTTCTTTACTCCTGGTCCCAGGTTGACCTCACTTGAGCCTATGGCCAAAGAAGAAAAGCTGTTTCAACAGTAACTATCAGGACTCCATTAGGAATCACATAGTATTGATGATCTGGCAAGTAACACAGGGCCTGATTATGATGGTAGGGAGACCGCCATCAACAGGCTCTTGGTGGCGGTCTCCCAGCCAACGGATACATGTTTCCCGCCTGCCATATTACAATGGCGGGCGGGGTGATGCCAGTCGGAAAGTCTGAATGCCACGCATCCGACGGGCTCCTTGAGCCCGCCAGTGCAGTGGAGGGACTTGTAGTCCCTACCATGTTGGCGATGCCTGCCAGGCATCGCCATAAGGATTAAAATGTCCCTTTCTACCAACCCTTTCATGGCGGGTAACCTGCAATGAAAAGGCTGGAGGAAAGGGACTTTAGGGGCCCGTAGCATGCCCCGTTCTCCCCTGGCCCTTGACTTTGGGTGTTGGGGGACACCTATGGTGCCCCCCAACTTATCCCTGCTCCATGTGGAAGGCACCGCATGGTGCCTGCAACTTAGTGCAGGGATTTGTGTGGGGTGTCTGTTTTGTCTTGCGGCGGTGCTGCAGAGCTCAGCACCTTCCGCAATACAAAAAATGCGCAATGTGACTGCCACGGTGGCGGTCGCATTGTAATTTGCCCTTTGGGACCACCACCTTGTAGGCGGACAGTCCCACATTTAATATGATGGCAGATGGACTGAAGTCCATCCATCATCGTAATGACCCCCACAGTTACCAGCCCAATCAAGATTACAAGATCCTCCTTAGGTCTGTAAATCTTGTCTCCATGAACCAAAGGCACAAACTATTGCGGTTCCAATTTGTAAATAGATTACACTGTACACTGGATTTGTTGAAGAGGTGGTTCCTACTGTAGGTGCAGATTGTAGACGCTGTTTCCATGAGGGGGCCAACTTTACATACCTGGCCTGCGACTGTCTCACCATTGATTCCTTTGGTGCAAGGTCCTTGAAGATATCATTGAAGCTCAGGTAGATCTTTCTCCACAGGCTACAAACTAATGATATGAGGCTGACTTCTTGCCATTTAAAAGACCACTCACTGCCCTCAAATGTTGCTCGCAAAATGGAAGCTGGCAAAGCTTCATTCAATGACATGGTTTAAAGGCCCTCCAACAAAAGTTTATACCTGGCTGCAGGAAGCAACTTATTGTAACAACGTGGCTGATGACTCACTCAGCTACAATCCCTCCAGAACAATTGCAAACACATATGGGTCCCCCGTTGTAGATTTCTGGAATGACAATTTCAAGCTAATGAATAATACAAACTCCGTTTTATATACCACAATAATGTCAGGCCATTGGTTGTGCTTGTTTTTGATGCTCACTGTTGTCCCCCGCTTTACAGTGGAGATGTACGCATTACTCGTTGATCAGTAATAATGCCATGTTTTCAACTCTGTAACTGACTGGGGTATGTAAAGTTTGTCGCAATCTTTTGTGCTAGTGACATGATGTACAGCAAATGGTCGGTGGTATAGTGTTAGGGAAACTGGTGCCACAAGGGTGATGTCACAGAATATCTATATATAGGACTGTATTGATTTAACGGTGCTGTAGGGTGGAGAGAACCACCGGCCTCCCCAAAACCTGTGGCCTAAGCTACAACTAAATTAAATTGCAATCCCCAGCACACGTTTCTCTATTTTAAAGAAATGACAGCAGTAGCATGCGTAAGTCCACTTAATCACACAAAAACATAGTAATGAGGTTCTTCATTTCTTTTATTCTTTTCCTCTTTATTCGTTCATGTTCTTAGCCAGCCAACAAGTGTTTCGTTGCCACATTGGGAATATAAACCCACAACATTTTCAAGGCTAAGTAAAAACACAGAATAGACAACCAATGTCAAACAGACCAGACAGCTGGTACATCACAAACAAATCCCTCAAATGCCTCACTGTGCCTGTGTCTGATGCTAGAAACAGAAATCCAATGGGACCACCACCTACCCTCGGCTATATGCAAATAAGATACATGGGGGGCTCAGGCCCCCCCATGCATCTCTGGGGACCAGCACCTCTCCGGGGCTATTTTCAAAATGGGAGGGGGGGCACTTGATCCGCACCTGGAACCATAAATAACCCTGGGGACCGCCACCCCCCAGGACCGTCTCCAGCACTGATCCCCCTATCCCAAAGAAAATGGTGTGCTCTGCTTTGAAAAAGCGAGAGCATTTTCCTTTTTACTCCCAGGGAACCGCACGTCCCCCGCTCCCGCAGGGGGCTAGAGCTGGCCGGGACCGCCTTCAGGTTCCCCGAGCTGTCCCCAAAAAGAGACCATGCCCCAGAGGATGGGGTCCCCGGGTCCAAAAATGGCCTGGGGAGGGGGGCCATGTGGCCCCTCTCTCTGTAAAAAAAACAAAATCTTGCCGTGCCCTGGGGGATGAGGTACCCTGGGCCAAAAGTGGCCTGGGGAGGGGGGCCGTGTGGCCCCTCTTCCCTTTTTATATTATAAATTGATAAAGGCCTAGCCCTGGGGGATGGGATTCCTGGGGCAGAAATCGGGCTTGGGAGGGGTGCCACCTGGCCCCTCTCTTGTTTTATTTTATTTAAATGTATAAAAATGGGTCAGGCCCCTGGAGATGGGGTCCATGGGGCCCAAAAGGGTCAAGGGAAGGGGTGCCATGCAGAGTGGTGAAGAAAGGAGGCATGGCCTCTGACCACCTCTCAGCAATCCAGCTGTGTGGGACTCACTGGAGGTAACAGGAGGGCTAGTTGGCCCCTAAGGACCCTCAAGAGCCAATGGAACTTCATCCCCAAAGTTTTAGTACACCAGGAGGCACATCTGCCCAGTGGAGGAGAAATAGGGTGCGGCCACCTAAAATCTCTCAGCAAACCTACTGTGTGGTACTTGCTGGAGGTAACAGGAGGGATAGTTGGTCCCCAAGGACCCTCAGTAGCCAAGGGGACTTCATCCCATTACTAGTAGTGTGCCAGGAAGTATGTTTACAGAGCAGTGGAGAAAGAGGAAATGGCCTGCAATCAGATCTCAGCAATCTTGCTGAATGGGACTTACTGGAGGTAATAGGAGGGGTAGTTTACCCCAAAGAGCATCCTTGGGGGTCAACTACCCGTCCTGTTACCTCCAGTGAGTCTCACACAGCAGGATTAGTGAGAAGTTGTCAGAAGCCATGCCCCCTTATTCCACCACTCTGCAAATGTGCCTCCTGGCGCACTACTAGTTGGGGGATAAAGTCCCCTTGGCTCCAGAGGGACCTTGGGGTCAAGAAACCCTCCTGGTACCGCCTGTAAGTCCAATGCAGCTGAATTCCTAAGAGCTGGTTGGAGGACCAACCCCCTTTCTCCACCACTCTGCAAATATGACTGCTTGTTAAAAATCCTTAGAAATTCACTAAAATATCACAGGGTACAGGGATGTTATAGTTAGGAATTTGCATTTAAAAAATCGTAGAAATTCACTAAAAAAACAAAGGTTACAAGGAGGTTATATTTAGCAAATAGAATTTAACAAATCGTAGAAATTCACAAAAAAAACAAAGGTTACAAGGACGTTATATTTAGCAAATAAAATTTTAAAAACCTTAGAAACTCACTAAAAAAAACAAAGGTTACAGGGGCGTTATAGTTAGGATCAGATTTCACTCATACAAAACCAGTTTAAAACTGCATTCAGGCTGCAATGGATTTCATTATCATTTTTTGTAGTTAGTGAAGTTTATATTATTATACGTCATTTTAGTTTTTCTTTCTTTCATTTATAGGTTATAGGCAAATATTTTTTTATAAATATATATATATATTTATTTTTGTATACTGTAATTTAAAATCGCTTTGCAGTGTTTACATTTTTCACTAATTTAACTGGATATGAATTTGTGTATGTGATCCTTTTTATATTAAAAACTTTCACTGATGTTGGTTAGTTAGACTGGTGGGAATAGTAAATCTATTCTGCCCTTCAAACTCCAACACTTTCCCTACTGCTGCTTAGACTGGAGAGAGAATAGTACACATTTTCCCTCCAAAATCCAACACTTACCACTGTTGCTTAGACTGGAGCAGGAAAAGTAAATCTAACCCCTCTAAAGTCCAACGCTTCCCCTACTGTTGCTTAAACTGGAGAAGGAACACTAAATGTAACCCCTCAGAAGTCCAACATTTCCCTACTGTTACTTAGCCTGGAGAGGGAATAGTAAATTTAATAATCTCAGACTGAATTTGAATTAAATGTATAGAGCGCAACATCTACCCATAGGCATCAAGGCGCTATAGTCACAGCAGATTGCTATATGGCATCAGGCAGCTCAGCCGGTTACCTGTCAGTGGAGACTGGCTAAATAGTATACAGCCAGGTCTTAAGGGCCTTTCTAATAGGCTGATGTCCATTGATCACAGTCAGAGACTGGGGGAGGCAATTCGAGCGTCTGGTGGCAGCCACCGAGAAAGCTCTGCCTCTCCATCTCTTCTTTCGGAATATAGGTATGTTGTCCAGATTATGATGGGCTTACCAGGGATTTCTGCCAGGATGTACCAGGGAAATTTGGTTGGTTAAGGGCCTTGTGCTCTATACACCTAGAATTAAACCTAATTTGCTTACACATGGGGAGCATGTGCAGCTCTTGTAACCCAGCAGCGGCTGATTGGTGCTTTGGAATGTCCAAAATAGCCCTAGCGAGAACATTTTGTGCTACCTGCAGTTTAGCCTGGGTACTAATATTTGAGCCCAGAAATTGGGCATTACAATAGTCTATTCTGGACATGACCAATACAAGGGGCACCTGTTTCCGCGCTGACTAAGGGATGAAGCCCGTCGCCTGTGACAGTCCTGAAATGCTGACCCAAAAACTGTGTGAGGATACCGCTGGGTTTTTTGCCAATAAAATCGATTCCATTTATCGTAACATCTCCCAAATAAGCCCACCTACTGAGGAGACGGTCCCCTCTTTTAGCCCCCAGCCCGGAACAGTCGGTGCTGCTTCCGCTACGCTGTCCTCTATTCCCGAGATTAGCTTGGACCAAGTCAACTCCCTGATCGGGACTATTAAATCAGGCAGCCCAGTGGATCCTGTTCCTGCCCGTGTCATGCACCTCATTGGGAGTGTCCTCAGTCCTTCCATTCAGACGGTGATCAATCGCTCTCTCTCTGAGGGACTGGTCCCCAGGGAGTGGAAGGAGGCCATGGTCAAGCCTATCAGGAAAAACACCTCCATCCCCTGGTCTGATATGACTAATCTGAGGCCTATCTCCCTCTTGCCGTTCATCAGCAAATTGATGGAGAAGCATGTGAATCACCATCTTTCCAGCTTTATTGAGCAGGCCGGCTGTCTGGACCACTCTCAGTCGGGGTTCAGGCCCAGGTATAGCACCGAGACGGCTCTCCTCTCCGTCACGGATGCTATACGCTTGTCCCTGGACAGAGGGATGTCAGTGGTGTTGGTGCTGCTGGACTTGTCCGCAGCTTTCGACACCATATCCCACGCAATCCTCCTTACCAGATTAAAGGAGATTGGTATTGATGGAGCCGCCTTGGCGTGGTTCACCAGCTTTCTCTCTGAGCGTACCCAGAAGGTGAATATGGGTTCCTTCAGCTCCCCCTCGGCCAGCATCACCAGAGGAGTCCCGCAGGGCTCCTGTCTCAGCCCTACGTTGTTTAACGTATATGTCTCCTCTTTGGCTAACATTGTGAGGTCTTTCGGGTTCATGCCTATCTCCTACGCTGACGATACGCAGCTGCTGTTCACTTTTAAAGACTTTACCCCGGAGATAAGACAAGCTTTCTCCAACGGCATGACTGCGATCGCCAGCTGGATGGCCCAGAACTTTCTCCAGTGTAATGTGGGAAAGTCTGAGGTCATGCTATTCGGAGGGGCAAAAACCCTGTGGACCCCTGACTGGTGGCCCCCCAGTCTGGGTCAGGCCCCATCCCCTAAACAGGTGGTGAAAAATCTGGGGGTCCGTCTAGATCATGATCTCACCCTTGCTCATCATGCCAGCACCACGGCGGGTTCCTGCTTTCACATTATTAGCCTCCTTCGTAAGGTGTTCCCCCTTCTACCTGACCATACAAGAAAGACCTTGGTCCAGGCCCTCGTTTTGAGTCGCCTGGACTATTGCAATGGCCTATTCTTAGCAGCCAACGAAGGAGTGCTTAATAAACTTCAGGTGGTTCAAAACACTGCGGCCCGCCTGGTGACCAATGCCCCCCCTAGAACCCCATCCTTGCCCCTCCTTAAGGCCCTCCATTGGCTTCCCATCCGGAAACGGGTGGAATTCAAGATTTGCTGTGTGGTGCACAAGAGTCTTCACAACCTCGGTCCACATTACCTGGCCGAGAAATTTGTATACCACCGCCCCTCCCGCATTCTTAGGTCTAGCAATCAGCTATTACTTCAGGTTCCTAGACATAACAAGACCAGACAAGGAGGTCGCTCCCTCTCCATCATGGGCCCACGTCTGTGGAACAGTCTTCCTCTTTCCCTCAGAGATTGCCCTAGCCATCTAGCCTTCAGGAAACACCTTAAGACTACCCTGTTCTAGTTGGAGCGCTGCTCTACCTGTTCCTTCACAGCACCGCGCGGAGATACACCTTCGGGTGTGATGCCGGCGCGTTACAAGCCCATAAATAAATAAATAAATAAATAAATAAATAAGGGGAATTATGAGCCAGAAAAAGATCACAATCGGACGACTGGCCTGTCCATTAAGTGAGAGCTCGCTATCCAGGATTACCCAATGTTTTTGACCTCCGCTGGAGTAGGGAGTGTACCTAACGTATCCGGCCACCAGTTGTCATTCCACCTTGAGGTTTGCATCAAGAACAGCGACACCTCGGTCTGTTCCTCATTCAGTTTGAGGAAGTACCTTTCCATCCAGCCTGCAAATGCAGACAAACAGTGAGAAAAGTTGCCAATGGTAGCTGCCAAGTTCTTAGGGACTGACACAATGACTTGTGTGTCAACCGCATATGATATTGCATGTAACCCATGGGAGTGAATGATGGAATCCAGTGGAGACACGTAATGATTAAATAGCATAGGGCTCAAAGGTGAGCCCTGCCGTACTCCACATGGCAGCAAAACAATATCAGAGTAGTACTGATTTAGCATCACCCTCTGGGAGCGGTTCTTAAGGAAGGATGACAAGAGTGCCAGAGCCCTATCCGTAATGCCCAGTTCTTGTAGGAGTTCACTCAACCGAGAAGGGGAGATTTTATCAAAGGCCGTGGAGAGGTCTAACAGAATCAATGGTGCAACTTGCACTTCATCCACTAACTGCCTGATGCAGTCTGTGGCGGAAACCAAAGCAGCTTTGGTTTTATGTTTACGAAAGCTGAACTGAGAGTTGTCCAGCCATCCTTGACATTCTGCAACCTCCATCAAGTATCCATTTAGATGTCTTTCAAGAATCTTGGCAGGAAGTGGGAGTAAAAAGATTGGGCAATAGTTTATCAGATCTTTATTATCAAGATTGGGCTTCTTAAGAAGAGGCCTGATCACGCCTCCTTCCAAAGCAGCGAAAAGCAGTCTGAGGAGATTACTTTATTCATTAAGGATGCAAAAGGGGATGCAACAGTGCCCGCCACCAAGTGCAGAACTGCGGTGCTGCATGGTTCCAGAGGTGAGCCTGACTTTGTATTAAGCAGATAATGTTCCACTATTTCAGGGGTAAGAGGTGGAAAAACTGTGAGTACATTAGAATCTAGGTCTATTGAATAAGGAGGTTTGTTTTGATAGTTCAAGTTCATCATAAAGTTTGGTGATTTTGGATTGAAAAAAATCAGCCAACTGATTTTAAAAATCTTGTGCGCCATCATGATCTCTAGCTAACAGGGAGTAGAGAGCTGCTGCACCACCTTTAATAGTTCTTTATTAGATGTGGCAGATTCAATTTGTTGGTGCAGAATAAGGATTTCTCTGCTTTGAGGGCTAGTTTGCATTACCTCATCCTGCTGTTATAAACATCTTTTTCATGCTCCTCATAGTTCTTCCTCCATACTCGCTCTTGACAGCGACAGGCCTGCCTTAGGGCTCTCAACCTCTCATTAATCCACGGGGCCGAAGGGGAGATCCTTCTCATCTTAACTTCTCACATGGGGGCTACCATATCAGCTGCTGCCCTCAGCCAGACTACCACATCCTCCAGTGTCCCGACAGGAGTGCTGACTAAAGCAGTAACCATAGCTTCTGCCAATATGCCCTTCCAGTTCCTCCTATAGCCTTTAACGTGGGATAAGGAATCTGTCCCACCTGGAGCAGGGAGTGCCAATCAAAAGGCAAATGCTCCATGGTCTGACCAGCTGAGGGGAAGGACGGACTGGAACGATACCTGTGGAACCTTTGAGAATATCCCATCCAAGGTATGTCCTGCATCATGAATGGGTGTCCCAACCAATTGGGACACCCCATACCAGAAAGGGCCTCAATCAGTGCTGTAGAGTCTCTATTAACACACTCTTCCAAATGAAAGTTAAATTCACCCAACATGGTCAGCCCACTCTTCATCATGAAAGGTTTTATGAGGTGCGATAATTAATTTGGTAAGAGAGTTCTGGACCCAGGAGGCCTATAGACCAGGATGCCAGTGAAAGAGCTAGTAGCGTACAGATTAAGCCTAAAATAAAGAGCTTCCCATGAGGTAAAACCTAAATCAGGTTCCAGATGGCACTGATAATGGGCCTTAAAGACCCCTGTCAGTCTCCTACTGGCCTGCGCACTCTATCTTGTCTGAGAATGAAGAAGCCTGGCGGAATTGTATTGACTAAATCAGGGCCAGAGGTTTCATTGGCCCCAGATCCTGTCACAAAAACCCAATCCGGTGCACGTGAAGTAAGGAGGTCAGCAAATCCCACCTTATTTTTAAGCAAAGATCTGGCTTTAATGAGAAACCCTTTAAACTTAATTTCTGAACCAGCAACTCTGGCCCCCTCTGCTATATGAGATATGGGAGCAGATGGCATACTACTCTCCAAACTAAGGGTGCTTATGTCATGTGCATAGTAAGCCTTTAAGTCACAAGTCCTGCAATTGCAATGTCAATGCTTGTACATATCAGAGAATGAAAAAGGCACACATGGGACGGGCTTGAACTCCCCTTGTAATTATAGTAGGGAATCTGTGGAATACCTGATAGCTGGAGGAAGAATCAGGTTGCCAGGACCAGGGGTTAGCGTGCAGCCCAGATTCAGATGGGCACAGATAGGCTTGCATTTTGTGCACCTTCAGCACGCCATCGGCGGGCCCGCTGCACGTCCATACAGCCATAGGGTATATGCCATAGGGTATATATGGGCGTTCACCCTGCAAAGACTAGCCCACATCAACACCAGAATTAAGTGAAGAACTCCAATTCTCTTTCCAATGTTGGTTTAATAGATTTTATAGCACTAGTTGTTTATTTTTTATATTTCATATAATTAGTTTTTATATTTACATTTTTTTTAACTTTTGTACTTTTTGGAAAATGTGTTTTTTAGGGTTTTCATTTTTTTAATAGTTGAGTTATTGGTTAATAATTCATATATTTTGTTGAATTGCTTATATTTTGGGAGGAAATTGGATTTGTGTATTTAAAATATATATATATATATGTGTGTGTATATTACCTACTGGCGGTTGCCAGTAGGTAGTTATAGTTAGGACCTAGTTACCATAGGAAAATCGTAACATTCTTTTCCCAATAACTTTTGCACCAGATGGCGAATCTTCGCGACATTTTCAAAACTGGTGGTGCGCTCCGGTTAGCTCCTATCCTGAAAGTTTGGGGGTGATTCATCAAGTGGGGGCCGAGAAAAAAGAGGGGTCCCAAAATGCGTTTTCTCCATGTTATTTCCCATACGAAATTTTGGAACAGGCTACAGACCGAACTGCTGAACAGAATTACACCACATTTTGTAAAAAGGTAGCCCTTGGTTCAGAAAGAGAGCTTTTTTTTTTTAAATGGTGTAAATCCGTTCAGTAGTTCCTGAGAAGTTAGAAAAATAGAGGTCAAAAAATCAATTTCCCATAGGAAACTTTCGACACAGTTATAGCAAAAACTGCTGAACAGAATTACACCAAATTTGGCTCAAAGATACTGTTTGGCTTAGAAAGCGACCTTTTAAAAAATGGGGTAAATCCGTTCAGTAGTTTTTGAGAAATTAAGAAATAAAGATAGTGATATCTATGGCCGCGGTGGATCCGCGCACCCTCCCGATCACGAGCTTCATGCTAATTGGCTGTCAACACTCCAAACCAGGAAGTGTTGGCATCCATCTTGTGCCTCGGTAGAATTGAGGCACAAGAAAATAGAAAAAGAAACGCGAAAACAGGAAAAGGGGGCAGGGTAAAAACACCCTGACCCCCTTGGCCTTCTCAGGGGGTCCCACGAGGACCCTCAGGGCCAAAAAAAAGCATTTATTTAAAACAAAAATCGGCAAGATTTGCGCACCTAGCGTGAATTTCGGGCGAGAATAAAATTAAAACAAAACACGGGATCCCGCGCTTCGTTTAATTAAGCCCCCGGGTAGGCCAGGTCCCAGGGGCAGAAAACAAATGTGTGGGGGTCCCCCACACTGCCCTGGGGACCGACACCCCCGGGGCTTTTATTAATAAATTTGTGGGGGCACACGGGCCCCCCGCTGCCCCGGGGACCGCCTCCCCCAGGGTCTCTTATTTTTTTAATTACTCCTGTGTGGGGGGCTCAAGCCCCCACACATGCCCCGGGGACTGCCACCTCCCCGTGGCTCTAATTATTAAAATTGTCGGGTCCGTGAGAGACCCCCAAGCCCCATGGACCACCACCCCCCGGAGCTTTGCAAATGGTGGGAGGGGGGCCACGCAGCCCCCCTCCTGGAGCCCTTGATGGCCCTGGGGACCGCCACCCCCCAGAGCCGGCTCCTGCAGTGTCCCGGGGTGCCCACCACCGGGACACTGCTGTTTGCAATGACAGGGCAGGAGCCTCACGGCTCCCCCCTGTCATTGCAAACTCTGCTTTGCTTCATTGAAGCGAGAGCAGGGAAACCTGCTCTCGCTTCAATGAAGTAAAGCAGAATTGCTTTTCCATAAGGGGAGCTGCATGTCAGCAGCTCCCCTTGTGGAAAAGCAATGTCGGCTCCCGCAGGACGCGGGGAGCCGGGGGGACCACGGGGGATTGGGGAGCAATGCACCCCTTGGCGAGTTGTAAGTTGGGGAATTAATTCCCCTTGAATACTGAGGGTCCCTGGGGGCAAACTAGCCCACCAGGTACCTCCAGTATGCCCCAGGGAGCTGCGTTGCAGATAGACGTTCAGAGGCCACGCCCCTTTTTACACCTCTCCGGCTTTTCCCGGACCACCTCTCTGCAACGCAGCTCTGTGGTGCTTACTGGAGGTACCTGGTGGGCTGGTTGGACCCCAGGGACCCTCAGGATTCGAGGGGACTTAATCCCCCAACTTAAAACGTGCCATGGGGTGTGTTTACACAGTGGTGAAGGGAGGAGGCAGGGCCTGAGGTGACATGTGCAAACACGCCCTGTGGCACATTTAAAGTTGGGGAATTAATTCCCCTTCAATTCTGAGGGCCTCTGGGGGCCAACTAGCTCACCAGGTGTTTCCAGTAAGCTCCACTGCGCTGCGTTGCAGAGAGGTGCTCCAGGCCATGCCCCTTTTTACACCTCTCTGCAACGCAGCATTGTGGTGCTTACTGGAGGTACCTGGTGGGCTAGTTGCACCCCAGTGACACTCAGGAGTCAAGGGGACTTAATCTCCCAACTTAAAACGTGCCACGGGATGTGCTTCCACAGTGGTGAAGGGAGGGGGCAGGGCCTGAGGTGACATGTGTGCAAACACACCCTGTGGTGCATTTTAAGTTGGGGAATGAATTCCTATTCGACATTGAGGGTCCCTGGAGGCCAACAACCCCACCAGGTACCTCCAGTAAGCGCAACAGAGCTGCGTTGCAGAGAGGTGGGCCAGACCACGCCCCTTTTTACACCTCTCTGCAACGCAGCTCTGTGGCGCTTACTGCCGGTACCTGGTTGGCTAGTTGGACCCCAGGGACCATCAGGATTCAAGGGGACTTAATCTCCCAACTTAAAACGGCCACAGGGCGTGCACATATGTCACCTCAGGCCCCCCCTCCCTGCACCACTGTGCAAACGTGCCCATAGCGCATTTTAAGAGGTAGTTTTAATCCCCCTGCCCTATTATGTACTAGGGCCTTACAGAGGAGGTCATGCTAATCACAGGGGTACCCCTACGCATAGTGTACCCTAGTGTATGTAGGTGTTTTAACTGTATTCTAAGTGTGTTATAGCATAGCACGGGCTCTAGGCCTGGTTAGTCAGAGTCAGTTACCACCAGTACCCGTCTGAAAAAGTTGTGGGCACAGGATAATTTTGGAACAAGGCCTCTTTCTGCTCCTCTGCTAGTTCTTTCTGCACATGTCTTGCTTCTTCCTGCACTTTTCTTAGTCTTTCTGGACTTCTGTTGCTTCTTTCTGCATTTCTTTTGCTTCTTTCTGTGCGTTTATTCTTCTTTCTTCACATGTCCTACCTCTGTAGGCATAGTTAGAAACTAGCATTTGAAAAACCTTTGAAATTCACTGAAAAAACCATAGGTTTCAGGCACGTTATAGTTCAAAATTAGTATTTAAAAAACCTTAGAAATTCACTGAAAAAAACCATAGGTTTCATGGGTGTTATAGTTAGTTGGACATTTCACTCGTACAAAACCATAGAAATTCCTCTGTTATAGTTAGTTCTACTAACTATAACTCGCGCCCCCGCAATGCACTGCGGATGACGTCACATAGTACATCACTCATGACATGGTCAGTGACATCACTGATGACATCACTGATGACATCTCAAATGACATCACTGATGACATCATCCATGTGATAAATTGATGCATCTTCTCACACCCTAATATAACCTTTGATACACCCACTCTAAATTACAGACTGCCATTCTCAAAACCATAGACACTCCAACAGCAATAACTACATACACACTCACTGATTCTTAGGTTTACACACACATCCACTCACTCACCCGTACAATCACTCATACTTATGGTCACTCAGTACAGGACTATCATATGCACTCATACACCTATATAAACACTCACACACCACCACTCATCCATAGAGGTACTCACACACCTAGTCAGTCATGCAAATAATTAATCACACTGCCATTAACTCACCTATACAGTTATACACACACCAGCTCAATTACTCATACAAATACTAGCACATTCTTACGCTCTTATACAATCAGTGATACAAGCACACAGTCACCCATACATCTACTCTCAGAATCACACACTCTCACTTATAGCCATTTATATACTCCAACACACATATATACTGCCTTTCACATATGTAGTTACTCACACATGTACCACTGAGATATACATTCACTCACTAACACACCCATACACACATTCACCCAACCATACAGTCCTTCCCAGATGCGCTCTTGAAACCATGCACCCAGTGAATCACCCATTCACCCATCTATGCACAGTCACACACACCCCACCCACATAAACACTCAGGCACCCATACTGATACTCAGACAACCAATCAATAACTAAGACTGGGGAAAAGCAATACACTACGCTCGCGTAGTTTGCGAAGTTTGCGCTACTTCGCACTACGCGAATTGCACGTAGCACAGTGCAAACATGCATAGCGTAGCGTTGTGCAGTGCAGCGGTCATTTTTTGCTTGCTAGCGGTCCTCAAAATCAAGTTGGCGACCGCGAGCAAGCAAAATGACATCCCGGCGAGACTTTTTCCTTGTTCGCGATCAGCGACATCAAGTTGCCGATCACGAGCGTGGAAAATAAACATCCCAGCGAGATTCTCAACGCGAGGAGGTCAGGTTTCTCATTGCGAATGGTCGCGTATGCTCGTGACCGCTTGTGATGAGAAACTACCAGTCCGCGTTGAGAAAGCTGCCGCTCGAGTAAAAATCTACTTGAGCGGCAGAAAACTACAGCTCGCACTGTGCAAGATGCCGTTTTCAATGATTGCACAGTGCTGGATGCTTGTCCGCACTGTGTAATCATTGAAAACAGCATCTTGCACAGTGCGAACAGGTTACTACGTAGCTCGCGTAGTGCGAAGTGCACTTTGCGTGGCTTCGCGTAGTGCTACTTCGCGAACTACGCCCAGGGTTATCAATAACACAGATAGACACTCATGTAGCTATTCACGAAACCCATATAGTTAGTTACACAGCAACAGACAGACGGATGCAGACATTCACACAGTTTAGTCACTAACCCATGCATTCAGTAAGATACGTTTAATCACTCACTTATAGAGTCAGTCACGCACCTACTAAATCATCCATTCAGACACTTATACACCCACTCATTCTTTAATACGCCTTTCCCTATTTAAATTAAACATATTTAAACTTTACAGAAACACACAGTCACTGGATGATGTCATCAGTGATGTCATTTGAGATGTCATCAGTGATGTCATCAGTGATGTCACTGACCATGTCATGAATGATGTAATATGTGACATCATCAGCAGTGCATTGTGGGGGCACGAGTTATAGTTAGCAGAACTAACTATAACGGAAGAATTTCTATGGTTTTGTATGAATGAAATGTCCAACTAACTATAACACCCATGAAACCTATGGTTTTTTCAGTGAATATATATATATATCTATTGTCTACTGGCGGTTGCCAGTAGATAGTTATAGTTAGGACCTATTTTCCATAGGAAATTCACAACATTCTATTTTTAATAACCTTGGCGCCGGTTGACGAATCTTCGCGAAATTTTCAAAACTCATGGGGCGCTCTGGTCTGCTCCTTTCTTGGAAGTTTCGGGGTGATTCGTCAAGCGGGGCCGAGAAAAAAAGGGGGTCCCAAAACGTGTTTTCGCCATGCAATTTCCTATAGGAAACTTTAGCCGGGGCTACAGCCCGAACTGTTGAACGGAATTACACTAAATTTGACAAAGATGTAGTTCTTGCTTCAGAAAGAGCCCTTTTTGTTAAATGGTGTAAATCTATTCAGTAGTTGCTGAGAAAATCAAAAGTAAAAACACAGATATATCTATGGCCGCGCAGGATCTGCGAACCCTCCCGATCACGAGCTTTATGCTAATTGGCTGTCAACACTCCAAACCAGGAAGTGTTGGCAGCCATATTGTGCCTCGGTAGAACCGAGGCACAAGAAATCAGCAAAACAAGTGCGCAAAACGCAAAAAGGGGGCAGGGTAGAAACACCCTGACCCCCTAGGGGGTCCCACAAGGACCCCCAGGGCCACCCAAAAAACAGCAAATTCCGCGCAGGGTGCGCAGATCCTGCAGAGAAAAAAAACCGAAGCGCGGGCTCCCGCGCTTCATGACTATTTAGTCCCCCGGGTGGGCCAAGTCCCTGGGGGCAATATTTTAATTGTAATGGGGGGCCCAGAGGGGCCCACCAGCCCCACGGACCACAACCCCTTATGAAAATATGTGGGGGGGCTCACAGCCCCCCCAGCCTCGGGGACCACCACCCCCGGGGCTAAGTAGATAAATGGTTGGGGGGCTCAAAAGGCCCCCCCAAGCCCCGAGGACCACCACCCCCTGGGGCTTTAAGACAATATATGCGGGGGGCTCATGGCCCCCCCCACAGCCCCAGGGACTTCCACCCCCCAGGGCTTGTGTTTTAAAAAAAAAATAATAATAATAACCTGTGGGGGGCTTGAGCCCCCATGCCCCGGGGACCGCCACCTGATCCCCGGGGACCACCACCTTCCCGGGGCTTTTGAAATGTTGGGAGTGGGCCACGCAGCCCCCCTCCTGGAGCCCTTGATAGCCCTGGGGACCGCCACCCCCCAGTGCCGGCTCCTGCAGTGTGCCGGGGTGCCCACCCCTGGGACACTGTAGTTTGCTATGGCAGGGCAGGAGCATCCCAGCAAATATCAAATAATACTCTTATGTACAATTTCGCCCTAGTGGGCATAATATGTTAGTCCTGATAGTATATTGCATAGTGACTGTCTTAAAAAGTGCAAACTGTGATAGTGAAAATAAACTAAATATTAACAAAATAAAAAATATTAAAATATAAAAACAATATATATATGGCTGTTACGGTCAGACAAAGCTATTTATGGCATCTATTTATTCTAGATGAGCATGGAAATCCTCCTCCATATTCAATCCTTCCGGGATTTTGGTATCGAGTTCAATGATGTAACAAGACTCTAACTTTCTTAATTGCTATTCCCGGTAACCACCCCTAATATTGGGTGTGACTGCATCAATCACAAAGTACATCAAACCCTTAACGTCTTTGTTGTGAACCCTCTCAAAATGTTGCGCTACAGGATATGCTTTGTCGCCATTTTTGATTGCTCTTAAATGTTGAAGTATACGTTTATGCAGTGCCAAAATTGTACTACCCCATACCTACTGAAGCACGTAGACAGCAAATTCTGTCTTGCAATTAAACTCGCCTTTGATTTTTTTCTCAATGTTTGACAAGCCTGGCTTATAAGATGATTTACATTTAGAGCATTTTATAAAGCCTGATTTTCTACTTAGCCATGTTGATTTAGTTTTTACTGCTTTCACATCTTTTAGCACATTGCTTACAAGTGCTTGTTTGAGGGATTTTAGTCACCTAAAAGTAATCTGTGGCTTACGTGTTATTACTTTGTCTGAAATTGGGTAATTTTGTACGAAATGCCAATGTTTGTTCAGGATATTTCTTAAATTGGCTTGGTGCTTACTGTAGGTAGGCATTATTCTACAATGCTCTGTAGCACTCTTCTCACTTTTCTCTTTGGTTTTACTTTTGCTAAATAAGTTTTCTTCCATTGGTTTTGTGTTTGCTTTATAGACTGCTGGCTCAATGGACTCAATTGAATATCCTCTAGATTTAAATCTATTTTATAGACATTGTACCTCATTATTCATTTCCACTTGATTACTGCAGTTTCTTTTAGTTCTTAAGCATTCCCCATATGGGATGCTTCTGATCAGGTTTTTAGGGTGGAAGCTTGTTGCGTGAAGCAAGGTGTTACCTGCTGTTGGCTTTATATATAGTTTTGTTTCAAACTTACCATCCTGAATATATCCTGTAAGGTCCAAAATGTTTACATTGATGTTACTGATGTTACTTGTGAACTTAAGATTTAAGTTGTTAACTTCTTTCTTTTAATGAATTCCTTTGCTTCCCTTTCCGGACCTTTCCAGACCACAAACAAGTCATCAATGAAGCGACTCCAATGCATGATGTGGTTTTGCCATTCTTCCTGGTACTCTGTACGGACCACCTGCTCCTCCCACCAGCCCAAATGCAAATTAGCATAGCTGGGGGCGAAGCAAGTGCCCATTGCTCTCCCGCTAGTCTGGTGGAAAAGTTCTCCATTGAAAAGGAAGTAGTTACTGGTGAGACACTTTTCCATCATCTGCAGAAGCATCTGTGTATGGGACCAGAGTCTTAAAGGTTTACCTCCTATTAAGTGTTGTATTGCCTTCAGGCCATCCTCATGCTTAATATTCATGTAGAGTGTAGTTACATCGATGGTAATTAGTAAAAAATCTTCTTCCCATGGAAGATCGTAAGTCCTCCGAAGGAAGTCTCCTGAGTCCTGTATATAGGACGGGAGAGTCTTGACTAAATTACACAGAAATTAATCAACATATTTGTATGTACTCTTCAGGGCACTACCAATAAATGAAATTATGGGGTGCCCTGGAGGATTCACCACATCCTTGTGTACCTTAGGCATCAAATAAAGTACTGATGTTACTGGACTGCTTATTTTTAAAAACTTGAATTTATTGTGACTGATTAGATTTTGCTCATACCATTTCTGTAATTCCCTGTTGAAATTATGGTGACTGGTTAACATTGTATCCTCTGTAATCCTAACATAGTTCAATTTATTATTTAATTGTTTGCAGGCTTCAGTTAAATATTTCCCTTTATCCCACAAAACAATATTGCCACCTTTGTCAGCATTACGTACAGTACAATCATTATTTTGTGACAATTTATTCACTGACGCAAAATACTCCTTTTGCTTCTGTGATTTTATAGTTTTCTTTTCCACTGCAACGTTTGTACAGATTTTTGAGTTCATTGACAAGTAAATTATTATAAATGTCAGTTCATCCTTAGCTGAAAAACTTATGAAGCATGAGGTTGGTTTAAAATTCGACGGTGCTCCGCTTGATATTTCATCACCTTGCTCTTGAGCTAAAGTTTCAACATTCCTGATGGTATCTTGATTAGTCTTTTCACTTTCTAGTTCATTTAATTCAACCATTAAGTTCATATCATCAACTATTAAATCCTCTTTGGCTATGCCTGATGTAGTGGGCTGTAGCATTTGTGTTGTTCTTTTTTGGTTTATTAAAAAATGCTTCTTCAACTTTAACGTTCTGGTGAATTTAAAAATATCGATTCTTGTTTGGACATAATTAATGTCTGCTACTGGGCAAAATGATAAACCTAGTTGTAAAATCTTTTTTTCTTTTTCAGTAAGAACAATGTTGGTTAGATTGATAATAGAAGCTTTATTGTCACATCTTATTTCTTGTTCCATTTCTTTTTCTTTTTCTCTGATGAGTCTGCATTGCCTTGCACCTTTCGTCCTCGAGCTCCTCTGCCTCTTCCTCTTTGTGGTCTTGGTTTTGTTTGTACCCTTGGTCGCCGATTGAATCGTCTCTACTGCCTTAAAAAACGTATTTGTGCATCTCAGCACAGCGTCGCCATCCTTTCTGCCTTTCTGATAAAGGTTAATGGAGATAATTAAACAGACCTTGCTTGTGTGGTCTGAGTCAGCGATACATCAAGCAGCAGCGCTGGTTTGTGTGGCAGTGTCAAGCGAGTCAGAGGACCCGCAGGAAACGCCAGCACACCCAGGTAAGTCTGTGCTTTTCAGCGGTTGGGGAAAAAGGGAAAGCCAGTGTTAAATTTGTAAACCAACCGCACTTATACAGAGGACACTGGCGTTTTGAGGTGCAGTAGACATGATCTACAGGATATTTAATGTGCATGAATTAAGTAATGACGGCCTCAGAAGAATAAGGATGGGAGGAAGCAGCGTTATCAATTTTTGAAGACTGCAGTGTGAGCAGTAGAGATGCTTTTGCTACAACATCGAATTCTACAAAATTACCTGATGTAATGACACATCTGAAAAGACTAGAGGAACTCGAATGGACAGAACTATCTAAATTGTAGGAATCAAAATCATTACAAAGATACCTGGAAGTAAAGCCTGTGCCAAGAGGGCTAAGAATTATGGTTGTACCGAGATATGAAGAACCAAATCCTAACATGCTCTGTGAATAGGCGGAGAACAACAACAAATCTTCAAGAAGAATGTTAGCTATTTTGATTACATATACTGACTTAGACCGCCAAAAAACCATGGAAGAAATAGAGCAAATCTCAGAAATACTGGATAAAGAGTCTGATCAAGACAGAATCAACAAATATAAAGCGGAAATGCAAGACAGATTGCGTAAACTGGAGGAGTCAATCAGGCAAAGGCCAAATATTCACTTTTGCCAAAAGGTTTGACACACTACGTAGGAAAAAATTGAAAACAACCAGCAAATCTACACAGGATGTACACTCAGAACTAAAGCAGCCTGCAGAGCTCAGAAATAGACACCGATGTTGATGAGAGCCCTAGTGGCCAACTCACATGCCCAATACCATCTGTCATCGACAAATTTCATTTTTTAATGCAGGAGAGACAATTCAATCTGTGACCAAGGGTACAAACAAATCCAAGACCACAAAGAGGAAGAGGCAGAGGAGCTCGAGGAGGAAAGGTGCAAGGCAACGCAGACTCATCAGAGAAAGAGAAAAAAAATGGAACATGAAATAGGACGTGACAATGAAGCTTCTATTATCAATCTAACCAACATTGTTCTTACTGAAAAAGAAAAAAAGATTTTACAACTAGTTTTATCATTTTACCCAGTAGCAGACACTAATTATGTCCAAACAAGAATCAATATTTTTAAAATTCACCAGAACGTTAAAGTTGAAGAAGCATTTTTTAATAAACCAAAAAAGAACAATACAAATGGTACAGCCAACTACATCAGGCATAGCCCAAGGGGATTTACTAGTTGATGATATGAACTTAATGCTTGAATTACATGAACTAGAAAGTGAAAACACTAATAAAGATACCATCGTGAATGTTGAAACTTTAGCGCAAGGTGTTGAAATACCAAGCGGAGCACCAGCGAATTTTAGACCAAGCTCACGCTTCATACCTTTTACAGCTAAGGATGCTACTGACATTTATAATGATTTAGTTGTCAATGAACTCAAAAATCTGTACAAATGTTCTAGTGAAAAGAAAACTATAAAATCACAGAAGCAAAAGGAGTATTTTGCGTTATTGAATAAATTGTCACAAAATAATGATTGTATTGTACGTAAAGCTGACAAAGGTGGCAATGTTGTTTTGAGGGACAAAGGCAAATATTTAACTGAAGCCTACAAACAATTAAATAATAAGTTGAACTATGTTAGGATTAGAGAGGATACAATGCTAGTGCCTGGGACATTGCATGAGTACATGTGTACTTACAAATTCACCATGCACTCTCCTTGCAGCACTCTAATCATCCAGTTACTACTCATGTACTCATGCAAAGGCCCAGGCACTAACTTATGCAGTGCTACAATCCCAAGAGCACTACCAACGCAGTCCAGCAATCCCACTGTCACTCCCTGTGCACTCTTCATGCAATGGCCTAGGCACTAATTCATTCACTGCTATAATCCCCAGAGCAGTACCTATGCACTCCAGCATTCCCCTTGTCACTCCGTGAGCACTCTTCTAATCAACCTGTCAGCACTGTATACTTATCTAATCACTGTGGCAATACCCAAGCACTTATAAATTCACCATGTAGTATCTGTGCAGCACTCTAATCCTCAAGTCACTAACCATGTGTGCATGCAATGACCCAGGCACTTACAGATATAGTGCTACAATCCCCTGAGGACTACCTATGCAGTCCAGTAATCTGCCTGTCACTACCTATGCACTCCTCCAATCACCCAGCCAGCACAATGTACTTATCCTATCACTCCGCCAAAACCCAAGCACTTATAAATTCACCATGTACTCTCCTTACAGTACTATAATCATCCAGTCACTAACCATGTATTTATGGAATGACCTATGCACTAACAGATGTAGTGCTACAATCCCCTGAGGACTACCTATGCACTCCAGCAATCCCCCATCAGTCTTTGACCACTATAGGTGTTCTGGTTGTTTGGATTGGTACATGGTAGTGGCTGGGTGACTGGAGAAGTGCATGGGGAGTGACAGTGTGATTGCGGGGCTACATGGATACTACCTGGGTACTTATCCAATCACTGTTCCAATACCCTAGCACTTATAAATTCACCATGTAGTATCTTTGCAGCACTCTAATCATCCAGTCACTAACCATGTGTCTCATATATAGTCATGTATACACTCCAACACTCATATATACTGCCTTTCACATATGCAGTTACTCACACATGTACCACTGAGGCATCCATTCACTCACCAACACACCCATACAAACACTCACCCACCCATACAGCCCTTCAGAGATGCACTCTTGAATCCATACACCCAGTGAATCATCCACTCACACATCTATGCACAGTCACATACCCCCACACCCACCCACCCACACAAGCACCCATACAGATACTCAGACAACCAATCAATAACCCATATAGATCCTCATTTAGCTACTTACCAACCCATGCAACCGCTTACACACCAACTGCCAAACTAAACTGTGTGAATGTCTGTATCAGTCACTAACCCATGCATTCAGTAAGACACATTTAATCACTCAGTCAGTCACGCACCTACTAAATCATCCACCCAGACACTTATACACAAACTCATTCTTCAATATACCTTGGCATATATAAAACATATTTAAACTTTATAGAAACACACAGTCACTGGATGATATCATCAGTGATATCATCAGTGATTTCATTTAAGATGTCATCGGTGATGTCATCAGTGATGTCACTGACCATGTCATGAATGATTTAATATGTGATGTCATCAGCAGTGCATTGCGGGGGCGCAAGTTATAGTTAGCTGAACATACTATAACGGTCGATTTTCTCTGGTTTTGTACGAGTGAAATGTCCAACTAACTATAACGTCCCTGAAACCTGTGTTTTTTTCAGTGAATTTTTAAGGTTTTTTAAATGCTCATTTCTAACTATAACGTCCCTGAAACCGATGGTTTTTTTCAGTGACTATATATAAACACACACATCCAGACCACCATCATCATGAGTGCAAGGCACCCACAGTGTGTCCCAGGGTATGAGGATTTTAACTTTCACCAACTCAGATTCTCTGCCAGGCACACACTCCTATAGAAATTATAAAATACCCATAAATTGTGGCTCCAGAGTGGTTTGTTCGTAGTCAGCAAACCCAACGCGTTGCGGCATCTCCACGCCTTGATCACGAGTAATATATGTACACACATATATATATATTCATTATAGTGATAGTTAGGACCGTGTTTCCATAGGAAATCTGAAAATTCTATTTTGAATAACTTTGGCGCCGGTTGACGAATCTTCGCGAGATTTTCAAAACTAATGGGGCGCTCCGCTCTGCTCCTACCCTGAAAGTCTCGGGGGGATTCGTCAAGCGGGGGCCGAGAAAAAAGGGGGGTCCCAAAACGCGTTTTCCCCATGCATTTTCCCATAGGACCTTTAGTCGAAGGTACAGCCCGAACGGCTGAACAGAATTACTTGAAATTTGGCAGAGAGGTAGTCCTCAGGTCAGGGATGTGCCTTTTGCATATATGGAGTCAATCTGTTCAGTAGTTCCTGAGAAAATTGCAGTTAAAAGCACATACATATCTATAGCCGCGCACCGTGCGCGCACCCTGCGAGCACCCTAACGTGCGCGAGCGTAATTCTGATTGGTGGTTACATGTTAGTCAACGTTCGAATCGGTCGAAATCAGGAAGTGTCGGCTGCCATTTTGTTTGTTTTCAGTGCGAGAGTGAAAAAGGAAGGTGGCGAACGTGAAAAGGGGGCAGGGTAGAGAGTTCCTGACCCCCTAGCCTTTGTCAGGGGGTCCCTGAAGGACCCCGAAGGCAGAAAAAAAAATTTAATTTTTTTTTTAAATCACGGGTGTGGGCGCACCGTGCGCGCACGGTGAAAAACCAAAAAAAAATAATAATACATTTTAATACGTAGTTTATTGTAAAATAAATATATAAAAATAATAATAATACATACATAACTTCGCATTTAAAAAACCGTACAAATTCACGGAAAAAACCATAGGTTTCACACACGTTATAGTTAGGAATTAGCATTTAAAAAACCTTGCAAATTCACTTAAAAAACCATAGGTTTCACACATGTTATAGTTAGGTGGATATTTCACTCGTAAAAAACCAATGAAATTCCCCCGTTATAGTTAGTTCAGATAACTATAACTCGCGCGACCGCCACTCTATCACAAGGATGATGTCATCAGTGATGTCATGAGTGATGCCACTGACCATGTCATGAGTGATGTAATATGTGACGTCATGAGCAGGATTGAGGGCGCGCGAGTTATAGTTATCTGAACTAACTATAACGGGGGAATTTCCTTGTTTTTTCACGAGTGAAATATCCACCTAACTATAACATGTGTGAAACCTATGGTTTTGTAAGTGAATATATATATATATATATATATATATATATATATATATATATATATTCACTGAAAAAACCATGGGTTTCACACACGTTATAGTTAGGAATTAGCATTTAAAAAACCTTGCAAATTCACTGAAAAAACCATGGGTTTCACACACGTTATAGTTAGGAATTAGCATTTAAAAAACCTTAGAAATTCACTGAAAAAACCATAGGTTTCACACACGTTATAGTTAGGAATTAGCATTTAAAAAACCTTAGAAATTCAGTGAAAAAACCATAGGTTTCACACATGTTATAGTTAGCTGGACATTTTACTCGTAAAAAACCAATGAAATTGCCCCGTTATAGTTAGTTCAGCTAACTATAACTCGCGCGCCCGCAATGCACTGCTGATGACGTCACATATTACATCACTCATGACATGGTCAGTGACATCACTCATGACATCACTGATGACATCTCAAATGACATCACTGATGACATCACTGATGACATCATCCAGTGAATGTGTGTTTTTCTGAAAATTAAATATGTTTTATATATGTATATCTCAAGGTCGATGGAAGAATAAATGGGTATATAAGTGTCTAAATGGATGATTTGTTTTTGAAAAATTGATTGTGTAACTGACTGATTAAGTGTATCTCTCACTTTGTGTATAAGTGGCTGCATGGGTTGGTGAGTAGCTACATGGGTGTCTATATAGGTTATTAGTTGTTTTTTGGAGTATCAGTCTGAGTGTCTGTATGGTACGGTGGGGGGTATTACGTAGTGCATAGATGCATGAATGAGTGACTCACTGTTTGTATGTGTTGAAGACAGCATGTGTGCAGGACTGTATGGGTGGATGAGTGTGTGTATGGGTGTGTTAGTGAGTGAATGACTGTCTCAATAGTGTCTTCAGGAGTAACTACATATGTTTTAAACTAGTATATGTGACTATTGGTGTATATATGTGAGTATATGTGAGAGGGAGAGATTGAAAGAGTTCCTGTATGAATAAGTATGTGTTTCTATAAGTGATTGTTTAAAAGACTAAGTATGTGTAAGTTTCCGTAGAAGTAAGTATGGTGGTGTGTGTATTACTGTATATGCAAGTAAATGTATGTTTTATTCTTTATTAGCATGAGTGACTATGTGTGTGAGTAACTCTATGGATGAGTGGCATTGTGTAACAGGATGTATAGATGTATGAGTACATATGATGAGTGAGTACATGTATGAGTGACTGTATAGGACTGTTGGTGAATGAGTGGATGTGTATGTGGATCTTAGAATTACTGAAGAGGTTGTTGTAACTGGTATTGGTATGTCCATTGTTTTGAAATTTTTAGTCTCTATTTTTGAATGTGTGTATCAAAGCTTATATTAAGGTGAGAGGAGGTCTGCCACTCTATCACAAGGATGATGTCATCAGTGATGTCATCAGTGATGTCATTTGAGATGTCATCAGTGATGTCATCAGTGATGTCATTTGAGATGTCATCAGTGATGTCATGAGTGATGTCACTGACCATGTCATGAGTGATGTAATATGTGACGTCATCAGCAGTGCATTGCGGGCGCGCGAGTTATAGTTAGCTGAACTAACTATAACGGGGCAATTTCATTGGTTTTTTACGAGTAAAATGTCCAGCTAACTATAACATGTGTGAAACCTATGGTTTTTTCACTGAATTTCTAAGGTTTTTTAAATGCTAATTCCTAACTATAACGTGTGTGAAACCTATGGTTTTTTCAGTGAATTTCTAAGGTTTTTTAAATGCTAATTCCTAACTATAACGTGTGTGAAACCCATGGTTTTTTCAGTGAATTTGCAAGGTTTTTTAAATGCTAATTCCTAACTATAACGTGTGTGAAACCCATGGTTTTTTCAGTGAATTTGCAAGGTTTTTTAAATGCTATTTTTTTTTTTTATTCTTCATTTTTTTCAAACATATTTTTAATTTAATTTTCTTATCTTTTATAAAGACTATGCTTAAATTTTTTAAATCCTTAAATATTTTTTTTATATATATTTTTTAAAATAAACATGTAAAATTTATTTCCAGATTTTTTTTTTTTTTTTTTTTTTTTTTTTATAGTACGCGTACCGTAAGCTCACGGTAAGCGTACGGTTTACGCAACGTCCGTAATCTATCTACGCTGCTTGCGTATAGTTACGTACTTTGCGTAGCCGCGCGTACTGCGCGTGGGACGCGTGCGCGCTTACGCAACACGCGCACGTTACGCGGAAGTGCCGGGGAGTGACTGTTATGCGCATGCGCGCAAGCGCGTGTCTTTTTTACGCGCACGCGTACTTTTTGCCGTAAGCGTACCGTAAGCGTACCGTAAGCGTACGGTTGGTCATGTGATCATGAAACACAACTTTTGATTGGTTGAAACTACTTTCAGTTCTAGAACTCTCCTACACCACACCCATTCCCCTCATTTCTGCTTGTGATCCCTTGGGAGAAGGAGCTGGTTTGTCTTTGGGATACGATGGCAGAACAGCAGAGCTCTTCTGAGAGTGAGGCTAGCACCAGCAGCACTGTCTTGAGGCAGAGAGCGAGGAAAGTAAAGCCTTCTTATGTTTGGGATTATTTTACTTTTCCAGAAGGCCAGCAAAAGGTGAATGCACCCTTAGTTACTTGCAAGCTGTGTAAGCGTGTACTTTCTAGAGGTAATCCTAACAGGAAGTATTCCTTTGGGAATCACACCATGAAGAGACACCTCCAGGATGTACACAGAAGGACACATGGTCATCTTTTTGGAGGTAACTCTTCAGAAAGACGAGCCAGTACATCCACAGCAGCTCAGCCTGGACCATCACCTGCAGGGCAGACTCCTTCTTCTGCAGGTCAGGTGAGCCCTTCATCTGTGGGGGGAGAATCTCCTTTTGCTGGCCCTCTGGAAATTAACCCTCGGTTTGCGAGGGTTGAAGTACGGTGCGCCACTTGTCACGATCTAATTACTTATAGGGAGACCAGTGTTTCCCTGGTGAACAGTAAAATAGATCAGCACACTTGTCGTACCGTCTAATATTCCCAATCTTTCTTTCCTCTGTCCCTGCATGAACACAACGGTTCTTTTAAGAGCCAACCTTATCTTTCATCTTTTTTTTACATATGTTTTTAAAAACTTTTTTTTATTTTTTTTTACCGTACGCGTACGGTAAGCGTACCTTTTTTTTTATTTTTTAAAAAAAACACTAAAAATCATTTATCACATTAGAAGGTCCTTGAGAGACTACAATTATTATTATTGACTTACCATACTCACTCAAAAAAATATTTATTCATTTGTTTTTTTTAAAAATAGTTTTTAAAATGAAAATCTCTTTTTACAATTTGAAATCACTTTTACAGACTGACACATTCTGAAACCTTTTTTTTAATTTTATTTAAATGCACATGTCCAAGCTGTTTTTTTTTCAGACCACCACCGTGTGTATTCTCTGTGACTGCCTACACTCCAGCAGGGGCAACCAGCCTTAGTGATGCTGAATGTATTTGCATTACAGACTTAAACCTGAAAACCCCACTCGCTTCTAATTACTGTGCATGACTATACATGGCAAGCACATGGGTGTGTGCTAAGCCTCTGCTTCTTCCCCCAAAAATTCGCTCCTCTTTTCCATCTACTGCAACTGTGAAATCACCAGAGCAAGACGCAATAAATCTCTGCCTATAATTCTTCTATGCACACAGAGTCATGTTTTCACATTAGTGCCAAAACGAAATTTCTTTGCCAATTTGAAAGCACACTTACTGCTCTTTTTTTTTCGGGCCAAGTGAAAATCTCTTTTTACAATTTGAAATCACTTTTACAGACTGACACATTCTGAAACCTTTTTTTTAAATTTATTTAAATGCACATGTCCAAGCTGTTTTTTTTTCAGACCACCACCGTGTGTATTCTCTGTGACTGCCTACACTCCAGCAGGGGCAACCAGCCTTAGTGATGCTGAATGTATTTGCATTACAGACTTAAACCTGAAAACCCCACTGGCTTGTAAATACTGTGCATGACTATACACGGCAAGGACATGGGTGTGTGCTAAGCCTCTGCTTCTTCCCCCAAAAATTCGCTCCCCCTTTCCATCTACTGCAACTGTGAAATCACCAGAGCAAGACGCAATAAATCTCTGCCTATAATTCTTCTATGCACACAGAGTCATGTTTTCACATTAGTGCCAAAACGAAATTTCTTTGCCAATTTGAAAGCACACTTACTGCTCTTTTTTTTTCGGGCCAAGTGAAAATCTCTTTTTACAATTTGAAATCACTTTTACAGACTGACACATTCTGAAACCTTTTTTTTAAATTTATTTAAATGCACATGTCCAAGCTGTTTTTTTTTCAGACCACCACCGTGTGTATTCTCTGTGACTGCCTACACTCCAGCAGGGGCAACCAGCCTTAGTGATGCTGAATGTATTTGCATTACAGACTTAAACCTGAAAACCCCACTCGCTTCTAATTACTGTGCATGACTATACATGGCAAGCACATGGGTGTGTGCTAAGCCTCTGCTTCTTCCCTCAAAAATTCGCTCCTCTTTTCCATCTACTGCAACTGTGAAATCACCAGAGCAAGACGCAATAAATCTCTGCCTATAATTCTTCTATGCACACAGAGTCATGTTTTCACATTAGTGCCAAAACGAAATTTCTTTGCCAATTTGAAAGCACACTTACTGCTCTTTTTTTTTCGGGCCAAGTGAAAATCTCTTTTTACAATTTGAAATCACTTTTACAGACTGACACATTCTGAAACCTTTTTTTTAAATTTATTTAAATGCACATGTCCAAGCTGTTTTTTTTTCAGACCACCACCGTGTGTATTCTCTGTGACTGCCTACACTCCAGCAGGGGCAACCAGCCTTAGTGATGCTGAATGTATTTGCATTACAGACTTAAACCTGAAAACCCCACTCGCTTCTAATTACTGTGCATGACTATACATGGCAAGCACATGGGTGTGTGCTAAGCCTCTGCTTCTTCCCCCAAAAATTCGCTCCCCCTTTCCATCTACTGCAACTGTGAAATCACCAGAGCAAGACGCAATAAATCTCTGCCTATAATTCTTCCATGCACACAGAGTCATGTTTTCACATTAGTGCCAAAACGAAATTTCTTTGCCAATTTGAAAGCACACTTACTGCTCTTTTTTTTTCGGGCCAAGTGAAAATCTCTTTTTACAATTTGAAATCACTTTTACAGACTGACACATTCTGAAACCTTTTTTTTAATTTTATTTAAATGCACATGTCCAAGCTGTTTTTTTTTCAGACCACCACCGTGTGTATTCTCTGTGACTGCCTACACTCCAGCAGGGGCAACCAGCCTTAGTGATGCTGAATGTATTTGCATTACAGACTTAAACCTGAAAACCCCACTCGCTTCTAATTACTGTGCATGACTATACATGGCAAGCACATGGGTGTGTGCTAAGCCTCTGCTTCTTCCCCCAAAAATTCGCTCCCCCTTTCCATCTACTGCAACTGTGAAATCACCAGAGCAAGACGCAATAAATCTCTGCCTATAATTCTTCTATGCACACAGAGTCATGTTTTCACATTAGTGCCAAAACGAAATTTCTTTGCCAATTTGAAAGCACACTTACTGCTCTTTTTTTTTCGGGCCAAGTGAAAATCTCTTTTTACAATTTGAAATCACTTTTACAGACTGACACATTCTGAAACCTTTTTTTTAAATTTATTTAAATGCACATGTCCAAGCTGTTTTTTTTCAGACCACCACCGTGTGTATTCTCTGTGACTGCCTACACTCCAGCAGGGGCAACCAGCCTTAGTGATGCTGAATGTATTTGCATTACAGACTTAAACCTGAAAACCCCACTCGCTTCTAATTACTGTGCATGACTATACATGGCAAGCACATGGGTGTGTGCTAAGCCTCTGCTTCTTCCCCCAAAAATTCGCTCCTCTTTTCCATCTACTGCAACTGTGAAATCACCAGAGCAAGACGCAATAAATCTCTGCCTATAATTCTTCTATGCACACAGAGTCATGTTTTCACATTAGTGCCAAAACGAAATTTCTTTGCCAATTTGAAAGCACACTTACTGCTCTTTTTTTTTCGGGCCAAGTGAAAATCACTTTTACAGACTGACACATTATGAAACCACCATGTGTAACTACAACAAAAACAATTCCCATTTCTATTATTCATTTCTTAAGTTACCACATACATCCCCTCTCAAACTGTAAACTCACCTTTAAAATTAGTTAGTTGTGAAAGAAATGTGACACTCAAACAGCAGATTATCAGAGCCAGGATCTCTGTTGTGTTCACCTCTCTCCTCTCAGCAGAACCAGATAATGGCAAACTTTCCCTCTATTTTTCCACACATATACATGTAAGTTTCAAATCTCAGTGCTTCCCCCTTTTTTTCAAATGTAATGACACATTTCTATTGGTTGAAAACCAACCCTTTTCCAAAAGTACCCTGCCCCCAACTTGACTTCTGCCTAGTACCCTTCCCCCAACTTGACTTCTGCCTGCTACCATAGCAACAGCTCATGGAACACTGCTGTGTGCAGTTAGGTCAGAAGTTCGACACACAATGTTTCAATTCCACAGAGCAAGAGTGCTTGACTTTTCAAACCTAACAGCAAATCCATAGTACTGTTCTTTGGTTACACATTTTTTTGTACCAATACAAAACATGCTTCTATTAATTTTCACATACAGCCTAGTTTTTTTTCTAGAATGGTATGAAACAGCCAATCAGTTCTTTTTGTTTTGTAAAAAATATGTATGCCTCCATTTCCAAACTGTCTTTCTTTTCATATTGCCATTCTACTGAAAGACACCTCCTGAGTGCATCCAGTTCTCCTTTGAAGATGTTCACAGTGTGGATTGTAGGGCACAGCTATGTCTTCTGGAGTGAAAAGTTTGCAGAGAAAACAGATATGGTGAGAGACCTTGCTTTGCCAAATGTAGACATTAAATGGATTGGTCAGAGAGGGTTAAAGTGGCACCAATTGATGCCATTGGTGAAATCCTTCATTCAAATCCAACACCCTGACCTCATAATAGTGCACTGTGGTGGCAATGACCTAGGCACTTTGACTGGGGTAGGTCTGGAAATGCTTATGAAGGACACCTTTGCACAACTGTTTACACTTTTCCCTAAAACTGCCTTTGTGTTTTCCAACATATGCCAAAGGCAAAAATGGAACTGGTCCAATCATTTCTGTCCACAGATTGACAAAGCAAGAAAGCACGTCAACAAATCTGTTTCTGCTTTCCTCCGTGACTATGGTATGGGTGCCATTTACCACAACAACTTGCGTTACGACATGCAAGACATTTATAGAGGAGATGGTGTGCACTTCAATGATGAAGGGAACAGAGTCTTCCTCTTGAACCTTAGACTCTGCATCGGTACTTACTTGTAGGTACCACTAAAAAAATGACTCCATAAACACAACAGCTCTTTTTAGAGCTCCCTAATTTCTAAACTCTTAAATCTGCTTTTCATTTATTTATTTTTATGTTTTTTACCGTACGCTTACCGTAAGCTTACCGTACGCGTACCCCGTGATTTTTTTTAAAATCAATAAATGTTTTTTTTGTACTTTTCTGTCCTTCTTTGACCCCCTTACAATTGTTAGGGGGTCTGTAACTCTCCTCATTGCCCCCTTTCCTTGTTTTCACTCTTTTTTTTCAGAGTGAAATACACAAAATGGCGGCCGCCGCTTCCTGGTTTCGGCCGATTCGAATGTTTACTAAGATCTAAGAGCCAATCAGAATCGCGCTCGCGCACGCCACCGTACGCTTACCGTAAGCGTACGGTAAGCGTACCGTAAGCGGGCTCAGATATATATATTGATTTAAAGGCTATTTTCTCAGAATCTACTGAACAGATTTACACCAAACCTACAAAAGGCACTTCCTTGACCTAGGGACTACCTCTCTGCCAAATTTTGAGTAATTCTGTTCAGCCGTTCGGGCTGTAGCTCGTTCTAAAGGTCCTATGGAAAAATGCATGGGAAAAACGCGTTTTGGGACCCCCCTTTTATCTCAGCCCCCGCTTGACGGATCCCCCCGAGACTTTCAGGGTAGGAGCGGAGCGTAGCGCCCCACCTATTTTGAGAAATTCGCGAGGATTCGTCGACCGGCGTCAAAGTTATTCAAAATAGAATGTTGCGGATTTCCTATGGAAACGTGGTCCTAACTATAACTACCTACTGGCGACCGCCAGTAGGTAATATATATATATATATATATATATATATATATATGTTTGTTTTTTATTTCTTTTTTTACCTACTGGCGAGTTATAGTTAGGACCTGATTTCTAGCAAAATGCTGATTTTGATTTGCCAATAACATTGGCGTCGTTTGACAAATCTTCACGAAACACCGCTCACTTCAGCTGTTATGCTGAAAATTTTGGAGTGATTCGTCCAGCAGCGCCCAAAAAACAAGGGGGTTGCCCAAAACGCTTTTTCTCCATGTTAATTTCAATAGGAAACTTTAGACACTGCTACAAACCCAAACTGCTGAACAGAATTACACCAAATTTGGCAAAAAAGGTATCTCTTGGTCCAGAAAGCACTTGTTGTGTTAAAGGGTGTAAATCCCTTCAGTAGTTCTTGAGAAATGTAAACATTTCTCAGATATACAAGAGTGGCTGTGGTTGATCTGTGAACCCTCCCGATCTTGTGCCTGAGATCTGATTGGCTGCCAACACTTACAAACAGGAAGTGTTGGCAGCCATTATGTGACTCGGTTGAACCGAGTCACAAAACAAAATGTTAAAAAACAAGAAAAAGGGGCAGGGTAGATACACCCTGACGCTCTAGGCCTATTCAGGGACCCCATCTGGGTTCCACCGCGAATCCCGCTGAAAAGGTAAAAAAAACAAAGTACGGGCTACCTCGCTTAATTTACTTTAAGCCCCCGGGTGGGCCTGGTCCCGGTTAAAAATAAAGATGCAGGAGCCAGTCAGGGGGCTTCAGGCACACCCCGCGGTACCCAAGGAGATGGCCATGCCCCAGGGGATGGGGTCCCCAGGACCAAAAATGGCCCGGTAGGAAGAACACCCGGCCTCCCCCCCAGTTTAAATAAAAAATAAAATAAGAAATGGCTGGCCCCCGGAATGGGGTCCCCTGGGTCAAAAATGGCCCAAAAGGGGGGTCGCTTTGCCCCCTTCCCTTGTAACAAATAAAAAAAAAATGGCCAGGTCCCGAGGGATGGAGTCCCCAGGGCCGAAATCAGCCTGGAGAGAGAGGGACACACAGCCCCCTCCTCTTTAAAAATTAAATTGAAACAAAGGCCTATCCCCTGAGGATGGGGTCCCCAAGTCCGAAATCAGCCTCAGGAGGAGGGGCACCAGCATGACTAATACGATGTGCTGTGATCTCATTAAAGCACTTAATTGAAACTGAAACCCGACGTTTTGGTGGTCCGTACCTTGCCTGTCCCACCGTATCTATGGTGGGCTAGGATTGCTTTTTTATATATATATATATTTATTTTTTTTCACCCAAAAAAACATAGGTTTCAGAGGTGTTATAGTTAGCTGGCCATTTCACTCGTACAAAACTATAGAAATTCCTCCGTTATAGTTAGTTCTGCTAACTATAACTCGCGCGCCCGCAATGCACTGCTGATGATGTCACATATTGCATCATTCATGACATGGTCAGTGACATCACTGATGACATCACTGATGACATCTCAAATGACACCACTGATGACATCACTGATGACATCATCCAGTGAATGTGGTTTAGTTTGAAATTTAAATATGTATTATATATATACCAATCTGTATTGAAGATTGAGTGGATATATAACTGTCTGGATGGAGGATTTAGTAGCTGTCTGACTGTCTGTTTAAGTGAGTAATTAATAGTGTCTCACTTAATACATGGATTAGTAACTAAACTATATGAATGTGTGCATCACTGTCTCTGTTGTTGTATAACATGCTGCATCAGTTGGTCACTAACTACATGAGTGTGTATATTAGTTATTGATTAGTTGGGTGAGTATTTGTATGGGACACTGAGTTTGTGTGTGGTTGGATGGGGTGTGTGTAACTCTATGCATAGATGTGTGAATGGTTGATTGACTAGGTGTATAGGTTTAAGAGTGCATGTGGAAACAGTTGTTTAGGTGACTGATTGTATTTATTTGTGTGTTGGTGAGCGAATATATGTTTTAGTTGTACATCTTCAACAAAGTAAAAAAATAAAAGGCATTGTATGTGAGAGTTGGTGTATATAAATAAATATGTGTAAGAGTCAGTGATTGTGAGAGTAACTATATGAATGAGTGTATAATTGTAATGGTGATTTTTTTAACATATTAACTATGAGCTACTATGTGTTTGAATAAATGAGGTGTTGTTGGATAATTGTGTAAGTGAGTAAATGTAAGTGTGATTAATTTTTTTCATGAGTGAGTAGGATGACTGCATAACCGACTAAGATGACTGCTGATGTGTCAATGTCTATATATGTGTATATAGTGCATTTGATAGTGTTCTATTAATTAGTGACTGCATGTATAAATGATTCTGTTGTTGAATGGGGAGTTGTGTGTGTAGACTTAGGAATCAGTGAGTGGGTATGTAGTATCTGGTACAGGTATTGGCGTGTCAATGGTTTCAAATATGGTACTCTGTATTTTACAGTGAGTGATGAAAGGTTATACTAGTGTAAGATGAGGTATATCAGATTGTCACATGGATGATGTCATCAGTGATGTCATCAGTGATGTCATTTGAGATGTCATCAGTGATGTCATCAGTGATGTCACTGACCATGTCATGAATGATGCAATATGTGACATCATCAGCAGTGCATTGCGGGCGCGTGAGTTATAGTTACCAGAACTAACTATACCAGAGGAATTTCTATGGTTTTGTACGAGTGAAAGGGCCATCTAACTATAACACCCCTGAAACCTATGGTTTATTCTGTGAATTTCAAAGCTTTTTTAAATGCTAATTTCTAACTATAACGTCTCTGAAACCTATGGTTTTTTTCAGTGAATTTCAAAGCTTTTTTAAATGCTAATTTCTAACTATAACGTCTCTGAAACCTATGGTTTTTTTCAGTGAATTTCAAAGCTTTTTTAAATGCTAATTTTTAAGTGTGATAGTAGTTATACGTATTTTTTGTACTGATTTTCTACAGTTTTTTAACTGTTTATTTATAAATACTTTGTTCATTAAATAACATTTTATATTTTTCAAAAAATTGCAAAAACAAAATTAAAAACAGGCAAACTGAAATATTGATTAATTTTTTTGTTTTCATTTTTTATTTTAATATATTTATATCATTTTCTTTGCACTCAAAGCGCACACATCACGGTGGGTGCACGGATTCTAGCCGCCATTTTAGAAAAGTTGTGAAGGATCTGCGTACGGTGTGCGACGCCTTACATCATATACATTTAAAATTACGTGATTTGCGCGATTGGTATACGACCAGTCCGCGACTCCAGCTCCCGCGCATTCCCGGCACAGGCAGGTCCCGCATGATGTCATATACATGCTGGGGCGCGCTGGGTGCACGACTCCCGCAAAAAAAAACTATGTTCCAAAATGATATGAATGTGTCTTTAATATACATATTAGGGCAAGAGATTATCTAAGATATTCATAAAAATAATATATTTCTACTTATAATAAACTTATATTATTTTTAAATATATTTTCACGAAGTCGGGTGCGTGCATCGTGCTGTAGAGCCAGAGAAACGAGGTCAGCAGAGCCATTGTAGAGCCAGAGAACCAGGTCAGCAGCGCTGCTCTAGAGCCTAAGAAGCAGGTCAGCAGAGCTGCTCTAGAACCAGAGACCCTGGTCAGCAGAGCTGCTCTAGAGCCAGAGACCCAGGTCAGCAGAGCTGCTCCAGAGGCCGAGAACCAGGTCAGCAGAGCTGCTGTAGAGCCAGAGAAAACAGGTCAGCAGAGCTGCTTTAGAGGGAGAGAACAGGGTCAGCAGAACTGCTTTAGAGCCAGAGAACCAGGTCAGCAGAGCTGCTCTAGAGCCAAATACCCAGGTCAGCAAAGCTGCTTTAGAGCCATAAAACCAGGTCAGCAGAGCTGCTCTAGAGGCAGAGAACCAGGTCAGCAGAACTACTTTAGAGCCAGAGAACCAGGCCAGCAGAGCCATTGTAGAGCCAGAGAACCAGGTCGGCAGAGCTGCTGTAGAGCCAGAGAAACCAGGTCAGCAGAGCTGCTTTAGAGGGAGAGAACAGGGTCAGCAGAACTGCTTTAGAGCCAGAGAACCAGGTCAGCAGAGCTGCTTTAGAGCCATAGAACCAGGTCAGCAGAGCTGCTCTAGAGGCAGAGAACCAGGTCAGCAGAACTGCTTTAGAGCCAGAGAGCAAGGTCAGCAGAGCTCTTTAGAGGGAGAGAACCAGGTCAGCAGAGCTGCTTTGGAGCCAGAGAACCAGGTCAGCAGAGCTGCTCTAGAGCCAGAGAACCAGGTCAGCAGAGTTGCTTTAGAGCCATAGAACCAGGTCAGCCGAGCTGCTCTAGAGCCAGAGAACCAAGTCAGCAGAGCTGCTTTAGTGCCATAGAACCAGGTCAGCAGAGCTGCTCTAGAGGCAGAGAACCAGGTCAGCAGAACTGCTTTAGAGCCAGAGAACCAGGTCAGCAGAACCATTGTAGAGCCAGAGAACCAGGTCAGCAGAGCTGCTCTAGAGCCTAAGAAGCAGGTCAGCAGAGCTGCTCAAGAACCAGAGAACCAGGTCAGCAGAGCTGCTCTACAGCCTAAGAACCAGGTCAGCAGAGCTGCTGTAGAGCCAGAGAACCAGGTCAGCAGAGCTGCTGTAGAGCCAGAGATACCAGGTCAGTAAAGCTGCTTTAGAGGGAGAGAACCAGGTCAGCAGAGCTGCTCTAGAGGGAGAGAACCAGGTCAGCAGGGCTGCTCTAGAGCCAGAGAACCATGTCAGCAGAACTGCTTTAGAGCAGTAGAACCGGGTCAGTAGAGCTGCTTTAGAGCCAGAGAAGCAGGTCAGCAGAGCTGTTGTAGAGCCAGAGAACCAGATCAGCATAGCTGCTCTGTAGCCTAAGAACTATGTCAGCAGAGCAGCTCTAGAGCCAGAAAACCAAGTCAGCAGAGCTGCTTTAGAGCCATAGAACCAGGTCAGCAGAGCTGCTTTAGAGCCAGAGAACCAGGTCAGCAGAGCTGCTCTAGAGCCAGAGAACCAGGTCAGCAGAGCTGCTGTAGAGCCAGAGAAACCAGGTCAGTAGAGCTGCTTTAGAGGGAGAGAACCAGGTCAGCAGAGCTGCTGTAGAGCCAGAGAACCATGTCAGCAGAACTGCTTTAGAGACATAGAACCGGGTCAGCAGAGCTGCTTTAGAGCCAGAGAACCAGGTCAGCAGACCTGCTGTAGAGCCAGAGAAACCAGGTCAGCAGAGCTGCTTTAGAGGGAGAGAACCAGATCAGCAGAGCTGCTTTAGAGCCAGAGAACCAGGTCAGCAGAGATGCTTTAGAGCCAGAGAACTAGGTCAGCAGAGCTGCTCTAGCTGACACTGACTGACTGACACTGACTGATTGACACTGACTGACACTGATTGACTGACACTGACTGTCACTGACACTGACTGACACTGATTGACTGACACTGACTGACTGACTGACACTGACACTGATTGACTGACGCTGACTGACTGACACTGACTGACACTGATTGACACTGACTGACTGACACTGACTGACACTGACTGACTGACACTGACTGACTGACACTGACAGACTGACACTGACTGACTGACACTGACTGACACAGACTGACACTGACTGACTACTCTCTACTACTCTACTACTCACTCTCTACTACTCTCTACTTCTCCCTCTCTACTACTCACTCTGTACCACTCTCTACTATTCACTCTCTACAACTCACTGTACTACACACTCTCTACTACTCTCTACGACTCACTCTCTACTACTCTCTACTACTAACTCTCTACTACTCTCTACTACTCACTCTACTACTCTCTACTACTCTCTACCACTCACTCTCTACTACTCTACTACTCACTCTCTACTACTCTCTACTACTCACTCTCTACTACTCTCTCTACTACTCACTCTCTACTACTCACTCTCTACTACTCTCTACTACTCACTCTCCACTACTCACTCTCTACTACTCGCTCTCTACTACTCTCTTCTACTCTCTCTACTACTCACTCTCTACTACTCACTCTCTACTACTCTACTACTCTCTCTACTACTCACTCTCTACTACTCTCTGCTACTCACTCTACTACTCTCTACTACTCTCTACCACTGACTCTCAACAACTCTACTACTCACTCTCTACTACTCTCTCTCTCTACTTTTCACTCTCTACTACTCACTCTACTACTCTCTACTACTCACTCTCTACTACTCACTCTCTAGTACTCGCTCTCTACAACTTGCTCTCTACTACTCTATACCACTCACTCTCCACTACTCACTCTCTACTACTCGCTCTTAACTACTCTCTACTACTCACTCTACTACTCACTCTCTACTACTCTCTACTACTCTCTCTACTATTCTCTACTACTCTCTCTACTTCTCACTCTCTTCTACTCTCTCTACTACTCACTCTCTACTATTCTCTACTACTCACTCTCTACAACTTGCTCTCTACTACTCGCTCTCTACTACTCTCTACTACTCACTCTCTACTACTCTCTACTCCTCACTCTACTACTCACTCTCTACTACTCTCTACTACTCACTCTCTACTACTCCACTACCCTCTACTACTCACTCTGTACTACTCACTCTCTACTACTCAACTACTCTCTACTACTCTTTCTCTTCTACTCACTCTCTACTACTCTCTTACTACTCCCTACTACTCACTCTACTACTCACAATCTACTACTCTCTCTCTGCTACACACTGTCTACTACTTGCTCTCTACTGCTCGCTCTCTACTACTCTCTACTACTCACTCAACTAGTCTCTCTAACGAGCTAAATGTCCTTGCACCTGCAACAGAAACATGGGAACGAAAAACTTTTCACTTCTCTGAGATTTTCCATCATCCTGAAACCCAAAGCCTTTACCAAGGGAAATCATTTTCGGCGTACAGCATGTAGCTAACATAAGAAATGAACAGGCCGTTCTCTTTAAACGTATATGCGATCAGGCCTTTACACCCAATTTAAACACACTCCTAGAAACACACTGTTTAAACACACATTTCTAAAATCACTCTATAAGCATTAATATCATTATTTTTATGTGTGAATAAGCAAACTACACGTGCAACTTTAATATGGTACACGTTTAAACCTAATACATTGCATTACACGAAAACTAATCATCAGCCTAAGAACCAGGTCAGCAGAGCTGCTGTAGAGCCAGAGAACCAGGTCAGCAGAGCTGCTGTAGAGCCAGAGAAACCAGGTCAGTAGAGCTGCTTTAGAGGGAGAGAACCAGGTCAGCAGAGCTGCTCTAGAGCCTAAGAACCAGGTCAGCAGAGCTGCTCTAGAGCCAGAGAACCAGGTCAGCAGAGCTGCTGTAGAGCCAGAGAAACCAGGTCAGTAGAGCTGCTTTAGAGGGAGAGAACCAGGTCAGCAGAGCTGCTGTAGAGCCAGAGAACCATGTCAGCAGAACTGCTTTAGAGACATAGAACCGGGTCAGCAGAGCTGCTTTAGAGCCAGAGAACCAGGTCAGCAGACCTGCTGTAGAGCCAGAGAAACCAGGTCAGCAGAGCTGCTTTAGAGGGAGAGAACCAGGTCAGCAGAGCTGCTTTAGAGCCAGAGAACCAGGTCAGCAGAGATGCTTTAGAGCCAGAGAACCAGGTCAGCAGAGCTGCTCTAGCTGACACTGACTGACTGACACTGACTGATTGACACTGACTGACACTGATTGACTGACACTGACTGTCACTGACACTGACTGACACTGATTGACTGACACTGACTGACTGACTGACACTGACACTGATTGACTGACGCTGACTGACTGACACTGACTGACACTGATTGACACTGACTGACTGACACTGACTGACACTGACTGACTGACACTGACTGACTGACACTGACTGACAGACTGACACTGACTGACTGACACTGACTGACACAGACTGACACTGACTGACTACTCTCTACTACTCTACTACTCACTCTCTACTACTCTCTACTACTCACTCTCTACTACTCACTCTCTACTACTTTCTACTACTCCCTCTCTACTACTCACTCTGTACCACTCTCTACTATTCACTCTCTACTACTCACTGTACTACACACTCTCTACTACTCTCTACGACTCACTCTCTACTACTCTCTACTACTAACTCTCTACTACTCTCTACTACTCACTCTACTACTCTCTACTACTCTCTACCACCCACTCTCTACTACTCTACTTCTCACTCTCTACTACTCTCTACTAATCACTCTCTACTACTCACTCTCTACTACTCACTCTCTACTACTCTCTACTACTCACTCTCCACTACTCACTCTCTACTACTCGCTCTCTACTACTCTCTTCTACTCTCTCTACTACTCACTCTCTACTACTCACTCTCTACTACTCTACTACTCTCTCTACTACTCACTCTCTACTACTCTCTACTACTCACTCTACTACTCTCTACTACTCTCTACCACTCACTCTCAACAACTCTACTACTCACTCTCTACTACTCTCTCTCTCTACTTTTCACTCTCTACTACTCACTCTACTACTCTCTACTACTCACTCTCTACTACTCTCTACTACTCACTCTCTACTACTCACTCTCTAGTACTCGCTATCTACAACTTGCTCTCTACTACTCTATACTACTCACTCTCCACTACTCACTCTCTACTACTCGCTCTTAACTACTCTCTACTACTCACTCTACTACTCACTCTCTACTACTCTCTACTACTCTCTCTACTATTCTCTACTACTCTCTCACTTCTCACTCTCTTCTACTCTCTCTACTACTCACTCTCTACTACTCTCTACTACTCACTCTCTACTACTTGCTCTCTACTACTTGCTCTCTACTACTCTCTACTACTCACTCTCTACTACTTTCTACTCCTCACTCTACTGCTCACTCTCTACTTCTCTCTACTACTCACTCTCTACTACTCCACTACCCTCTACTACTCACTCTGTACTACTCACTCTCTACTACTCAACTACTCTCTACTACTCTTTCTCTTCTACTCACTCTCTACTACTCTCTACTTCTCACTCTCTACTACTCTCTCTCTACTACTCACTCTCTACAACTCACTCTACAACTCTCTACTACTCACTCTCTACTACTTACTCTCTACTACTCTCTACTACTCTCTCTCTACTACTCTCTACTACTCACTCTACTACTCACTCTCTACTACTCACTCTCTACTACTCTCTTACTACTCCCTACTACTCACTCTACTACTCACAATCTACTACTCTCTCTCCGCTACACACTGTCTACTACTTGCTCTCTACTGCTCGCTCTCTACTACTCTCTACTACTCACTCAACTACTCACTCTCTACTACTCTCTACTCCTCACTCTACTACTCACTCTCTGCTACTCTCTACTACTCACTCTCTACTACTCCACTACCCTCTAATACTCACTCTACTACTCACTCTCTACTACTCTACTACTCTCTACTACTCTTTCTCTTCTACTCACTCTCTACTACTCACTCTCTACTACTCTCTACTACTCACTCTCTACTACTCTCTCTCTACTACTCACTCTCTACAACTCACTCTACAACTCTCTACTACTCACTCTCTACTACTCTCTCTCTACTACTCTCTGTCTGCTACTCTCTACTACTCACTCTACTACTCACTCTCTACTACTCTCTTACTACTCTCTACTATTCACTCTACTACTCACTATCTACTACTTTCTCTCTGCTACTCACTCTCTACTACTCACTCTCTACTACTCTCTACTACTCTCTACTACTCACTCTACTACTCACTCTCTACTATTCACTCTCTACTACTCACTCTCTGCTAATCTCTCTACTACTCTCTACTACTCACTCTCTACCTCTCTCTCTACTACTCTCTGCCTCTCTACACCTCTACTTCTCTACCTCTACCTCTCTACCTCTACACCTCTATCTCTACACCTCTACCTCTCTACCTCTCTCTACACACACACATATGCACATATATATATGCATATATATGCATATGCATTTATATATATGTATGTGTATATATATATATACATACATATATAAACATATATATAATCTGCATATCTATATCAATACAAATATAAATGCATGCATACATATACATATATGCATACATATGCATGTTATGTACAAGCAAAGCTAAAAAGCCACCTAATTACAAACAGAATTGCTTTAACTTAAACGAGGGCGTGACCTATTGCATTTTCAATGCTTGTTTACTTTGGTTCCATCAAGAAGGCATTCAGATGTGTCACACATTTGCCATAAATTCTGAATGTTAGCACTCTGGTTGCTCATTAGATCACTGTAGTAAAGCTACTGCTCACCAGGGAAGTCTGCTGCTGGTATTCAAAGTGCATGTTTCAGTCTGCATGTCAGAATTGTTTAATGAAATAGAAGAGGATTTGAGAAGTCAAAATGTGCCCTAATATTTCTTTCTGAAGCACTAATCATAATTTCTATGGCAAAATGAACCCCCTCATGTTGTTCCTTTGCAAATTAAATGTTTTAAGAGTTACCACTTAATCCAATCAAGATGGCTTCAGGTGTGCCATACTTTTGTCATAAGTAAGACTGTTAGCGCTCTAATTGTTCTTTAGAACACTCTGGGACATTCTGTCATATTGGGCTATACTTGGGCTACATCTGGGTGATATTTGTGCTACATTTGGGCTCTTTTGTCTCTGGTGGCCATCTTGGGAGACTTATTTGTTATGAAGTTTCCTAATTTCCTCATTTCCTACAGTCTCCTAAGTAGGAAATACTTTCAGTTTTTTTACTTTGATTCCATCAAGAAGGCATTCAGATGTGTCACACATTTGCCATAAATTCTGAATGTTAGTGATGACGCTGGATTCTTGTCTACCTTACCATCACCAAGAATCCTCTCAGGTCGCCAGGATCTTTTTATCTGCTAAATAGTGTAGAGGGGGAGAAATTCAATTCTTAGTACATAATCAACAGAATCAAATCTCAGGTTCAAAGGACCACTGACTCCGAATCTAAATTTTTAGGATTTTATTACAACCAAGAATAACTGCACATACAAGCACCTCAATATAAGGTGAAGAAAATAAATGGGCACTAAGACAAAGAAAATTGTACGCAAGAGTCTCATGAGACTCAGAATAAGAAGAATAATCAATTCCAACAGCATCAGAAGTGCGAAGATTAGTCCAAGCTCTACATTAGAAGTCATTAGCTAAAAAGAAAAACGGTTAATCTATCCCTATACTATCTCTAAAGTGGCATCCCTACTTAGCATTTCCCTCCCAGACAAGAGAGTAAAAAGGTGTCAGAAGTGAAGACTTCCTTAGAAGTACATTAGTCAGAGCTCGTTCTAAGATGCTCCTTCTGGCTCCCCACCCAAGCCTCAACTGCTCAACCCTCGGGGCACTGTCCCTAATACAAAATCCCAAAACACAGAACACGCACTTCGGCACACCTCTTCAGCCAGGTCTTCTTCCAGTACTTTTCCAGTGAAACTTGTATCCCATCCAACGACGGTTAGCTTGACCTTGGGTCCCAGACACCTTCTCCGACGAAAGTATCATCCGTAAATTCCAATGTACTCCCCTGTTGGCTTCTCGTACCATCCTAACTCCTAAAACAAAGACCTAGTCTCTCTAACGAGCTAAATGTCCTTGCACCTGCAACAGAAACATGGGAACCAAAAACTTTTCACTTCTCTGAGATTTTCCATCACCCTGAAACCCAAAGCCTTTACCAAGGGAAATCATTTTCGGCGTACAGCATGTAGCTAACATAAGAAATGAACAGGCCGTTCTCTTTAAACGTATATGCGGTCAGGCCTTTACACCCAATTTAAACATACTCCTAGAAATACACTGTTTAAACACACATTTCTAAAATCACTCTATAAGCATTAATATCATTATTTTTTATGCGTGAATAAGCAAACTACACGCGCAACTTTAATATGGTACACGTTTAAACCTAATACATTGCATTACACGAAAACTAATCATTATGCATTGACTAAAATACACTTGCAATGATCCACGACATTACTCTTCATAAAACATGGTTAGAATGCTAATCACACCTATGTTAAACAATTCTAGTAATACATGTCTATGTCACACCTAAACTACTTCAAGTAATATGTGGGTGTGGACTAACAGTGAATATGATGCACCCCTACAAATTTCAGAATAACGTGGCGCTCTATCAGTTCCCCCCTTTGATGACAAATGTCATCACACCATCACACAATTCCCTTGGAGAAAGAACCGACCTAAACAGTACTTGTTGCCATCCTCCCCTGTCGGAATCTCTCCATGTTCTACGTCAGCCAGTCCCTTACAGTAGTCGAGAATCAAGTCATCAGTGATGCTAATTAGAGCAGTAGCAGGTATCGCTGGTAACCGCATTGCCCTCCCCATCAGGATCTCGTGAGGTGACAACCCCGTTCTCCTATCGGGAACACTACGAAGGCTCATGAGGACCAAAGGCAGTGCATCAGGCCATTTCAGTGATGTCGAAGAACACACTTTTGCCATCCGTGCTTTCAAAGTCCCATTAACTTGCTCCACAATCCCAGAAGCCTCTGGTCGGTAGCTGCAATGTAACCTCTGATCCACATTCAAGGCAGCACAGAACAATTTCATGATCTCGCTATGGAAATGCGTCTCTCTCTCCGACTCCAAAGAGTTCGGAAAACCGAACCTAGGGATAAGTTCCCTCAGCAACAGTTTAGCCACAGTGAGTGTGTCACACCTACGTGTTGGGTAAGCCTCCATCCATCTTGAAAAAACACACACCACAACTAGGATGTACCTCAACCCATTACACTTTGGCATCTCAATAAAGTCCATCTGCATTCAATTGAAAGGCCCTCCTGACCTCCCAATGTGACTCAAAGTTACAGCAGTTTTCTTTCCTGCATTCATGTGTTGACACGTGACACACCTCTGACATATGGCCTCAATGCGATCTGGTGACACTTTCCTCTTGCCCTTCTCAATTCTGTGACCCAAATACTGCACTTCACTCAGACAGTACTGCAACTTGTTTGGGGACACCTTGTGTCCATTCTCTGCCAAATGATTCAGTAAAGCAATGGTATCAATCCTGCAAGCGTCTTCTGTTTCTGAGGCAATGAGCAAGTCATCAATGTATTGCACCAGAACGGATTTCTGCGGCAATACAAGACTCTCAAGATTCTTCTTCAAGATCTGATTAAAGATCGATGGACTCTCTGTGTACCCCTGAGGGATTCGACACCACGTTAACACATGATTTTCCAGCCGGAAAGCAAAAAGAAATTGGCTCTCCTCATGGAGTGGGATCGAGAAGAATTCTTGACACAGATCGATCACTGTAAACCATTCAGCTTCGCACGGAATCTGAAACAGGATCACAGATGGATTAGGTACCACCGGACGACATGGAACAACTATCGCGTTGACCTTTCGCAGGTCCTGCACTATCCTGAATTTCCCACTTGGTTTCTGTAGTCCCATAATAGGTGGATTACATGGGCTACCCATAATCTCCTTCAGAATTCACTGCTTAATCATAAAATCGATTACAGGTTTGATCCCTGCAATAGTCTCAGGTGACAAATTGTACTGAGGTGTCCCAGGGAATTCTACGTTCGGCTTGACCTGAATCTTCACTGGCTCTACACCTTTAATCAATCCAATCTCCTCTCCAGTGAAATCCCACCCGTCGAGTGACACAGAATCCCTCAGGTCATGTGGAAGTTCCTCCACTGTCAGCGCTGGGTACATTTCTATACACAAGTGCTGATTTGCAACTTTAAAAGTCGCGTCATGATCCTTTGTCTGTACTTCAACTCCCTTCGGTGTACAATAGATGGTGCAATTCAGTTTGCACAACAGATCTCTCCCTAACAGGCAAACTGGACTTGAGTCACACACCACGAACTGGTGTCTTTCTCGGAAAGTTCCTATTCTCACAGGAATTGGCTCGGTCAATGGACTGGTCATTTTCTTATTTGCTAGACTGTGTAGCACCAGTGTCAACTAGAAAGGTGGTAGGATGACCATCAACATCTGCTTCTACAAATGGTCCGCTCTGGTCTACCTCCAAGACTGCTCCAACTGTGCGGTCTTCCTCCCCTCTCAGGCACCGTCATGCCAACGGGTCTGGACTGAACTCCTCATACCCTTCGAACAAGGGCATCTGTTGATAAGTCCGAGCTCCCTGCTGAACATATTGAACCTTAGGGGGCTGGGGAACTTGTACCTGCGGGCTAATAGTCCCCCCTTTCACCAACCTTGACCTAGTCACCGTTGGGACTGCTTCAGGTACAGGTACCTGAGCTATCTCTACTTCTTGCTGCACCTGATTTATTGGATTCAAGGGACACTCGCGTTTCCAATGTCCAACCTGGTGACAAAGATGACACGCAGTGGTCTTCTTCAATGTCGCCACATCCATTCCTGTCTTGGGATCAAATGACTTGGGTTTTCCCTGACCTTGGACATTCTGATTCCCTCCTTGGTTATTTCCTTGCCTCCTTCCTAACGTCCCTCCGCTAGGCTGAGCTTGAGCCGTTTGCATCTGAACAAGCATCAATTTGTCCGTCAACTTCCTATGCTTCTATTCTATCTCATCACTACAGTACCTGGCATACCGCAAGATCTCATCCACTGGTTTGTTCTGCCAGCAAATCAGATGTTGCTGTATCATGAGACTAACTTCTGGTCTCAACCCCAACACAAACTTCGAAACAAACTGTCCCATGTCTTTTGTATCCAAGGCATCCAATCCACTGTACTGCTTGAAGGCCTGCAAGAGGCATTCATATTACTCATACACTGTCTGTTTTGGCTCTTGGACTGTCCGATCTATCTTAACCCAATCAATATCCTGAGGTGAAATTTTCGACTTTAGCCATGTAATCACTTGCTCAAACTTCTTCATGACTATGGGTGACGGACCATTTGAGATAGGATCTCTTTCGGGCTCTGCAATTTTACATGCAGACCATAAATCGTCTGGAACCACAATGTCAAACAACGTGTTCAGATCAATCCATAACACCTTCAAGATCTTAACAAAACGATCAACCTGATTATACCACTCAACGTGCTTCTCCCGCAAGCAGGGGAAATCGTTCGTGAATGCAGCCAAATCACCCCTACTCCAAGGCACATGCACGTATCCTCCATTCTGTACCTCTCGTAAAGGGAAATTTCCGATATCTGCCATCCCTCCACCTGGAGGTGGCGTCTCTCCTACCATCTTTCTGGAACTCTTCTTCTTGGACCACCTTTCTTCCCATCTGTCAAGCATGATCCATGCACGCATTGCTATAATCAAATCTTTGATATGGGTTCTCAACCCCATGACCCTTTTCTCTTTCAGTTCTTGGTCGCTATACTGCAACCTATGGCTTACCTGTAATGACTTTGTCTTAGTCAAATCCACCTCATACTTTTTGGCCAACTCTGACAATTTCTCATGTGCAGCTTTTGCTTTTCGAGTCACAACCTTCGCTACAAATAGTAACTCATCTTGTTCATACATGTATATCCTTTCAAGAGGCAAATTTCCATTTATTATTTAGTCTACTTCTGCTTTCAATCTCACTACATCTAACATCCTCCCTTTCAAGGCACCCTTCAATATTTCTCGACAAGCCGCCCCATTCCGTTCATCGTATTTGCAGTTCTGTTCTCGAGACCTTTTCTCTTCTGTCATATTCCTAGAGACTGGTCGGCTTCTTGAATTATCTTGGTCCTCACTCCCTACGGTTCTCTCACACTGATTCCTTACAGGCGGTACCCACATTCTCAAACCTGATCTTGACTCGGCCAAACACTTTGGTCTTATTGATCTCACATCCACCTGTCTCCTAGAGGAATCTGCGGTGGCTGGCAATGGCGTACTCCATTCTATAGGTTTAGGAGTCTGCTCCATTCCGTTCACTATTCCATTTCCCTCTACCACACTACTTGATCCTGTAGCCGACTGTGCTAAACTACCAACTCTCTCCTGATCTGGATTGTTAACTGAAACAATGGGTCCAATGGTAACCGGTACCTTTAAAGCATCCGGTAACCTCATACCTCTCCCAACCTCTGTGCTTGCTACAGGCTGAATTTTCATGTCCTCCGTTCCTGTTGAGATTTTCCCTACTACTTTCACCTCTGACTGAGTCTGTAATTTACTAGTCCCTTCCACTTGAACCGATTTCCCTTCATAGGAATCTGGATTAAATGGAGGCGGTCTTTCGGATAACAACCTCTCTACCAAGCTGTTGTCCGTATCACTGTCATCCTCATCTACACTCTTTGTCTTAGCACTGTCTGTTTTCTCCACTAGTGGGTACAGTTTTCTTCCCCTCTATAGTCTCTACTCTCCACCTCTTCTCTAGCGCATCCCACCTCGCATCCTGGAATGCCTTAATTGACTTCTTCACCCTTTCTTGACTTCGATCTCTTTTCCTGTCATGCGCTGCTCTGATCCATGCATGCAATGCCTCAAACTGAGTTGTCTCGGCAGAGGTCACAACAAAGACATTACAGATTTCAACTGATACAACACCTCCAACCAGAAAGTACTGTATCGTGGGAAAGCCAGTTCTCCCTCACTGTGTGTCATTTTATGTCAATTTTCAAGCCAAATTAGAGTGAGCAATCCTACATTCCTTGCCATATAATGCGCCGGAGTATCCTCAGGAGGGGCTTCTTCGCCCCCTCGAGTAACCACATGTTTGTCACCTCTACATAATTCTCAGAAAATCTTAAAACAGTTCATGATAACCAAAATTTTTTGATCGCGCACAATGTTTTCGTTCACTTACTGATGTCAATACACCAATAGCAGCGCTACACCAACCAGCCTATCGCAGCGCAACACCTTCTAACGTCACACTTCCTCCGCTCGCAGCAGTTCCCCTCCTTCACAATTCGCGTCTCACCCTTGCATTCGTCCCATTCACAAAGTAATTATCTGTCCACGAAACGACCGGACAATCACTTCTCTGACTGCCTCCGACAGTCTCTCAAAATTGTTGACCTCAACTGGCAACTGTCTGTCCATGAAATGACCGGACAATCGCCTCAACTGATAGGTTTCAACCGCTCAAAGTTCCACATGCAACAACCCACGACCAGCGTCGGTTACTCATGCACTCACACATTCGCACCCTCTATCTCGGTCCGGGTAATCGATGACGTCTCACGATCCCCTTTTGGTGGTCAACAAAATCTACCTTGGGTGTCTTCTACACCACAATCACTTAAGCTACTTGTAGAGCCTAAGATTTTCGCGGGCTGCGCGCGCTCACAGCCTGATCTCACAATCATTCAACACTCATTCCAACTCCGCAAGACGTCACACAATCAAATCAACACGGCAATCTACAAAAAATATCACCCTATTCATACTCACTCCTCTACGAACTGCTGCTTTCCGCCACACCACTACTCTCCATCGATCCCCATCAACTCTCGTCGTCCGCTGCTCACCATCCAATGGGTCACCATCCCTCGACTTCCATGGGCCTCTAGAATCTCTTATCTTGACCTAGATCTCCCCTCACTATCAGAGATAACCATCCTACTCTGCTACCAACTGATGACGCCGGATTCTTGTCTACCTTACCATCACCAAGATTCCTCTCAGGTCGCCAGGATCTTTTTATCTGCTAAATAGTGTAGAGGGGAAGAAATTCAATTCTTAGTACATAATCAACAGAATCAAATCTCAGGTTCAAAGGACCAGTGACTCCGAATCTAAATTTTTAGGATTTTATTACAACCAAGAATAACTGCACATACAAGCACCTCAATATAAGGTGAAGAAAATAAATGGGCACTAATACAAAGGAAATTCTACGCAAGAGTCTCATGTGACTCAGAATAAGAATAAGAATCAATTCCAAAAGCATCAGAAGTGCGAAGATTAGTCCAAGCTCTACATTAGAAGTCATTAGCTAAAAAGAAAAATGGTTAATCTATCCCTACACTATCTCTAAAGTGGCATCCCTACTTAGTATTTCCCTCCCAGGCAAGAGAGTAAAAAGGTGTCAGAAGTGAAGACTTCCTTAGAAGTACATTCACTTAGTCAGAGCTCGTTCTAAGATGCTCCTTCTGGCTCCCCACCCAAGCCTCAACTGCTCAATTCTCGGGGCACTGTCCCAAATACAAAATCCCAAAACATAGAACACGCCCTTCGGCACACCTCTTCAGCCAGGTCTTCTTCCAGTACTTTTCCAGTGAAACTTGAATCCCATCCAACGACGGTTAGCTTGACCTTGGGTCCCAGGCACCTTTTCCGCTGAAAGTATCATCCGTAAATTCCAATGTACTCCCCTGTTGGCTTCTCGTACCATCCCAACTCCTAAAGCAAAGACCTAGTCTCTCTAACGAGCTAAATGTCCTTGCACCTGCAACAGAAACATGGGAACGAAAAACTTTTCACTTCTCTGAGATTTTCCATCATCCTGAAACCCAAAGCCTTTACCAAGGAAAATCATTTTCGGCCTACAGCATGTAGCTAACATAAGAAATGAACAGGCCTTTCTCTTTAAACGTATAGGCGTTCAGGCCTTTACACACAATTTAAACACACTCCTAGAAACACACTGTTTAAACACACATTTCTAAAATCACACTATAAGCATTAATTTCATTACTTTTTATGTGTGAATAAGCAAACTACACGTGCAACTTTAATATGGTACACGTTTAAACACACCTATGTTCAACAATTCTAGTAATACATTTCTATGTCACACCTAAACTACTTCGAGTAATATGTGGTTGCGGACTAACAGTGAATATGATGCACCCCTACAAATTTCAGAATAGCGTGACGCTCTATCATTAGCACTCTAGTTGCTTATTAGATCACTGTAGTAAAGCTACTGCTCACCAGAGAAGTCACTCAAAATGTGCCCTAATTTTTCTTTCTGCAGCACTAATCATTACTTTCTATGGCAAAATGAACCCACTCATTGTGTTCCTTTTTAAATAAATGTTTTAAGAGTTACCACTTTATTCCAATCAAGATGGCTTCAGGTGTGCCATACGTTTGTCATAAGTAGGACTGTTAGCGCTCTAGTTGTTCTTTAGAACACTCTGGGAAGCTGCAGTAGAACACAAAGGAATCAACTGACAGTCTCTGCCCTTGTTGGATGTACATGTTTTACTGAGAATGTCAGACTTCATTCTCACATGACTGAGAAAGCTAATGTGAATTTACAGAAAATATGCTCTCAGTTTAGCTTATAGATCACCTTCCAAACCTCTGTGGGAAAAGCATGAGAAAATAGTTTTTTCTCAAACATGATTCATGATATCCCAGCAGAAGGCTTTTTCACATGGTAAAATCACCTTAGATCACACCACTATTCCTAAATGACTATGGTACCATCAACAAATGATTTATAATGTAACTACAGTCTTAAAACCTTCTAATAACTGCAATGCTTTTTAATGAGGTGCTATCATGTATAATTGGTCCCAAGATGGCTGCCAACACTTCTTGGATGAAGTGCTGACAGCCAATCAGATCTCAGGATGAGATGAGTGGTTAGGCTCTGCCCAGATATATCTATGATTTTACTTTTGATTATCTCAACAACTACTGAACAGATTTATACCATTTAACCAAAAGGCACGAGTGTGAACCAAGGACTACATCTTTGCCAAATTTCGTGTAATTCTGTTCAGCAGTTTGGGCTGCAGCTGCGATTAACTGTTCCTATGGAAAATTGCATGGGGAAAATATGTTTTGGGACCCCCCTTTTTTCTCAGCCCCCGCTTGACCAATCACCCCAAGACTTTCAGGACACGCGCGGACCGGAGCGCCCCACCAGTTTTGAAAATTTCGCAAAGATTCGTCAACTGGCGCCAAAGTTATTCCAAATTGAATGTTGCGGATTTCCTATGGATAATAGGTCCTTACTATAACTACCTACTGGCCACCGCCAGTAGGTAAAATATATATCCTTGATCCTCAAGGTGAGCACTTGGTGTGGAGGTATAGTCGGGTACGCTGAAACCGACCAGGGACACGCCCTCTCGGTCTGGAGCTCCGCGCTTATCAGCAAATGAGTGGTTCAGTACGAGGAGTAAAACGCGGCGCCCCCCCGAGTGAAGTCATCGCCATTTCGTGTTTATTTCCAGCGAGGGGAGAGAGGAGGCAGCACGGTGCTGCCTGATAAGGGCACAAACAAAGTACTAAGCTAGAGTGGGAGCAACATACCTGTGAGCTCTGAGGTGGAACACAGTCCAACGCCAGCAAATTGGGGCATCACCTGATGTTTGGAGTCTCTCATTACTAAATGAGGCACCACGACGGACTACAGTAACCACCATGCAGTTTACCCAAATTTACAAGCGGAAGTAACACACCTGCATCATGGAGGAGGAGTCAAGAGACTGCTTCATAGGGAGTGGTCTCCGAGTCAAACCCAGGACAATCTTATTCATGAGATCGGCACTGATGACGGCCAATGAGGCTAGAAACGCGTCTGCCTGAATATTTCACGCTATGAAAGGACTGCGCTTTGAAGTCTCTAATAAATTCTTTGTTTGTGCCCGGAGCTGTGTCCCGCTTGCTTGATCCTCAAGGTGAGCACTTGGTGTGGAGGTATAGTCGGGTACGCTGAAACCGACCAGGGACACGCCCTCTCAGTCTGGAGCTCCGCGCTTATCAGCAAATGAGTGGTTCAGTACGAGGAGTACAAACGCGGCGCCCCCCCCGAGCGAAGTCCTCGCCATTTGGTGTTTATTTCCAGCGAGGGGAGAGAGGAGGCAGCACGGTGCTGCCTGATAAGGGCACACAGTACTAAGCTTAGAGTGGGTGCAACATACCTGTGAGCTCTGAGGTGGAACACAGTCCAACGCCAGCAAATTGGGGCATCACCTGATGTTTGGAGTCTCTCATTACTAAATGAGGCACCACGACGGACTACAGTAACCACCATGCAGTTTACCCAAATTTACAAGCGGAAGTAACACACCTGCATCATGGAGGAGGAGTCAAGAGACTGCTTCATAGGGAGTGGTCTCCGAGTCAAACCCAGGACAATCTTATTCGTGAGATCGGCACTGATGACGGCCAATGAGGCTAGAAACGCGTCTGCCTGAATATTTCACGCTATGCAAGGACTGCGCTTTGAAGTCTCTAATAAATTCTTTGTTTGTGCCCGGAGCTGTCCCGCTTGCTTGATCCTCAAGGTGAGCACTTGGTGTGGGGATATATATATATATATTCACTGAAAAAACCATAGGTTTCAGGGGTGTTATAGTTAGCTGGACTTTTCACTTGTACAAAACCATTGAAATTCCCCCGTTATAGTTAGTTCAGCTAACTATAACTCGCGCGCCCGCAATGCACTGCTGATGACGTCACATATTACATCACTCATGACATGGTCAGTGACATCACTCATGACATCACTGATGACATCTCAAATGACATCACTGATGACATCACTGATGACATCATCCAGTGAATGTGTGTTATTCTGAAAATTAAATATGTTTTATAAATGTATATCTCAAGGTCGATGGAAGAATAAATGGGTATATAAGTGTCTAAATGGATGATTTGTTTTTGAAAAATTGATTGTGTAACTGACTGATTAAGTGTATCATAGTGAATACATGGCTTAGTGAGTAATGTTTAAATATGTAAATATCTGTATCAGTCTCTCACTTTGTGTATAAGTGGCTGCATGGGTTGGTGAGTAGCTACATGGGTGTCTATATAGGTTATTAGTTGGTTTTTTGAGTATCAGTCTGAGTGTCTGCATGGTTCGGTGGGGGTATTACGTAGTGCATAGGTGCATGAATGAGTGACTCACTGTTTGTATGTGTTGAACACAGTATGTGTGCAGGACTGTATGGGTGGATGAGTGTGTGTATGGGTGTGTTAGTGAGTGAATGACTGTCTCAATAGTGTCTTTATGAGTAACTACATATGTTTTAAACTAGTATATGTGACTATTGGTGTATATATGTGAGTATATGTGAGAGTGAGAGATTGAAAGAGTTCCTGTATGAATAAGTATGTGTTTCTATAAGTGATTGTTTAAAAGACTAAGTATGTGTAAGTTTCCGTAGAAGTAAGTGTGGTGGTGTGTGTATAACTGTATATGCAAGTAAATGTATGTTTGATTCTTTATTAGCATGAGTGACTATGTGTGTGAGTAACTATGGATGAGTGGCATTGTGTAACAGGATGTATAGGTGTATGAGTACATATGATGAGTGAGTACATGTATGAGTGACTGTATTGGACTGTTGGTGAATGAGTGGATGTGTATGTGGATCTTAGAATTACTGAAGAGGTTGTTGTAACTGGTATTGGTATGTCCATTGTTTTGAAAATTTTAGTCTCTATTTTTGAATGTGTGTATCAAAGGTTATATTAGGGTGAGAGGAGGTCTGCCCCTCTATCACAAGGATGATGTCATCAGTGATGTCATCAGTGATGTCATTTGAGATGTCATCAGTGATGTCATGAGTGATGTCACTGACCATGTCATGAGTGATGTAATATGTGACGTCATCAGCAGTGCATTGCGGGCGCGCGAGTTATAGTTAGCTGAACTAACTATAACGGGGGAATTTCAATGGTTTTGTACAAGTGAAAAGTCCAGCTAACTATAACACCCCTGAAACCTATGGTTTTTTCAGTGAATTTCTGAGGTTTTTTAAATGCTAATTCCTAACTATAACGTGCCTGAAACCTATGGTTTTTTCTGTTAATTTCAAAGGTTTTTTAAATGCTAATTTCCAACTATGCCTACAGAGATAGGACATGTGAAGAAAGAAGAAAAAATGCACAGAAAGAAACAAAAGAAGTGCAGAAAGAAGATAAGTGCAGGAAGAAGGATAACGTGCAGAAAGAACAAAAAGAAGAGCAGAAAGAAGCCTTGTTGCAAAATCATCCTGTACCCTCAACTTTTTCAGACGGATACTGGTGGTAACTGAGTCCGACTAACCAGTCCTAGAGCCAGTGCTATGTTAAAAGACACTTAGAATACAGTGAAAACACCTACATACACTAGGGAACATTATGCGTTGGGGTCCCCCTGTGATTAGCCTTACCTCCTCTATAAGCCCCTAGTATATAATAGGGCATGGGGATTAAAACTACCTCTTAAAACAGGCCACAGGGCGTTTTTGCACACGTTAACTCAGGCCCCGTCCCCTCCTTTCACCATTGTGTAAACACGCCCTGTGTCCGTTTTTAGTTGGGAGATTAAGTTCATTTGAGTCCTGAGGGTCCCTAGGGTCCAACTAGCCCACTAGGTACCTCCAGTAAGTGCCACAGAGCTGCGTTGCAGAGAGGTGTAAAAAGTGGCACGGCCTGGACCACCTCTCTGCAATGCAGCTCAGTGGCGCTTACTGGAAGCACTTGGTGGGCTAGTTAGCCCCCAGGGGCCCTCAGTATTGAAGGGAAATTATATCCCCAATTTAAAACGTGCCATGGTGCGTGTTTGCACACGTCACCTCAGGCCCCGTCCCCTCCCTTCACCACTGTGTAAACGCGCCCTGTGGCTGTTCTAAGTTGAGAGATTAAGTCCCCTTGAATCCTAAGGGTCCCTAGGGTCACACTAGACCACTAGGTACCTCCAGTAAGCGCCACAGAGCTGCGTTGCAGAGAGGTGTAAAAAGGGGCTTGGCCTCAGAACACCTGTCTGCAGCGCAGCTCCCTGGCGCATACTGGAGATGCCTGTTGGGGGCGCGTTTGCAGAGTGCTGCATGGAGGGGGCATGGCCTCCGGCACGATGCCAGTCTTTTATTTATTTTATTTTTTTAAGAAGAGGGGCTGTGTGGTTCCCCTTCTTATTCTAATTTATTGGCCCTGATGACCCCATCCCCCAGGGCCTGTCTCCTAATTATATTTTTTTGACCCCAATCCCCAGGGCCGGCCACTGTTTTTTATTATTTTTAAAAAATATATATTTATAGACACACCTAGGACATGCTGGACAAACCGTACGTACCTATCACCATGACGATTTGCGTGATATTCATTAAAAGGCGACTATGCATGCAATTAATCCACGTGGAATGTATTTACACCACTAGTGAAGCTCTGACATGTCTGATGCTCTACCGTGCCTAATCCCGGTAGACACCCTTGTCGTTTATTTATACAAACATGGGTAGCTATTGACGGGCACATTTAATACACATGCACACCAAGCCATTAAAAGGGGATTCGACAAAAATTCGACCAAAACTATGCAAGAAACCCCCCTCACAGTTAATAAAACACACATCCACTGCCGGATGTGTAATACTTTTTATTTTACTCTCTGGAAAGGGGACGAACATCACTTGCGAGTCACAGCGCGCTCCTGACAGAGCCCAATGCTGTGTTACACCCACCATTGCCTGCCGAGTGCCACACACCTCTGTATTGTATTCCACTAGCTAGTGCATATGCTATGACACTCTCTAGCCCATGTGCACTGTAACACCACCCCGTGAAAATGTCATGCCACACTTGTCTTCGCACGGGTTATATTGCCCCATCTAACGTGCCTTCCTCGATGCCTATGTTATAACGCACAGTGCTATGCCATACATATTACAATTTGGGATCCATATCTTTGTCACAGTGCATATGCAACGTTACACTCCCCAGCACATATTTTATATTACAACTTTAGAGACTAGTTAGGTTACACAACACTGCCCTGTGCATATTACACTCCAAGGCGCATATCGCATAGCACACGCTAGTGCCTGTGCTATCTCGCGCTCTCCAATGAATCTGTCATTGCGCACAATGTATTGCATATTATATTTCACGCCTGGTTCATCTTATATCACACTTTTTGGTGCATAGTTTATACCATACACTATAGCTAGTTTTCATTTTCAATCGTGCTCTCAGGACTATGTTCTATATAACACTGTGTTCACCTACCCTTTTCACGGGCATTACATTTTGCGATAGGGGGTGGAGGGTCAGGGGGTGTTTTTGCCAAGTGAGCCCGGAGTCACAGTCACTAACGTCTTCTTCTTCCTGAATAAAAGTGAGATTATGCTGCATACTTGTTCATATTTTAAGTAGTTTGCACAGACAAAATGTTTTAAAAACAATAAAGTTTCTAATACCCGCCTTCTCTGAACAGTTAGCTTGCTGCCCCATCCCCCTCCTCCCTATCCTCTGTTGTGTGAATCCATGGACTAGCCTCCTCCCTCCTGCCATGCATGGTCTGATGTGCTGCCACTGCCCTCAATTTAGTATGATGTACCAGTCCACTCCTCCTGCCCTCCATTGCCCAATTCTATGCCCCATCATTGACCTCCTGCTTAAACTCTGTGCTTAGCTTGCTGCCCCTATTCTCCTTCCCCCTGCCCTCCGATGTCTTTGTGCATGCCCCTGCTCCATCCTTTTTGCCCACCATGTCCCATGGACCTGCCACTCCTATCTACTCTGAGTGTTCTGTTGAGCTGCCACTCCCCTCCCACCTGCCTAGCATTGTCAGATGACTGTAACCTGTCCCTGCCACCTCCACCCTGCCTGTCCACATGCCATGCCTCTATCCTCTTCCTCCTGTCCTACATGGTCCATTGTACTGCCACACCCTTCTGCCCTCCCTGGTCTGTTGTGCTGCAACTGCTCCTCCTGCCTGCCCCGTGTGGTCTGTTGTGAGGCCCCTTCCCCTGAACTTTCTTGTCTGTGCACAGGTCCTGACCCTCCCTTCTATCCTCCATCGTCCTTTGTGCATGCCCCTGCACCCTCCTTCTTGCCCATCATAGCCATTGTGCTGCCACTAACCCTCCCACTTGCCATGCATGGTCTTCTGTGCTGCCATGGCCCCTCCCACCTTCCCTGTGTGGTCAGTTAGCTGCCCCTGACCCCCTCCCACCTTCCCTCCATGGTCTGTGTGTATGCCATCACAGTCTCACTGTTGCTCTTCATGTTGTGTCTTGCTTCTAGTGCCCATCCTGCCTGACCTCCATGGCCATCTTGCTGCTCCTGCCCTGCCCCCTTGCCCCCAGCCCTCTGTTTACATGTGCAGACCCCTACTCCCTCCCTCCTGGCTTGTCTGTTCCATTGTAATGCCCCTGATCCGTCCCTCCTGCCCTTTATGGTCTGTTATGCTGCAGCCTTCTCTCCTGTCTGTCCATTATGGTCAGCTAGCTACCATTGCCTCTTGCCCCTCTGTTCTCTGTTGTCCATGTGCATGGTCCTGTCCCCTCCCTCTTGCTTTCTATGGATTGTTGTGCTGCACTCCCGTCCTGCATGCCCTGTGTGGTGTATTGTGCTGCTGCAAACCCTGATGCCTGCCCTGCAGGGTCAGTTTGGTGCACCTCTCCATGTCTCTCCTGTCCTCTGTTATCCAAGTCCATGTCCCTATCCCATTTCCTTCCATGATCCAATGTACCATACTTGCGAACATTTTGAACTTGGTAAGAGGGAGATTTTGAAAAAAAACTGGGGTATTGATTTTCCCCTTTGAGTTACATTGAAAAAGAGGATATTGTAGACAGGAGACAGATCAAATAAAGCCCATTTGAGCTTAAAAACATTGGACGTTTCCTGGCTGAATCGGGTCTGTTGGCATGTATGGTTGTACTACCATTGCCTCTTCCTTCTGCCCACAATGGTCTATTACATTGCCACAGCCTTGAAGGAGGGTAGATTTTGTATCACAGGGGGCCCCTGGCCCGTTCTGTCCACACCTGAAGTATGAGACCCTTGTCCTTGCCCTGCCAGCCGCATTTGTAGGCCGTATTAAATTGACCAGCGGGTCCTGTGTTGCTATATAATTATCCTGAGACATCCTTACCACTCAGCCAGCATAAAACCCCTGTGTAGGCCCTTCTGTTCAATATGTAGGCCTCTTTGTTAAATTGACCATAGCTCTGCAATTTTAGTGTATAGCAGTCTGAAGGCAGGTCTGCGAGGTTTTCTGCTCCAAACTAGTAGCCCCCACCCTACCCGAGTGCTCCGTGCTCGGTATCAAAGTTCAACATCCCCCTGAAGCTGTCGACATACAGTAGGCTGCATCCTGGACTGGTACTTGCTTCCTGGGCAGGTTTCCCGCTTTTAAGGAAGTGGCAACCGCAGAGCGTCAAGTTAGGAGAACTGAGGAGATTTTATACATGAATATATTGAATTCCTGTACAATACCCATTATTTTCTGCTTGCTCTATGGAACTTACGATAAGCGATTGGCCTGAGAGACTGACCTTTTCACCCAGTCCATTGTCAGCATTAAGTGGGTAAATGACGAAATGTCTGGTAAAATCTGCAGACGAAGCTTTTGGGTAGCATACGTAGGTAGATGTAGCGTGCAAAGGTGCCCACAAAATGATATAAAAAGGGAGCACCCACAGATATCGACGGACAACCTCGCCGTCTGTATGTAGGTTAACAGGCTGTGCAGGTTTTCCCCAAGAACTGGGAGCTCTTGTCTTCCTTTGCTTAAAATGTCTTGCTCGGCTTTGCTTGAAGTATCTTATTCTATTTTACCTATATGAAATGTCATGTTATGTTTAACCATTGTTCTCTTTACTTTTGCATTTAAAAGATGTTGTATTGTAATTGCAGGAATGCTTGCTCTAAGAGTAAATGTGAGTGTCCCTAGGTAACATTTTCCTTGGTGTAACTTGTTTCTCATGATGCATTTATAGATGTGTTTTCTCTCTCTCTCTGTCAGTCCATTAATTGAGATACAGAGAATATCATGACAGCTGTATGATTATCTGGATTCTGTATTTTGTACTTTAGGTCTCTATTCTGCGGTTTCTTTGAAGTTGCATCTTCTCATTAAACTGCCATTGTATTCTGCCTCCAATTCCATGTCTCATATGTCTGTTTTCTTCATTTTTGGAGCAAGCGTTCCTAGGCACCCGGCTCAAATTAAGGTGCCCCTTTTGTCCCTGACTCACTCTCCTGCTCAGTTCTGTGGTGGCTCCCGGGGCTCTGGGGACCGCCCCTAGCTTCCTTGACCCGTAATAGATCTTCCCTCCAACAGCCTCTCTTGCAAGTCCTGTATTGTTGGTTTGTTGCCCCTGCCCCCCTTTCCACTGCCCTCCATAGTCTGTTGTGCTTCCACGGCCCTTCCTGCCTGCTCAGTGTGGTTAAATTGTTGCCTTTGCACCCTCCTACCTGCCTTCAATTTTCAGAGTCCGTGCCCCTGGCCTCTGCCTCTCAACAGTATCCTAATGAACAACTAGATTGCTAACATTCTATATTTATTACAAAAGTGTGGAGCGCCTGACATCATCTTGATGTAATCAAAACTGTAATACCTAGAGCATTCCTTTAGAAATTACATATATGAGAGGGTCTTATTGGCATCAAAATTATGGTTAGTGCTCTAAAAGACTAAAATAAGGACATATTTTCTGAGTTTTATTTAAATTATTTGTTATCTTTATGTTTTTTTATCTAGTTGACAACTTGATTAAATGTTGCACTTAGGGTAGAGGATGTGGTGTTACTTCCAGAACTGCAGACTTTGCAACTGGGGAACCAGGTTGAAGTTTCTGCTTCAGCTCGACATTCTGTGATTCTGGTCAAATCACTTAGTCTCCCCATGTCTACAACCAAAATGAATTTGTTCTTGTGTGATGTAACCAATGCTCATGTAAAGCACTCCAATACCTGACAAGTCTGCACTATATAACACTGCAAAAACACAAAATAATAAGTGTTTTGCACACTTCTGTCATTGGGCTATATTTGGGCTATATCTGGGTGATTTTGGGCTACATTTGGGCTCTTTTGTCTCCGGTGGCCATCTTGGGAGATTTATTTGTTATGAAGTTTCCTAATTTCCTCATGTACTGCAGTCTCCTCAGTCGGAAATGCTTTCAGTTTTTTACTTTGATTCCATCATGAAGGTATTCAGATATGTCACACATTTGCCATGAATTCTGAATGTTAGCACTCTAGTTGCTCATTAGATCACTGTAGTAAAACTACTGCTCACCATGGAAGTCTGCTCCTGGTATTAAAAGTGCATGTTTCAGTCTGCATGTCAGAATTTTTTAATGAAATAGAAGAGGATTTGAGAAGTCACTCAAAATGTGCCCTCATTTTCTTTCTTCAGCATTAATCATAATTTCTATGGCAAAATGAACCCCCTCATTGTGTTCCTTTTTAAATTAAATGTTTTAAGTGTTACCAGTTTATTCCAATCAAGATGGCTTCAGGTGTGCCATACTTTTGTCATAATGAAGACAGTAAGTGCTCTAGTTGTTTTTAAGAACATTCTTGGACATTCTGTCATTGGGCTATACTTGGGCTACATCTGGGTGATATTTGGGCTACATTTGGGCTCTTTTGTCTCTGGTGGCCATCTTGGGAGACTTATTTGTTATGAAGTTTCCTAATTTCCTCATTTACTGCAGTCTCCTCAGTAGGAAATACTTTCAGTTTTTTACTTTGATTCCATCAAGAAGGCATTCAAATGTGTCACACATTTGCCATAAAATCAGAATGTTAGCACTCTTTTTGCTCATTAGATCACTGTAGTAAAGCTACTGCTCACCAGGGAAAACTGCTGCTGGTATTGAAAGTGCATGTTTCAGTCTGCATGCCAGGATTTGAGAAGTCACTCAAAATGTGCCCTAATTTTTCTTTATGCAGCACTAATCATACTTTTTATGGAAAAATGAACCACCTCGTTTTGTTCCTTTTTAAATTAAATGTTTTAAGAGTTACCACTTTAATCCAAGCAAGATGGCTTCAGGTGTGCCATACATTTATCATAAGTAGGACGGTTAGCGCTCTAGTAGTTCTTTGGAACACTCTGGAAAGCTGCAGTAGAACACAAAGGAATCAACTGACAGTCTCTGCCCTTGTTGGATGTACATGTTTTACTGAGAATGTCAGACTTCATTCTCACATGACTGAGAAAGATAATGTGAATTTACAGAAAATAAGCTCTCAGTTTAGCTTATAGATCACCTTCCAAACCTCTGTGGTAAAAGCATGAGAAAATATTTTTCTCTCAATCATGATATCCCAGCAGAAGGCTTTTTCACATGGTGAAATCACCTTAGAACATACCACAATTCCTAAAATGAGTATGGTACCACCAACAAATGATTTATAATGTAACTAAAGTCTTAAAATCTTCTATTAACTGCAATGCTTTTTAATGAGGTGCTATCATGTATATTGGTCCCAAGATGGCTGCCAACACTTCTTGGATGAAGTGCTGACAGCCAATCAGATCTCAGGATGAGATGTGTGGTTAGGCTCCGCCCACATATATATATTGATTTAAATGCTATTTTCTCAGGAACTACTGAACAGATTTACACCAGACCTACAAAAGGCACTTCCTTGACCTGAGGATTACCTCTCTGCCAAATTTCAAGTAACTCTGTTCAGCCGTTCGGGCTGTAGCTGTGTCTAAAGGTCCTATGGAAAAATGCATGGGAAAAACGCGTTTTGGGACCCCCCTTTTTTCTCAGCCCCCGCTTGACGAATCCCCCCGAGACTTTCAGGGTAGGAGCGGAGCGGAGCGCCCCACCTATTTTGAAAATTTCGCGAGGATTCATCGACCGGCGCCAAAGTTATTCCAAATAGAATGTTGCGGATTTCCTATGGAAACAGGGTCCTAACTATAACTATCTACTGGCGACCGCCAGTAGATAATATATATATATATATATAAATAAAATGTGCCACATACATATTATATTAATATTTTGCAGATCAGTCAGTTTTTTAATAGTACATTAAAAGTCAGGGTGACAGTGACTGTCACACCATGTTTTCATTTTACCTTTTCATCCATTCAAAATTTTTAAAATACGTTTGATCTCGTGGATTGATTTATACCACATATTGCATTATCTTAAATATGTATGAGGAAAAAAGATCCACTGATAAAGAATCACATAAATATATTTCAAGCGGTGCTAGCAGACCAACTCTGTTACTGCCCGACTATATAAACAAGTGAGTACTACAATCCATGTTCTTTTCTTCTTTCCTTGGATCATCCAGTTGCTCCTGCCAGAGCCCATGCCCTGGAGTCCTGGCTGGATAAATCTGCTCCTCTGTAAGGTGGAGGCAGTTGCAGTGGAGTACCGCCGGCTGGTAGTCCTTTGCAAGAAGAGAAGTAGGCTGCAACTGCTGCCTCCAGTTACCAGCTGGAGGGATCCTGGCCATGCCATCACCACCACTGCAGGCAGCTGAGGTCCCAAGCCCCCACCTCCCAACCACATGTGCCTTATTTCAGCACTGATTAAAGGTGTGGAGGAAGTCAAGAATGGACCAGCACTGACTGGAAGAAAAGCAGTGGGATATTTTATGGAGGCTGGAGGCCTTGGAGTCACATTTTAGTGAGGGGTGGGCCTGTTGTGGGAGAAGAGGGTGGGAAGGGCATTTTTTATAGTTTAGGGAGAGGAAGGGGGCTTTAGAATTTCTTGTTAATAGAGAGATGGGATTTTTCATTAAATAGTTAACTTTTTTTAAATTTATTTCTAGACATCACTGGTGAGTGTAGCATCATTTGACATTAAACCGGAAGCACCATCAACTTAGTGATGAGGAAGGCTGAGCACAGCACCTGGCCCATCACAAAGCCATTGTCCAACAGTGTTAATCCCCTTTGTTCTCTCTTTAGTGTCTCCCTACCTGAGCTGCCTTACCACATTAGGTAGGGTACTTACCTTACCTTCTCCAGTCTGCCCCCTGCGATCAGTGTTGGAAAACTGACTGTGGGCTTACCCATCTACCCCTCTTTAACATCTTGATCCGGCTGAGCACCACACATTCTCCCATCAGTAAACGTTGTATTCTTACTGCCCTTTCACTACCCTGTGCACCTATTGAACTCTAATAGTAGCTACAAACACCGAGATAAAAACAACAATCTCTCCTTCCCATCCTTAGAATGTATTTTCTTATCTAAGTAGAAAGAATCATGTCTGCTGCCTCCCCCAATTAAGACAATACTTTAAACCAGGATTTACTAAAGGGTCTTCTTAATGTTGGTAGTGGGTGGGAATGCATCACAGATAAACCAATGATGCTGGTGAACCAGCAAAGTATTCTCATTCTGCATCACAAACAGCTAGACTAAAACAAATCAGAGTGAGTGGAAAAACCAAGACAGAGACCATCATGACAAAACAACAACTAGCACCATATTGTAGAGTTGTTCACTAAAGTAAGCATAATGAATCACCCAAGTCTCAGACCTCAGCAGAAGGTCCCTTCAGTAGAATCCATGATTAAGATAAAAATAATTAAGTGCACACTTGTGATAAGAAAAAACTAAGTGGATACTTCCTATCCATGCCCAAACTTTATTGTGATTCATTCTCTACACTATGATTTTCCTTCTTGCGTTTGTAAGACGTAGGACAGGTAGTGAGGCATGGTTACGATTTTTGGTAATCTCCTCCTAAAGTAACGAATAGCAAAACTTTCACCACATCCACCCCACCCAAGTATGAGATCAGTTGATAGTGAAAATTAAGAGCACAACAGATTGCACAACCCGGGGAAGAGGGTTATGGATTTGATAAATGGATGTATAGGGGGAACGAGGGGAAAGGTTAGGAATAGACAAACACAACATTCATGAAGTCCATAAGCAACACATGATACCATGGCTGCCCTGGATGGTAGATGACTGTTCAGTTACCAAATTCAAACTGTCACATTATTTAAGACTCCACACTCACCAAGTTAGCTATTCATTAGTAGGGTCGACAAATGTAAAATAGGGAGGACCCACACAGTTCAAAAAATATTTATGATAGAAGGAAAATTATACTGTAGTGGATGGTGTATCTACATTCTTCTGGTATTGTCTGACTTGGATGCAGGCATCAAAAGACACACAATTGACGGACGGAATACAAAACATTCACCCCCAGTCCAGAGATCTGGGTTAAATCCATCATTCTTTTGCTCACCATGCCATCCCAGTTTAGACCTGGCCATATGCAAATCAGACTTGACCCTGTGCCTCATGGGAACAGTCCAGCCCAAACTGGCAAGCCAGGTCCTCCCTGGACCGGAAACAAGCATCCTAGGACTGGTTTCGGGGTTTTACCCCTCTTCAGCCAGGATAGCTTGATTCCAGTGGCACAGTGAGCCCAGGACCCACCTCTGGGCATACCTGGCGCACTTAGGGCAAGAAAGCAATTGACACACAACTGACGAACGGAATGCAGAACCAATTAAAACATTCACCCCCAGTCAAGAGACCTGGGTTAAATCCATAATTCTTTTGCTCACCATGCCACCCCAGTTTAGACCTGGCCATATGCAAATCAGTATTGACCCTGTGCCTCATAGGAACAGTCCAGCCCGAACTGCCAGGCCAGGTCCTCCCTGGACCAGAAACAAGCATCCTAGGACCAGTTTCGGGGTATCACCCCTCTTCAGACAGGATAGCTTGATTCCAGTGGCACAGTGAGCCCAGGACCCACGTCTGGGCATACCTGGTGCACTTACGGCGAGAAAACAAAAGACACACAATTGACGGATGGAATGAGGAACCAATCAAAACATTCACCCCCAGTCAAGAGTTCTGGGTTAAATCCATCATTCTTTTGCTCACCATGGCAGAATCATTGAGCAGAAGTGCCATGGAGGTTTCCTGCATAAGAGAAGGCCTGTGTAATGCAAAAAGAAAATGAAAACATAGAAGAGTCCAGTTAAGCATGGTTCATGAAGAGTCACTGTCAGAGGGTGGAGCATAGGCTGTTGTAGAGGTATACAATTAACTTAGATCCAATCTTGTTTGATCTCAGAGCCCAGACAATAGGACAGATAACTAAGTGCATGTATCCGGATTATTAGTGATTGCCTAAACAATTAAATGATTTAGATGTGTCCATCATGTGACATGTCCACACCACAGCTACTTAATTAGAGCCTGCCTCTTCAGCCAGTAGTCTGTATTTTCCTAATCAACGCACCTCTCCAATCCACAGGGGTAGACTTCTTTAGGTCCTCTTGTCTCCTGGCTTGATGGACATTGGTCCTTCTTCTGGCTGCTGTAAATGGTACTTTAAGATTTTTCCCAAAAAAGATAGACCTGTTGAACAAGAAAATGAAAACAAATTGAATATTAGTTTAGTCTAGGTAAACTGAGTAGTCTCAGAAGAAACTAGAGATGATGGAGCTCAGTTAACAAAAGGACAATCAAGTAAAGTAGCTATCCCAGTGGCATGTTCTGGAATGATTACCCAAAATTACATATCAAGTATAGTGTACCTGTAAAGAACCTCCTTGCTATCACATGAATCATCATTCGATATGCATTTGTGCAAGTTACCTGTTGCAAATGTTGTGTCCATTTACCTTTTGTGTCTTTTCTTCCCATGAAAGTGATGCATACACAGTGCAGTCTTTTAAATCTTCACTGGCAGTCTAGCATGAGATTAAAAGAAAGGATAGGAATTATAGGAATCCTCTTGTTCCTTGTGGGAAATGAGGGCTTTCATTGCAGATTCATATCATTGTTCATTTCAAAGTATACAGTTGAAATAAAGTTTGAACTAGTCTTTCTCACCTTTCAATGCTCAATCATCCCAAGCAAAAAATACTGTGTCTTTCTTGATTGATTAGCTGTGCACACTGATCCATTTACGTTTAATTACAATAGCCAATGTAAGCTGCACACCTCATATGTATATAACACAAAAGTAAGATCTGTTCTGTGGTTGTGTATTAGTAAAGTTTCTCCTGAAAGTCAGGGGGGTCATCTAGAGAAGGCTCTCTCACCACTTTTTCCTCCTCCGGTGACCCGTAGACCCTCCCCTCGTCAATGGAGGCAGTGGAGACACGTACCTGATCCCAGCTGAAGGCAGTCGCGGATTGTGTTTGCGGCTTCACGCTGATGTATCACAGACCGCGGAGAACGAATCTTTTGTTGCTGTGTGTCTCTGCCCGATTTTCGGCTTGCTCTCGACAGCTGGATTAAGGTGAGGAGCCGCATGGGTTAAGTGAGCGGAGAGGACGAAAAGACGCCGGGTCAGGTATTTTGAGCTGCTCCTGAGCCGCTTCTGAGCTTGCGGGGCATGTTCTGCGCCGAGAGACCCAGCTCTAAGACATTGCTGGTGGTCTCCTGTGATCTCTTTTGCGTTTTCTGAAGTTGCGTGGTGGACTTTTATCGGATGATTGCCGCCTGGGGATTTGAAGGTTTTATCCCCTTTTCTTGAACTGGTCCCAAATATTAAAGGCTATTAGGGGAGGATACTATCTCCATGAGTGTAACTGCTTTAAAGATGCTATAAAGACGCATACTGCAGTGCTTGAAGTGCGAAATAGCAGAAAAGAAAGGAAAAGAAAGGGGAGAAGGAAGGAAGGAAGGGGAAAAAATATAGACTGAACTTTCAACCTGCGGAAAGGGGGTCAGAGTTGTTCCAACGTTGGTGCTTGCTGCTGATTGCTGAAGGGGATTTTTTTTTTTTTACTTTATATTGATATATTCATATAAACTTTCCCCCTTGCTGCTTTAGTTTGCCTCGGTGGAATCAAAAATTGGGAATACTGATCTCATACTATATCCCAGACAGGCTGCCCATCTGACAGTAGGCCAAATTGAAAGTGCGACGCAATAGTGTGTTCGGGGCACAACTTTTTTACCACTGCTGCACAGGGAACCCTGGCGGGAACTTAAAGCCCAGGGCGCTGTAACCTTTCACCAGCTGGCACAGTCAGTCCCGCTGATTTTCCCGAGCAAGACCCTAAGTCTCTGCTGACACTCACCCTGGTGGGACTTCCAGTCCCAGGGTGCAACGCGACGTCCTCCAGCCCTTTCCAGCGCATCACCACTGCCACAGGTGGGGGGAGGCAGTACCAACGCTACAAAGCGCAGCCTCACCCCCCGCGGTGGCCAAGGGCGGGCCCGTCTGAGGCCGTCAGAGGCTGAAGGAGGCTGGGCTCGGCCACGTCTTTTGGCCTTGGTTTATGCCATTCATATTGTTCTGACGTCCGCTTTGGGAATCCGTACCCTGACCTGGAAACCAAGGACTGGGACTGGGATACAGGGTACAGGGTATTTGTTATCTCTGCAATATTCTGTGTGCCTAGTATTTCTTTTTGGGGGCTATGGCGCCGAAGGAGCTATCTAAGAAGAAATCGATGGTGGACCCCGGCAACAGTCTTTCTGCCAGACCAGGGCTCTGCGCTTTGCACTGCCAAAGTGGGAAATGATCCAGTTGTTAGATCTAAAGTGTACACTAGGAGTCAAATAACTAAAGTTTCTCAAGGGGGCAGCTCTTTACCTCAGCCCAAGAAACGGAAAGGGCTGGGTTCTAGCAAACAAACCATGCCATCATCCAAAGGAGGGCATAGAGGTGCAACAAGAGAGGCTGTCGAGGATGGTGAAGTTCCATCTGGTGTCACATTGGATAATTTTGCCTCGGCTTCACCACTTTTACCCCCTCTGTCAATTATTGATAGCGAGGAGTTCTGGTCTAAAATGGGTAGCATTGTATCTGCTTTATTGAACCCACTGATACAAAAGTTGTCTAATCTGGAAAAGACCATTGATAAACTTGTAAGTGCTGCGTCTCCAGATTCACAGAAGCCGCTACACCCAATAAATGTCCACCCCCCTCAGCCTTCCCTGGCCAGAGCGTCCTGTGCTAATGCTGCTCAGCCCTTTTGGGGCTCATTGCAGTCACAATGATGAATTCTCTAACTCTGGCATGGGCTCTACACCGGTTCAAAATTCTGTTCCATCTAATAGTGAGGTTAACATGTGTACGGGGATATCTCTATCGAGAGCCAGAGACCTAGTTCATATCCAATGTACACATGAACTGTGCCCTAATTCTCATATAACAACCTCCCATAATAAGCACAACCATGCACCCATTAAGGTAATACAGCCTCAAAGGCTGAATGGTTCCTGCGTTAAACCAGGGAGTGACCCGAAATGCAACGATGTGCTTCATTTGCCTCCTGAGGCAACCCCGTATACAATAGTGTTAGCCAACGTTCCTAAATTGTCTCCAGGAGCGCAGGAACACTGGTCTAGTTTGGAAAACAAGTCCTTATTCGAGCTAAATAGGAGGACAAGAATAGGTAACCCGATCCATTCAAACTTCAAAATGGTGAGACGTGTTGGATGGGTAGGGAACTCGAACAAGTCTAGAGAAGGTGATTATGTGGTAGTTTCTTTCGGATCACCCGATCTAGTACATGCTATCCTAGAAAGGGCGGGTAATTGGTCGATGGCGCGCACAGGGATCAGCATTCTACCTCTCAGGTATTTTTATAAAATTCACTGTATGACTCATACACCATTTAGGGGATTTACAACGGAGGGGCAGAGGCAGGCTAGCTTTGCCATCCCAGTTAACAACCAGTTTGATGTCTTTAACCCCTTAGATGAAAATGATTGACTGCCCAAATTGAACATAGTGGGTAGAGGACCTTCTGAACATTCAGCCCAGGATGGGGGTAGTTCTCCTAAAGTCCATCCTTGCATTAGTGTGAAAGTTGGGGGGACTACTGGCATGAGAGAGGAGGATAGGGACTCTCCTGCGAAATCTACTACTTGTAGTGCGCACCAAGAGAGTTGGCTCACTCCTAACTTACACATAAATGAGTTGGCTATCCGGAATGCTGTCCACATTCCAACCCTTGAGCCCGAGGCTGTCGATCTTTATATCGAATCAAGAAGTGGGGATTTCTCAATTACAGCCATTGTAGAAACACATGTAAATATAACTGATGGTGCAGCTGTGTCATGGCCTGTATTTCTCGCGGCTGTCGGACAACCGGTTACAAAACTACATTTCCCACAGCGCCCCGTTTCGCGAGCTCGCGGCTTGGGAAACCGCGCGTTTGCTGATTGGGCAGCTATTTAAGCCCCGCCCAGTCCAGGAAGCGGGGCTTGACAATTCTAATTCGTTCCAGCACGCCAGGCGGACGGTGCTTCCCCGCCGGAGGTCGGGCGTGAAAGCTACGTTCCAGATTCACCCTGAGATCAAGCTGCTTCCAGAGAATTCGTTCAGTCCAGGATAGCACCGGGCGGAAGGTGTTTCCCCGCCGGAGGTCGGGCGCTTGCTTCACACTTGACGACATCTCGATAGGAACAGGTAGGGCTCCTCGGGAGCACGAGACCCTTGGTTCCTCTCCGACAAACTTCCCTTAGGAGAACAGAGCGTGTTCGCTTTGTTACTAGGTACTTAGGCCCTTATACGCGTGCTTGAAAACGCGTAGTACAGCTTTCCAAACCCTCCGGCAGTAAGAGCTGCACATTTCACGCTGTGCCGATAACAGCGTGACTCGTTTTGAGGAAACTCGGAATCCTAGATGCACGCTGTGAATTGAACAGCGTACCGGCTAGGAAAGACTTCAGTGGAGGACGACACGACTGGACACGCACCCGTACCGGTCACTCCTATCACTTAACTATTTCACTTCCTTGAGTACATTGGTGTCCAAGGAACTACAACATCCTTACCCCCACTCCTTGAGGTAAGCTGCGTGGGGAACTGATTGGGGTCCTCCCGAAAGAGGGTAGTAGGCATTGCAGGCCGGGGGACGTATACTGTCTCTGATGCCTGCCTGTGCTCCCTTCTAGTTGGTGCGACCTTCCCCGATGCCCCGGCACATCAGAGGCTCGTCGAAAGATTCCATCGCACTGTCTTCAAGACCAGTTTCTTCACTCCCTTCTCTCCCGGTGGGGCGCCAGTTCCCAGAGTAGTTGTTTTCTCTCTGGGGGAAGCCGCGCTATCGGGAAGAAGGACCTTTTCTTCGAACATCATCCCTGCTGTCTTCTAGTCAGGTTAGTGGTTTTTCAGGTAAGCTGCTAACACAGCCTCGACAGATTGTCATGCCCAAGTAGCTTAGATAGCCCGGGCGATGGATACTAATATAGTCCTACATTCCTTACTGGAGACCCTCGCAACCCTCCAGCAAGAGGTACATACTTCCCGCCTAGAAAGCCAAGAACTAAAAAAGGAACTGGGAACGTTGCGCAGGGAAGTGGCAGGCATTTCCCGACAGGAGAAAGGGAAAAGGTCGTATATCAAGGATTGGACTCTTCCCCCCCCCCAAACCACCACGTCACCAGCATTAGGGGGTGGGGCACAGGGTCCTGGACCCTTTACAATGCCGACCGCACCTGCCACCCATGATGGCACAGCTCCCACAGTGCATGTCGTACAGACTCAAAGCATTCCCCTTGCTCCTCCTGAGCGATTCTTCGGGGATCCGAAAAGATTTGAAATCTTTTTAAACCAGAGTAGACTTCACTTCTTATGCAAACCAGCACTATTCCAGGACGAGGAGGTGAAAACCTCCTTTATGATGTCGTACATGGGAGGAAGTGCCGCCAGTTGGATCATTCCATTAATGGAACGCAACGATCCAGTGCTCCATAATTTCCAGGACTTTTGCAAGGAAATGAGGAAATTATTTGACTGCAAATCACACATGATGACACTTGATAAAGAACTCCTCACCCTGCGACAGGGATCACAGGATTTGCTCACCTATATCACCACATTTAATCGCCTCGTGGTAGAAACCGATTGGCCCCCAGAGAAAAGGACGACGTTATTCTTTCAAGGCTTAAGGGGCGAATTAAAAGATGTCCTGTCCCAGGTTGTCCAGCTGCCGAATACCTGTGAGGAACTGATCGAGCTGACGGTACAGTTAGACCATCGTGTACAAGAACGAAAAAGAGAAAAAGGAAGAACCGAGATTCGTTTTCCGCCGCTGCGTACCAAGGCCTCCACGGACCTACCCCCAAAAGCAAACGAAGGGACAGAACCGATGCAAATAGGGGGGCTTCGAGGGCCCTTAACCTTAGAAGAGAAGGAGAAACGCCGGCAACAAAAGCTCTGCTTATATTGCGGAAAGAGCGGGCATTTTATCCGCGAGTGCCGGGCACGAGCCAACGCATCTGAAAGGCCAAACCCTTCTCCTAAACAAGCAGCGGCTCTTCTTCCACCGACGGAAAACTGGAAGACCCAAGACTGAAGGAGACCTCTCCCTTGGGTCCAGAGACAGAAAAGGTCTCGGCCTCTCTTGCTAACACTATCCAGCCGTCTGTAGCACATCTGAATGTATGTATCACCTTATGGACCGGACCCACCACCACCGTGGAAGTGGCAGCCTTCTTGGATTCTGGAGCCACAGGGAATTTCATCGACCAGACCTATGCCCAAGCCATAGGAGTACATACAATACGGAAGAAAGTCCCTGAGGTGGTAAAAGCGGTGGATGGGACACCCCTTACCTCAGGGCCGGTGCAATACCATTCCGTTCCCCTCCAGATGAGGGTGGGAAGGAATCACCATGAAAGCATACAGTTCGACCTTATTGATGCTCCCCACTTCCGCCTCATCTTGGGAATGCCATGGCTCACCCTGCATGACCCCGTTATCCGATGGTCGGAAAGGTCCGTATCCCTTACTTCGGAGTATTGCCAAGCACACTGTCTGACAGAACCGGACCTCACGGAGAGAGAGACCCGTCCTGTGGCGGGGTTGTTGGCGGAGGGATGTGAAGACACCTTCTGCTGCAGTACCACACTACCAGAAGAATACCAAGAGTATAGCCATGTCTTTGACAAAGAGAAAGCCACGCGATTGCCCCCCCATAGGTCGTACGATTGTCGTATTGACCTCCAAGCAGGAGCCAACATACCCTGTAGTAGGGTGTACGCCCTCACTGAGCCAGAAACGCGGTACCTGAAGAATTACCTAGACGAAAACCTTGCCTCCGGATTTATCAGGCACTCCTCATCCCCTGCTTCTTCCCCCCTTTTTTTTATATCCAAGAAGGACTGTGACGAATTGAGAACCTGTATCGATTATAGGGCAATCAACAGTATTACGATAAAAAATCGATATCCATTACCCCTCATACCTGTTCTCTTGGACCAATTAAAAGGAGCTCGTGTGTTTACGAAATTGGATCTTCGAGGAGCTTACCACCTGGTAAGGGTCCGCACAGGGGATGAGTGGAAGACAGCCTTCAGGACAAAATTTGGACTATACGAGTACCAGGTAATGCCGTTTGGGCTATGCAATGCCCCCGCAGCCTTCCAATACTTCATGGACGACGTACTGCGGGGGTTGTTAGACACCATCTGCATAGTCTATATCGATGACATTCTCATCTATTCTACAAACCTACAAGAACACGTGGAGCATGTCAAGGTAGTATTGGACAGACTCAGGCAACATTCATTGTACGCCAAACTGGAAAAGTGCCTTTTTCACGTGAACGAAATATCATTCCTGGGATATGTCATCAACGCCCAAGGATTTCAGGTGGATGCGGGAAAGGTGGAGGCCATCGTTCTTTGGAAGGCTCCCAAGAATATCAAGGCAATTCAAAGCTTTCTTGGCTTCGCCAATTATTATAGGCGGTTCATTAAGAATTTCTCCAAGGTTATCCACCCCATCACACGCCTCCTCCGCAAAAACACCCCCTTCATATGGGATAAAGAAGCAGAACAAGCATTTCAAGAGCTGAAGAATCGATTCACTCAAGCTCCCATACTTCGACACCCGGATCCCAGTCTACCGTACATTGTAGAGACCGATGCATCTCAATTTGCGTTGGGAGGTATCCTCTCCCAAAGACACCCAGAAACAGGACAAATACATCCGGTAGCATATTACTCCAAAAAACTTACACCTTGCGAAATAAACTATTCCATAACAGACAAGGAACTCCTCGCCATAAAAAGAGCCTGTGAAGAATGGCGACACTACCTCCAGGGAGCCAGACATACAGTTGAGATCTACACAGATCACAGAAACCTACTATTCCTAAAGTCAGCAAAGGCCCTCACGCCCAGACAACTCCGATGGTCCTTATTCTTCTCAGACTACGACTTTATGATTAGATACAAACCCGGAACACGAAATGGGAAAGCTGATGCACTGTCACGCATTCCCTTCCCAACAGAAAACAAGCCAGAAGGAACCCCGGAGGGACCACCCATTCTGCCGATGGAAGCATTTCATCCCAAAACCCTAGCAACAACCTTTTCGGACTCCTTTTTGGAGGACCTACGAGAGACACTCAAACAAATAGACCCGCAACAGTGGATTGACGACGATCCCGACATTCGTTCCTCAGAAAAGGAATTTCTCTATCACAACCGAAGGTTATACCTTCCAGACAAACCTCAGCAGCAACAAGCCATCTCTTGGGCGCATGACACAACCTTAGGAGGACACCTGGGAGAACACAGGACCATCGCATCCTTAGAACGTTCCTTTTGGTGGCCCACGATGAAGAACGACACCAAGGAGTATATCCAAAATTGCTTTGTGTGTGCCCAGAGCAAAACCAGCCATGCACGACCTACGGGGCTACTTCGCCCCATTCCGATACCCGCACTCCCGTGGCACACAGTATCAATGGACTTCATTGTAGAAATGCCCCCATGTGACGGCTTTACTACCATCTTGGTGGTGGTGGATCATCTCACCAAAATGGGACACTTCATCCCCTTGAAGCGATTACCTACGTCAGCAGAACTAGCAGTGGCCTTCCTCCAACACGTAGTGAAGGCCCATGGACTACCCAGGGTTCTTATCACCGACAGAGGCTCCCAATTTACTTCTCGGTTTTGGAAATCGCTATGTACAACCATGGGAGTGGACGCAAGACTGTCAACCAGTTATCATCCCCAAACCGACGGGAAGACGGAACGTCTTAACCAAACACTTGAACAATATCTCCGCTGCTTTTCACTACAGAATACTATGGACTGGGTTCCTTTAATATGGCTAGCCGAGTTCTCTTATAATAATGCTGACCATGCCACTCTAGGTTGTTCCCCATTTTTCTGTTTATACGGGTTTCACCCGTACATGCTTCCATTTGAATGGCCCGCAGAATCCCAGCACCCCACGATACAAGAACACCACGACCACCTCCGAACAGTGCTTAAAGAAGCAAGAAAGCAGCTACAAAACACACAAACCACATATAAACACTACGCTGATAAAAAGAGAAGTCAGGAACCTAGCTATCAGGTAGGAGATAAGGTATGGTTGGCCACTAAATACTTGCGGCTAAAAGGGATGGGTAAACTGGGCCCTAAATACATCGGCCCATACTGCATAGAACGGTTAGTGAATCCAGTAGCCATGAAATTGTCTCTTCCCCAGGCCTGGAAAATCCACCCGGTGTTCCATGTGTCCCTACTAAAACCCTGTCCCCAGGATATGAGACTACCAGCGCTCCCTCCACCAGTAGAAATAGACGGACAAGAGGAGTATGAAGTCAAAGAACTCCTGGATTCCCGAATAGTGAGGGGTAGGGTGCAATATCTGGTAGACTGGAAAGGATACGGGGTGGAGGACCGAACATGGGAACCCTTAGACAACCTAAATTGCCCTCGATTACTGAGGCACTTCCATGCCACTCATCCAGGAAAACCAGGACAACCACCGAGACGGCGGTCCTCCAGAGGGGGTACTGTCATGGCCTGTATTTCTCGCGGCTGTCGGACAACCGGTTACAAAACTACATTTCCCACAGCGCCCCGTTTCGCGAGCTCGCGGCTTGGGAAACCGCGCGTTTGCTGATTGGGCAGCTATTTAAGCCCCGCCCAGTCCAGGAAGCGGGGCTTGACAATCCTAATTCGTTCCAGCACGCCAGGCGGACGGTGCTTCCCCGCCGGAGGTCGGGCGTGAAAGCTACGTTCCAGATTCACCCTGAGATCAAGCTGCTTCCAGAGAATTCGTTCAGTCCAGGATAGCGCCGGGCGGAAGGTGTTTCCCCGCCGGAGGTCGGGCGCTTGCTTCACACTTGACGACATCTCGATAGGAACAGGTAGGGCTCCTCGGGAGCACGAGACCCTTGGTTCCTCTCCGACAAACTTCCCTTAGGAGAACAGAGCGTGTTCGCTTTGTTACTAGGTACTTAGGCCCTTATACGCGTGCTTGAAAACGCGTAGTACAGCTTTCCAAACCCTCCGGCAGTAAGAGCTGCACATTTCACGCTGTGCCGATAACAGCGTTGACTCGTTTTGAGGAAACTCGGAATCCTAGATGCACGCTGTGAATTGAACAGCGTACCGGCTAGGAAAGACTTCAGTGGAGGACGACACGACTGGACACGCACCCGTACCGGTCACTCCTATCACTTAACTATTTCACTTCCTTGAGTACATTGGTGTCCAAGGAACTACAACATCCTTACCCCCACTCCTTGAGGTAAGCTGCGTGGGGAACTGATTGGGGTCCTCCCGAAAGAGGGTAGTAGGCATTGCAGGCCGGGGGACGTATACTGTCTCTGATGCCTGCCTGTGCTCCCTTCTAGTTGGTGCGACCTTCCCCAATGCCCCGGCACATCAGAGGCTCGTCGAAAGATTCCATCGCACTGTCTTCAAGACCAGTTTCTTCACTCCCTTCTCTCCCGGTGGGGCGCCAGTTCCCAGAGTAGTTGTTTTCTCTCTGGGGGAAGCCGCGCTATCGGGAAGAAGGACCTTTTCTTCGAACATCGTCCCTGCTGTCTTCTAGTCAGGTTAGTGGTTTTTCAGGTAAGCTGCTAACACAGCCTCGACAAGCTGGTGATTCAGGGTGCGCCACTGACAGTTGTCATAGGGCAATCCACTGCTTAAGTATATTATCCTGGAACTTAGCAGGGATTCAGTCAAAACTACAAGATCCCGACTGGTTTACGGCCATGGGTAATATTGATATTTCTGCGTTTCAAGAAACCTGGGCTTTAGATAAGGTTTATTTTAATGGCTATTCTTATTGCGTGAATGCTCTCCTTCCAAAAACATCTGGTAGGGCTTGTGGCGGACTGCTAATATTGGTTAAAAATACCATAGCCTGTAGATACAGATAACTTTTAATAAACTCACCTGATATATTGGGTATTCAACTTACCTTCCCGTCTGGTTTAATCTTAACCTTGCTTAATGTGTACGCCAGGTCAGAACCCTTTAACAGTGAATCTGCAGTAATCTCACTTCTAGATGACCTAGTGGGAGAATATCAGGTGAACTCTAAAATTATAGTTGCAGGAGATTTTAATGCTTCATTTGAACCCTCCACTTTACTAAGTGCGTCCCTTGAAGAGGAGGATGAGGTTTGGGGCATCCCCAATTTGGTAGCAGGTAAATCCGCCCAGCGTCAGTCTAATATATCTCTGCAGATTGCCTCTTTATCTGCCGGTAGGAGCCTGAGGGCATGCAATGGGAGAACCCCTTCAGATTTAGGAAGAAAGGCTACTTTTAAGAGGGGCATCTATACAAGTATCATAGACTATATTTTTGCGGATTTTAGAATATGGTCTTTAGTGGAGGACATGATAATTGAACCAAGGACTGATAGTGATTATAACGCTCTGTTTTTAAAATTAAGGGTTTAGGGGTGCTCATTGTTACATTTCTAAACTATTAGAGTCAAGTCCAACTAATAACCATAGGAGAGTTAGATATCCCAAAATCCAAGCTGATCAAGTTCTTTATGCTAATTTATATAAGTCTGTAGCGGCTACCCTAACTTGTATGTCCAACCATAAGGATAGCACTGTTTTGTCTAACACTTTGTATGTTACTGCCGCACACAAATGCCTTTTTGAAGAGTTGTAGCTAGTCTTTTTAAAACCTAGGCGAGCTGGGAAAAGTGTCAGTGTAAGGTATTGCAACTGGTTTAATGACAACTGTAAGAGTGCCAAGAAGGCACTACAATTAGCAGTTAGGGGGCGTTCTAGATCGGATTTAATTTTTGCCCGCAACAAATATAAAGCCATTCTTTGTAAAGCCAAATGTGAATACGCTGACACCAATTGGAATGATTTAGTTCTAGCAGCAAAGGCAAGAGACTGCCGTCAGTTTTGGTCGATTGTGTCAAAGGGGACTGCGGAGTATTCCACCTCAAATAGTCATCATATCCAGCGGGAGGTTTGGGTGGATCATTTCTCTGGCTTATACTCTGATGATAGGGTCATTACAGATGCCTATGCTGTTCAGTCAGTGCCGTCTTTAGATGTCACTGCTTCTGATGGGCCCACAGATAACCCCCAAGACTTTTCAGCCTTGAAGATACTTTGTCAGCAACCCAGAAATTAAAAACAGGTAAAGCCCCGGGACCCGACCTGATACCAGGGGACTTGTATAAGTCTGAACCCGCGATATGGGCACCATACATTAACCTTTTATCTAACTGTATATGAGCTGGTGGTGATATTCCCGAAACTTGGAGGGGGGCAGAGGTAATAACCATTTTTAAAAAGGGTAACCCTGCTATCCCCTCTAATTATAGACTCATCAGTTTGATTGACAACTTACAGAAGGTTTTTGCTAGACAAGTTTTAGATAAACTTCAGGACTGGATGGATGAAAAGATGATACTGTCCCCAGCTCAAGCTGGTTTCCGCGCAAATATTAGCACGTGCGAACAAGCTTTTAGATTTTCTCTGTTAGCATGGAAGTACGTTCTACTCAGGAAACAGCGGCTTTATGTGGCTTTCGTGAACCTGCGAGCTGCATTCGATTTGGTACCACGTAATCTACTGTGGAAGACTATGCTTGATCAAGGTGCCCCGGCTGACCTGGTGACTGTGCTTGCTAGATTGCATAAGGATTATTATGCCCAGGTTAGCTGGGGAGTAAATGGGAAACTGACAGAGAGGATTCCGATTGATCGTGGGGTGCGTCAGGGGTGTGTCCTCGCCCCCACATTGTTCTCTCCGTATATTAACGATGTGGTGAGTTGTCTATTGGATTGTAAAAATGACGCCCCTTCATTGAATAATGCAAAAGTACCCATTTTGCTATTCGACGATGATTCATTATTAATATACACTACTCCTATGGGTTTACAAGTTTTATTGAATAAATTCTTGAGCTTCTTCAAGGAGAAGAGGCTGGAACTGAATACTACGAAAACTAAATTTATGGTGCTCGGTAAATCAAGGGGTGGCAAACGACAGGTTAAGATCAAATATGAACCCCTGGATCGAGTAAAAGATTTTGATTACTTGGGCATTGGCCTAAATGAGTCACTTAGTTGGGAATACCAGCTGTAGAAGAGTCTCCTAACATTATGTCAGAGATCGAAATCTGTTTTAAGATTTTTTTTTAAATCTTACACTCAACCCCTCTCCCCGGCCCTTGAAATATACCATGCAAAGGCCCAAAATGGAGCACTGTACGAAGCGGAGATCTGGGGGTTCACTCCTGTAAATCAGTTAACGACTTGTGAGAACAACTTTGGACCATCTTCTCAATTGTCATTGGTGCTGCCACTTGCTGTGCCTCCATTGTCTGCACCCATGCACTTGACTTAAGTATGCCATATGAAACCATCAGATGATGGTAGTGCACCTGAAGGTGTTGGCCCTGTGGGTTTAGTAGCTGGCAATGGTGTTGGTTGCTGCTGCAGAGACTGAAAACCAATAGCTCCCCCTGTCTGGAGGTTGAAGGCTGCACTTCAATTCTCCCTGACCTCAAATTTCCAGTCATTCTTCTTCTAGATTACCCACTTTACTGATGATCCACGTATTGTAAATTGAGACATCCATTTCTGAGAAAGAAATAAAAGTGACTAGCGCTTTTGTGGAGTGTTACGTTATGTTAAAGCCATTTGATATAGCGTTGAATAAATCATACCCAGAAGTGTAGCTTGATGCTAGCAACCAGCAACCCTCAAAATGGGAGCAGAGGCGGAACAGGGGGACGTTAAAGATTAGGCAGATTGTGGTATTCTGCACCACCTAGAGTTTGGTCAGCAAATACTCGTTTGCTGCTACTAGCAGAGCATTTCAATAGTCCGGGAGTGATCAGTGCCTAGACAAGGGTTTTTCTTGATGACACAGGGAGCCATGGGAAGATTTTCCTGAGTAGTCGCAAAGTGGAAAAGCAGGGGACACATATGGTGCTGATTTGGTCATTCATAGAAAGTGTCTGGTTTAGCTTGACACTGATATTTTTACTACCACTTTAGGATAAAGGGCAGGGCCTAATTCAGTGGAACAGCAATCCGCTGACCAATACTCCTGAGCCCTGCCAAACAGTATTATCTCTGTTTTTCACCATTTCGTTGGAGACACTTGATAGCCATCCAATAGGCGATTTTCACAATATCCGGAGCACGCCTAAGAGAGATGACTAGTTGGGTGTCATCAGCAAAGGACACGATCTCAAAGCCTCAGGATCTGACAATCTGCACGAGCGGGCCATGTAGACATTAAACAATGTCAGGCTCAGGAAAGAACCCTGCAGGACTCCTTTGTTAACCCGCATAGAGCAGTAACTGAAGGAGTCTAACGTGATGGGTTGGGTACAATTGCTAAGGAAGTCCCTGAGCCAGTATAGTGCTCTGCCATGTATACCTGCATCGTGCAGCATGCGGAGTAGAATGGAATGTGAGACCATGTCGAACGCTGCCGACAGATCTAGCAGAACCAAGATTCCCAGAATACCTGCTTCAAATGAGATCCAATATCGTGGCACAGGTGTACTCTTGGGAGGGCACAGTCTCTTTTTGCACATATTGTTAGTGTTGAAGTAAATGATTAGGCTGTTGACCAGGGTAGGTGCTTTTTCATTGACAATGCTAAAAAAAAAATGTTCTACCTTTAGCAAATGTTCCTGCAACAGATGCAACAATGGGATAGCTTTGTAAATGGTATTATCCCCCTTGCTGACTTCCTGCATCAAAATCTCGAAAAGGAGAAGTATTTGGATCAAATAATCCATTGGCCCCCATTTGTCCACCTCTATCATCACGGCTTTGGGAGGTGCATCCTGCATCGCCTCACAGTTGAAATAAATAATGATTGAGAGGCCTGTACTGCTAAAACAGGCCTTGTAGCATTTATTATATTCAGTTCCAATGTGTTGGCACAGCCTTTATGAGGGTGTCTACAAGTAATTCATTAACATGTAGATTGATCCTCAACAGCTTCCAGCCTTTGAATGAATGAATAAAATGAGTGCAAATTCTTCAACAGGTGACTGGTATGTTGTTGTCTTCTATTTTTAGGAAGTCCTGCACAATTAGTTTATGCATTGCACTAAACACACAACTCTGAAGTATCCTGCATCACCCATGGCTTTGACAATATTACTACCATTGTCGGTGGCAACAGAGAGTCATCTCCCAGTTCTGGGGGAAGCCGGAGTTGCATATCAAAGGCAGCAGGGGCTTGGAAGCACCTGGCCTTGATATGCTAAATCGCTAGCCATCCTACTGGAGAGGGTGTGACACCTTTCATCCGGAGCAGTCATTTTTCCTGTCCTCTGAGAGTGCGGGTACTTATCTCCAGGGGGTCAGAAACTCTCTGTGATGGCAGGCTGGTTGATACCAGTCTGCCAACAAATTAGACGACTGGTAGGTTTTCAGGGTCCGCCTCCAAGGTGCCCTCTGGGTGCATGTCATAATAAATCCAACATTGAAATCAGAGTGGATTTATTAAGATGAGGTGTTTGATACCAAACACCATTATTTTCAGTGAAGCCATTATTTAGCTGGATAACTCGTATTGACCAGTGTCCAGTACATACCATAAGATGGCTTCCCTGTTCACTTGCAATATCTTGTAATAGAACTAGAGCTCACAGGGGCATATCTAATAATGCAGATATATCCTCACATGTTCTATAATGCACCCTGCCTTAGGGCTCTTAAGGCCTGCTGTAGAGGTGACTTACATATAGTAAATGCAATGTATGGTCATTGCACACAGGCAGTGTGCACTGTTGTGTTTTCAGACAGGCTTGCACGCTGTCAGTTTGCATGTAGCTTTTGTGGAGGTCCCTTTGGGTGGCGTAAGACATGCTGCAGTCCATAGGGGCCCTTTTTAGTACCCATGCCCTGGGTGCCACAGGTTCCATTTACTAGGGACATGCAAGGGTACTAAAGTCCTTGCCAATTGGGTTACAATTAGACATGTCATTTTTAATGGAAAGAACACTGGCACTGGAGCCTGGTTAACAGGCTTCAGTGCACTGTCCGACAGTATCTAGCAGATCAAATGGGGGCAAAAAGTGGGGTGACATCTGCAAAGTAGTCCAGCTTCCTACACCATTCATAGGGTTTAGTATTACATTGGTCCAGGAGATTGGCATCTGTATTTGATTTTTTCATGGCGACCATTGCAACTGTTGTTTTCTGCCAAACATCTAGAAAAGCGTCCTCAGCATTGCGATCAGCAGTTAAGTATTGCTTTAGTCTCTTGAAGATCCAGTGTGCAGTGATGCAAATGGAATCTGTTGCGTAACAACTGGTCCATATGTCTGTTGTGAGGTGGATGAACTGAACAGTGCTCTCCTTCATAGTGTCACTAGCCAATTGAGGCACAGCAACAGTGGAAATATAGGCCTGGCTTGGAACTTTCCATTCTGGGCAGAGAGCCTCTACAAATTCAAGAAAGCCCTCAATTTCCACAAAAGACAAGCATTTGCAGTGCAATAGGTCTCGCAACTACGAGAGTTTGAGTTATTGGCATTGTAAATGACAATGCCTTTTATTTATGTGTTGGTTTTTAAAACATAAATAAAAGGCATTGTCATTTACAATGCAAATAGCTTAAACTCTCGCAAATGCGAGACCTATTGCATTACAAATGCTTATTTGTAAAAGTGCCCCATGCCACGCTTTTACATTAAAGGCGGCCTGCCCCTTTCTTTAGATGACCCACCTCTAAAACAAGGTGAGTGGCCGCCATTAAAGTGAAAGAGCTGTATCGGGTGCTTTTACAGAAATAAGAGCATTTGTTTAAGTTGACAAGCATAAATGTAAAAAAAAGATCGATTTGGGTGACTTGCGCGACCCATCCCGCGAGTTGTGCGTGGTGGCCCTATTGTGAAAATGAAAGCGTGCATAGCGCACCGCTAATACAAACAAAAAAAACAGCCATCATTCATAACGCTGGCGTCCCACCAGTGCTGTTTCAAGTAAGTAAGAAAAGAGTTCTTCCGAAGGGCTAATGCAAGCTACACAGTAAGGACACATGTAAAAGGGCCAGACCTGATGGGAGGTTACAACAGAAGACAGGGAGGTACTAAGGAGGGACTAATAAGCCTATTAACAAATCAAAAGCCAATATTTACAAAGGACAGTCACAACAGCCATTTCAAAAGATGGGCGGAGAGTGGGCGGAGCTTCAAGTCCATACCTGAATATAGCATGCCTCGCAGAGCAGTGCATGCGCTGCCCAGGCTCGACCTAAAAAAGGGTGGAGGTCAAGTGCTATCATTTTAGTCAGGTTTCCATTGTATAAATGGACTTTCTCATGGGTTCAGTGGTATGGTGACTCATTGGGGAACATAGCCTTGATAGTTGGGTTCTGTGACTGTTTTGTTTGTGATTCCTCCACTTCTGACTTATGGGGTGCTTAGGTGCTTTGTGGTGACTGTATCACTCTGTCAATTGCACCATTCTAAAGTTGCTGTGGGTGATGACTGCTCACTGCAAGCTACATGAAACAGGGCTGCTTTGCATGACGCTGACATCCACCACCTCCTTCTATTGGTTGAATGTCTTCTACTCTCTCACTACCAGCAGCATTCTTCTTGAGTTGCTCTGCCCACATGATCGTGTGCTGAATTTTTAGATGCCCAGTTGTTCCTGGCACTATAAAATCCACCTGAAAATCTTTTTTATTTGCAAACTGAGCATTCTGCAATGTGTTCTTCGTGGTGCCTGGCTGTAAAGAAGTCCCAAACTTGAGAGAAGAGTTTTCTTATGGTGCCAAAGCCTGAATAACTTGTTGAGGTGGAACTAGGTGGTTGTGTTGGCCTTTCTCTAAGTGTGGGCTGTAACTGAGGTTGGGATGGTGGTTGCTGCATATTTTTGAGGCTTTGAAATTATGGAAGCAGGAATTTTCGGTGGAACTACATCATTAAAAGCAGGTTGAAGAGAGGTGAACTGTACTTCCTCTGTGCCACTCTCCACAATAACCATCACTGGTTCATCAACTTCCTCACTTTCAAGGCTTTCTGGAACCTTTGTTTTTCCTTATCTCTCATGATGGGTCTTGGTTGGGTTCCAATCCATATCAAGATCCTCAGAAGGTGGGCTTGGAGAAGATGTGGGAGTGATCCTCATTTTCTTACTGGAGATAGTGAGGCTGATGTGTCTAGTGGCAGAGCAATCACAGCAACATCCTCCTCTGCAGCAAGCTCAAATTCTTGCTCTGCTTCCACTTCTGGAAGATCCAGTGTTGCATGCTGCAGTTCCTCTTGCTGACTTTTCTGTGAAGATTCAGTTTGCTTCTCGCAAAATTCGATTTAAGACTGACTACTCTCCAGGACTACAGTCACTAGTCCACTGAGAGACATGGGTTTTAGGTATGGAGGTGGTGCTCTTGATCCAGGGGTGATCATCCTCCCAGCCTCTTCCTGCCCAGAGGAAGCCGCAACAGGTATGCTGCGTTTCCATAAAATTGTGGAGGCTTGATGACAGTGGTGGCACTGGCTATAGACTTCTTCTCCTCACTGCATGTTTCTTGGCTGGAACCTTCAGCTTTTGGACCATCTTTTTTACTTTGTAAATGGGTTAGCACTTAGCAAAAGCAGAAGAATTTTGATGATGACTCTGGTGTCGAATTCACATAATTCATAGACTTCTCTCCATTTCAGCACTGTGCATTATGTGACGTCTCATGCAACTGCGGATACTAAACATGAAGCAGAAAGACAGTGAAACTGAGACAAACTAGCCAATAAATTCCAAGTCATCATCATGCTAAATGTTTAACAGCAATGTATCCATGCATAAACTAATTTTTGCTTGATGTTACACAGTAAAAGCTAACATGCCCTCAAAGATTATGGATCTGTGGGGGCGTGGCTTTGGCCCGCGGAGAATGGTGGTGTCTGGGTGAAGCGCTCCGACGGGTCCCGGAGGTTTCGCTCTACATCGCGCAACCAAAAAGCAGACAGGACGTCGGAAGATGCGCTGAGTATCCTGAGTCTTTCGGCGCCTTCTAAATCGTAAGGATAATCTTGCATTTCCGCAAGTGAGTTCCTTCGGCAGCGACGCACTATCGCAGCCGCCATCTTAGGATCTGCATCAAAGGCGGCATTTTTCAAGAACACGGAGGTACGGGCCATGACGTCCTTAACGTCGCCTTGACTGTTTTTTATAACATGCATCGCCCCCACGCATTGAAATGCACATTTTCTGGATTTTCTTCCATTCTTTCTGAAGGCAGAAGTTTGTTTGTTGTTTAAATACTTCATTCTTCCAGACTGTGAGGAGAACATTGCCGGCCATTTTGCGCACCCTTCTCTTCATATATGGCGCAATATACTTCATAATCTTTTGGATTGTTGGTCACCTTTTGATCCCTTGCGTTATATTTACAACCTCAGCTGTTATGATTTCCACATCAATGGGATTTCATTTCTGGTTCTATATAAAGCACAGTCATAAATAGGTAATTGTTTATCAGGCTTCAAGTTCAATGGACACTCAGAATTTGATTTTCTCTACCATTTCTGCATATTTTATATAAATTCCACGCGGTTATTTCCTCCTATTTGCATATTCCCCCGAGAGTCATAAGTTTTATACCTTTTTCTTACTGAATGGTGTGCTGCTGGCTCTATGGGCAGAACGAAAGGAGCTCTACCTACAAAGTCACAATCAAAGCATATTTTTGTCAAAAATTCCAACATTTTCACTACTTTCTCTAAATTGGAAGAATCTCTACTGACTACACCACATTCCTCGGTGGCAGATATGGATCCCTCATCGGCGACCTCTGGGAAAACTGTTACTAAGCGCCTAAAACAAAATCCTCCTTCTCCTCCTAAATCAGGCTCACCAGTATCTATGGAGATGTTGCTGGATGAAATAAGGGCCCTTAGGCCATTTATGGAGGAGACTAATTCTAAACTACAAGTCCTTACAGACAACTGGTCTCAACTGGACACAAGAGTCACTACAGTTGAACAAAGTATGTCCTCATTTGGAGATACTAATGCAAGCGTATCCCAGCTTTAGTCTCAAGTTTCGATGCTTCAAAAACAGATTGAAGACCTTGAAAATCGAAGTAGGAGGAATAACCTGCGAATTTATGGTCTGGCGGAGGGAGCTCAGGGGTCGGAGACCCTCACCTTCTTTACATTTTTTCTTCCCAATGTACTACATTTAGCAGAGAGCACAGTACTCAATATTCAAAGAGCACACAGATTAGGTCATCCTTCTTCCAATACTTCACAACCACAAAGGCCAAGAGGAGTTATCATTTACTTTCTGGAATACACAGATTTGTTATTGGTGTTATCTGCGGTCAAATCTTCCCAGCGGATTACTTGGTCTGGCTCAACATTATATTTCGCGCAGGATTATGCTAAAGCCACTGCCAACAGACGTAAAGCATTTTTCAACATGAGACCAGTTCTTCGATCAATGGGTGCACGTTATGGTCTTTTTCACCCCTGTTTATTCAAGGATACATATAATAACAGGACCACAACGTATGAAGACCCAGTTAGGTTGCAAAGATTTATTAATTCATGTAATCCATCTGCCATGGACGTCATGCAATCTTCTGCTTCGAGTAATACTTGACTTTATGGACATATTGGAATTAATTAGTACCCAATTCTTTATGGATTGGTTGCTAAGCCGCCTTTTCAATCCTTTATCTATTTAATGTTGGTTTTCTATATATTATTCACAAGTTCTTTGGCTTTTAACTATTTTTTATCTTGCAGGTTTCTTGATCAGAAGGATTCTTATCTGATTTGACTATAATATGTTTATTGCTCTTTTTCTAATTCGAATTATGTTGCTCTGTTGATCCTTTACGTTTTTTATTGTTCATTGTTCCTTGTTCTCTTATTATTACCCCATTTTTGCCATCTTCCTCACTCATTGTTATCCTCCATTACCACGGATTATATATAGTTGCTTACACATATTTTTTAACTAGTCCAATGTTACTTTTATTCTTTGGTCTTCAGTACTTTTATGTATCTAATTATAGGTTATTCTTTGGCTATTTTATAATTATTTCACTCTTCGCCTTTTACAGTCACGTTTATTTTCTGGCGTGGTGTCTCCCTGACCCGGTTGGTCTTCCCTGGATGGTTCGTCTACTCCATGTGGTCTCACCCACCCCCACATTCCTGTTTCGTTTTTGTAGGTATGTTTTATGTATTGTCTTTTGTTCGGTTTTTGGTTTTACATTTCTTTTTCTCCTATTCTCAAGGTGTCTTTAATACTTCTATCTCTTTTCTCATTTCTAAATTGATATCTTTATTTCTCACAACATATCCAAACGTTTCTCTTTTGTACTTATTTCGCTATATTGGTATCTTCTCCTTCCATGATGACTTTGCTCTATCAGAGCTCTTTCTGTGGATTCAACCTAACACTATTCTTTTTTCTTTCTGGCTCTGTAGTACTTTGTTTGCGTATTTTTCCCTCCTGTTTCTCACAATTTTCTCTTACGCTCCACTATACTAGACTGTCAATATTCCCTGTTATTTGTGCTTTTCTATAACTACATATGCCATTGAAGCTAGTTTCATGGAACATTAGGGGATTAAACTCTCCTATAAAGAGATAGAGGATTTTAACTCACCTGGCCAGGCTAGATACAAACATAGCCTTCTTGCAAGAGACACACCTTACGGAAATTGAGTCTCTGAAATTAAAAAGAGGTTGGGTGGGGGAAGTATATTTTTCTCAAGGTGATGGTAAACGAAATGGAGTAGCGATCTTATGTCGTAAATCTCTTCCAGTTACATTTATTTCACACAAATCAGATACAGAGGGTAGATGGCTAAATGTTAAATTATCATTAAGAGGTGTTCCAGTTTCTTTCCTCAATGTCTATGCCACCACTGGAGGAGATACTTCATTTTGGCCTACATTGGCTAACCATCTTTCTAGCTGTATGGAAGATAATTTCATATTAGCTGGAGATTGCAATCAGGTGTTTGATCCTTTCATTGATCGGAACTCTAGGGCGTCTTTAGTTCCTAACAAACCACATAAATCTTTCATACGCACGATTACTCAATATAAACTCCTTGATGCGTAGCGCCTATGCAATCCGACCACTAGCGAATATATATTTTTTTCCCCTGTACATCAAACTCAATCTAGAATTGATTATGCATTTGTATCCCGCAATATCTTGCAATCCCTCACACATGCTGAAATTGGTCCAATTCTATTATCAGACCATGCACCGGTGTCAATTGGATTTGATTTACTACCCAAAATTAATGCCCCAAGAAGATGGCGTTTTAATAACACACTTCTTTTGGACCCAAAGTTTACTACCTCCTTCATCTCCTTTTTGAATGAATACTTTGAGATAAACCAAAAAGAATCCTTACCAATCGCGACTATTTGGGATGCTTTTAAAGCTAAAGCAAGAGATTTAATTATTAATTTTGTTGCAAAAAAACGTAAAATAGCATGTAAAACTACTAGAGATCTCCTCCAAGACATTAAGAAACTGGAACACTCTTATTATGTTTCCAATTCGAAAGAATGTTTAATGGCTCTTATAAATGCGAAACTGTCATTTAACAAGAAATCAACTGAGGACGCTTCACTTTACCTGTTAAAGTCTAGCGCAAAGTTTTATGGTGGTAAAAACAAGGCAGGTAAAATACTAGAAGATTATTTAAAAATTAAGCATAACAAATTAAATATTGAATCTGTTTATGACGAGCATAATGTTTTAAAACGTAAGGATGCTGAAATTTTGGATGAATACTCCATTTTTTGCAAATCCTTGTATGCATCGGAAACCCATCCCACTGATCACACTTTATCACAGTTTTTTTCAAACATTCAAAAATCCCAACAGAGCCAGCTGGATCTTTCTCCCCTAGAAGCGGATCTCAATCAGCAAGAGCTTTTAAAAGCTCTTCACACCTTGAAAAGAGACAAAGCTCCTGGCCCAGACGGATTCACTGTCGAATTTCATCTCCATTTTCTACTCTTTTAATACCTAATTACACTCCTTGATACATTTCTTTTAATCTTCAAATAACTCATCTGTTTCTTTTTCATATGCACATATAAGGCTCATTCCTAAAGAGGGTAAAGACTCCAAACATTGTAAAAATTACAGGCCCATTTCCCTGGTCAACATTGACTATAAAAAAAAATCCAAACCCCTGGCCATACGATTAGATTCATATTTACCGAAACTACTAGGAAAAGAACAATCCGGCTTTGTTAAGGGAAGGTTTATAACAGATAACACACGACTTTTCTTTAATGTCCTTTCCAAATCTTCTCACTTAAACCATCCTTTAGCAGCAATTGCGCTGGATGCCGAAAAGGCTTTCGATAGAGTTGAATGGAAATACTTATTCTACACCCTCAAATGGTTTGGCTTTGGCCACAATTTTTTAAACTTTATTTCTCTTCTTTATTCCAACCCCCGAGCTGCTGTTTGTGCCAACGGATTGGTCTCTCCATTTTTCAACTTAGGCAGAGGGGTACGTCAAGGATTTCCTCTTTCCCCTTTTTTGTTTAATTTGGCTATGGAACCATTTTTAACCACAATACGACAGAATCCAAATATACACGGATTTCTGATGTCAAACGCTCATATAAAATTGGCGGCCTACGCTGATGATATCTTACTTTTTTTGTCAAATCCAAACGACTCAGTTCCAGCTTTCTTAACAGAAGTTAAGTCCTACTCTCTCATCTCTGGGTACAAGTTAAATAATGACAAATGTGAAATTCTGCCCTTGACAAAATACTGTTTTATTTCTCATTTCATTGCCTCCAAATTTTCTTGGAGTCCAAATCATATTAAATATTTAGGTTTATATTTTACACCTTCAATCTCAGGTACGATACTATTATGCATGAATAAATGCTTTCAAAAACTTTCAGAACTAACATCTAAATGGCATCCCCTTTATCTATCTTGGTGGGGCTGCTTAGATACCATAAAAATTATGCTGACACCTATAGTTTTATCCTTTATTTCTAATATACCAATTCCCATTTCTCCAAACTATTTAAAAAATTCATTCCATTTTATCCTCCTTTTTATGGAACAACAAAAAACCTTGGATGTCTATATTAAAATTAACAAGACCCAAAATAAAAGGAGGTGTAAACTTTCCGGACTTCCGAATCTACCAGAAAGCTTTCCTTTTACGCCAAGCATCTCTTTGGTTACTTGACTCTAACGATGACTGCCCTCTTTGGACTACATTAGAAGGACGTTTTTTATCTCCCTTTTCATTTCAAGAGTACCTTTCATTCTCGCGAAAACCACAATCCGTCTCTAATTTAATAATAAAGCATACTTCCAAACTTCTTGACTTGCCTTCCACTCACACTTCTATTACCGCAGACTCTTTCCTTAACTCGACAATTTGGCACAATAAATACTTGATGCTCCAAAATAAACTTTTTATTGGAAAACTTGGAGGAACAAAGGTTTAATATGGGTTCATCAACTATTTTTGGACTCCAATTTTATGTCTTTTGATACTCTAAGCCAATTACTTAACTTACCAACTTCCTTTACACATAAATATAACTTGCTAAAAATTACTGTGTTGGATACCTATGATCAACTCCGAGAGTCACATAATACCTCTACTATCTCACAGCCCTCCCCAACTCTTCACACATTATTAAAGACAATACCCAAAGCATCCACTATTTATAATTATTTACGAGGTACTGATTTGGTCAGACAAAAGACTAAAATAGAAGAGGCATGGGAATGTGATCTTGATGTATGTTGGCCGCTCTCACTCTGGAAGGGCATATGGACTAAGATTCGTAAATCTTCTAGGGCAGCAAACACTACGCAAACTTTATTTTTTTTTTACAACAGACTCCTAATTACACCAGCTACCTTGAGTTAAAGATTCCATATCACATCAGATTTATGCTGGACTTGTTCTTCTCCCACTGCTGATTTATTCCATATGCTTTTTTCTTGCTCACGTGTACACATATTTTGGAAACAAGTGTGGTCTCAAATCAACTTAATTTTTAATACTAAATTTCCTTTCTCTTTTACTCACATTTTCCTAGGCAGCCTCTCCCCCATTTGGGATAATGTCTGTCTCAATATTAAAATTATTGAGTCATTATTATCAGTCGCCTTTCAGCAAATAACTACTAATTGGAAAGACTCTACAAAAATGTCCTATAAAGCCTGGTGGTACACTGTTTGCCATAACCAAAGACTGAATACTGCTTTTGTTTATCCTATTAATTTGGCGACGAAATGCCTGGATTTATGGTCACCTGTTACAACATACTTTGATGTTTTTGCCAAACGAAGTTCCATGTTAAGACCCTCTCAACAGGAAGTTCTTAAACCACCGTTACTTTCTTCTCATCTCCCAATGGTATTTTTGTTCACACATCCTGTTTTATTTTCCTTTTTTAATTTTGATATTCAGAGTCCAATATCTGTATTTTAATTGTAAAAGCTTTAATTATATTGATTTGTACTTCACATTGTATGTTATACTTTGACACCTTATTCTCTTTCAATAAAATTCTTTTTGAACTGAAAATGGATCTGTAAACACATGATGCAATACCATTGGAATGTGTTTAAACATACTTCAACACGTAGCCAGGCTGCCCCTTACAAGACCAATCCTGGAAAACATACTTATTTAGTGGGGCGTGATGTCGCACCATCGATCTTTGCGCACCGCCATCGATAGACAATGCAGTCGGAAACAACAGGAACAAGACGCATCTTATCCGTCTCTTGTCTAAAAGGAATGGAATGCTAACCACGGCTGCCATGTTGGGTCAGAAATTAACTGTGTGCACCACTGGTCCCTGTGGAACTAATCTAGAATGCTCAAGTGACATGTGTGCATTTATAAGTATGCATGCATACAACACACATTGCCATGTGGAACGGGGGTCAGAAACATTGACAGACATGTCTAAAATGTATCTATTATGGCGCATTGTACAATACATTGTATCACATCAATGAAAGGACAGAATATAATGACTGATACTTGCATGTATAAATAATCAGGTATCTTAGGGTGTGACAAATCATTCAACCTTATGGCTGTACAATTGGGCATGTAAGACAACCTTCCATATGAGTGAGGGATACAGCACAGATCTTACACTTATCTTACATCTCTATGTTTAATATTCACATGCTATCCCATAGCAGTGTATCAAAGTGAGTACAGATATTATCTAAAAATCACCAGTACAGTAGTAATCATATTCATGGTATACACACACTAGGTGTATGTTTCAAAGTGTAGTGTATGTAAGAGCAGGACTTTTCATTTAGGAAGAACGGAAAGCCGCCTCAGCTCACCTACATCGTTAAGCCCAATGTTCGTGCTTTTAAGTAAAACATCCATTTGCATTCTTTGCGGTTAAGTATGTCGCTGATATTTCCACCACGGTTGTCCATTGCAATTACTTAAACCACTTGTCAGAAAAGGTCGTTCTCTGAGTGTTGCAGGTCTCTGTAATGGTGGACCAGGGGTGCACCTTCCACCTTACATCTGATTCTGCTCCTGTGCTGGGCGATGCGTTGTTTCACCATTCGCGATGTTTGTCCTAAATACAACTTCATGTAAGGAAATCTTATCACATAAATTACATTTTTGGTATTACAGTAAGAGAATGCTCTCAAAGTGAACTTTTTGTCATTGGTGTCCAGAGTTTTATGGTTCGCGGTGAATGCACATACTACGCATCCACCACATCTATGATGTCCGGCCAATGCTGGAAGTCCCCAGTGTGCCCTGATGTTGTCATTGCTGCGGGGTCTCTGTGGGCTCTAACTAAATGATCCCTGATGTTTTTGTTCCTTTTAAAGACGAGTCTTTGCATATTTGGTTCATTAATGGGCAATTTCTGAAAACAATTTTCTGAATCTCATTGCTAGTAGGTGAGAATGTGCTATACATAACGATTTTCTCCTTCTCCTCTCTTACTCTGGGGGTAAGGGTGGCTTCACTTGGGCAGAACCAGGCCCTTTTCAAAGCTCTTTTGACTATTTTCTTAGGGTACCTTTCTCTAGTAATTTACTCTTTAGTGTGTCAAACTCTTTAAGAAATCATCTTTCAATTTACAAGTTCTCTGTAGAATTAAAAATTGTCCGTAGGGGAGATTACCTCTTTGAGCTCAGGGATGGCGGCTGTTATAACTGAGTAAAGTGTTAATGTCAGTAGGTTTCTTGTAAAGGGTCATGTACAAAAAGCCTCTGTCATGTCTGACAAGTAGGTCCAGGTAGCTCACTTAATCTCAACTGTAATTAGCCATGAATTTTAAATCCTGATTTTGTGAGTTGATCCATTGTATGAACCTATAAAGTTCATCCTCATTGCCATGCCAGTTCAGGAATATGTTATCATCATATCTCTTCCATTCCCTGATCTTTTCTTTGAAAGGATTACTAGGGTGCTATATGGTGTCATCTTCAAATTTGCCCACAAAGAGATTAGCTACATTCGGTGCGAAGCAAGCGCCCATGGTTCTCCCTTCTTTTTCAGAAAAAGCTTGTTTCCGAACATGAAGTAGTTTTGTTTGAGTGCTACATCCAGGAGTGTACTGATGAATCTACATTTGCCCTCGTCTTTGTCTGTTAGAGAAAGGACTTGGTGTATAATCTTAATGGCTTCGTTTTGTGGTATATTTGTATTAAGTGGCTCTACAGCTAGTGTCACTAAAATGTCCTGATCTATTTCAAAAGGGACATCTTCGACCTCATTGATAAATTGCATACTGTCCCTTACATACGATTTGAGTTTGGCAACTTCCTCTCTAATGTGAGTGCTGCAGCCACGGTTAGCATTCTATTCCTTCTAGACACAAGACAGATAAGATGTGTCTCATTCCGGTTGTTTCTGGCTACATTGTCTTTCGATGGCTGTGAGTGGGGCTGGATGGTATGACGCCATGCCCCACTAAATAAGTACATTTTGGAGGTTTGATATTGTAGGGGACAACCCAACTACGTGTTTAAATATGTTTAAACAAGTTCCAATGGTATCACATCATGTTTTAACAGATCCATAATCTTTAAATACACTTGGTCTGGGTAGGAGTTCCCTGAACCTTTGACTTAGGTAAGGCCCGTAATCTAATTGGTGGGCACTCTTTTGCATGATTCACACAGCTGCATATTGTACAACATCAGCCTTGTGTACCTCACATGAATGTTTTCGAATGAATATGTGAAGCAGCGGCTATGTAGGATTATGACTTGCACCCCCTTACTTGGTACCTGATGTATGGGCATATCATAATACCCCTCCCCCCCAATGCACAACTTTCTACGTGTACTATGGCTTGGATAAGAGATTATATCTTATGGCTGATATCTTCCACCGTTTTAATATGTTTGGATTTGTAGAATTCCCAGCGCATGAGATTCACACTGCACAGTAGGATTCAGTGCAAGTGGGATGCATGATGATGCTATGATCATGAAGGCTAATGAGTTTTGATTTACAACTGGTGACCCTAGCAGATACACGGTTGAGTACAATTTATTTGCTTGACACTAGGCTTTGCACACATTTTATGGTCTAGAAGCGCATGAAATGCACCTTACACAGATGGGTGCAGGGTTGCATGACGATCAGTAAATACATTATAGGGACCGTATGATATATGTTTATGCTGGATTTAGTAGGGTTGACAGTGATATATACATTGTGCAATTTTCAGAATCACGCATATGCTGATTGACACACGTGATGTGGATTTGGCGGCGATACTGAAATTGTTGTTTTCTTGTGGATTATTAATATGAAGGATTTTGACAAACACTGACCTCCTGTTCTCAACTGTAACTCAGTCTTGTCTGCGGACAGCTGCTACCACTTGATGGTAGCTTTATGCCACAACTATATTATGCAAACTTTGTGCATTTGGTACACCTAGACTGATTTTTGGTCTGGGTTTCTGTCTACCCTCCCCTTGCAGATATTAAGCCAGACGACTATTGTCCTGAGGAGACCGCGATAATCATTAGGAGTCGAAATGTCAATATTGTTTCACTTGGTTATTGATTAATAATAATTTGACAAGTTGCAAAGCTACATGCATGTTATCTGCTTGTAAATATTTATTACCAGTTTTGTTGTGTGTCTTTTGTGTATATTTTGTATTTATTCACACACTGGAGCACTGCATTGCCTGCACTTATGTTAGCTCTTGTATCATTATCTGCATAAATATTGAAGAACAATACAAAACAACAGCCACAGAAATCTTTGTCAGCAAGTTGTGAGCATTATTTTATTTTTTGTGGCAAATACTACCAAAATGTGTACTTACCACTAGGTTTTTCCACATAACACATTGAGTGTTGACTTCCTCTGACAGATGCAGGAGGATGCCACATTTCAGAAAAGAGTCCCACAGTATACTCAACAGACTGGCATGATACCTTATGGGAGGAAGAATCCTTCCTCTCTAACAATACTTTACACAGAACTACTCCAGAAATGGCAGTGAGAATGGGTGATTTAATTATGGAAGACGAAATCCAGGAGGCAATAGATGAACTCCCCTACTCAAAGGCCCCAGCAATTGATGGCTACCCAGCTGAATTTTACAAAACAAATAAAAAACTTGTAATCCCCCTCTACTCTACTTATTATTTAATGAAATACAGGAAAGTTCTTCCCCATTACCAGAGGAAAATAGGGCAAGAATAGTGATCATCTTCAAGCTGGAAAAAGATCCAAATAACTGTGCGAGTTACAGACTGATCTCATTGATCAATGCTAACTTCAGAATATTTACAAAGGCTCTAGGCAACAGACTGAAGGCAGTGCGACTGGCTCTTCTGCACCCCGAACAGGTTTACTTTGTCCGGCATTGTTACTCAGATGCCCATTTACCATACCTAATCCATGTCCTCCGGCTGGTGAGAGACGATGACAAGAAATGATAGGGGGTGTCACCTTAGAAAGAATGGGATTGTCTCATGTCTATATTTCGAAAATACAGTGGTTATATAGCCACCCAACGATAGAGGTAGCATGCAACAGATATGTGTCACAGCTGCTTAATTTTAGGAGGGGTACACTGCAGGGATTTCGGTTATCCTCATTACTTTGTATCCTTGCAATAGAGCCACTAAAAATTTTCATTAAGCAGAATGCAAACATTCAAGGAATCCCTATACCTGCAAGACATTGTGAAGCCCTCTTGTATGCAGACATTCTTCTGACACTGTTGAACCCGGATAGTTCTATCACTTAACTTACGAACGCCATCTCCGATTTCTCCAGGTTGTCTGGATACTACATAAACTGTGGAAAATGTGAGGCCATGCCACTGCCGAGAACCACTACAGCAGCTATGCAAGGAACTTACCAGTTACATTGGAGTCAAATCTTGATTACCTAGGGATCCTCATTCAGAGGTGTCATGGATGCATGTCACAGGATAACTTACATCATGTGATACATAAACTGAATCAAGCCAGGGCCAGATGGTCGGTGCTAAACTTCCTTAATGGGGTAGTTATTGAAATTAAGGTGGAACCCCAAATTACCTATATTTTGCAACACATTTCTTGAAAATACCAAAATCTGACAAACCTCTTAGCAGGCTAAAGCTTTTTTTCTGAGGAGGAAAGAAACCTTGCCTCAAAATGAATAAACTGTATCCCAGTGTAAGTAGTGGGGGCTTCTCTTACCACACATAGATATGATTCAGATTTCCTTCCTCCTAGCCCAGATCTATTAACGGATACATGACATTATGGAATAACTGGTGTGGGTACGTTTAGAAGATAAGCTCCTGGGAGGTACAGGGATCTTAGCATATTATACACCTGAGACAAACACTACTTTATACAGCCCCGTCTGGTGTTGAGAGCCATCAGTGTAGTCAGGCAAGTGGCCCACCAAGTTATTCATGCCCACCAGGCTCTGCTTGTTGGAGCCCCTTCATAGGGTAATCACAAAAACAAAATAGGAGATATAGAAATTGCATGTGTGGACTTCCATAGAAAAGGAGTGAACACATTGGACCAATTGCTTGTAGAAGGGAAATGTATTAACTCTGGGGAAGCTCAGAAAAGGTTTAGTCTCACTTGGTGCCAATCCCGAGATAAGGGCAACTCATACACTGCCTGCAGATGGTTCTAAGCTCCCATCCCAAATATCTTCCCAAGTCATCAATACTGCAATACATGAAAGCCTGAGATACACATAAAGGACTAGTCTCCAGATCAATAACAAATCCTCATTGATGCAACTTATTCCCAGCCACAGATATGCCACCTTCAGAACTGGTTGTCCAATAGACTACAGTTAGACTATGATGACGCTGATTGGATGGAGCTATTACAAAATGATGATATACAGCTGGGAGAAGCCACATTGCAACTAGGCTATTATAAACTCCTTTTTAGATGGCACTGGAACCCTTACAGACTGGTGAAGCAGGTCTCCCACCTGCTTTCACATGTTGGTGGTGTCAGGACCCGAACGGAGACATAGTTCATATAGTATGGGAATATCAGCTTTTGAAAGCCTACTGCCAGGACATCTGGAAGAAAATATCCAACCTATCTGGGGCAGCTAGAGACCTGGAAGGCCCTGCTGTGCTCTTGCACGACACATCATACTACCCAGAGATCACTCAAGAGGTGAGTCAGTGGCTTGTCACTGCACTAGTATTCACCATAATGGGGACCCAGTGGCCCTGGATAATGACCCAGGTACCAACAACAATGGAGTGGATGCTGGAGATGTACCTAATTGCTTCATATACGCAGACAGTACATAAACTAAATGGCCATATGTCTAAATTTGATGCAGTATGGGGAGGGGCGATTCTTCAGGATTGATACAGAACCTATGTAACATTTCCTGACTTGAACACCATGGCTACTTGATACTAGTGACAGGATTCCCGATTCATGGGAGGACCACTGAAAATCAAGAGAGTAGGTATTAGTACAAGTTCCACAGATCAGTTACTGCTATTGAGGCAACCATCATAGAGAGTAGTAGTGTGTAACACTGCAGAATAAAAAGGTGATATGCTCACACCCCATTGTTTAAAACGGGACAAGTGCAGACTGCTGAGAGTTGCTGGGGTAGGCGAGGGAAGGAGAGGGGATTTATACGAGGGAAAGGGGAACACGGAGTGGGAGGTAGTAGGAGTTGGACGTAATGGTTAAGATAGGGATAAAGTAAGGGTTAAGTGTTTAATGTTAGAACTGAGTCTAGTGAACACAGATCTGAGCCAAAACTTCAGTAACGCAGACAAATGTTTGAAGTAGAAAGATGATGTTATATCCTATCTATGAACAGATCATCTACAGACTGTGACATGACAACCAACTGATTAAGCAATAATCATAGAGTAAGAACAGAGGCCTCCCCCATTGCCACTTTTCCCTTCTATTAACATTCATCCAGTACAGTGTTAACAGACTGTCATCAAACTGAACATGTACTAGTTTCCTGATTGTGATTATATCTGGTCTGTAGGGCATAGTTTGGTCTGAATATAGAAATGGGAAAATAGACAAATATGGATGCAGCTGTTTTCATGAGGGGATGCATTTCAATTGTAATAACCCAAGCGGTATAACTACTGAGCCCTATTTTGAAAGGAAAGTTTAACGAAAAGAGATTATAAAAAAATAATAAATAAAAAGATAATGTTAATTTAATTTGTTTAAATTAGTTAAATCTTTAATTCGAAATTAATAGTGCAGTAGTTTTTTTTTATTTTGTTCTACATTTTAAATACATTTAATTTACAAAACTTTTGACAAAAATATTTTTTTCATTTTTGTAAAAGTTTAATAGCCTTTGAAATGTTCAGCATGCTTTGCCAAATAGGGAGATCTCCACCCTATCCCTATTTGTGGAGATATACCTATAATAAAGTATACTAAACAGTAAAAACGTTTATTACATTTATTTATATTTTTTAATAGTTTAAATAATTTCATTTTCATTTAACATTATTTTCAATGGGGTTTAATTATAAGTCCCTAATTCTACTGATTTCTATTGGAGGGTGTTGCATTACTGGTGGTTGAACATGTATGGTGCTAGACTTACTCCACCTCTAGGCTGGAGTAAATTTACTATAGTTTTGGGTCCTTTTGACTGTAGTAGCTTTGGAAGTGAAGTTTATGAATAGGAATGGGCTTACTCCTTTTTGGGTGGGTGTCTACCTCTCACTAAACCCCTCCTTAACATTTCACTACCCTCTTCTTACTCCTCCATAAACTCACCTATTTCTAGTAACTTTGCCCCATTTTTCAACCACTCCCTCAGGTGCTCCCGCATTTACAACTTAGGGGCCGATTCCGATTCCGGTCGGAAGGGCTCCGAACATCGTTCGGAGCCCTTCCGCCCGCATCGGAATGTGCCGGACGGATTCCTTTCCGACCGAGTCATTCCGATGGGCTCGGTCGGAAAGGAATCCGACTCGGATTTCTGGATGGCTGACGACAGGCTTCAGTACTCCCCCGGCCGCCTCTTTACGACCGAGGAAGTACGATGGCAGTTTTTCACTGCCTTTTAGTGCCAGTCTTTCTGGCACGAAAAGGCAGTCAGAAACAGTCTTTGGGGGCACCCAGTAGGGCCCTCATGGGTGCGAGGCCACCAAATGGTGGCCTGGGGGCACCTATGGAGCCCCTCTGTGGATCCCTACACCCCGTGGCAGGCACCTTGGGGTGCCGGCCACAGGGTGCAGGGATGAACTGCACCCCTGCTTATCACAATGCAAGCATGCATTCCACTCAGAATGCATGCTCCCATTGTGAAGAACCCTGTTCGGTCGCATCATACTTGCAGGGCCGTAACCGACGACAGCAGGTCGGTCGGTTACGGCTCCTGACCGATGTCAGACGGACCTGAGTCCGTCCGACATCAGAATCGGCCCTTAATAGTAAAATTGTGTTTATAAGGATTTTACCTTAGAAAAGATACGTAAGATGGAGGTGGAGATTTACACTCGTAGATTTGTGACCAGCATGTTATAGTATTTTAGTACTACTACTGTAGTACTACTAATTGGACTACAAAATGTAGTTTGTGTCTGAGGCTTTAGTGTTCTAAAACTATTTTTGCCAATTTTTTATGTACAAAGGCCGGATGAATAAATACAAATACAAAATAAACCAAACTGAACGTAGCTTTTCTCAATAAATGGCTAATATTGATGGAAAAGCATAAGTATTTGGACAAGCAAAATAATCTAAACTTCATATCTAATGAAACCTAGGAAAGAAATAAAAGAAAGTACATTTTTACAAATAAAATCACCACTAATATTTCTGAAAATATCTGCCTACAAATCTGACAATAAATGTCTGTCTGGGCGTTTACGCTGCCTACTGAGTCACATTCTGGGAAGTCTACGGAATCTTCACATCAATTATCAGGGCAATTCTAGTTTTGAACCCGATTCCCCAGTAATTCCTGGTTTCTCCGGGATTTCGCCCAAAGATTTCACCTAATTGAAGTGACCTCCTCAGGTGAACCATCAAAGATCTGTGGTAAATCTGAAGATCTCCTATCACCCAGCAGCGGCTCCTCCGCTCAGGCGGAGGAGCTTCGCCCCACTACTCTCACAGCAGCGCAGCAAGAAAAAATAAAATGACAATAACACATTGTTATTATCATTTAAATTTTTTGCTCAGATCCAGCTTTGGGTGGGTTGGAGCTGGTTCACAGGAGGAGGAGTGGCGTGGGTACTACTAAGTGCTTGTGATGGTTTGGCCAGCCGTCTTGTGCCGGCCAGCCCGTCATGCGCACTTAGCATTTCTCCACCTGGCTGTGTTGCATAGTCGGTGGAGAACTGTCCCAAAGCTCCCAGGTACTGCCTGAGCAGCTAATCATACCGCTCAGAACAATCATGACGCTGCTGTCATGCTTGTGAAAGCAACGTCATGATTAGCTTAGGGGAACCTGAGAGCTTCCTAGAGTCAGAAGGAAGAGAAGAGGGCGGAGGAGATGCGGCAGCCGTAACCAGGAAAGTGATTTTTTTTTCAACACACCTCCACCTGCCCTGCCCCGCCCCACCACCCCCGTTCCACCAGCTATATCAACATTACAGGGACATTATTTAATGAGACTCATAATGTCAAGTAAAAATGTTTTGGTCATGGAAATGTCTATTCATCTGACTGGCTTCTAAACAAGCTTTGAAACATCCTGTAACCAGGACATCATGTCACAGCCTGGAAGTTTCTCTCCTCCATACCTCCTTTGTGATTACTCAGCTTAAAGCAGGCAGGCAGGTTGGCTGGAGGGAGAAAGGTGGACCAGAGAGGAAAGGTGGGGGAGAATGTGAAGAATGGGGTTAAAGTCAGAAGGCTCAGGGGCAGTGCTTAATTTGAGCCGGGGGTTTCTCCTTGTTGGCACCGGCACTTATATCTCAAAACCAGCAACGCATGACTGTCTGTCTATTTTTTGGGTGAGCACAATAATAGTGTTTAATAATTCACTACATATTTTAAATGAATAATACCTATCGTTCCTGCCATACTTAGAGATTTAGATGCCCTGGAATAGTATGAATTGTCACGCTTGTATAAATGTAGTGGTTACTAGTTCATGTTGGTACCGGCACTGGCAGCGCTGCCTGGGACAATGGGTGGTGCAAGCTGGAGCGACCTCCTGAGAAAAGACCTGCCACTTAAGTTTTTTACAACTTAAACACAGTTCAGGGGAAAGTCAGTAGGCTAAGGGATAGTATGCTAAGTTGAGGAAAGAATAGGTAAACTGGGGGGAAGAGGACAGGTATAGAAGAAACTGTGCAAATTGGGGAGGGCCAAAATGGCCTGTCTGAGAATGAAGCAGTCAAGTTAAGGGTAAAGAGTGAGGGAAACTGGGCAGTCTCAGGAGAGAACTGGCAAGCTTTTGAGGAAACGTGTGCAGTCTCACTATGAATAAAGCAGGCTGAGAAGAAAGCAGATTGATCGGAGAAGGATGAGCAACTTAGAGGAAGCACCAGCTGACTCTGGAAGAAGAACAGACTGGAAGAAACTGCAAAGGTTTGTGGGGAAAAAACAGACTTGGGGGAGAGCCAGAAAACTGGTGGAAAGTGTGGAGACTGGGGGAAAGCAGGCAGGCTGAAAGAAAAGAACTATGACAAGGAAAAGAGCACACCAAGGGTGACGTGGCAAACTCTAGCAAAAAATGGGCAGATTGGAGAAAAGAGGGCAGGCTCAGGGGAAAGCAGTCAGAGTTGAGAGAGAAACTGGCAGACTGCAGGAAAGTGAGATAACTCTAAGGAAAGTGAGCAGAATCAGAGAGAACGGACATTTTAGCAAAGATAACATAGCCATTTCATTGAATTTGCTCACATTCTTTCAGCATCAGTAAACAAAAAACGATTCTAAAGATTCCTTTTCAGACACGTATGCGGTGCAGCTTAATCCCAGCCACAGATATGCCACCTTCAGGAACGAGTTGTCCAATAGGCTACACTATGAAGATGCTGATTGGTCGGAGCTATTACAAAATCATGATAAACAGCTGAGGGAAGCCACACTGAAACTAGGCTATTATTAACTCATTTATAGATGGCACTGGAACCCTTATAGACTGGTGAAGCAGGTCTCCCACCTGCTTTCACATGCTGGTGGTGTCAGGACCCGAAGGGAGACATAGTTCATATAGTGTGGGAATATCGGATTGTGAAAACCTACTGCCAGGACATCTGGAAGAAAATATCCAAAGTATCTGGGGCAGCTGGAGACCCAGAAGGCCCTGCTGTGCTCTTGCACGACACATCATACTACCCAGAGATCACTCAAGAGGTGAATCTGTGGTTTGTCACTGCACTAGTAGCAGGGCCGGACTGGTCGTAGCGGGCACCGGGCATTTCCCCGGTGGGCCGCAAGGGTGGGGGCCGGTTTGCAGCCCCTGGGGGGCCGCTTTTGTTACAGGGCTGTTTTTGCAGCATAGCTGAAATATCAGCCGAAACCGGCCCTGGCAAACATCTCCCCGGCCGGCCAAGCACTTTGCCAGGGCTGGTTTTGGTTCCCAGTCCGGCCCTGACTAGTAGTCACCATAATCGGGACCCTGAGGCCCTGGATAATGACCCAGGCACCAACAACAATGGAGTGGATGCTGGAGATGTACCTAATTGCTTCATATAAGCAGACAGTACATAAACTAAATGGCCATATGTCTAACTTTAATGCTGTATGGGGAGGGGCCATTCTTCAGGATTGTCACCTTGTAAACAATCTCTAGCCCCTCACACTTGCTCATGTTCACAGTGTGCATATTTCAGAGGTGTACTTGAGGGATTAGGGCCACGCTGTTTAATGCTTTCAAGTCAACTTTGCCAAAAGGATGCACCAATTAGGTGCAGTGCTCTAATTTTTCTGGAGTTTATGGTCAATTAAGGGCTATGAACCGTGTTAAGAGCTACCATGTTTTGACTGGATGGTTGTTATCCCTAACACCTTGTTTATCAACAATGCAACAATGAATCTTTTGTTGACACATACCTGTGTGTGACCCAGGTGACCAGGGTAGCCTTCGCACCTCATGGTTTTATTTATTTCAACAGTGTAATTTATTGTTTGGTTATTACTTCTTCTTAGTGCACAGTTAAACATTTTTAAGTATTTTAAAATTTTCTTTAGCACACAATTGTTCTAGCTGGACATCTTAGAGCATATTCACAAACTGTATTTTGTAGTACGTTTTGTAGTACTACAATAGTACAAATGCACTACAAAATGCTATTCCCAAACCTACGTGTGGAGTTTCCACCTCTCTTATCTTTTTCTGTGCGGCTATCTCTGCCCCGACTGCAAAGTCTCCACACACATAGGTATACGTTTTATTGTCAAATGTGGGCGGGATGGAGGGAGTGGCTGGGGAATACTTACAACTAAATGCTAGGGCAATCAGGAAGAGAAAGAAGGTGGTAAGGTATAGTCGGGGAGGGGATTTCGGGGAGACGTCTACCCACCCATAAAAGAGTGAGCCCGTTGCTATTCACAAACTGCCCTTCTTAAAGTTACTACAGCTACAAAGGGAACCAAACAGCAGTAAATTACTTCAGCTAATAGCTGAAGTTCAGCACCACACATTGCCAACCATTGAGACTGCAACAGCCTCCCATATACAAACCAGTGGAGGTAGAGACTTAAAGTAAAATCCCATAGGAAATATTGTTAAATGAAGTTAAATACATTTAGGTACATTAGTTACAAATATAAATATTTATAATTTCATGCTAGAAAAACAAAAATGTGCATATTTATTATTTACTTATACATATTAAAGCAATATTTTTGAATTACATAAGTAATGCTACAATATATGTTATTAAATATAATATAATTAAATTAATCTAAGTTAGTTCCATAAATCACCTTTAATAATTATTAACACTTTTTTTTAGGTGGAAATATATTTTTAATTTAAACTTGATAAAAATAAACACAATTTAATTTAATATATTTAAATTAAAATAATGTTTAATTTAAAATTAAAATAATAGTGATGTAACTTTTTTTATTTGGTTCTACATTTGGGAAGTTCCCTATACTTTACCATAGGGAGAGCTCCATCCCAGTGGTGTAGATCTCCATATGGTAAAGTATGGGGAGCATTTTAAGCAGCTTCATATGGAAAAAATATGTTCAAATATTCGTATGTTAAAAATTAAAGTAAATTCTTTTTTTATATATATTCCATGTAGAACTAAAGAAAAAACACTACAGCCCAATCACCTTCCTTTTGAATTAAGTATTTGATTCATGTAAATATATTTAATTTTATTTTTCCAGAAAATGTAAATTATAAAATAAGTCCATATGGAATTATTTCCGATTTGAGAATGTTACAATACCAGTGGTTGGCCAAGTGTGGTGCTATACTTTTTTCAGGTGTAGCTTACACTTTAAAATATTGGCTCCATCCTCTTTTTCAGGAGATGGGGATATGTAAACCTAATCTTTTAAGTAACTTCGCACTCAGATTTTGGAAATAGCCAAAAGCTGTAAAGTTACTCAAAAGTGTAAGAGTAAATTAGACTGTAAATTACTCCCAAATTTAATAGCGGAATTCCTGTAATGTCACCCTTAATATTACAGTGTTTAGATTTCTTTCTCCTGGTAAAGTTCAGCAAAAAACATGAAGCATTCCATGCACACCCCACAACAAACATGTCAGTAATGTGTCCAACATTCCAGTAACATGTATGCCTTGTAAAAGAGGGCACTTCACGCTACCTGCTGCCATGTGTGAGATGCTCAGGCACTTCTCGTTATTATTTCTTTAACTCTTCGCAGCACCGCGCAGTGAACTTCTTCATCCCATAGAATATCCGGCTTCCCGGGGAGCAGCCCCCTGTGTGCGCCTGTCAGCGGGCGCGCGGCGCTCGCTGCATCCCTCCCCGTACCTGTCTCTCCGCCTCAGCCTCAGCAGTTCAGCCGCCTGAGCCCGGCGGCGAAGCGGGCGGCGCGCCTGCCATTGGCCGCCCGCCCAGCAGAGGGGGCGTCCCCTCCCCGGTAGCGGGCACCTCCTCCCGGCCGGCTGCCCGCCCCCCGCTATAAGCCGCTTTGCTGCTCTCTGCCTCTCTCGCGTCCGGCAGGCGACTCCCGCACGGCGAAAAAACATTCCCCATCCGGAGAGGGATTTGCAGAGCGAGCGAGGCGCAGATGTCATGTGAAAGCGCACATGCTCCTCCACTCACACAGCTTTGCCCTCTCCTCCTTGCGTTCTGGCTGCTTGCCTCCTTCCTGCCTGTGACCCCACCTCATCCTTGAAAGTCATCTGAAAAGAAAAAAAAGAGACATTAAAAAAGAGGGAAATAAAGGCACAAGGCGAAAGAGCAGCGGCATCCACAGCGAGAGCCCAGCGAGGTGTTTTGTGCAGAGCGCCCGAGGAGGGGCGGGGGAAAGAGGGGCCGGTGCGGGGCTCAGAGGGATGCTTCGCCCAGCAGCAGCTCTGATGCGTCCCGGCTGCCTGCCTTCGCACTGAGGGGGATTTCTCTGCTCGCTGCCCGGGCTGGCATCTTCATGACTGCGCCGAGCGAGGATTTACCCCCAGCAGCGGCACCGGCGGCAGCTCCAGCAGCACCATGCGAGGTAAGGGAGCCCAGGCTTCTGCCAGGGGTGCAGCCGCCCTCTCCACCCACTTCCAAGCAGCACCACTGCCCCAGCACATGCACTTTCAGTGACGTGTGCCTGGGTACCTTTACTTCACTAAGTGTTCTGTCACCGTTGCTTGCCGTTTGATTGTTACAAGTCAGGGAAAAGTTACACGGAGGTCAGGGCAGCACTTTGTGACACTTTCAGAGGGTGGTAGGTGAGTGTGAATCGAGGAACAATTCTTAGCTATGCCACCCATGACCATAGGTAGACCTTTCAGAAATGAATAATTCTGCCCTAAAATTCTGCTCGGGCAGAGAGCCTTTCTTGTGGCCGGTACATTGTTGGGCAATATAAGCGGCAAGTACGAAATGCGCTGTGGTGTGCAGAATAGCGCCTTCCTTTTATCTCCTTACTTAGCTGAGGGAAAACTCAGTAGTATGTAGCGGCAGGAACAATCCCCCTGAAGGCCGAGTACTGACCCCGGCCCATACTGCCTCTCAGGGGACACCTGGGTGCGCTGCAGCCCCAGACGCCATACAATCGCTATTCTTGTTGCATTTGTGTAGAGGGTGCGTTCCCATTTGTCGTCAGCCTGTACTGGCGCTTCTGTGTTTCAGGAATGCAAGAGAAAAGGCTGGGAGAGGGTGAAGGGACAGGAGGATTTACCTTTCTTGGTCTAGATGGGGAACGTTGTCGATGTATTTATTGGTCTTAGCCCAGGCGCGTGCAATGTGTCATTTTCTGCTCTCTTCTAAGTCTTTGGGTGGTTGATGGCTTCATCGTGATGACGCAAGCATGCCTGAGGAGTATGCTGCTCTGCTGGTAGCTGACCTCTGACCTTGTGTGCCGAACTCCCTCTTAGACCATCTTTGAACCTCAGCATGCTGAGTTTGTCTTGTCCGTGTTTATTTACCTACTGAAAATGTAACTTTTAGTTCTGTCGTTTGTTTGAAAGGTCAACGGAAAGTACCAAGTGCAATTTTTAAACATCCAGAACACAGACTGAAACTCTGCAGTGATTACATCTAGTGAAAGTTGTTAACATTCGTGCCCCGTGGGAGGCAAGTTCATTTGTGTGCTGGACACCTTCTAGCTTACCCCTTTTTGTTGACTTCGCCCTAACCTTCCAAAATGGATAAAGTTAGAGAGAAGCGCAATAAAAATATGTGCCCCTTCCAAAAATGCATCTACTTCGTTCGCCCTCGGCCCTCCTTATGATGAACTGCGTCACCACTGAGCACTTTTATACAGTTGTGGCCTACGCTAGTGTTTCCTGCCCTGTTTTCATGCCACCGTAAATTGTCCTGGGAAGGTGGCCGTGCTGCATACCGTCTTTGCATTTTTTGCTGTTACCAACAGGGCCCTTGGCTACTGGCGAGGCTTGTCAAGGGCCTGTCCTTGGTGCCAAAGGAGTAGGGCCCTGCTGGCACTCTCAACATTGGGTATGTTTGAAGGGGCAGTCTGTACCCCCATTCTGCGGTACTCTGGTGGTGTAATGGTAGCAGATGAATTCGGACGTCTTTCATTTGCCGTGCTTGATTTACAAGGGATTTTGTGTCGCGAGGTTAAAGCACGCAGCAGTGGGTGACTTTAATACAGGGGTCAGACGGTGGCCCAGTGGGAGGAGACTGAACACGCCTCATTACCAAAGTCTGACGGGGCTGAGAGTAAACATGGATTATAAGCAGTGTTGGGAATGGCATTATACAATCATAGGTTCCCACTACACCAGAGCACCTGGTTGCTACTGAGAAGTGTTTGTACTCTGTCTCTCAAATTAAAGAAGTGCAGGTACTCACTACATTTAAGGCACTGATCATAAGCCAGTCACCTCGACCCCACTCTCGTTTTACCTGCCTCTTCATACTGTCTGTTTTGCTGCTTCAACCCATATGACCAAGCACATTTCCTCTTTTTCTTTCTTATCCTCTTTCTGCTCTCTTTCCCTTTCTCCTAATTCTCGTTCTAGCTGGCCCTTTACTCCCCATTGTCTCCTCTCTACTTTGTTGCTCTACCCTCTCTTGTTTATTAGGTCTTTTTTACTCACTCTTCAACCGCCTTTATCCATTTCCCACTCTTTGATCACTCTAGGTTCTTTTTTTTTTTCTTGTCCCATCTTTTTTTTATTTTTTTAAGATCTTTCACCCTCAGTCCTTTTCTGCATTCTTTAAGCCCTTCTTACCCCTCTTGTTATTTCTCGCCTTTCCTTCTTCTCTCCCCTGCGCCCTCCGCCTCATTCCTCCCTTATATTCCCTCTCCGCTGTGTTCAATCATGTGGGTTGTATCAAAGGCTTTGAACTGAGATTCAGCTACATTTTGATCCAGGGCCAACAGCAGGGATTTTTTTTTTCCCTTTAACACATTGAGTTATAAATATTGTAGCGAAGAAAACAACACATGATACCAGTGTCTTATTGTTCCCTTTATTTGGCGCTGCACAGCATCACTCCGGATCATTCCTCGAGTATCAAAGCCACAGTGATCACCTCCAAAACCTCCTGAGCGCGAGGTAAAAGGAAGCGCGAGACACACAGGCAGGGCCGACTGGAGTGTAACAGGAGGCTGGATATAGGGTTTCCTTCACGGAACACACTGTAAAACACACAGACTCATGTCCGGCTGCGTCAACCTGAGGAAGGGCGCTACACCAGCCAGAGTGTGTGGGTTGAATTCAATGTAATACATGGGGGATGTGCCCTTTTGAAAACATTTATGTAACACAATCATCATCCGCGCCTGTGTCACACCGTGCAGCGGCTACACAATTGTGCTAGCACTAATCATTAAATGATGCTTGGTTCATCAGAACATAGTCTCTACATGTGTATATTCAGCGTTTACTTAACAAAAACCTGAGTGCCCTTTTAATGCAGTTTTGGCTCAAATACACATAGTTTTAAGAGTTTTTTTTTCTTTAAAAGAGGGCATCTTTTTGCACTGCCGTACCCTTTTCGACTTTACAGTAATTATTGGTCTGGTATGCAATTATCATATATTAAAATTCACTGCCCTCTTGACGCTCTTTATATTTTAGGCATTTGTCTTAAACAAACTCAGATTAAATAAGCAAAAGGCCTCTTTCTCTAACAAGCTCACAATCCCCCAAAAGGCAGCCCTAGGCTCTGAGGGGTCATTGAACATATTGTCATGGCACGCATAGTTTGGAATGCCTTGCTGCAATGAGGAGGGATTCATTTGTGTCCATCCAGTGAGGGCCTTTCCACTTCACCTCCCCGACACATGAACATCTGTAATGCGTGCATTATGGGCTCGGTGCTGGACAGGCTGTGACTCAGTGTGTGGTGGAGTCAGGGATGTGCATTAGACAAGCCCATTCCATGTTGCTGCAGTATTTCAGCCACCAATGAGTGATGGACTGACGGACCGACTGCGTAAGATTTCGCTACTGGTCTATCAAGTTATGGAAAGACGCCTCGAAGGAAAGTCTTGCAAGACAAGCAAAGCATTGATCCCAACTCTGACTTGGTGGAATTTGACCGACTTCCGTTTTTCTAAAAAAAAAAGTCTCTCGGGCAGTTGATGAATCTATTACTTTGGGAACAGTTAATGCATATAGCTAATCTCAATGTACATAGCCTTTCTACAGCTCTAAGGGGTTCCGCTGTCATCCATCGGAGGTATACAATACCTCTGATAATTTATTTTACTTTGGACTACAAAATACCTATAAGGGAGCACAGGACCACTTCATGTTTTACCAAATTCTAATTTCCTTTGATATTGTGCTGTTAATGAAATATTGGAAAATAGAATGCAGCGACCAATAAGTTAAAATGTACCACAATATGCTATTGTCACATTATGCTTTGTTTTGATGGTATATCGTCATGATACTCCACCCCTATACTGAATCACATGCCTTCAAATTCATTCCCTCGAATGTGGGTTATTTCAGGGGAAACTCCATGGACTCCTAAAACGAGTGTTTCTACTTGATTTATAATCTCCCTTTTCCCCCAGAGACAGGACATGTTCCAAACAACCCCCCTTATGCTCAACAAAAGTCAACCATGGCAGGCTGGTGTGGTCAGTTGCATCAGGGCTGCATCCTGATGTTACGTGTGTATCAAGGTTTATTATAGGCACCTTTTACCCTTGCAGACATTGCAGATAGACTCGCCCACGCAATTTTCTTTGGTGGTCCAGTGAGTACTTACCGTACTGTAGTTTTAGTATTTCTCCTTTGCAAAACTGGAATCTCAGGGTCATTTGGACTGTCTGTCCATGATGCTATGTTGTGTCTGTTTTGTGGCAGAGTAGGTTGGAGGACTGGGGTCTGCGCTGTGTGGCACAGTATTAGCTTTACCTCGAGGCATTGCCTGTTGTTGAGTGGTTAAAGGTCACTTCAGCCCATCCAGCCACCCAAGGGGATTGGAGGGTACGGGTTGAGACAGAAGGGTGCACTGCTCTTTTGGGAGCTAGAGCTGTCTTTTCATGGGTAGATAATTGTGTTGGTGCCCGACTCAAATTGTGGTGTTTCATTGCGTACGCTATATTTATATTACTATAGGCGCAAAAGAGGTAAAACCACACCAGGGAGCGCCTATCATGTTTGTTTAATTAAATGCGATACGTGGCTAGATTTGTGCATTTTACAGCATTACGAGTCTACTATTAGTAAACAATAAAAACATAGCTTAATGCTGCATGGATGAATATGTTAATGAATAAATCTACTAGTACAATGAACAGTATTAGGGCTAAGTGTTTTCAATTGACAACCGTGGGATCAGTAGTTTGACGCTCCTTCCCTCACATATAATTCTTTTTTTCAAGGCTAGTGTACAGCATCTCTTGTAGCGCTTTATAACTGGGGTTCCCTGCCGTGCAAGAAAGGAAGCTGCATCTTTACCTCTTTGTTTCTCCCCGTATCCCAAAAACTCCTGAGCCATTTCCTCCAGAGCTCTTGTAATTTGGAGAAGTCATGTACGGTACGTGCGGCGACCTCTTATAACGTCTTTACTCACCGCTACTATTCATTGGTCTTCCTAGTCACAGGTCTTTGCGGCCATTGGTCAGACATCCAGTAATAATCCCAAAGAGACATTGTCTTACTCTGTTTATGCACATTGTAAGAAGAAAGGCATGGCGGATGACCCCTGCTTCCAGTATTTCTATTGTCACTAGGGAAATTAGATTAGTTTTGGAAAGTTTCTTTTTATACTAATTGACCAGTGTTTTGGGGTCCTTCTGGTTATTCCTATTTGATTATTTTTAATTCATTCAATCTGAGATCTTTGATTGTGGGGTTAATTCATGCATGTGTTACATCGAATGTTAATGTGGAATCAGACACCTTACTGGTTTGAGTCATCCGCTACGAGAGTGTGTGCCTGAGAAGCTCAGCCTCCTGATCGAACACGTCAGACTCACGGCTCTTACCCTTTCTTGGGTGATCTAACAACGACCGCTGATTCAGGTTACCGAAGAATAATTGTAAAAACAAAAAACCTGCAAAAGGTTTGAAGTCAACGCGCCATGCAAGAAAGAGTTATTATTTGTATAAGATTGAACATTTCAAGTCATGTGCATAGTATCGTTTTTTTTTATTTCAAACATGAAAAATGCCTTTTATTGTACAATGTGATGCTTTTATACTGAGTCTCATGCCCGAAGATATTAAAATAAAATGTAAGATCTATTTTTGTCACAATAGTTCATTCATTGTGCTTTTTCATGGCTACATGGAGTATGATCTGCATTCAGTGTTTGTCAAATATAGCATCTTTATAACATTGCTCCCAAGAATGTGGCCAGATTGGAATGGCGGGGTACCTTAGACATGCTAAAGTGAGTCTGAAATGCTTAAATGAGTCTGAGATCAGCTGCATTTTACTTATATTCACTGACGCTGGCCAAAATCTACAGCTAATACGTTGATCAGTGTCTCACGCCAACAGTACGGCATTGACTGCCACTATTGAAAAGTGTTGTGGTATTGTTTTTAACTCAATCCTGTATGAGTGTCGTTGTATGTTAAGCACTGCCTCTGACTACGGCATCAAGAATGCTATGCGATGGCTTGGACGTTCGTGCAATGGAAGGAGAAGCTAGAACAATGGTGTTAGATCTCTAGATTAACGAGGTCATGAGACCTGTAGCCCGGCATCTAAGGATCATAGCCTTACCACGTCCACGCCTAGCAGCAATAGCATGATTTAACTTCTACTATCGCTAGACTTCTGAAGTGACACTAAGGAATGGCTGCCCAGTTGTGATGTATTGCACTCCCTTACCCCTTTGTAAAGCCATTATATAGACAATTTTAATAAATCGAAGAAAATAAAAGCATCAAATTCATCTCATGACATTTAAATACATTTTTAATGAACCTAAAAAAAAATTCTGCTCTTTTGCGACCTAACTTGATGGATTTGCCCAGAATAACCTATCACTGGGGGGCTGGGAGTAGAACAGATGATGTCTGACACCAAGGCGTGCGCATTAAAACCAGATCTCAAAGCTGCTGGGGTGCTGAACAGCAGTAGCCATATTGCTTTTGTCATCATAGAGCTGCAATAGCATGTTGCCTATGACCCCTCATGTGCAGTTTACTGTTAATTGTTTCCAGTGCACAGTGCACATGGAAAGACAACTTCCATTTACACAGAAGTGCACACTTCTATACATATTAATGGCCTTCAGCTTTAGAAACCGATCCTTCTAATGAAGGAACCCAAATCAAGACTTTATGAAACTTTGATACATCCTAGAGTTGTTGCTGAAAGACCTAGAGAACATAAAGTCGAAATGTGATATTTAACAAAAGTTTAAAACAAAAAAGTCGTACTAGATTACGAAGCAAACAAAATGCCATACAATGATTATCTCGCAAACCCCAGGTCAATTTTCACTCCAGTCAAAAGTTAATCTGAAAACCTTTGCATTTTCATCATTGTAAAATTTTGCTGGGAGGTTTTGGAAAAAATGTTAATGATTAAAAAAAAAAATATTTGAATGTGGTTACAATAGGATGAAATAGCCAGGAAAATGGAAACCACGATCAATCAATTCGTAGCCAAGCTTTGTAGTCATCAGACCGTGAGCAAGGATTCCTAGTGGCACCCTAAAGTGACCTTTTTAACGCATGTATTTTTTTCTTTATTTGCTTAAAAGCTTTGTAATGCACTGTATTTTGGATTTTAGTTACTTAAGAGAGCTGACATAGAAAACAATAAATATAGCTTGGTGGGAGGTACCGGACGTTCGAGTTCAGTCAAGTTGGGAAATTGGTGGTGTCCCATATTCTTCACGTTTGGCCCCTGTTCTATCGAGTTCAGTTAAGAGTGTCCTAAACCGCTTGTGACTGATACTGAGGTCACCGCATGTTAAAAGAGTGGGTGGTAGTTCAACAGCTGTTTAGAGGAAGACGTCATTCACATCATTCACATCTCATTTGTGATATTGAATGGGAGCATTAACCATGCGCTTGCATCTCTGCTGACTTATCAACAACATTTAATGCACAAACTCCGAACCACAGAACACTAGTGAAGGGGCCATTGCCACTGACAAAGCTGGAATATGTGTCCAATGGTGCCCTTTTTGCGTATTTGCAACACATCCTTAGCGGATGCCACCTGCCAAATTATTACATGTGTATTGTGGATTTTCAATAATATATCAATAATCACCTTGTAAGCCTTTTTCGCCTTGGTCATGCTGACATCCAATCAGAGTTCAACTGGAGCCATTCTAGCTAGGCTAATGACATATCATGTACCTTAAACATATGCATGTGAGTATCCAAAATGCTGTTTTGACAACTTAAGAAGAGGTTGAGGCAGCCCACTCTGAGATGGAATAGCTTTCTTGGTTTCCAGCCTGGTGGAGGAAGATGTGGCATAGCTGCATAATTTTTATACTCTGTGATATAACCTCATCATGTTTTTAAGTCGGTGACCTGACCTGAAATATGCTCCTCCCTCCAACTAGTGCCCTGGATTTGAATAAAGCGAGGCATCTTGTTACCTGAGCATAGGGCAGCTGTTGCGCGAGTAGCCAAAATAACTTTCAATTTTCAATTAGCCTTCACTGTAGAGCCTACTTTTTCAGATCTTGGCTGAACAACTCCAAGGTTGGCAAAGCCTACGCCATTGATGTCATGGTGGCTTGATTCTGATGTGCGATCAAAATGGTGCCCAGTACACATTTGCGAGGGCGGTTTAGCAGGCGCACTATTTGGTTGCGGGTTTAGCACTCTTAAAAGGAGTTATTGGAAAGGCTAGTACTTACCAGCAGCTTTCCTTTCCCCTTGTAAGTTGGGCACATGAACACTTGTAAAGCTACTGAACAGAATTCAGTAACTGTTTACTTATGACATCACAAGCCATTCCAAAATAACAGTGCTGTAATGGTTTAGTGTAACATTATGATGGACAATTTCTGTTTTCCTAAAATGACAGTTATGAGTGGGTATCCACACAGCATCAGAATTGCATTTAAAACCGTCTCTAAAGTTTGATATATTCACGTGGATTTGCTGGAAGTATTATATTGAAATTATTGCTCGAGGTTGTAGCTTTCCCGCCATTTTATGAATTATTGTATTTTGGAGAACAATGTAGAATAGAAGGTGATGGAAAAGACGAGGAGCGTTTCCACGCTGAGAGTAGTTGGGTGATTGTCATAACAAACTGTGCATTTCTTGTTGAATTGTGTGCACTGTTTAAAACTTGTATTTTCCAATTGAGTTTATTTCCCCAACTGTGAATATACATTTCCATTCAGTGAAGTAAACAGGCAGCGTTGTTGGCGGGTTGAATACTCACGTCAGTATATGAAGATCTTTGTGTTTGACTTTATCTATAGTACAAAGTACAATAAGTTGCTGAAATGTGTGAGTGCAATATTATATACTTTAATCATGACGAGTAATTAGAAAACAAAATTTAAAATCTGTGCTAACCCACACCCTGTTGGCCTAATGTCAGTGTATCTTGATTGCATTATGTATCACTGCAGAGGGGGAACTCCTTGTAAATATTAGTAAACTAGAAAACTTTAAGGCATTGCAGATAAAGTTGCCTTTCTCTTTAAGGTTTATTATTTTCTTGTTCAAAACCACTACATGGTTGTATCTGGGTGCATTCCGACGATACGTCAGGTGCACTCTCAAGGGGACTCTGCAGTTGAAGTATGCATCATGGCATTCAGGTGCCTGTTCATTAGTTAAGTGCATTGCGTATATACATACCAAGCATTTGTACAAGGCTAATCTCAACTAATACCCAGACCTGCTGAGAAAATCATGCTTTTTCATAGCCAGATGCATGCGCTCTATTGTACTGCAAACTTGACTAACTGTAAGGTTGCGAGCTATGACTTGACAACACTAAAGTACATTTTGTGGGTTCCAGTTTGCCTTCTCTTCTCTGACCCAAACTCCCCCGTAGAAGAGTCATTGCTAATAAAAACATAAAGGAAGAAAATGGAAGTCGGTGCCAATGGGAGCGCAGCAAAAATGGCTGACAGTCTGTTTACGGCAGAGATTGCCAACCATCTTTCATAAACACTCACTTATGTGTGCAATTGGCTCCTCTTGCCAGTGTCAAGAATTCTTCGCTCTGCTTTATTCGTGATGGGAATTGTCGTACGCCACTGTCAGAGCATGGGAGGAGGGATGGTAGGGATAAGTTACATTGACAGGAAGCTATAGTTAGAGCTTCATTCTATGGTGGATATGAGTAAAAAGTAAGAGAGTGGTCCAGCTGAGTCATCATATACTAGAGGGCGCTATAGGGCATGGCTGCATGCTCCACAGAGGGATCATTCTATGTGACCTATCGCAGCATGTGGAACTGTGTCTCTAGTATTGATTCCCCATCATGTTTGCTTTCACAAACTGCTCCATAAGACTTGCTTGTTGCTCTCTCCATAGTATTTCGTTTTTAAAGTCTAAGGATTCATCACTCTTTAGCTGTTCAAGAACCACAGACTCACTGGTGCTTTCACTTTAAGGATGATAACTTGGCTGGGATCCGGTGTAAGTGTTTTTACACTTTTTTCTTCACTGTTCTCAACAGTAGCTGTTGAGAGGATTTCTGTTTAGTCTCTAGGAACCACACACACTTCTCTGGTTCATTCATTAATATTTGTATTCATCCAAAACCCTTCATTGACACTTTTATTCTAGAAGAAGTGGCGAGCCATAAACTTGCAGTCTGCGCTCCCTACTGTTGAGAGTCATCGGGAGACAGTACCAATGTTAATGACACTTTTCTTCATCAAAAGTATTTTCCCGCTTGAAGTGGGGCAAGGACAATGGAAACAAAAATCCAGACAAAAAATAGACATCGCTCATGATCTTTAAAGTGTCTGGAACTGAACGCAGGAATCCCAGGCTGCCAAGGAAATCAATGCGCTTCGCTCACTTTGGGCGGCGTATTCGTTGCCGACAAGGCCGCGCTGCGAAATTGAAGGGTTTCTGCTTTGTAGCCAAAGACAAAGGAAACACACAGGAATAAATATTGATTGAACTAATCATCTGATGAATAGAGATGAGCCTCAGTGCCGCTAGGGTAGGGGGAGTCTGTGAGCAGCAGCCCCCGCCACGGCCCACGGGCTGCCCTCTGAACCCCGAACCCTGTCCATTCAGGGCCTAATGAGGGAAACCACAGGTGTTTTAACGACATTTGTGGCAAATCAAGCAGAGCACAACAGTCATGTAAATAACTAACAAAAGGATCGCTACATGGGATTCTAATTGGGGAAACATGCTTGGACAATGAACTAGACATGGCCTACGGTAAAACGGAGCCGACTGTGGGAAACCCGCCATCGGACCTTGGCGGCTAGCAGTGTGGTAGATGCCCATTTATTGAGTAGGCTGATGACATTCAAAGCTGTTTCAGCTTTTTTTTTTTTTTATATAATTAAAACTATGTGTCACAACTTGTTAGCTGATTGGCCAGTCATAGTGAAAATGCATTGGCAGAGCACATTATTTTCCTTTGTTGACATTGCTTGAGTATTCCAGAAATATGGCGCTCACAATATGGGTTGTCAGTTTTTTAACATATGTTGAATATGGTACATGTTTTCCCTTGTGGCTGCCCGCTAATTTAATGAAGAAAAAATAACGACACTTTTATACCATAGTAATGTAGCCTAATAGTAGTGGCAGTCCACCAGCATTGCTTACACGGCCCTCCTTCACCGCATAGGGAAAGAAAGTAAAGCACTTGGGCCAGCCACATTGTGTGTAATGTAGTCACTGCCATGTTTTGTAGTTCCAATGGCGATGCCTGACCTCTGCCTGACAAGCGCGCCCACCGGAAGAACGTCAGTAGATGCACTCTACAGCTGGGAACCTAGGAGGCAACTTAAATAGAAATACGTAAGTATCAACGCGCTGTCTCTTAATGCGAGGTGGTCGCAGCCAGGACCTCCCTTAAGGGGTCAGGGCGTTCACCTCGGAGTAGGGTCAAGTAGCTGTGGCTTCCTGTCAGATGAACGAATTAGTTCTGATATATTACCACAGCCTCTAATGAGGACTTTCGGGAACATACATGTTTTCACGTTGAACCGTGACCCATGCCCTGTGCCAGTCGTAGGAAATGAACAATGGCAGCTGTTCTTTCACGGGCCCACCGGGAGAGGCCTACATGCGGCCCTGCCGCCCAATCACCCTTAACGAAGACCGACACCACGGTGCAGCCCAGGGTGGAGCCTGAACTGCACAGTCAGACGGTGAAACCATCTCACCCATGGGACAACTTATCTCACCGTCTGTGAAGTGGCAACAAACCGTTACAAACGTATACACATCTACGTGTGCAATGGGCAGCACTGTAAACATCAATGGCCGGCCAATGGGAATGAGCGGTCCTTCCGCCGCTGCCTTCCACGACGCTTCCTTCAAAATAACACGAGATAAGCGCAAGAGACAGCTATGCTCTCCACTCCTCGTCTTGCAGAAGATATGTTTTCGGGGGGATTTTTATATAGTGCGAACTAGCCCGGAAGGTATCGGAGCGCTTCACACGAGCAGCACCAGTTGCGTTACAGAGGGACACATTCATTTTTTTAGGCACGGGGAGATAAGGTGATTTGCCCAGAATCACAAAATGCTGAGCGTCCCTGCCGAGATTCGAACCCCCAGCTTCGAGGTCGAACGCTCTAGCCGTTAGGTCACACCCTCTGATGAGTGTATGTACACTGGCAACTCTGTGGAAATAATCGGTACCCTACTTGAGTCTGTCCGGTGCTTTCGTAAACTCACAGCCATGCTTCATGCACCTAGCTCTGCGGCCAAAGATTCGGTGAAATAAAAAACGTTCCTGTTCTTTCAATCAATATTAAAATGTCACCAGGAGTCAATACAAGTGTGTAGGGTGAAGGAGAGCACACACATTTCCATCAGCTGTCTGCCCATGCACAGTTTCACTCTGCACAGTTTGCTCGTGTGCTGCGTGCCCTTCTCCGCATAATGATGAGATTCTGTGCTTTTCATATTTGCATTCCCCCTTGCACATTTAAACTTGGCGAATCCGCACCATGGAGCATTGCGCGCAATTGAACACTCATGAATTTGCACCTGGGTCATTTTGATTTATTCCACTTGGGCTCCAGAGTGTCTCACGTGCGAGACTGCTCCTCCGGCCTAACTCTTCTGGTCTGTGGCATCAGCACTGCGTCAAGACAGTGACTGCAGCAAAAATAAAAGGAGCCAAGCTGCACAAATTAGCAAGACATAACAATGTGCTAAATATCGCCTCAATGCGAATCAGCAGCACCTATCAGTTTATCCAATCCGGCCCCAGCTCTACACATCACTGAAGCAAATATAAGGCGGTCTGCTTGTTATCTTCGTGCCGGTGGCAAGGATTGAATGGGCATTAAAAGTGAAATAGGTTCTGACGCACCATAAATAGTTGCAGACTTACGGACAGTATTGGAGAGCCTTGTTGAGGGATAGCACTGCTGTCTCTTCCCTTTTGATAAATGCGAGAATTAGATTTTTAGCACAGGCAGTCACAAGCGCTAACGGCAAGGGCAGTAATGTGTGAGGACAGAGATCTTCTATTAAATACAATCTGCCATCATTTCAAGGGCGCTGCGCATTCTCTGCTTTTTATGGGCTCTGAACAGAGTTTTTGTGGGCATTAATCACATTTACAGGACTAATACTGTAAATCGGTTGCATCGGGTTTTTAATGCCTGGGTTCTCATTAGAGGGGTATGGTCCAGTGGCACTGCACAAGGACTCTGATAAATGCTGCCAAGCAAAATGAAAGGACGCTTGCTTGGTTCTATCGCCGAGCATCCTGTTATAGTGGGACAAGTACATATTGTTCCACTTTAAAGAAAATGTGCACTCACCAGGTTTAAAAAAAATGGCAACCCAATTTATAAAATCACGTCAACAATTTGAGCCTTTGGAATTTTAACGGCCTACAAAATCTCAAACATAAAAAAAGGACAAGAAAATTGAAAGGTAATTCACCTGCTACTGCCACGATTTGTTCTGTTTAATAAGCCGTACAGATGCCTCTGCCAGGGGAAATTTCAGTAGTCAACAAGCATTTGTAAAGCCAAAAGGTCTGGCGTTGGTCGCCATCCTTTTGGCTTTATCAAAGTTTGTTCTTTTTTGTCATGGTTTTAACGTAACTTTATTGTTAGAGGAGCCGGCAGAACCTTACTAATATGTACAAAAAACTATTGGCTAAAGCAAAAATATTTTTGGGATCCCAAAAAGCACACATTGCCATTGCAGTGCCTGGCACTGAAGGGAACTACTTTGTGGCATTATGTGCTACTGGTGAAAGAGCAGAAAGGCTCCCAGTGAAGTTAGACAGTGGCTGAAGTGGGCTGACCCACTGCTCCAGCTGCAGCGGGAAGAAGGCAAAAGTGATGGACACATCAACAGACCTATGGATGAAGAGAATGGGGTGAAAACCCATTTTAGAATGTATATCTTAGTAAAACCAAAAAGTCTAACGGCAGACCTAAAAATTGCCAAATAATACCCATTGGAATAACCTTCTGCCGTCATCCGGGCGCTGAGCCATTGACGCTGGCGTTTGAGTGAACCTGAGTGTTAACAAATTGGGTAATTCATTTGTGCACTTGTAAATAATCTATGGTTAATATATTTTGTTCATAAAAGCCATATTTCACAATCTGAGACCAATGAAGGAAAAGGCTTTTGAAGAAGAAAAATGTAGTTTTGTTAAGTCTGTGACAGCAACAGGTTTCTCTAGTAAATGAAGCGCAAACCATCAAAAGACACAGGTTTCCAGAAGAGCAACAAATCACATTCTCACGCAGCCTGCAGTCAAGTGATGAAAGCAAGGAGAAGCACACTGTGACTGCCAGCTCATCTGAACAGGCCACCATGGCAGGATCTGGCAAGGTGGAAGAAATGGGAGGCAAGTAAGGCTAACACATTCCCATCATAGCGGTGGCGGCTCCTCCGCTAAGGCAGAGGAGCGTCGCCCCACTGCTCTTAGAGCAGTGAAAAAGGGAAAAATAAAATGATAATACCAGCCGCCACTGCATCACAGAGGATTCTAATGTTTTAAAGCAATCATGCTGCACCAAAAACTGTGACTTCAGAGCCCACCTCAACAGGAAGGAGTCTGGAGAGGAGTATATACAATATAGAAACTTTGTTATTCCACTGCTTTTTTATCCTATCTCCTCTGACAAGTATCATCCATATGATTGACTTTTAAAATGTACATTGCAATTTGCTTTTGTACTTAGGTATGCATATTGCCGTAATAGGTTCTCCTCTTTGTCACACTCCATTGTAAAGCGCTCTGATGTTGGCTTGGTCCTTGCTAAAGAAAAACTTAAATAAATACAAAATAAATACAAATCCTTTGAGGGTGAAGGGTCTTGTCTAGTCATTCATTTTGCCCCAGAGATCATCTTTTGATGGTGAAGTGTCTTGGCTAGTCATTCATTTTGCCCCAGAGATCATCTTTTGAGGGCGAAGGGTCTTGGCTAGTCATTCATTTTGCCCCAGAGAGCATCTTTTGAGGGCGAAGGGTCTTGGCTAGTCATTCATTTTGCCCCAGAGATCATCTTTTGAGGGTGAAGGGTCTTGGCTAGTCATTCATTTTGCTCCAGAGAGCATCTTTTGAGGGTGAAGGGTCTTGGCTAGTCATTCATTTTGCCCCAGAGATCATCTTTTGAGGGTGAAGGGTCTTGGCTAGTCATTCATTTTGCCCCAGAGATCATCTTTTGAGGGTGAAGGGTCTTGGCTAGTCATTCATTTTGCCCCAGAGATCATCTTTTGAGGGTGAAGTGTCTTGGCTAGTCATTCATTTTGCCCCAGAGATCATCTTTTGAGGGCGAAGGGTCTTGGCTAGTCATTCATTTTGCCCCAGAGATCATCTTTTGAGGGTGAAGGGTCTTGGCTAGTCATTCATTTTGCCCCAGAGAGCATCTTTTGAGGGTGAAGGGTCTTGGCTAGTCATTCATTTTGCCCCAGAGATCATCTTTTGAGGGTGAAGGGTCTTGGCTAGTCATTCATTTTGCCCCAGAGATCACTTGACAGAAAAAGGAAGTGAGGTCAACTTTTGTCCGAGCACTTGCCTCCAAACTCCACAATTATGGTACAGATTATAATGCCATAAGAAATACACAGAATTCAAAAGATTTGATGAGTTAATATATTAACATTTGACAGCAAAAGCTTTAATGGCCGTTAAGAAGACAAATTTAAACCTCAGGATGAACTAATAGATCTACAGACACTTAACAAGTAAAACTTCTACAACAGATAAGTAATAGGTTATTTAAAAAACAACGTTTTTCTGATGAATTTGAGTAAATACCCCAACGAGTATTTGTCCAGTGGAAGCTATGAGCAAGCCACAAAACACTTGTCATTACACTTTTTGGAGCAAAAAAATATACGCATTTGTACAAGATAAGAAACACTTCGTAGGACAATTAAAGGCAACAGCTTAACGAGATATTCTAAAGATTTGTGCACAGAAAGGATGTGGATTGCACAGATTTTTGCACATAGACACTTTATGCAAATAGCTCTTTTTCACGTTTAACACTAATTTTGTAAATAATAAAATTTGGTTTTGCACTTTGGAATAGGATTTACTCACACATGTGTTTCTGTGTCAGTTTAGTCCATATTTTGGGAGTAAAGTGAGTGTTCCATGGTGGGAATGCCTTGCAAGATTGTGAACACCCACATGCTTACACATTTGTGGGTATTGGCTAGCTCCTTTCTCAGCTCTTTGCTCTCTGGAGGCAGTCCCAGATTATCTTCTGACAAAGACAGTAGGAAGGGAATTACACCCCCTCTAAAAACAGATTGGATGAGATGCGCAGGAAGGGGGTTCTTCATACCGAACAATATTTTCTCTGTAAAAAGGAGCACGCTATCAAGTATCTTTGTATGAACTCATTTTTCTACATGAAATAATGACCCACGTGTATTTTAGCCTGAGAAAATGGAATTCTCAAAATGTTTCCAGGATTCAGACCAAGTATATTTCTACATGTGATATTTGGCGTATCAGAAGACATTGTAATAACCACAGCGTGGGTGGTTGCTCTCATCGCAAGACATTGTAATAACCACAGCGTGGGTGGTTGCTCTCTTATCGCAAGACATTGTAATAACCACAGCGTGGGTGGTTGCTCTCTTATCGCAAGACATTGCAATAACCATAGCGTGGGTGATTGTTCTCTTATCGCAAGACATTGTATTAACAACAGCCTGGGTGGTTTCTCTCTAAACACAAGTTTGAGCCCTGGTGGACTTCTACATTTTGGCATTCATACCAATTTAACTAAAATTGGATTGGTTGAATCCTACATCCAAGGACCAGAGACAGTCATTCTGAAGCCACTTGTTGAGGAATTTCACCATCGAATAAATTACAGTTATGTCTGTGGATATGTAGTGTTTCACAGAAAAATGGCTAGTAAGAGCTTTGTGTCCCCAATCCTTTTTATGTAAACATTAACACATTCTTTTATTCACACGCTATGCAGCCAAGACCCACCCGGCGCTGCAAATACATAATGCCATCTCCTTGCGTGAGCTAAAAAACACAATAATTGTTTTGCAAGCAGTTCTCCCTACAGAGCACTCCTGAACTAGACTCCCAACAACAGTCAAACAGCTGCTCACAATACACCAACTACTGCCCACCTCTACCACCCAGATCATAATCTACTTGAAATTCCAGAAATGTGCCAAAATGCACTTTTAAGACCGCCTACAGTGGCGCAAGCCCATACCAGTGGTAGATGTGTCCTAATCAAACACCAGCAGCTTAACGTGACATAATCACTTGTGCCTTTCATTTGTATGTACGCATGTTTCATTTGTATAACACAAACCTAGCCAAAAAGACAGTGGCGCACTGTACAGTCAAATTCAAGCATGCAGTCAGAGAGTGATACAAGAGGTAGCTGGGTTTTGGATTGTGGTCTAGTGTTCTTTGAAGGGGTGTCTTGAATTAATTCCTCAATTGGAGCAGCATTGGGGTGGTCCTTACGGGTACGGGAATGTTGTTTCAGATCCTCAGTTCATCAATGGAAAAGGCATGATGCATTGATTTTTGTTCTTCGTTTTGCACTTCTTCGTCTTCAGTCTGATGGTGACCTCACTGCTGGTGTGCCCAGACTCACCAGAGATGGGGAGCTTGTCTGCAGGCTAAGTCGGGGTGCTGGTTGTGATGGCTTTGTAAATGACGCAGCTGAATTTGTCGATGGAGCGGGCCTTAAAGATGGGGTAAAAAGTAAACGCTCATGAAGATGCTGTAGATAATGCTGAGAATTATGTGGCTTCTTCATCACACCACAGTAGATTAATTGTCCCCAGTTACCACATGTGCCACATTATTGTGCTTCTGCGGTAATCCCCACTTCTGAAGGGAAACACTGGGCTGCCACAGGACCTGGCTGGGATTCAGCAAGTGGCATTTTAATTATCTCATCTTGGGGAGAGGTAGAACATGTTCTGCCAGCTGCACGGGGACATACTAATAAACACAATGGGCCGCGTGAAGGACTGTGCCGAAAATAATCACGGCCGGGGACCTTGGTGTCAGACGGCGGTTCTGCGCATCGGCAAGGTGAATGTGGGCTCGCGCCTGCCTCGCTGTTGGCAGGAGCTCCTCGCGCGCAGAGCTCTGCCAGAGCGGTGCTGCACAGCTTATCTGTACAAAACACCCCCTTTGTGTTTGTTTTCATGATCTGTTTTCAGTGTGGAGAGCACAATGGTGTGGTTCAGATTTGCCACCGACATAGAGCATTGCAAACAAAGGTAACTCCAGGATTCAGACAAAAGGACACTTGTGGGGTTGGTTCTTTTTCCGAGCAGCACTTGGTAAGCAAAATATGTTGTTTCTGAAATTATTGGGAAAGCGGCCATGAGTAAACGTGCGCACAGGCGCACAGAGACACACACACACACGCACACACGCACACACGCACACACACTGGTACCTATCCACACCCCCAACTCAATGGGCTTGATTCACAAAGGTAAACTTACACTTTTGTGTGTTTACTCTTTTTCGATGTTTACAAACTACAGTGTAATAGTAACTTTACAACTGAAGAGACTCAGCATTTCGGGAGGGGAACTTTGCACATACAAGTATAGGACAAGCCTATTGAGTCCCTGCAGTCGTAAAATTACTATTATATCATAGGCTGTGAATACCGACAAAACTGTAAACTTACACAAAAGTGTACGTTTACCTTTGTGAATCAGGCCCAATATGGTTTTGTGTTTATCTTCGCACAAATATCCAATGAAGCCGGTTCTCCATTTTGAATGTACTGTGCACTAGCAAAGGCGTGCGGCTGAAAAACGAGCAATCTTGTACAACTGAGATATAAACTGTGATACGCATGTTGCAGTGTTGACCAAGTGGCCTCACATCTTAGAACAAGCATTGGCAATGCCAATAGGTCTGGCTTTAAAAGGACGTTGTATGGTAATGTGAAGCATTACAAGTAAATAACATGGGTATGGATATGTATTTGCGAAGAAGCAAAGAACTGTATAATAATATTGTCTAAGGTTAAAAGGTCAAGTGGCAGATTAATTTTCAAGCCAAAGCTAAACATCCACATAGGTTAATAGCTGTCCAGTTCCTATCTGTGCTGCTGCCAGAGAAAACTAACATACATTATCTAGTTCTTTAAGACACTTTAATAGCTTTACAATGTCATGTGTGTGCTCCTGAAAGTACACATTTGGGCTGGTGGATAAATAAGCAAAATGATCACAGCTGCGTGTAGGGCAAGCACTATCTTTGGGGAAGCACACAACTTCTGCCCAACCAAAACATGTACTCCTGGGTCCCAAAATGTGGGTGGAGCGAAAGGCCCTCTCTAGTGTTCCTCACGTAATTGTCTGGTGAAGGCTGCGCTATCAAGCCAGACCATAAAAAGGGCCCCATTTTGATCTAATCTGAATTATCTTGTGGTAATATTGCACTTTGGAAAATTCATTACTTCACATTGCAGTTTTTCCACATATGGATTTTACCACATGATTCTACATTTTTCATTTTGAATGAGGAATAGCTTGAATAATCAGTTATCACACTTTAAATGTGTAGAATTCCCCTTTTTCTGCCTATTCTTCCTTTGTAAATGTCACCAGGTATTACCTATGATTGTTTCCAGTGCAAACTTTGCCCAAACTTACCTCTCAAAATGTGAAGTAGAAAAAAAGAGAGTGCAGAATTACCACAAAACGGACAATACTGGTGTTTGCTCCTTCTACCAATACTGGTGTTTGCTCCTTCTACCAATACTGATGTTTGCTCCTTCTCCCAATATTCATGTGACCATCACAATGCGGACCAAAATACATACAACAATGCTGTAGTAGCAGAAAATATAAGTACTAGTGAAGAGAATCCTAAAGTCTACTCTGAACAAGTGAAGACCGGTGTGGCGAAAGCTTTTGAAGCTAAGGACACTGAAGATACTTCTATGCATCCTAAAATTATGGACCAAGAAGATGCAATGGAAGAATTTCTGTGAATTTCTGAAAAGTATGTGCCTCAGGTCAAGTCTGTGTCACGATCTGGGTCTCTTTTGCCTACTTCATTATTATAAATCTTATTGTATCCATCATTCAATCACAATTGAGTATGTTCTCCCCCCATTAAGTAACATTATGTTAAGTGTGATAGAAATAGTATTAGTGAAAATCCTAAATGAAGACTAGCAATACATGATTACCAATTAGTAAAAGGTTGATTACCTTCAAGATCCAGATTTAAAAATCACCTTGCCAGTAAATGGTCTGTTGGGATATTCATTCCATGAAGACGAGGGTACACAGTTTTAGTTATTTCATTTGTTTAACGGTTTCCATAGAGCTACAGTATCCTAGTCTTATCAGTCAGTCACCTACAGCTGGCCTGCCCTCTGCAGCTGGGCTATGGGCTTTCTGCATTCCCAAGGCTTTCACACCTGTATGAACTCTTTAATGGGACAAATAGACAACATGGTAACAGAAGGCTTGCTTGGGATAAGTTACTATATCTGGTGGTTCCTGCTCACTCATTTTCACTCACTCCATGAGCGCTCTGAGGCCACAGATTTGGGTGGTTGCAAGTGCTTAACAGAACCCTTAAAGTAAATAACAAGCATTGGCAATAGCAACAGGACTGGCTTTTAAATGAAAGCGTGTTGGGAGGTGGAAGTATTATGTGATGTGGCTGGAGGGCCTTATCATGTAATACTTACACAATACACAAAAGTGGACCTTGGATTCACTCACAGCAATCCTTAGCTCAACCTCGATAGAGTGGCAAAGAGCAGTCAGGCTTCCTTAGAGGAATGTGGGTAAAGCATTTTATGCACCAACATTGACAATAAGTGAATGACACGACTGAAAATAAATTCTGACACCAATTTATAAAAATAGATTATATTTTTATATAAATGTTGACACCAGAATGAACTTACTATCATACATACAGTACAGTTGTGGATTTTGAAAGCGTTAAAAAATAGATGCACTTTAAGCTATCAAGCTGGCCCTGTTGAAATGAATGGGGGAAAACTAAGATGACACAAGTTCACTCGCAGGGTGAGTTCAAACAAACCCTCTTGTGGATAAGGTCATGCGGGTCCCTAGATCAAGGTCCAACAGTCGTTATTTTCTTACCTTGTCCAAGGAGTCCGGGTGCAGAGGTGGCTTGGCTGTCGTTGGTACTGAACGGGATCCGTGGGAGCTATCAAACTTGCAGCACTTGACAAATCCACACTTGGAGATGGAGTTCCAATCTACCCACGGAGAGTCCTTTGGTGTCCTACGAACTGGGTTCAACCACTGGATTTCTTCTACATTGCCCAGCGGCTGCGGATGCAGTGGTAGCTGGCAGCTGTCGATCACTGGAGTAGGTTGTACCAAAGATGCATTGCCACTCACTCGACGTCACCACCTTTAGGATGCAGGGACACAGCAGTGGGATCGTTGCCGAAGTTGGTCACTGTCGCTGTGAGTTGCTCTCAGGCTGGAGATGTCACTCCAGGGGTCGATCGCCCGACTGGTGATCACCAAGCCTTGGCTGCGGCAAAAGTATTCCACGGTAACCTCACTGTCTGGAGGGCGACAGGAGTGGAGTAGCGGCATGACACTTAGTGAATGCTTAGCTACATCTCTTAAGGCTTGCCCTCGACGGGCCCAGCGGGGCGCAATTCTTGTCACACAGCACATCAGTTTTCCTGAACTTTAAAAAAAACAAATGTCAGGTCTACTGACTCTATCATACCTTTTCATGTTTAAAGACATGATCATTCGTTTTTCACCATACCCAAAACAGTCTAGCTGTACTCAGCATATGCTTTCCTACAAACAGCCAATACAAACACTTTTTCTTTCAGTGGAAGCACACAACCTCTACCCATTCAAATGCTGTTCTCAAGGTATCAACATGTGGATGGAGGTGATTCCCTCTCTTAGTAGTATTTTGAAAGCTCCTCTTCTGCTGGTTACATAAGGTATAAGACAGCTGCACCATCAAGCCAGCCCTAAAAAAAAAGATTATGTTGGTATTAGTGTGCATTACATGGAATATATGAGAAACAGCAAAATCCCCCCCCAAAATAACTTGCCATCATATGTGCCATGGTGGAAACTTAAATACCACAAAACATTTCTATTACACTGTACTTTCCTATATATAGTTATCCTAATGAGGTAGTGGTAGTTGTTAGTCCATGGTTAATATTGTTGCATTGTGGTAAAGCACCTAACACAAACAGCTCCATATCCACGCATTAAGCCTCTTACCTCTGAGAGAAATAGGAAATGTACTTGTAATCATCAGAGAGGATCTTTATATCAGCTCGAGCGAGTTTCAGCATTAGGTACTAAATTGATGAAGCTTCTGTATGTAGCCTACACCATGCAGACCACAGAAGTCTGAGTAACTGGCTGAGTAAATGGATGATAGTCGGTGGCATAGTAAACCACTGGCTCAATCATTCACTCTCTGCCATTGTAAAGAATTAAATATTGTATCAAATGAATGATCTAAACCCAGATGATTTCTCTGTGGTTTCCTTCCAAGTTGGCATCCCTCCCAGGTGTTTTTGTAATTGTTTGCATGAGTGATTGTCCCAGGACATCAAACTATACCTACAGCAATTTTAAACACGTTCTCTGATTAGAGAACAAAGTACGAAGTCAAACTAAAATGTTAAGGTGCCTAGACCACATTTACTGTTAGATGAAGGAAAAACTACACCGTCACATTGGAACAAAGCTCATATTTTGAAATTGGCTTGCAGGGAAACACCAACGTCCCTTTCAATCACACCGTTGGCAACAAGGCAACCCAGAGACTGAGACCATCTAAATCCGGGATATCCCCCGGCATTGCTGAATCTTGTCTGCTGGTCATGATTGATTTCTAATATCATTCAGCAGCATCAACCATCAACTCCTAATCAAATATCAGTCACCTTGTATGTATGGGATTACAGTCTACAGTATTGTAGAAGTTATTTTCTTACCTCTGGGGGATCCTGCTCAGCAACCTCTGATCTCAATGGTGAATGTTAACTGGCAGAATTCCTCTTGTTATTAAAATTGTAGTTGGAACTCCTTGGAAACCTCCTTGACAACCTTGTAACAAATCTCTCAAGCACAACGTCTCCACGAACGCAGCCGAAATGATATCTTACTCTCATCAGAGCTATAATATCTACCTCAAGATGAAATAAATGCAATCTGACTTTGTCCTCAACATCGAAAACATTTTCTAAGCACTGATTCTTTCTCAGCCGGGTCATCTTCAAATGCCTGTCCTCAGCAGTTTCCTCAACGCTCACACTACTTCCGCCCTGATGGATCTGCACAGGATGGCACCTACCGCCATCCTCTTAAAATCCAGCTGCATTACTCAAAAGATAGTGACATGCAACACAACAATAACACTCTGTAACTGATCCAGCAGAAACCTAAAACTGGCAAAAAGCAATGATGTCAGGAGGCAAATGGACCATATGATACCATGACATCAGCAGACTGCACATCAAGAAGTTAAATATAGCCTTAGAGCCCGCCGTAGTGGGCTCTACCGGTTATTAAAGTGCCACTCGGTGAGGGCCTTTAACAAGGGAGCAGGTCTCTAATGGCCAGTAGAGCCCGCTATGGAGGCCTCTAAAGCTATCAGAAAATTCTGCCCCTAAAGGGCAGAATATTCTAATTTGTAAAACAAAGGCCTCACGTAGCCTGAGGGGGTTTAAATCCTCTCAGGCTCCGTGAGGCCGTTGTTAAACTTTGGAATGTTGATGCTCTGGGCTTCTACCAGCCATTAGAAGCCCGGAGCACTCAATTGTTTTCAATGGAGCTCCCAACATTCCAATGTTCTAATATTGAAAAGACAAGAAGGTAATGTTTTGCAAACTCATGACTTGGAACAGCGTTTATTCGCAGTTCCGGATTATACTGTCACTCCTACAAACCAGTCAAGAGTTTGAAACATAGCTTTGGAATGAGTAGCATATCACCCTCTGATAACAAGCTGTACAGATCACACCTTATACCCCATGGGGCCTAAACAATGTAAAAAACGTTCTCACACCTTTATCCCTTTCCTACTTATTTAGCCAATTTGTATCGTTCCCTCCTTGTTATGCACAGTACTCTAAGGCCACCTAGCAAAGTTTGTGCTTTGTAACCACAATTACTGTTATCCTCTACAGTCGTTATAGGTTCAGATATTTTCTACTTTAGACAGTGTTTGGAAGCCTTGCTTTGTGTGTTGCTGCCATGTCTTATATCTTCAGTATCTCTGTTTACGCAGCTGCAGTGAGGCTTGAGGTGAAGGGCCAATGGTCAGGGGTTCCAGCTGTTTTAATTAAACAATCACGAGGTCACTTTGAAAACATAACACTGTGGAGGTCAGTAACAACAGCACCCTCTTCTCGTGTCAAGATATTCTTTTTTCATTGCATTACCACAACTAGAAATCAAGGTTTCTCACATCTCAGCCTTTCTCACAATGTGTTAGTTGTATGTTTGCAGATCATAGCACTAGCATCAGAACGGTGCATCCTCTCCAGTCTGTTTACATCTTTTCATAAAGCAACACACTTTCTAAATAATCAAGAGCTCTCCAGCAGTACAATGGCGCCTGTACAAAGATAAACACAACAATACCCACTTCTAATAAATGCAGGCAGGAGTGAAGTCCTCTAAATGAGCTGATTCCGAACTAATGCAATTTCTTTTATTGCAGACATGTTTAATTTTGTTTTGAGCAAAAATATGTGGAAACATTTGATCAAAGTGAACCATGCTTCCAATCATTAAAGCAGCCTACCATCATCAAAGTCTGAATTTTCGGACGGGCGCACTGTCAATTCAAGAACAGGGGGGTGCAGATGGTTAGAGTATTGGGTTCTATGTCTGTGATATGTTCACGACTAAACAGAAAATGGACTAATTAGAAATTGTCTTCTTGGGTCACATGCCATTGATATTGCATATGTGGGAAAATGTGCATTATGCGGTTGGGGGCGGTTTAATAGCTGCTCTCTTCGCTGTGAGAGTTTTTCCCTGCATGCAAAGAAATGTTGCTTCATCCACCGGTACAAAATAAAAAAATAAAAAACACTTACCTCCTTGCCGCGTCTCTCCTCAGTCATCTCTCCTCCGTCGTCCCTCATCGTCTCTCCGCGGCCGGAACCAGGAAGCACTTAGGCTTCCTCCCGTAAGGCAATCACAATGTTGCAATGCAGCATTGTGATTGATCTGAGCGCTGTGGTTTGGCGCTCAGAAGGGGAATGGAAGCCTGGCCATATTCCTCACTAGGCTGTACATTACAGCCTGATGAGGAACATGCAAAGTGCGCATGATTGTTTGGCTCGCCCAAGACGGACGGCCAAGCAGTCATGCGCACTTTGCAATGCAGCTACCACTCCTCCTCCCGGAGGTCACGGGAGCCCAGCCGTGCTCAACCTGGCTGATACTAAAATAAAATGATAATAACAGAAATAATTTCTATTATGTTTTTATTTTTGCTTTTACACTGCTCTGAGAGCAATGGGGCGATTCTCCTCCACCTTAGCAGAGGAGCCGCCACTGCTCCATTGTGCAAATAGATTTACAACGTCTCAGGTAGTGGTTTACCAAGTCCCTGTTGCTTTTGGAAAAACCTCTGAATAACAAATATTTAAAATGTGTCCCCTTGATGATCTACCTGTCTATCATCATCCACTGTCAATAGAACATTTATTTATGAATGCGTAAACACAGATCTCGCATCATTCAAGAAAATAATTTAGGATGTCTTGACAATTTAATCCCTTTAATGTAGTCTAGATGCAGCTGGGACAGAAATTCTCTCATCAAAAACATGCTCCATGGAATCAGTACATCTTTATCTTCAATACAGGCTAGAATGTACTCAGACTTTGTGGACTTTTTTGTATACACCCACGTGACTTCACCAACCACTCTAATATTCTGATTTGCTGTTTATTTATTTTTATTTCTCAAACATGTTTTAAAAATTGCTGCAGGTGTTATTATTAGTGGTTCACTTTAAATAAAAATACAATAGTAAAGTAAACAATAGTAATATTTATAGAGAATTAAGATATGTATATCAAAGCAATACTAAATACAATCATAAACTATAATAACCACATTTTAAAAATGCAAACAACATGTGCATGCATTTAAAAGGAAGGGGAGGGGGGAAGGGAAGAAGAATGAAGCCAAATATATAACAGAAATTTTTCAAGTGGTAATCATATCCATCGATTATTAACAGATCACATTTGTAAAGTAAGTTATAACAAGTCAAGAAAGCGTGAGACAAACATTTAGGTATAATACAGAAATTCTGTCAGTTAGTTTACAAATACAGAACCAAATAATTTTTCTCATATCTATGTTTCTTTCATATATGGTGTTCGATCTTCAATGCCATGGCAAAAAAGTAGGTTTCCACTTCCAGAGGATTATTTTCTTTGCAACTGACAATGCTTTTAGCCCCTGCCCAAGACATGGCTTTCATCTAATTGCTGCATCCAATAAAGTAGATTACTTTATCAGCTACGTCAATTGAAAGACCATTTATCACAAAGGTTCTCTCTTTGACATTTTTCTAAAAACACATCACTTCATCACAAACTGTGAAAATATGTTGGTGTCATACCTACAATGTTATTGCATTTATGATATTATAGATTGCTTTTGCACAATCTCTGTTTTGAGGTAAAAATAAGTTTTACAAGTGGGGGTGGTTTTGTTATCCATTAGGGATTAGGGGCCAGATGTACAAAGGTTGTTTGATGTTGTAAACATCCTGATTCACAGAATTGACTGAAAAAAGCTTTTTTTAATGTACAAAAGGCAATTTGTATTCGCGATTAGTTATTTGGAAGGGATGTGTTCAGGGCATCCCTTCCACATGCTGAATCGCAATAGCATGTATTAATGTTTTCTGACCGAAGTACGGTCATAAAACAATAATACTTCACCACCAGTTCTAAAGTGGTGGTAACCCATTCGCAAATGGGAAGGAGTCCCGATTAGACCCCTTCTCTTTTGAGAATGTGTAAAAATATATTTTTTCAGAACAGGAAGTGGTCTCACGGACAACTGCCTACTCCTAATATACAAAACTTAAAAGTTTAATTTTCTTTTTCTAAACACATTACATTTTCCTTTAAGTAGCATTTAAGCAAACAAAATGCTTTATTAATAAGCAATCAAATACATGGTGGTCTGCTGACCCCAGCAGGCCACCCATCCCTGTGATGGCGGTAATTAAATTGCAACTTAAGCATTAATAGTCCTGAGGTAGGTTGATTTTCAACCTACTAGGAATTGCTCTTTGGGAATAGAAAAATTCATACATTAAGAATACCGATTTCCTAATCACAATTAATAGATACTCACAATTGGGTGCCGTAAGATCTGCTGCCTGCCCCAGGGGCTTTGGCCACACTGCTACATTCCTCCACCAATGGTGGGACTGCCCCCCTTTTTGGACATAATGGGGGAGGGTCATGTCGGCTCTGTCTTCAACATGCCACAAAACTATTAAATCTAACCCCGTTTGTGCCTCTTAAATATCTGGGAAGCTACCGGTTGGACAAGAGCCGAGAGGGTATAGGTTTCCCTTGGCTGCATGGTAGTGAAACGCAACGTAATGAGAACCTGGAAGGGCATACTTACACCCAAGATTTGTGATTGGGAGTCCGATATGGATTGGTGCATGCAGGCAGAGAGAGTGGTGTATGAGAGCAGAGGTTGCCCCCAAAAGGGGCAAGGATTTGGGAGGCATGGAATGTGCATAGGAGGATGATATGTACACCTTTTGACGACTGCTCCCCACAGTTGCCGGACCACGGGAAGGAATAATGTCTATATCATTAAGTACTGTATTAGACGCTTGTTTGTAATATTGAACAACTGCAACACCATGTCGTATATCGTATCAATGCACGGAAACCACTGGACATTCTTAATAATGTACTGTACTTTGTTCTTTTTTGCTTTGATCTTCTTTGTTTTTTGGTTTGTTCATTCAATAAAGATTTGTTTTAAAAAAAAAGAGATAATCACAATTAGTAAATCAGTGTCCCTAATGTTGTACATATGGCCTTAGATTTCTTGCAAGCCCATACCTGGAAGTCTAAGTTTGGCGCATGTGACAACATTAGATAAGTTAAGTACAATTTTGCAGAAACTCTATGCTTTGATAGAGGAACAAATGCACACCTATCTTCCAAATCTTAGTATCCGAGAATACTTATTTTCTTTATCTAAGTTAGTTATTGAGAACAGCCAGTTAGTTCAGAGGGAGTGTTTCAAGAAGCTTCCGAAAGTATGCAGATGTAAAACCTGTTTTTTTTATTAACGCACAGTGCTTGTGAGGTGCAATTGTTTGCTTGGTTCCAAGTACTTATAGAAATTCTTTAAGCAGTTCTTAAATTTTACTGAAGTTGATTTTTTTAAGAAGGCCTGAATGTTACTAAATGAAGAAATTTGGTTGCAATCATAATTTTTTTTATTAAATGTCTCTTCATAGTGTCAGTTTTAGTAGTGCCTCATTTGCTCAGTTTAAACTAGAGCTGCTGTAATAAGAAATAAAAGTTAGTATCAGTAAAGCCACTTAATATATTGAGTGAACGTTACTACCTAAAGGTCCTGATGATATAGTTACTTCAGACACAATCGCCACAGTGTTAAGTGGTCTTGATATTGAAGGTGAGGGCTGCTTCATAATGAAGGTCAAGATCTGGTACTCAGCACGCTGCAAAACTTCAGTATTTCAATACTCCACTTTGCATGATCTGCCGCCTGTTGGGACTGGTATGATCCTTATTAGGGGACTGAATGGCCCATTCGTTTTTGAAGGTGAAACTTGATGATTCCGTGTCATGATCCCTGAAGAAGTTCCTAGGGAACGAAAAGCATTGGCTACAATCAAATGGATTTTTGATGAAGAAGGATGAGAATAAAGGATCGAACATTTAAACATATATTGGACCATTCTTATTTCTTCCATAATAACTGTTGAATATTGACTAATATCTAATTGACATCGGAATATTGAAGTTGTGCAGTGTGCTGAGAAGCTTTGTATTTAGAATCTGGGTTTATTCTTCAATAAGAGAGTTTGTGGTAGCTGTTCTCTCGCACTCGTGCACCTCTCTAAGATTGGTGTATCTATTTACAAGCACAGTAGGAGATAGTGTAAGGTGCAGTTTCTTCTTGTTGTTTTAACTCGGCCATCCATTGTAAACCATTTGAAGATCAAGACATGATCAGCATTACAAAACATTTTCTATTTCAATCCAGCAATTTGATACATGTTGACCCTGGATAGATTTTATTGCTTTGTGAGTGGTTCAAGAGGGATTTCAAAAAGTGAGGAAAGAGGACAACCTTGTTTTATATCTGACATCAGAAATTAATGTAAGTCTTATCCATTGGTCATTACATTTGTCTTGGATTTATTAGACATTGAAAGCATGTTGCTACATATTTTATGCACAAAGGCCAGGTATTGAAATGTTTGATCAAGAAAATGAATTGCAGTTTACTTAGTCAAACGATTCTTCACCATCCAATGTGATTAGTTCCTATGGGATTGTGTTATTTTTCTTCTCTAACCACAACTTTTTTGATAACTAGCTTTAACCTCCCACAATCGGATAATGGCCTGTATCTGTATATTGGAAACCAAAAGGTTAAGGGTGGATTACGGACCTGCAGTTTTTAAGAACTTTGGTAATAACAGGTAATAATGACAAGCGTTATTGACTTTGCCCATCTTTCCACTCTTCCTAATGTCACTGGGTTTCAAATTCTCTGTTATTCTGATGTGCTACCTTGAATATCCTCAAATGTCATAACATTTTTCTATTTTAAGTGGGATTATGATACAAATACATAATTATTTCTTTGTGTTTTTTCATACCTTGCCTTTCCATGAATGTTATGTTGTTCTCACGTTTCTTCCATGTATATGCAAGAGGATCTCTATAATTCTCTCCACTTTCCCAAAAACCTATAATAGTCTGAATGAAGGAGCTGACACTTTATGTTTTCAATTTGTTTTAGAATTTTCCAGCCATAACAGTCTGTGTACTTTTTCTGGTTTAAGTTTTTTGTGTGTGCATCAACTATCTATTAATGTTGTCTTTTCTCATAATTTAGAGTAAGTCAGCGCACAGTTTCCATTTTCCTCTGTAAAGCACAGTTTTGATACAATTCCCCATTTTAACATCCTGGTTTTAGACCTCCCTTAATCAACCTCCTCCCCATGGGAAAATAGTTATTTACTGTACAAATCCCAGGTGATTCAGCCTTCTTATGCACTTATTCCCATTCCACCTCTGGGTGGCTGTCAGCAAAAACCGGGCAGTTAAAGGAACCTCTCCTGGTTGCCTGGCTGATTCCCTCATCTGCAATTTTCAAATTTGAATCTGAATCTTTTAGCCATACTCAAACCTCCTTGTGCATTGTCAAAGCTCTAGTCTGGCGCAGTGAGTTTAAACCTGCAGACACACCTAGTGGGATTTGAAAGGAAAAATAAAAAGTAAGGAATCTACACCATCTCTACATGCTCCTCACGATGACAGCGAGAACGTGTGATGTTTAAGGAAAGGGGTAGATTAGTGGTTGGTGCAATGGGTGAGGATAGCTGAATCTCTATTACAGGGACTCTTGAGCCAAGTGGGTAATCAAACTGGTCATTCTTGACAGATTGACACTACACAGGTGCTTAATACACTTTTTTTGCTTGTTTTATGATGAAATGGAGAAATATCTGTCTGTAGATCTGAAAGGAACGGCAGCCAGATATATAATGTCTTTAGATCCCTTTCGTTGCTGAATCTGAAACACAATTTGCCACTGACAGACAGAACATCCCATAATGATATAAGAAACGCGTTTTTAGCCTGCCTCATTCATTCTGAGTCACGCCTTTCTCCTCCAGACAGTCTCACTGACTCTTTAGTGTTTCACAGTGTTCTCCCAAGAGCTAAGAATTAGCATGCTTTCTCCTCACTCAACAATGGCAGATCGCTTGCAGTTTTTGTCGCCGGACAGTCGTTCTTTGCCCCACTTTTGAAAGCTGCAGGAAATATATTGTGTAATTCCCACAACACCATTCCCCACCTCAGAAACGGTGTTTTCCAACCTTTATTCCACGTGAATGGTTCCTGGTAATACCAGTGGCGTAACAAAAGTTGAGGGGGCCCCCCTGCCACGTACTCGGAGGGGCCCCCACTCTGGATCTATTCGAGCTCTTGGGCCAGAGTATTGTGCTGTGGGGGCCCCCTGCAGCTCGGGGCCCCCCGCACTGCGGGGGCTGCGGGGGGCTGCGGGGGCCTGTGTTACGCCCCTGGGTAATACTTGCAGGGATTTGCGTGGAGAAGACCAATCGCAACTTGCAATCTACAATTGGGTGCAAACTCCACGTGTGCCACATTTCAGATTTACCAAGGTTTCTCTGAGTGAGCGCGAAAGTGAAAGTGTTGACATCCCAGTTATCAAAGACAAATTGGAAAACACCCTGCCTTGATCAGTGTGTCTACAGTTAAAATATCTTTCATTTCAGATACAGGTGAATACTAAACTGCTTCTTCTACGTTCAAAATGTCAATAAACTGTTTAATATCGTTTGGGGGAGCATGGGTGAAACTCCCACAATGCACTCTTCGTCTCACTGCAGGAAATGTCTCTTGTAGACAAGGATTTTGCCTCCTGCGTGACAAGAAGCAGCATTGCTTGAAGTCAAACTAAGCAATTTCAGTGACCCGTGTTTCAGATTGCACCTTCCGAAGTCCGGGAGATTGTAAGGAAATTGACCTTTCTAGGTCAGATATTTTTATTCCTGCCTTGAAGCTAAAACTTCTTTGTGAGTCTATTTCAGTTTTTTGTAATCCTTTTTTTCTCAGCTTTTGTACTTGGTATTCATCGCCATACCTTTTGTAATTCTAGATGTACTCCTGTTTTATGGCTTAAATTGTAGGAAACAAATTTTATAACAAGGGAGAAAAAATGAACCCTGTATAGGCAGTATATGCTGCGCATCTGCATATACAATTCACACACGCACACACACGTAAGAGTGTACATAAATATATAAATATATATATATATATATATACACTTAAAAAACCATAGGTTTCACACATGTTATAGTTAGCTGGACATTTCCCTCGTAAAAAACCAATGAAATTCCTCCGTTATAGTTAGTGCAGGCAACTATAACTCACGCGACCGCAATCCTCAGCTGATGATGTCAGATATTACATCACTGTATTTAGACACCTATTTACCCATGTCTTCTTCCATTAATCTTTAGCTATACATATATTACAAATATTTTTTTTTCAGAAAGACACATATGTAATCAGTGATGTAATATCTGACGTCATCAGCAGAGGATTGCGATTGCGTGAGTTATAGTTGCCTGCAGTAACTATAACGGGGGAATTTCATTGGTTTTTTAAGAGGGAAATGTCCAGCTAACTATAACATGTGTGAAACCTATGGTTTTTTAAGTGAATTTGCAAGGTTTTTTAAATGCTAATTCCTAACTATAACGTGTGTGAAACCTATGGTTTTTTAAGTGAATTTGTACGGTTTTTTAAATGCTAAGTTATGTATTTATTAATATATATTTTTTTTCAAGGTTTTTCACCGTGCGCGCACAGTGCGTTTCGCGCACCGTGCGCGCTCTGTGGGCGCACGGTGCGCCTCGCGCACCGAGCACCCACGATGCGTTGGCCGTGCCGTGCGCGCACGGTGCGCGCACCCCGCGCATTTTCAAAAAAAATAAAAAAAGTTTTTTTCACCCTTGGGGGTCCATCAGTGACCCCCTGACCAAGGCTAGGGGGTCAGGAATTGTCCACCATGCCCCTTTTCATGTTCTCCACCTTTGTTTTTCACTGCCTCAGACTGCGAGAGACAAAATGGCGGCCGACACTTCCTGATTTCGACCGATTCGAATGTTTACTGACATCTAACAACCAATCAGAATTGCGCTCGCGCACGTCACCGTGCGCGCACCGTGCACGCACGGTGCGTGCTTACAGATATATATGTACTTTTAACTGCAATTTTCTCAGGAACTAATGAACAGATTGACTCCAGGTATGCAAAAGGCACATCCCTGACCTGAGGACTACCTCTTTGCCAAATTTAAAGTTATTCTGTTCAGCCGTTTGGGCTGTACCTTGGACTAAAGGTCCCTATGGAAAATTGCATGGGAAAAATGCGTTTTGGGACCCCCCATTTTTCTCAGCCCCCGCTTGACGAATCCCCACGAGACTTTCAGGGTAGGAGCGGAGCGCCGCACCTATTTCGAAAATTTCGCGAGGATTCATCAATCGGCGCCAAAGTTATTCCAAATAGAATGTTGCGGATTTCCTATGGAAACACGGTCCTAACTATAACTATCTACTGGCGACCGCCAGTAGATATATATATATATATATATATGCAACAATGTATCCCAACGCACTGACAGAGGATACGGACTAACTCCACGGGAAATTGTTCAACAAAAGTTTAATCGAAGGGTGCAGAGTGACTGTCTACACGTTTCAACTGCTCACAGCAGCCTTGCTCACGACAGTATATATATATATATAAATATTCTCAGAAAAAAATGTGGTTACAATTATGTTATAGTTAGGTGAATATGGCAGTGATAACATTAATGTTTTGAACTTAAAAAAGCAGAGCTAACTATAACTTGCACCCCCAGCATGCACTCCTAATGATCTCACAAATTACAACACTCATGACATGCTGCATGACATCATTTATGACATCATTGATGACATCTCGAATGATATCATTGATGACATCTCTGATGAGATAATTGATGTCATCATCCAATGAATGTATTAGTTTGTTTCATACTTTGCATAGTGGTGGCTAATTCCCATAATTGTTTTCTACCTAATTTTGTACAGCCTATGTCCAGCAAATGGGTGTAAGTGTTTACAAAAAGCCTGTGCTCCTAATGCATCATAGGTGTGTAGAGGCATTTAAATCATTATAAATCTTTTCACTGAAGAGTAACTCTGTGTGCAGGTAACAGCTGACAACTTGTGTTCAGCATGTTCCACATAGGTTTATGTACTACATACAAAGCATAGTAAGTATCCTTGAGTTATTAGACAGAATTTTCACAGCATGACAATTTCTACATAGCATGGAAGTCTGTGTGCACCACACAAGTTTATTTTGCTTCAGAAGATGGACTATTTGTACAGTTTTCACCACAGTATGAAGGCTGTAGGTAGTGTAATCTTTAGTACCTTTGGTTCCCGGTAATTTTAAGCAAATAGTCTTTTTTGACAAGTGTTGCATAGAGTGTACACTCTTCTTAGTAGATATTCTTTTAACTCTGTGGTGTATTGCTCATGAGAGTATCACTGTCTGCAACCAGTGTGGAACAGAGTAAATTCTCTCCATAGAGTAAAGACAGTTTAGACTACCCATTTTCTACTCATATCAACTTATTTTCTCAATGTAGGGGTCCTACATCTGTCATAAAAAGGGCACTACTTTTGGAATAGACATTGAGTATCTGGAAGAATTTGTCTTTCTCTGAACAGTTTAAATATATTGAACACCATGTGCAATGAGGGTTCCCTTATATCTGTTGTTGACTATTAGTGTGAACTAGGCTACATGTGAAGTGTATGGTATAGGGTCAATGTTGCGCATAAGACATGCTTGCTGCAACTAAGGGAGTTGTATCTGTGATGGCATTAAACATAATATTCTGAGCTATTTTGTTCTTACATTCAGGCTTCTAATAATAGTAGTTTGCAGAGTAATGTGCACAAAAGAAGCTTGGATGATGTCATCAATCATGTCTTCAATGATGATGTTTGAGATGTCATCAGTGATGTTATAAATGATGTCATAGAATATGTCATTAGTGATGTAATATGTGAAGTCTCAAGTAGTGCATGATGGGGGGCAAGGTTATAGTTAGCCCTGCTAACGATAACAGGTGAAGTTGTTGGTATTGTTTTAGTTCAAAACCTTAATGTTGTTATTGACATATTCACCTAATTGTAAAGTTACTTTAACATTTGTTTTTTCAGTGAGCATATTTATTTATGTTACTGAAAACTCAAGGGTTAGAGTGTGTGTGTATATATATATATATATATATATATATAGAGAGAGAGAGAGAGAGTGTGTCTGGTGTTGAAATTAGACTAGAAGTAATGTTTGAAAAACAGAAATCACTGAAAATCACCTGTTATAGTTTAGTTAACTAAGTACCCAATCCTTTACTACTTATCCGCACGTATTACATCATTCATGAAATGTTATATCACTGATGAAATCTTAAATTACATCCATTGTGTAATTAAATTCAACAAAGTACATCTGTGCCAAATTTATATTACTAATCAAGTGATAATGAACATAACCTTTGATTGAACGCTGACACACATCACATCTGTCACATCACCCACATTTGGTGGATGTTATCCGCTTTTTACTGATATTTACCCACTCAACAAACAAAAAAGCCTCTGTATAATTTAATGGGGTCACTCCCTTTTTTAGCCCTGCGCACCTTATAAATAGGAGTTTGTACCCTATTCGCCTTAATGCTACCACCCTGCTCAAGAATTCACATGACCTGCAATTTTAAGTGAAGAGGTTGACAGGTATGCATTTTCCACTGAGAAGACACCTCTGCTGGGCCCTATGGATAAACCTCAATATTTTGATGAAATTCATCACTCACTTTCCTGCGATCAGCACAATGTCATACTACCGTAGAGCCCTGCTCACAACCACAGTGTGAGTTAAAACGACTCTATGTGGGTCACTCCTACATTCAACAATATTTAACAACCTACGGAACCTCAGAATCTTCAGTAAAGTTCTGGAAATAAATATCAAACATTTATAAACTACTGTGTTGAAAAGAATTTGTCTACAGCACCAGATTACAACTAATTAACATGGGCACATGTGACACCCACTGGTGCTAATCTATTGTCAATAGAAACTTCTGCTTTTCTCATAAGATGTTTTGCAAAAAGATTTGGCCTTATGCCACAACCCTACTTTAAAAAATGCCTTTACAATCTGCATCATGTGCACTCAGCCTCTACCTTGTTTAACACGGAGTACTTCTAGGAGCCTAGACTTTACAAGTTGGTAAACGGTGCACAATATAAGTTGAAACATGCACTGCTGCACTTGCTTTCAAGCCTTATGCTATTCTCTTTCTATGCACCTACATGTGTAAGTTCAGTAACTCTAACTCCTTTTGGAAAGTAACTCCTCCAGCGCCAAGAAACCTGCTGGTGAACGAGCGCTATAAAAGTTCCTATTAACATAACATAACAAATATCACTGTAGGCCCATTCCTAACAACTTTCCTTTTTAAAATGATGCAAGGGTTATGAATATCAGACCATGAATGATGTTATTTGAGTTCTCATCAATAATATAATTTAACATGTCATGAGTAATGTAATGTGTGATGTCATAAGCAGTGCATGACAGGGGAGAAAATTATAGTTAGTTCATTAAACTGTAAGTAGAATTGCAGTGGTTTTTCTTTTTTTAAACATTAGTTCTTATATAATTTCAATGCCTACTGATAACATCACTTTAACCTTTGTTTTTTCCCCAGTGAATTTCAGTTTTTTTTTTAGCATAAGCCGTATCTTATTTCAGTACCGAACTATAATTTATCTTTATCCTTTGGATTGTTAAATGCATTTCTGTGTATTTTTGATATCTTTGAGTTGATTATCTCCAGCCAGGCCATCCACCCAAACCCCTTGTGAATGCCCATCCCCCTCTGGTGCATGTCATTCAGCCATGAGCTACGTTGGTTTGGCCCAACCCACGGCAAAGAGCCATCCCCTACTGCGCATGTCTTGCACAATAGCAGTTGGCGTCAGGGTCTGTTCTGTGACCAGATCTTTCTCATTTGTATGTTTTAATAGTTTTTTCAATACTGTACCAGAATTGGCACTGTTGTACCTCATCAGGGTCCTTTCTGGATACTGCGGTGCCAGATACAATTAGCCAGGTTTCAGGATTGGCCACAGGAGCTGGCCTCCGTGATCAGTTTGTGCACTCAGCTCCCTGCATGCAGCCAGCGTCCCTCCAGCCAGGCCCTACACCCATTCCCCTGTGGTTCCCCAGTCCCTCTGATGGCACCCAAACCCACTTCGGGATGTGCAATGCTGGGTTTGATGTAGGGCCTGTTATCACCTCACTGCAGGTACACTCCTAAACGGAGTTAGACACAGACAGGCCCTGTGACAGGCCACCACAGGCACCTAAACCTCAGCTTGTGGCCAAAGTTCCGCTGCACAAGGTCTTTGGCCTTTGGCCAATTCACCATAGAGGGTTGGCTACCGGGCCTGAGGCCAAGCAGTGTATCCCCACACACTACGAGTACTCAGCCCCAGCTCGGTATACCCCTTTTTAGCTATGCACAGCCCTGCACAGTTGTGATTTGACCCTGCAACAGACCCACTGCAAGGGGCCTATGGGCTGAACAGAGGCTGTTGGCTGCAGTTTCTGGTCTAAGACCAGACTCTTCTCTCCTTTTTTTAATCTTTCAGTGGTACCTTAAAAGTGTGTTAAACATGGTATTGCAGCACCATGTTAATACTACTTCGGTACCACAGTGAGTGCTGAGCTGGGTACCATGGCACTAGGAGCTAATAGCGTGGTTCCCCTAACCCAAATTTGTTTTCAATATTTTGATTCACATGGCCCTGGGGATTAGAGTGAGCCAAACCTTCCCTCCTACATGGTCATTGAATCTTTTTTTTCTTTTTTTTAGCTCTGAGACCATGAGGCCTGTAACGGCTGCCACAATATTTTATCCATGTTCTGCCCACCCAATCAGGATCTGCCCATCGACTTTGAATGGGCAAATCAGGGCGCATATGGACACCAATGGTCTGCATGTCTCTGACTTTTTACCAGTGGTAACCATTTTATTTCCACCTGAGCACCTCTATAAACACTAATTTCTCAAAAATGACTGAACAGATTTACACTAACATAGCCCCAATGGTGCGGGCGCCCCCCGAACTCAGAGGATAGTAGCCTGGCCTGAGAGCTCCTGATGGAGTCCAGAGGGGTGTCCTCCATATACCTTGTAGGGGGCCCCCCCTCAAGTTTTGTTACGCCGCTGGGTAGCAGAGTTGTTTCACTGTGCTAAGTTACTGTAACATGCAATCTGCGAGGTAATAAACAGTATTTTCCCTTTAGCTGTTTTTCTGTACTGTGGTAATAAAACAGAATCTGATTTTTACACTGCGCTCCTCAATGTACGACTACGGGCTTATTCGTTCAGTTTCTCCAAATAACAATTATTGGGTCAGATTTTTTTATCACTTGCATGGTACATATAAATATATACATATAAGTTAGGTGTGCCGCACATAGGTATCCAACGTTAGAAATAATCTAACGACTCATAGAACAGAGGCTCACAACATACGTCCCAAAAAGTCCAGTTCCATGCCAGATCTAGGCCATAAACAACGCCTACGCAACTCATTTCTGTGCAGATTAAATGTATGTAATTGTTCATTCTGGCATTATCAAAAAATCTACTCTGTGTGCATAGGTGTGAAGTGCATGAGTAACCTAAACCCCAAACAATACTGCCTGCTTTGATTCTGAAAACAGCATGCACTCTAAAGTTGCCATTTTTAAATAGAAGGTAACTGCGGGCCCAACGCAGCACTTGAAACCGGCTGTTCTGTAGCAACCTGCTTGCTACCTGTGTTTTACTTTTTGTATAATTGCCTTGGGATGTAACACGAGGCCCCTTGCTTCCCCAAACCCTGTATGCCCATGTGAAAGCTTGCCAAAGCTCCTGGAAGAATCGTGTATTGTGAGAGTCCGAGCTTCTCGGCAAGACGTGCCACAAATGTAGTATTCTTGTGAGGTAAAAGCAAGTGCCTTCGCGCGTGAGGGAGGGGGCTGTGCGGGGGCATGGGGGTGTTTGTAATCAGGGAAGAAGGAGGCCGGGAGACGCTTTAGACTCCGCTTCAAGTGCATCGGCCTCCTGAGTGCGTTTCTTGCTCCACAATGGGCTGCCAGAGAGCCTTGTTCAGCACTGCTGTGCCCACCGGGACCTAATTTAGCCTTAATACAGAGGGAATACTAAGAGACAGCACGGAGAACAAAGATCAGAGTTTATAGAGGGAATATTGATACCTGTGGGTTGCTCCTTGAGGAGTTCTGTCAGTAAATGCTGACTTGCACATTCTGGACGGGGGGAAAGGGGCTAGCAAGGCCCCAGCTACAGAGAGCTATTAATCCTCACATCCATGGCAACAGACTTGGCTTGTCCAATGTTCTTTTTTTACTGTAAGAATCTGATATTTAAAGATGAATCTGATATTTAAATATGTTTTTGTAGTTTTTATTAAATATTTCCAGAGAGAATCGTTAGTCTTTCTGAAGCAGCTGTCACTTAAGAACTGCATTAATCCGGTAAGGCTTGCAGTCTGGGATATATGTATATATGGTGTGCGAAGGCAGGAGGATAGCACTCCAATATTGGTAAAATCTACGACTGTCATAAAAAAAACTTATATTATTCTACGTTGCACTACTGTCTCTTTAATCTGAACAACTTGCAGCTGTGTGTGCCGGTTGAGCCCAGGTACGGGAAGATGAGTTGTTAGGAAGGTTTGGGGAGTTTATTCATACATGTCTGTTTGGGGAACATCTCGAATAGATATCTCCGTGAGTAAATACCACCGCTGCTTTTCAATGTTTTGTCTGAGGGCACAGATCTGGATAGTTAAGTTGAATGTACTGGAATCCCACCCTGCTTATTGGATGTTAGCTTTTGACAGAAGCCTCAGAAGACCTGGGATTTCTCCAAAGGATGGAGGAGGTGCACAAGGAAAGACTTTGGAAATGCAGTGACATATTTTGTCACTATTACAAATTGCCCGTGCTGAGTTTAAATGAATTTACTATGCAGATATATCCACCAAGGAACTTTACTCTATGACAAAAATTAGGAGATATTTTTGTCCAAAACCTATGCTTTTACAAAACCAAATTATTGTATATACTTCAATGATGCAAGACAAGTAGGAAGTCATCACACGTTCTGTTTGCCTTCATTCGCTGAGCTTACTAACTCTAGATCATGCCTTTTGTGCAACCCATTTTTACATGTTCCTTATACATTTTCTATAAATTTGCTGACAAATTTAACAAGAAAATGGAAGTCATTTTATTGAACACATAAGAAGCCTTGAATCACTAAACTGACTGTGATGGAGTGCGGGCCTTCTAAAGGAGCCAAGTAAAGCCCGCTGAACAAAGTACCTTAAATCCAGGTTGTGGAGTATTGCTAGGTCGTGCCTCGAGGATGCATTGTGCAGTGGTGATTTGGGGCTGCGATGCGAAGTTCTGCATAAGGATGCGTTGCGCAGTGGCAGTTCCGAAACACTGCAGAACTGTAATGCAATATCTGACTTTGAGGATGCGTCGCGCAGTGACTGTTCTGAGGAGCTGCAGGTCGTAGATGCGAGATCCTGCATCGAAGATGCAGCGTGCCGGTTCCAAAGAGCTGCAAGGTCCCATGCCGGGGATACGTCACATAGCGGCGGTTCCGTTGTGATGCTGCGATGCATCACGCTGCATCAGTTCTGTTCTGCTTAGACCACAGCTGGGCTGGCAGAGCTCCTTCAGGACCACTTCCAAAGTCGAACCATTTCTGTCCCTGAGGCTCTGATCAGGAGCTGGTCCGATTGGTCCAACCCTTCTCACTCAGGCAGCAGGGCAGCAGTGTAACAGTCCGTCTTGCAGCAGAACAGCACAGCAGCCCTTCTGAGTCTTCCACAGTGTTGGAAAGTGGGTTATTGGTAGGGGCAAATGTAGGTCTGCCACTGGCAATAACGCCACTAACACATGGTAGGACTCAGCATAGGTCTTAGAAAATTATTCCTATGCTCAACCCTTGGTAACGTGGCTGCGAGCAGACAGGCTAAACTTCAAAGACACGTATGTAAAGCATTTAAAAACACCATTTCAGTAAATAATTAGGACACAACACATAATAAAAATCCAACACCAATTTATAAAAATAGGAAATATTTTTATCTTTAAAATGACACCTAAACGGCAAACATCCAAATTAGGGAACCGGAGAATTTTCAAAGATTTAATAAAATATAGCACTTAGAAGATTATAGCGCCATTTTGTGATACCTGCTTGTGATAGACCGGGGTAAAGTCAAAGTTTCAGGCCGGGCGCGATGGAGCCCTGAGCAGCTACAGCTCCCGGCAGGTCCCGGTCGCAGTTTCTACCTTCACACTTGGAAACTTTTCTGGAGCTTTTCTTCTCGAGGGTCCTCAAAGCTCCCAGCCAGTCCGGATCCGGCGAGGGTTTGCCGGCTTGACTTGTGACGAGGTCCCGGTCAACTTCCCTGGAGCGGACTTAGAACATTTTTCAAGATTGCTTCAGCCGGACAACCCAGGAATCCAGGCCGACACGCGATTGAAAGGCAGGCGGCTTGGCTCTCGCAATTGCTCCTGGTCACCTTTTCTACGAGCGGACTTAGAAACTTTTCTGGAGCTTTTTCTTGCGGGGTCTCTCGATGCTCCTCATGTAGCCGAATCCGGTAAGGGTTCGCCGGCTTCAGATTTTCTCTAGTCCTGGTCAATCTCTGGAAGTTGATGCCATGGATCTTTTAGCGGGACGAACCTGGATGGCTTGGCCGGCTCGCAGTTGAAGGCAGGCGGCCTGGCTGGCCAGGTTGAGTCGGTCCCTCTATGGAGCTTTTTTTCAAAGTTGCTCCAAAGTTCTCCAAACTTCTTGAACTTCTTCCTGAAGTTCCTCAAGGGGTCCCAAAGTGTCTCAAACTCACTCCAAGGGTCTGGAAGCTCCAAGATGGTCCTTGAAAGTTGAGGACGTCAGTTTCCACAATCCACTGGTACAAAACACTTACAAATCCACTGATAGGTCTCCAAGGTGTAGATTTAGTTGGTGATGTTCCAGTTGAGCTCTTTTAAACTGTAGCTTTCAGGGAGTTCACTCTTTAGTTCTTTTCAGCAAAATAATCCACAGGGCTGTAGTTTCAGATGGTGCAGTTTTCAGAGGTCAGGCTTTAGAAATCCTTGCACAGCAAAACTTCTCAGCAGGGGACTTCTTGCTTCAATAAGTTTCAAGCAGCAGATCTGGAGGGCTCTGCCCCTCTCAGATACTTATTCCAAGTTCTGTGGGTCATGCAGGAGGTCACTTCTGACCAATGGGAGCAGGGTAACTCCTCAAAGTTATGACCACATCCTGTAGAGTGTGGCATTATTTTGTCCCAGAGTGCATCAAATCTTCCAAACCCATAATGGCCGATTTTCCAGCAAGGAGGTAAGAGCTGGCTAGACACCCTCCCTAGGATGGCTTATTTCCATAGACTTTCCCCCTACCATCTGCACATACCTTCCCTAATCCTGAGTCTGGTGGTGGTCAAAAGAGTAAAGTGGAAACTGACACTGTGGCCATCCCTCTGCCTTTGAAGCCCATGGTTTACAACTCCTCCCCCTGGCCTGGCATTCCTATGGAACAGCACACTGCCCTCCTAGTAGAGCCGGTTAACCCCAGGGGCTATTTATCACCTCTTCAAGGCAGCCTGGCTAATCCACTTAACTCTGACCAACCAGGGCAGACCACTGGAAGGCTGAATATGGATCCACAAACGAGAAAGTCTAATAACTTCTTGTCTGTACATTTTAGGAGACATTCAACAATATAATATTGTAGGAATTTTCACTACCATTCTAGGAAGTTTTGGAATGGTAGCTCTATCTCCTTCCTATCAGGAGCTATTATTTAATAACTTCCTGCAATGTTAACCTATGTAACAAGGGATTTGCAATGGGAAAAATGACTTGGGCCGCTTTTCCAGCAACAGGACTTACAAAAACATATTTTATAAGTACTTGCCTCATATCTACAGGAACCCCAACCAATGTGCAACTAGGGGAGAATTTAGGGGTTCTAAATCTGTAGAAAGATTGCAGATTTTCCCTTTACAGTGCTCCTAGCATCAAAGTCGAATTTGAGCAGCACTTTACCACAATGCGAGGAGTGAATTGTGAAATTTCACTTTACCCAGGCATACAAAAACTCATTTTATAAGGGTGTACTTTATAAATATCTGACCCTCCCACCCCTGGGATACCTAGGGGAGACCCTGGGGGTCCCTAATATGCCAAAACATTGTAGGCTATCCATTTTTAAGTGCCCCAAACACCAAAGTCGAGTGTGGGCACAATTTACTTTTTAAAAGCATTCCTGGCACCCAGTCCTGCTTTTAAACTGACCTCAGGCTTCAGCAGTGCACACATGCAAGTGCAAAAAGAGCTGCCTTTCAAGTGCCATGCCCCAGGGTACTAGGGAATTCTAGGTAGTTTTAATCCCCTGCCCTATTATATACTAGGTGCTTATAGGGTAGGTCATGCCAATCCCAGGGGTACCCCACCATACCATTGTGTACCCTAGTGCATGTAGGTGTTTTAACTGTATTCTAATGTGTCTCTTTCAGCTTAGCACTGGCCCTGGGCCTGGTTAGGCAGAGCCCAGGGTAAGTCAAAATCAGTTACCACCAGTATCAGTCAGCAAAAAGTTGGGGGGTGCCCAGGGCATAGGATGACTTTGCAACACACAGGTTCAGAGGTATGCTGAAAATACCTCCTGCCAGCTTTGAAGTAAGAAGTTTTTAGAGGGTTCTATCCCAGTGGTGTTTGGAATTTGCTTCCTCCCTGTCCTGTCCCCAGTTTGCCTGGGGGCAACAAGACTGGTGCGAAAGCTTTGTGGGTGTGCTGAGGTTGAGTCTTTGTGATGAGCAATTATGTTAGGTGACAGAGCTCCGCCTCCCCATCAAGTCTGAGATGGCCCATCCTGCCAATCCCTGTTCCCCCTTTGTCTCATTGTTTGGGAGCAATATACAAAAAACAACTGCAAGCTCCACCTAGTCATATAACCCAGGATACAGGCTGCTGGCACCAGATGGTTAGGAGAAAAAAATGGCAACTGTCTAAAGTGGCATTTTCAGAATTATGATTTAAAATCCATCGTTACCATTATAGAGGATTTTAAATTGCAATGCTTTACACATCAAATCCAGCATTCCTACCTGCTCCCAATTGAAAGTTATAACTTATTAATTGTAATATGGGAACCCAAAGTTAGGGATAGGTAGACCTAGCAGTAATAAAAAACGAATGTAAGAATGTTTTTCTACCAGGACATGTAAAACTTAAAAGTACACGTCCAACTTTTAAATACATTGCACCATGCCCTATGGGATGTTTAGAGCCAACCCTAGGTGTGACTTATATGTATTAAAAAGGAAGATGTAAGCCTAGCAAAAGTTTTATTTCACCAGCTTGAAATGGCAGTTTAAACTGCACTGGCTACAATGGCAGCCAGGAGACATATTTAAAGGACTACTTAAGTGGGTGGCACAATTAGTGCTGTGCCCCAGTATAACTTACAGGCCCTGGGTACATGTAGTACCACTTTATTAGTGACTTGTCAGCAAATTTAATGTGCCAATTGGGCGGAAGTCAATGTTACCTTGCTCAAAGGAGTCAGCACCAGTACTTTAGTATTGCTTAGCAGTGGTAAAGTGTGTGGAGTCCTAAAAAGCCAACAAAAACAGGTTTAGAAAAGAGTAGGGTGAGGGCATAAAAATTAGGGGATGACCTTGTGGAGAGGGCTAAGTTGAGGTGTGTATGTGTGTAATATTGTCCTCTTTAATAGTCTTTCTGTTATTTCAAAGAGAATCTTGACAAGAATGTAAAAATTCTGTTTCAAGAGCTCAGTTAACTAAAACCCAGTCTTTTAGAGTTCCGTTAAACGTTCGAGTAATTAGTTCAAAACTAACTGTTTTCATCAATGCATGGCTTTCATAATACTTCTCTGTAACCCAAAGGTCCTTAAGAACAATCATTTAGTAAAAATAGGTCTTGCCAAGGGCCATCAGAGACTCATGTTACAAGGTCCTGGGTGCAGCAAAATATTAGCATGATAACTTAGCAAAGGACGGAGGGAACCATGAGGTGAGTTATACCCAAACATCAAAGGTAGCCACCACCTCTCTAGACATGCAAGAGTTTGTTGCCACTGGACAATGCAGCTAATTGCCAATGTACTGATGCACAACAAGTGCTCTGCATATGCACAGCCTGAATCCAGTGAATAGTGAATACTAGCACCCAGCGTGCTTAAAGTACTTCATCCCCACACAGGAACCACACCAAGCAGTAAGCAGAATACCTGCAGGACTGCTTCCCGACATATGGTTTTTCATTTCATATTACTCGGTTAATGAGGCAGCCATAGCTTTTCAGTTTTTTTGTTTTAAACAACTCTTTAAAAATAGTTTGATTATTTTTTTGATAAGTCACAAAAAATAAAATCACTCATACCTTATGCAAGCATTATGCAGTAGGTACCCAAGGTGCACATAATATGAAGAGGAAAGTAGTATTATTCGTGGAACCAATATGTCAGAATACTCAGGTCCGCCATGGTATGTAATGCAAGCTACGCTTGTTTTTAAAGGGATGATCTTCTATCAAATACATTTTGACAACCTGTCTGTTGACGAATGCAAAGTAGCATGTGATAATATGAATGTAGCTTGTAATGATAACACTTGGTTTTACGCTTGCTTTGGGTGTTAAGACTGCAGGCGTCCTTAATGCTGAAAATAGACAAATTAATACCAGGAGTGGAGACGTTGCATCAACTACAGTAAGTGGTAATAGCAACTTGTTACCATTTACACTAGTTAAAACCACTCTCTTAAAACCCACATCAACAGAGTAAAGCTGAGGAACATTAAAATATTTGTAGTTAACCCAAATTCAGTCACTGCCTAACCCACATTGAAACAAACAGTAATTATAAAACACACAAGGCAGTGTATAACCTGTCTTTGAGCCACCTTTATTGTGTAGCAGTAGCGGTCCGTGGAGGGAGTTCGGTGGGGCAGAGAGGCGGGGCGGGGAAATGTAAACACCGGAATATGGATGAACAGAGGTAAGTACACATTTAAATAAATAAAACGAATTTCGTTGCGCACGCTGCATCGCATTTTGCCCCACCGAACTCCCTCCACGGACCGCTACTGCTGTGTAGGTAGGTTAAAGCTTCTTTTTAAAACTTTTTATATTATATTTTACAAAACATAAGCACGTTTCACATACATGCTCAGATAATAGACGTGAAGCTTAAATCAAAATTATACAAAATATGTATATTTTAATATCACATCACATAGCTAGCACTGTGCTATGCAACAGTAACAAGGAAAACGACAGTTCCTAGCGTAGTCTGTATTAGAGATATGCTTATACTTACAGCTCTATCGTCAAATAATACAGAAGAAAGGGAGGGTAGAAAGAGAGCAGAAGGACACAAAAAGGGAATATCAAGACAAGAGCAAACCACAGCAAGTGCTGTATAATGGTTACATAATGTATATTTCACTGCATACACTCGAATCAAAAACTTTTTCCCTATGTTCTCAAATACATAGCCTGTTCCCCCTTTTTTATGTAAAAGCTTGTCAGGTGATGCTTCGGAACATGTCATTAATCCATTTATCCTCATTAAGGAGCTTGATGCTCTTTCATATTCCCAAAATAATAATCTTTTCAACCATTAATCCTTTCCACATCAATTGTTTCTGAAGGATGTGAGTAGGTCATTGATAAAGGGAAACTCAATGCTGTTGGAAATTCATACTACCATGGTTAGATTGCACGAATTACTTATGGTGGTGCCCTTGCAGGTACTACTGATTACTAGGGCTTAATTAGTTAAAAAAAAATAAGTTCAGGAGCCCAATTTTTTTCTTAAAAGCCTGGCAATGATGCTGCTGAAGGTACCAGGGTTGCAGAATACCGCGGCTCCAAGCTTTGATTTCCATGTTATGCCCCTTCCTTATACCACACTACACTGCCTGTCTCTTTACATGTCCCTTGCAGGTACTTTTAAATCTCAGCTTACCTCTTTCCTCAATAGTTTTGCCTCATTCTTCCTCATAATTTCCCCCTTTGCTTTCTTGCTCTCTCTTGCTCTGAGCCAGAGTTTGTTGATTAAAAATAAGTTCCACTCACCAAAATTGAGTGCCAGCTTCTGCCACCAGCATACCATGATCACACAGAAGTGGCTCACATGAACCAGCTAGTAAATGTGGTGTTAACATGTAATTTTGTGTCACAAACTGTGAAGGATTGAGCTGATCCTTTCCACCTTCAAGGCTTCTCACTTATTTCACTGCATTTTATGACCTCAGGTAGAGCTCGACAAACTTTAATTTATCATCTGCTCCACCTCCACTGCTTTATCCTGTTTAAAACCACACTGCATCTCACTAGAAATCTTTTATCTAACTAACACCAGAGGCACATCTTTAAAGGCCTTGTTTGCTCCGATCACCTTATGAAATGTCAATAGATTCTTGGAGACACAAACAACCTTCTTGACCTTATTCTTTGGAGGACATTTAAGGATACAGGGCAATCCCTACAGATCTCCTGTGTTTCCACTGAAAAAGCACCTCAGGTTCCCATCTCTTGTAGTACAAAAGCATGCCCAGCCTAACTGCAAAGCCTCCTCCGCCAACATCCAGGGGACTTAAGTTATTAAATTCAGCAAATTAGTTTTATTCCTCCCACACTTATAAAATGAAAGTCCAAAAGGGAAACAGCTCATCATATTGATTTGCTGCCTTAAGCAATGCTCTCTGTAGAGATGTACAACTGCATGGCCGCATTGAAAACATTCAAGAAGTTTTAATAAATGTATAGCAAGCATGCTGTACTAAGAGTTAATGGTTGAGTGACATGATGCCTATGGCCATGGGAGTTTTGTGTCCTTACGGAGGCTTGTAACTCAGCTTCTTCTGGCTGTACGTTGCCGTTCCAGCATGCAGCAGTTTGTTTTAGTTTCACTTGTGCTTCAAGGTCCTGCATCCCGACCTTACACTGTTAATTAAACTTAGCATTCAGCACAAACAACATACATTACCCTCAGGTCCCTCCAGTCCTCGTCCCATTCCTTACTTATGGAGATGACCGTCTCCCTGACAGAAAGCTGGGACCCCTACCGTGCCCCCCCACTGGGAGTAGATAACCAGTACCTACCCAGCATTCTGCCTGTTCTTCTTTGTTTGCCGGCAGAATGGGACAAGGTTGCGGGTTCTGCACCTGCGGCAGTCTTCTGCAGGTTCCTGTCAGGCTGCTGGGCCATCCTCAGCGTGTTGTGTGGAGCCTCCAAGCCTGCTGGGCTTACCGGGAGGCGCGGATGTTGCCGGGCGGGCCTTTGCTTCTGGTGCACCGGCCCTCCCAGTCTGTTACGGGTTGCAGGGCGCGTCTTCGTGGTGGCTGGCTGGGTTGGGAGACATGCTGGAAGCTGGGTGGCGGCTCGGGCTGACTTGGTGGTGCCTCTGCTGTGCCTGGCGGGCTGTTGTGGCAGTTCGACTTTGGCCCAGCTATGGAGTGTTGGAGTTCACCTGGGCTGGCTGGTGGGGTCAGACAGTAAGGTGTGGAGTCTGCCTGCCCTGGGGATGAGTACCACATATCGGTTTTCCTCACCTCATTCTATTGCCTGTCTGGGTGTCTGGCACATTTCTTCCAGGCACGGTCAAGCCATTTGGTGTCCCTGGCCTGCCTGCTCTATGAGTTCCATTCCCACCAGTGGGGGCTTGGTGTTGGGCATTCTATGTGGCCTGGCATGAGCCACGAAGCTGTAGCTCTTTAGTAAGCCCTCTGCCTCTTGCTCGTCATGGGTGGCTGTCTTTAGGTGGCTAGTGGCTTGGGGGCTGAGCTGGTGGTGCACCTGGAGTGCCTGGTGTAGGGGTTTGCCTGTTGCCCTGCGCTGGAGTTGTGGAGAGCACCTGGGATGGCTGGAGAGGGCAGATGGTGTGGTGTCTGACTGACCCGGGGGTGAGTGCTGGGTTTCGGTTTTTTGTCTCCTCTATTATTGTTCCTATCTGGGTTCCTTGGCAGTTTTTGGGGGTCCTCGGCCTCCCCTCTGCCTGGCCGTTTGCCACAGGTGGGGGCTAGGTGTTATGGGTATTCCTTTAGCTTCTACCTCTGTGGCTCCTTTGGTTCCCCACTGTGCTTATGACTGATGGGGGAGTTGGTGTGGCAGCCTGTGTTCTGGTGTCTGCCAGTCGTGGGGGTGTGTGCCGTGTTGCAGTTTTCCTCTGCTTTTTCACGGCTTTTCTTGGTTTTGCTCCCACTTGGGGGCCCTGCTCCCCTTTGCCGGGATGTGCCTCTTCTCTGGCCTTGCGTTACCGCTGCCCTTGGGTGGTGGGAGGCTTAGGGACTGTGCTCAAGGTGCCCCTGTGGCACCTGGTTGCTGTTGGGCCAGTTTTTGGCTTTGCCCTGCTGCTCTAGATTTGGGGCTCGTGAGTGCTGGCTGATGGGGCCATTCTTTTAGCAGCCATGCTGTCGGGCATCTTTTGGGCACGGGTGGTGTCCGGGCGAAGATTTTCTTCCCCCTTCATTCTGCTGTGGGCTGCTTGGGTCTGGGGCTTTTGTGTTTGGTATGTCCTGGAGTTCCTGGCTCCTGTTGCGCAGTGTTTGTCTTCCATGGTGGGGTTCTTCCTGGATTTGGCTCCCTGCGATGTTGGCAGGGTTCTGTCTTTTTCCACTTGTGTCTTGCCATTTGGGCTTGGTCCCTTGGGGTTCCTACACGCCTTCCTGCTGTGTTTTCCAGCTGGGGCATTGTTGTTCGGGGCTGGTTTTGTGCCTTTGATTTCTCCGATCCATGGCCTTTCTGGGTTTTTGGTGGCCCTGCTGTTACTGTGTCTTCTTGGGTCCAGTTTCTGCCCGGTTTATCTTCCGGGTTCTGCCCCCTCAGTGGGTTGTGCTACTGTATGCCCTCCGGGCTCATTCTTCTCTTGGTTGTGGTGTCTCCACAGGTCTTCCTGTCTGGTGGTGGGGCCTTGGCTCTGCCTCTGTTTCTCATAGCCTCGCTTGCACACAAAACAACATACCCATAGACATCCTTACACAGAGACTAGCATACAAAGAGATACCTATGCACATGCAGACATTCATGAATCCATGGACATCATCTGCACAGAAATTATTATACACAGACGCATCCACACACATAAGCACACACAGGTAACGCACAGACATGCATAGCTTTAAGACACTATGACTACAGTCACACATAGGTACAGACAACACATGTATAGATGGTTGGCTAGATTATTGAAGTGAGAGTTTACCAGGTGGAGAGATGGAAGAAAGATGAGTGCCTAATATGCTGAATTGAAGCAGGCTTCATGTCTAATACATTCTGCAGAGGATAAGATATTTAGAAAAAGAAAGGGGCTATATTAATTTAATGTCCATTGATTCCTTGGCTTGTACTTGGAGAGATCATTTCCACTGATTCATGGAACACTTCAGCCAACCCAATACTTTTGCTCTTTTGAAATGATCATCTTTACGTATCAATACAGTGGACACTGCACTGCAATTCAGTATATTTAACTATATCAAGTGCAAGACAGTGGAAATTGGGAAGCAGTTTCGTATAGCCTGAACACACTACAGTCAACCCTTGAATTAAGTTTAATACATCATTGGTAATTCAAATGTTTTAATTAAAGAAAACAACTTAGCCACTCCCAAGCTGTATTATTTGAATATGAACCTTAGCATAAATTGTGTGATTTGGCAACTGTGGTTGCACTCCAGTCTACATGAATTCACAAAGTTTAATTTTCTACACAAAATATGCATTTGGTATTCATGATGCTGAAAACTCACTTATGTTCATTTTTCAGCTTTCAAAGTAATTCAGTTGTCTCAGCATTTACATTTTGTATCTACATGGATAAATAAAGAGTAGTTGCCAGGTGAACTCTTCTGCTTTGCTGCCTCTCAAACCTCTTAATTAGCCCGTGTTTGCACTTCCCTGTAGCCATGAGTTTTCCTATGCAGGATAAAATACCATGTAAACTACCTTGAAGTATAAAACTGTGTTTGTGGTGCAACATGGGTACTACACACATCATGGTTGACAATTACATGTACATCTTGCTGCTTCCATCACAAAGATTTCAATGCCACATGTATGTATGTACGTGGTATTCCTAAAGTGTGAGCGCTGCACATGGTCAAAAAGCAAACACAGTCTGCAAATAATACTAGAGGAAGCCGAGTTGTGGACGGTTAATGCATGGTGATGTGGTGTTCTTTAAAGAAGCTAGTCTTTAACTCTTTCCTAAATTGGAGCAGTTTTGGGGAGGTCCTGATGAATACAGGGATGTTGAATTTCAGCAGGGGCTCTGATTGTAATGGCTCTGTAAATTATGTAGCTGGTTTTGAAGACAGTGCAAACCAGCAACTGGAGCCAGTGGAGTTCTATCAGGGTGAGGGTGATGTGATCATGTTTCTACAGGCCCTGGATGAGACATGCTGCCGAATGTTGGTTTGCCCCTTTGGTGACAGCTATAGAATGGAGGAAGGGGGGGGGGGGGCGGAGGGAGGATAAGAAAAATTTAAAAGATCACTAACCTGATTACGGTTGCAGCATCTCCTCTGTCCTCGTCTCTTCCTGCCTCCTGGCAGCACAAGGCTTCCCTAAGCTAATCATGATGCTATTGTCACCAGCATTACAGCAGCATCGTCTGTGGTCTGAGTGGCCTGTTTGGCTGCTCAGACCGTGCCAGAGAGCCTTGGGACTGTTCTCCACCCGGCTGTGCACCACAGCCAGGTGGAGAAAGGCTAAGTGCGCATGACTGTTTGGCCGGCCCTAAAAGGCCGGCCAAACAGTGATGCGCACGTATGGTGCATAGATATAGCCTCCTCCCTGTGACCACAGCCACGCCCCCTCTAAAAATAAAATGATAACGTGGTGTTATTTTATTTTTCCTTTTACCTCTGCCCGTAGAGCAGTGGGGGCGACACTTTTCCGCATTGGTGGAGGAGCCGTCGCTGGGATGCCCCTAAATGGTGCCAGTGGGGAGTCTGGGAGGCCATGGAGAAGGGCATTACCACCTTCCAGATGAAAAAGTGCAAGGGCTTGAACAGCAGTTCATACTACACCCATGTCACTTCCATTTTGAGCTCTAAAAGATTTGTCACGAACGACTCGTGAAATTCACGCAAATCTCAAATAAGCAGGCCGATACTCCAAATCGATACATCTTCACTTTCATGTGCCTCTTCAGTGTTTTTAATTCTGAAAATACTCGGTACTTTTGCATCATCACGGTTACCCATTGCCATCAGAGGCAAAAAATTGCCACCCTTTCCATGAGCTGAAAGTCAATACAAACAGCAGGCCTGCCATTATATTGCATGGGCTTTGGACAGGTAACTTCTGTAGATCAGTGCAGTTTCTGTTAGAGTTTTTTCAACTTCCTTCATTAAATCAGTTTCATGTACTGCAGTGAAAAACGACCCCTCACTGAAAGCAAAGAGTTAGCCAGAGCTTCAACTCCAGTATGCTGCATTCATGTTCTTAAATTGTGATTAATCTTTTGTTTTTCCCTTTTTGCAAATAAATTGTTAAAACACCCAGCAGACGCCGAAGGAGTCTCCTGCCAGCCTTCTAGATGAGGCATCATTTTCAGCTCTGCTCTTTGTTCATTTGCCTTCAAGCACATGCACAGTGGCTCTGTTCCTAGAATCCGGAGATCACGCCAACAGAATGTCTCATTAGCAGAATATTAAAGAAAATACCAAAATAGCAGACATTCCCACAACCTTCTGTTGGTTCTGAAAAGGACCGCCATTCCCTTTACCCATGTACAGTAGATTACAGAAATAGTCGACCCAGGCTAATGCAGAGCAGAATGTATTTGCTGCCACTAATGGGCACAAAGCCCTGCTCTGAGATCGGCTGGTGAGAATGGCATCCCTCCCTTCGCCCACAGAACAGTTTCCATTTTTAAACTGCATTAGGTAATGCATCCTGAGGGCAGTTTGATGCTGCTTAAGGCTGACAGACACTTCCTTAAATAAAGTAACTGCAGTGAATGTCAACGTTTTCATACTCGTGCACAGAGCTCCTTTCGGTGCATGGATGTTGGAGGGGGAGCTGGAATTTGACAGGCGAGATCAGCATTCCTGTGAATGTCTCTGCACAAAAGAGAGTGGAGTTTCACAGAGCAGGTTAACTGAGGATGGGCCGAAATCTAAAAATACTATTTCATCTTGGGGGGGTTTTGCAAATCAAGAAAGATTAGTTTGAGAGGATTATGCAAAGTGTTATATAATCCTGACATGGAACAATCCGGATGCAGCGCTGAAGCATATAGTTATTTTATATGCTGTCCTTGTTTAAACACAGGGCACTGGCTGTGATGCACTGCACAAAGATACGGGGCCGGACAGGACTCTCCTTCCATCTGGCATTCCCCCGGTGGGCTGGAGCCCTTGGAGGTCGGTTTTGAAAGCCCGGGGCCGCTGCTGGGCCCTCTGTCACTTTCTCTAGCTCCCCGAGGTTAATGGCAGCAGGCACTGGGAGGCTTCAAGAAATAGAGAGAGGGAAGGGGAAGGTAGAGAGAAAGCGATCAGAGAATGGATGGATGTAGAGAGAGAGAGATTGCACGAGGAAAGAAAGGGAGCGCGGCTTGTCTGAGCATTTTTGCCAGGGCTACTTTTGTTCCCCTTCAATGAGGTAAACACTGTAACGCCACACTACATCAGCAGCGGGGGGCACACAACGTTGCAGCCATGGACAGTGATATTTCACAGCATATATAAGCAGTACACGTCATCACATGAGCACTGCCTCCTCGATTTTCTGGAGCACTTACAAACTGTCGCAAACGTTATGACGTCAATTGCTTTCATAATGTGAAGCCTGCTGCTAAGAAGAATAACGGACGGAAAAGGGCAACAATTCCAGCAGAAGCAGTGGCGTAACAAAGTCCCCCGCAGCCCCTGATAGTGCCGGGGGGCCCAGCTGCAGGGGGCCCCTGAGCTCAGCTCAGCTCAGTACACTGGCCTGAGAGCTCCGGAGTAAGTCCGGAAGGGGCCCCCTCCATCCACTTTGCAGGGGGGGGGAGGCTCAAGTTTCGTTATGCCACTGAGCAGAAGCAGCTTCTAGCGCTAAGCTGGAGCAGGTAAACCAAAACGAGAGCCCAGGCAACTATGCCACTGGGTAACTATACTGAGACCAAATTACTATAAAGTGGTCAAAATATATTCTCCTGGCAGAAATGCCAGGAGAATGTCCCAACTGCCTCCAAGAAGACATTAGACAAAACATCAAGCAAGATTGATAGAACCACCCTCCCAAAACATCAATAATCTTAACAGGTGATGTCACAAATCAAGGTGATCCATGAAACAGGAGGAGGATGAACAGGTTGGTTGTTCACTCGAGAATAGCTGTTTCAGTATAACATTTATTTTTGATTGGTCACAGATGAACCTGAAGCAGCATCACACATCTAAACCACAAAAGTCCTTTGCTACGTCATCATGTCTCTCCTAAACAAGATAACAATTGGCAAAACCAATTAGTCTTCACTGGTGAACTGCCTTTGGCAAGAATGTTTTTTAATATCACCACCCTTCGCTTGTGCCTTTGCCGGCACTTGTACAGTTGTGGTACAAGCATTAGCAAAGGAAATAGTGTGGGGGGAGGCCATCTAAGAATTTTTCATGTTTATGCCATTACAAGATGAACACAACATTGCATCTAAATTTGACGTATAGGTACAACGTGATGACCCACATGAATGGTATAATTAAAAAGCACATAGGAAGATGGCCATGCACTGCTTTTGCCTTTGTAATTGCTTTAGCTATAAGTACACTAAGGCCACCTGTGGTCAACAGGTCAATACGTGGATGCGCACAGAAGAAGGCAGAGAAACATGAACGGATAAGCAGACAGCAGGGAGTGACACAGAGAGAAGAAGACTCGTTGGCAAGAAGGGTCATTGGATAGTTTGGAGGGGCGGGGAACAATACTGGAAAAGAAGAGCAGATGACTCTGGTAAAGAGGGTAAATGGATGACTTGGGGCAGAAGAGAGCAAGACTCCTTGGTCGGACAAGAGGAATACAGAGCTAGTGGACAGGGTGAGTGTGGGGATAGAGAATAGAGAGCACAATGAGGGAAGGAGAGGAGATCGCTCAATGGATGGTGTGATTGGATGGCTGGAGACGTGGAACAATGCGGGGAGAGGAGAGAGGAGGAGTCAATGGCAGTAGTGCTTAATTTGTGAAACAATATTTGCCAGGCCCCTTCTCAGGGGGCCACTTCCACTATCACTGCCCATTGCCCATTGCCTCTGTCAATGCTGCCTATTACTGTAACAACACAAATACCTCCATCACACTCCTACTAGAGTGACAATTATAACAATCCAGTCCTTTAAAGCTATAATAATGACCTCGGTGTCAGGTATCAGTCATTTCAATGCATTTTGAATTAACACACAAGCGTAGATTAAGGCACTGGGTTGTTGGTTGATTTGGGTGTGATCCCTGGTCAAGCACCAACCACAATCCTTGTCAGAGTGAAGCACAAGGCAACCATAAATTAACCTGTGCTCAATTGTTTCTGGTAGCTTGACATCGAGCAGTCAGGCTTAATTTAGAGGCAATTTGTAAAGTATTTATGCAACACCTCAAACAGTAATTAAGTGAAAAACAAAAGATCCCAAACTATATTAGAAAAACAGAGATACATTTAATTGATATCAGAAGACCAAAAAGACAAAAATTCAATTAGCAGAAGAACTGTAGTTATGAAGTTTTAAAGATTTCAGTGAAAATAATGCCAAAAAGCGCAAATCACAAACTGTGGATAGCTGGTCATGTCAACCAGGACAATGTCACAAATTCAGGTCGACCATGATGGAGCACGGGCCAGTTATGGGGACCAAGTTAGGCCTGGGTAAAAGAGTGTAGAAAATCAAAGGGAGAGCTAGGGAATAAGTACAGGGGTATGTCCCTTCCCCAAATGAGTACAAAACTTAAACAATATGGACAGACCCACTATGTGTATGCAATTAAATCACTGTGAGTAGTAAGAACATGGACCCATTAGGTGTTATTAAAAGACCCCTCACAAAAAAAAGAGTACAAGAGTACCATAAATCCTGATTTGCTGTGCTTTGTGAGGATCTGCCTTGAAGATGTGTCATGCAGCCGAATCGATGTGGCTGTTATGAGATGTGGTGAGGCTGCAATGCTAGGTCCTGCGTCTTAGTTGAGGATGTGTGGCACAGTCAGGGCAATGTGTCCATTCCAAGGAGCTGGAGTCTGGCATCATTATTGAGCAGCTGTTAATAAGGGATGCGGTGACCTGCACCGAGGATGGGTCACCCAGCAGCTGTTCCAAAGAGGATGCGGGATGCGGAGGCGATGCAGGTCTTTGTGACAGATCCGATCACTTTGGGGTCCTGGGTTCAACAGGAGTAGTTCCAGTCCTTCTCAACCAGGCAAGAGGGCAGCAGGGCAGCACAGCAGGGCAGCAGTCATTCAGAGCAACAGTCCAGCAAAGTTCAGCAGCACAGCAGTCTTCCTGGCAGAGTGCCCATGGGTTCAGAAGTGTACTGAAGAGTTGGTGTCTGATGTCCAGTATTTATACCCAGTGGTACCATTGAAGTGTGGAGATTCTTTTAGCGGCATGCCTTGGAACTGCACAGATGTTCTGCCTTCCTTGCCTTGGCTCCATACTAAATGCAGGGGATATGAAGCCGTTTGTGGGGAGGCAGGACACAGCCTATTTAAGTGTAGGTGAGGCTCTGCCCAGCTTCTCCCTCCCATCCTGTCAGTGATGGCCCATTTAGGTGCACCTAACCTCCCTATTGTGTGTCGCTGTCTAGGAGGAATACCAAAAACCCATCTGTCAACTGCTCCCAGTTATTTGACCCATAGACAGGCTGCAAGCACCAAATGTTTAAGACTGGAAAATGCCAACTTTCTAAAACTTGCATTTTCAAAATTGTAATAACAAATCTGACAACCATGAGTTAGGATTTTTCATTACATTTCCAAAGACACCAACCTTGAACCGGTTACCTGCTCCCATTTGGATATTGCACTCAAATGTTATCCTAGGAGAGAGTTAGGTCTTGCATTAGTGAAAAATGAATTTAAGAGATTTTCACTACCAGAGCATGTAAAACTTAAAGTCACCTGTCCTACTTTTTAACTGTATTGCACCCTGCCCTCTTGGCTATCCAAGGCCTAGCCTAGGGGTGACTTATATGTATTAAAATGGAAGGTTTGGGCCTGGCAAAAGGTTTATTTTGCCTGGTCGACATATCATTTTAAAACTGCATACGCAGGCTGCAATCGCAGGCCTGAGACGTGTACAGTGCTATTTAAGTAGGTGGCCTAATCAATGCTGCAGGCCCACCAGTAGCAGTTAATTTGCAGGCCCTGGGCACAGGTAGTGTCACTTTACTAGGGACCTACAAGTAAATTAAATATGCCAATTGGGTGTAAGCCAATCTTACCATGTTTTTAGGAGAGACTACAAGCACTGTAGCACTGGATAGCAGTGTTAAAGTGCGCAGAATCCTAAAGCCAACAAAAACTAAGACCGCAAAACAAGAGGGTTGAAGGGAAATGTTAGGGGGAAAACCACACCACGGGTGCCAGTTCTAACAGGTGGGTTTTGAGTGGCCCTTCTACAGGCCAACAGATTGGGAATGTGTGGCTCTATCTTACATGTTAAAACTGTGATCCCCATTCTGCTTGTATGCATAGGCATGATATTTTTGGTCCACTAATATGTTTCTGCCCAATGCATACATTCCCATACTCCACATATAGTTTGTACCATTTTTTGCTGTTACTTTTGTACTCATGTGTAGATTTACTATTACACCTGCTTATAACGCTACACTTTTTTGCAATTCACTATTTCTGAATGGGGAGTTACAGCTAGCCGAAGACTTAGATGCCTCCACCCTCTTGAATGATATATATATATATTTTTTTCAGTATAATATAAATGTAAATTAATTGAGATTGGGAGTGCAGTGCAGTACATTTACACCTGTTTTGGTACTGTTGGTCATGTGGTAACTTTAGAAGTGTATTTTGTGAATTGTAAATGCCTTACTCTTTTGTGATTGTGTGTTTTGTATTAGCATGTCCCTCCTAACCCCCTCTTCAAATTCTCTACATTTCTCCATTTGGTAGAAAAGATTCCCCATTTTCAAGCTACTAACTCTTCACTCTCCCACATTTACCACTACAATGCATATCTGCGCGTGTAGAGATCTCTGTACAGGTGGAGGACATTTCAGCACTGAAAAGATATGAGAGACGGAAGTGCCCAACCGTAGGTCTGTGAATTATATTTTATAGTAAGTTAGTAGTACTACTTTACATACTATACCATATGGTTTGTGAATTGGGCCCTGTGTATTTTGTGTCACTTCATCGGTTTAGCAAGTCGAACCAGTGATTTGGGGTGATTCTGTTTATTTAGTGGCAGCATACCTAAAGAACCCGCTGAATAAGCAGAACTTTGCTTGGATGTTACTCCCTCTGCCCCACTGTCCTGTACCTTCTGATCGCTGCTATTGGGTGCAATGCAGTCCATTTTATTCTACTTCTTCGAACAGCAGTCGCTTTCATCCCTTTGCCCTCGCATGATTCTGTATTCTGCAGTAGTTAAAGCATGTTTTCAACAGTTCCCTTTCTTACATTGATGCTGCACTTCGGTTCCTCTGAGTCTAAGCATTAAAGATGCTCGGTTCGGCTTCAGCACACTGCATCCAATTTGAAATTAATCTTCTGCTGAGGATGCAAAAGCGTTTCATTAATCCCGAGATTTGCAATTTGTGATGACGTTTAGGACAATAGGTATTTTTGGAATCAGCAGGCATGGCAGTGGAGATAAGTTTCACTTTGTGAGTGTGAAACTAAATTCGTGTACAAGTATGTATCTGGCACTCAACAGCACGCCACAAGGGACATGTGCGGGTCCAATATGGTTTTAGGATTTTGAAGTTGCCTCTTGTGAGTGAATGAGGCTTAGCAACAGAGTTCTCCAAAGCTGTAGAAGGACAGCTCGATTCATGTGATAAGAGCCCGCTGAATACCACCCCAGAGGAAAGCCCCACACTAACAGAGGCAGCCTGATATTTGTTACATGCTATTAAATGTTTCTGTAGTGCGTTTTAATATATTTACAGTACTACTTGCAGAACAACCAACACATATGAACATAACCTTCACTGAAATTCATTATATGTAAATTCGCCTCATGCATATTGATTGTGTATATCCTGAAAACGCGACCGACTTTTACTAGCCAATGCGTTGGTTATCCCATCCCAATTTTCATAGTATTCTATTATAGCTTATGCACAGATGTTGCTTTATTGGTAACATAGAATTCTGAAAAGGATATTGCTACTTGTTCTTGGCCAAGTATAATATGTGTCTACATCACTAGTCTAGTCTAATCTAGGCATTTGTAAAGGGCAAGGCTACCCACGTGGGCCTCTAAGGGCTATGCAGCTATTAGCCAGATCCTATTTTCCCTGGTTTAGACAAATGGCATGGTCTGTAATATCTTTCTAAATGTCAGTTCCTCCTTAGTCTTGTGTTTCTTCCATAGTTTAGGAAGCAGATTCGCAAAAGACCGGCCACCGCTTTTAGCCTTTTGAATCTTAGGGACAGCCAATTGATATGAGTCAGTTGATTGCAAAAATCTATTGGGAATTTAAGGTCCTATCAAATAGCTTAGTAAACATAGTAATTTTTATTTGAGCAGTTTAGTTTAATTTGTATTAAAAACATGAAGCCAATTATTAACAAGGTGTTTCTTTTTGTATGTGGGCATGAATACTGAGGGCCACTTACATTTTGTGACTTAACAACTAGAACATTTTCTGCATATTTAAGGATCATATGTACTAGTCACATAATCTAAAATTGGTCGAATAACAAAAACGTTATTGTTTTCTGAAAAGTTTCATACCTTACTAAAAAGCAGCACAAAGGGCAAAGAGTGCCAGACAGTTTGCCAAAGTAAATTGGACATTTTCAGCTGCTTACTTCTGTATCAGGCATTAAAACGGTGCTAATTGTGCTCGGATGATATAATCAATTAATGGACTAGGTAAGAGTCTCTGTTTGCTTACCTATTTGGATGTCATTCTAATTAAATGAGAAGAATATTTCTTTGTCATGAAAATGTTTTCACTCCATGTAACATCATATTTACTTCTCAAACACTGTTCTTATGCAGTGTGAAGAGGGGGCTCAGATTTTAGATGGTTCACATATATTTTGCAATCTTTTTAAGGTCTGATGGCTATAAACATAGAGTACTTCCTAGTGAGTAACTTACGTAACACATATGTGAGAAGGATGCTGTTCTGCTGTGCTGCATCCTTAGGGAAAGACTTCGCTTCAGAAGACCTACAGTGTGAACACAAAGTAAAGCTAAATATAAAGACATGTTCTGAAACATAACTTGGAAGCATACCCTGAAAGAAGCTCATCTTTTATTAAAATAAATGCCTACATGTTCTAATGTGTGGACATTGCTTATATGGGGACCGATAACATGAGTAGCTTGCTTCATAATTAAAATCAACAGATCACTATGTAAATACCAGAGTGGGGGGAATGCTGCACTGCCATATGTTCCCCAAAGGGCATTTAAAAATAGATCCCTAAACTACCCCTTGAGGTGTGCCACCACAAAACTGAGGCTGAAAACAAATTGTGATTTAGGGCTGCTCTTCCCAAAGCCCTCCTCAAGTTTGTGTCAGGTTTAGGACCGTGTCGAACAAAGGTTCATGGTTAGCTAGATACTGAACTTTGGCAAAATCCTCAGATATTTCCCACCCTGGGCTAACGGAAACGTGGCTGCCTGTCAGACTGAGGCAGGCTTCCTCATTTAAGGTATTAAGAAAATAATTTACATGTTGGATCCTACAATGTTATGGAATATTTAAAAAGGTTTAAACGAAAAATGGTATATAGCACTGAAAAACACTCTACCAAAATAAAGCATGGATTGAACAAGGTTGTCGCTTAATTGTCTTTGTTAATCCAACATGTGAGTGTCATGCCTGCTAAAAACGAATTAAGATATTGGCATCAAAAAGGACTAAAGAAAGAGACCTATATTTTGGCACTGGCGCTATGGTGACGTTTCTCATGACATATTGACTACAAGAGTTGGACAAGAAATTAGCGCAATTTTTAGTCAAACCTAAAAGAGGTTTCAGATAGTGAAACATATATAATGCTTCCGCCTCTGGAATTCAATTACCATTCATAATAGGTTTAAATAAGACTTCTTGAAGTTATGCTTAAAGAAAATCCTCATTTTATCACCGCATCCGCTCAGGAAGTGAGGCACCGCTCTGTACCTTCACCTCCCCTTCCAGCTCATGTCCGACTAGGGGTACCGACAGACAGAGCGGTGCCTCACTTCCTGAGCGGATGCCAGGTGAGGTGAGGAGTGCACCCGCATAAAGACGGGATTGTGTCCAATACTCCTGTGACAGTCGACCAAATTTTGGACTCACAGGTGAATGTAGGTTGTATCGGACCAACCACTCTTATTGAGACTCTACCTGATTTTGCACAAATCACATTATTTGCAAGAGCGATACCATTTCTTGGTCCTGATGAAAGCTTTGATCAGAGTGGATCTATAGGCTGAAACATGTAGACTTGTCATCTCTTTGGACTTTTTGCAGTTATTTGTTTGAAACTGCATACGCACTGTTTTACTCTTGACACCTGGACAGCGCCTATTAAAATTGTTTTGTGTCCTGGTAGCCAATTTTAACAATCACTCTTTACACATACTCTTCACATGCACTGCAACCATCACCCTTGGAAACATTTCAGGCTCCACATCTTGGGGTCATAATAGATTCTACTGTACACTAGTTCTAAAACATCCGTGAGCTCCCTTCCTCTGTTGAGAAGGTCGCAGCCCTTAGTTGCACTAGGGATTGCAACTAAGAGGAGATCCCAGATGATGAAGCATGCCACCTCGGTGGGTGATGGGATACCGTCCTCTTTAAGAGGACTCCTTTAATCAATTAGACTAGTTTGTTGTTTTTGTTGATGCTCAGTTTTAACAGACCCACGGTTTTTCTTGTGTTATTAATGATTTGTCAAGATCCTCCTCCATACCTGTTAGCATTCTGAAGCTACTGCAAAGTGATTTGAGCGGTATCTAAAACTCGCTCATAAATAAACAGAGGAACAACCATAAAATAGTTGTATCAGCCATAGATGAATGTTAAAGCCTAAAGTTAACCCAGTGGTGTCATCAGCGTGATGGTCAAAGTCTTTGTGATGTTACTTCCACTGCCCGTAACTTACTGGTGGATCAGCGTCCGCGGTAAACATCCAGTACTTTGATGTTTGTGCCACCAAATAAGATGAAGAACTGTAGCATACATGTAACATCTCCTTCGCCTGCTCAACTGCTAAACAAAAATCATGTGGTTTTGTTGTTTAGCAGCACAGATGGGTGCTAGATGGAACATATTGAGAAGCCAACAAATATTGTGTGACCCTGTTCACAGCCTTGCATCTGGTGACATGTGTTTGCCTAAACTCTCCCACCTGGAGAGGGCTGAAGACGTCATGATGAAGGCAGAAGTACACTCACCATCTGACTGATTATCACTTTGCAGAGCACAGCTTTTTCTGGGAAGAGTTGTAAGGTCGGCTCAGGTTAGCTTTCGCGCTGAAGGAGATAATAGGATCGCGTTCACAGAGGTCGCACACTGCGACTTCACGGGCAAGAGTGGCTTTGCTTTCTGTAAGTGGATAACATATAAATTGGGAAGGGCGACGCTTTGTTATTGTTTTCATCTTTTTATGTGATGAGAACGAATCTGAAGAACTGTAGGGGAGGGCTCTGATTATTATACAAAAGAATTGCTGCAAGGCATCAGCTGCCAAAACGTGCCTCTCTTCACCGAGGATGCTTTTTGTGCCTGTACTAGTAAAAAAACTAGAACAAAATACAATACATCTTTGCATTCTATTTCTGTGGATTTTTGAATCATAACATACCGGCATTTCGTGAGTTTCCAGTCAATGCTTAATGTCGTACATTGCTGGCCATACTTAGCTAAAGATTATGTAAAGAATTTGAAATCCATAATAGTGCATAGGCATCAAGCTGGAATTTCAAAACCCTATAATATTATCCAGAGATGCATCTGCCCCTCTATGATTTCCAGCCCCTGAAACTTTCCCCATCTTTACGCCTCTCATCACAAAGCTAGTTAAGAACTTCTAGGGTGTCAAAAACTCTTCCGCCACCAGACTGTTGAAGAAACCCTTTGCAGATTGACCGTTCTCTGATTGTGTTTGTTAGGAGCACAGCAGATAACTCGCAGAAAAGCCAAGCAAACCATAACCCTTACACTGAATACAGTACAATAATACAATACAAATCGCATAAGTGGAGCGCACAGATACCTCCGAAGAGGCGTCCCAGCGCTACTAGTTTAGATCATCGGAGGAAGGGAGCAGAAGGGGCTTAACTTGTCTCAAAAAGAAAAGTTTTTAACAACTTACTGAACTTCAGACATGATATTTCTGAGTTTAAGAGGGAGGGCATTCTATTTGTCAAATACGTAAAAGATATGCCACCTCTTCTGGCTCTGTAAATGCGGGGGATGTGGAAACGTTTAAGATTATTAGATCTCAAAAATCTCTCGTGTAAATAATGAGGACCCTCATGATGGTAAGCCCTAAAGGCTAACATCAGATCTCTGTACTGGATTCTCTTAGTGACCAAAACCTAATGAAGGGCACGTATGTGACCTGACACCGAAGTTCGCTTCAGGATCTTTAGGGTCACCTGTGCAGCAGCATTTTGAATGCTCTGAAGACGCGGGATCAGAAAGGCAGGAAGACCCAGATACAGACTGTTGGAATTGTCCAGCATAGATGTTATTAAGGCATGGACGATCATCTTGTAATGCTCTATTGGGATAGAGTGCAGGATCCTTCTTAAATACCTCTGGGTGAAAAAACAGGAAGCGGATAAAGCCTTAACCTAGGGCTCAAATGTCACGCCTGAGACAAATTTCCAACCACGGAGGAAGAGAATGGGAGGACTTCGTACCAAAAAAAAAGGACCTCGGTCTTGCTTGAGTTGAGTTTCAGACAGCTTGGTTTTATCCAGTGCCAATGATCTCAAAATATTTATATTAATAATAAAACACCTACAAATAAAACTTAATTAAACTACAACACACAATCAAGCCAATTTATAATACTAGTCAGTGGTTTTTGTGAAAATGGTAAAGGTGTACTGTAATGAGTTTTCTCATCTGTAAGGTGATTTACAGCATTTATAACTGCATCTTTTTCATTAAGGGTGCGAGCATGAGCATTGCATTTGGTGTGCATGTTATGGTTTACACTGCTGTTGTGTGAGTTATGAAATCAAGTTCCCAATCATAACTTGTGGATTTTAGTATTTGTTCCTGTTTTAATTTGTAACCATACCTTCACTTTAATCTTTTTTTTTAGGTGACTACATGTATATAGATCTGTATAATATGTATATTCTGTATAGTTACTGAAAGAATCCAATGTTAAAGTGACACTAGCCATAAATGTACTTTATGTTTTTTTTTTCTCCAGTGATTTGTTTTGTTTTTTAATCATATATTACATGCAACAGTTCCATGTGCCCAAAGAACACTGGGCATCCAGCCCCATAGCAGATGGCCTTTGGACCTTCACAGAGTGGGTGGTGGCCAGTTCCTGTTACCAACCCTGCACAGACAGACTAAATCCACTGCACACAGGTTTTAACCTTGCATAGTGGGGATGGGCCAGAATGCTTATCCTTTGGCGAGACCTGGCGCTCAACTCTCTAAGGGCGTCCAATACCCCCTGCACACAGACTTTGGCAATGCGCAGTGGAGGGTTGGCCGTAGGCAGCCATGCCTTTTGCTCAACCTGCACCTGTCACCAACCCCTGTTTTGCAGGACCTTTGGCTCTGTGCGGCAGGGGTTGGCTGTAAGTCAAATCATGTTGCAGGCGGTCAATTGCACTGTGCATGGTTTTCGGGTGTACACTGCAGGGGTTAGCAGCAGGGACTGGATTGTGGCCATACCCGTCTCCCAGCCCTCTGAGTGGCCAAGCCATACATTTGTCCACTGGCCAATCACAGCCATAGTGCAAAGAATACTTGTTTTAATTTCTGTCAGAATTTGTGCATCCTATACCAACTGTGTGTATCCTAAGGCCCCAGGAGGGACTGTGGTACCCAGGGATGCTCCAGGATTCATGAGCCAGCAAAGAATTTGTAAATCCCGCCATAAAAAATATATAATTATTTTATATCAGAGGGGTTTCTTTGCAGCCACCCCCACTGGCCCATTGGGCCCTGGGTAAAATCACCTTGCATCCGCATGCCCTTTTTCTATTTCTTTACCCCAGTGCGGTTCTCGCTAAACCATATTAGTTAATAGCATCTGCAACAGAAATTTTTCTGTGATGGCCAGTCAACCAGAGTATGGTGGATTTTGAGAATAAGCAGCTAGATTTGTGAATTTGCAATGAATGATAGAAGAAAAAGTGCACACATTTAATGGTGTACCTTTATTTTTTTAATTGGATTTGCAAATCTGTGGACAATCCATTAATTATCAGTCCAGATATCTTTAAAATGTAACCCCCTTCATGCCCAGAACTGAAATCTTTTTAAACGCCCTGGGCCTGATGTATGAATTTTCCATTTGCAAAAATTAGTTGCAAATGGCGCACTAACTTTTTCAAATCTAAAAGTAATTTTGCAAACTGACCTATGTACTAATAGGTCGGTTCACAAAATTCCAAATGGTATTGGGTCGCAATTTGACCTACTTCATTAATATGCATGAGGCAGGTCGCAAATGGTGACCCACTATGATTTGTTAAATTCACAGGCACCACGATCTGCTGGAGTAAACAGAACACCATGTCTGTGATTGCTTTCAAATGGAGCAATCTTTTTTTATTTGAATGCAGTCTGTTTCCCTAAAATGAAAATAAGACACGTTTAACCCCTTCAGCGCGGCGCGGATTTCCGCGCGGTGCTGAAGGTTCTGAGCGCGGGCGGGGCCATGACGGAGCGGTTCCGTCATGAGCACAGCGCAACCGACGCTCATGACGGAACCGCTCCGTCATGAGCGTCGAAGGGGTTAAACAAAATGAAAAGCCAACTAAGCCTTGTTTATGAGTAGGCAGTAGTCCGATTGACCATGCCTACTCAGAAGATTTCGACCCACTGTGATTGCTGTATTTAAAAGCAATCACAGAAATGGTGTTCTGCTGACTCCAGCAGACCATGATGCCTGTAACTGTAACCAATCTATTATTTTTAAATAGTTTGTTTTCCTAAAAGGAAAAGGGGACATATTATTTTTAAATTAAACGTTAAACAAACCTTTTTTAGAAGTAGGCAGTGGTCCCAGTGACCACTGCCTACTCATAAAAAACATTCTTGTCAACATTCTCAAAGGGGAAGGGGTTCCCATGGAACCTTTTTCCATTTGTAAATAACTTACTATCAATTTTGCACGAGTGGTCAAATATTAATGTTTTGTGACCAGATTGTGGTTGCAAAACATTAATACATATCTTAAGGAATCAGTATTTGGACAGGATGCCATTAATATGCCCCTTTTAAATAGTGATTCCTTAAAGTTTACGTAACCCAATAAGATTCTGAATACCTTTTAGTACATTACAAAAGTGTTTTAGCCATTGCAAACCCTCAACTTTACAAAATATAAGGATTTGTGTCTGTTAAAACATATTGGGACTGATTACAATGTCAGTTGCACAAGTGTCCGACCGACACCGTAGCAGGAATGGAACTGCCCAACTATTAGTTGGCGGTTCCACCCACAGTATTTGGATGTGACTGTCCTATAGGCGGTCAGAAACATCCATTTTTCTATTGCAGCTTGTGCGGCGGCCGGAAAAGGGCCCCAGCACGAGCTGTTATAGAAAAATGGATGTTTAGGTGCCCTGTGCCCCATAGTAGAGGGCCAGGGGTGAAAGGTCACTTCTCATCTTATTTTTTATGGTGAGCCCGTCGGAAGCGGAGTGGAATTTGCCCGCAGGTTTCCTTCCAACCGACAGTATCATTATACCGCGGTCGGACAGAAACCCATGATGTTGGGCGAAAGTCTCTGACGAGCTGTTGGATGGCTTTCCGCCCGCCATCATAATAAGGGCCTTTGTTATTTGTAATCTCTCTAAAACTACTAACCAGATTTACACTAAATCAAGCAAAGGCACTGACTCTAGAAAGTTCTGCTTACATTCCAAGTTTAGTGTAACTCGTTTCAAGAATCCTATGGCAGTTAAAATGGGAAATGTGGACTTTGGGGGCCTCAATATTTTTAGACGGCTGCTTCACAGATCAGCACTAAATTGGGAAAGAAGAACCCAGAGTGGTTGTTCCTATTTTTGGGAAGTTTTATGCCATCGAACAGCACCAAAGTTACTGACCTAGCCATAACTTCAGATGTGCTATCACTGACTTTCAACTATATATCATCAAAAGTCTCATCAAGGGACTTATGATTCAACAATGTTTTTTTTAACAAATGACTGGTGTGCCTCTACTCCATTATTAATCTTAGAAAGAAATGTCCTTTATACATTGCTGTGGCGCTCTGAAATGTCTATTATCAACTAGGTGGGCAGTGTTAGTATTCTTTTTCACTCGTACACCTGCATGCAAATCCTCCATTTATTCTACAAGCTTCATCAACATACTCTTGGCTATGCAGGTCCATTCTTGTTCGGTCCGACTCAGACTGCATCAGCTAATGTTAACCTACATATTTCTATCATGTTACTTTGTACTTCAATTTATTCAATTTTAGATATTAACATCTATATGATTGCACTTTTTAAATCCACACTTCTGTTCATTGCACATTCTGAAACGTCACCTCTGTTGCACATTGTGACAAATCTCTTTTGGGAGGTTCAAATCAGAAATCATTGAGACCCATTGGAGAAATTGCACGTCTGGTGTCCTGATGCCTCTTTAACATGGATCCTAAAACTGGGAAACAGGCACCATTTTTGCATGGGACTCTCAGGCAACAAGGCATGGCAGTTCACGACTGACTCAAGGAGGAGCTTTGGACTAAGAACTCAGCAGCGCACAAAATAGCACAGAATAAATCCATGTCCAGCGAGTGCCTTCTCTTTAATAAGGAAAAGTACTTTAAGGTATGCTCAACTTATATACTACACGCAAAATACGATTATTTACAAGCTCTCATATGGAATTACAAATTAGAATTCCCTAATAAAGGGGCCTTGCCGAACAAATAGGGTACAAATAACATTCCTTAATGAAATGTGAATTGGTAACTAACTCCATACATTTAGCCGGCTCGCAATGCCTGTGAGGTATAATGTGACAATTTGAACACCAGCAGGTCCTATAGCTAAACACAGCAATACCTCTATAGAGGCCTATTACACAAACATTTGTTGTTACACTATTTAAAAGGCAAGCCTGCTGTCTTTGTCAAGGTGGTCACAATTAAATAGGGAAGGACTACAGCCTTTAACATTAGTTTCCATCTGTAATGACATAAACCCATTGGCATTAACAGGGCATGACAACGTTCACATTCTACAAATTAAAAACCAAGCCTATACACTTTTTCATAAAATGAGGTCTCCTTGTAGGGAGACCTAAGGGACATTAAATGTAATGGATTGCCAGGCAACAACTCTTGACCCCATAATTCGATGGAATGAGCCAAAGTGGGTAAATCCGACTTTAGGCTTAACAGCTTGCTTGGTGTGGGTTCACTGTCCTTCCTGGACACCTAAGTTCTCCCGCCTAAGAAACTTAGCCGGCTCAAAATTCTTCATCGACTGGGGGCTGTGAGAAGGAATGCCTCTGCCTGCATACAGCCGATCGGTGAAGTACTTGTACACTTGTAGATGCTTCATCCCTTGAAGCAACGCGCTTCCTGATTATGGGCCTTTAGAGCCATATTGTTGACGCTCCCCTGCGTGCAGGGACATTTTTTTCCCTAGTTCCTTCTGTTCACAGGGACTTTGACCGGGCTCCACTGCTTTTAATTTGGGAAACTCTTAAAACAAAAGAAAAGCAAGGCATGCTCCACTCCTTTAGGTGGGTCCAAGGTCAAGGGTGGTATTCTTAATGAAATATGTAATTAAACTGACAGTTACTCATCAAAAGAGGGCTTCCTCTACAGGGTTCCTAAAAGTAACACGCAAATGGAGCTTTTGAATGACGATTGCTTGGTCCCTGCTAGACCTTTGAGGTGGCGATGCCAGCGTTCTGCTCCTGGTTACAGGCCCTCTTTACCAGGGCACCATCAAGGGGACTCCTGGCCACAGAAATTAAGTGAGGATCTCCTGAATTCTGAGTCCTTCCTTTGTCCACTCACGGTGCATCCTTCCTTTAATTAACAAGGAGTTGCAGTAGGAGGACACAGGAAAGTCCAACCCCCATCCTTCATCCATTAGAAGATCCTTAGTCCCCCTGAAATGAGTCTGTTGTCTCCTGGGACCTATGACTTGCCATCTGATGAAGCAGATTAATTAATTGACCCAGCCAAGAAGCTCGAAGTGCAACTCTCACTAACAGCTATTGCAGAGTAATAGGGCAAATTATAAAGTACATCAAGAAATCCAGATTTGTCAAGAATACATTCAATTATGGATTCAGGTGTGCACACGTGTCTCAAGCAATTTGCTCAGAGCCATTCACCCAGTTGTACAAAGCAGCTTATCATATTTTAAAAGCTGAGCACTACAGCTTGCAGCTCAGAACCACTATAATATAGCCTTACAGAGCATTACACAATATAACCCTCAATACCCACTTACGTCGTTGGTGTCTGGAGGAACAGGGGTGTCCACCGCCTGTATTTCCTGTACTGCCATTCCCATGAGGCGCCTTGGCCATGGGGCACCCAAGGCTCTAAGCCTACTTAGGGATCTTGGGACAAAAATCTGAAGCTCACTTGCACCAGTAAAAAAGTTCAAGCACTAAACCACGGAGAGGCGAAAACTCACGACACAGGGGAGAACACAAGGAACTGAAGCAGGTCAGCAGCTAGAAAACATGGCTTCACATTTTATCAAATGGCGTTGGAATGTATCCCGCTCAGGTCTCTGCCTCCTTCCCTCATTGGCTATGACTGGACGGACAAATGAAGACAGGAATCGAAGCCACATGGAACTGCTTGGCCTATACGGAGTTTGGGAATACTCATAGTTGCCGGTGTATTCCAAAAACTGTGTGCCCACTTTTTCCTTGCACCTTTCATTCACTCTGCCTGTGTAAATCTAGAGAGACCTTTCAGCACTCATGTAAGTATGGAGCAAATTATTTACTGCAGGGGCCCTGTTAGGCTAGTCAGCACTGAACCACCTGTCAAAATATGAGGTGCTAAATTTCAAAATTACGCTTGAAAAGAAATGACATTTTGGAAAAGCCAAGCACTGTTCTGATCATTTATAGTGACACAGTCTGATGGCCACTGGACCATATTGTTCTACTAGAAATGACAGGTGGCCAGCTGCAAAGGGTTTCATCATGGCTTCAATTAGTAGAGTGCAGGCTTTGAAGGGTACTACAAATAACAAGGAAGGTGTCTTAGTGATAACTATGGGGACCAAGTGGATTCTTCAGGTCTCTTTTCGTATTTTTTAAAAATATACAATCCCCATAGGTTTTTGTGTGTGTGTTTTTTTACCGCAGGCCACATATGTGCAATATCAAAAAATCCATTTGACAAGAAAGAAACAATTTGCAACTGATAACTCTAATATGGAGTGGGATGTATGTGGATTTAGGCTTACAGTGATGTGATGGAGTGAGACACATGCCCAAAATGAATGACCCTTAACACACCTGGGCCTTTAAGGTGTGTGATGCTATAGTGACTATACTTGTGAATGCAGGTTCACTCAGGATATAGCTGTAAATAATGATGACATAAACTTGTTCAAATAGCGCAGTAGAGTTGTCTGTGTGAGGAACCTCGGGGGTTTGGCTAGGCCTTGGCGAAATGTCCATTGCGTGGGTATAATCTCCTGTAATTTGGGTAATTTCACATTAAGCTTTTATATAAAATTTCCCAAATTACATTACAGTACATTGTATAGTTATATGCTGTTCACTGCAAAATAATAGCTCAGGAACTATGCAAACGAGCAGAAGGCAAGCAGTTCCTGTGTGCTGTGCTTGTGCTTTTCACCCCTTGTTTAGTGTACAGCCATCCAAAATGGACCCCAGGGGCTTTATTACACCAGTGCCCCGGGGACTCAACAGGCATTTCCACCTGCTTTGCGCGCCCCTTGGGCACTTTGGTATTACAGAAGGGGCCCCAAATACTTGTGTACACTGTCCTTATCTTCTCGGGGCAAGAAGGAAATGACAGAGTCCTTTTCCTTCTCTGCCCGCCCCGCCCGTCCCTGAATGGCCTTGGCTATTTCTGCCATCCTGGGACGCATTTTAAAATGAAAAAGTAGGGGAACAGATTCTATTAAATGTAAGACGTTGGGGCACGCCATGCCCTGCCAATTCTGCCCACTTAGACCACTTGTTCCATGGACCCCTCCATGACATTCCCTTGCAGGCAGGTGCAGTCACTCACTGCACCCGCTCTGCACCAGACTACAAGTGGAGCTCTAATCCCTTTTAAAAGTGCCAGCGGGTTGCGCCTACACATAGAAACACAGAGCAGCTTTAAAACAGCTGCTCCGTATTTCTCTTGAACGTGATGCCTTGGGGGCAGCAGAAGTTTGTGGCTGCCCTGAGGGCAGTGCATTCTTCCTGATGGGGTGACTTCTCATGTTTGCACCTGGCTCACCTGCTTTAAGGTGCACCGTGGCACAAACACAGAAATGTCGCTCCATCTGTAATACGAGCCCAGTACACATTTCACAATAAAATATACCATCAAATGACAGTTTCACATTTCGTGTTATTATGCATTATTTCACATTATTTTTTCAAAAATTTCATATAGGGCCATATGTATCAAAATGTTCTTTTGCGATTCTCAAATAGCGATTTTTTTGTGAATCGCTATTTGAGAATCGCAAAAAGCAATGTATGTAGGATTTGCAAATAATTTTGTGAATCCTACATATTCCTTAATTGCGACTCGTAAATTGCGATTCGCAATTAAGGAATGCCTCCCCATTCATATAGGAATGAATGGGAAGACATTCTCAATTTGCGATTCTCAATTGAAAATGCAATTTCAAGGGTGGCAGAGTGTGAAGAGGACACCCTGTTGCACCCCTGAAATGTGCATGTGTGCACATGTGGCACACATGCGCCACATGGCACTTTGAAAAATGCAAAAAAGTGCATTTTTCAAACCAATCACAAATTACCACCAACTTGAAGTTGGTGGTCATTTGCGATTCCTATTGGCCAAATTGCATTTTTTCTGTGCTTCTTACATTGCATTTAAGGAATAGCAATTTGCAATTCCTTAAATGCAATCGCAAAATAGGGAATCGCAAATTTTGCGATTCCTTATTTTGCGAGGCTGTTTTCCATTCATACATCCCACTTAGCCCAATTGCGATTGTAAACGCCGAAATTCTGCGAATTTTGGCGTTTGCGATCGAAATTTGGAATGATACATATGGCCCATAATGGCCCAAAAGCAAATTATGCGAATTTCGCAAACCCCTTGGGTTGGCCTGGTGTACCAGCAACGTCTGGGATAATGTACTGAAACTTGAAAGAAATGTAGGTGACGGTCAGCGACAAAGGAAACAATAGGGGGGGACAATACATTTTCAAAGCAAATTCAGACGAGGCTAAATTCCTTACAAGCACTCTACTTAAATTACTTGAAAAACAAGTTTCCCCTTCAGAACTAACACTGATGCGACTTTGTGAGCTTCATTCAATATCAAGACTTTTCACAGAGTAAAGGGCTTTCATGCAGCAGCCCTGTGCGGCTCAAAGCTCAGCGCAAAAGACACTTAAATGTCCAGAATGTTGCCTCGCTAATCCGCACTATCATCTGTGTTTGTTTTATGCTGGTTAACTGAGTCAACAAATGGCCCCTAGGAATTCATCATTTTAACAAAAAGTGCCAGGGCTTTCTCTTGCCCGTAGCTCTGCAATAACTTAAAATATTATATTTGCAGAATGCCGTGTATGTGTGTACAGGCAGCAGCAAACAGTGATTCATTTTAATACATGCACCTCCTTCACGCTGTTTTTATTTAATATAATATTACAATTAAGGCATAGAGGAGCTGGGATTTCCAAGGCCGCTAATACAGTCTGGGCTGCTATGTGAAAAGAATAATAAAAGATAAGGCTTGAATTACATAAGCAACCAAGCTGGGCATTCTCCTACTGAGAGTGTTTACTGCCACTGAAGCATAGCTTGTTAAATCGGGTTGGACACATTTTTATTGCTTTATGTCGGTGAATTAAATAATAATTATGTGGTGTGTTTGTTCACTGTAAACACATTTTCTGGGCACAGTGGCTGACTTCTTGTATTTGCAAGAAATAACTTTTGGCTTTACTGATCTTCAGCTACAAACATGCAAAAAGGCAAATGAGGCTTATTTTGTTTTTCCACAATATGCAGTGAGTCAGTTAGGGGGGTCGTTGCCAGGGAAGATATGGGAAAGAATTGTTGGTAATAAAGTGTGTGGGGCCATGGAGTGAACAGGGCTGTGCAACTTTTCATCAACCATTCGACTAAATGAAAAATATTCTTTCGATAGTCAACTGCTGCAGATGTCAATTTTTGCATGTGTTGTCCAATGTAAACCTCAAGATCTGGACATTTTGGAGCAAAACTGCACCAGTGCCAAAACAATTCATGCACTTCTGCATCTGGAACATGACACCGTACTTCAACGCAACCAAAAGCAAAATCGTGACACAATGAACAACTTGATTTTGAAGGTTACAAGAAAGCATAATATTTTTTTTTACCATAGTCCAGGTTACTTTAACAGGGTTACACTGCAGTAAACAAATTCCACATGACCTTTCTTACGTAAACAGCTCCTGTGGTATAGCCGTCCCATCCTTACTTGGAAAAAGACCAAGAGCAGTGAGTTTGCACAACTGCATTCAACACAACATGTCATGGGAGCGTCCATCAGGCTTCTGATGGTGCTGTGGCAGTGAAACCCCCACCCTGGTAAAAGGGGAAGATGTGTTTTGGATCCTTGGCAAGAGAGAGCTATGCCTGGTCTTCTTACTGGATGTCTCATCAGCCCTCATCCACATTTTAAAGTCACACCTTGCCATTTCTGGAGTTATTCTCAATCATTGCCTCCAGGACCACACACAACTGGTGAGAAATTAGGACTCAAACTCCCCTCTGGTTTCCAAACTGTATGGTCCAGTAGTCTCTCTTCTCTGGTCACCACTGTTCAAAATATACACAGAAAACCCTTGATGAATTAATAATAAAACAAATTAATCTAACCATCCACCAGTCAACTATGATACCAAACTTTACCATTAACAATTCATCAACAACTCAGCCAGTTACCTCTGTAAAATCACTAGGTAAAATCCAGATATTAATATGTTATCACTATGTGAAACTGGATTCTACCTCTAAATCTCCTTAGTCATTTAAGAATCCCTCCAACCGTAGTCACTAATAAAAACTTGCTAGTTTGTGTTTTAGATAGTATGCTGCCACTTGCCTTCCACATCAAAACTTTGTTAAAAGGTACTCCATTCCAATAGTGCCTCTGAGGTTCATTAAGAATTAAATCTCAATTCTAGAGCTGTGTTTACAGACTCAGACCCTGGTTGTCTCCTGACTGCACCATGCCAATACGCTCAATTTAGGGCTTCAAAACCAACATCACTCCACTGACAGCCCTAATCAATGCAACAGGATATTTAGAGGCTGATTGAGAACCTGGCTGGCGGCTCGCCATCGGTTCGGGTGGGGTTTGTCATCTCCTCTCTTCCACCCTGACCAGAGACTGCTGCCACCCAAATTAAGAGAGCGCCCCAGACCTGCAGTGATCGCTGCACCTTAACAGGAGCTGCCGCCAAAGTGAGAGTTTTCTCTCATTATCTAGTGGTCATTATTATTTTTTTACTGTTGGTGACCACCAGGGCAACCCTTATGGGCATAAATAAAAGCACATCAGAACATCTGCTCTGGGAGTCTGATGCCCTGACTTCGAGGGTCTTTCTCCATCAGGCTGTCGGAGTACATTTTGTAATGCCAGCCCGCTGGAGCACCAACATAGAAAAACTGACAGTCCATCCAACTCATAATTGAGCGAGTGGACTGAGAGTTTGGCAGGCAGGGTATTCCGTCACATTTGTAATGAAGCACCCGGACCCTAAAACACAAAATCAGGCGCTTAATCTCAGCTACCCTCTACTTTGACCAAATAACCAAGCACTCCTTTTGTTACACTAGCAACCACTCAAACCACTGCATTTTAAAAATGTCATGCCTATCCTAAAAATATCTAGACCCAAATTGAAATAACTGGCAAACACACTGACAATCTTGATATGGTATAGCACAATCATTAGCAACCTTTGCATGGGGTCCCTAACCTCCGAAAACAATCAATGAATCACTCAATTTCCAGCAGTTTCTCAACAATCAGGAACTTTTGCTCCAGATATACGTTTACGTGTCCCTTCCTTATCATACTCCAGTGGAAGCCTAAGATGTTGCTCTTCAAGAAATACCTCATTTTTAGCACATCACACAATCCCTTGCTCAGCCAACATAGTACCTCAATATTGTGATCATTATAAAACTGTTCAGTCTGAACCCATGCTCGCCTGATCTAGACCTCCATTCCTACTGTTTCCATTTTGGCATGAGCGTAGCAGCCATTTCCTCTTCTTTACTACTCTATTTTTGTCATCCTCATTTCTTGCCAAATCAACTGGTACCATGAGGCTCATTTACTAGAATCCTCCGATTGCCGCTCCACATCAAACTTACAATTTGACCTCCCTGTCGCTTGTTGACGCAATGACTCAGTATATGCTGTGGACTCTGTGGCTTGCTGTTTGAGTATGCTGATCACTTAACTGCTGCTTTTCTTTGTCATTCTCCCTAGGGATGCCTGAACCTTAACTGCATGCATTTCTCATCCAGTCTTCCATTTGCTCTGTGGCTTAACTGCTCCTCCCTCCAGCACATGTTACTTACCAGAATTCTCATCCTACTGTTCACCCAGTTTACTTTGATCCTCTGTAACTCATACTACTGTCCCTCTGTTACGTTCCTGTAACTCCTAATTCCAATATCTGGGCACTTCTTACCAACAAAAGGATGTGCCACCATCCAAACCTCATAGCTTCAATGCCTATGCCAGCCCCTTTCTCTTTAGGTTGTGTTATTTTATGAGAATTTATAAAGTGCTTGGCGACACGAAGGCATCCCAGCGCTGTTGAGCAACACAGAGCTGTGGCCACAGGCTCCTTGGGGGTTAGTACACTTGTGCTCTTAGACTAACATGCAAACCCATACAATTATGAAGATGTGTCTGCCTTCTGGTGATTTCTCTGCCTTACCCAGCCCTCGGTGCTGTAATGCCTTGACTTCTAGAGCCATCCTACCTTTTCTCTCCATCAGTTCCCATTATGGTATCTTGCAAAGACGTCTCATGCATTCAACCCATGCTAGACACTATTAACTTCCACCCACCAGACCTTCCTTAAACGTCTTCAATTATTTTGCCAGTCCCTGCATTGATGACCCAATCTCTTTTCTGCACTCGCTGAACAGTAACTGCACTGAACATGTTTTATAATAGTTGGTGTGTTATATGGTGATTCTTCTTGGATACTGAACTATAAATGTAAAATATGTCATTTCAATGCTTCATAGACTTTTTCTTAGTCTAAATCACTATCACTTATTCAGTGCTTATGTCCTTGTCCATGATATATCAAACTCCAACAACAAAATAAATACATGAAATCCCCTGGGCGGTGCTCTTTTTTGGACTGTGCTGCTTGCTTCAATATGCTATTATAACCACACTGCATATTGCTGTGGGGTAGTCAGAAAAAACTTTATTCGGTTTTTGTTCTAAAACCATAAAAGTTACATAGACATAAACAATTTGAGTAAAAGTACATAGTTTAAAATGATAGCCAGTTCCATAATTAGAATCAGGTAAATAAATAAACAAGCCTGAGGAAACAAACTTTACACATCCATACAAATCCTGGATTTAACAGAAGCTTTTAAAAAACCCTACTATAAAAAATATACAGTCCTCTTTCAGTAATTGCAGGAACACAAGTGCTGGGCGAACCTGTCTAAAATTCATTCTTTTTAAAATAGGAACCAGAAAGTGCTTGCGAGGAATTTCATAGAATTTGCATAAAAACAGGAAGTGCAGCGTATCCTGCGGAGACTGTCCGTCGCAGCTGCAGGGCACTAGCCCTTGACCGCCATTAAAACCCTTGGGTCTGGTGAGCAAAAGGTGAAAGAGGTTCAACCGAAACCTAGTTAACAAAAATTTCTCATGTGTTGACATGGACCCCATAAGATAAGGTTCTGTCATGGGGGTTGTCTTGAGCATTATATACACCCGGACACTGCAACACCTCTTTAGCTTCCCTTTCCATTTTCCTTAGGGACAAATAGGCTATCTTGGTCGATTCCACATCCTTCTTCATGATGACATCAGGATTGAAAAATAGATCATCCCCCCGTATCCCATCAAAACTCTTTTTGATATATCTCAGCCACAGGATACGAGCCGAATTTTCAAGGGACATGCACTCTCTTAAAATCAAGTGGTTAAGAGATAGATCTTTATTCAACCAACATTTTAGCCAGAAAACCAAGGGTCACAAAGCAAGAGCGTCACTTAAATAGGGGACCCCCAGTTCCTCGTGGACAGCTAGATTAGAGGTTCCACGGGGAACACATAGTAAGCATTTCAAAAAGTCATTCTCCGCTATCTGGAGGGATTCTACAACAGTGTATCCCCAAAGTTCACTGCCATAGGAGGCTATGGCCAGGTTTTTGGCCTGGTACACTTGCAACATAGCTCCTGTTGGTTTCTTCCCTACTTTAGATGCAAAATTCAAAATTGCTGAGTTAATCTGTGCCAGGTCCCCTTTTTTCTTCAGTATTAAGGGGCCCCATTTAAGCTGGTCATCAAAAAGGACGCCTAAGTAGGAGAATACATTTGTGCGGGGGATCTTGAAGGGGCCTACACTAAATTGAAAGCTCTTTTGCGACGGTTGCCCCACTTTCATGACGTAGGACTTGGAATTATTGATTGCCAGGTCCCGATCAGTCATGAATCTGTAGAAAGTAGTTAAAAGAGATAGCAAACCCAGTTCGGTCCTGGATATGAGGACGGCGTCGTCCGCAAATAGCAGGATGGGAATACCTCGCCGTCCTACACAGGGGTAATCAACTCCAGTTGCCCTTAATGCACTATCTAGTTTGTTAATATAAAAAATAAATAAAAAAGGTGCTAAAATGCAGCCTTGCCGGACTCTCTTCTTGATCTCAAAATCTCTTGTGACCTGTAAATCCTGTGAAAACCTAACATTGGCTTTAGTTGATATATGCAGGTCCTCGAGAAAATTGACAATACTGTTCTCCACCCCCATTGCCCTCATGGACTGCCACAGCTTGTCCCTGTTGACACAGTCAAACGCAGATGACAAGTCCATGAAGGCAAGATGGATAGTTCCAGGGCGAGCAACAGTATATTTGCTCAGTATCATAGATAGATTGAGACACTGAGCAACGGTGGAACGTCCCGCCCGGAAACCATACTGGACGTCCGACAAGATCTTATGGTCCTCTGCCCAAGTTGATAAACTCTGTAAGAGGACCCGGTCGTCCTACCACTTTAACCACTGAGTGAATAATCAAAATTGGTCTGTAACAGTGTGTACTATTGCTGTTGCCCTTTTTCAAAACAGGAACTATAGTAGAAGATGCCCAAGACTGGGGACAACCATTCTTTGCCGCAGCGTTAAAAACTGACTCCAATATCGGTGCCCAAAAGGAGGGGTCCGACTTGAATAAATGGGGGGATCCCATCAGGACCAGGCGCTTTTACCAATAGATAATCCTGTGATGCCTTCCAGGATCTCACCCCTTTCAAATGTTATTACTGGGTCCTTCGCTGTCCTGGGGATCTCTACAATTAAGCTCAAGCGGGCGGTCAAACATAGATTTAAAATGAAGTACCCACTCCTCCTCAGTGATGTGTGAGTCAAGGCACCCCCCCCCCTTCCTGGTCAAACAGGGGCCTATTCACAACACTCCAGAACCTTGAACTGTTTCTAAGAGTGCCGTGGGGTATTAATTTGCTCAATTACTTTGTACATCTGTTAATGCTGACTTTTAACAGCAAAAACCAATGTGCCTATGTAAGTAAAATGCATTGATATTTGTTTGTGCAAACCAGCGCTGACCATAGCAGAAGGGGATGGGGCAAATTGGTCTATTTTTACAATGCCCGTGATGATGATCATTAGTACAGTATTGTATGTAAGTTTGTACCTAACGGAAGAACATAATATGGTGACAAGACCATATGTTAAGCTGGAAAATCTAGAGTTAATGGGGAGATATATAACATCACTAACAGGAGGTTGCAGTATCTCTTGGATTGGTGAAATTTAATCTTGACTATTGTGCTTAGCTCCAAAGGCCACTTCATGAAAAGAATGAAGACCGGGCAAAGGTAAATCACAGAAAGATTCTAAAAATTGTGTTTGATTAACAACCACATGCAAGGCATGACAGGCTTAAGAATTCAAAAATGCCTATGTTGAATGGGAGGTGAGCACCTTTATTGGCAGTCTAAAATGAATTAGTCAAGGGAGAAAAGCTCTTTTCAAAAGAAGGTTAGGCCAAGAAATAAAAAAAGTAGGTAGCATGGGAATGGACCTGTATTTGTATTGAAGGTGTGGGTTAGAAGGGCACGCAACAGTTGCACTGTCAAACCAGACCTAAAAATCCATATTCTTGACTGCCCTCCTTCCATCTGTGCTGCTGCCAGTGAAAAACACCTTCAATTATCTTGTTATCTAAGATACTTAAAAAGAATTACAAAGTCACATGTGTGCTCCTGAAAGTTCGAAATAAGGCTGTTGGATCAAAAAGTAAAATTATCCCAGCTGTTGTGGAGGAAAAGCACTTTTTTGTGAGAGCACACTACCTCTGCCCAATCAAAACATGTACATCTTGCTTTCAACAGCTGTACTGTCAAGCTAGCTCATACCAAGCAGGGAGAAGTGTGACTTTCAGAGCGGAGAAAAGTTTCAAGCTTCTAGTTGTCAGGTGCATGGCCATTTCCTTCTCGATATGGACCCTCCAGATTTGTGTATGCCAGGTAGCAGACCTTTTTAAATCTGACACATGCATTTTCAGTACAGTGGTGCAGAAATGTTAGTGCTTTAGACGAATATATCACCCTTGAGCAAAATATTGCAGATGAAAGGCCTTAGACCGAGCGAAGAAGGTAATCAAGAAACAGACCCAAAGGCACATGGATGAATTTCGACTGCTAGAAGCATTTTATTATAAAAAAAGAAAACATTGTATTGAAAAATATACTTTGTAACAGGAAAAACATCTGTTCAAATGTCTGACAGAGGAGAGTGGAAACAGATTATCTCGTTTCACAACTAAACTGTGCCTACTTTAGAAAAAAGGAAAAGAGACACATGTGATGAAAGAACCCACTGAGGTGATCTTTTATTAATTCTTCTTTCAATTTCCGGTGAAGGACGAAGATGACGCTCCTACTAGCTCTCTGTAACTCCTGGTTCTCCCCCTATATTTGCTCTGTTTGTATGTATTGTGCATGATGCTCGTCTATGGTCATATTAAAACCAAATAAACAGATTTTGACAATTTCCGGTGCAACACGTCACCCGATTATCAGTACTCACCTGCACTTCAGTTTCAGATTCTGATTCAGGTTGACTCAACTGAAAAGAGAAGAAAATAATATTCTCTTAAAAACATGTCATTCACTAATCTACAACAAATTGTTCCAAGCGAGTACTACATAGGTTTCTGGATAGAACAGTGCACGCGCATCCTAGTGCAGGACACGTGTTAGTTGTTTCTATATCTGGACTGGGCTTGCAGAGCATGTGTTGGTGATTGACTAGCAGTCTATAGTATCCGATTGGACAGTCTGTTCATTTCTCAAGCCGTTGGATACAAGTGATATGTCAACCCATGACAAATACCAATGATCATATAAATTGCTACATGTTCTCCAAAACTTTTGTGTAAAAAATACATGAATAAAGAACAGATTTAAAATTCAGATGCACGGGTGAAAATAGTCAGTCGTTGACAGGCTATGGGGGAATGGGCTGGGGTATAGCATTCAACTGCTATGGCTATTAATCTATTGATAGCACTGCCCAGGGTGGTGTGTGGGTTTTGTGCTGCATTTTGTGCACAACCAGACATTTTGCCTCTTACAATTCACCTCCTGAGGAAGCAAAATGCCACTAGCAGAAAACAACAAGGAGTAAGGGTAAGGGGACATCCTCCCCATAAAGAACAAAAGAAGCAAGGACACCCCCCCCCCCCCCCATAAAGAGAAAAGTGCAGTGGTGAGGGAGAAACCCCCTTATAAAAAAAGAGGCGGCTTCCCAATTTGTAGGGAAATATACTGAACGAGAAAGCCCACATTCAACCCCTGCGTGGGGTTGGTCAAAATAAAGGTGATGCTGCTCTTCAAATAAACAACAAAGAGCAGCACTGCAAAGGAAAAAAGATAATAAAAGAAGACAAAAAGACGCAGCAGACATATCACCATGGGGCAAACACCGGCGCAGAGAGAGACAGAGCGACAGCCTATGTCCCACGGCGAAATGTCCTTGGGTGCAACCAATTAAATGCTCCTCACCGTATTTTATTCAGAAATCAATTCACGTTCCACATTGTGGCACTCCTTACAAGTGCCACGTAACTGCATCAGAATTCCAAAGCTCCGTTATCATCAAAACTGCAGGGATCAGTCATTTCTGAGGGCAAGAGTCCCTCCTGATTACAGGTTTGAGATCTGGGAAAGGACAATATTTGGGTAAATGAATGTTTTCAGTTTCCCCAACTTCCAAGCACTTTTATCCATTCACATTCCGTCAGATTTTGGGTTCTGAACTGTAAATGGGGAAATTCTTGATAGGAGGGTTTACTCACATTAACTGGATTGGGCCTAAATCTGCTCTTTTCAGAAATGTCATTATGATTCCTAACTGGGGTGAGGGCCCGAAAGCAATGAGTAGCCTCAAGAGGTTCACCAAACAGCCTTCATCATTATAAGTTGTTTTTGATGGATTGACAGCTGTATAGATCAGATACCCCACTTCTGGTACCAAATTGTAGCAAGGTGGTTGTCCACAAAGTTGAGAAGACGCTGTTATGATCCAAAGCAGATTTATTGGCCATACATCCAATAGAGGAAATTGCAGGGAAGCAAGGCTGACAAGAAAGCGACTTAACAAGTTTAAGGTCAGCAGATTACTACCTTGGCAGAACCCCACCATACATGACATAACATGGTTCTAACCTAGAATCATGGCAATTAAAGAAACTGTACAGAATACCAAATAATGAAGAATACTACAAATGAGTAGCCTCAAGAGGTTCACCAAACAGCCTTCATCATTATAAGTTTTTTTTGATGGATTGACAGCTGTAGCAGTGTTTTAAGCATGTACTATTGTATACGCAGATTGAGACAGGATCAGTATAATCATCTCTTAAAAATGAAGTAATAAAAACTACATGCTTCTAGATATAGATAACAGACGGGTACAGCCATGAGCTCATTTAATCTGCCCATATGCAGCACCCAAACTGGTAGCCTCACCCCAGACTGCATAGCCCAATGATCTTTCTTAGAGATAGAACTATACCGCAAAAACTGGTTTCAAGACACCTTGAATCAATGTGATTCTTTCTATGCCATTATCTATTAATTTCATCCCATTTTTTTTACACAAAAATAAATTCCAATTATAAATGTTGTATTAAAAAAACGTGAATTACGTAAACTGCATTTCTTTGAAATTGAGACTTTGGTCAAGGGATGAAGTTAAGATTAAAATGAGTGATAGAACACGTGTACAGTGGCTGTTAGGTTCACTGTTAAGGTTATGATCTGGATTAGGGGCGAAGGACAGCATAGGTGAGTGTTAGCATTAAGATGAGGGTGGCGATACTGTTAGGTGAGGGTCACAGAAGAGATTATGATTATGGTTTGTTTATGTCAGAGTTATGTAATGGGTCAGGATCAATGTTGGTTTACGGTGAAGGAGCACTGCTTAGCCTTGGCTATGAATGGTCATGGGTGAAGATTTGGGCGCAGGTTATTTCATGCAAGGGTTGGATTAATGTATGCCTAAAATAATTTTAGGAAAAACATATAAAGTCATTAAAGTAAAAAATGAAATATTTTTCAGTCAAAATTGCCACTTTAATATAAAGTAGAGCATCATTCAACTTCTCATTTAATGTGCTTTAATGAAAACATTTCAATGATATGGCATTTCATGAATTGTAGTTAGTTGAACTAGAAGAGATCCAAAGTGGCCACAGATGTATTTTAAAGATGGAAATAATTATTTCTTTTATCTGTTTATTGCACTTAACGTTATCTTTGTAGTGCGTACCGAGCCACAAATGCATTGGTGAAATGTACGTCTACCTCAAAGACGTGGCACAATGGTAGCTATAGCAAATCCTTTACATATACTAGGTACAGATTGCAAATACTGCCCCGGCCAGACAGAGGCAAATTTCAATCGAATAATGGAGAGTGAACCCCTTCCCAAACGAGAATGATTACCCCCTAGAGGTCCTAGTTGGGAGTGTTCCATGCACCACCTGGAACGGAACCGTGCATGTTCCAGCATGAGTTTATAAATGTGATTAGCCACGGTTCAAGCTGACTGTGACACGAAGGAGAGAGAGCCACCCGTCCTCATGTTTATAATCAGTGTAGCGGTCCACCTTTTCTCGATCACATGCATTACGTGAGTAGAGACGCATCTTCTCCTGCCATAAACCTTAGTCTCTGGTTGGCAGAGTGCAGTTTTTGTAAACGAAGTATGGCCTTTGTAGGTAATCCGTCCAGTAGGCAGCAGTGTAGATTATGAAGCAGGTTTATTCAGTTACAAGTAAGATAGTAAGTATAGCCCCACTCACTCCAACTGTGCACTCATGCAAACCATGCACTCATGAAGATTCTATTACATCACATTCACACCAGCTGAGTAGCAAGGAACTAAGGGATAACAGGATAAAACAGCACTATTTTTAGGAATGAAAATCGGAGCAGTCCAGCAGTGGTTGAGCAATGGCCAAGGATTGACTGTTTTTGACTGGAAGTGAGCTAAACATGTGTCAATATGTTCTTGCACCTCTTTAAAGATGTAAACTGGCAACTACGCTGCTATTTCTTTGGAAAAGGTGCCAGTTGGTTGTCAAGCTGTATTAGCGAGATGTTTACTGGGAAACAATGCTCAATATTGCTTCAGGCATCTTTCGTGTTCCTAATTTAGAGATGCTTTATTTAAAGCTCTGTCACGTGTTGCCGGCCCTTGGGAGGCAGCATAATGCACACAGGATCTGTGCAAAGCATGTCTACATGGCACAAACAGAGCCAACTGAGGTTGACATCACATGTGCGCATGTGATTTAAACTAAGTGTGTTTATTTACTTTGAAGATGCATATCACTATATGTCTCTCAAATATTGTTTTTTAACATGTGATAAAATATGACAAGTGCACATACATTGCCATGGACACAAACTACCGTTCACTTGAGCAATGAGTTAAAGAGTCTCGCTGAGTGGGGAGCAGTGAATGGATGAGTTGTCACTGTCACTCTTGTAGAAGATTTAACCTTAAGAGTACTACTCAATGGCATATGTCATCATTCTGGGTTCGAAGTCAGGATAAACACTGAGAAACACAGAACCGCCCTACAGACAGACACAAACTAGACACGAGACCTTTGTCAAAAAGATAGGAGAAATGGCAGAGATTCATGATTAGATGGGCCACGAGAACAGCAAGTAAGCACAGAAAACAAAATCCAGACTAAAAATGCCCCAAGAGCACACATATAAAAGATATATAAAGGACACATGCAGGAGCTACAAACCATCCCATAGGGAGATATATTTGACCTCCTATGCCTGGTCCAATCCGACACCATCAGGCTGCTATTGTCAAAAACACCAAATGCAAATACAAATTGATTGTTTGATTGACAACAAAAGGTTGAGGTTTAGGATTAGTGTTACTCAATGTTGAGTGGGATGTTTCTCTCAGTAAAAGGAAATGTGCTTGATGGGGTAACCATTGGGGAGAGGTAGTACATGTGTACAGGATGTCTAGTAATCAGGCAGAGGCTTAGAAAGAGCATCTTTTCAGAAGGGTTCTTTTCGATTCGACACCAAGTAAAAAATAATCATCGTTATGAACAGTATAATCTCAGGTAAATGAGTAAGCAGAGAAAATAATATCTGAAAATAGATCATATAGTAATTTAATAAATAAACCCCATATCAGCTGAATATCAACATAAACTACAATTAAGTAATAGCAGGTTAATAATATTTGCTATGCAGCTTGCATAAAGCTCCCCTAGAACAACTCTGTTTCAAAATCGTTAGCTGGGCTCATTACACGCTATCTTTGTCCCAGTAAAAATAAATGATTATTAGTCATTTACTGATACTGACCACTAAACAATAATGGCTCACTGCAGATGATAATGAATATCTGGGGGGCCATTTGCAAAGCCATTTTGCAGTGCATTAAAAAAGTACTTCTGTAGTGCTCATTTATGTACTCTTACATGTTCTATTGAATTAGCCCCAAAACATCTAAAATGGGAGTACATGGGTATTTTTAGCCAATATATACACTATTAGCACAAATAGAAAGGACTGTGACCTTGATGCACTTTACCTAATAGGGAGTAGAACATTTCTGGGCAATTCGCAAACACATGTAAGGGTACACAAAAGAGCACTATAGGAGTATGCTTTTACATACTGTAAAACACCTTTATGAGTATGCCTCTACTCCTTTATTGCAGTGTCTTCTTGTCTGATTCTCACTTCAGTTATACGTTTTTAAAATATCTATAACAAAAAAATAATGTTCTTCTTAAGGCTTCAATATCATGCCAACTTCTTAAGATTTTCTCCATCAACATCTATTTACTAGGGTTTTCCAGACAAGCCATGGTCAGCCTGCTCATGAAATAGGGCATTCTTGGTTCTGAGCAGCGTAGTTCTCTCTGAATTGGATAATTATGCCTGGGATGTAGTTTAGTATTTGACAGAAGTTGTTGTGCCATCAATTTTGCCCACCACCCATTGAGATTCTTGTCAATCCTTCCAGAAAGCCCCCCCCCCCCCTGTAAGCCATAGCTGTCAGGTACTTCAGTGTTACAGAGGGTTGTCAAATCTGGATCCTCAGTGTACAGTCGGCCTACCCTTGATCTTTGGCCGCCTTCCAACTTGAACAATTCACACACATTAGAGAAGGCACAGCCAGTACCCAGTAAGAACCAGCTCCCTGTAATCCAACCATGTGCCCCTGATAAAAACTGGCAGAGGGCGCATCTCCCACCACTGCCACCCAGGAGCTACACTAGCAAGTTGTACAGCTGAGGTCTGATTCAAACCCCAATTCAAGGAACAAAAATCAATGTCTTACCTCAATCTCTCTCAATGGTTAGCCCAGCACATCATGATTCAAAGCCAAAAGCCCCTTCTGGCCTCACTTAGTCAGGCTATTTTTCACCATGTTTCAAGTCTCAGCTTTCTGTTTAAAGTCTTCAGGTCTCCAAGCTTGCGCTGGTAGCCATGTCCAGCCTCCATGTTCCAAGGAGTAATCTGGGGCGCTATAATTGTTCCCTGCTATTTAGGTGCATAATTCCAGGCTGCAACCACTGCAGCACTGGGACCGCCACTCGCCAGTTCTGCGGCTGAATCTCAAACATGAATCCCTCATCTTTGACAAATATATTTTGCAAAAGGGCAGTCCGGGCAGCCAGATAATTTCTTCAGGGAACCTGGACGGCTCCGCCAGCCTTGGATATTAGTTGGGTTGTCTGTGTGTCAATAGAAGCCACGTTAGAATGCGTCCATGTTTGACCTCTATTGGCTTGACCCCCCCTTGTGAAAATTTATTTTGATGCTAAAGGTGGTCATAGTAGTCTAAGTTTTGCCTTTTCCTATATTCAGGAAGTCATTTCTCCAGTGATCCATGTATGAGTTTTAATCCAGAAATGATTGCTGGATATTCCAGTGCTTCTGCCAGTCACAACAACCCCCTCTCCTACCTTACCAATAGTTACAATTACTCAATGAACTCACAGATGACACAGTCTAGCAACATGGTGAGAATATTAAAAAATGGTCCTAGCCTTTCTGCACCCAAATTTAAGAGAAATTCAAAAGATAGAAAGACTGTCAATTTGGCCTGATGTGTTTTGGCAATGGCAAAGGACAGATCACCGCATTCCAGAGAAATCATCTAGCCTTCTAAGCACTGGATGGTCTGAACTGTCCCTTCATCTCAACATGTTCCTACAAATCTTTTGAAGCAACCATGGGCATTATTTTGAGAAAAAACTTGGGATTAACTGAAAATTGGTCAAACTTTATGAGTTAATTTGTGACTTTTCAAAACTGGTGCAATGACTGCATTCTTGAGTGCAACATCAGAATCCCTTAAGAGTTCATTTTAGTCATCTAGACGTGATAGGTTTAAGTGGTCCTGCCACACATTTTTGTATCTTCATCTTTACGGATGACAATAAATGTTCACCTATTCATTATTATTTTTTGTAAAACCGTACACACAAATGTTGTTGCTTCAAAGAGCTTTATGTTGAGGAGGTGGAGAAGGTATGTGTGACTATAGTTGGATCAGAAGCCTGATCTTAAGGAGTTATAAATTAGAGTCAGCCACTGGAAGGTAGGTGTTGTAGATCTGGATCAACCCAAACAATGTCTAGGTGTGGGAGTTTACAGGTGATTCCAACGTTTTGGATAAACTCTGTTGGTTTCCTAAATGACTACAACATGAAAGCACTTGACAGACGTTATCAGATATCACAATGGTAAAGTGTTGGTAGAGGAACTATGAAACCTTATTGAATGGGCCAACTGGCTTGTGTGAAACACTAGTCGTTTCTCCTAAAAGCTGGCTAATAAGAAACTGTTACCTGGCAACAACTGGGTGGACTTCATCAGAGGAGTATTTTCAGTTCTTGCTCTAATGACTTTATCTCTTTTGGGTATGGTGCTGGAACATCATTACCAGAATATCTTCTAGCATAAATATCTTGTCCTAATATCATTTACAAAAATATCGCCCCATTGGAGAAAATAATAGAAAATCTATGCCCAAATGGGATGATATTTTTCTAAACTATGTTTACGATATGCTGACATAGAACCTTTTTATAGGGTTGAGCAGTGCTTAAATTGAGCCGGAGCTTTCCAGTGTTGAACACCGGCACTTAATTGGTTTCCGGTGCTTGGCACTGGCACCTAATTGTGAACATCACCCTTTGGGCAGTCTGCCACAAGGTGGCGCTGCTCATGTAATTTGGAGATGAGCAGATTAACAGTTGTTTAGGAAAAACAATATACATTAAAAAATTACTAATACCTGCCTCCCCAGCCATTCCTTTAGCTTTTGGGACCTAGAATAATCGGAACTGTCACATTTACATGCAAGGGAGATGGTTAGTAGTTGTTTTGGCAGCGACGACAGGGGCGATAGGTGGTGAAAGCTGCAGTGGCCTCCTGGTCAGAGCCCTGGCACTTAATATTTTACAAATTAAGCAAACAACAGAGCACTAAGCAGGTAAAAAGAGACAAAGGCACAAAAACACTACGGGGAGACACCAGCAGGATCCAGCCGCGGTCCGTGCAGGTAACAGCGGTGGGGCCAGGTAAGGGGGGATTTTGAGGGACGATGCAGAGGGAAAATTATTTATTTATTTAATTTTCTCTCTACCTCATCCCTCGAAATCCCCCCTTACCCGGCCCCACCGCTGGTGCCTGCACGGACCGTGGCTGGCAGGATCAGTCTAGTGCATCATGACTTTCAATGCACAGTACCACAACAGTTACCAACAGCTTGTAGTTTGTACACATGCATCTATTGTTTTATGTTATATGACTAAAACCTGGGTTTATTTCATTGGAAGAGTGACTTTTATGATGCAATATCACCAGTTTTTACAATATCGAAAGTACCGCGTTTAAGAGTCTGCTGTTACTCTCGCCTTCCCGCCATGCACCTCCAAATCTACACTGACCTCAAGACTGCACTGTTAATTAAATCAGTACCACGCGTTGTCTACTCATTACGCACGAGGATGTTTTGAAAGATGAAATGCATTGTTATAGGCATCACCTCAAAGGGCAGGATGCTGGTCCCGTTAAGCTACTCAAATGGCTATGTTAATTGGAATCTTGTAGCTTTGTGTGTTTTTGCCATCTGGCCTATATTTTTTTGGAAGTAAAATGTAAAGAAATGGATAACATAGTGCTTTAGATTGATATATCAAACTTCCCGCTCTCCCTCGTGAACTTTAAACTTTGAGGATTAAAAGGTTTTGCTGCCCACTACTTAAAGAAGGTAAAGTGCAAACTGTGATATGAATTCAGAAACAGTCCAAAGGGACATGTTTTTGGATAGTAACAACTCCGTCATCTCATAGGTCCCTAAATATGGGAGCTAGAAGAGTGGTGCCTTTGTATTAGCTATGGCATACTTGGCTACAACACAATAACTAATAGTCACTGTATGATAGACTTTAGTAGGATTTTAGCATGATCTTTCTCAATATACCTTGGCTTATTCAGAAGGAAAGGTCATGATTTTCTGTGCCAGTGAGGAAAGACATGTAAGAGTGAATGAATGAATGAATGAACGAATAACTTTATTTGCGTGGTTACTCAAAACCATCACAATAGAAAAGAAGAACACTACATTTAAAAGATAAATCTGTGTATGCAGCAGTTGTTAAAATGTTTCTTTTACATGCTTCAATTAAACTTGTCAGGTAATAAAAGATTATAGGCAGCCTCCGCACGAGTGCTTTCCTGATTGCTTAGGGGGGAGTGCCCATCAACTTTGTGCGGGTATATTGTATAAATTTGTCATATGCTTCACTATGTCCATTATGACATGTAAGAGTACTGCCACCCGGAAAACGTTGCCGCCAATACCTGGTGCATGCTCACCTGTAAAAAAAATTTACAAAGTGTGAGCTTGCTTTCACCACAGACGAGGTATACAGTGACAGGTCACTGCTTACCTGTGTGGCACATATTCCTTAGAAAGGCTGTCTGAGAAGAATCATGTCTGAAGATCAGTTGGGAATTCCAAAGGAAGACATTACCAGGACAGAAAACACCTGCAGGCAATTGCTATTCACACAAGTAATTGGGTAGAATTCCAACTTTTAAGTGCTAAATAAGTATCAAGAATTTGCATTGAAAATCTAAACAAATTATAGATTTACATGCATTTCTCTGCACCCCTGCAGTACTACCGTGGACAGCCAATCAGTCAGACAGCGCCAAGTCTATGAGCATTAGCACATGTAAATGTGTTTACAGATGGAAAATAAATGACCGCGTGGTGATACCACTTCCATTTAAAAAACATTTAGCATGAAGGTGCTGCATTCACTTAACCACCCTGAAAACTGTTATCTCTACATTTTGTAGCTAACATTGACATATGTTTTGAGCTTACATCTGAACATGCAATATTGTTGATATTACTCTGAGAGAGATCACTTTTTGAGCTCCTTAAATTTCTTGCATTGCCACCACTTTCCTGACTTCCTGTGTTCTCATGCTGAACCACCAAACTTAAGACTACAAAAAAAATGTGCAATGCTTCAGAGTTCCCCAGTTGTAAGTGGAAGTTTCAGTTTTGAAATGTTTTCAGATTCGGATTCTGTGAGTCAGGATTTGGGTTTTGGATCCCAAATTTAACTTGTTTTGCTCACTTAGGTGAGATTTCAGGTACAAAATGTTTTGTGCATGGGGCCTACATAGATTACGTATCGTAATGTTGCTGACTTGATACCACTTCTCATTTAGTTCTTTAGATCCAGGAAGACTGGTGGAAGAGTATGGTTTTCATCTTTTGTGGTACCGATGTGCTGCTATCATAATCAAAATATTGGTTTCAGCTTTGTCTATGCATCTGGACTTTTTTATCCCAAGGCGGTGCTTTCGTTGCTTTTCTGATACAATATTATGCTATCTGTTGCAGACTTCATATTTTGGATAAGAAATTGAGAATTAAATTTGGGTTGTGACCTCTACTAAGTTAAAAAATAACTGAATATAGTTAGTGAAACTCTAAAGTAGTAGGGAAAGTGCTTAATAATAACAATTATGAAAAACGATATTTTTTTATGACAACATTAAATATTCAAATCAAAATAAAAAAACTATGTAAAAAAGTAAATATTTGGCAACAAAATGTGAAATACTCAAAAGTTAAATGAATCAAGAAAAATGGAAAAATAGTAAACATACTACATTAAAAAGAAAAAAAGTAACTTAATGGATTGGACAATATACATAATTAATAATATTATTATCCAACTATATGAAAAATGTATGAGCACTTTAGAAAATGATTAACTTAATAATATAATTAAATTGCCAAAAAATGTATACGTTTTTAATAATACGAATTAAATGTAACAAATAATTTACATGCTTATTAATGTAAAAAAATTAAGTTTACAAAGTCTAAAAAAATTATAACAATTATATAACGAGGTTTTGACTAACTGATGAAGCCCACTGGTGACAGTTGTATGAGACTGTGCGCTAGGATTGTGGTGGTCTGCACTTTAGCGCAAGTGAACATAACCTGGCGTTGGAGAACTAAGAGCTGGCATTGTGGACTGACCGCCTGCCTTAACATGCAGATGCTGGAGCACTTGCCTTTCTACATTAGAGGGGACAGCTCCTCAGACACGAGGAAGCCATGCCGACGGGGTGGATCGTGCCTTCAAATAAGTCCACATTGGGCAGCTGGTGTATTTTTGGTCATTCTGGCGATCACTCCATCTTTACAAATATAATAGGAAAAATCTTTAACATTTCAAGTTTGCAGACTAAACTAATTCTATCATTTGACCTCTCTATTTTGCCCATCTTAATAGCTAGAAATGAAGGAGAATCAAGAACATGCAAAAACAAAATGAGATATGGCTGATTCTCACCACAGGGTAGGCATGTGTAATGGGAGATACAAAGGAGTCCAGGTAGGCCGCACTCTCTTCAGTTCTACTCTACTTTTGTGAACCTGAAACACACTCCCCAATGTAAACAATCCTATCAGCTCCCTATCGAGAGAGAAAATGTGAACTCCACTAACAGAATCATGGTTTTTAAGACGATAGCAGTGAAAACAATTCTTTTTTTCTTGCTATACCATAGATACAGACCAAAACAGCAGATCATGTTAAGAATCTATCTTGAGTCTCCCTGCAAAGTTTTTTCACCCAAGAGTCTGGCAATTCCTGTTAGTGTTAACTTTGCTGTATTTTGAGTGAAAAGAATGTATTTATAATGTGCCTTGTTAAGTCTGAACCTTTTTTCTGAAGAGTGTCACGGTTTAGTGCGAGTCCTTTCACTTTGCTGCATCATTTTGGACTTCAGCACATTTTAAGAAATTATCCCAATGAAGCTTCTTCGCTTGCTGCTAAAACTGGCCACTAAATACATCTTTAGAGGCGATTGGAGCAATTCCATTGTTTAATTCTATTCAGGTTTTCGAATGTGTGTTCCAGCGTGTCAACGCATACAGTACATATCATGACATACAGCGATGCCACAACTTTGAATTTTGAAATGGAACCGGCATGAGGCACTGCTTGAACGGAATTGCTTACTCATTAATGCATTGAGAGAAATAGGGAAAGAAACTGAAAATACAGTGAGGAAACCGCTCCAGTGGCCTGCATTATGCTGGACTGAGAAACAGGTAACAGAACCGGTGGAAATTCACTAATTGGCATGGTTCGAAAAATTCGATGTGATCAATACTGCATGTTATTGTTAACAAAAGTGCCAGGAAAAATGACGCATTTCATTTTAAAAGACGATTAAACCGGACAGTTGTGGAAAACTTTAAACCTATCTAAAGGAGCGAAGTTAATGCAGCCTCAGAAATGCAGGAATAATGAATGGAGTGTATGGTGTACATAAATGGTGTCTGTGTTTGTTTGCACATCATACGGCACACTTATAACCATGTCCATGTACTTTGCTTACACCCTACTGAAAGCTTAATGAATACATAATACATTGTATAGAATGCGTTTGGCATGCCTGTGGTCATTAATCAACAACCACTAACAAAATGTGAAATGGGGAGCTTTCAGCAGCCCCCCCACACCCATTAAGAGTCACCCATAATGGCAGCAGCCCTAGACCTTGATTTTACGCCTACATTTCACCTTTACCTATTGTTATGCTAAGCCGACAACCAACCATGGTTGTGGTGAGAACCTATCGTGGCGCTTCTGTATCTGGATCAAAAACGAGGTTATGCACGAATAGCAGCTTAGCCAAAGTCATCATTGATAGAACAGTACCTGAAAAATAGCTTCACGTTGAATACTTTTATTTGAAAACCATATTTTGAAACAATACATGGAGATTTATAAATTCCCTCCTCCATGAAGTCTAGGACTATGGATAGCATTTTTCCTTCTGCAGTGTTTTTTTGTGAGGTGGATGTGTGCCTTAAAGACTGAGTGAATGAATGAATGAGAAAATTTTATAAAGTGCACGGCTACTCAGAAAAGTGTCCATGCGCTAGAGGGACAAAATGATATACAACCATCCAAGAAAGACATAAATCCCAGAAGAAAAAAACAAAGGTTTTAGTTTCCCTAGGAAATGCAGCTTCAAGAGGACTCTGATGCAGTTCAAGGGGGAGCTCATTCCAACCTTTGGCAGAGAGAAAAGAGAACGCTTTACCACCCCTCCGCACAAGCTTGATGGGGAGAATAGTCAGCAGCGTGGCGGAGGCCGGACGCAGTGTTCTGGAGGGTAGGTACGGTTGGAATCTCCTAGCCAGATACCCTGGACTGGACAGAAATACAACCCTATTTACCAGAACAAGAGCTTTAAATAGAACCTGCTTCCTAGTGGGCCGCCAATGGAGGGATTTCAGAACTGGTGAAGTTGAAGAACGCCTAGGCAATATCATGATGAGCCTGGCAGCAACTTTTTGGACCACCTGAAGACGATTCCACAGAGCATCCAATACTCCCAAAGAAAGAGCATTAGCGTAATCCAGATGCAATGTAATCAGTGCATGGAACACAACTCTCCTACATTCCAGGGGAGGTGGAACATTAATTTCTTCAGTGTGTGGAGCATAGCAAAGCATTGGTCCACAACTACAGAAATCTGTGGTTGCACTGAGAGTGCATAGTCTGGCTTAATTCCTAAAAATGTTACCACCGAAGATGGAGAAGGCGGGTCGGCAGAGGAAGGAGCCAAATGTCTTCCCAATAGTTCGACACATGTGATCCAAACATAATAATTGCAGCCTTATCAGCATTGCATTTGCACTGCCATGCATCCATTTAAAGACAACAAGCATTCTGTTCTTAAAGGATGGTGCAATTGAGGCAATCGGACCATCAAAGGTAAAGAGCATCTAAGTATCATCAGCATAGGAAATAATTTTACAGCCAAAAGGCTCACCTAACATAGCCAAAGGAGACATAAAAACATTTAAAAGGGGTAGGACTAAGCAAAGAGCCCTGGGGGACACCTTGATTGACCGCTTTAACCTCAGAAGTAAAAGGAGCAAGCCAAACCAATTGGCTTCTGGATTCCAGAAAAGACTTAAGCCAGTCCCAAGCAATGCCACCCACAACCACAGCGGACAGCCTATGTAAAAGGATCCTATGTGGGAGGGTGTCAAAAGCGGTGGACAAGTCAGGGAGAATGAGATCCGCATTTTTCCCCAGGTCTAACGACTGCTTAATATGGTCGGAAATCTCCAGTATCAACAATTCCGTACTGTGACGGGGACAATAGCCTGATTGGCTGGGATGTAGCAGCTTGCCTTGTTCCAATTAATCAGAGAGCTGGACATTGACCATTTTTTCCAACATTTTGTAAAAGCAGGAACCAAAGATATGGGCACATAGTCGCCAAAAGGTTAGGGTCAAGTAAGGCTTCTTACGGAAAGGAACCACTGTAGCCAGTTTCCAAGCAGCAGGCATAATCCCCGATGACAGAGGGAGATTAAAAATGGTTGAAAACATCTACTGGTGCAGGCAGCTGACCGGAGAAGCAGGCTTCCAGTGGAGAGCCCAATTTACACTTCAGGATAGTCTCCCTAGATTGCTCGAGAGATAGGTCTGAATTTAGTAAGCACGCTGCTGTTTCCATTAAGTCCAGCATGGCAAACAGGAAAGGAGCATTCCTGCGGAGCAGGCAACGACCTTTGAATATCGACAATCTTAGTTTCAAAATCCATAGCCAGCCCAGTACACAGATCTTGGAGAAGTACAATTGCACTGTGGCACAAATTGGGGGAGAGGACAGATTTAGCAATATGAAAGATGTAACAAGATCTTTGCACAGCAGAATTAATCTAGTCCTCAAAGTACAAACCTTGAGCCTGTTTGATAGAAGCATGATGTGCTCTAAGGGCCAATTTATAGTTAAATTTGCTATCAGGGGAAAAGTTCCTACACCAAATTATTTCAATCTTTCTGCATGTTTTTCATTCTGCAGCCAGAGAGGTAGAGATCCAAGGGGCCAACAGCCTGCCTTTTCTCTTCCTCAACTCTTGAAGAGCTGCTAACCAGGAGTTAACAGACCCAATATAGTGATCAACATCGTTATTCAAGAGAGGACAGGTATTAGCAAGAAATTCCACCCACTCAGAGGCATTTTCTTCCAGGCCCAGAAGACAATACCGTCGGCAGGCCTGCCCTGCTGAATGAGTTTATCTGTCTTCCAATTACAAGGAATCAGACAATGGTCAGACCAAGGAGCGGGCTCGGGAGGACAGGTCGACAAAAGGCAATTAGAGAAAGCCAGATCAGTGGTGTTGCCTGCCGACTGAGTAGGTAAAGAGACCAGTTTAGGCAAATTCAGCGACTGTATAGTCTCAGTAAGAGCAGATGCCGGCTGGTCAAGCGGATCATCCATATCCAGATTGAAGTCCCCCAACACAGTGCAATTGGCCCATTGAAATAAATGAGGGGCCAAAGGCTCCTCCAAATATTCAAACAATTTTCCAGTTGGACCCAGAGGGCGGTTAATCAGCACCCCAGATAAAAGTGTTTAAGCAGACAATACAAAATGAAACTCAAGACACTCTGCTCACGGATACCAGCAAGCTCAACAGTAGAGCAAGTCAAAGGAAGTGTAAAAGCTATCTCTCCACCCCAGCCTCGTTTGTGTCTTCTGTCACAGTGGACCAACTAATAACCCTCAGGAATGGCAAGGCGATATCTGGGGCAGAGGACGCATTTAACAATATATCTGCCAGAAAAAAGTGTGTCTAACCTACCACTATTAAGTATTTCAAAAATTGGAAGAGTGTGCATATGAAGAGAAGAGGCATTTATCAAAAGAGCAGACATTTCATTAACCTGAATGCCCCTTCCCAAGAGATTGTTTAATGAGCTGAAATTGGACTCAGGAAGGGGAGCAGGGGACATGATTTCCTTAAGAGGCCCCAGGCTGCAAGCCAGGCAGGAAGCTAAGCCAGAATATGCCTCAACACCCAGTTTATGCGAACGAATAGCACATGGGAAAAGGGCCCTCCAATCACTGCTGGAATAATAAAGATGCCCAGATTGAGCCAGAGTGCCACAAACAGCATGGCTGGCTGTGGTCTGGACACAGGCAGATGCATACAGGCTTGCCTTTGGCACAACAGTGGTGCATTCAAGCAGCAGTGCTGCTTTTATACACCAGCAACATCCGCCTCTTTCTGGGTAATTAGAGCACAGCCTAACCAAAATGGCACCTCAAGTCAACCCAGACATGTAGAAATGGCTGCCAAAAAGCAAAAACACTCCCCCGCAACGCGTCCCAGCCCAAGGAGCTGCCAACCACCCCAGCACAACAGGCACAACAAGTGATTGCACAGGCAAAAACAATAAAACACCAAATAGGAACAATATTAAAACAAAGTTCCTCTAAAAATAACAGATTAAAAGATTAAAAGGGCAGAGTTAAAAAGAGCAAACAATTGATCGCATCCGCCCCGCGGTGCTGCTTTTATGCATCAGCAACATCCACCTACTACCAGGCGACTGGAACGCAGCCTGACCAAAACGGCATCTCAGGTGAACCCAGGCAACAGTGGATGCTATTTGTTAGTATGTCGTTTTGCAGTAAAATCTTTTGTTGTTAATCAATTTTAAGTTGCATTTTTCAATCAGCTATTATATGAAAGCCATTAGTATAAACTGAGGGCCTGATTTACAAATGGTCTCCGCACTCGTGGCGGGACCTCCGCACTGCAGTTTCTCATTGCAGAGGTCACGCCACGACTGCATATGTGTATTATGTTCTTTTTAACTGTAGGTGTTTTTTGTTCCACAGATAGCACAATGCAAAGCCTATCTATTCCTTGGCTGTATATAGGACGCCTAAAAATATATCATGCTATATGATGAATCATAGAATGACTACTTCACTCAGGAAACAAACTGTTCGGAATATGGCAAAACAATGATACAACTGTTAGGAAAAAGAAGGGCAACTGGCGGAATGATTTTAACGACACGCAGGGAGACACAGTCACCCAGTTAGGTCCAGTTTGTCCTCTGCCATTAGAGTAAAGGCAAACAAAAGTATGACTTTTTTAGACAGCCCAGGTTTGGGAAAACAATCCTGGATATCGATGGGGCGGCGGTGGGGAAAGAGGTGGTCTGCAAAGGCGGTGACGATGCCAGCGCTGCCGTGCAGATTACAACGTTCCTTTCTGACGAGCTGTTCATGGTCGGGACCCTGCCATGAACAGGTCGGCAGAAAGGCAAGGGAAGAGGCCCCAAACATGGGGCCTAGTGTGGTTTAGCCCATGGGGTGTGTGCATGGGGGCACATGTTGTCCCCCCCTCTGCCCTCACTGTCGTGCGTACAATGTGCACCATGCACAACATGGTGCAAAGCACACACTTCACTGATATTCAAGCGGAGCTTCCACAGCTGCAGCGTATTCTTCAGGCTCTGTATGAGCTATCGCATGCCGTTGCACCGCCAACACAACCAATACTGCCAGCCAGGCGGTGTTGTCGTAATACAGCGGTCGGGAAGCCGCCAGCTTGGTGGCGTTCTCCCAACCACCATACCGACGGTCAGACCACCAAACTCGAAATCGGCCCCTATGTCTTTATACTGTCTTGAAAGTGACAGAGCAGCTTTTTTTTCGCTGTTTGTTTGCTTTTTTCATCTATGTGGTTGTTTATTGTTCATACTTTAAAACTTCTTCCAAATTATAAAGTCTATCATTAAGAATCCCCAGTAGTACCAAATGGCTTTTCTACCTGTAGTTTGCAACACCAGGATCCCCATATGACTGAAATTGGTGCACACCACTAATAGCAAAGCCCCCAATTTACGGAACTCTAAAATATGGCTCTGTGCGTTTTAGTCGAAGCTTTAACATCACAAAGCCACAAAGAATATCTTGGAAGAAATATAAAGCTCAATTTTGCTCATTATTCCAGAACAACATACGAATCTTATGAAAAAAGCATAAATATATTTCTATAATAAAATTAAAATGAACCGTATTGGAACATCTTTTCTACTTTTTTCTTCACTACCAAACAACCAATAATGGCACTGACTTTGTTTTCTAACTAATGGTCTTTAGTAAAGCAGCAAGAGGAGCAAACAAACTATGGATGCACTGCTACACTTGGCTGATATTTCTGATTTTGTACTTGTCCCATCAAGTGTCTGGAATCATAGAGATTGGAGCCACATGATATCCGTTTCCACTGGACATTAGTTATTACTGTCATTCCAAATATCATGGGTTCTCTAGGTACTCTTTCCCATAATGATCAGGCAGGGAACCGAAAGGTTTTGGGATAGCAAAGAATGTTAGGGATAAGCTTAATGAAGGAAGAGTAAATTACCACGCAGAGGCACCGTCATTAATGAGTTGAAACGTGTCAGCACAAATTCAAAACCATTAAAAGAAAATAGTGAAAGAACATACTGTCTAAAAACCGTTTTTTGGGGGAGGCAGAATGCCATGAGAAAAGGCAGAAGAGGAGTGGACCGGTTGCATTTCCACTGGCAAAAAATATGGCATAATATCAGCGCCAAGGGAGAAAAATGAAATTCAAAAACACAGATAATTTTTAAAAAGTACACTTCCCTGCCACAACTGAGGCAACTGCAACAGTAAAATTACTGGCAGAGAAGTAACTCATCCTTATAATGTCAATAAATTATAAATCAAAACGATTGTAACTTATGATGCAGAGAATTGTGTTTACATGATGGAATGTCCTCATGGATTACCATATGTGGGCAAAACAGAATGAATATTCAAGGTTTGCCAATACAATTGTAAAAGTAACAATCGGACAAAGGACACAAAATCGACAGTGGCAATGCACTTTGATTAAATAAAGCACAATATTTGTCAACTAAAATATATGGCCCTGGAAATGATGGAGAACTAACCTAGGTTCAATATAAGGAAAGAACTGTTACAAAAAGAAGTACTATGGATTAAAAAAAATGGACAGCCAACAACCGAGAAGCCTTAATGAAAGAGTGGAACTTTCATGTTTTCTTTTAAAACCAGTGAATAGTTAGAACTCAGTTCATGTTTTTCTGCATCTTTTTCCTACTTCTCTTCTATATTTTGATTGTACATACTCTTCAGTCATATATTTGTTTTGAAAGTATACATGTCAAAAACTGTCACTGCTAGATACATGGTCACACATTCTAACCAAAATAGATCAAACCAGGGTAGGCTCTAGGGCGGTGCGATCGGTGCCACCGCGCCAGACGCTGACTTGGGGTGGGGGCGTCATTTTTGCAACTATATCATCTTTTACAAAGCACCTGCTGTCCTGTGCCTGGCCTCCAGCAAATTTCAGGCATCAATTCAAATGTCAAGATAACTGGGTGATTAATCCTCTCCCTGGAAAGGGACAGAGGTTTGTCTACTGGAAGTTTTGAATCATCCAACGGTAGTGCAGAGGGTTATAATGCCTGCTGCTAAGAACGTGTACCATGCAGATAAAGTGTATGTAATGTAAATAGGTCCGTGGGTTACTGCTTCTGTAAGAGAGCTCCTTTTGTTACTTGTCGTTTGTAGGTCAACATCCTAAATAATATAGAACATTGAGCTATTAACTGTCATCAAAGACCTGCATGTAAACTGCAGGGTATATGTTAGAGCTATATTGTGTTTTTTGCCTAGTCTTTCATTATCCTAATCTTGCCAAAAGGGTTCATTTGGGTGGAAAACAATTCTTATTATTAAAGAGAACCCCTAACAATAATGTTACATTTTAAATTCTGAATTTGTGCTTTTCCAGAATAAGGATTCTTAAACTATATTGCCTACCAGTATCGATGGCATGTCACTCCTACACTACACCTTGTAGTCCTGTCTGAAGTAACATTTCCTATACACTGATTTAAACACATATGATTATCTCTGTGCAATGTGTGTGTGATGTAAAGTGCTCTGACACCTTACACTGGTAGGAGTGGTGCTATAAAACTAAATGGATCTGAGAGTCAGTGGTTAAGGAGACTTGAGGGGCACTGTGAAAGGGTGCTAGTAAGGGAATCCATGGCAGAGGTGGTCATTGGGGGGCGCCAACAAACATTGTCGCCCAGGGCGCCACCAGTGTTAAACCCGGCCCTGGATCTAACCACAGACAAGGTCAATGAACCTAAAATTAATATTTTAGTTAGAGGATTCCTGCATTCATTAATTTTTATATAGATATCAATCTTGCTAAAAAAAAATATCTATGTACGATATCTTGACTCTTTCATAATCCATTGCAATCCTGAGAATGTCAGAACATTAAGTGAGAATTTCACATATCATCATGTTTTTGCCAATATGATATCTAAATACATTATCAATTAGTAAAATGCAATTGCCCAGAATCAAGCCGAAGGGGGATTTTTATTGTTTTTCTTCTCCAATATAATACCTGTGAAAGACGTATTCACAATAGATAATGAATGAGTACATATTGCAAGAAGGAAGCAACTGAATACAGATTGCACTGTTTGTACACATAAGATAGATGAGGCATGTGGCAAGAAAAACAACATAATTTATTGGCCATACAACAGTGATACATAGAGAATAAGATACACTTATTCATTTTAATTACCCTAGAGTGGGAACTACTTCATTCTCACTGGTCCAATATGGCACAAACAATTAAATCTTTGTTGTGACAAATAAGATAGGCCGAACAACATTTATACTAAAAATTATTGTCCATACACTTTACCATAAGGAGGTCACCGCTTTTGTGGAGCAGAGCTCCGCCCTGGCTCATGTATAACACAAACCTTACCTAAAAGCAGCAGAGCACTCTACGAGGCCAAAAATAAGGATATTTTTAGCCAGCAAGTGATTGGGGAGGTGTGTGGTTTGTGGACTGTTACTGCATGATGGTGCAGTGCTCTTTGAGGAGGTGCATCTTCCACTCATTCCTGACAGGGGTTGGGCGGTTCTTCAGGATACAGCAGTGCTGTTCCAGATCCTGGTTGAAATTTGATTTTTAACATTTTTGTCTCTAATCTGGTCGTTTCCGGGCTGCGGGTGTGCAGAGACCCACCAGAGATGGTGAGCTTTTCAGACAGATTGCCAAGGGTGCAGGTCCTGATGGCTTTGGAAGCTATACCGCTAGCTCTGCAGATGGAGTGGACTAGCAAGTGGAGCCAGTAGAGTTCCATTACATTGAGGGTCGTGTAACCATATTTTTTCAGGGCCAGGATGAGGCGTGTTTCGCTGTGATTATGCCCTTAGAGTGGGCTAAGATGGAGTCTAAGACCCTAAAGAGCAGAGATGAGAAGCCCATCTCAGCATTCAACATTGTTTTGCTGACGTACAAAGTTAATGGAAAAGAATTGATGTTCACTGTATGACAAGTTACGAAGTGAATTGATTGACATACAAGTTATCTGCACGTCTGGAATACAATATTGACCAGTGCTTTCGTGAAAAATATATGTACTAGCTTGTAAATATAATAAATTGCAGCAGTTCTCACATAAAAAAAAACAAAAAAACTTTGTTTTGCTGAAGTGTCACAGAATATTTGTCACGTGTATCACATTATGTGCCACCATTTGATGCGGCAATTGGTATAAACCCTATTTATATTATTTTTCAAAGATTTGCAAATTTAACCACAATCCCTTTACTGCAACCCATAGACAATAGAGCAAATTGATCCATTATTATACAACTCATAAATGTTTATTTGAACAAATACCAGCAATAGCTGTTAGAGTTGCACATTATTTCCTTCTTCACGTGCTCTCAATGCGTATACTATTTTGAGGATCCAGTAGGCAAAGGGGAAGAAGCAGTCGTAGTGACGTCGGAGACCAGCACTCCATGTTAGACGTACAGTACGTGTTGACGCTGTCCTGTCCCACTAGCGTCGTAATTACGCAGGTCCTGTCCGAGTTGGAGAGTCAAGATAATCCAGCGCGCGGGTTTTGCGCAGGTTTTGATGGTTTGAGAAAAAGGTTGTACACTTTTCACATTAATCTGTAATCAACGTGACAAACAAATCACTCTGAGAGACAGCCGCCGGCTTTCAAAAGGAAAATAGTTGTGTTTTTTCTTGTAATTTGACAATAGCTGAGCGGTCTCGACTTAACTATTAGACACTTTAGTACTGCAAACAAAAGTTTCAGGTTACTGAAGCTGCTAAATTCCCACCAGAGTGAATGGTTCACAGAGTAGAGAGAAAAGCCTTTTATTCGGGCTTCCACACAGACTTTTAATTTTAAGAACTATGCACATAATGCATCGGGCCACCCTTCACTCAGCAGTCTTTTTTTCCTTTTTCTTTCTGTTTCTCTCTCTTTCCCTCTTTCTGTCCCTCTCACCTTTTCTTCCATCTACGTGTTTTCATGTCTTCATGCCTCTCCCTGTTTTTTGGTCTTTGTCTCCTCAAGAACCACTGTCGGTTTGGGCGCCTTCCTTGAAAATGGAAGCCATGTCGTGTCTTGGCGTCTACCAAGATTAGCAGAACCAACTGAATTACAAAGAGTTATTGGTTTGAAAGGGACGTTCTCTACAAAAAAGCTGCTTGGCATGCAGAGCTGTTCCTTAGTTACAGATAGGAACCACATGTTGCATTTGTAAGTAGGGGTGGGCATGAAATCTGTGACTCGAATGACAACACACAAAAGAGAAATATCCGAATTTTTGCCCTGCTTTTTGGATGTCTGGAAATGTCTGCTTTTGCAGGTAAAAGGACACCTGCTAGTGTTTCTTGGTAAGAAAGGCCTAAATAGGAGCTGAACGAGTGCCAGGTCCACTTCTCTGCAAGGGATGCAACGCTAACCTCCAATGTCCACTTCCAAGTGTCTCATTCAGACATGATAGACGGGTGGTGGTACGTGCCGTGATGCTGGCTTTAAGGCTGCTTTGTCTGGATGGTCACTGTTCGCCCTCACTGCCAGCATGCGCGGGGTTGGTCGCCTGCGTAGTTATTTACATGAAAGAAATGGCTGCTAATCATTAGTGGTATATTTGTCAGTTCACTCAGCATATCCCAGGGCTTAATTAGCTTTCTTAATTTGCTTGTGAAATGAATCCTACGTCCTGGGAAAACATCAGTTGCTTGAAGAAGCAAATGATTTTCTTGGTGTTTGGTGAACAGTCTCTATCTATTCCCATTGCATTAAGAATGGATTAAAATCTGCCTCACTGTAGATTTCAATGTCAAATACGGGAGAAATAGCCCTTAATCAAATCGACCACTGGCATGCAAGGGCATGGGGAAAACTCAGGTAGCTGATACAACTGGCGGTGAATGTCCTTGTGTGAATGCCGAAGTGGCAGGCTTCACCATTGTTTTACCATAGTGTTCAGAAGGTTCTCTGCCATAAAAAGAAATCTCATCATTTATTGCAGGGGAGTCCAGAGTAGGCCCAGGAGGGCCTGATCCATTCCAGAATTTCAAGATTTCCACATAAGAGAAATTCACATGCAATAAGTCTAAATGGCTTTCATTTTCATAGCCAGTGGTTGTCCATAAAATCTGACAGAGACCCACCTCTTGTGGTCCTACTTTGGACAACATTGATTTAATTTCGAGTTTGGCCCTTGATCCCTTCCTCTGAATACCAATAAGAGCAGTAGAGTCCTCCCTCCTGAAGAAATTAAGTCTTGATCCAGCCATCCCTGAGCATTGTCGTCCGGTTTCTAAATCAATATCTACAGCTTTGATTTCTACACAAGGTCTGATGATCGTGAGCTGAGGATAGCTGGGGTCCCATTTGGAAGCCTTTGGAAATGCCGGTTATTGTGGATCGTCTTCAGTTGCTGTTTCACCACGGTTTCTTCAGAAACGTGTGCCTGGCCAAAGGAGGCTTCTTTATACTTTTACGGCTCAAAGAGGGGATTCTGCTGCTAGCCAATGAGTTCCCCGCGTTCTTTATCCCTTGTATTGGGTAACCTGCTGCTGCTAAGAAACTTGGGCCTCTTTTCAAACATCCCACTCATCCTTTACTTAAACCATTATTTTAGTTTATTGTACCCTAAATGCCATACTGTGTAGTCCATTATTATAATACATCAGTATTTCCTTATTTTATTTATAGGTTGTAATGGAGGACTTGCAGGAAAAGGCTGCTTCAGAGCATAGAGTATTTTGTCAAAAGTAAGACCGGGCAAGGATAGGATGGTGGAAGGGTAGGGGAAGCCAGTCTAAGTAATGAAAGTAAAAAATTTGAGTTTGCAAAATTGGAATGCCTGTTGGTTAGCCGGAGGTTCACCAAGCGAGAGACTGAAGCGAATGGTCTTCAGTTTATTCGGAATAGTCAAAGCATGCAGTGCTCAATTTGTGAAAAAACATAAGTGCCAGGCCTCTCGTCAGCAGCCACTTCAGCTTGCACCACACATTGTCCCTGCTATGCTGCCAAATATAGTGACAACACAATTACTAACCATCACACACAAGTGTAACAATTTGGACTATTCCAGGCCCCCAAAGAATAGCTTGGACGGCAGGTAATAGTAATTTTCAATGTATATTAAATTAATAATTAACTGTTGTTGTGGTCATCTCTAAATTAGTCAGACACCTGCCACCTTGTGGTAGGCTGTCACAAGCGCCAGTATTGACCATTAAGTGCCAGTGCTGAGCACCAGAAACCACCGGCTCAAACTAAGCACTGGTCGAAGCTTCGGCTCAGCTTTCAAGGATACACAAATGGAGGTCCTCATGATGGGTACATGAGCTGTGAATCTCCGTCCTCTGACTGCTGTAGCCCAAACCTAAAAGCATGAGATGAATGCTGCAAGAAGGTGGGTCTGAATGAAGAATTGATCTACCAGAATGAAGAGATGGATGCACCTTTTGATTAGATGATTTAATTATTTATTAAGGTTGATGTGAAGTAAAATGGAATGCATAGTTTTTGGTATGATTGACCTGGTGAAGGAGTAACTCGTAATTTCTCTAATCATTCGAGAGGAAGAGAGCGTGCTGTGCTGAGGTGTGTCAAAGATGGCAGTTTAATTTTTCATGCTCTTGAGTGCCAACTTATCTACCGGTGTTAGACGATGAACAGGTTTGCTAGCAGCTGGACTTATGTCATCTTTAGCACGCAGTAATTTAAAGTCTTTAATTACATCAGAAGAGGGCATTTATAGGTACTGACAAACATGGGTGTCAGTGAAAAGTAAGGACAAGGAGTTACTCCTCAACATAGCAGTGTGCTGATTGAGCAGAAAGGGTATATTGTATTATGTGTGACTGCCATGATGAGCATGAGTTATGCCTGGAGAGGGCAGAGCCAGTCGCACCGAAAACAGTCTCCAATTCAACTTAGGGCCCGATTGCGATGTCGGACGGACTCGCTCTGGAAATGGAAACGAACGAACTCCTGTCATCTGTTCCAGCCCAGCGTTTAGAATGCGACCAAATCCTGTAATTTGCTATGGGAGCATGCATTCCAAATGGAATGCATGCTCTTATAGCAAAGAGCACAGGTGCAGTTCATCCCTGCACCCTGTGGCAGGCACCAAGGTGCCTTTCACTGGGTGCAGGAATCAACAGGGGGGGCATTTGGCGGCCCTGCACCCATTGGGGTCCTGCTGGGGGCCTCCAAAGGCAGTTTCCCAATGCCTTTCTGTGTCAGAAAGGCCGGCACAGGAAGGCAGTGGGAAACTGCCATCGCAATCCCTTGGCCAGAAAGAGGGATTACTGCAGGCCTTCCGAATGACAGACGGGCTCTCTGAGCCCATCGTCAGCCATTCGGCAGTCCTGTTTGTAATAATTTCTGACCGACTCCATCAAAATGGGTCGGTCGGAAATTATTACCAACAGGATATTGCGATGCGGTAAGGATGGCTCCGACCGAGGGTCAAAGCCATTCTCTTCCGCATCATAATCGGGCCCTAAGTGTAATATCATAGTTGAGCAATCACATGCTATCCAATACAGCTAGTAAAAATAGGATGGTTGGCGGGTCATTGTTCAAATAGTTGGGAATGCATTCCCAGCTCAATTATTTGTTCCTGGGTAAAATCCAGACTGACGCGTGTCCAGAAGATGGTTGTTTTTTAACATATTTGTTTCCTGGCTAATTTGGCTAATGGTAGAATAGACGCTGGAGGTGACCGGAAGTTGCATTTTACAATGGTGTCAAAGGAGAATTTTTAGTGGCTGGATGACTGTGGCTTTTTTCAGGGATCGCAAGACTTAAATATATTGGAAGGATTGTCTGGTTATGAAAATTATGTCTGGATATTATGACTACATAGGACTCCTATTAGCGCGATAGACGAATTTACTAATATATTTAACTATGCAATTTGAATATTATGTATACTGTTAGTTGTAGGCCAGCTTAACATGTATCACTGGTCATTTTCCATGAGTGCATGATACATGTACCCCTAGGCTTGGCAAACTATCATAGAGTATTTATAGACTAGTTTTACCATGTGACATATGTCTTCAGATTGGGTTGTCCATGATATTGTACTTCCATAATAAATGTTACATGCTAAATATGTCCTGAAAATATGTATGCTATAAAAAAGTGTCTTAAGATGCGAGTTATGATATATATTCCCTCACAATAGGTGTGCCAGAACATATAGGCCCTCAGAAGTGCAACCTGATGCAAAAGAATATATGCCTCCACAACAATGCTGAGAAAAATATACCATGCTTACAACAGGTGCACCACAGTAGTACTAGATGGGTGGATTTGTGATCTAGGAGCTCATCTGCTGCGCCAGCCTGACAAACTCTGAAGCATTTTTGCAACTAATTCCAAGTTCATAATTTAATAACTGTTGTGTGTTTATAGGAGTAGGGATGTTGTGTTCAGCTGGTTGGCTAAGAGGTGAGGGAATCTTCTGATTCTGGCTGATGATGCGTAGTGAGTCCATACCCAAAAGCACCTCAAGATATTTACTGGAAAGGGTCATCCCATGGGCCATGGTACTGGACCATTCCTCATAATTGGAAGTCTATCATATGTGGAAAGGAATGGCTCACTTCTGCCTAGGTTATCATGAGTCCTCTGAGACACGACTGCACAGGAAATTGTGATATGAATCCATATTTATTGTATGTCACTATATTGTGGTGAGAATTATCATCCTACAAAAGTATCCCATTCATATTATCAACTATCATTGTGCCATCGAGTTACATTTGTGTAGGGTGGTATAGATTGACCATTTCTAACTCAACATCGATTTACGTCGAAGATATAGTAGAAATCAATATTGCAGATTCACTGACGTTGTATGTTGATATTTTGTCCATAATATGGTGCCCATCCCACCAACAGCCCACCCAACCAACACAGTTTGAATCACGTGTTGCATGTGTTGTTGGAAGAGCTCTTCTTGTCTTCTCTGACAGCAAATGCTTTGCTCAGCTTAGACCTGGCAGCCATCCAGCACCACGTCTCCAGGATTCAGGCTCATTGATGTGTAGAGTATGTTTAGGCAAATGTGTTAGCATCCTAGGTGTAAGACTCCAAACAATCAGTCTGAAATTGTTGACTTGTTATAAATGTATGAGGTTGCCCAACCCTGTCAGCCTTCTGCCAAACCAACGGATCATAGCCGTTTTTATCTATTCTTTGTTGTGCCATTCAGTTGTGTTCTGTGGATTGTGAAGCAAGATGGAAAGCGCAGAGAGAGACATACAGAGACTGAAAGAGCAAACGAGAGAGTGAAATAGAGACAATAAATTAGAAGGTAAACTGAAAGATAAATATGACGCAAAGAGACGCAGTTCAGGCAGCTGCCCTCCCATCCGAAACATATGCACATTTTGGTGACTATACCTGCTTTTTATGTAGGTCACTTAACCCCATAAACAGGTGACTTTACTACCAGACCATTTACTTATTACCAAGCTCTCCTCAGAAAAGCAGTGCTGAAACTCACATTTTGCCAACAGACTATATTCTCAATAGCAGTCCCAAATCTCTGACATAGTTGCATAATGATATATAACTAATTCTGTTGTTATCCAATGGCCACTTGAGACACAATTACATTTCCTGACAAATGAACTGCATTGCCTTAGGTCTTGCCTCATTTGTGTAAGTCACCTGGTATCAGGGACTATTCTTTCCAAAACTCCCCTGTCAAAGCACATGCTGGTATTCTAAACGAACGTTCTGTACTCAAATGACGAGTTGCAATGCTATCAATTCTGCCACTTTATGAGCAAGAAACATAAAGGCGACGGTGTGCATTGCACTCTTTTCTTTTTGCAGTGGCAACCTTCCATCCCCCAAAGGTTACACTTGTTTAGAAGCTATAGCACAAAATGAGTATAGAAGAACGGGCTCCGTTAAGGGCACAAACTGCGTGTATGGGCTTTACACTGAATTGAGGCTTGTTTAATGCAGTGCTTAATTAGAGCTGGTAGTTCCCGGTGCTCAGCACCGGCATTTAATCATCAACACCGGCGCTTTTCATTAGCACCATTTAAGGACACATTCATTTAGGGTAGGCACTGGAGATTAAGTGATTTGTCCAGAATCACAGGATTTTGAGCCAACTCATAGATTCGAACCTGGTTCTGCAGCTCTGGCCATTACGTCACATTTTAGGTGACGCTAACAGGAGACATGAGCTGGTGCAAGCTGCCTCCTGACAAGAGCCCCGGCACGTATTTTTTTTACAAATTAACCAGTGGTCCTGAATATTTATTAATGCTAGGAGGGTATTGTTCTCTGTTGAAGGAGTTTCAACCCTTCGTTAAGCAAAAATAAAATATTGAATACTACTGTATAATAGGAAAAAAAAAACATTATAAAAAAACAAAACTGTTAAGGACTTTCTGTCATAAAGCAATATCAATAGCTTATTGCAACTGAGTGCGTCAAAAATTAAATCATTTTTCAAAAACACTCTAATGAAATAGCCATTGTTATTCTCAGTGTATAGCACCGAAAAAAAAAGAAAACTTAGTCTAAGGGCAATGACTTTGCAAAGTACACAAACATTATTGTTCACACGATAGTGAGGGAAGAAACACATTACACTATTATGGGGCCGATTCCGATCTCGGTCGGAAGGGCACCGAATCGGGTTCGGCCGGAAAAACTACGAGCCGTACGCGTGTTTTCCGGCCGACTCGTACAGCTGTACGAGCGAGCAATTACGATGCGAGCTACATGAAATTCACCGACCGAGTCGTTTCCGGGTCCGAACCGCTTCGTACGTCCCGGTCGGAAGCTAACCGTGGCGTGCAATGGATGCGATTTACAACTGAGCCAATACGATGCACGCGTCGGACAGCCTGTGCGAGCCGGAGTGTCTGGCTCGCAAGAGCTCCCGGAGTCGGACTTTGGGGGTCCGCGTCGAACCCCCTGACACCCGCAGCCCTACGACTCTGACACTATGGGTCTCCCCAACACAGGCATGTACGGTGCGGGTGGCACCGACGTGTACCCACTGTAGGGGGCGCACTTGTTCGAGACGTACCCATTCAGTCAATGGGAGCCCATGTACGCGTCGTACGACCGGCTCCCATTGACTTCTATGGGAGTCCGACCGAACCGAGTCCGACAGCATACGTGCGCATCGTACTCGCTTGGTCGGACTGTAGGGGTCCGGCTCGGTCGGAAAACACTCCGAATCCGACTCGGTCGGAGTGCTTTCCGACCCGGATCGGAATCGGCCCCAATGTGTTTCATTCTCTACGGCACTATGGTGCCTAGGCTTTTTCACGACTTATGCTGGTCCTCATTGAAGTACATAAATTACCTCTAGGTCATTGTGGTGCTATACATTGGTTGGGCTTTCCTCATCCAAGGTAGTCCCTGTAGTCAGATTGGTGTTGTGCGGTCTGATCTTCTAAAAGTGTAGGACGAGGATCTGCCTGAAGGGACTATCTTAGACCAGGAAATGCCTCCTCTTTCATCTTTATATGACAGTGCATATCACGACTAAGAGGAGACCTTAAAGTTTCTACTGGTCAGTACTGCAGCCTTTCACTGCTCCACAAGACTTTAAGGCACCAGGTCTCTTGGGCCAGGTCTCCTAGAGCATTTGGCCATTTGTAGTCAGTTCAGCCCTCTTGATATCAGGGTTCCTTCTGTTTTTTGAGTCCCTGAAGGAGGCATACAGGAGGTCAACCACCTAATCCTTTAAGAGCTGTTCCGGTCTATAGATGCCAGCAGAAGTTAGGAGCCCTTGAGTGAGTCTTCTTCTTCCAACAGCATTTTTCTTCCAGCAGGGCCTTCTCCGGAGCGGGTCTTCCCAGGTCCAAGAGTGGTCTGAATAGGTGGTGGTTGAGGTGCCAAATGTATCCCGTGCACTACTCTGTGACTGGAGAAATTCTGCCACTCAATACTATTTTTCCCCAGTCTCCATGCCTACTTTTTCAGCACTTTCTCTTTGCCTTACTATAAAATTACCCAGCAGCCCCTTTTTCAATATGATATAATTCTTCTGCCACCAGTCGGGACTATCTTCAGCTCCTTAGCCACTGCCCTATTTAGATTAACTTTCCTCCCACATGAGTGGATCCAAATTGCTTCTATTGCTCACTGTGATGGAGTCTGGCTGCCTAGTAGAGTCCCGGTAATGAATAGGAGAAGCTATTCCTGCCAACTCCAAGACACAAGAGTTAGCGCTAATGCTTTTCTTTGCTCTTCCAGCTGCTCCCGTCTACTACCAGATAAACCTATTCCCTGTAAGTGGTCAGTAGTTAACACCCACCTGTCCTTCCTGGGCTCAGAGCCAGCCATTGCCTTCTGTGCCAGTGTCATTCACTCTTCCAGCCATGGATGTATTCCAGGTCTGTAGGAATGACAAGTGGTGGGACTGGTTTTAAGCCAGTCTGGCTCAGGCAGCCTGAAGTATATTTTTATATTGTGACTTTTCCACTGAAGTTATCAAAAATCTGATTTCACCCTTAAATTAGATATTGAAAATGAAGTGAGAAATAACCATGGATAACTTTTCTAGCATTTCTAGCAGTTGCTCGGGTGAAGGTGTAGCATTAAATATTTTAATCACAGCCAGACCTGCCTTATGGAAAATGCAGATAAACATTTTCAATGAAAGCTTTTAAGCCGAAGTCACCTTGAGGACACTTTTTAAATATATACAGTGGCACATGTTTATATATTCATAACCTTGCTTTGTGTGGTTACAGTGTAGACCTTAACGCTGGTTTCTTAATATGTAAAAATAGTTTTTCCTTCATAAAGACATGCTTTTCTTTAACATGTGTTAATGCAATACCTTTAATCTATAGCCCAGCCTGAATACAGTGGTGTCCCTGGCAGCTATATATTGTGGACATATATCTGGGTGGTGTAAAACGCACATTGCAGCCCACATATGAGTATCTCAAAGATGCCTCTTTTGTGCCATGTACTATATATAGCCTTAAAGTAAAGTTATAAGATCAATTGTTTGAAAAGAGTTTTACTAATATCATTTTAGAAGCTGAGCACACGCACGGTGGCACTGAATAGCACTATCCCTGTGCATAAAGTCCTAATACAAAAAAAATAGGGTCCAGAAAGTGTGAAAAGGGTGTGGTGTCCAAGCAGAAAAGGCACATTTGATACATTGATGTTAATATGTGTAATTAAACATTGTAGTTAAAACAATTCGGAATCGAAATTGGAAGTCACAATTAAAGAATGAATTTATTGATTCGATGGGGATTCAGAATCATTCCTGAAAAGAATTCTTGGAATTAAAATAGACTTCGAAGTGATAGTTTTCAATGATTGTACTACAGATGGGAAAGTAAAGAATTATATTCTAAATTCAGATGAACCCAGCCCTGTTTTTTGTAATAGTGGGAATAATGGAGAAAGACACAGTGATTCTGCCTCCTCCACTGGCGTAACGAAAGTTGAGGGGGTCCCCCTTCAAGGTAGATGAAGGGGCCCCCACTCATTAATTAATATGGAGCTCTCAGGCCTGACTACGGTGCTGAGGGGGCCCCCTGCAGCTCGCCGCCCCCCGCCCTGCGGGGGCTGCGGGGGGCCTGTGTTGCACCCCTGGCCTCCTCCCAGAGATATTTCCCTATGAAATGATTGACATCTCAGTTTCTCTGCCTCTAGAGGCAGAATGTGGGCATTGACAAACAATACACTATGGCACAGTGTTTAACATGTATGTACATGTAATGCGGTGTTCACATTATTTTTCCACCACAATCACAGAGAAAAGAACCACTTTGGAATTATGAAGCTGTACATAGTGGGGCCTTTTCTCAGGAGAATTCCTATGTGAACTTGATGGCGTCATCGTTTATTCCCGCCTCCTGAAATGAAAGGAATGCTTCCACGGATCGTTTTAGTGTAGTGCCCTCACCATCTGGCAAGATATTTGGAGAGCCTGACTCTGACACAAGTTGTCAAATTATATTTGCAGCTCCTCCCCTATATGAGTCTATTGAGAGGGCAAACCTCATTGGATGACTTCTTTCGAGTGTGTCAAAATCCACCTGCTCCATCAGTTCTCATAAAATAGCTACATGAGATCAAAAGCAGCTGTATTCCTCTGTAACAGTGCTAAATAAAAATCTGCTCAGAAAGTGGATATTCAAAAGCAATATCATGGCACTCTCAGATGTTGTAGGTTCATCCTCGTAACTGACTATCAGCTGTCCAATTTCACACATCAGCTCAGTGGCAGCTGTTTGAGCAGTGCAAAAATAAAAATAAAATGATAATAACAAGACGTTAGTATAATTTTTTTCTGTGTGAGATTGGAGCAAGGTAGGGGCGGGGCTGAGCATAGGGGGGAGTTGTTTGCATTCCCTAAGTGCGCATGATTCTTTGGCTGGGCTTCGGGGGCCGGACAAACATTCATGCACACTTGCCATTTGCACAGCCCAATGGAGAACATGGCGAGGCTCCCAGGCACTGCCTGAGCGGCCACACAGGCTGCCCAGACCAATCACAATACTGCTCAGGCAGCATCGTGATTGGCTGGGAGAGTCTGCTTCAGGCGCTGCCAGTGCAGACAAAGTGGACGGAGGAGAGGCATGTTTATTTATTTATTTTATTCAATCCCCCCACCTCACCACCCCCATTCCGAGGCAGCCCCCGCTGCATCAACTTCAAAACTAGTAAAAAGCACACCCAGCAGTAGTTTACGTTCTATAATCAAATTTGAAGAGTGTTAAGGTTGGTGACAACAAGACTTCTTGTGAGTCCTTCTCTGCTAGAAGGTACCTTCCGTGTCATTTTATAGTTATAAGAAGACTCACTCCCCCAGATACATCTGGAGTGCCCCTTGGACTGTGGCGGGTGTTGTGATTCCAAAGGATTGAGACTGTTGCATCCTTCTACAAACAGGGCCGGACTGGGAACCAAAACCGGCCCTGGCAAAGTGCTCGGCCGCCAATCCGGCCCTGTCTACAAATGATGATCTCGCGAGAAGAGCCCCTTTAGCTGATTCCCGTGGTAAGAGAGAAGGGCCTGCTCTCCATTGCCAGGAGGCCAGCCACCATGATAAAGCAATAGTTAAGAAACACAGTTACTATAAATATGTCCCATCTGATCCCGGGAGACAAAGCACACTGTGCCCTTTCAAGACTGGAGAGTTTTTTCAGCTGCCACTCCCTCAGGGAAAGTTGGAGAAATGTTACGAATCACAAATATCAAAGCGGCCTTTCAATTCAGACCACATCACGGTTTATGCCATCTGATGGAACTGCGCATTAGGAACTGCTGAAGCTGTTGTCCATTGGAGTCTGCTAAGTAAAGTTAGAGGTCGATCAGACACAGCCTGGAAGCATCTCTCAGGGGTGTTTTGCATTACAAATTATGTTTATAGTGGTTAAACTTGTAATTTAAATATTTTTCATAACCTGATGTTTTGTCTTGAATCTATATATGAGCAGTATCACTATGACACGCGTTTAATACTATCAGACCACTACAGCTACGACTACTACTACTACTACTAAACAACAATAATACTGCATTGCCTCTTATATAGCTCTTCATACAACAGATTTTGTCTTTTCTAAGCTCAGGTACTAAATTACCCAATGAAACCTGGAAATGAGATGACTTTGTTAGGATTCAAGCTCGTGGCCTGCTGATCACACCACTCGTCTATTGCTCAACTTGCAAACAATCTTGGCGGCTTGGGCTTGCGAAAGTACACACGCACGCGCGCACACACACACACACACACTCAATAAGGCTCTCCCATGTAGTCAAACTGCTTGTGAACCATCACATTTCGTTTCGCCTCCCATACCTGCAAAACGTGGAGTATGTGCCAACAAAATCCTGAATAATAATAGATATTCAAAAGAGTACCCATGGGCACAGACTTTTATTGCAGGGCATTATGTAACATGTTCGAAGTAGAGGGGAAAATAAATGAAAGAATACCTCTTTACACACTTTTTGGAATTCACAAAGTCAAGTTTACCCCCATAAGACTAGGTAAAGTGAGAAAATGTGTTTAAAAATAAAATTGCTGATGAAATACGTGTGCATTCAGTTGTGTGGTGTCCCTGTGAGGTTGTCACAGGGAGTTATTCGTCACTGAATTTCCTCACTAGGCCTAACACCCAGGGAGAGGTGCATAAGCCAGGTCTGCAAGGCATTTTAATTGGCTGCTGGAAGTCCTTGGGAGCGGTAGCTAACAATCTGGAGGACTGCAAGTGACCCCAGGCCATAATTTGAGTCTTAAGGCCTATGGTAACGAGTGTTTTTCAGGTAGGCCGGTGCAGGAGTTATTACGCATTAAAATATGCACATGTTTTATGCACTATTGGACAGCTGTAAATAGGGATGGCTCATCTCCGACAGGACTGCCTTGCTTGGTTGCTTGCTATTCCGCTCACCCTGTACAGAAATGGTGTCTACAGTCCATGTCTCTGTATCAAAATATGTGAGCAATTTGTTTTGATGGGCTGTCAGTCTAAGCAGCATTTTTATCCTTCTATCTTGCCAATCTGAATAGGATAAAAATGCTTTTCAGGCTTTCCTCTTTTTTTGCAAGTTGAAAATATGGTCTGTTTTTCAACATTCCACTTTCATCCTTAACACGATGTTGAAAGAAAACAAACCCACAAAGCTTTGAGACAGTCAGAAAACGCCTCAGAATCTTTTTGTTGTTGTTCCCTCAACACTCGAGTTGTTATATTTGAATAGTCACAAACAAATCTAATTAACCCGTAAACAAGGTGCTGTATGTTTGACGCTCTAGGTGATTTCGCAATAGAAGGTGTGTTGCAGTTTCAAGAAATCTAGCGTTCGTCTGTGCTATCTCTTTTCACAGTTGCCTCTCCGATTCTATCTGCAAAAAGCTTTTTTTGGAGTCTGGAAACCACCAGTCACAAAAGCCTGTGTGGGAACGAGAGATAGATGAAATACTAGCCCCCCCAAGGTTGTCTTCCAGCCGTTACCTGCTTGCATAGGAACTGTGCCTAATTTCTCTCACCCTCTCTTCCTCCCCCAGCCGGATGCCGTTACAGATTCGGCTCACATTTAAAGGCGGCCAGTCATTCTAGAACTCTCTGCGGCATCTCGTTTCTGCAGTGCTTAAAACATACTTGCGGGCCGCACTATACTGTTACCCCTCGCGCTGGAGAGTGAGGGGCAGGGAGAGCGCCCGAGGGCAGAGGGAAACACGTACCCTTGTGAGCCTGGCATACGGTAATGCGACACAACCGAAGCTGCAGCTACAATTTGTCCACTCCTTCAGCACCACTAAACACATTCACACGCTGTCGGCCTCTTCTGAGCAGTGAGCCTTTAACATGTCTGCCCCTTCAGCAGACTTGGGCCTCGCAGGAGATGTCTGGCGGTCTTCTCTCAGCAGTTTTTGTCAATTTAAAATGTGTGTTGATTTTCTTGTGAAGGAGTGTAGTGAAGGCCACACCGAAAACAAACCAGCTGTCCTCATGGAGATTGATTCTTATAAGTTCTATTTTTATTATATGTCTGTCTATTATTAATAGAACACACAGCATTGTCGTCAGAAACAAAACTCACATTAGAAGAACACGCAGGTTGTATAGTTGTGTGTGTAGGAGGAACCATGGTTTGATTGGATTGACCAGACAACACTTTAGATGTAACAATCAACCTCTCAATGCTTTTGGCAATGTCGATTGTTTCAGCCAATGTAGGATTGCGTGAAGTGAGTAAACGTTCTTGAATTTTCTTGGAGAAACAGTAGAACACAAATTGATCTCTAATATAAGTATCAATATCAGGGCCAAATTCACATTTTTCAGCTAAATCTCTTAACGTTGCTATATAATCCTCTGCTGATTCTTCACAAGACTGGTTGCACATTGCGAAATTGAACCTTTCTAGCATAACATTTGTAGTATCAGAATACTATTTGGCCATGCGTAATTTTCCTTCAATGAAAACATTCCAAACTGCATCTTCAGAAGTAGGAGCAGGATGTCTTGGTAAATTATCAAAAACTCTGCGACCTGCTGTGCCTAAATGATTAACCAACAGAGCTAATTTCCTTTCCGGAGAATAATTGTTTGCATCAATGGCGGTCAGATAATTCTCAAAGTCCCTAAGCCATTCTGACCATTTTAGTTCGGGTTTACCTGGTTTCAATAAAAATGGCGCTGGCTGAATGACGCCTTGGCTGGAAGCCATTGAGGTTGAAAGTAATGTTTTGATACTTTAAAGTGGCGAAATTAACTTAAACTTCCTTGAAGTGCTGAAATCAAATTATGTCACACAAATGAACAAAGTTTGAAGCCAGAGTTAACAAAGCGTGAGAGCCAGCATATAGAAAATCACTGCGTCTAGAAAGGAAAATGTTATGTCTCACTGTCACTCAAAGTAGGAACATAAGGTGTGTGAATCACCGTTTGTCACACTGACAGAAACGTTGTATGCCTTGAAATGAAGTAGAATGCACGGGTGTGCGAGTCACCGATTGCGATGTCACACGAATGTATGAAGCTGTGATGCCGGTAAATATGAAGTCGCTCCGAACTGCTTCAAGCGCTGAAAATCTCTCCTTACTTATCCAATATGGCCGCCGACGTGCGTGTAACGTCGATACGTCAGCACGCGTCCCACGATGCAATGCGGCGAGAACGTCGTTCAGAGGGAGAGGAAAGGAACATGGAACTCACTAACCTGGAACGCTGAAGGTAGGAGTGCTGCTTTGTGTATTTTCAAATGATGCCACGAGGTAAACAGTGCAGCTTTGTATATTTTCAAATGGTACAACGAGGCAACAGTTCTCTACTTGCGCATAGAAATACTGGGAACAAATGAATTCAAACCAACCTCAAAATGTCTCATAGGGTCCGCCGATGTGTCTGTGTATTAAAGGTACTCCAAGACGCTATGTGCGGTGGCGCAGGATATATGAAATCAAACCTGCGCGTCGAAGGGAATTACCCAAACAAAGCAGACCAACTTCAAAATTATCCAGAAAGGTTGTGAATGTTCTCAGTTCCTAGCGTAGGCAGTCTAGCGAGCTCTTGATAAATCAAAGATCACCATGGAAGCCAATAATTGCAGAGAATGTAGGACAACCCCACTTCTGGTACCAAATTGTAGTGAAGGTATCCACAAAACTCCAGGAGGCGCTGGTGATATCCAAGAAAGCTTTATTGGTGAAATTACCAATAAAGGAAAATGCACAGAGAAGAGTTCGCATAAAGAGCGACTGAAGAAGCTTGAAGCCAGCAGCAAACTCACTCAGGCAGAACCAAACATACATGACATAATATAATTCTAACCTAGAATCATGACATTTAAAGGAACAGTAAAGAATAACAAGTAATGAAGAATACGACAAGGAGTTTGTTGATGTCTAAGACAGGCAAGATTTTTTCAGGTTAAGGTAAATCCACTTTGCGTCATTAATATTTCTTACTGGTTAATTACATAACGCAGCATTCACTAATTACTGCGCCTCTTGGCACTTTCTACAGACCTGGGAGCATGGTTGAGATTCATCACGCTGGGCTAAAACAACTTCGGTGTTTCTATCCGAACGACATATTGGTGTGAGTCGGTGCTTTGTAGAGTGTTGGCTGTCTTCACACAGATGTTCTCTAAGTGGATGAAGATGTTGTAACCTTCCTATTTAAACCCAGTGTAAGAATCCAGTCTAGGCCGGACTGGCTCTAGCGGGCACCGGCTGTTTCCCCAGTGGGCCGCCAGGGTGGGAGCTGGTTTTGGACCCTTAGGGGCCAGTTTCGTTACTGGGGGCCAGTTTTGCAGCATAGCTGCAATATCGCCCCCTGTAATAAAAGCAGCAGCGGTGAGATGGGAGTGGTGCTTTCCACTAGCCTACCCACGCACCCGCTCTCCCCGGGGCTGACTGAGGTGTTTGCCAGGACCGGTTTTGGTTCTCAGTCCGGCCGTGAGTCCAATGTCTAGTCAGTTATCTCAAAGTGATGTTTCCGGTCTTCTTTCAACCTGTGTTTTTGCTTGATGCAAGTTTGTTTTTGATTTATCTCTTGCAGTTGGCATGTGCCCTTGTCTTCTAATGGTTATGAGTGACTTGAGCAAGTGGCTACGCTCAGGTGCTTCTATGAGTTGCTGTCATCTGGGTTAAGCATCCTTGTGATAACCAAATATTTAGAGTTCGGAGAGTTAGAAATGGGGGTCTCTAGTTGGCAGTTGTTTGCACCCTGTTCAAGTAGAGACCCTACCTTCTAGTCGGGGTAAGGGGATTACACAGCTAATATAACCCCTGCTCACCCCCTTGGTAGCTTGCCAAAAGCAGTCAGGCTTATCTCAGAGGTAATGTGTAAAGTATTGGTACATAACACACACAGTAACTTACTGAAAACACTACAAAATGGACACCACACCAATTTATAAAAATAGCCAATATTTATCTAATCAAAACAAGACCAAAACAACAAACATCCAACTTACACAAGCGAAGATATGAATTTCTGAAGAATAAAGAAAAAATACAGTTCTTTAAAGTCAATAGCTCCAAGCTGGGCTATTGCGGCATTGTGATCAACAAATCCAATAGTTCAGTCTGACCTCGATGGAGTAGTGGGCTGACTACGGCGTAGGGGAAGACCCATCAACAGTACCTTCAAGTTGAAGAGGCCTCATAGACCTTGCGGTGAAGATTAGCTGTGAGGTGCCTCTAGAGTTGCAAGGCATCAGTGCTGCACATCGGTGCAGAAGTCGGTGAGTCATTGAAGTCGCACGAGTTGCGGATCAAACTCCGTGAAGTTGAAGTCCGGAGCACTGACATCAGCAGTGCCGGGACCGGTGTGTGTTGTCGCACGTGGTGCATCGTGCACTACATGATGTGGTGTCCGTGGCTTTGGTACAGGCAGTGCCATGACATCTGTGTGGCGCTGTCTTCTGTCGACCCGGGGCTGCGTTTTGGTCGTGGCCGGTGTCTCGTACTCCTCACGAGGCAATGGCTGTGGCTTTGGTACTGGCAGCGGCATCGGGGGAAGATGTCAGAGTCAAAGGTGCTGTTGTTGGCAGACCAGGAGCTGTGGTGCCATTGAGGGCAGTGACCACAGCTATGATGCAGGCAGTGGAGTCAGTGATGGCGTGAAGCAGTGGCGTTGGTGAGACCAGGGCTGCGGTGTTGTTGAAGTCTGTGTCCACGGTGCAGGCAGCGGTGTCAATGACAATGTGAAGCATTGTTGTCAGTGAGACCAGGGCTGCAGTGTCCTAGAGGTCAGTGCTGCGCTCTTCCAGCGAGCTGTGACCCTGACATCAGTGCAGGCAGCATCATTGGAGACAGCGTCGCAAATCCTTTTATTGAAGTTACAGCCCAGCAAACACCTCCAGTGGCCTAGAACTGAAATGGGCACCACTTGGCAGGTTACAAACGCCCAGCAATGGAGTCTAGGCTCTGTAGGTGAAGTCTCTGATGACCCTGAGACTTCCAACAAGAGGCAAACACACACTAACCCTTAAATAAACTTCACAAGCAGGATACACAGCAACGTCCAGTCCTTTTCCTCTCCAAAGTAGAAGCAGCAACTGCAGGCCAACCCAGCAAAGCAACACACCGCAAAGGGGCAGCACTCCTTCCAGCTCTTCAGTTCATCTCCTTGGCAGAGTCTCCTCTTGTTTCAGACATGTTAAAAGTCTGGAGTTTTAGGTCCAATACTTATACCCCTTTTGGCCTTTGAAGAAGGCATTCTTCAAAGGAATGTCTTTGTAGTGCACAAGTTCTTGTCCAGCCTGGTTCAGGTCCAGACACACTCCAGGGGGTGGAGACAGCATTGTGAGCAGTCAGTCACAGCCTTATTCAGGTGTAGGTGACAACTCCTTCCACCACTCTAGCTCAGGAAGGCCCATCAGCCTGGTGGAGGAGTGAGCTAAAGAATGATGATGGATTAAACGCAGATCAGTTGACTGGGAGTGAGTGTTTGATTTGCTCTAACGCTCTGTCCATCATCCTCTTTGGTATCGCTTTGTTCGCCCTAAGTTGGCAGGGTATGCTCAGACGTGGGTCCCTTGCTCACTTTGCCACTGGATTCAAGATAGCCTGGCTGACGAGGGTTATGAACCCGAAACCAGTCCCAGGATGCTTGTTTCCGGTCCAGGGAAGACATGGCTTAGCAGTTCGGGCTGGACTGTTCCCATGAGGCACAGGGTCAGACTGATTTGCATATGGCCATGTCTGAACTGGGGTGGTGGAGAGAGCTAAAGAATGATGATGGATTAAACCCAGATCAGTTGACTGGGGGTGAGTGTTTGATTTGCTCTAACGCTCCGTCCATCATCCTCTTTGGTATCGTCATTATAGATATAGGCAATGAATTTTACTGCCGTCTTTTAGTAACTTTAGTACTTTTGGCTTTTCACAAAATCAGAGAGGAAAGTTTCTTAAAGTGTAGCGATCCACTAATCCGACCCCCGAAAAAGGGGGTGGAACCAAATCTACAGTTGTATGTTACCACTGCCAAAAAGAAACAGTAGTAAGTCCAGCACCACACATGGCCAACCACTGGTACTGCAACATTCTCCCTCAAAAATAATGGCGGTAGGGACTTAAAATAAAACCTCACTGGAAATAATATTGAATCACATTATTTAAAAGCGTTGAAAATATAAATAAATATAATTTAATGTTAAAAACATCTACCGGTTAAAAATGTGTTATTCAATTGTAAAAAACTTTAACAATGATTTTTAATTAAAATTGCGATATTCTTTTTTATGAAACTATAATTATATTACTTTTTCTATCCATCACTCTGAGTAATTATTAATGCATAATAAAAATATTTACTTTAGTTGGGAATTTATATTAAAATGTAAACTTATTTTTTTAATTTTAATTTATTTACATTGATTGAAGATTCAATTTAAAAGTAAGTTAAGAGTGATATGGCATTTTTATTTTATTCTAAATTTAAATAAATACATTAAATTACTTTACATTAATATGTAACATACATTTATTTTACTAATTTATTTATACAGTTTATTTTCCGCTTTACTTTGCCATAAAGAAAACTCCACCCGACTGTGCAGTCACTCTATAGTAAAGTATTGGTAGCATTAAAAAGGTTTATTTAGCTACAAAAATAGTAAAAATATAATATGTTAAATATTAATGTAAATGTATTTTGTCTGTGTATTTTAAATGTGGAACAAGATAAATGCTACACATTATTAACTTAATGTTGAATTACATCTTCAATTACTGTAAATACATTACTTTTTTATAAAAAGTAGTATTTAATATTTTCTTAAGTTTAAATGAAACAGCAAATTTTCACCTAAAGTAAAAAATGTGTTCTTATTATACATTAATATTTATCAAAAGTGATATTTAGAATGTATTAAGAATAATCGAATTATATTTTAATTAAAATTATTGGAGCATTTATTTTTAAATTTGGTTGTTTAAATATTTTAAAGTTGAATAATTGTTTAGTCATAGTGAAATTAGAGCTATTTATATTTGTAACTATTTAGCTCTGACCTGGAGTAATTTAATGCAGTTGTGGGTCCCTTTTTTGCTTAGTAGCTATAGAATTGCAGATTGTGATTAGCAATGGACTTACTCTTTTATAAATAGCTGAATTTCCCTTCCTAATCCATCCCTAACCCTACCGAAACCCCTCCTTAATCGTCCCTAAACTACTCCCATTTAGTAGTAAGTATTACCCTTTTTCTAGCCACCACCACCCCCCCGTCCTTCCCACATGTACTACTAATAGTAAACTCACATGTTTGAATATCTCCCCATAGAAAAGTTAGGAGAGGTGGAAGTGAAGATTTATACGGGTAGGTTTGCTACAAAGTGCAGGTTGTAAATAGGCCCATGTGTGTCTTCTATTTGGAGGGGCTTCTCTCCCTGTAGAAGCTTAACCCCTTACAGTATGCCGGTTCTCTCTGAGTGGTTTTGCGAAAGGAGTGGGTTACGCTTCAGTCAAGGAAGCCATCCATTGAGAGCACCCCAGCTGCAGATTCCATCGCCACCTGATCTGGTGGATGCCTCTCCCTCGCATATCAGTGTCACGTACAGTCGCGGCGGAGTACGTCTGTGATTTCAATTTGAAAAGGCAGCGACAGACTGAGTCGTATGCAGATAAAAAGGTGTCTTTTCTAAGGGACTGTCAAGCATCCTTTCCGACACACAAAGACCCCAATGTTCCCGAGTTGTGTGCCGCGCGATCAGCACTTACAGGAATCAAGTGGTGGATAAAGTAGGCAGACATCAGGAGTAAATTGCACTGGTTCACTGCCGAGCCTGCGCCAGCCATTTTGTCCAGGAACATGTTCGCTCGACAGAGTCCTTGCCAATCTGGCTCGAGGTGCTGCTCATTACATCGGCCTCCCTGATGGTGTAACAGTATGCTCAAAGCCTTTGCACAGCAGAATGGCATAGAGCAAACCTCATTTGATTCTGTGACATCTGTTTTACAGCATGCGCTCGTTTGCATCCCGCCAAGAGGTCAAGTCTACCCTTCGCGTGCTCCAGGCCCGATCTGCACCAACTGTGCTTCATCATTGGCATTGCACTCGGATCTAAGTACCAAAATGCAAACAAAATATATAAACAAAGTCCACGATGCTGTAAAAACAAATGCTAGAATGTTAGCAAGCAGCAACGTCAGGCAAAGCTGGCTGCAGCTTAGTCAAAATGAGAGAACTCCAAGCAGTGCGATACAGACTTCTAAGGTTGGTGCAACATTGTGGCACCTGCTTTTAGCGCAAACCCACAGAACACCTAAAGCCTCAAGAAGCGAACCCCTATTTTACTTCATTACGATGCAAACAGTACATGCACGTTTCTGATGGAAAACTAATGGAGTCCAAGGTCGCTTCTGACCTGTTTTCAAGTATTCCCCTGGGAAGTCTGGAGGGTGAATGTACCGGGTAAAAAGTGCGCGGGTTGCAGTAGGGACCGCGATACTCAGAATTTCCATATATTTGGAACCTGGAGTCATAGCATACATTTGAATGTAACATCCCACTTTTTATTAGTCTCGGGGGCAAAAATATGCATAATGTGGTGAAATGCCAGCAAAATCATAGTGGGTAGAAGACATGACATTACACACCTCTTGAACCCTTTACGTCATGGGTACTCACAGACATTTTCCTAGGGGCCACAAAGTATGGTGTGTGGTGAGACCGAGGGGCATGTTGATACCAGCAGGGTGGCGGTCAGGAGATATGGGGTTTGTAAAGTTGACGTAGGGGAAGCGGAGCTTGCACATATAGTGCTTGAATTGCACAGTGTGCAACCAGCAAATCTGGGAACAATCCCGGCTTCCCCACTTGACCAAATTGTGTGATCCGAGGCAATTTTCTGCTTTGCCTCCTTATGCTTCTCTTGTGTTTGATTTAATAAACTTTGCTTCCTGTCCATTTATAATAGCATCTCAGACCACACAGAGGGTGCACATAACAACTGACTTGCAGCTTAGTTCACTATTGTTGTAAAGGTCGGCGTGAGCATGAATGTTTTAACTTCATGTGTAAAAACTATCTTTTAAAAAAAAAACTGTTAATGCCGTGGTATCCTCGGATGTACCAAGGTTCTGCATGTTAACGAAATGTTTTTGAATTTTGAAAAGACTTTATCATATTTTTATTACACTTTGTTGTGACATGTCTTTGAAAGATGAAGGTGTTTCTAAAGTTAAGTGCTGTAGGACTTCCTTTCTGAATGTTAGTGCTGAGTCAAGGTGAACAGCATACCAGTTCACCAAGAGGCCGCATGGAAAGGTCAGGAGGGCCGCAAACTACCCCTGGGTCCTACTGTGAGTATCATTGTCTTAGATGATATCACAGGAAGTGATGTCACACAATCTTTGACAAATGCTGAGGGAATTGAATACTGGAGATTAAAGTGCTCGGTAACAAACTCCCAAGTACATATTTAAAGTGTTGGTCAAGAGATTGGAACCAAAGCTGTCTAGAGGTACCCCTGGCAGCAAGATCGGGGGAGCGCACAGTGCTGCGGAAGACCCGGTCGCTTCACCTCCTCAAGTTTCACTGAACAGGAGTGCACACGGAGCTATGATGTGCATTAGTGTGTAGCATCTGGAATCCATTTGAAATTGCACAATCAGACACTAGATAGCATAATTAAGAGTTATGATCGCCATCTCACTCCTCGCCATAATGGAAACCATGTTTGAAAATCATTGATCTCAGCTGTGAAAGTCTTTTTGCTTCAATCGAGGCAACACCCAGAATGCATTACGTTGTCAAACAGAAACCCAGGACTGAAAATACAGTATTGTTGTTGACATGTACTGAAGTGCCCATCATATTTCCAACATAAACATCTAATTGACCAGTGAGGACCAATAAGTTGATGGATCATTAAGACTTTTATGGTTTCGATTACAGGCAATATTTTTTAATTATGCAATCAGGGTAATATCGTGAGAAACCCCTGCTCATTGTGGCTCAATTCAAATGTAACACTCGTCAAAAGTATAATTCCCTTGATCCGAGATGCTACACCTTTGAACACATATTCGTACTAATCAATTTTAGTTCCATTAATTTAGATGTAATTCAACAGATTGATTAATCTATTGATGTCACCAAACATTCCTCGAAAAGATTATAAACAAACCCTGAAGTCTTGCTCGGGTCATTTGTGTACTATGCCCTTCATCAGGAGCATCATTTGAAAGTCATGGGATATGGTGTTTTTCTACAAACCACCGGCCAGGTTTGAGCTTGAAAATCCCTGCATGGGTTTACCATTGTACTCCGCCATTGTTCCATCATGCAGGGTGTGGCCTACTCAGTGACTGTGAGTATCACACATGAGTTGTATTGTTTTTATTCTGTTACTTGAACTTTCCTCTTTGCAATTATAAATACAGGACAACAAGCCACAGAATGGAAAAAACAGGGTTAGGTGAGCTACTTTATTGCTGACGTGGCAATTTGAGAATCATGAAAACGTCAAATCAGCAAAGAAAATAAACAGTGGTCCAAAAAAATGCAAAGCGATCTATTCGAGGAAGGCACGGACCTAATAGCAAATAGAAACGTTTTCATCACAGAATACTGGATACAAAGCAACCCTGTGCACCCCATTTCCCAACAGATAACATGAAATACAAACCAACACCATTCAGATAGTTGTGCTAGGTCACACTGCCAAACTATGTACTATAGGGCCTGTTGCACCTATTTTCTTCTCAGCTTAACCTTCCCTTATAAAGAAGCCAAAATACCTCTAATACATGCACTCTACTTGATTAGATATTCAACAGGCTTCCTTTACTACCACCCTGCCCTGAACGCAAAGGGTTAACAGAGGAAATCTCCTCCTAGCACCAAGCCAGCAGAGAAACTGAAAGAGGAAAGACCCGGCCTCCAGTCTTTAACCTCAAATCATGAGATGGTGTAATCCCTTAAATGACCCAAACATGCGGGTTTTTGATTTTTAAGGGAATCTTCCATTGTTACTTCTGCGGTCCTGGATGAGTGTGTTGAAGAGGTACTCTTTGAAGAGTGATATTATCATTACTTCGAAATGGACCTCCGAAGGCTAGAGAGCCATATTAGCCAACAGTGCACAAATCTATGATGACCCGCAAGACATACATAGACGTTACCAGTGAGTGACCAATTCACCAAATTATCTAGTGACCACAAGTGTCCCATAAAGCTAAGGAGCAAAAATCATGAAAAGGTGCATATTATTCAAAATCTAGAAGCAGCAATTGGTCAATCGGCCGCCTCATATCTACTACTACTACCAAGGGTTATGGTTCAGAAAAAGAGGGAGCGTATTTCATGATAAAAACAGGAATCCCTTAAAGGGGTTAAATGTACATGAGGAAACAGCGAACCTTTGAGTAGGCGCTCCTACACTATAACTAGTGGAAAAGCATTAACCCTATGGGAGCAAAAAGGGGGTGCAAATTACTGTACAAGCCAGGCCTGTCCAGATGAAGGGATCAAATTTCAAATAGACATGGCAGCCAAAACGTCTGAGTCGTGACCCCTGCATGGCAGAACAAGGGATGTCAGATGGAATGTTGCTGCACTGAGGCAAAATTGTGAGGTGAAGTTTCAGTCCATCAAAAGAGGGAACAGAAGAGTCAACTTCTAAAACAGAGTTGACTTTGAGAGAGACTGCCTCGATCCCCGATGCCATCATACGAGAAAAGTTCAACAGAATACGATCCCTGTTCAGATGAAAGGCGAAAGAGTAGATAGAGCTTTTGTTTTCAGACATAATATTAGCCTGGAATAGAATATTGCAAGGTTCTTGAGTGGTATTTTTTTTCTCTACCATAGATCATCTAGAGTTTTCTTGTGGGGTAAAGAACACATGCAAGTGTTGCTGTCATCCCAAATTCATGCAACTCAGTGTATCAACCTCAGAAGGATGAATTGCTGATTTTTTTTTCTCGTCGCCTGCTGTCTACATATAGATCACATGGAAAGAGCAACTCAATTTGAAAACATCATCATGGAAGCTAAAAAATAGAACTCCTATATTTTCCTCATAGAGTAACAATCCGAAGAATAGAGGCTCTGAGGGCGCAGCTTATGGGTTACAGGAAGGCAGCATCCACTTGGACTCCCTTCTAGGGGAACGCCATGCTGGATTCTCTGCAGGGACCGTGCCTGTAATCAGAGTAATTTATATGCTAATTGGGCATTTGGGACATTTCAGGGGTCAGTCAGCCCCAAATGTACCAGACAGGCCTTGCGCAGTCGACCTATAGGATCGCGGAATCCCTCCTGATGGGTTCAGAAGAAAAGCTTCCTTTAATGGACCAGCTTGACATGTACTAGTGATGCTGAAACAATGTCAGGTACGACAGGAAAGAAGTGAAGACCTGACAATAAATCAACCTAACAGGCGTGGGAGGCCATTTAAGGTATGCGTCATGGTTTCTCTAATTATTCCTAGCCCGATCCCTGAGGAACCAATTAATACTGTTAACTATGTAAGAATGAGAGACAGAGTTATCTTGCACATGATAATATCCGCTGAAGGGACAGGATACAAGACCAGTATGGAGAATGATGGAGGCCATAGGAACCCCAGAATAAGTGTGAAAAGGAGTACGGCATGAGTGAGGTGATGCTTCACAGGTCAGAGAGGTGGGACGAGAGGTTTCTTCCCTGGCTGACTAGATCGTCAAGACTTGCCAATATGGAGGCGAGTCGGACTATACCAAAGGCAGCCGACCGGTCCACAAGTAACAGGGCAGCAACTCCATTTCTGTCAACTTTGGTCATCTGAGTATTCCAGATGAAGATCAGAGTTGACCCTGCCAGGGTGGACGCTAAGCTAGTGGTCAGAGAGTAGATTGGTTTCTTCCAAGTGAAGACGTCAGTTTCAATTAGTTTCCATATAAATGGCCCATCAAGGTCAGTAGTGGGGTTCATTTGCTGAATTAAAGTACTTCTTTGTGACAGGCTTGCAGAAGGATGTCTTAAGGTCCCTGGTGAAGATGGAAGGTTTTAGGTAACTGTTGATGGGGTTTCTTGCTAGGATGACAGCAGTCGTGGTAAGTAGAATGAGATGGGCAAGGGTCCAACAAAGAGTTATCAGGACTATGGGCGTGAGCATTTCCTGGAGCTTGGAAGCGAGAGCTGCTTTAAGGTTGTAGGAACCTGTTGTATGCCACAGCACATTGCCTTGTTCTTCAGAGTCATTGGAGAGGGGATGCTAGATGACTTGTTAGATATAGATGCCATTTTCCTGTTTAGAAGAGAAAAAAAGTGCTAAGGAATTAAAAGACTGGTAGTAAGTAAAGATAACATGAATGTTGTAAGGTTGAAATCTGTATTTCAGATGGACAAAGAGAAGGGTCAAACTGCATGCGAGTGAAAGGAAACCTGTCTTCCAAATGCAAAGTAGTTCTCATGCAAAGTGAAAGCTTCTCATCCATGCACAGTCACCCATGACACGGCTACCTTTAAAACTTTAATGTCTCAAGGTAGCAGACTACATTAGGGCCCTTATATTATTGCATAACAATTGCAAATAAGTTGTAGAGCGCAGATGAGTAGACCTTATTGCATTTTCTTTCGATTTGTTTTTTCGATATTTGAATACCTTCTATTTTAAATCATAACTCATACAATAAATTCACAGATTTTAATTTTTTTTTTAAATGGGGGAAATGCTGGTTAGACTGCATATTGTTTTAAATATTATCAGAGTCCAGTAACATTTACATAGAAATGTCAGTGATTAGCATATTTGCACCCAATGCACATGAATGTCTTGCTTTTATATACTGTTTCATTTAGCACTCTTCATATTTTTAAGCACTGTAAATAACCGATATTACCATTATACAAGTTAACTATTCTCAACTTACCTAGCTCTGATTGATAGAATGTTAAGTTTCCTTTGCTGTAATTTTAACTCATAACCTTCAGATCACAGCATATATAAATGGTGCCTTCCCCCTACAGAGCTGTATTGCAACATCCTTTTTGTCGGTTTGGAAACTGGCTCAGAGTGCAATACAAATACAATCACACACTTACACATTCATTCACTACCATGAACAAGGCGCTTCAAGAAATCAGTAGTTTCATTATTTCGAGTAAAAACGAAGCTCCATTTTAGGGAAAAACCAAGCTGAATATGTAGCGAAGGTAACAGAGGTGTGGCAGTGGCGACCCAGAGAGCATGCCGCATACAGAGGGCGGCCCTAAATGTTGATCACACACTCATCATGCTGTGAACACGAGCTGTGAGTGTGAATCACAGCATTCGGAAAGAAAGGTACTGTGTCCAAGTAGAGGGGTCCGCGCATACAGACCAAGCAATCAGAGGGAAAATGTTCATAATACCATGGCCTGGTTCAATGCACACACCAGCACTGTCTGGATCATGACACCAGAAATGCACCCTACTGAGCTGTTTCATCCTGTGACCTTGCAGACAGGGACGTCGTTAGGGGGTGTGACAGGTGCAGCCACACCTGACACTAAGCCCGGGGTACGGGGCGGAAGAAGGGCACTGTGGTAGGAAATAACCTATGGGTTTGAAAGCACCTGCTGCAGAGTTCCTTGTGTGACTGCCAGTTTTCAGGCAACAATACAAATGTCGTGATAACTCTGGTTATTAATGTCAAAGATATCAGTTTTGTCAAGTAGCAGCTTTGACTTGTCATAAAGTAACTCAGGGAGTTAATAGGCCTGCTGCAAAGAAGGTGTACAATGCACATCACAGAACTTATTATATGTGGCTATCTCAGTGGGTAATGCTTTTGTCACAGAGACCCTTTTGTTTATAATGCACAGTGACCTATGAACTGTCACCAAAGAGCTGCACGCACACTACATGATACAGGTCAGAACATTATGTTTTTCTCCTAAGGCTCCCTGTCCTAATGTTGCTAAAAAAATGGTTGGTTTGAAAGATATACATTCTTATTAGTATAGCTAACCCCGACCACTGTGGTATGTTTTAAATCCTATGATAATGTTTTCTTCAGACCAAACACTCTTAAAATGTATTGGCTACTAGTATGGATTACATATGGTTCCTACACCTTGTAATCCCCGTTGTTTTATGTAACTATTCCTCAGACTGATTTACAGACATGATTCATTGACTACGTATAATGTGTGTTTGATATAAAGGTCTCGGACACCCTACACTGATATGAGTAGTGCCATTGAACAAGTAAAATTGGTGTGAAAAAGGGCTATGGAGAGATGAGGGGCACTGTTGGTGGATGGTAGCACGGAAACCTGTGGAGAAGGAGGGCATTGTGGTGGGCGCCAAAGAAGATTGTTTTACTGGGTGCCTCCAGAGCAATAGCTGGACCTCCTTGAAGACGCCTCCTTCTGAACACAAACAGGCGTTCACATATTTTCATCTTGACCAGATAGGACAGCTCTTGGCCCTTGATACTGAAGAGCCCAGAAAGTGCCCCTCTCCTTGCAGAATCAAAAGATGCTACTGTGCAACTGAGGTAAGAAAGTTCACAGTTCAGCACATCCACAATTAATACATTTGGGAGAGTGTATGTACAGTTAATTGCAGTGGAGATTATTTCCATATTTTCATATTGTCGCTAACAAAATCAAACTGAATTTTGGTACCCGGTGTTTCCTTGTCCCAGACCAAAACTAATAGAAGAACGAAGTATTTCAGCCTGCTAAAAAGCTCTAAATAATTTGCAGTTATATCCGTTCTGGTAGCATTTGTTTTATGGATACTTATTACGAGAATACAACTCATTGTTGGTGATTGATGGATTACGTCCCCTGTACCTTCTTGTTTGCTTTGACAGCAAAGGGGTTGCAAATGATTTTAGACCATTATAAATCCTAAACTAGTTACGAAAACATAACATAATAACCCTGGGGTCTATTGTTCCATTATGAGATTTTTGCTAAGTAACTATCCAAGGGCAACCTCAGACAGATAACAACAGAGAACCCTAGCTTCCCATCAGCCTCCCTCATCTTTACCAGCCTCAAGTAAAATCTAATCAGGGGAGTAGGTTCCATTGGTGCAGCAGATGCAGTGGCACCGGGGCCCGGAGACCTGAGGGGTCCACTGAACCGTGAATGCTGTTGTACTTCACATTTCAGAGCGCGGCCAGGCGCCATTTTCTTTCTTACACTGGGGGCCATGACGCACTGTAAACTCTATTGAATCGAACTAATTCATAACTATGAGTCACGCGTCTCTTTCCCACATGAGGTATACTGGTACACTACATATAGTGTGTGGCATCATGCCAACCTCCAGCAATCACAGTCATACTCTGAGTGCGCGCGCATTTGTTCACATGCGACTGTTTTGTCCGTCAATAAACCGAGTGCCTGAGTTGATACCGTTTGCTGGTTTTCAAAGCACTAATGTGACAGAAGGTAGGCCTCAGAGCGAGCCCTAGTGCGTCACGGAGTGCAGCCTCTTTCGCCGGATTGCAAAAACCTTCCCAAAGAGCCCGCACTAGCGGGCCCGCAGGATTCACTCTAGCAGAAAGCTTCAATCATCCAGATTAGTACATCGCCATCACTCGCCCACCCCCACGGGCCCCGCTTGGCGCGCACGCACGCCATTGTCCCGGTGGATTAGGCAGGGAAGGCCGCGCGGTGACTAGGCTGCACGTCAGAGTGAATCAGTGCATCGCGCGCGGGATGCGCTGAATGGGAAAGGAATTCAGCACTGGACAGCACTTATTTCTTTCAAGCTGGGATGTTCATGTGGAACAGGGGCCGCGGCTTCTTCGCCCGCGGCGTATACTTTCGATTATTTCCCCAGAAATAGAGGGCAGGCGCGATCCCTCGATGGTTCTGGTTTTGCTAACCGAGCTGGCGCAGCTTTGCTCCGCTCAAGACGCGCTGAATTACGGGGCGAATTGCCTCGGTATATGCATAGTGATGATAACAAGAATGTGCTTTATACAATGCAGGTTTTCTCAAATTTCGCGGTGTCGTGGAGCTAAGAGGGTCCCCACTTCTGTGATGCTCAAGCGTATTCTCTGCTCTTATAATCAGAGCTTCGGGAACCAGGGTGTTTGGAAAGGAGCCCGTTTTAAGTTGAATATTATGAATAATAAATGCGCGTGCTGTGACTGGCCATCCGTGACATGCTCATCTCATTGCTCATGCCGTTTGTTCCCGGGGTGAACTTTTCATTTTGTGCTACTTTTCTGCACAGGCCAGCGTGCTCGGCCTTTGGTAAAACGTGGAAGGTCAAAACTCTCGTGTTCGCACGAAAGTATGAATGACAAGGTCATTCCGCAACAGACAGATTTTACACAGGAAACAAGGCCGAGGCCGGATGAAGTCCGTTGCAGCCAAAACGCTGTGGAATTTCTCTGCTTCCAGGCCTGCAGCTCTGTATACAGTGGCCTGTGGCCCCTCTGCTGTGTGGAGGGAGGTGCCATGGACAGGCGGACCTGTGTGGTTTTCACGCTGGTAGCGAGAAGTGGTGCTTTTCCCCTTTGAAGATGGCAGGAGGTCTGTTGGCATGCTTTGAGGCGAATGTTTGTGTCAAGCACCGAAGCTAGGCATGTTTTACGCCCATAAAACAATAAGGCGAGGTAAAAAATGCACCCCGCCTCGGTTCTAAATTGGTAGAGATTGTCCGTTACGTTTGAGCATGCGCATTCGCTTTGCACGACTCGCAGTTCAGAAGTTGTCATTTGCGCGGGTTGCAGACAGCTTTGTCTTGTTCTTTGCCGAGAGAGGTACATTTGATCCATGTATCCTGGTGTGCCTTTTCCTTAGGTGCTCGGCGTCTGCTGGAGGTGTCGCGAGGATCAACGTTCTTCCGTGAAGTAGACGCACACCTGCTCCAGTTTAGTGACATTGATTAATGGAACTGTACTGTGCGTGTACCTTCTGCAGGAGCCCTAAGCGCTGCAGATAACCAATTAAACGTAGCGAGCCATTATCAGGACGTAGCCGGTGTCTTTGTGTGTGAGCTCCGCGCGACAGAACATCTCCAGAAAAGCTGCTCCCAACAGAAGGCTCGCCGTTAAAGCAGCCCCTTCGTACACACTCTTTACAAGGGCCGTACACAAGTCGAGCTATCACTGCAGGCAGGCCTGTAAGTGGGATAGAAAAACTGGGCGGGTCTTTCAAAGGGACGTGGCCAATGTAATTAAGGGCGTGGCTTAAACAGGTAAGCTAAAAATCTGTGCTTAGCATAGTGTGCCTCCCGACTTGTATTTGCTGTTTCTGTCATTGCATCCAGATATATGATACAACAAGTAACATCATACCTACAACAAGTCAGGACTATTGGCTTTGTCAATGGTTGTTAGTTGCATAAGATAAATAAGCAGCAACTATGGCTTGTATACAATATTGAAAACACTTCCACTTGAAGACGTGGTGACACCACGACATTGTTGCTGCTCTTGCGTTTCAAAAAGAGAAGGGAAATCCAGAGAGAAAATGACTCTCTTTAAAGTATTTTCCTTCCCTTACAACGCTCACCTGGCATGACGTCATGCCGTAACTTCTCCACTAGTGAGAAGTGAACAGTGTGAGCACGCACACATTGATGTGCCTGCTGTCACTGCAGTCCGGGAAAAAATGGACTGCCTGTGCCAGGGCACAAAACAGAGCCCGATAGAGACAAGTTTCGAGGTCTCCTTTAAAAAAGTGCTGTTGCTCAGCACCGGTGAGACCCGGCCCACTTAAAGCCCTGGCTTTAAGAGGGATAAAAAAACTGGAGGGTCTCTCAAAGGGGCGTGGCCGATGTAATTAAGGGTGTGGCTTAAAACACACAAGCTAAAAATCTGTGCTTAGCATAGTGTGCCGCCTGACTTTTATTTTGGGTTTCTGTCATTGCACCCAGATATATAATACAACAAGTAATATTACACCTACAACAAGTCAGGTCTATGGGCTTTATCAATGGTTGTTTGTTGCATAAGAGAAATAAGCAACAACTACAGCTTCGTTGTTATAACATTGAAAATGCTTCAGTTCTTAAATGATGAGGCTGTGAAAGAACTATAATGAGTCTCTTTGAAGTTACATCAGAGGCAGAGAGGGGTGATACTTCTGCAGAGTTAAGAATTTATTTTTACGCTGATGGTCAGGGCAAAATTAGAGAGCCCGATAGGGACCTGTCTCAGCACCTGGCAAGAACCGGCCCACTTAAAGCCCTGACTACAGGTACACTTGCTGCTTGCTCACTGGATGGTACAGTTTCGGGGAGTTGAGTAGTAATAATTGTATCGTTATTTGGTAGTTGATTTGTGTCTGGACACGTTAGTGCTTGATCTTTCATAACTAGGCGAGGTCTGTTTGACAAGTGGGTGCTTCTGTTCAGAGCAGCTAGGCCTGTTGTCTTCTGCCAGTGTTTAACATGGTGACTTTTTAGCATAGTTCTGCAGTTACTATTATTGTAGTGTTGATTTACCCTTATCCATTTACGCAGTCTATTATTCTCAATATCGTACACATGGGGCTCCCCTGTATTCCTTGGAATGCAAGTACTGTAAGCAATAAGAGAAAACAGTGTTCCTAAGGTAAGGACTATGTCCCGACCGCATTTTATTTTATTGACAAAATTATGAATTGTTGTTGAGATGCAAATCCTTCAGGAACCCTTGTTTTTCTCTGTTGTCTGCGGGGTCTATTTACTGTCATCAATATAAGGGCAGAAGTCGAAGTGGGCAGGGGAACAGAATTCCCAAGCTTTATTCATTTGATCAAAACAGGACCCATACTTTTTATTTAAAAAAGCGTCCCTGAACCGTTGATTTGCCTCAGGTTGAAAGGGAAGTTGAAAGGGGAGAAGAAGGGTGTTGGAACTGGCACTTTCTGGTTGGCTGAGACAATGCCCAAGCCAGGCAGAACCTACCACTCCTGTCCAGGGTGGGTGATCACACACACTGTGTAACCTGTGCTCCCCCTTGGGTAGCTTGGCATTGAGCAGTCAGGGATTCTCACAGAGGCAATGTGTAAAGCATTGGCACAGCACTCATGATAAATACACTGAGCGTCACAAAAGAGACTTCACACTTGATGTATGTAAATAATGTCTGTATTCAATGCGCACAATCAACACAACCTGGACATCATGTATCTCGGAGCATAAATCACACTTGGAAACATTACTAGCAGAGCTAGGCCCAACTGTGTTGAATTTACACCAATAATAAGCTCAATTGGGACAGATCCTATTCTAAACTCCCCGTACCCTTATGCGGCACAACACATTGTCGACCCCAGGCCACCCTAGCAATTCTTACAATTCAATACCACACAGATACAGGGTGCACCTCGAGTCGCACAATATCAGAAATATGTACATAAATATAATTATAACACTTTTTAGAAGCCCCACAGGTCAAGGCCGCACGGGTAAAACCAATGTCAAACGTAGTGTTCTAGCAAGAAATCAACATGTAAGGCAACACCGCCGGCCAGTGTCGTTAATCACAGGCGGTCCGCAGACTGTCACTCCCACACACACACTCCCTCTGCACCGATACGCGGTGTAACCAATATCAGACAGGTCTGCAGGAAACACGCTTGCACACATATGCACTCAGCACCATAATGTGGTGCAACTGATACCCAGCAGGTCAATTGATAGCACACTGCAGACCCAGTGTCCCAAACCTCCCTCCACCCTCCAGCTCACCTCGAATGTCCTACGCCCACAGATGAAAGATAACCTGCCCCCCTCCTTCAGATACTAGGCTGCACGCATCTGAAGTCACACTTAGTCAGGGTCCCAGGGAATCAGGTGGGGGTAAGTAGCAGGACTAATTAGGAGGTAGTCATCAAAGGAGGGTTTGGCAGCCACTCAGGAAGTTCACCCACAGGTTGCGGAGCAGAAGCGGGCTGAGGGCAATAGTCCGTCACTCAAAAGGGTTCCAGAAGGGCCTTCCAGCACCAGCCATGTTCTGCGAAGCACAGGGGGTCACGCAGTCTCTTGACCAGCTTCCGATCGCTCTTAGAAACATTCCTTAAGCCCAATCACTCTCACTACCCAAGCCCGAGCCGGGCAATACTACTACCTGGCAACACAATGTCGTCGGCAGCTGGGTGAGGAGAGGGCCTAAAATAGAACATTCATCGAATGGAGAATGAAGCAGGGGAGCCTCTCTGAAGGAGGCACCCCATCAGGTACACATCGATCAGAGACTCACCCAGGCAATCCGAGCACAACATCTGGTGGCACCAGGCAAGTCCAGTCACATAAACAGGTGCTAGTTTAGCATTGCCTCACAAGCTACGGTTCCACCCCCCCCCCCCCCACGAGGGTCGCAACCTGTAAATTGGACACTCACGCAATGAGCATGCAGTCAGTGTGTCGCACGAGAGAGATGCAGCACAATGATGAAGCTGGCCACCCTGGATCCCGCAACCGGTGAATCCGCTCACCACCAAGATGCTTATGCATGCCGAAGTCCCCATGATGCAGGGGCCACATGCCTTAGATGCGGGCAAGACTTCTGGGGCTCCACACAAGGCAATCCGTTTGCCAGGCATAATTCTTAGCTCCACACTCATACCGTGCTTGCAGTTGGGATCCAGAAGTTGATGTGGGCACTTAAGAGCGCACCGCTATCCGGTGTCACAAGTAGATGGCATCAGTCCCTTGTAGGAGATTTTTGATGTCCCTGAGACCTTTGAAATAACTGGCGGCAAGGCAACAAGCCCTCAGAGAGCACACTTTAGGGTGCCACACAGCAGCAAGTCATCAGCCCAGGCCAGCCACTATTCAGGAAGGGCTCACAGTCCCTTTCAATGTCAGTAATCCTCCTTGTGCACAACATATTCCTCTGGCAGTGTGCACCACGCAGTTCCAGGTTCTCTGGTCCCATGTCCCCACAGGTGTATATCTGCCCTGGTGAATATGGCACCAGTAGTTATACTGTAGTGTGCTTTTGAAGTGGTGGTGGTTCAAAGGGTCTCACAGATGTATCCCTTAAATTTCAGTTCTGTTTGCCAGAAGACCGTGGAATGCCGATCTTAATCTTTAGTGGGGCCTTGGTCTGGCTCCAGAGGCCAAGTGACTCAACCTCTTACTCCAATCTATCCAGCCAGGCCTTTAAATGACAGATGTCTGTCATTTCATTTGTATGCCCAGTGTTTTATAGCTGTTGCTGGCGAATGCCCAGAAGTGCTCCCCCAGCCTCTAATGTGGACTGGAGCCAAGCAAAAAAGCATGCAGAGAAATGCCCAACTAAGTGGCATTTCTAAGCTAGTAATGACAAAACCACCTTTACCACATGAAAGGGTCTGTCATTGTGAATCCAATGATAGGAAAAATTATGAGGCGTGCCTCACTGCAATCCACTATTGCAGCCTGAAGTAATTTCAACCGTTTCTCCATGTTAGCCTATGAGAAGAGCAAACCTCACAGGTAGTGAAAACACACATGGCATTTCCTCCCTACCTGGGCAGGGAACACACGCGTACATGCCCAGCCTTTCACCTACCACTCTCTTCACCCCTTAAGACGTACCCTCTGGTGCACTAGTAGTAGTGAAAGGTCCTTTCAGGATAGCTAGTGATTTAGAAGCACAACTTCACACGCACACAGATCTACAATGACAGGTTGGGCACATGTTTAGAAACACCATAGGTGCAAGTGCACACACCGGCCTTCAATGACAGACTGGTGATCTGATTTACAAAATCAGGTAAGCACCACTTCCTGACATGGGCAGGAAGGGTGGAGTGCGCACACCTTCACACTGTATTTACAGTGGGAAAGTGCTACAGGCTCGAAGGCCACAACAAGAGAATCAGCAAAACACGGTAAGGTGTCCCCTGGGGCGAGCCAACCCCCTAGGTAGGGAAAATCCACATGGGTGTTCTTCCCTACCCAAGCAGAAAACACACATATAGACCTACACAGCCACTCACCTTTCCATAGGTTTACCTCTCAGGACTTATCCTAGGGCTGCTCTGGTGTTAGTGAAAGGCCCCCTCAGGATTGGCTAATGAGTGAGAAAGGCCACCCTGAACATGATAGATGTTTGACAGGCTAATTCAGTGGGTGGCACAATCAGTGAGGCATCCCACTACTAGCCAGTAGAGTACCCACCCTGGGTATGTGGTGTACCTTTTTACAGGGCACTCACAGGTACGACACCTAAACTAATCAAGCCTTTCCCAGCATGCGTAGGAATGGTGCGCACACTTTCTGGCTGCAGTACAGTGGGAAAGGGCCCAGAGTCGTAAGGTCATGGAAAGAGAGTCGGCAAAACGCAGTAGGACAAAAAGCAAAATGTTTTAGGGAATTCCCCCAAAGAAGGGCCATGTCCAACAAAGGGACTCCTCTGCTGTGAAGTGAGAGAAGAGAAAGGTAGCTAAAGAAGAAGTCAGCCTTCTGCTCATGGCCCCTGCTCCTGAGAGAAATGTAAAGGTGTGCAATTAGTTAATCAGCAAATCTGAAGGCTGCTTTGGAGCCAGTATAGGCTTTGATAGAATCTGGAAGTTATCCTTTTAATGGAAACTGTAAAAAGATATGCACCTGATCTAGTAGGTCCAGTCTGTGTAATACTCAAAACATAACATTTGAAAGCATAGTGTACATATAAGCACAAACCTTTTGCCAATCAGTAGCTGTCTGTTTACACACACTGAGGTCTGAACTGATTGCAGGTTTCCTACCAGAAAAATGCATTTCCCACAGATACATTTAAGTTGCATTTAATTTTCATTTGTGGTGTGTACATTGTATAATTATATGCAGCTATCTATAGATGAAAGTCAAACAAAAGAGTTACAGATTATTTTGGTCTTTGCCACGTGTATGACTTTGCCCACTCACTCGCTGACCCCCACACTCCCTCAGGACCACAGTGCCTCTACTTTCCATCATGCGCTTCGACTGCTGTATACAGGGTATTTGTGGCAGGAAATAGGGTTTTTACTTCATTGGCACTGAGCACAGTAAAGAGACACATGCCCTAGTCCCTAGTACCTTGATCTTCCTGGTGATGTACACTTGGCTAACAGCACTGGTAGTCGGCAAGAGGAGATTTTTGGCAGGGAAAAAAAGATCAGTCTATTCTAATGCCATTGGTAACTACAATCTCTGCAGTAGCAGTGTGCACCTATGTAGGTGTGTAGAGAGTCCTTTGCTGCAAATTTTCCAAACTCTGTGTACTTCCACAACTACAACAGATTGGTCCGAAAGGCAAAGTCTGAGCTCATAGTTTCACAATAACCCTCCAAATGTGGTACATTTTAATTTAGGGAAGGTGCAAGGTTGACACCATGCACCATGTCTGTTTCTTTGAGGTGGTCCAATGTAGAAAATCAAGAGGTGTGCACCCTCCCTTTCTACAGAGTGCAAACCGTCCATTAGTACAGCTGGAAGTAGAAGTGGCACCAGGACCTGCGCAGCCCATTCATCTTTTTAGCTGGGCCACATCCTCTCCAAGTAGACACAGGGTGTTCGGGGCCTTACCGGTTGATATTTTGGCCATGTTTAAGTGACCTCACCCTTAATCGCATAACATATAATGAATTCATTAATTTATATTTGTTAGGTGCACAAATCATCTCTGAGGGGATCTCTTGGTGCCGGAGCAGTCCAAAACAGATTATATTTCACTACAGATTAAAAATCAAACAACCAGGTTTTCAAGAGTTTCTTAAAAAGAATTAGGTTTGGGCAGAGGCAAAGGGATAAAGATAGCTGTTTCCAGTGTTCAGGGGCCAAAAATGAAAAGGGCCGGCCACCAAATCTAGTTCTGTGAATACGTTTCGGGCATAGTGGAAGCTCACTGAATCCGAGCTGATGTGTCGGGATATAAGGTTGCAATTTATTTTTAAGATAACATGGTCCATTCCCATGTAATGATTTGAAAAACAGACACAGAAGTTTGAAAAGCGCACTTTTTTTTATAGGGAGCCAGTGAAGAGAGCGTAGTATAGGCGCCAATGGGGATCGTGGGGGAAGAATACAGACAAACAGGACTGACGTGTTCTGTATAACCTGAAGACTAGAAAATGAACCTTCATTCAGTCCAATCATCCCGTAGTCCAGATGACTTATTATTAGTGCCTGAACCAGTGTTAATGATTAGGGGTGAGGGGTTTCAAAGTCAAATATGGGTCCCTGTTATAATCCCACCAGCCATAGCATAACTGGCCCACCATAAGCACAGTGACGGCTGCCGCATAGCTAAAGTAGGGGACGGAGAGGGAACGGGTGATTAGGGGCATAATAATTAGTAAAAAAAACATATCTGTCGATACCGGCTGCCTTGGTGCTCTTCTCCGGCTCACCTCCCGGCAGTCACTGGGACACAGACTCACCAACCAATCCCGGCACTGCTCTCATGCTATACTTAGCTTGAGAGCAGTGCCAGGATTAGTCTGAGCGGCATGGTTTGCCACTCAGACAGTGCCTGACAGTCTGTGCTGGTCCTCCAACCCAGCTGCGTTGGAGAAACCTAAGTGTGTATGTCTGTTTGGCCGGCCTAGGATGTCCAGCGAAACTCACATGCGCATTTTACAGTGCCCATCACTCCTCCCCCTGCCCTGGACCGGCCTCGCCCGCCCTACATTGGTATCGGGTCGGTCACTCAGTCAGCGAAAAATAAAATGAAAATCTTATTTTTCGCTGACTGACTCTGACAAGTGGGGCAACGCTCCTCACCCATTACGGAAGAGCCACCCCTGCATAAGCACCAACTTCCCCTGGCCCCAAAAAACATTTGTGTCAATGACAGTGGCGGCTTGGTCTTGTCATGGTGTCAGGGGCATTTGGTTTGCATAACAAGAGGGCAGTAGCGGCCCGTGGTGGGAGTGTTGCTGGGCGCTGACGTGGGGCGGGGGAGGGGAAGGGTGGGGGGTAGTAAACTACGGATTATGGCTGATTAGAGGTAAGTAAACCTATAAATAAATGAAACGAATTTCGTTGTGTCCGCTGCATCGGATTTGGCGATGCAGCGCGCGCAACGACATTCGTTTTATTTATTTATATGTTTACTTACCTCTAATCAGCCATAATCCGTAGTTTACTACCCCCCCCCCACCCTGCCCCTACCCCGCCCCACGTCAGCGCCCAGCAGCACTCCCACCACGGGCCGTTACTGCAAGAGGGTACTGGCCTGCTGCTTCTAGAGGGGAATTGTGAAGTTAAGGACCCTAACGATGGGCTAGAGGGACATGTACCACCTCGCTCCTGCTCATCCCAAAACGAGCCCACCCCATAGCGGACAAATCAGAGGTTAAAAGAGATGATTCCTCCTCCGGCTGACGGCACTACCGGGCCTGCAGGAGTCTAATGAGGCTTAGACCTTCTTTTCCGAGATCCTGTCTACCTACTGAAATGTAGTTCATGTAATATCCCGGTTGGGTACTGTTCATGTAATCGATGGCTGTTGCTGAGTTCTATACAGTTATAATTCGTACAATAACAATCGTATTTAAACACCTCTGTAAACAAAACACAGCCTACCGAGGGGTGCTGTTTATTAAGACTTAAATTGGCGGCTGGAGTGACTGCTGAGAAGTTTCATTGTAATTTCGCAGGATGAGAGGCATGCACTTGAAACGATTCCCTCATTTTCTGGATCGGATCTATTTAAATGCACACGTTAGTTTAACGCCAACCGAATTGTATTGAAACATACCTTAGAGTACAGCGCTCTGGCAATAATAGCAAAAAGCAGTTGCCCAAATGAAAACTATATTCTTGTCTCCAATCACCAATTTCTTAATCCCTTATTTTTTCGTGTACAAGTAGTGCAGGTCACGCAGCAAACGCATTTAAAGTTGTAGGTGTTAGCGACATCGCGTGGTTATCGGAAGTATTGCAGCTACTCGCCTTTATGGTACCCTTGAATTTACTGCAAGATAAAGAGATACACTTGAGAAGCTACACGTGCTTTACCAGATAGCTATATGATTATACAATTGTAAATATACGATTTAAACAACATTCAGATATTTAGTAAATATACTTCAAGGTGAAAGTGTGCAGTCCCTTGTGATCTACTTATACATTTAACTGATACACACTGCTTGCTCCGTATTCATAACAGAAGGCAAAGCAGTGACGTCCTTCGGTGCACCCTTGGTTTGATGCAGTTTCTAGGCTTTAAGAGGCATTAAGTAGAAGTGCTGGAAGTGGGCCGCGTGACTTCGTCTTAACGGAAAATAATACGCAATTTGACAAGTGCGGTTAGGGTCATAGTAATTATTTAGTGCTACCTACGAGAACACATTGCAGCCTTCGGCCATGGTCGTCTTCCGTGTCATGTTTGTTGTCTTTTTTTTTCTACTTTTAAAGGCAGTACAATGTTCTTAAATGAGCAAACTCGAATGTTGAGTTTTTGAACAGAAACGTTAGACGCGGAATCTCGAGTAACAAGGGGTCTCCGGCTGAAATCCATTCAGCATTGCTCAGGAAGAGAGTAATAAACACATGCTACTATACAAGAATTGAAGAGTTGTTTCATTGAGAGATTGTTTTTCTTGCGAGGGACCTTCTCCCACGTGCCAGGTAGCTTGAGCTCACTGCATTGCAAAGTCCTAACTTCATTGTGCACATAATGATACGTCTCTATTGGTGGTGTGCTCCACCCTTCTAGTGAATGACTTATCTTACACATTCATACAGGGTAAACCAGGGTGTGCAAAAGGGATTCACGCACTTCTTCTTGAGACCCAATTTGTTGTTGGTACGTGCCTCACAAATGGCTAAACCCAAAAGCCATTGGAAGAGAGATAGTGTAGGTAGTTGTTGGAGGTTCGTACCCTTCTTAATCATGCAAGGATTTATGTTAAAATAAAGTTCATACGATGTGTTAGTTGGACAATAAATAGTCTCTTTATTGTCAAGTTGCTGGTGCAAAAGAAAAAGGAAAAACAAAAACAAAAACAAACAGCCGACACGTGTTTCGCCCAGTGGCCAGACGGCCAGGGGCTTTTTCAAGGCTGAGTATATAAAGTGCAAATGTCTGAGAAATGCAGATGCATGCCACAAAGTGCAACATATATTTAAAGTGAGTGCAGATAGTGAAGAATTAGGAAAAATAGGTGATTAGAGATGTAAAGGTCGAGCAGGCGAGAAATGTGAAAGTAGGGTAGGTACAGAGGGGGAGATAAGAAAAGGAGAGATAGAGGAAAAAGTAAAATGAAAAGGTGGAAAAAATTAGGGCGGCACAATGGTACAATTGGAAACATAAGGACAATATTCAGGCCTAATGGCACATAAGTTCAAACACATGGCAAAAAAATAATAAAAATAATTTCATAGTCACTATTTCTATACGTTGTTGTTGCAGGAGAGAGACACACACAAAGTTATGAAGCAGGCACAATTCAGTAATGGCACATATTGGGTGACATTTGAAATGGTATCTTGTAAAGCTTACGCTAGAATATCAAAGGTACAATATGTGCCGAACAACACCCTGAGGTAATTACACATAACTAGGAAAAATTACATGGTACTCAGAGAACATACGAGATATCGTTTGAGAAAACATCAAAAAGCACGTGCATAATTGTTTGTTAAAAGAAAGTGTCTTACCAAGCTCTGTCAGTTAACGTCAGAGAAAAATGCAGAAAATTAAAACAGGGGTATGTAAGCCAGACATCTAGAAGGATACAATACAAGACAAAGCCCAGCAGTTCTTATACAATCTCACACGGGGTAGGGGAAGTGTCTATGGCGATCTGGGTCAGGAAAAAGAAACAAAAGTCATGTGGGCCAATCTTGGCAAGAAATATAATCCAGGTTGTCGCCAGGGGGTTCAAAAACTAATAACACTCGCCCGTAGTACACATTCTTTCGAATGCTTAAAACCAACCACATCACGCAGTGTGGAACACACTGAGTCAGGGAGCTCTGTTTTTGTTGATTTCAGATCTGTGATATACCTCTTTGAAACATAGTTCCAGGAACATATATGACAGTGAAATAATGAATTTGTGTTGAAAAAAACCCACAAACGTTTATTGTGTGCAAATGGCCTGTTTCAAAATACAAACTACATCGTGACGTTATGGAAGTGGAGGGGCACCTTCATTTGTCAGGGAAGTGGAAATGTCTCCGCTAAGCAAGATATGGATGGTATGTGAATTTTATTTCATCTTACAATATTTACCAACTCTCGCCTAGTCACACTGTTATTAGTTTCCGTTGCAGCTTCCTCCTGCAAGTGTGAAAATGCTCCATGTGCGCTCGGTCGTCTTGTGACAGTCACGCAGAAGGAAGCACAATTCATCTTATACAAATCTAGGCCCAGATTTAGTAAGAGTTTGTGTTAAGGGTTGCATCACTTATCTGTTGCAGCCCCGCGCATAATCTATTTTGCATTTACTAACCCACAGAAAACCCAATTTGTGTGGCTTTGAAAAAAAATAAAAAAATAATGGAAGGCAGCGCAAAACGCTACTTTGTGTTAGGGATGCATTTTATGGGAGGAGCATGGGCATTCATCTACCCATGCTGGCCTTTAAAAATCATTTAAATGTTACTAGACCTGCAGGTTTAATGACTAATAATCTACTCTACTCAATATAATGCTCTTGACCCATAAACTGGTGGCAAATTATGTGATCCTGGGCAAATATTTTAATTCACTGAGCTGCCTTTTTCTTCTTTGTCACATATGACAGCACCTTCAAATACATGAGTTCACCATGCTGTACACAAAACACCTTTGTTTGATTTAATAGACTAAACTTTTGCTCCATATATAATCTCAAATCAAGCCCTATATAGGATACACATGACCGCATACTTGCCTCTTAGTTCATTAACAGCATTGTCATCCGGTCGGTGGAAGCAATGCTTCCCAAATCATGTTTAAAAACAATCACTTTTAATAAATATATACTTAAAGCATGAAGTGGTACCACACTCATTTGCAATCAGCAGATTTTCGATTGAAATGGCCACAACCTTTCCCACTGACATGCTACCTACTGATAAAACTGTAGTGTATAAACAATGTTTAAACATCGAGTTTCTGCAAATATTTTTCATTTGCACATCAAGTAGTGTTATGGTGTGTTTTGTTCTATGTAAATCTTTTTTGCTTCACACTTCTGAATTACAAAAAATGTGCTTTCGTGATTCCTGATATATTTTGAAATATTTCTACTATTCATTTACAAGCTGTTTAAATGTTGTGGGTTGGGAAAAAACTGACATCTTAGAGGCTTTTGTTTCACAATGGTTGTCTGATAGATCACTTCACAAAAGCATCTAACTGTAATAAGAGAAAGAAAAGTAAACACCATTTTCAGGATAAGATAAGGATGAATTAGTGAAAAGATAAACTGGCACTTGACCGCTATACTTGAACAGACAGCAAATGTGTAAATATAAAAACAAGATTTCAAGGCATCTTTATTGCTCATTCGTTTTCTGAATAAACAGATCACCTGTTCCTTTCCAGTTTAAGTTCACTCTCCAGAACTGAGGAGTAGGTCCTATAAATAGCTCAACTTTTTTTGATGCCTGCCATGTATTCTCATACAAACACATACTTACTAAAGTCAGAACGGTGTGCCTACTGGAGGCTGGGGTAATGAGGTAAAAGAGCTTTATTTCTCCTAGTTACTTCCTCTTTGCATTTTTGCTCGATTCTGCAGCACACATACAAAAAGGAATAAGCCTCTAAGGATAGCTTTTGTGAAGTATCCTTTCCTGCACTAAATCTATTCTGACCACAACTCAGACACCCTAGTGTTGTGGCGCAATTAGTGCCTGCATTGGCGTTAGCCAGAAGTGGGACAGCATTATGAGAGAGCAGAAATGCGCCACATCTTGTGCAACACACTAACTTCCCTTGTTGTGGTTCATCAAATTTAGCAAATTAGGCCTAAGTCCCAGATTTACTACATTTTGCCACAATGCAATGCAGCAAGGGATGTTGCTGTGCTGCAGTGCGTCAAAGGGAGGGGGCAAAAATTCGCCATATCTACTGAGCTATGACACACTTCTTCATAACACTGGTGCACATCTGGCTGCCTAGTGCCAATGCAGGCACCTTTGGATGACAACATAAATATGCTTGAGTGGTGATCAGAATAGTTTTTGTGCAGGAAGGGATACCTTCCTGCATAAAAGCTATTCTTAGAGGCTGATTCCTCTTTGGCAGTGTGCCCCAGAATGCAGCGCACATACAAAGAAGAAGTAACAAGTAAGTTAGTTTGCCTTGCTGGCAGGCTGCGGTTGGCTGTATCATTCTGGCACAAACCCATGTTTACTGGCTTTAGAAATGATTTGGCCTGGGAGGTGAACTCCACTCCATTTGCAAAGTTTTTCTCACTCCATGCTCCAGAAAGTTCTGAAAAACTAAGCAGAGTGGAATTTTTCCTTGCTCGCTCTCACCAACGGTAACTTGGCAAGTGCGAGCGAGGAAAATCCAATGCTAGACTGCTTCCCACCGAGATTTCTCAAAACGGGCGATTGTGGGTTGTCGCAACCGCTCATGTTAAGAAACCTTCCGTTCCCTTTGAGGAAGTTGCCACTTGAGTAGAACATCTACACAAGTGGCAGAAAGAAGCAGCGCCTTTTTGCACTGCGTGTGATGGCGTTCACAGTGATTTTACAGCACGGGACAAACACCTGGTGCTAAAAATCATTGCGAACGGCACGAGGTGACGCACTCAGCCGCTTGTGGAACTCTGCGTAGAAAGGCAGTTTTTTTTGTCACTTCTCCGCGAGCTCTGCCCAGGCCTAGTAATTATGGGTTTGTGTGAGAATACATGGGTGGATGCATGGGCACGCCCATGCTCCACCCATGTAGTGTCTCAGTGATGCAAGGTAACACCAGGCTGTGCTATGCGCTATGTTGCGTTACTTTTTTCTTTACAAAGCTATGCAAAACCGCACAAATTGGGATTTGCTTGGCTTAGTAAATGCCAAAATAGGTTTGACGTCAGGGCTGCGTCAAGTGTTGCAACGCACAATCTTAGTAAATGTAGGCTTTACTATTGCACATCATTGAAGAATGGATAAAGATCCGTTTATTTGAAAATGTTTTGAAACTTTAACAGAAGACATACGCAGATAGATGTTGCTTGCACCACCTTTCTCGCCAGCTGGAACGATGGCTAAGTAATTAACAGTTTATTGTTGGTGGTGTTTGAATTTGTCGTTAGCGATAGATGTTACTGATACTTTAGTTTGTTGTGCAAAACACTATTGGTTGAACTACTACCATCAACAATAAAATAAATTGTATGGTAAAATAGGGTTCTAACCTCAAGCAAGGAGCAACATACCATTAACGCATTCAAACACAAATCACTTTGTAATTTTGCCAATGCCAGTGACAGTGAAATACAGCTGAAACAAAACAGTTTCCCTGATTCAGCCCCAGATATCTCTAAAAAAAGATTATTTAGCTCAGTTTATAGACTTTGATACTGAGCAAAACCATGCAGCTGCTCTCCTCTCCTGCATAGCACACTAGATGACAATATTGGGCTAAAGTTGGCTCTGCTCGAGTACCAGAATTACCAACACGCGGGCTAATACTGTTTAATGAGTACGCCAGGGTGTATTGCTGAAGAATCTCCACAAGGTCCTCATCTGAAGGTGGAGGACATGAAAGCTGGGGCTGGACAGAAGACGTAATCTACACACTAGATGGTAAGCAAATGTGGCAAGTGCGCCATTGTACCAATAATGCCTTTAGGGGATTCGCCCTGACCATCGCACTTAGGTTTAGTACGAATGAGGGGGGAAGACTGCTCTCTGGACAACTGGAAATATGAAGACGTACAGATGGCAATCACAGGTGAGTTAGATGTTAGGAAGATATCCTATGCTCCTGCTCTTATATTTAAGTATAGTCTAACCCAATGAGTTCCACACTCTTAATCTCTCAGCACATATAGGAATATTAAAAATTATACAAATTGTAATGAAGAAGCAGGTAGTGGGATTCCTTTGTGAATCTCCTCCTTCGGCTAACCACTCATCCCATCGTGGGATTCCTTATAGTGTTGGTGCTTCTGCTACAGGAATTAAATTATCTTTTAATTTATTTATAGGTTTTGTAAAGCACTTGACATTCTGATGCCGCAGAGGCAAGGGGTGTAAGGTAAGTTTTTAGGTTCACTATTGAGTCTTCAAGCATTAATGTGTTTCGGCCATGAGACAGTCAGAGATGGCATGCGCACTATATGTGACTCTTCTCTGAGTTGAGAGTTTGGTGAAAATAGATGAAATACTTACCTCACAGTCTGAGGTCACCAGCAGGGCAGTAGAAAGAAGGAGAGTGGTAATCTTAAGGGTCTGGTCAACCGCTGGGTGAGAGGTCTCAGTGAAAGCCATATGATAGTGTGGCCAGACGTACGGATCCTCTGTGAGTAACTGGTCGTGCACGGGGCAGTGGATATCAGTAAAACTAGGCTTGGATGAAGTTTATAGTACACAAGCATAATCCTGATTAAATCCCAATGCTTGTGTTTCACATATTTTGCATAATTTGTGGTTACTGTCTCCTAAATATACTTATCCAAGTAATTTTCCCTTGCAGGAGAGTGGTTTGAGCAGAAAATACTCTGAGGGGACTGGGAAACTGGATCTGTGCCATGGTAGCATGTGCTACATGAGCAACACTTTCTGTGTTTCTTTAGAAACTATATGGAAGATGAAATGAGCTAGAATATCGTGCGACTTTTGCACATAAAGGTATATCTTTTGTTTAATTTCCATGTGAACTACCCCGCCAGAATATTTCATGTAATACGCATAAGCTTTGCAAAAACTAGTGGTATTTCCTTTTTTTATTTTTATCCAAGCCAGGTATTTACGCCACCTGCCCAATAAAAGACTTCATTTGTAGCAAGAGGTACCCTCGTGGAGATTGACCATACCCATACCTACGCCGTCCCTGTAGTCCGATGTGAAGAAAGACTTGCACAGTCCACTATTTCACATAGTGGTGTTTTTTTGCAGGAGGGTTATTTGGTGTCGCAAAAAGATATCATAAAAAGAATAAAAGCGTACAGAACTGACTCAGAGGATTGTACAGAAAACTAGACTGCTTTGAATGAAATTTTACCTTGAACTGTACCTGCCTTCAACTTTTATCTCAAACTCTGACTAATGGATTGCTTGATTCCTGAAAAATGCCACTTCTTTGATATTCTGGTTTTTAATGCTAATTTAGTGACATTACCCTTGAACCACCGCATTTGTTAACAATACCGAGCTTCTCGAGACACCGCTCATAAATTTATGGAATGAACTGTAACAAAAATATCAATAAGCGAGAGCATACACATCCTAAATGCAATTTCTAAAATTGAATGTTAAGTAGCAGAGGTGCAATGGATTCTTCACATCAGATTGAAGGGAAATACATTTTGAAAACCAGACAGTAGGGAACTATCCTTTTGATTATCTGTTCAGGGCATGTAGGTTTGGAGTGTGACACACACAGGCATTTATAGGGATTGGGGGGCATATTAACAACGGCCAGCGATAATTATCGATGGCTGTGTTTAGCTATAATTATATTATCGCAGGCTAGCTCTGGTATTTATCACCCTGGTAGCGCGTTACTAACAACGCGTTAGTCCAGGGCGATAAAAATTCCAGAGATAGCGAGGTTATCGCCCTTTTGCAGGGAACATCGCTGGTTTTCCAGCGATGTTCCCTGCAAAAGGGCGATAACCTTGCTGATACGACCCACAGGGTCAAATCAGCATGATCCACCCCCTATGTTAGGGATGGCTAAGTCAGGATTTTAGCAGACTTTAGGTTTTGGCGAAAACGGCTGTTTTCGCCAAAATCTAATGTGTGCTAAAATCATGTGGGCTGCAAACATCAGCGATATTTGCAAGGAAGTCCATCTTGGGTATGCCCAGTAACGCCCACTTTGCATCTCATTGGGGATGCAAAGTGAGGTGTTGGGAAAAAGGTTGCTAACATGCGATTATGCATGTTAGCACCCTCTTGTAAAAGGGCACTGGTTTTATCTCCGCTTATTTGGCTTTGTAAGCCAAAAAAGCGGAGATAAAGCCCGTGTAAACATGGCCCTTCTTTCTTTCTTGCCCTCATATTGCTGTCGATATTTTCTCATATTATGTCCATCACAAGATTGTATCATTACAGCCTACTAATTTTAATGGACCTGTTGAGGGCTTTGTGAGAATCAATGGTGTTTAGATTCGTGTAGGGCAACAACAAACTCCGCAACCAGGGCTTATTTAATGGAAGAAGAAATAGCCAAGCATGCTGGATGGTGGTTCTTGGAGACATTCTGCCATCTGGACCATAGAGTCTGGAGATATGAGTCCCTCAAGATGAGGCCCCATCACTGATATACAAGTGCATGTGAGATAGAAGGTGGAGCACATTGCCCCTTCCCCTCTGTTGCATCAGTATTTTGTAACTACCCTATCTTGTACCAAACGTAGGGAGAGTGATTGTGTTTCCTCTAATCACTTAATGCTTCAGAGTGTACAGCGTTTTTGACACTAGAAATGAAGAATCAGGAAGTTTGGATAAAGCGAGCGACAAAAGTGTATCGTTCCCAATATGAACCAAACCATCCGCTAACTCTATTCTCTGCGATCTGTTTGTAATGGTGAGTGGAGGTGAGGCTTAGAATGACCTTGTCTGAATACCATTAAGTCAATAAATAATGTGTAATTTCAGCAAAATTTATTGGTAGCTTTAACCTCCCTTTTTTGGACATGAGAGGATGCATTTTGCAGATCTAATAAGGGGGCAGGAAGGCCTTAGCCAACACTACTTATCTGAGTCCCCTTTTTAAATAATATTTCCATAGAATAGAATATTATCATAGCCTTGTGTATACAAAGGACAGCATCCTCTGAATGCGGTGTATACTCTATATGTTTGATCTGAGTGATAATTAGGGATCTGGAATCTAGTATTTGATTCAAGGCAGAAACCGAGAAATGACTAAGATCTCCGAGGAGCAATATGTGAAGACCTCTGTCTCATCCCATTAGAGTGATAGTACATAAGGCAGCAGAAGTTCTTCCTGCAGACAAACTCTATGTCCTCCTATTAACAGGTTGCATACTTTAGGAAAAGGCCAGACTCACTTTAGGAATAAGGTCTACGTATTTATATCCAATTTGTTATTGGTGCATGAAGATATAGGGGCATAATACTAATCTTTCACTCAACGCATGGCAGCCAGCAAAGTTTCTGCGTTACATGAAAAAGAAAGCAGAAATGCCTCGTATTTACAAAGATATGGAGCATTTCTGCTCTTTGCGCTGGCGCACTGTGTGCAGCCTAAGGCCAATGCAGGCACCCTTGCTACAAGGGTGCCCGAGTTATGGCCATGATTATTTGGGAGTACGAAGGGACACCTTCTTGCACAAAACCAATCCATAGATGCATCTTTCTATTTCTACATGTGCTGCAGAATGCAGCACACATAGAAAGAGGAAATAACAAGGAGAAATAAAGATGTTTCTCCTTGTTACCCTTCACTGGGGAAAGCATAGCATTTTGACGCATTCCCAGGATTACTAGCTTTAGTAAATTAGGGATTGCGCACAACCCATAGAAAGCCTCCCAACTTGAAATGTAACATAGCACAAGCAAACTGCAGTGTTCAATCTCTTTCCAAATCCATGTTAGCTGCACAAATCGCCCCTTGCATGGCTTTGTATATATTACTGAAGCCTTTGCATTGTCCTTGCGTTGACATTTAAAAGGGGCTGGGGCGAGAGGCCTTGTTGGTACCTTGTAGGGAGAAAATCCAGATCTCTTGGAAAATATGCAATAAGTTGAGGAGAACAATGAATTGCAAACTTCTACAGAAAAGATCAATTATGTAGTGACAAAACTTAGAAAATATTACTGGTTTCATAAATCCATGTAAAAAAATGTGTAGAGTATCTCAGATTGCTTTCACTGTATTATTCTCACTGGGTGACTTAGTGACTTGGTCTTGCTGGTATCCCTGCAAAGACTCGCTATGCAGGTGACCAAAGCTTAACCAGAAAGTAGGCTGAGCTCCTATTAACAAAAATGAGCACCAATAAGTGTCAGAAATGGGTTTATTAATTTGGGAGGGTGGTACCCCTACCAACTCAATAAACCTACTGTGCTCAGGCCAAAACACAGTTCTAAGAGCACCTCTGCTCAATCCCTGATAGCTGCGGTCCAAGCAACAGGTAATTCCCAGAGAACTGCATGCTAAGTTCAAGCAGTACCAATAATTCTAAAGTAAAGAACACAAGACAATAATATTTCCAAACCGATATTTAATGAGTATAGTAAAAACATAATGAGAAAAAGGACATGAAGATTGTCAAAATAGTTTAAGGGGAACTAGAGATATGATTTTTAAAGTGTTATGGCATGAAGGTTCTAGAATATGGGAAAAACAGTTTGTGGTGGTTGGGGACCTAGGCACAATTTTAGGCTGGGTGGCATGTAGTGGAGGTCAGTTACATGAAGCTGGTTGTCAGTCATAGGTTTTACCTTCAGACGTCATCTGCAACTGATGGGAAAGATTCTTCTGGTCAGTTCTTTACCCTCTACCACCTCAGGGCAAACTTCTGGGCACCAGGTCTCTTTCTATCCTGGTCTCATGCAGGTTCTAGTCCCCTTTAGTCTGCTGAGACCTCTTAGAGTCCGAAGTCCTTCTGCATTCTGTGTCCCTAAAGCAGGTAAACAGGAGGCTAACCACTTGACCCTGCCAGAGCAGTTCCAGTTCCTGGGTGCCTGCAGGATTTGGGGGTCCTTAATTACTTGTGTGAGTCCTCTTTTTCCAGCAGGAGCCAGAAGTCAGAAGTCTGAAGTCAGGATTTGTCTTCCAGCAGGGCCTTCATTTTTTTAAAGGAGTCTTCCCGGGGGCCAGGAATGTTCTGTGCAGATGGTGGTATGGGTGCCAGATTTATCCTATGCACTAGCCAATGATTGGAGAGATTCTATCACCCAGTCATAAAATGTTTTGTGGAGTCTCACCTCCTTTGGGAGCATTACTTATTTGCCTTAGTGTAAAGTTACCCAGGATCACCTGTTTCAAGATAGCTGGACCATGCTTCCACCAGGCAGACCTGTCTTCAAATCATTGCACCCCTCCCCCTTCCTGAAGGGACAAAATTGGGTTTCCCTCCTACTATGGCTGAGGCCTGACTGTTTAAGAACATCCTGGAGATGAATAGGAGAATCCCTCCCTTGTATCTCCAGGTCAACAGAGGTAGTTCTAATCTGCCCTGTGTTGTGCCAACTGTTCATGTCCACTCCCAGAAACCTAATCCCAGCTAAGTGGTCATCTCCAGATGCAGATTTGTTACCTCTCCACCTCCAAGGATGTGTCTTCCATCTTTGGAGCTATGATGAGGGGCAGAACTGGTTTTTAGTCCTTTTCTCTCAGGGTGCCTAAAATAAAATATTCCAAAGTTATCATAAATAATTCACCATTAAGTAAGATTTTAAAAACTAACCAGAAAATAACTTTAAAGCATTGAATTAGTCATTTCCTAAGCGTAGGGGGGAAATAAAAATGTTAGTCCCACCTAGACCTAAAAAGTGAAATGGCTTTTTGATTTTAATTCACTTTGAGGACACACTAACCCCAATACATCGTATGCCCTATTTTTTTATGTATAAACACCTTGCACTGTGCGCTTAAAAGGCACATATTGGGGTTGACGTATTCTATATAAAAAATTTGCCTCCATGGCAGAGATATTTTTTCCTGCCATGTGTCACTGCAGTGCATTTAAACTGCAGCCTAGCCTCAGCACAGTAGTGCTTCTTTCAAAAAAATGTGTTTTTGTAATACATGTGGGTGGTGTAAATACACACTGCACACCATGTATCACATTTAACTTTCAGTGTCAGAGGTGCATTTTAGGCGTCATTTACAGCTGACTTATTGGAAAGTTAAATAGGCCAAACAAGGAGGTTCAACGTACAGAACATGTTTTAGCAGGGAAGCAGGGACACTTTACTACTTTTTAGTCCTAAAGCCAGCAAAAATGGGGTCCAAGAAAAGGCAGAAAATGGGGGTGACAATGAAGATAAGGCAGATTTTCTATAATCTGTGCCTCCAGTGAAAATATTGTTTGTCAACACTCGCTACTAGATTCCACTTCTATCACCCCAGTAGGTCGTCATTCGCTTGTGATGCTTGTAGTAACTTTGTCTGTTCCTGGAATTTCAGACTGAGATAGAAAAACTTCAAGTAATTTAAAAAATGGCAAAAACCTGTAGAAAATTTGCAAACTGTGCAATATCTCCAGATAACTATTAAATATACAGAGAAATAATCTCCATTTTCAACAAAAAAATCTGTGCCACAGATTTAGTTTGTGCATACACATTAATCAGTCAGCAATAAAACTTTATTTATTTCCTTAAGACTTTTTTGTATTGCAATGAACGGTCAAGTTGACTGACAACATAACTGCCATCTACTGGAGTTTAATTGTGCTGCAGGATCTTTAGAAGCAGGAACACTTTTTTGACTCTGATCCCTTATTTGAACAGTGTTGCTAGAAGAAACAAAGAAGATTTCCCGGAGGCTGGTGGGTAGAGCGGTTTTTCTACTGTTGGAGCGGGGGCCCTCGCTGAGTACGTTAGGAGTTGCTGCTAGTAGATGGAGCTCAAGAAGAAGTTTTAGGAGGGTATGAACTTCATGGCTTCCAAGGTAGGAAGTCAGTTCCTGATTATGGTATTCACTACCCTTAGATTTCAGTTTACAGTGAAATCTGAACCTTCACTTCATTTGCGGTTTTGGCTGTCATAATCCCTGTCTCCTGGAGGGCTCATACAGCAGTGTGCTAGCAGAAGACTGAAAGTAACACCTATTCCTACATCACAGTATGCAACCACACTTATACGAAGGATAAATATTTCTGGTCTGAATCCCTGTCGGGGAGTAAACAATGGTAAGCAATACCTGTGTCTTTCTTTCCTTTTCATAGAAGACGGATATGAACAATAACGCAGAAATATAAATCAGAGTTATGTTGTTGATATATATTTACATTTTTTAGCTGTATTAAAAATAGTTGTGGGATGTTTTGAAAATAGGACGATTGGTAGCTTGATACAAAATGGAAATTCCAAAGACAGGATTCCCTTCAGCACCTCGCCAGGGTTATGAAGTGCTAAATAAATGCTTTTACTATACAATTGTATCTACTGTGTGTACCATGCCAAAGTGTAACAGTGTTTTCTGACAGTGCAATTCACTTGTATGTCATTTTCAATGCACTGTAAGGTAGCACAGTGGATTCAGGCATTAACTACCGTGTTCTGTTTGCACCCTGAAGGTTAAAGTCAATGCACATTTATTACCAGGACAGTGCTCTACAAATATATGGAACTGCCATTATATAATATAAAATCATTATATGACACAGCATAATGAATTGTCAGATGTCTGTAAATATATTTTCTTCTTTCCACCCATCCTTACAATAGCATGTGAAAAGAATTCAGATTCCACCTGCAAGATAAAGTGCATGTCACTTCATTAAAAATCTAAACAGCGTGTCAAGCGTGCTTCAGTTTCAATGATTTGGCAGAGAAAGCAAGCAAATTGGAGCTTTTAAAAAAAAAAAAAAAAATAGTGTGCATAGGTCTTGAAATTCAACTGTTGTTTTTAAATACCCTTAAAAGGATACTGTATTAAATTCCAAATTCTCATTTCCATCTTAAACCATCCCTTCAATTTTTATTTTCTGATGTATTGAGAAGAGCCAGTTTTTAGATCAATCCGTTGAAGATTAACCGTGGCACTATGAACGGAAGTCTCTCTGAAGACTTGAGGCCTTATTTACAGTAAAAATGTAGCAGGTATCCTGTCCACCATATTTCAAGTGCCATAGGCTATAATGTGCTTATAATATGGGATGTCTGCCACTTTTGTGATAGAGTATACCATCCGCCAAACTCAATAAGGCCCATGGTGCCTATATGCCAAAAGATTGCAAACTGAGTGTGCTACTGTAGTGCACATACTGTGGTCAATGTATACTATATCCGATCTCAGCATTCAGAGGCCAGGATCTGTTTGAACCAGAGTAGATATAAACACTGCAAAGGTATGTAGCGCAATGTGAAAGGTTTCTCATAAAATATAGGTTTTTATAGCCAAATTCTTTGTTATTCTTCTGTTATTAGCGTGGAAGCAAATATACTTGGTAGGGAAGAAGATGGGTCTTCTCTAGATATTAAAAGCTGAAGCAGCGGCTAAAGGATCTCTTATAGCAGTAATTATAAGCAACTGTCCTAATAGACAAACACCATCAGCATCTATCGCAACTGCCACCCAGAACCAGTAACTCTAATAATACCCATCCACCCATAGTAGGTCTGATAACAGCCATCCACTACCAGTAGCTCTAGTAGCAGCCACCCACCATCAGAAACGGTCCTAAAATCCACTCACTACCCGCAGCTCTCATTACTGCCATTCACCATGAGCAACTCACATTACAGCCACCCACTACCAGCAACTCTCATAATAGCCACCCCATCTAGTAATCCTTATGCAATCCAAGCAGCACCTTTGATAACACCCATCAGTAGCGGCTCGTGGAGGGAGTGCTGCGGGGCGGTGGGGCGGGGCGGGAGAGGGGCAGGGTAGGGGGTAGTAAACTCCGGCTCACGGCCAACCGAAGTAATGTAAATAAATAAATAAATGAATAAAACAAATTTCATTGCGCGTGCTGAAACGCCAAATGCGTTTCAGCGCGCGCAGTGAAATTTATATAATTTATTTATTTATTTATCTTATTCCGGTCGGCTGTGAGCCGGAGTTTACTACCCCCCACCCTGCCCCGCAGCACACCCGCCACGAGCCGTTACTGACACCCATCCACACACTAGCGACTTTCCACGCAGCCACCAGCACCTTTCCTAATAGCCATCCGCCATCAGCAACTCTCACAGCAGTCACCCATGACCAGCGATTCTCATAAAAGCCACCCACGTCCAGCACCTCTTATAGCAGCCACCCACCTCAAGGAACTCTCATTTTAGCCCCCCACCAACATCCAGCACCTCTCATAACAACTGTCCATCATCATGAACTCTCCTCACAGGCACCCAGCCTGCTTATTCACAAGCAGGTCTAGACTGCCCTGGACATAAATCGGATGTAATGGCAGTATGGCCAGTGCCTAGGAGGGACAGTAGGGGAGGGGAAGACTGCAGTTCCTCCAACCATGAAGGGCCTTTTAGAAAAATGGGACTGACTTGTGACTGAACCTACCTGCCCAAGGGTTTCATATTTTAGTAAAAGTGGATTCTAACAGGTTCCTTGCAGGAAAGAGCGTCAACAACTTTGTAGGAGTTCCTACAGGAGAGTAGTATGATAACACACATACAAGGGTAAACGTAGGACTGTTTATTGCCACCCTCTAGGGAGGCCCTAAGTGACCTTCCATTAAGAATTGTACCCCATAGCTAATTAGTATAAACAGATCCTATTCAAGGTTGCCCTACCCCTGGGAAATTCCTATACTGGTTTAAAACGGGGCTAGGAGGCACATATGCATGTCTGAATTACCCCCAGAGGGCGGTCATTAGAAGAAAGTATTGTTCCACGAATGCCTCAGCTTTCCAAGCCAGCATTTGTTTGGCGTGTGAACGATGGAGCGCGCGGCTGAACCGCAGTTGTGCCTGCCCTGCAAGTCCGCTCAGACAACCTTCAGCGCAGAGGCGGGATCCCGCCGTTAGACGACTGGATGTAATGATCGCAGCGAGCGGGGCTGAAATGTTATTGGTCTGGCTCTATGTGACCGTGACAGCGTTGACACTAAATCAAATTCAATTAGGCAACGCTTGCTAATGAGGTATGGTGCTCTCCAAAGGGCACGGCAGTCCACAATCTCAGGACGGCAGCAGCGCAGTGGCTGGGCCTCTGCGTCACACCCGGCACGCAGACATGGCGGCAGGGGCCATGGTGGGGGGGCAGTGGGAAAGGAGTTCTTGTTATCAATCACAGCAGCAGTTTCCTTAGACAGTCCGAAGCAATATACGATGAAAGGGACTTATTTCTTTCTTTTACTATGACGCAGGAAAAAAAATCCGATTTTAAATTCAGAAATGCACAATTAAAATATAAGTAAACGTCTAAACTGTGCTTAACCACTGACTAAAGAAAGATGACAAGATTATTGCAGAAGGGACAGGCAGAGGGTAAAACTAAGATAACATAATTGAGAAAAAGAGCAAGAGGAGGAGAGTGGCGGGGGATATCAAAATGAGAGTGGAGGGGTTTTTCATCCTGAAGTACCCTTAAACCAATTTGTAAAAAGAAAAAAATGAATAAAGGGACATAAAACTCGTGGTTGACAGATAACATGACTGTGAAGAGTATCAAAGTAGCGAGGGAAAAAAGCAAGCATAATGTATGAATTCTATGGGCTGCATGACAATACAGCGTGCAGGTGACACCTATTAGGCACGTCTGTTTATCACACATTCGAGGAATTCTTGGAAGGGAGCCCAGTCGCCAGCCCGCAGCTGAACCGAACAGAAGCCTCTTTATCATCAGAGCAAACCAAGCAGGTGAGAAGAGGCCCCTTCGAAGTTTCCAGTGGTTTTGATTCATTACCCGCCCTTTATTATCGCCGGTATTATCTGACGCGTCGAACAAATGGGCTTCTCATTACCACACTCGATACGTATTCTCGGAAGGAAGTGCGCACCCGAATGAGGGTTGTGGCGCTATTCACCGCCCGCTGCATAGCTGCACATTTGAAGAACTTACCGTAGCCCGAGGAGCCGGAGACAAAGCGCTGACTGACTTGAAAAAAGAAAAGGAAATCATTCAGAGGTGTTGTGTTTGACATTAGAACCGATTTATATTGTTTTTTAAACCCATAAAAGCGGATATCCTATTGCTTTTTGCATGTCATTTAGTAATATGGCGATTGGACCCTCTTCGTTGTCAATGTGGCGTGTTCCCTTTGTCTCCTGCCACATAATGAATTTCTCATATTTTTTTATTTTATTAAAGAGGCTCTTCAGTTAGAGAGAGCGGGTCCTGTTCCCTCTGCCTCTGAGAAGTGAGGCGTGTTCCCCACAGAGGTGGGAACATGAAGCGTATACTGTTGCAGACGGGCATTTGTCGCTGTAAATGAATTCCTCCTTAATGTGTTCATTGAAGGGCCGTGATCTTAACCCATACTGTTAATGTGCTACAATGGGCCCTCCTCGGTTACCAGCTGGGGTTTGGTCTCGTAAACATCCACTCAGTGTCATATCTGAGCGCTTCAATGTTGGGTGCAGTCTGTCCTCTTCACCGACATACACCACCATTAGTCATCCTATAGCGCTGGGAATGGCCTTTCAGTGTGTTTTATACTTGCTCATAAGTTCAGTCGCGTGGAGTTAAAGTGTAGTAATAATTATAGGATATTTTGAATAAGGGGAATGACGTGTTGAATATCTTTACGCAAATCATACGGTTAAGTCTAGTCCTGCCTTGGAGAGCACAGTTCAAAATATATTGGCTAAAAGTCATAGGTTTTGTAGGCAGTTTTGAAAGGATACGCCTGCGGTACCCCTAAGTCCCGGTTTGGCACCACACTTATGTCTCCAGCAGCAAATCATGTATGTGCTATTCCCCTAGAGCTGTGGTCATGTCTGAGTAGGCAGGCGACGTCTCCGACCATGCAGTCCTGCAAGTCGCGCTCTCGCGCACAGTCCACTGTGGGTTTCACATGTGTCCCTGGGGCCAGTCCAGTTTGCCTAGTGCCAAAGCGAGGACTAGGAGGATAAAGGACTAGAGGGTCCAAGGAAAGCAACTTTGCCACTTAACTGTATTTATTGGATGTCGGCACTGCCCCGTGTCTTGCAATGGTGAACTTTAGGTTGTGGATTCTTTTGTATACTATCCCATATGGGTCAGTGTAAAAACGAATGTGGTCACATCAACTCATTAGTATGATTCTGCAGTGGTTCCTTGCTGGTCACAAAGAGCCAACGTTGTTCTTTATGGGACAAAGGCCTCTGAAATCCAGAGGTTCTTCAAGCAAACTGGTGTTGGAAGGATGGATGCTCTCGAGGTTTTCCTGTATAGAGCACAGGGATGGTGCAGGAAGATACCCTATGTGACCCACCGCTTTTGCTCAGACCATATATATTTACTTTACCTCAGGCCTCTCTATTTCTATACACCACAACAAAAAGTATGAAAATGCACGGTGGATTCTGCATTACTAGGGCTGCACCTCTCAAAAGATGCAACACTTCATGGTTAAGAAATAAAATGGCCGCTCTAAATGGTGGCTCTGGCCCAGTGCTAAATTTGAAAAACAATTGGTGCCAGGGCTCTCGTCAGGATGCCACTGCAGCTTGCACCACATATTGCCCTGCGAAGCTGCCAACGATGGTAACAACACAACTACGAACCATCACACTCCTACAGGTGTAACAATTTGGACTATTTCAGGCCCCTAAAGCTATAAGAATGCCTTGGTTGGCAGATAGTCATTTTTAATGTATATTGAATTAATAATTAACTACTGTTGTGGTCATTTCTAAATTAGCCAGACAGCGCCCCCATTTGGCAGACTGTCACAATGGCTAGTGTTGACAATTAAGTGCCAGTGCTGAGCACTGGAAGCCACTGGCTCCCTGTACTATTTGATAAAGACATAATAGCCGAGGTAGTAACTTCTTACCGTGCAGTAATGGTGCAGCATCCCAATTTAGCTCCTGAACAGGGCCTAATTAGGGATGCTGGACTATGCTATGCTAGGAGCGGAACTTAAATGAGCATAGTACCTAGGGCATCTGGTAACTACTGCCTCCGCAATATTCAACAGGTGCCCTAAATACCTCTGATTATGAGTTTTCCCCATGAAAGTGAGGAATTGCCTGTGAATTGTGGTGCATTCTGCATGTCCCCATGTTTTCTGGGCATTTCTCCACTAGTAAATTGCGTGAAAAAGGTAAAGACTGCAAATCTCTGAATTTCGATTACTGAACAAATATGGCCTTGTACAGGGATTGGAATTTAACAGCATATTCATAATCAGCGCCTAACAAGTGCTAGTACTTTTGACTTTACTGTTCAACAGCCATGTTCAGATGTACTTTTACTAATAAAATAATTAGAGGGTGAATTCATGAAGTACATTTGCTCAGCTGACTGTTAACATTACCTACCAACCCTGGCCTCCAGTGGTGAGTTCCCACAAGGATGTCTTCTATATTCTGTATAGTTTTTTTTTTATAACTGAATCGATTTATCAGTCTCTTTAAGTATGAAAAAGTCTATTAAGTACACCTTTTTTATATTAAAGCCTTGAAAATGATCTATCGAAAATGCAAAACCTACCCGTTCGTGCAAGTTAGGCCTTGGTACATCCATACAATGCACAGTCATTCATTATAAATGTTATAATTCCCTGACTTGACTAAGTTTATATCTGGTATTTCCATACACCTGATATGGTCTCTCTCTCTCTCTACGCCCCCCCCTCCCTCCTTACGGGAGCAATATGATCAAAAGCATGGAACAAAAAAATGAGAATGGTCTGTAGGTGATTGGGTCGCAGTGAAGAAACCCACACTCACAGGGGATCATGAATCTAAGTTTTATGAACCCAGGAGAATAGTGGAGGTCAAACACAACACTGTGGTCCTTGAGAATGGGCAAAATTGGAGCATGGACCAGTTGGCTAAATTCCCTAACCCAGAGGACACTACTCATGGAAATCCCCTTACACATGGGGACACCGGAGACCCTGCCACTCTTCTTAAGAACCGTATCGGAAGACCTGTTGTGTCACCCAGATGGCATAAAGACTTTGTTATGCGATAGTGTCATTTTTCTCTTACGTTGTCTATGGGGGGGAAGATGTGTTATAATTCCCTGACTTGACTAAGTTTATATCTGGTATTTCCATACACCTGTTATGGTCTCTCCCTCTCTCTCTACGCCCCCCTCCCTCCTTACGCCATTTGGAATGTTCCTACTGTTGAGCCAGAGGCTGCCTTGGAATGTTGAGAAGGCAGCCTGACTGGAGTGTTGTTGGTCGCTTTGCTTAAGCGCTGCGCGTTAGAGGTGCTACAGTGGAAGCCTGAATAAAGAGATTGAATCTTCACCTACCTGTTCCAGGTGTCTTTGTAACAATAAAATGCACAGATCAAGCAGTCAAAATAGCAAAATTACACAATACATATGGGATGTGCTACAGAAATGTTACAGGCAGTGTCCCTGTTGTATCTTAGTAAGATCTTGGTAATGGCGTCTGCACCTTTGAATCCAGAATGTTGTATATCTTTAATTCTATTGTTCGTATCTATTATTACTTGGTGGAGTTCTCTCCGTAGTCAGGTCCCTGATGGCTGGAGAGGGAGCACCATTGGCAGTTGTTGATGTCTTGAATAAATATCTACTTTAACCTTAATGGCCTGAGGACTATCACGTCACGATTGGTTCCAGCCATCAAGACATTTGACCGCGACTGTGAGGACAGTTTGGTTTGAGAACCCATAGTACAGGGTAAAGCTGTCTGTGTGTGCAGGAAAGGATGAGTCTTTTCGAACCCCAGAGCAAAGGAGAATAAGGCACTTTGGCAGTTTTGAAATGTGTCTGAGACTTATATACTATTTTGTGTGCACGAAGATTTATTTTGATGTAATCTCACCGTACATTTCGAGCACCGGCTCCAGGGCCGGACTGGGAACTGAAACCGGCCCTGGCAAACTGCCTGGCCGGCCCCCAAGAGGAGGGAGGGGGGTGCGGCTGAGCTGTTTGCTACGGCCGGTTTCAGACGATTTTGTTACCGGGAGATATTGAGGGCCCTGGTAACAAAAACAGCCCCCGGGGGCCCAAAACCTGCCCCCACCCCAGCAGCCCATCTGGAAAAGGGCCAGTGCCCGCTACGGCCAGTCCGGCCCGACCGGCTCATGCTGTCAGCAACTGCTCTGGTGCTTGTACGCTGCGGGTCTAGGGTTGTGACGAAAGAAGCAGAGGTTGTTGACACTGTTGTTGGTAAGGAAGCAAGGGAGAGCTGTAGTCGTTTCATGATGGATGGATGATGGTGAAGTGTTGGGAGCGAAAGTGTGTGATGTTGCTGGAAAGGAGAGCTGTAGTGAAGGTGGTGTGAGAGGGGCGCTGGAGGTTGATGGTTGTGTGTTGCACAGGCATAGAATACAACAAAGGTACTTAGAGGATTATGGATTAAAAAAAAAAACATAATCTGCAAGGGACTTGTTAATGTAGGTTCATTTTATCTTTTATCGCATATAGGCTGTAATGGTGCTGCTGCTTATGTTCATGTTATTTGCACCTTATTTATATGCATGGTTTGTTTGCATTATTTATAAAGGGAGGAAGATGTGTTGTATCTTGATAATGGCATCTGCACCTTTAAATCCAGAATTTTGAATATCTTCTTAAATTCCAGTGTTCTTATCTATCATGACTTGGTGGAGTTCTCTCTGTAGTTAGTTGAATTCTGGCTGGAGAGGGAGCACCATCTGCTGTTGCTGATGTCTTGAATAATTATCTACTTTAACCTTAATGGCCTGAGGACTACGACTTCATAACAGTCACCCACTAGGACTGCACTCAAGCCCAAAACACGTGCCACACAAACTTTCCAAGAATGCATGCTAATCAGATCCAAAGATACTCAAGCAACAACACACACATAGCAGTTATGAGTGAATATTTTGCCCAAAATATGTACACTCCCAGAAAAAAATGAAGGGGGTCATTACGATGGCGGCATTGTATTGGTGCTTGGGACCGTTCACCTGTATGGCACCGGTCCCGCCCGTAAAGTCACGATGCGACCATAACCGTGGCAGTCGCATCATGCATCTTTACCATTGCGGCGGGTGCTGCTGGTTGCAGCACCCCCCGCAATGTTAAAAAAATACACGTAGTGTGTTTCCCTGCACTCCGTGGCAGGCACCACCCGGTGCCTGCCACTTAGTGTAGGGAAATGCCCAGTGCACCACCACCTCCCCCAACACGAGTGAGACCCGCAACGGGCCCCCAAAACCAATCCCCACCAGCCTTTCAATGGCGGTTTACCCACCACGGAAAGGCTGGCTGCGACCAGCATTGTAATTTGGCGGACGTTGCCTACAAGGCACCACCACCATTTTACAGATGCTGACCGCTTCCCCAGGCAATCGGAACAATTGCCTTTGGCGGATCCGTGGCAGGCGGTCTTTGCACCTGGCAGGGTCGTGGGTCTGATTCCCCAAGCCATTCTAATTTGGCTGGGGAAAATTGCTGTCCGATGGCGGAGGACATGCCATCGCACGGCTGGCGGTGGCGGGCCTTTCACCATCGTAATCACCCCCTAAGTAATTCCATTCCCAAGAAGCACTCCCATTATCATGTGATGAAACATTTGACACTGGCAACAACAAGATATGCTGCTGAACATCATTGAAAGTGTTTTATTAGGTACAAATGAGGCATAACAATGGAAGTGGCCTATCATTATGAAGCTCTTCAAATGTATACACCAATATTCAACATAGCTGCTGGTGGGAAAAAAATATTATGTGATGGGCTAGTTAACCTTGTTTGAATATTTAGACACACCCATGTGCTCTTCACTGTAATGAAATATAAAAAGGGCTTCCAACGCGTATCTCATCACCCTAACCAGTCCTAAGTTAAAAGTGCAAATTGATGGAGTAAATATGGTTGCCAGGTTTGAAGCAACTATAACAAACCACATTTTGACAGGATTAGTGAGAGGAGAAAAGGTGTATTGTTGAAAAATATTTTCGTGTCATAGAAAAGTGTTTCTTTCTTTCTATCTGTTTCAATTCCTTGACTATGATTTGGGCCGCCGGTGAGTCATGGGTATTGCGTAATTCAAGCCACTTTTCATCTTTTGTCACTGAAAGTATAAACCTCTCTTTTGTGAATATCACAAACATATATTTCAAACCGAAAGCATTCTTAAGTTATGTCTTATTACTTTATTTTTTAATTTTTAAAAAAACAAGGCAAAGTGAAACTTAAGCGCTGATATGAACGTGACTTAAAATTATTGTAAGCTGCACAACTTCTTTTTGAAAAAATATTTTATTGAATTTTCGAACACATTTCATCATAAAAATCAAAGGTAGGTAAGCAGCCAAAAGCCATTGCACACATAGTACAGCAGATTCGTATAAACAACATTCAGTATGCAGTTCTTTTTAACCAGGTGTAACACCCATCCATATTCGATCTGCAGTTCGCCCCCAGGTTATCAGGTCTCTCTTAACTTTTATATCTCTTTGAGTGAGAGTTACACCACTTTTGTGTATCGGTTCCTATGAAACTCTATGGGCCATTGTGCTAGCATGAGAGTAGATTGGAATCACAGTGATTATAAATAGACACTAATGATCTTTGTAGCCTGACTGGTGTCTAGTAACCCACAATGGTGCTCCAGTCAAAAAAGTGTTACCATAAGGGAAATACGTGGTACACCATAAAAATATTTGTAGTGGTAACCATGAAGATTTAAAGATTCTGTCAGTGCAGCGCAGTGAGCGAAGAAGGTGCGTGTAGTTTTCTGAAATGGATATGAGTACTAGCAAGTAGTAAGCATGTGGAAAGACGGAAGCGAAGGTAAATCAATGAGGGAACTTGTTGGTTGTCAGCTTTGAGACAAAGGAAAAATTAGGCACCCAGTTCACCAGAATAATGTTCAGTCTTAAACAGGATTGACTTTGTGTAATTACATACTATGTGCACTGTGCTAACTTAATTTGTTTTTCATTCTAGGGTATTTAGGAACCCATTATGTTCCCATTAGGCTTTGCTGTTTGCCAATTAAACATTCGATCGATGGGGTGGTGAAGTTTTCTTTCAACGCGAGGTTAGGAGCATTTGAATACGCGCATGCCTGACATCCGTGGGCTAGTCTCCTGCTGTGTGACTTTGTGGCAAGTTGTATGATCAAAAATGCCCAGCACACGTGTCATAACAATATTATTTCAGTTTCAACAATGGCTGTCCTGAGGGCAAGCGATAGAAGTGCACCACCAGCGACACTTTGTGAGTTACATGTGCCCTCCTGCACGCGCCTGCCAATAGTGCACCCAATTAGTGCGCCTCTCAGTGTGGTGCCCAGGTGACCGGCACAACACAGCGACTCTCCGATGGCACTGGATTCTACAGTGTCCCTTTATCCTCTTCCCTACGGAAGAGCACATGGCCCTCTCTGGCTTCTTTGAACCACATGATCAGAGGTTTGAGATCAATCAGACGTGAATGCTCCAAGTTAGCTATAATAACGTGAACGTGAAATTCAGATGCCTCCTCTTTGATTCACTGCTATTTGAAGTAACAGTTGTTAGGGAAAAAGTAAAGACCTGCTCTCTTTTATTCTCTGAAACCAGGTTATTTTCTTTCATATGCGAGGTTATGGAAAATGGCGAAAGTGCTGAAGGTCAGAAGCGTTGCATCATTTCACCAGCGGGAGCCTGAGCGGGAGAGAGGGGGAGGGGGCGTGGTTAAACTAAAATACTCGTCCCTTAAGACGTCGCTAATATGCTTTGGGCCTGAAGCTTCTGCCTGATTTTACCGTTCAAATAAAGACGCAGGCACTTCAAATAACTCTGCCTAATGAAGAGGAGCAATTTCCAGCCTCCGCAAGTAGGTTTTCATTCCGACACCGGCTCTGGCGCGCCCCATTCTTTAAAAATATATGAAGGCTCTGCTGCTCTCTTCACTTCAATTTCACTGTCTGGATCCTGTTAACTGTGAAAGATATAAATAATTAGGAAGGCATCAAGAAGGCTTTGCTTGTTCCCGTCTATTCTCCGTCCAACAACAAGTGCTGAAAAGCAGATTCAAAAGCACTCTGTGGTGAAGAAAGGAAGGGTGTTAAAGAATGCATAGGAGGTATGAACGGATGCAGAATGTGGGCTTCATGTGTACCCTGCTTACATTGTTCTAACATGCCATACTTTTCACCAACTCGTTTTTGTGATACCGGTGCAGGCTGCGTGGAATACACTGCCCTCTAGGGAAGCCAAAAAGAACTGCAGGCCACAGGAGATTCTGCCACTCAGGCTTGAGCAAATCTTGTTGGTAATGGTTAAGAGTGATATTTGGCAGCTTTGCAAGCTGGTGGTTCCAATTGTTTGATAAAGGCTGGAGGCAGAGAAACTACATTCTTTTCAATTCGTTCACCTAGAAGGGCAAAGTCCGTCCTTTCATCACTGAGCAATCACAGATTGGGTTACCAGTGTCTCAACATTCATTTAAAAGAGAATTTGACTTTCTCTTTTAATCATGAATTATATATCACATGGAGATAGAGATTTTAAAATATTTTACAATTAGAGAACAGAGACTTTTTTTGCTGCTCAAGAAACATCGGACACTACTCACGTAGCCATGTAAAATAAAAATTGGTAGATCTGTCCATTTCTTGAGACACCAAAACTACATTGTAAAACGCACCTTCTCTAGTAATTTGCAACACGTTAGAAATCTGTTCATATTGGTTATAACCCTATGACTTGAATCGATTTTCATATTTATGGGGATTCACAAAAATCCTCAGGCTTACGCTCCTTTGAGTATTTGCCCTCCACTAAACTTTGCACAGCAGAGTCTCATCAGAGTCAACAACAAACAGGTGTAAGTTTAGTGGAAATGTTCATTTGCATATTTAAGAATTTCATATTGGGTTTTTTCCACCAGTCAAATATTTTAGTTGCAAAAACTCCTTCCCATACAAAATTCAGAAGTTCTTGGGAATTTTCCCACCTTATTTCCACCCTTACTGCAACCATAAGCCAATTTCTGGGGCTTAGAGGGCTGGAAATAAACTGGAAAGGTGTGTAAGTTCCCAAAAATGTAGGACTGAGTGGGCTCTCCCAATGACCACCCAGGTATCACCCATGCTTTCACTAATACGCCAAGCTTAGTACTGAGAAAAAACATCCCTGCTGGCTGATGACATATCCTGATTGTATTCCCCAGTCTGAAATTTATACTCACACGTGGCTTTTTATTTTTTACACCTAATTTAAATAGCACAGCATGTTTGACTACACTGGGCCACCTTATGTGTCCAGAAATTCAATTTAAAGGAACATTTTTCAACATAGTGAAAGTTGAAAGATTTCTGGACATCTCCAGGGTCAACAGTTTGACTATGCATATGCTGGTCAGAGTAATTCCAAACAACACTAACTACATTGTATGGGTCGGGACCCTGGAGAGCATGCAGGCATTGTCCGATTACACGTTGGAGGACAGCTGACATTTTGTTCGTTGTTGGTAAGTGTTTGACACGGAGAGCGTCTTTTTAAATTAAAATATAGCAAAACGTGCATAGCCATATGCAAACGTCTACACATAAAACAGTAGTTATTTTGTTTCCTGCATTACGGAGTTTTGTCTTTACTCTGTCTTTTAACTTTATTGTATGTTTGTCCAAAAGCATTATCCAACTAATGCCTCCATAATCCCTCTCCTTCCCCCCTCGGTGGAAATCAGATATTTGAGTTGACAGGATCACCTGATACAAGCGGTTCAAGTGATTGCAAAGGCAAAAAGATGCATAGGGCTCAACTTGTTGCATAAATATTTATAGACATGATCATATTTTATCACCTATATTGAACTAAACAGCGTTTGGGGTAAAGTGTTTTAACTTTTGTGTGATCATGAAAAAGCTTAATATTATCACTATATTTATTCAGTATTCATTTCGCTTAGTCATGTTCTGGTAACATATTGGGCCAGTTTCTGCATGAGTGAGGCATCTGGCTGCACAAACTTGACAACCTGAGTTGAATGCTATAGAAGCCTTCCTGCAGTTGGGATGGATGTCAATGTTGTTCATCTGAGGTTGAGGGAATGATAGGAGGGATGACAGGATCTCTGAAACACCTTCTTAACTACCAAGTGGTGGTCATTCAATGGGAATTTTGCAACCTATGTTTTCCACCTTATCTCAATCTGTGCCGTAATTATTTTCCTGTTGGTTGCCTTAATAAATGACTGTGCAGGACAAATACTAGCCAGTGAATCAGCAATCTGATTGTTTCCTTCATGGAACCCTGTATTTCACGAGTAAAAAAGAAAAAAATTGGATTTTATCTACATTATTTGTTTAGTTGTTATTTTTCTTAAACACCTCTCAATCAAGCTCTTTCTGAACATTTTCATATTTTGTACGTTGGAAAAATGATTGAAAATTGTTCTGGAGTATGGGTGTGTTCATGTACAAATATATTTAAAATGATAATTGTATTTAGGAGATGCAGTTTATTTAGGAAATCGGAAAAGTGTGACATTCTCTTGGCGAGCAAATTGTCATCATCGTCTCATCAGAATCACACTTGATAAAAGTCTTGATGGACTTCCAGAGTGCAAAATGGGCATCAATATTTTGAATGCCTGAACGGTGTTTATATCAGAGGTTATTGACAAAGAAGAATTTGTACTTACCAGGTCTGGCTTTGTTGAAGCGTTGCACTTTAAGCAGTCGGACAGTAAATGATTGTAGATGTCGGGGAGGACGCTGGTTCCGCAGCATTCAAAGGAGAAGGTGGGATTTGCCTGAGCTCTGGAAATGTCTGAAGTTTGATTCAAAGGGCACATAAAATCAAATTGCCTGGAGTCCAGAAGCCAGTGTAGGATTGCCTCAGTCTTGTCACCATTAAGCTTCAGCCAGTTATAGTAAGCCAGATGCGGTGACCTTACATGAAGAAAACGTCAGCCCAATGAGAGAATGGAGTAGGGTAATGGACAAAAGGAGATGTTGAAAAGGAAAGGAGAAATGTAGACCTGATTAAACCACAAGAGATGCTTCTGGATTTGGTTAGGAAAAGATGAATAGAGGTAAGTGTGTAATGTTCTGAAAGGAAGATGGTAACCCATGCACGAGTAAGATCACAGTTTCCAACATACTTCAGGCATCATAGTAGGAGAGAATGGCCAATGGTGCTAAATTCTGCAAACTGGCCCCAGAATATTATTGTTTGGATACAATTGGCATCAGTAGACGCTCTCTTGTTATCCATCTTAGGTCGAGACAATGATTGGTTTGGTTCTCTGGGTTGCACATATCCTTTGTGACCTACAGCTCTTCCCTGAGTTGAATATATCTTCTACAGATCATGAGTTTCACTCCTAGCAAGCCAAACTAAATCTTACATCATACCCACTTCAATAAATTAAGGACATTGATGTTTGAAACATTTAACACCTGTCATTTGCAGTAGTTAGAAATGGCAGCAGTATGGTTCAAAATTCCTCATGAAATTAGTTAATATTATCTTAGGTCAAATGATAGGCTTTTATTTCTTATTTTGGCTTAGTCCATACTAAGAGAACTGCAGAGGAGAAGCAGAACTATGCTGGGAACAATCCCAATGAGTGCAATATAGGGAATACCGGGAGCCAGAGGTCAAGAAATTAGCCAAAGATAAGGATGGTGGGGGAATTTTGAGAGAAGCTGTTAAGTTTATATTGTCAGATAAGGAACTAAACTTGAAGGTGTGAAGGTTAACTGGTGTGGTTAGTGCAATGGTTTAATCATTTGTGTTACATTTGCCAATTCAACCACAAGATATCACATGCTTAGGGCTCGGTTCCACTGGATGACAGTATCATGCTGCCTTGTGGAGGGTGTATAATTAAGCTTATTATCTATTTATAACTCATTTTTTACAAAGCACAACTCAACTAAATAGTTATCAGCATACAGCACAACAGAATACCAGGCAAGGTAGGGGTTAACACTTTTAATAGAACTAACAATTAACCAGTGAAGGTATAAAGTCAAAAAAGTAATGACAACAGTTCAAGTCTGTCACAACATGGCGAATAGAGAAAGAGAACAGGAAAAAGTAGAAGAACACAGTGACAAGCCATTACAGAGCGAAAGGGTAGAAATAGAAAGGAGGCAGAGAGAATTTGGGAGATTAGGCATAAGGAAGAACTATATGAGAGCAAGTTTTGGAAATTGGAAAAACCTGGGGTTGGCATCACCTCAAGTGGAAAGGATCCAAGAACTCTAAAGAGTAAGAGTAGCAGTAACATGGTTATGAGGATAGGAAGAGGTCAAAGGAGGTGAGGTGGGAACCGAGAAATTTAAAGCGAGGATGTGAAAGGTATAAAGGAAGACCAAGGTAGAGAGAATAATAAGAAGGAAGAAAGTGACTGGAGAATTTCAAGGAGCGACCTCAAGTAGAAAGCAGATAAAGATTTATGATAAAAGAAAGGGCAGAAGAAGAACAGGATGTGAAGTTAGGCATAGATGAAGGGTGGAGAGGCTAAGTTTGTGGAGTCAGGATCATAAGAAGGGGTTAAAAACAGCGATGTAGGAAGTTAGTAAGCAGGGGATCAGTGAAGGAGATTAACTCAGATTTTAAACAAACACATTTTTGGTCCTCTGCAAAATTTGCGGAGCTCTGTAGAGCACCTTTGATCAACTGGAAGTGAGTTCTAAATGGTGGGAGATGCACCAGAAAAGGACTATGTGGTCGCTTTGCAAGAGTAACATTTTTTTTAAATTCCAGACTAAGCTTATCCAATATCTTCAAGTACTTGAAACCAGCAGACATTTTAACAGTGGCTTGCAGGTGGTCTCAGTGTTGATTGTGATGACTTGATTGAGTTGTTGGGTTTTCCTCTGCTCTTTGTTTAGCTTTATGTCTACAAAAACTTCTTATTTTACTTTCTTACTCCAATAGCGTCCCCTCCCCAATTTGAATCTTTTACATTTGTTTAGGTTCCTTGGCACATCACTCCTGGCCCTGAATTTAAAACTCAGCCAAGTTTTCCAAGGTTCCCCATTTTTGTGCTGAAGGGTTTGTAATGGTTTTATTCTGTTGTATTCATTATATTCAATTGTCTTGTTATCAATTGCAGGAGGCACAGTTGTTTTCTCACTTATTATACCTTCTTGTCAATGAGTCTGTGTACTAGAATTTCAGTTCCCCACATTTAAGTGTGCCTCCTTGACCATGTAACTGTTTGATGACATTTCCTCTGAGATTGATTGATCATTAACCCATCGTCCATGGCTTTTGCTGTTTTATGGCTTTTGCTGTTTTATGGCTGAAAACAACACAGGTTTTATGGGTTTTTACATGATTGTTCTTCTATCATTTCTTCCATTTCCAGTGCTTTTTTCTATTTCTAGGTTTTTTAGGCCTTTCTACTTTGATTGTAAAGTCATAATCATGGCACCATGATTTGAAACCAGAGCAGGCATCTTACTTATTTTAGTCACACTTGCCAAGTGGTATTTTACACACTTCTCAATTGCCAGAGCTCTACAAATGGTATGTGGCACTTTGGGAGGGACGATAAGTGGCGTAAACTTCTCAATCCCTCTTTCTTTGACACCCCATGAAATTCCTTGCAACGCAGCTCTAACCAATAGATTATATTGAAAATGGCTTCTCATCATTTCCTACAAGATAATCTATCCTCATCATTTCCTACAAGTCAACAGCATTTTATGGCCGATATTGAGAGATCTGTTAAACACTGCATCCCCACTTGCTTTCTTTGAACCCTTTAACCAGATGAAACCTCAAAGAGTTTTTTTTTTAATATGTACCATCATTCCGCTTGCCATGTTTTTAAGGAAAGTTGAGCACTTTCTAAATGTTATTACTAGAGAGGCTGGCGCGGATAGAATACGTTCTACATAAGCACAGAAAAAACTATATATTTGTGTAGTAGTTCTCAGGTCCTGACTCTTATACCTTCAAATGAAAATGAGTAGCCATGGAGATTCACCATTAGTGTGCATTTTCTACTTTGTTATTCCCACTAGAGGCGTCGGGATGAACGTGGCCATTATGAAGCTAAAGAGAGCTTACTTTGTGGGAATTTGAGTTTTCCTAGTATTTTGCCACTTCAGATTCACATGAAGATTTACTCCAAAAGTGTTGAATTAAGTGAAAATTGAATAGAAAAGCTAAATAAATACCCCCTAGGTATTGGGGTATAAGATCTCATCACAGTAGCAATGTTGTCTTGGTGGCGAAAAAATAAGTTACAGTTGCTGTTGTACATATCCACCAAGGGTGCCCCAGTGAGCAATCTACAAGGGTAATTTTTGGTTTTTATGTTGAGATTCGCATTATGCAAACTAATTTTTAAGCTTATTTATTCATTTTATGTTTTAGCTTTTGCTTATCTTTTCACTGACTAAATAGGATTTTCGAGAAAAGGTGAACACAGTCTGAAATATAGCACATGTATTGTTTAAATCATTTGTGATATATTAAGGGTCTCATTTGGGGCTTTATTCACAAAGGTAAACTTACAATTTCCTGTAAGTTTACGTTTTTTACTATCCATAAACTACAAGTTAATATTCAATCAACCAATCAATCAATCAGGGAATTGTAAGCGCACTACTCACCCGTGAGGGTCTCAAGGTGCTGGTGGGTGGGGGAGTGAGCAGCTCCGTTCAGTCGAACAGCCAGTTCTTGAGTGACTTCCAGAAGTTGTTTAGGGAGGGGGCGCGTCTGATGTCGATCGGGAGCTCGTTCCAGGTCCTCGTCACGATGAAGGAGAAGGCTCTTCCTCTCTTTCTGACTGAGCGGATGCGTGGTGTTTAGGTGAGAGCGAGGTTGGCGGATCTGAGGTTTCTCTTGGGTACGTGGAAGGAGATTCTCTTGTTGAGGTATTGGGGTCCGGTGTTGTGGAGGCATTTGTAGGCGTGGGTGAGTATCTTGAAGGTGACTCTCTTCCCGACGGGGAGCCAGGGTAGGTTCCGTAGGTGTTAGGTGATGTGTTCGTGTCGGGGGGTGCTGAGGGCGAGTCGGGATGTGGTGTTCTGTATTGTCTGGAGCTTGCGGAGAAGAGATTTATTGATACCGGCGTAGTCGCCGTTTCCGTAGTCCAGTTTGCTGGTTATGAGTACGACTGTTATTAATATTAATTTTACTAGTGCAGAGACTCTGCAGTTGAGGTGGAGAAAGTAATTTTATGAGTGAAGAAACTCCACAGTCGGTCACTGTCTATCTTTTTAAGTGCGGAGTTCTCCGCCACCACTGTGGAGTCTCCGCACTCGTAAATTTAACATTAACTGGTAATTTATGAATAGCAAAAAATTACAGAATAGTTAAAGTTTACCTTTCAAAATCAGGCTCTTAGAATTTGAAGGGAAAAAACGTAAATTTTCTAGAGGAAACTTTTAATATGGAGTAGAATGCACACGCTTAATTTCCACCACAATTCAATTCCTATGGTGGAAGAAATTAAGATGGTGGATTTTACTCCATGTTTCGTTTCCTTCAGAAATTGTGGGATTGTGAGTTCCCTCTAAACTCTAAACGAGACCATACGTACTGAATCGGGCAAGTTGAATTTGTGGTTTTGCACATGGGTGAGGTAGGCCTCAAAGTCCAAAGCTATCTGATCCATTCATTTTTTCAAGAAGAGGCAGAAATGGAGCAATTGTAACCTGGTTTATTATAGGTTTCGCTTGCTTCCTCACATTTAATACGTTTGGCAACCTAATGCAAAGTAATTTAGTTTCTTCAAAAGACAATTAAATATTTAAAATCAAACTTCTTGTTTATCATGCTCGTGTAATCCACCTGCTTTAGGATGTGAGCGAAGTTTTGGATCTGCCTGTTAAAAAACACATAACAGCTGATATTGCTGAAAAGTTCCTAAAATATGTACTTGTGCTATCTGTCTAGAGACAGGATTGAAAGTGCTGACAGAGCGCATGAAAGTTCTTTGAAGTTTTTCGTTTTACATAGGTTTGATATATTTATTACTATTTATGAGCACATATCTCAGGGTAGGGGAGCCATGGAGATGTTGCTTTACTGCTGAACTCGCAGCCCTAGTAGAAGTTTGAATTCTCGAAAAATGCTTCCCTGAGCAGTATTGCTAAATATACTTGTCAGTGAAGCATCAGCCTTTAAGCTTTCATAAAAAGCTCACTTCTAGTGACGTACATCGTACATTTTTTATTTATCACTTTTCTCTCTCAATTGCACGTTTCCTCTATGTGCCTTATTATGTGTCTCTATGTTACATGCTCTGGCCAAAGATGAGTCAGAACACCAGAGGAAAATCAAGTGACATGAGGTTTATTCTGCAGAAAGGACTCACGACTGCTCCCCAGCCAGCTGCCTCCAAGTCTGTGATTATATCATCGCATTCCACAATACATGAGCTATGACGTATAACCATTCCACTAATGCAATGTTCCATTTTAAAGAACAGTAACATACTAAGCTACAATACCTACGTAACTCCATCTCCCTTAACACGATAAAAAACTATTAAAATAAACAGAAGTCATAAACGGTAGTAAATATACTACCAGTATAGTAAATGATATCTAAAATTTTAAGAGATTGAAAGAGCAAGCACTCCTTACATGTTTTTTACATAACATAATCTCTGAATCTGACAGGGATTGAACGTACTCTAGCACTTCTACCTGCATTTGAACCATCTCCACCACCATTCGCTAAAGTATCACTACCACTATCACGTCTAGACACTTCATCCAATTCCTCCCGCACACCACAGTACACATCACTCAACATACCAAGGTGAAACCAATCGCCCATCCTGCTATCAAAAACATCCACCATCCTGTCTGGGATTATTTCTAATAATGCCTGCTAGTTCATGACTAAAAGTAACAATAGCATTCTTATTCTACCAAACTTTATTCTCAAGAAGCACAGCATGTCTAGACACTATCACCACGTCTAGACACTCTCACCACTTTAGTAGGTTTGGAAAATTTAGACTTCCCATTCATCACTCTCGTGGGTTTTTATTTACCAATACCCAATTACCATGCACAACTTCCTTCTCTTTAACATGTTTACTTCTATCAAAATTCATCTTAACATCATTTTGTTTAGTCTTAACCCATTCCCGAACACTTATCAAATCCAAATCACAGCTACCATTGCCAGTCTTTTCACTCAACCCCACTAGATTATGGGTAGAAATAGGTTTTCTCCCTCTCCATTGAATGAATGGAGCAACATCAGTCGTGCTATGCGGAGTGATGTTATAATATGTTATGTTATAGGGTATTTCTTAAACGCACGGCTACTCCACAGAGTGTCCCAGCGCTAGGCTGACCCCAAAACAGTGCAGCAAAAACCTGAATAACAGCCACACTATTTCTGGAAAAGCCAGGTCTTTAAGCCTCTTCGAAAATTGAGAAGGTCGCGTTCTTGCCGCAGGATAAGAGGATGTTGTGACTCCATTATTTCTGCTGTAAATAATCTGCCACATCCAGTTTGTTAGCAATCACTGTTTGCACACCCCTTTAACAAACTGTTTGCCCTTTCAACAAGGGCATTAAAAAAAAAAAGCTATATATTGGAATCATATATAGCTTTTTTGAAAAAACATGCCATCTCCACAGACACAGAGCGCATCCCGTTGTCAGTCACAATTTCCTTAGGCAGCCCCTTCACTTGAAATAATTGCTCCAAAAATTTAACAACAGTATGTGTGCCATTAATCCTGACAAATGCAAAGTATAATCACTTAGAAAATGAGTCCACCACTGCTATCTGATACTTGTTCTCACTCCTTAATAAATTGAATGGTCCTGCAAAGTCAATTCCAATTTTCTCCCAGGATTTATTAGGCTACTCAACAGGTCAACGGACTGGTATTCACCTTCCAGTGTTTATCAGAACATAAACTTTCAGCACATCTGTAAATATAAGTTCTAACTTCACCATCAATAACCACCAATAAAATTATTTAATTTTCGTGGCTGTTGCAGTAATTACTAAATGTCCATGATGTGCCAAGAAAATTATTTTATACCTTAAATTAACAGGGGGCACTTCCTGTCTCAAGAAAAATTAATTTACTAATGAAATTTCTGGAGTGACCTGCTCAAAAGACCTCATTAACGAGTTCAAACTCCTCAGGTATAAGATGCTCCTTAACTTTTCCCAAACATTCATCCTTAGAAGATCTCTCCTGCAACTCATCCTCTGTAATCCTGAATTGTTACATTGCACCCAAACCCATCTTAACACATCCATGCTCCTCCAAATACTCTGAATCACTTTCATCCAACTCCACTGATAGCCCTGAGAGACAATTCGGTCTGGCGTTCTTTCCTTCATAAAGATATTTTATATCAAAATTAAACTTCTGCAGCTTTGTCAACAAACTGATCAATCTGGAGGAAGCCTTATTAGAGCAACTGTCACCCAACATGGAAATTCAGGCCTTGTGATCTGTAAATAAGTCAAATCTAGTTCCCCACACGTTCATATTGAATTTTCCAGAAGCCCACGAATACGCAGGTGCTTCCCCTTCAATCATCACATTCCACAATACATGAGCTATAACATATAACCATTCTGCTCACACATTTTTCCATATTAAAAGAACAGTAAGTAACAAACTAAGCTACAATACATTTATAACACTCTCCTATTCTCTGTTAAATAGGACTGTCCACTCCCTGTCCAACCTGATGACGCTGTTGGTTAATAGATCATTCAAGGCTTTTCTGTTTTACTAAATATTTCCTAAATTAAATTTATGGTAAGTTTTTTTATCAAAATAGTGCCATGAATGAAAGAGCCTGATTTACAAATATTTAGCTGTGGCCTTCTCTTGCAGTACTCCAAATTTACTTCAGGAATTCCAGGAGTAAGCCAGCAATTTTTCTGGGTTAGTCATGGAACTCAGGAGTAAGCGGAGAGTACTGTAGGAGTAAGTCGCACCTGGGCATTGCAAAATCGGTGTTAATCTGGATCCTTTTGTAACCGACTGTAAATTAGGTGGACCAAAGATCCCCATTATGGGTCCAATTCAGAAAAGTTTATGGGCATCAAGATTTCGTGAAGGTTCTCAAAAACAGCATGATGCAAACGTAAGTTCCTAATCAGGATTGGTGGAAATATCTAGATTTCTATGATGTAACTTTAAAAGTGGGAATTCAACAAGAATAAAAAGTTAGTACAGTTTTACATTTAGTGCTATGCACATGATTTTGGGTGTTTTTAGGTGGCTGGACCTACAAAAGAAGAACACCAACAAAACTGCGATTTTGTAGGTTTTTCATATAAAAGTTGTAGATACTTTTTCACTCTGGAAACTTATGTAGATATATATGGTCTTGTAAATAAGAGAAATAAGATGGACTCAGGTGTTTTTAGGCCATTTTGGGATTAGAAAACCCTGAAGTCTTCAAATTTAGAGAGTTTGCAACAGCAAAATGACCTTTTGGTATTCACTAAACCCATTGTATGAATCGGTTAAGGCTTACTTAATCGCAACCTAGCTTTACAAATGGATAACGAATCGCAATTTGGAAGTGACATGTTTGGGGTATCCCTTCCAAATTTGTCTTTGGTATCAGTTGTATCAATAGTTGGTGATTGCAAATCTGGTCGCAAACTGTTGAAAAGGTATTGACAGGGCTAGATTGGTCTTGTCCTCCGTTGGGCATTTCCCCAGTAAGCTGGAGCCAATGGAGGCCAGTTTTAACACCATGCGGCCGCTGCTAGTACTTATGTCACTTTCCCCAACTCCCTGAGATTAATTGCAGCATACACATAGGGCTTGAAGAGAGAGAAATGGAAAGAAAGGGAGGGGCGGAGAGACGGATGGAGAGAGTGACAGATCAGAGATATTAAAAGTGAAGAGGAAAGGGAAGAGAGAGAAAGTGGATGGATGACCAGAGAGAGCGAAGAGAGGAAGCGAGCAGGGCTGGTTTGAACTTTTATGCCGGGGCTGCTTTTGGTTCCGCAGCCACCCATGGATACTGACACCTGAAGGAAATGGTACCGCATTAGCAAAAGGGAAAGGGGTCTCCTCAGAGCCCCTATGCACTTATGAGTTTTAAAAAACGATTGTTGGGGAATAGGCATTGGTCCCTGGGACAACTGGCAACTCTAACACAAACCTTTTAAATCAACATGTTTTTTAGCAGCAGTTGTGTTAGTCATCTGGAGCACTGACAATAATTTGGTAATCCTATTTTTAGATACTTAAGGCAGCTGAGGTCAACATGTCCTGCTTTGGTACTATATTTCTTATTTCCACGAGTCCATATCCTGACTTTTTCGGGAAAAGGCCACCTCACAGTCATGTGCATGGATAATTTGGCTGCTACAAGCAGTTAGTTTACTCTCACACAGCCTGCACCCATCTAACATCCTTGCCTACTATCCACACACAGATGGCAAGGCATATGCTGTGCATGGACAACTGTGGACAGATAAGCACAGTAGATGCCATCTTGAATATGTGAAAAGATGTATTTATTTTAAACGTACTGTTGATTAATATTTTATGTGAAATAACTCAAAGCAGGCAGAATTCCAATGACAACTTTTCTGACCAGATTTATTGAACACATTTTAGAAATATTTGAGATTTGCTCTAAATATTTATGAAGACTCCTCATAAGTCAAAAGCTACCCACGGATTATGATTGCTTAATAGATGTATCAGTGTGTGGCTCTTAAGTTAAGGAAAGGAAGATAGATACATTACATAACACTAAATGGTGTATTAGCAATGACCGCTTCATTATTCAAAGATGAAGATGCAATTTGTGAGAAGAAAGAATTTCCCTGATCTCTCTAGATTCTAAAATGGATTAGAAAGAAAACTTTAACAGCAAAAAAAAAAAGAGAGGAGAGGCCCATAGGTAGGTGTTGAGATCGGGGACCACAGTACATTGGCTAGGTCCCGAGATTGTTAATGTGGATGACAAGCCGTTGTACTTGTACAGGGGCTATATGAAAGCGCTGTTTATGCTGTATCCGTACCAGCATTACCTAAACGTCCCTCCTTTGCCTGCCTTTACAACAAATGAGGCTACCTTGACTCCAATTAGACCCCACTCAACTCGCTCCACCGTAAATAAAAACCCTTTGTCCCCTCATTACTCCTGTTCTTTTGTGTCTACAATTTAGATACCTGGCACGTTCCTCTTGGCAGAACCAGAAGCACCAATTCCAGTCATCATTTTCTCTGAGCCAGGCGGGGTGGCTTCTGGGAAGTCTCTATTCAGCTTTGTCACGCTTCCTAGTTCTATTGCGTGGCGATGAAGGGGTAGCCGAATGTGTACGACAGAATCCAGCGGTCCTTTGACAGCTGGACTGTGATTCCAAGTCTAAGGCTCGGGAAGGTAGCAATTGGCTCGAGGAGATACAGACTTAGTCCTTGTCAGTTGTAACGGCTGGTTTTTGGGTAATATTTATTCATTTTTGTATTTTTTTTCTTTCTGCCTTCCAATTGGCTTTTCATGGAACTCCATACTCTTGATTTATTGGTGAATTATGAGACCCTGGATCCTGTTATTACAGGGTTGTGCAGGTTGTCCTTATTCAGTTAACAGGATGGAGGGGAAGAGGTCGATCAAGTGCAAACATGTATTGTCAACTACCTCTTCTTCTGATGAGGAGAGTTCTATTCCTGCAAAAAGGCCTGTCAGAGGCTGGAGCACTGCTGATGAGGTTCTGCCTCTCAGCTTAGTCTTTGGCCAAGACTTTAACAAGCTAACTGTGGCAGCACGAGATGGTATAGAGTGTTCGGACCTATTAGCTGTGACTGTGAAATTGCTAGCAGGCATCTCTTCTGACATTATCTGATCATCTGCTGTGTTGACGAGGGCCCTGACTGCAGCCAGGAGGATCCTCCAGCTGAGATAATGGAAGTACAGATCTGGGAGAGAAGTCCTCCCCTCTGAAGATTCCATTTGAGGGATGGTCTCTTTTTTTGGGGATCAATTGAATGTGATGATATCTAAAGCATTCAACAAGTGCATACATGCTATGCCCTACAAAGGAGGTTCTTCTGGGGGAAAAGGTTGGAACAGATCCTCCAAGTCCTCTCTAAAGCATGAATTCCACTCTTCTTCTTTTAGGCGAAGGAGATTCCAACCTAGATCATTTTTGCTGAAGTGCAATGTTTCTAAACAGATGGGGAAATCAAAGAAAAGTTCCTTACAATTAATCTTCACTTAATTTTCTTCCTGTAGGAGGCAGGATACATAATTTCCTACAGACCTGGATGGAGGATGTCAAGGATCAGTGGATCTTGAATATTGTGAGCAAGGGCTACGTGATCGAGTTTGTGCAAAGACCTCCAGATACGGGTGTTCTTGGTACCCAGGTACCGGTTGTCAAACTAAAGTGGGTCGCATTGCTAGATGGAGTCATATGCTTGCTTTTAAAAGGAGCAATTTGCACAGTGCCAACATCTGAGCTCAGAAAAGGGGCATATTCTATCCTTTATTTAGTGCAGAATGCTTCAGCGATATTTTGTCCAGTGTTAGACCTGAAGTGGGTGAATTCTTGGATCCAGTCTGTTTATTTCCAGATGGTAACACTTGATCCATCCAGGAGATATTTGGGCATCCATGGATCTGCAGGACACATACCTTCACGTCTCAGTCAGGTCTGCACATTAGAAGTGTCTTTAGTGTGCAATAGAAGAACATTTTCAGTTCCTCTCCAAGGATCTTCACAAAGGTTCTGGCCCCCATTGATTGCCATTCCATACTCTGAAGCGATTTTCGTTCAACCTTAATTGGGTGACCTGCTAGTGCAGTCTTCAGGAAGATCCCAGTTGGCATGCCATGGAATGGATCTTACAGGTATTTCAAAGCCATGGGTTTCTAGTCAATTGGGGAAATCTTTTCTGGTTCCAACTCAGGATTCTGTGTTTATCGTAGCCCGTTTCTGGACTTACTTGGGTTTGGTGATGTCAGAAAAAAGGCTTTGCAATTTTCAGGCACATGTTCAGAACCGGTTAAGTCTTACAAGACCAAACTCTTCAGCGTGGTTGCAGGTCCAGGTCACTTGGCATCAACCGTTTTTCTGGTCCCTTGAGCCAGATATCGCCTGCACAAGCTCCTGAAGTGGATTCTGTCCAATTGGTCACCAAATTTTCACAACTTAGCTTTTTGCATTAGAATGACAGAACAGGTTTGGACGGATCTGTCATGGTGGTTAGATAGAGAATTTTTGTTGAAGGGAGTTCCTCTGTCACCTCCACCTCCAGTGATTCTGACAACAGACTCCAGCCTCTCGAGGAAGCACTAAGGTCCTCGAATTAGAGACACCTTGTATTTAGCGCTTCTACACTTCAGTCCTCTCCCCTTGGGAAAAGCAGCTGGAATCTGCTTCACAATATGGTGACAAAGGTCTACATCAACAAGCAGGGGGGAACCAGATCCAGGTCTTTGAACTTGATTACCCAGGACAATTTTATGTGGGCTCAGAAATCTCTGCTGCCTCTGACTGCGATCTATATTTGGGGGGAGGAGAATGTGAGCATGGATCATCTAAGCAGGGAGATTCCCTCCACGATGAATTTAATTCTTCACTCTACTCTGTTCAGCCTCATTGTTCAACGGTGGGTTTGACTGGAGTTGGATCTCTTTGCCTCTTTCGGGAATGCCAAGCTTCAAAATTTCTGCACAAGGGGGAGGTATCCTCAGACTTGGGCAATAGATGGGTTGAGGTCTCCTTCCTATGCCACAAACTCTTATCTATTGCTTTTCCTCCCTTTCCTTTGATCAGCTGGTTTCTGCTGAGGCTCAGAAGGGACAGGGTACACCCTATTGGCCACAGACAAATTGGTTTTCGATTTTGGACCTTATGAAGAAGGAACTGGAGTGGAGGTTGGCAGTAGTTCCGCCTCCTCTCAACATTCCGGACCCTTCCCGGGGGGCATTGACAAGGTTGCAGTTGAAAGCCTGGAGGCTGAGCGGAGAGGTTTAGCTGTGTTAGGGGTTCCTGAGGAGCTTGCAGTTACTCTGCAGCCATTGCGACATTCCTCTACTCTCCCATCTTACTTTAGGTATTTGAAAGCATTTTCCAACTGGGGTATAAGGAGGGAAGTTGATCCTACCTCAGCCAACCTTTTTCTGGTCATGCCATTCTTGCAGGATGGATCTCATCTGGGTTTAATGGTTGCGAAATGGAAAGTTCAATGGGCAGCTATTAGTGCTTTTAGGGGTTCATAGAGGCATCTGAAGAACGATGAGGGCCTGATGCGTAGATATTTTTGGGCTTGTTTAATCTCTGTCCTACGTCTTCCCTTCATTCGAACCCTTGGATCTTTCTAGTGAATTTGAAGCCTCTAACTTTCAAAACATGTTTTTTTTTTGGTGGCAATTACATCCATTCGACGACTAGGTGAACTAGAGGCTTCGTCTTGTAGTATGTCTTCTGTAAGATTTTTCAGGACAGAGTAATTTTGGTTCCTGTTCCTTCATTCAATCCCAATAATAATTCCACTTTTTATTCAGATCAGGATGTGGTTCTTCCAGCGTTTTGTCCCTCTCCAAGTTTGGAAGAGGAATGTAGTTTGTATTGTCTGGATGTAAGGAGAGCTCTTCTAGTTTACCTGCAGAGAGTGGAATCATTTCGGAAGGGCGAATCTTTGTTCATTTTGGGCCTTCAAAGAGAGGGCAGAAGCCAGCTACTTGTACTTTGAGCAGATAGATACATTCCTTGATTTCCCTCACATGGCGTGTGAGATAAAGGGAGAAGTTGCTCTTCCTGGGGTTCAGGGAAGGTCCACACATAGCACGGCTACAAAGACGGCTCAATTTCAGGGGATATCGATCATGGGAATTAGTAGGGTGGCTGTGTGGGCTGCATTACTTCCCTGCCTTCATTCAGAATCCTTCCCGCCCTCCCAGTATTGAACAACTGAGTTTATTGTTTGGGCTTCTTTTTGTACAGAAGGAAGGAGTTTTTTTTTAATTTAGGGTCTGGAGCGAATGGATTGGTGTCTAATTGGAGGCATAGATGCATCATTTGTTCTAAATGAAGGCGAGGAAGAAGGACTAGGAGTAATACAGTTACTGGTATGTAATAGAAGCATGCACCCGCACTTACACCGATGCCACCCACCCTCCACTGTGAAAGCCCCACCGCCACTCCCACTCCCACAGTGGGCACCCGCCCGAGCACCTTGCATAATCAGCAGGTAATGCCACTGGAGATTACTCCCAGGGTCCTGGGTCTGATGAGCTGGGACCTAAGCTGGGCTGTGCAGCATAATATTTAGGATTAGAGCGGTAATCTCTTTAGGGAAAGTGTGCAGCATCAGCAGAGCTGTCGCCTGGCTCTTCGAGGGGGCCAGGCCATAATTCCGCGTTAACGAGCGGCAGAAACATCTCGGGGCGTCGCTAATGAAATGCTCTCTCTGGTTTCCTTTGTTCTGTCTGAAGTGATGTACAGAATGTGCCAGTACTTGGTGGAGACTTGCGAGGCAGACCGCGTGCTTTGAGGATTCAACAGCACCCAGTTCTTCCTTCACAGGAAACGAACATCATTTAGGAAATGAGTGAAAGGGAATGGGATGAAAACGAGCATGTATTTTAGCAAGCAACACCACGGCGCATCTTCGCGTTGCTGTGCATATTATGCTAGGGTGAAGTGTTCAACTGTGAAGTGTCTTTGTAGATCTTACATTCAGACGCCACTTCTCCTTGCAAAGCACTTATTATTGCACTTGGCTCTTTCTGTCGAATGCAATGAAGTCTTCTGCCTGCATGCTTCGTTTTTAACGTGCGTGGGCTTGTACATACGTGTAGGTGAAAGTGTGAGGGTGCAGGCAGAAATCAAATTGGTGGGGTCTGTGGGGCAGAATGAGTTCATACTTTTTATTTTAACAAAAATAATTCCCCCACTTTTTATAAAAGAGAACCGTCACCAGACAGTTGAGATGCCCCAGCTGAAATGGAAGGGGGGGGGGGGAGTCTCCTGTGCTGTGATGCTGAGGGAGGAACAGACAGCTAAACAATCACAAGTCTTCTTGCCAGCCGCCTGCTTCTTGCAAATGTAAATGTGTGCAGTTGTTAAATCTGCAAATGTGTAGGCTGCTTGGAAACTGGCATTGGCTTTAATTGATTGAGTCACTTGAAGCTTCCTGATGACAAAGATTTATACTTTTTGAGAGGTATTGTATGGGTGTTACCAGCTGACCTGTGGAGGGTGTCCTCATAATGAACACGCATAAAAAATGTTTGCACTAAGACCAATCTAATTGCTCATTACAAATCTATGGGCAAGATTCATAAAGCTAAACTTACACTTTTGGGTAAGTTTACTGCTTTTCCATTTTCACAGACCACCTGCAGAGTTTTATGACTCCGCACCCCCTACACTTATGTGTGCTGAGTTCTTCGCATCCGACGACTCCACAAACTGGGCAGAGAACTCTGCATAAATAAGCATAGGGAGTGCAGAGTCCTAAAAGAATATAGAATGTTTTAACGCATGCGATACAACGCGGTCATTAGAACAACCGTGTTGTTAGTACGCAATACCTTTACATCGCAAGTCATTACACTGACTGTAGGGGGCACGCTGTACTTAGGAATAGTATTATTTACTATTCCTACTCCAGTTTGCGCAACAGCAGGGAAGGTGTTGGATTTTATATCCAATACCATTGCGCCCCCTACAGCAAGTCGTTGTAATGACTTGCGATGTAAAGGTATGGCGTACTAACAACGCGGTCGTTGTAACGACCGCATTGTAATAGATTTGCGTTGTGGTAACAGAGTTGTAAACACTGTTTCCCATCCTAAAACTCTGTATATATTTTGTGAATACTGAAAAGTAGTAAGCTTACTCAAATGTATACGTTTAACTTTGAAATCAGGCCCCACATTTTAAAAACACTTTTCTTTATCTTAAACCTAAATCTTTGTATGCATTTTTTGTCAGCCTATCCTATAGTGTGTGCAGTATTGCTATTGACGGTTGGAGTGCTAAGTCTCAAGCCTGTGGAGTTTTGATTCCACCTTATCCCTCTTTAATCCACCACCAAATACTTCTTGTAACGTTATCTCAATCTTGCACATTCTTTTTCATTCCTGCTTTCCCCCATTGGTATTGGTTTTCTGTCTTTCTCTTTCTTCTTCTGGCTCCCCTGTGGGTTTTCACTCTCTTGCTCTGGATCAAAGTTTGTTGAGGTAAATAACTGCCAATCCCCAAAATTGAGTGCCAGTGGGCCCCACCGGCAACCACCAGATAAAATTAAGCACTGATTGTGTGCAATACAAGTTTAAAATAGCGACTTACATGATCACAGTGGTTTCTGTCACAGACTGTGACCCTGTAGCATAAAAAATACACAAGTCGCTCTTTCCCACCCCACCAACCAGGATTCAATTCTGTGGCTCTCTGGTTACATATACAGACATTGGCAGTGATCAGGTTAACAAACAGAAGTTTCATAATATAAAATAGTGCGTTTCTCACTGAGAAGTTTAACTTGCATTAATTTTTCATTTTAGGTGTGTGGTAATTTATATGCATTTACTTGAAGGTGAAACACAAGCGCAATAGTTACAGAATATTTTGTTGTTTTTGACCCCGGCCCCCATTGCACTTAGTTCCCATACTTTTTTTTTAATGCACTTTGACCGCTGGCTGCAGGCGATCGTGTGACCATGTAGGTGCATGTATATGTGTAAGTAAACAGAATATGTGGAAGTGTGTCTGAAAGGTGAGAGTGACCCAGCTTGGAGTTTTGAAGATACTATCTGTAGCTTTTATTTTTCTTCCTGCCTTTTCCCATGCCTGCACGTGTAAAAGTGAACAGTTTTACTATTGGCTGTACCGTGGCACGCGTAGAAGGATGTCAACGAAGATGTGATGAAGGGAAATCAAATAGCATAACATGGATGGGACGTATATCACAATTGTCTTGGTCTCATGACATTAAAAAAATTACTTTATCCTAATACAATCTGTTTTCCTATAGTTCACATTAGCATTATCATTACTTTTTTCCCTTTACTACGACCCACCCAGAACACTGAACCCTAATATTTAGCAACCCCTTTCCACTGTGTTCACTTGTTGTTGTTAGGTCTTTCTCAAAATCTGATTCTCCTTTCCTTTAATTTACTACCGATGGGAATTCCTTTCTTTTCTGATATACCTCTATAATTATTTTTGATTTAAATCAGGCGGGAACCACTCCTTACTTTTATGTTTTTTAATTGCCTCAGAGAGACTAATGGAAAATCCATCAATTGTTTTTAATGAAAACTAGGTCTGGATCTATGTGCCATCCAAGGCTTCCCAACATTGATTACCCTAATTGGTCCTGTTACCCCTCAAACACTCCTTCTCTCATTCTCGGCTACTGATACTGAGCTGTGAATGCCTTCTCAAACATCCCAAAAAAGGCCATCTCCTATCGCAGTTCTCGATTTTAACTTATACATAGATGCCAATGATTTGTGTCTTCTTTACAGATAAAAACATTCATTTTTAAGTATTGTGATCCTTAAAGAGTTTGCTTTGATAAAATGCACACAGAGCAGGCTTTAGGGTAGCCCTGTTCAGCCATTGGTTGCTTTGGGTCAGATTTCTTCAGTTGTTGTTTTTAGACCATGTCAATCTTATCTTTGATCAACCTATAGGAGTCGTTCTATTTCACCATCATTCATTCGGCTTATTAGGTTACTTTTCTGCCTCCTAAAGAGTGCATCCAGTTGCAAGGCGTTTCATGCATTGTTTAGCAGGAGCAGCAGCAGATGGCAGGAACTTTTTAGGGAGCAGAGAAGCCATCTTGAAAAGGAGATTTCCCTCAGTATTAGTAATAAATTGACGTTTTGATATAAATGCTCTGAAATATTTGTCGTGTTGTTTTTCGGATAAAATAATTTGGTTTTGTTCCAAAAAATACTAGATGTAAAAATTAAAAACAAATGATTGTCTTTCTAAAAACTAGCCCTGAGTATTATTATAATGTATAAACATTCTTATTTAAATGATAAGTGTCAAATGATAATATTTTTCCTTTTTCCTTATGCAGTTTGGGGAAACTCACCTCTTCAATATGACTTCCCTTAGCCATGGCAGGATAACCATCCTGTATGTGTGTAAACCATTTCATGATGACCAATAGACAGGGAGGGCGTTTGGATCAGCCCCCTTCAGCAATTCAAGAAATACATGCTGTATCAGCATTTTAAGCAGCACAGAAATGACCAGTATTATAATAGCACTAAAAATGCTCCTAGGCATATGACATATTAATCTGCAAATCTTGAAACAAAATAAAATAATGTAAACAGAATATTATTGTTGTTTTTAAACGTGAAACCAGTCAGCATAAACACACAGTTGTATTATCTTAAATATATATATTTCCAAAACAATGAGAGCATGTTAACCCCTTCCCTGCTCATGACGGAACCACTCCGTCATGAGCCACGGGCGCCGTGTGCTCATGACGGAGTGGTTCCGTCATGCTGCGGCCGTTGGCGGCCGCTCCGCCCACGCGGCACTGATTCCCCGCCTGTGCGGGCGATCACTGCAAGTGGGTGGAGTTGTGACGGAACCACTCCGTCCTGAGCACAGCGTGCCCGTGGCTCATGACAGAGTGGTTCCGTCACGAGCTTGGCGACGCCGCAAACACCCCAAACCCCCCCAGCGCTGCGGCAAAATTCGTGCCGCGGCGAAGGGGTTAAGAGCAGTGACACATATTCATGCTAATGTTGTTCCTTTGAGGCAGGGGCATAACACAGGCCCCCGCATCCCTCACAGTGCGGGGGGGCCCCCGAGCTGCAGAGAGCTCCGGATTAAACCCTTCCCCGCGGGGGTAATTCCCCCGCGGTGCGGGGGGGCGGGAGGGGGCCGCGGTGCCACTGTGCTCCTGACGAGCTCAGCTCGTCATGACTCACAGTGGAGCTGTGCTCATGACGAGCTGAGCTTATCACGACCCCGCCCACTCATTAATTCTTCCGCACAGGCGGGTAATTAATCGCGCATGGGCGGGCCGCAGCTGTTATGACGAGCTCAGCTCGTCATGAGCACAGCTCCACTGTGACTCATGACGAGCTGAGCTCATCATGAGCACTCAACCAGTTAAATCCGGAGCAGGGGCCCCTCTGTGGACCTTGCAGGGGGGCCTCTTCAACTTTCGTTACGCCACTGCTTTGAGGAAAGAGTGAAACGTCCCATCCCAAGATGGCCACTCTGTTAATAGAGCACTGTCACTTCACTCTCACTTGTCCCTCGTGTTTTTCTGTGAATGTGCCAAAGCCCAGGCCCATGATGTCCCCTTTAATATGCATTCTCGCAGTGATCTCACTGAGAGCATCATGGGTAGGGCCAGGTTTTCCTGCTCAGCTGGCATCCCTCTGCTTCCTGGTGGAGCCTCCGTCAGAAGAACCCACTGCTGTCACCTCCTTTCACAACCAGTGAAAATGATGTGAAATGTAGAGAAATTGGGCTGCCCACCTCCACCCTGCAGAAGCTGCACAGTATCATCGAGGAACATCTCCCACTCCATACCTGTTAACCCTTCATCGATGAACATCTCCCACTCCATACCTGTTAACCCTTCCCAATGATGGGTACAGGCAGCCCTCCTGCCTGACGATTTCACTGTGAGAGCCTTGGATTTTTTGTCACCCCGCATTGGACACTTCATTTCCATGTGTGCCCTGTAAATAATGTAAACAATGAAGTGTTGTCCCTGCAAAGGCAGGGGAAAGGCACTGTAAAAACACTCCTTCTCCAGCAAATGCTTGATATAGCACGTGACACAAACATGACGCAGGCATCATTAAGAACATTAAGAACGTCTATGGCTATTCAGAACATTGCAGAGCCGATGCTTTCAGTATCCATGGGGAGCAGCTCGCAGCTGTGTGCAGAGTTCGTGACTTTGACCTTAACACCCTGTTCGTTTGCCTACAGAAGTGGTGGCGTGGAGCTTTGGTCACTTTACCGTGGCCGAGGAGAGTGTGAGGCGCTTTCAACAGGGGCCGGGACTGCGAGACCCAGGGTTCCGCGCAGGATCAACGCAGCGCACCTGGAGTCTCTTCCCGCCCCCTGCTCCTCCCCGTTTGCCTTGCCTGGCTTGCCCCTTCATAACAGCTCGCGGCCCCCGCTTCGCGGGAGCAGCTCGCAGCTGTGTGCAGAGTTCGTGACTTTGACCTTAACACCCTGTTCGTTTGCCTACAGAAGTGGTGGCGTGGAGCTTTGGTCATTTTACCGTGGCCGAGGAGAGTGTGAGGCGCTTTCAACAGGGGCCGGGACTGCGAGACCCAGGGTTCCGCGCAGGATCAACGCAGCGCACCTGGAGTCTCTTCCCGCCCCCTGCTCCTCCCCGTTTGCCTTGCCTGGCTTGCCCCTTCATAACAGCTCGCGGCCCCCGCTTCGCGGGAGCAGCTCGCAGCTGTGTGCAGAGTTCGTGACTTTGACTTTAACACCCTGTTCGTTTGCCTACAGAAGTGGTGGCGTGGAGCTTTGGTCATTTTACCGTGGCCGAGGAGAGTGTGAGGCGCTTTCAACAGGGGCCGGGACTGCGAGACCCAGGGTTCCGCGCAGGATCAACGCAGCGCACCTGGAGTCTCTTCCCGCCCCCTGCTCCTCCCCGTTTGCCTTGCCTGGCTTGCCCCTTCATAACAGCTCGCGGCCCCCGCTTCGCGGGAGCAGCTCGCAGCTGTGTGCAGAGTTCGTGACTTTGACCTTAACACCCTGTTCGTTTGCCTACAGAAGTGGTGGCGTGGAGCTTTGGTCATTTTACCGTGGCCGAGGAGAGTGTGAGGCGCTTTCAACAGGGGCCGGGACTGCGAGACCCAGGGTTCCGCGCAGGATCAACGCAGCGCACCTGGAGTCTCTTCCCGCCCCCTGCTCCTCCCCGTTTGCCTTGCCTGGCTTGCCCCTTCATAACAGCTCGCGGCCCCCGCTTCGCGGGAGCAGCTCGCAGCTGTGTGCAGAGTTCGTGACTTTGACCTTAACACCCTGTTCGTTTGCCTACAGAAGTGGTGGCGTGGAGCTTTGGTCATTTTACCGTGGCCGAGGAGAGTGTGAGGCGCTTTCAACAGGGGCCGGGACTGCGAGACCCAGGGTTCCGCGCAGGATCAACGCAGCGCACCTGGAGTCTCTTCCCGCCCCCTGCTCCTCCTCCTATAAAATCGTGCCCCTGACGCATAGCGGGACGCGTGTGCGGGACGCCGGACGAAGCCCGGACAAAGGGCGGACAGTCTTAGACAGTCCGAGACAGGCTGAGACTGGACTGGACACGCTACTCAGCCCTTACTGTCTTCGTTTTGCGTGGTTTGCAGTAAGACTATTCATACTTGTTTCTACTTCTTGGATATACCGTCATTCGTTATAACACTGTTGTTATTTGGTTATTATTACTAGTTCAAGAAGAATGCCTAAAAAGAATTTAGCGGGGGGAGGTAACTCAATAGAAAACTATATGATACAAGTAGTCTCTAAGATTAACAACGAGAGGCGCGAATCCTTAGGTCTTAGCCTGTCCCCTAACTTATCTCCCCTAAGCCCTTCACCTGATTCACCCTGGATTGATAAACCTTCTCAAGTCGAGGGAAGTGCAGTTTTAGACTCTGATACCTTAGAACATGGCATTTCAAACCTGAGTACTCGTACAACACAGGGTCAAGACATAGCTCGGGCTAATGACTCGGAATGTCAGGTAGTTGACACTGATCAAGACCAAGATCAAATTGTGCAGGAGAGTGAGCAGTCAAATAATGAAGCTGATCCCCCAGTTCTAGATCATGCGCCACGTGCCATCAGAAAATGTAGAAAAACTCAATTATACCGTGGTGGAGTTCTTTTAGGGAAGAAGAGGGTTGCGTCACCCGTGAGAAGTAGGGACAAAAGCAGGGGGAAAGTAGAAGAACCCGAGAAGCATAATGTGGATGAGGAGTTATTATCAAGATTAGCTGATTTAATTGACACTAAACTTAAAATTTTAATTAAACCAGTAGTGACCAAATTGGACAAGCTAACTGCTGATATAAAGAAACTAGGTGCAGATCAAAAAAAGTTAGTAGAAGCTGTGTCTAATATATCAGACACAGTTACCAGCCTAGCTCTACCCGTAAAAGAGGCTCTTTTTCCTTCATCTGAGGGAGGCACTACCTCAAACACTATACACGCAAATTTACAGGAACAGTCCTCAACTACAGCGACACATCATTTACTGCCAGGAGATACATTACCCCCAATTCCGCCTGTAATACCTGCACCTACTACAGAAGAAGTTAGGGTACAGTTTCTGGAAGATGCGGCTCCATTAGTACTGGTATTGGCTAACGTCCCCCCACTAGCCCCAGACCAATCAGAATCCCCCCAGGCAGTAACAAGTAAGGCCCTGCACTGGTTATCAGGCAATATGCAGCTGGCCCCGTGGGGGAAACAACAGCTAGCTGGTGACATTAAGTCAGCCAGAAGGGTCCCATGGATAGGTCAAAACCCTAAAAAATTCAAGGGTGACTGCATTATTATAAATTTTGCCAATTCTGCAGTTTTACCAAACATCCTGCCAAATATTTTGCCGCCGCAGCGCAGAAGAGGTACCATCATTCCTCTCACCCTAGTATTTTTCGGCAAAAAACAGCGGAGCATGTCCTATCCTAAGCCTACCCATAATTTCACCAGGCCTATATGGCCAGCGACATCTAATGGCTGGGGTTTTGAGGTACCAACCAATAACTGGGGGTATAGTCAGGATAGAAGGGAACGTCCAATACGTCCACCCCCTCCAGATCAATATTACTCTACTCATTTTAATAATCACTTTAACATCCCCATCTCCAATAGGTATGGCATTTTCTCAGATGAGGGGGGACTGGATGGGGTGGAATGACTACCTGACACATCTTCTAACCTCCTCCCCACCGACCGATTGCCAGAAGTTACAGACCTTGGAGATATTCTTCAAGGGTTAGAACCGCAAGGCAGTAAGGATGGGGGTTTGGTTGGCCGGAATCAAATAGATATACCAGGTTTACCCACTGATATAAACCCAGCCTGTCCTCAAGCTTGTTCTTCGGCTAATCCCGGGACAGATGGGGTACGCTGCTGTACAGGCTTAATACCTATCACTCAAATTGTATGTGGAAATGTGGCTATAATACAACATGAACCAATTAAATATAAGGAGGGGCTATTATCCTGGAATATAGCTGGACTGCAGGATAAATTGTTTAATATAGATTGGTTATCCTTTGTTAAAAATTACCCCGTTATATGCCTCCAAGAAACCTGGGCAGTGGGGAAAAATATACACATTGACGGTTATGAGAGTTTTATAACTTCGGCAGTTCCTTCACCTAGTGGTAGAGCTAAAGGGGGTTTGGCAATCTTTGTTAACTTATCACTAATATGCCTTAAAACTGTACATCATTCCGGCAATAATAATATTCAGGTTGTCGAATTTAAGAGGGGCAGTACAAGTTTTGCTCTGATCAACTTTTATAACGCAGTGAGTCAGTCTGGCGATTGCAATATGGAGTCATTGCGTGAATTCCTAAGAGCCAAAGATGATTCCCTTCCCCGCCTTAAGATAATAGCGGGTGATTTCAACACTCATTTATGTGGGAATCCTAGCCTGAGTCCTGTTGGTCATTTGGGTTGTAACAATCTGGAAGGAATACACTTTGATCACTCGCGAAGGGGTTCATGTTTAAATGTCTTAATGAATGAATATAACCTTTTCACTGCTATGTCAATAGTTGAGGAACAAACTGTATTTTCAACCCCTACTTTTAAAGGGCACGCAACAGGGTCATATATAGACCATATTCTATTATCGGCAGAATTTGTTAATTTTGTTGGGGATTTCTCGATTATTTCAAGCATTTTTAGCGATCACAATCCTTTATGTATTACTATGGGTGTGAACTTACTCGAAAAACATAACCCTCGAGAGGACTGTGGTACCACTAAATGTATTAATGGTAAGCGACGCTTAAAGTGGTCAATGGTGGACTGTAAGCAATTTTATTCTTCTATCAACAATGTATGTCATCATGATCTGATAACATGTACATCTACTGCTTCAGCACCATTACAAATTTTGACGTCTTTTAATGAGATTGCTAAAAAGGCGGAGTCACTTTTAACGTTACCTGCTAAGAGGATAGCTAACTCATCCAATAATCCAAAATGGTTTGACAGCAACTGTTCGAAGGCCAGTCGCGAGCTCAAGAAAGCATTAAAAACATACCAGAGAGATCCTTCAACCATCAGGGTGTTGCGGGCTGAGTACAAAAAGTCTCTTGCCATTCGCAAACGTGCTGTCAAGAAAAGCGTTTGGGAGTCCTTGTTAGATCCAGTGATACTAAAAAATAGCTCTAAGTTCTGGGAGATCATTAACAAGCCCTTATTTGATCATCCCAGTATTTCAAGTACAGGCACCAAAATCTCAGAAGAAGTTTGGATTAACCACTTCAGTTCCATTTTTAAAGGTAATGGTTCCCAGGTACAATGCAGTCCAAAAGAAATTAGTGAAAAATCCCTGTTCTTCACAACTGATGAGGTAATAAAGGGCATAGAAGGCCTATCAAACAACAAGGCCCCAGGACCTGACGGTCTCCCTCCTGATCTTTTTAAATCTTGTATAACACTCTGGGCACCGGTCCTTACAGCTGTACTTAATGCTGCTGTGCTTTGTGGATGCCCAAAATCATGGGGGGTATCCACTATTGTGCCTATTTTTAAAAAAGGAGACCGCAGTAGCCCTGCCTGCTATCGACCAATATCTTTAATAAACTCCGTGGTTAAAGTTGTGGGAGGAGTAATATTGAACAGATTGATCAGATGGTCAGAAGAAAATAATATAATATCTTCAATCCAGTATGGATTCAGGCCTGGTCATTCTACGATTTCACAATGTTTAAACTTATACCTCATCATCGCGAAGTATACTAAGGCTCGAAGAGGAACGATCCATATGGCGTTCATGGATCTTTCCTCGGCTTTCGATTGTGTGAGCCGGGGGAAGCTCTGGGACGCCATGCTAAAAATGGGTGTGGATCCAAACTTAGTTGATTTGTTAGATGATATGCACTCGGACACCAATGCAAATGTCAGATTCACCCAAGACCTGAATGTGACCAAAGACTTTGGGGTGCATCGTGGTGTCCGACAAGGCTGCATCCTGGCCCCATTCCTTTTTAACTTATACATAAATGATCTGGAAGAGCATCTTTTAAGCACTAATACGGATTATCCGTACATAGGCCGTAGGGGGCTGCCAGTCCTTTTATATGCGGATGACGCAGTTCTCCTGTCAAGAACAGCAAACGGACTACAAATTTTACTAGACTCCTTCCATTCTTTCATGACCTCAAGGGAGTTAAGCATTAATAACTCTAAATCATACATAATGAAGGTCGGACAGGGAAATAAAAAAGTAAACTGCCTAAATGTAAATGGTGTACGTATTCCTACTACACATACATTTTCCTATCTCGGGGTCCTCTTTGACAGTCAATTAAATTGGGGACCCGTGATTGAAAAAAAGAAGGGAGAAGTCACTAGGGTAAACGCGGCAATAATGGACCTTTCTAAGAAAGTGGGCAACAGTCCAGTTGCCGCCTTGCTCCAACTTTACCAAGCAAAAAGTGTCTCCACAGCGTGCTATGGAAGTGAAATTTGGGGTTATGTTCCTCCGGATCCCTTACAGACTGTTGAAAATATCTTCTTGAAATTAGTATTAAGGGTTCCCAGGGGCACGGCCAACTTCTCCGTGCACGAGGAACTGGGGGTTTCCTTCGTAAGTGACAAGATTGCTGTTAATCCCATGTTATGCTGGATGAATTGTTGGTTAAATGATAACATTCCACTAACCCAGCTTATTTTAAGAGAGTCACTCACATGGGACAACAGGATGAAGGTTCCCTGGTTAAAGTATCTTTTTAAGTGCTTTGCTGATCTAGGTCGCCCTGAACTCTTTTTATCCCCTGAATCGATCACTAAACAGGATGTTATAACGGTCAAGAAAGCTTTTATTGATCTTAGAATCCAAGATAGGGAATCACGTGAGCTAAAAAAAGAAAGTGTTCGTAATCATGTATTAGTAAAAAGCACCTTGCTCATGGAACCCTATTTATCCTGGCATCTGTCCAGTTATGACCGTTTCTTACTGATCAGGTTCAGGTTTAATCTGTTTCATTTTCTGCTGGCTGTACCTAGGGGATCTCATCGTGGACAAGTGTTGCCGGCTTGCGGCTGCGACGATATGTCTCCGCAAGACCTGGCACACTTTTTTTTCTTTTGTCCCTTTTATACTGTACCGAGGAATCTATACTTAAAACCCTGTCTGAAAAAACTAAATTTTATACAATATCGTCCTGCACTGCACTTCCTACAGCTATTAAGTTGTGAATATACCTTGTATCTATGTAGTTTTTTAAAATTGGCAGTAAAATTTAGAAATAGTATGGAAGGATAAAAATAATATATGAATTGCTATTACCTCTTTTTTATAATGGACTCCACAAAATACTCTGAATGCTTGTTGTATATTTGTCTTCATCTGCTTATCTTACAACCGTATTTTATCCTTATGTATTAATGTGTTCTTTTTAAATGTAGTGTAAATGCTTTTATGGTTGTCAATTCGCACAACCGAATAAAGTTTATTGACTTGACTTGACAGTATCCATGTTACACATAAATAAGCTACTAAGCAAGCACAGTTTTGCAGCTTTAAGGTTCCAGGCCGTTGAAATCATTTTAGAGATTAGGGTTTTCATTTGGCATCTAACCTAAACATAAAGCACGATCACCTGGACGTTTGTAGCTCGCCCAAGAGATAAGAGCAGCCCAGTGGAAGGAGGCAGGGAGAGGGGCGGGCAGAAACAGAGAGAGAGAGGCACCAAGAGACAGAATAAGGAATATAGGGAGTGACATCAGAGAGAGAGGCGTGAAGGCAGAAAAAGAGGTCGGTGAGAGAGAGAGAGAATGTACAGGTTAGAAAGGCAGATATAAGGAGAGACATGGGGAAAGAAATCTGAGAAGAAAGACAAATAGAAGGAGACAGGCATAGAGAGTGAACTCCATGGAGCAAAAGATAAAGACTACAGAGACTGAGAGAAAGGGGGCACAGAGAGGGGAAGGAGAGACAAAGAAGTCAAAAATAGTGAGAGACATGGAAAAAAGGAGGCAAAAGGATAGACAGCAATCGGGAGATGAAAAGACAGACAAGGAAAAACAGGGTGAGAGAAAAAATGGAGAATCAGCAAGAGAAAAATAGACTGAGAAAGATAGGAGGAGTGAGAAAGATTGGGAGAGAGTCTGGGTCAGAGAAAGGGAGAAAGAAAGACAAGGAAAGAGAGAACGACTGGGACAGATAGAAAGACACGAGAGATAAACACACACACAAAAAGAGTGGAAAGAATAAACGAACGAGCGAGAGAGAAAAAATACCTGAAAATAACCTATCTGCCTTTTCTTCTATACAACTTTCTTTCAATCTGTTTCTCAATATATTTCTTTGCATCTATCCATCTGTGTCTGTCTTTCTCTATCTATCTCTCCTTCTGTCTATCTGTATGTCTGTCTATATGTCTATCTCTAGCTCTGTCTAAACTGATATATAACCTATACCTCTCTACTACTTTTTCTCTCTGTCTCTACATTTGACCGTTAATCTGCCTGGCATTCCATCCATGTGTGTTTCTAACTGTGGGTCTCTATCCCTTTAAGTGTATTTACCTCCCTCTCACTACAGCTATATATCTTACCCGTTTATCTATATATATTTCTCTACCTATCGCTGTCTGTCTCTCTATTTGTCTGTCTATCTATCTATCTATCTATCTATCTATCTATCTATCTATCTATCTATCTATCTATCTATCTATCTATCTATCTATCTGTGTCTCTCTGTCTGTATCTGCTTCAGTAAGGATAGGTGAAGGGAAGGATAGGAAGGGGTTTCCAGGAAATGGGTGGTGAGTACAGGGAGAGCACAATCCCAGCGCGTGCCCGCTACATCATTTATTGGGACTTCGGGCCGTAACGACTAACTTCTATTTTTTAACTTGTAATTTACAGTGAGTGATGTGATTTCTGGTGTTTTCATAATTATGCTAATCACTAATTTTGAAAATTGAAAAATCCTACCTCCTGTTTGGTCTCAGAAATGTGTCAAGTCCACCACCCTATCAATCAGAAAATGGTGGGGTTTCCTGTCTTGGAGGTCACAGTCGTTCTACCTCCACATCTAGAAACTACCAACCCCCACCCTGCTCAAAGTGTAGAGTACACATCACCATCACTACCTTCTGCTTGCACAGCATCCATCCATGCTATGCAAATAGAGACTTTTCCCCTCCATTAATGGACTCTAGGTTCACCCAACTGGCAGCATTTTCACAGGACTGTCTCACTCACAGCAGATGCGTCTTCTGGGACATAGGATTCATCCATTTGCTTTCACATTGTCCTAGTATAGGTGTTTGGCCCATGTTGTCACTCACCAGCCAGGGACCAACCAGCTGTTCCTTTTACTGTGACAATCATCATGCGGTCACCCACATGCGACATAGACCCGACACCTGGCACATACTCTCTTTGTCAAATTTGGATGTTAGTTTGTTCACTAAGCTTACCTACATTCACCGTGGATCTACTGAAAACTTATGTTCCCTGCCACAGTCTCTCAGATATACCCAAGGTCATTTCACTCACCCAGTGTCATACTCCCCTGTTTAGGGCAAAAAGCTGCCCTCTCTTTGTCATATTCACAATAGGATAGACACGTCTCATTGCCATACTTTCATAGGAGTGACTGGGCTCAACTTTCACATTGCCTTGGGGCGAAGACACTTGTACTGCATAACTTTCCTTTTCAAATCTCCCTCTTACTCTTACAGTGACACTATTGTGTCACTGTGTTTGATTGCCACATTATCCCATCACACATGAATTGATGATAGTGAGGAGAGAGGATGAATGCAAGAATCAGATAGTGGATGAAGGAATGTATGGATGAGTGAGCAGACGGTTGAATGAGTGAGCAACTGGACGAGCACTTGGTGCTCTATTTGCTCATTCTCACATTCACCCATTACCACAACCACACTTGTGTCACCAGTCAATGAAGAAACAATCTACGCATAACAACCTTCATCAGGATTTGAGGGGTTGACCCACAGGAATGTTTCTCAGTGCTGTCATGCTTAATACGATTCTGATGTTTGGAGTCTCATCCTATATTTTAATATTCCATGTGCTTGAAATCATATACATCTAAGTACAAGTATAGTCTGCCCTTCGGTTCAGCAGAGTCGCTTCTCCACTCACTCTATAATCTAAGATGTAATGGTGTTTGAACCTGCAGCAAAGATTAAGCCTTCTTAACCAATTGTCCACAGATTCACGTGTTCATCACATTGGCATGTGCACCTAGATGTCAATTATAGTAAACGTTTGTAGCTTTGCATACAGAAACTAACAGGTAATTCACAAGGGCAGTTTTGTATTTGGAAGTATCACATATACATATTGAAATTCAGGTATGCCTGTGGAGTTCCCACATTCATATGTGACGCCTGTAGTGCATTGCAGGGTCACTCCTGATGATGCTTATGAAGACCCGCATACACGCCCTGACCTCATGTTGGAGGTCATGGGCAAAATAATAAATAGGGGTCAAATCCTGCCCGCGCACAGTCGTGCATGAGGCATAGAACCAGCAAGACCTGTGGTCTTTTGCATGCACGCTGCCTCTGCCCCAGGGCTGAGCCACCACCAAACTAGTTGTGGGCATTGACTGTGCAGTTGTAGTGGATATTCAGGAAAGTAAAACTAAACTGAAATGAACACATATTAATAATTTTGTGGGTGATCACAAACATTTGTTTTCCCTAGCCCACACTTTCTAACTTACACATGATTAACATTTCTGTAAGTAGTACAGCAAGTATGAGGAAGTGCACTCAGCTTCCATACTTTGATATGATTTTTAGTAAAGAAAATGCTTTTGATGGAAAATCAAATTTCATAAAGAGGGAAAAAAGCAATTTTAAATTCCTAACCCGCCAAAATGTCTTCACTATGAGGAGATATAAACCACACAATTAATGTAAAAAATGGACTTCGTTTTGGGGTCTCATTGATAGTGCAATACGTTCTACAGGACGTCTTCGTTGAATCTCAAAGAAATTTTTATTTTATTATTTCAGACAAAAAAGCAACACTGGCCAACTCGTGTCTCAAGACACATGTTGCTTCCTCAGGGCCATTAGACAATAGCATTGATGTTCAGAAAGAAAACAATATCCATAAGTACAAATGATGATAGTATGTCTCAATAATTGGACAAATAATGAGTAGAAAAAAAAATTTGTTTTTATCTGTACTTGTATAATCAGATTATAGTTTGGATGGCGCAGAATCAATGATATATTGATATTGTATAATGGCTTTGAGGAAGCGACGTGTGTCGTGAAACACGTGTTGGCCAGTGTTGCTTTTTTGTCTGAGAACAATAAAATAAAAATATCTTTGTGATTCAACAAGAACATCCTGTAGAACTTTGCCCTAAAGACGAGACCTCAAAACTCATTCCTTTTTTATGTTTTTTATGCAGGTCTGAGGGATTAACCCCACAAATGCCTTTGAGGTCTTTGTGTCGGACCTGTTTAGAGCCTCTGCATCCCTCAGCTTCTCATTAAAACAATTAATGTGCACAGCATTTTTTGGAAAGAGCCTTTCTACAGGGTCCCCCAAACATTTTGCCTTTCTCCTCCCCGTTTTGACTGAACTCATTTTTGTTGGCTGTATGGCTCTGGGCAAATTACCTCTGCTAACCAGGGCTAAAGTGCATATGCTCCATACCCACAATTGTCATATTTAATTTACTATTAAAGTGCACTATATGTGCCCAGGGCCCGTAAATTAAATGCTACTGGTAGGCCTGAAGCACTGAATGTGCTTCCCGCTCAGTAGCCTTCTAAACATTGCTCAGGCCTGCCACTACAGAGCCTGTGTGTGCAGTTGTAAACTGCCATTTCGACCTGGCAAGTTAATCTACTTGCATGGCCCAAACCTTTCTTTTTATTACATGTAAATCTCCCCTTAAGTAGGCCCTAGGTATCCCCATGGGCAGGGTGCAGTTTATTTGAATACTAGGACATGTACTTTTATGTTTTACATGTCCTGTTAATTAACTCTTCTAAAATTAGTTTTTCACTCCTGCAAGGCTTTTCTCCCAAAGGTTAACACTGTGATTGCCTTAAACACCTTTTAAGTGTAATCTCTAATTGGAAGCAGGTAGAAATTTGGAGTTTGGTGTGTCTGGACTCACAATTTAAAATTAAAACGTATGTTGAAGCTGGATTTTAAACTGCAAGTCTGAAAATGCCAGTTTTAGAAAGGTGGCATTTTCTTACTTTAACCATTCTGTGACTTTGACTCTTTCTGAATACACGTCTGGGTTAGGTGACAGCTGGGCTTTGTGCATTCCCTTCAGGCAGTCACACAAAGGGAGTAGGTGTGTGACATTTGCATCCTGATAGCCCATCACCAGGCTGATGGGCCTTCCTCAGTTAGATTGGGTGGGAGGAGCTTAGACTTGCACCTGAATAGGACTGTGCCTGTCCCAACACAAAGAGCTGCATACCCCCCTGTAGTGTGTCTGGAGCCAGAGCAGGAAAGGCAGGGACCTTGTGATCTTTAAAGGCCTTTTTGATGTGTCCCCCACTTCAAAGGCACATTTGGGTATAAGTACTGGACCCCTGAAACCACCAAATCAGAATTCTACTGTAACCAAGGACATTCTGCCTGGAAAAAGAGCTGCTGTGCGGTAGGAGAGACTGCCACTTTGCTTTGCTAACTGCATTGCTGTGTTAGCCTGCTGATTGCTGTCCTTTAGGAGGGACCGCCACTTTGCTTCCTGTTCTGCTGTGTTGGCCTGCTTTTTGGGAGTGAGAGGGACTAGACCTGCTCTCTACATCCTTGAACCTAAGATTCTCCAAGGGCTTTCTGGCTTGCCTCCTGTTTTCTGAAGTCTCAAAGACACAAAAGAATTCTTGTTACTTTGCAGGTTCAGATGGACTCTGCAGTCTGTGAGTCCTACTCTTGCCTTAGGTGCCCCCTACAGTTCTGGGCCTCAGAATTGGGTTCTGCAGCTGTTTTCTGCTCAAATCGACGCATTGACACCTGACACCGATCAAAAACTACGCAGTGCCCTCAGATGCCAACGCAGTGCCGATTCGATGACGACGCAGGTCCCGTCTGCGAGGTTCAATGACACCGCAGCACTGATCCTTCAACACCGAATTCCAGGTTCGACTTTGACGCCTTGACCTGACTGCGTGAATCGGAATCGATGCAGTGAAGCCTTCGACACCGAGGCCTGCTCTCCTACGCGGTTAGCCTGAACTTTGGATTTGCACCAGTCCCTCGCAACCTCATGTAACCTTTTGTCCGATAGTGACTTCTAAGCACAGTTATTGCATTTATTCTTTAACAATCCATAACTCAAGTTCTACTTATTGGATTTTTGTTGTATTGATCTCGTTTTACTAAGACAAGTAGAGCAGACAGGGGGGCACATGTATTGCCCCTTTTCTGCCTTGTAATGAGGCGGATATAGGACTGCCACCGCAATTCTGGCGGTCCAAGACCGCCAGACTTGATATCAGGCCCTAAATCTTTCCTTACTCCTCCATAAACCTCGCCCACTTAGTAGTAAGTATTCCACATTTTTGAGCGGCACACCCTTGTCCCTCCCACATTTACACCTTAAGAACAGGCTTAAAAAAGCGAGTCAGAGGCTGAACTCCTTGCATGGAGGTTTATAAACAGAATTTTGTACGAGTACTACTTCATATACTACAAAATACAGTTACCCTACTATGTTCTAATGAGCATTTTATTTCAATAACCCTGAAATGGAAACAGTAGCATCAACACCAGGAAACTTGGGTAAGTGCTGTACAATTTTTATCGCCAGTGACGGTTTGTGAAGTTCTCAATTAAGCCTTTTGGTTCTAGATTTAGTAGTTCACCTTCAACAAGACAAAGATTTTCTTTCATGAATACAAAATTATTTTCACCAAATGTTAAGTTATCATTTTCATTCTAATCGAACTCAGAATTACCGTAAAGCAGGCATTGTTTTCTAAGTAAGTTTTGCTGAGCTGTTTGTCTCCGCACAGTGGAAAATGAATGCAGAATTTTCATTGCAGGCACATTTTATTAGAAGTGCAGAAAGGGATTACATTGAAAGAAACACTTCTTTGCAAAGTATGTCTCATGTAGATCCATTTTGCTAATATTAAATACAAATGAATTCAATGCTATTTGTCTGCAAAAGTCACACGTTATACTCAAATGTAGCAATGTGAAAAACTTTGCAACCTTAACGAATTTGCATGGTTTTCTATACAACTTTGCGAAAGAGGAAAAAAATACCTTGCACCCCTCTAATTAGAACAAGAAGCTTTGGTGTGCACAACTAGGAATGTGACACACTCACAGGTTGTATGTCATTAAATCTTTAGAGGAAACCTGGTACATGTGGTGTTACTTACAGACATTCTAGATGTTTCTAGGAATACCTTGACTTTTGTTCGACTGCTTTGAGCAGTGAATGAAGGAGGCCCTATGCTGTGTCACCTACAGCTATTCTGCTTTGTCAGGAATAGCGACAGGAAGGCGTGAGCGGAGCGAACGCAAGGGCGCATTTTTAAAAGAATATGGGACAAGGGATTGTGATTGGCTAAGTGGGTACTTCGCTTTGTGTAGAGGATTTTACTTGAAAGTGCATGCACCTCGTCCCTGAAATGTTCACTCATTCGAACAGTGTATCGATGATTTAGACAGCGTGTGCGAGTTGTTGGAAGTTTTCTTTTTGGTGGAAACCAAATTAAACGTATGGTTAAGCACATTCTATGTATTCCTTAATTTATGCATGCAAACTTAAAAAATGAACACCAAACTGAAATATAATTCGATAGTCAGGCAACTGAGCAGGTACAATAAAAGAATATCTTAAAAAAACGAATGGAAATAAATCCTAACTTACCTTTTTACTTCTGTTTTCTCAATATTCACATTGACATCGCTGAAGGATGAAAGGCTAGGAAGGCCCTGATAATGAGTGACCTGGTGGGAGATGTGATATTTATCGCACCCGATAAAATCCCATACCGTGTGGTTGGGTATTCGTTGAATGAATAAGTATCGCATATTACAAGTTAAGCCTTTCAATTTAGGACATAACTTGAAGATTATTGTGTTTCCCGCTCCAAACTCACATGCCCAGGCATTTTTCCAAGTTAAATATCGACAGGACTGATCAGCCGACATATATATATATATATATCACTTAAAGAACCATAGGTTTCACACATGTTATAGTTAGCTGGACATTTCACTCGTAAAAAACCATTGAAATTCGCCCGTTATAGTTGGTTCAGATAACTATAACTCGCGCGCCCACAATCCACTGCTCATGACGTCACATATTACATCACTCATGACATGGTCAGTGGCATCACTCATGACATCCCTGATGACATCATCCTTGTGATAGAGTGGCGGTCGCGCGAGTTATAGTTATCTGAACTAACTATAACGGGGGTATTTCAATGGTTTTTTACGAGTGAAATGTCCAGCTAACTATAACATGTGTGAAACCTATGGTTTTTTAAGTGAATTTGCAAGGTTTTTATATGCTAATTCCTAACTATAGCGTGTGTGAAACCTATGTTTTTTTAAGTGAATTTGTACGGTTTTTAAATGCTAAGTTATGTATGTTTTATTATATTTTTTATATATTTTTTTTTTTTAAGGTTTTTCACGGTGCGCGCACTGTGCGCGCACCCCGCGATTTTTTGAAAAAAAAAATGTTTTTTTCACCCTTCGGGGTCCTTCAGGGACCCCCTGACAAAGGCTAGGGGGTCAGGAACTCTCTACCCTGCCCCCTTGTCACGTTCTCTACCTTTCTTTTTCCCTGTCACACACACAACACACAAAATGGCGGCCGGCACTTCCTGATTTCGACCGATTCGAATGTTGACTGACATGAAATCACCAGCCAGGGTATCTTGAATCCAGTGGCAAAGTGAGCACAGGACCCACGTCTGGGCATACCCTGCCAACTTGGGGCGAACAAAGCGATACCAAAGGGGATGATGGACGGAGCGTTTGAGCTAATCAAACACTCACCCCCAGTCAACTGATCTGGGTTTAATCCATCATCATTCCCTTTGGTATTGCTTTGGCCATGTCGGAACTGGGGTGGTGGAGTGAGCTAAAGAATGATGATGGATTAAACCCAGATCAGTTGACTGGGGGTGAGTGTTGGATTTGCTCAAATGCTCCGTCCATCATCCCCTTTGGTATCGCTTTGTTCGCCCTAAGTTGGCAGGGTATGCCCAGACGTGGGTCCCTTGCTCACTTTGCCACTGGATTCAAGATAGCCTGGCTGATGAGGGTTATGAACCCGAAACCGGTCCCAGGATGCTTGTTTCCGGTCCAGGGAAGACATGACTTGGTAGTTCGGGCTGGACTGTTCCCATGAGGCACAGGGTCAGACTGATTTGCATATGGCCATGTCTGAACTGGGGTGGTGGAGTGAGCTAAAGGATGATTATGGATTAAACCCAGATCAGTTGACTGGGGGTGAGTGTTTGATTTGCCCAAACGCTCCGTCCATCATCCCCTTTGGTATCGCTGTAGGACTGGACATTTGAAACGCAAATGCACATTTTTATCTTACCTTTCAGAAGCATGGAGCGCGATGGCAGGCAGAGAGAGGGTGATGCAAGTGTTGTGCACTGGCCTGGCAGGTTGCTGGCAGTGCATCAACACCCCCCCCCCCCTCCGTGTGTGGCAACCCGGGTTGAAACAGCTTCCCGAGCCGCCCCGAGTACTTCACAGGTCTTTGAAAGACCATTCGCTTGTTAATGGGGCTTTTTTGGTTTTTCACCCCTTCTAGAGACCCTGCATCGCCACTCTGACTACTGTTGGAAGAATTAGCAGGTTACACAATACCAAGCCCTGTCAGCTGAAACCCAAGGAATAGGATTTTTGCTTGCAGGAATCGAGAGGCGGGAGACTAGCCTTGGAATCGGTAGTCTCCTGCCTGAATCGGGAGGGTTGACATGTCTGGGTTGACCTGTGACCCTGCTGCCCTTCCCACTCTTCCGAAAGGCTTTTCACCACCTACAACTGCAGCGCTGTTTAAGTGGGTGCTACAGTACAGGGGACAAAATGCTCGTCGACAAAAATGACGCAGCACAAAGTCTGCATACCGGCAGGGAGGAGGAGTGTTTTATATGAATGTGTGATGAGTGTACGTTTCCGAAAAAATCTTGAATGCGTGATGAATGACTGTACTTTTCAGAAAAATACTGAAAGTATGATGGTTTTCAATCAGGCCCCTAACACTTTTAAAATAACCTGCATAATGAACCCTGAACCCTCTTTCAGTAGCACGCAGTTTATTTTGTAGTATGTTTCGTTGTATGTTTGGTTGAGGTTGCTCATTGAACAAAGGGTGCTTCTATTGATTGCTACGGTGACTAATGTTTAACAAGAATTTTTTTCCCACTTTGTTGTTTGTGCTGTACCATTTTGGAGATTATATTTTATTACCGATACCGATATGAAATAGCTTTATTCGACAACATGTCATAAAAGCACGAATTTTATTTATTTTATTACATTCTCGATGGCAAACCGAGTTCAAAATCTTGCACATTTGTGGGCATTAAAAAAATCTATTTCAAAAAGTCAGTCACAATTTAAAAAGAAAAAGAAGATAAAAATATAGGGATAACAAATGACCACCAAAATAAATCCCGGCTAATCAATCCCCAACTCAGCTTTAAATTAATATAAAATATCTTCTTAGAAAAGTCATGAGTACCATCACTTAAATGAACCTGTAAAGAGGCTTTCTCTGAATCGAATAACCTAAACTTTTTTTATAGTTCAGTTTGAGACTCATAGCGGTCATCCAGGCCTTTGAAAAATAATATTTTGTGGTTCTCCTTGTTACCACGTATTTGAAAATGTGGACATTACAGGCGAATTTCAGAGTAATGGTCACCTGACATGCTCATTGGTCCTAAGGGGACAAGAAAGCTTCTGTGTGCTCAAGAGAAAACATTTATACTGAGCTTGGTGTTTTGTAATAGTACAGAGAAGCCGCCAGCTGCCTTGACTCATTACTGGCATCAGATATTAATACTTTGGGTTTCAAAGTATATTTCATAATTTCACAGGAAGAACAGTGTTTAAGATGGGATCTCAGAACTATACAGTAGAAAGAGACACCCGTAGATCACCATTTCCTCCCCTTCTACCAGGGTTATGTGTAGATCACTCATTACCTTCTTCACCGCTTTAGTTAACTGACCCCTGTAATGTATATTGTGTGGTATACATTAAACGCTTGACACTTAAGCTTCTTGGTGCTCTTACTGTTAAAGATGAGCAGCCACAAACTCCCAGTTACTCCCTTGGAGGCCTACCCCGGTAACTAACTTGGCAGATTGTCAATAAATGTTTTCTGAGAGACAAACCAAATATATTTTTTATTTTTAGGCTTTGTCTATATTAATATGTGTTACAATGACTGAGGTCATGTAACTATGCCGTTTTATTCCCCCTAATCATTGTGGCCTCCCTCATACGCCAATTAAAGATAAACCAGTTTTCTTTACTATTGTTTTTATTTTTTTTTATAAACCAGCCATTTATAAAGTTGTGTTGATAGTTTCCTCACTTCTTCAATTCTTTAATTGTGTACATTATTGTAGTGGTTTACCAGTACACCGTGCACTGAAAGTATAAATTCTAAATCTCCACTCCACAAACACCTTGGAAAGTGACTGGTCAATTCACAGAGCAGGCAAGGGCACGGAGAATGCAAGATCACACAAAGTGCTTGAGCAGGGGATCCTATAGTGAAGAAAGCTTCCTCCGCCATTAACATTTTGGACACTCACAACAGCATATATCTGATCACTGCTAGTTGTGGCCATGTCTTTACATCGCATCAGGATGTGTTGGGAGGCATGCAATAAGAGATGTCACTTGTCGCCTGGTGAATTCATGATTTTCCCAGGACAAATCCGTGTTTGCAATGGGTCGGTTCTGATTCTGAGCATACTGTGCTGTCTGCAAAGCCCAGAATGATCACTGTATCCAAGATCTATCTTCCTGCCCTCAGACCCATTGCTCTCTCTTTGTGTAATGGACAACAGTCACTCAGCAGCCGTGAATATAAGAATCCTTCTCACAGCAACATGGGACAAATTTGCAGTTTATTTCTATTAGGGGACAGGGAAGCATGTTCAAATCCACTAGCAAATGGAGGGCTGGAGAACCTTCCTCATATCATGGGAGCTACAGCCCCTCTTGACCGATCTTCACCCTAGAGTGAGCGCCTATAATGTATGACAAAGGGAATACTCCTCCCTGCAAGAAAAAGAGCGTAAAGGTGAGGGTGTGTATATGGAAAGAAGTGTCCGTTGCAGGGTCCCAGGGCAGGTGCACACGGGGATTGCTAAGCAGTCCATCTCGGGTCCTTTACATCACCCTCTGAAACCCTTCGCTTACAAGAGAGTTGGTTATCTTCGCCTTACCCTTACATTAGCCAATCTGATCTCTCTCATTGAAGGCTGCAGTTCTGTGAAAACCCTAATGGACTTGATCTTCCCAGGATGTGTTCTACTCTGTCAGTCAATTAACTGTGATGCATATCGACTCGGAGCGCCTCGGAAGCCTGGGTCCCGACACTCTAGTTTCTTTTAATTAGTTTGACTACATCAGAGCACCGAATCCATCATTCATTAGTCCGCAGAGCTCTTAATTGGTTTGATTTATTCAGATGCCTGTGGCTCTGTTGATCAGTGAACCTGGACTGTGTACTCACACGTTTTACTTCAGCTCAATTGATGCCAACTTGCAAGAATACTGGACTCCGTTCTATGTTTGTGTGAATGTTGTCAATTGTGTACATGGTAATTAAAGAAGAGACGTATTTGTGTATATGTGCATAACTCATGATGGACGAGATCTCAGTAATGGGCATGAGCTACGTCACAATCTCGGTGAATCATACGTTATTGACACCGATATGCTATAAAATTGGAATAAATGCTGATTTTGGAAAGTCATATTTGCCGGTTTCATATTATACAAATGTTTGCTCTTTGCTTAATCTGCAGTTCATGCCTGAATTCTGGTAGTGGGTTCAACAGAACTGCTTTATAATTAAAAACAAATATGAAAAAATGGCATAGCCATTCCCACATACTCGAGACTTGGAAGTAGCATTTTCCTGGATTTACACCAGAAATATTTGCTTACTCGTGGACCTGCCTAATTAAGCATTTGGTCAGTAAATAAGCATGCGTGGAAATTTCAAATGTGTGTCATGATTAAGTGTGGATTGAGACACAACCAATAAAACGCACTTCGACATTTACACCTGAATGCATCAGTTGTAAGTGTTGCAGAATAATTCATGAAGCACACACCGGTATCCCCATTTCCACAGCACAAGAACGTAGGAAAGAATGACTTTCAAGGAAAATATTATAATAAGAAGAACAAAGGAAACGAGTATTTATGGCATTTCATTATTTCTTTAAACATACACAAGTACAATTGCTAATTCTGTACACATGCATTTCCCGAAAAAAGACCAATGTCAGAAATGTATACATTGAATTGAACACATAAGCTCTAAAATTTGTACGTGATTGACATACACATTTGAGAATATGGTGCATAGGTCAACAGTCCTCCAATGAACTGGCATGCTCTTGCTCATGAAAGTCTGCACAATATCCTGGGAACAGTTTTAATAATTGTATAAGAGGGTGCATTTATACATTTTACAAAATGGCGGCAAAGTACTTTAGAGAGGAGATTTTTATAAACCACTGTTTCTGCCTCTTGCCCCATCATTCATTAGAGTCGCAATCAGTTTGCACTAAATGGTGGCATATCATTCTTAGATGTGCATACACTTAGCTTGCCTACATTTCTGTCCCTGTACTGATGCCATTAATGAAGTGATATCAAGTGTGATTTAATCGTAGAGGCAAGGCACGCAATTAATGTTGTATGGTGCCCCTTAATTATTGTTTTCCTGTCGGTATATACTCAGTGAAAAGCGTTTGTGATTGCAGTTAAAGTTGTTTTATACAGACCTAACATTCAGGAAACTGCTAGCTTGGGGTTCATACAATACCACAACACTGCCACATTCACAAAATATTGTGAAGGCTGGGTTGGCAAATCAAATGTTATAGGTTTGCTTAACGCTTCATGATTTACTGCGTCAAGTTGGCCATTTGAGCGCACTTCTAAAATAGCATACCAAATCAGCAACAATTGTCACAGGCACCCGGTCACCTTGAGTGCAAGCATTTGTTAGATGATACCAATTGGTTTACCCATTTGTAAGGTATCAGCATTTAAATTATCGTTGTTATGTGTACCTTGAGATTTTCTTTTATTACAATGATGAACATGTAAAAAAGCTTATAATTAGGATAAATATATAATCATAAAATGAAAACAGTGTTTTGAAATCAGCTGTTTCTTCAAATTGATAGTTTAGAACATCAGGGATGATATAACATAATAAATGAACGCCAAGAGAGAAAATACTTCTTAAGCAGTTTTTGTAGACAGGGAACAACCGGTAAATTAGAATGGACTGTGTACTAAAACATCTGTTTTCTTTATTTTAGCACAAATTGAAGTGATACCATGCAAAATTTGTGGTGATAAATCCTCTGGAATCCACTACGGCGTCATCACATGCGAGGGTTGTAAGGTAGGAGACAAAAACGTGACTCCATGATAACAATGTGTCTCTTTGTGCAAGCCAGGTACATTAAAAGTAGTTCAAAAGTGGTAATAAGTTGTGATTCAATATTATTACATTTGTTTGATATGACTATTGTTTTCCTTACTTATAGATTGTGCAGCAATGTTCACTCGTCGCTGCGTCCTTTATTTATAAACCCACAAACCTCTATAAATTATATGTTCAAGTACCAGAGGTCACAGCATTTTTTATCCTCCGTTTCAGTCTTTGAACCAAATTATTGAAATGAAAAAGCCTTAAGTTCATGTATATTGAATGCCCAAATCGACAGCGCATTTAAATGTCAAGAGTAAAAGTTAATTTGATGTAGGGTATAGAGGAGGCAGATGCAGAACTTAGTCCAAAGTACTGAGCACCGATCGCCAACCATTGCAAAGCATTATATGGACTTACTTGAAATTTTTGTCAGAGTTCATTTAATATGGTTTAACTGCACTTCCAAATGTTCTTTTCTTTTCAAATCTGATTTATTCAATGGAAAAAATAAAACGCTTTGATTTCTTTCTATGTGGGTTAAATTCAAATGTTTTAGACAATGACTTTGTAGATTGTGCCTCAGTATCTCTGGTCATATCAACCCCTATTGACTACATTTCTCTCTTGTGCCTCATGGATATAGCATGGTTTCAGGTTTACTCTCTCAAAACAATTTTCCAAGATGGACTCTATTAGTACCAATCTACACGTATCCTGCATACTCGTAAATAATCTTTGAATATGGCTGAGGTGCATATTTATATTAAGGGTGGATCTGTTTATGGTGACACAGTAAATCCTGTTAATGGCCTCTCTAGTTTTCATCAATTGCAATATAAAAAGATCTACTTTAACTATTCCATTCCTACCTCCCTCAAGGTTGAATTTAGGAGGTTCAAGCTTACTATCAAACCATTGATTGAACTATCAACTATTGATTGAGACTTTCGGAATATGTTACTTTGCACAATATTATCCCAATGGTTCTTGGTCATCTAGGTGTTAAAGAATTTCTTCTGGCAACCTCACCTTGTTTCATGTTGCAACCAGTCAAAAAGCAACAATGAGATAGTGACATTGAATGGCCATTGAATGATATTTGCAAATCCACAGACTCTAAGCATATCCGGCCCTCTGTTTTGATTATTATAGAGCATTCATACGGGTTTGCGCCTATCTTTTGTAAGATGAGCAGCTGTTCCTATAAATGGCTTTGTCCAGGAAATCCCCTGAATTTTGCAAATTGTAAAACAATCACAAAACTCAGCACTTTAATGAAACATATAGAATAAATTGTGATCATACGATTTCACAGTTTTTACAGAAACTCCCTGTTCCAACTCAGATGAGATGTAGGTCTAGCCACGATTCTGTGAAAGAGGTATCTGCAAAGTAAGATCATCTTCTGTAATAGTAGGCTCAAACTTGGGTCCAGCAGGACTATATTCATTCTAACTTTTCAGGATATTTATAAGAGATAAACCTTCACAGAATTCACCTAAGGCAAACATAGTAACTGGCTACCCTGATGACCTGGAATGGACCCAAACCTCCTGAACATATGCTGCATACCCCTGTACTTGGGATTTTAGATTTTTCCATCACATACAGCTCTGTCAATAGTCCAATACCACCTTTTCATTTTAGGGTGAATGTTCTGCTGGCATCCTTTGCCATAAGGTCAGTTTCTAATATTTTTCATTTCAAAAGAATTTTATTATTTTAAAAGCGCAAATATGAAACATAAGATACAGGCCAAAGTGATACAATTGATATCGGACAATAAGGTAATAAATACATTAAAATAAAATTAATTAATAGGAGAACAAATCATTGTCATTCATTAATCTGCAGACATCAGATAAATAAATTACTTAAGGAGGGAAGACCCAAAATGATATCTGGCAAAGAAATATATCAAAAGTATCACCCACAGATGGCAAATTAGGGAAAAGAGGACAGAGAAGAAAGGAAGAAAGGAAGAAAGAAAAGACGGAAAGAGTAGGAAAGAGAAGAAGAAAGAAAAAGAGAGACAGAGAGGAGAAACGGAAGAGGAGAGGATTTCCAGAGGAATCACCCAAACACAAGACAACACTAACCAGACAAATCAAAGGGATATTGCGCCACCAACCCTTCAGAGGCCAACTCCATGTATGAATCTAAGGCTTTCCAAACACCAGAGGAAATAGAAGGAGAAAGATGAGCATGGTCCACTGACGTATGAGCACTTCGTAGAAAGGAAACCCAAGCCCACCAAGTATGGTAAGAGACGGACGAAAAAGATTTCCACTCCATGAGAATTACTTTGACTGCAATAGTTAATAAGAGGTCCAACAACTGTAACTCCATGGGATCTAAAGGCAGAGGGACTGGGGTCGCCAATGGACCCAAAAGAATTAATGGAAAGGACAGTTGGAATTTGATGTTAAAGATGAGCATGAGGTGTTTGTGAACTAAATCCCAAAAGGGTTGGAGAAGGGAACAATCAAGGAACATATGTTGAAAATCACCTGGTAAAAGCCCGCAGCTCCAGCACAAATTGTCTTCTTTAAGATTAAGTGAATACAGACGAATGGGAGTCCAGTGAAGAAGATTAATAGAGAAAAACTTAGACTGCTTTAGAGAAGGGGCAATTTTGTTACGAAGAGAAAATTTACCAATATCTTGCCAGGTATCAGGAGAGATATGAGCAGTAACACTCTGATCAAAATGATGTACCCATTTTTGCTGTGTGACAGTTTGGGAGGGGAGTGTAGAGGACGATAAAAATGTGTAAATCCGAGACGCAACATGACCAGTCCTAATCCAAAGCTGAAAAAGCGTAATCGTAGGGGAAGAAGGATGAAGGTGTACTTTAGCAAGTGCAACCTTAATCTTAAGAAAAGTATAAAAATCTAAATTAGATAAAGAGAATTGTTGAGCAAGGGATGAGAAAGGGGAAGGATCATTATTGGAATCATAGAGATGTTTAACAAGTGAGACACCTTTCCCAGCCCAGTAAGAGATCAACTCAGGGTCAATATTAATTTTGATTTTAGAATTGCGCCAAATAGACGACCATCTAGTTTTATGTAATGGAATTGCTACTCTCTTATCAACCTTACGAACCGCAGCAATAGTGCCTAAAATATTAGAGCGAGAGAATGGAATAGAAAGGGTGTTTGTGGTTAAAAAGGATGCAGTCGGCAGTGGGGAGGCCAATTCCTGTTCTATTGTCAACCATGCTGGAGCATGAATAGATGGAGAAGAAAACCAAAGGGCACCCTGGGACGCCAGAAAAGCAGTTTGATACTTCCCCCAATCAGGAAAATTACAGCCGCCCATATCATAAGATTTCCGTAAAAATTTATAAGCAATCCTAGCCCTTCTATCATTCCATAAAAATTTAGAAGTAAGCAAATCAAGTTCATGAAAGAAGGAATCAGAAAGCCTTACTGGAAGCATAGAGGAAACAAAATTAATAATAGGAGTGATCATCATTTTAAGAGTCTGCATACGGCCCCACCAAGAAATATGCTTCGGAGACCAATTTTCTAAAAGACGTCTCACCTTAAGAATAGTTTGGGATTCATTATAAGTAGCCGTAGCATATAGGGTGGAACAGAAATGGATACCCAGATATTTTAGCTGTTTAGATTGCCATTTAAAGCCCGCCAAACCCATATGAGAGGAGAAGCAGTAAGCATTTAAAGGAAACATCTCTGTCTTATCTTTGTTCAGAGTGTATCCTGAAACTTTTGAAAAAAGAGCAATCGTATCCGAAATAGCAGGAATGGCCAGTGCAATATCATCAGAAAAAATGAGAACATCATCTGCGTATGCAGCTGTTTTTATTTGATGAGACCCAAAAGAGAACCCCTTAATATCTGGATGCGAGTCAATCATTCTGAGGAGAGGATCAATGGACAACAAAAATAAGAGAGGGGACAAAGGACACCCTTGTCTAGTGCCCTGACAAAGGTTAAAAAAGGAAGACGTAGCACCATTCACCCGTATATTAGCCCTAGGTCGGGAGTAAAGAGACATAACCATACGAATAAAGGAATCACCAAGATTATGTGCACATAGAACAGCTCTTAAAAAAGGCCAAGAGACCTTATCAAAGGCCTTTTTAGCGTCAAGGGCCAAGGCTGCCGCCGGAAGATTAGATCGCTTAGCGGCACCAAGAATATGACAAAAAGTACGACTATTATCCCGTGCAAGACGCCCCTTTACGAAACCTGTTTGGGAGGGATGAACCAATTGGGGAATAAAGGACTCTAATCGTTTAGCTAAAATTTTAGCAAAAATCTTGGCTTCCATGTTAAGAAGGGAAATGGGACGAAAATTTTTGGGATCTGCGTGATCCTTCCCTTCTTTGGGGATAACTACAATATTAGCATCAGCCGCGGAACCAGATACAGAACCATCCTTAATAAAAGCATCAAAAACGGATTGGAGTTTCGGGACAAGCACGGGAATAAAGGTTTTATAAAACGCAATAGGATATCCATCAGGACCAGGAGCTTTACCAGACCGAGTAGCTTTAATCGCGGAAATGATTTCATCAGAAGTAATCGGGCAATTTAATGATTGATTATCTGCCTCCGAAACAACTTTCAAAGGAACCGAATTCAAGAACTCCTGACATTGTTCAAAAGAAGCTTGAGCCGACAGGGTATATAAATTATTATAAAAATTGCGGAAAACATCAAGGATTTCTGCAGTTTGAAATTTTTTCTTACCAAGCTGGTCAGTAATAGAAGGAATTTGGAAAGTATTACAAGAAGATTCCTGAAACTTTAAAGTGGCTGCAAGAATCTTGCCCGCACGATTTTTTAACAGCAGTCTCTTAGATTTCTGAGCCTGCAGGCCAATATGAGCTCTCTTAGTGACTATAGTATTGTACGAATACTTTAAATTCTTAATAGATTGGAGGCAGGTCTTGTCCTGAGACTGTCGAAAAAGGGATTCCTGACGTTTGATCTCATCTGCTAAGTCCGTGAGTTCCTTTTTAATGGCTGCGTTTCTCCTTGACATACATTTAATGACCTGACCACGGAAAGTACATTTGAAAGAGTCCCAGAGAACAACAGGGGAACTGACTGACCCAACATTCTCAATAAAAAAAGTCTCTATGTCATTGGAAAACTCTCGCACCAAGGACTCATCATGTAAGATTTCTGTGTTGAGTCTCCACGAACGAGCTCGTGCCCTAGGGACAAAGGACGTAAGAGTAAATGTCACTGCGGCGTGATCAGAAACTAAAATAGGGTGAATAAGCGGAGAAGAAGAAGATTGAACCAAAGAAGAGTGAACCAAAAGATAATCAATGCGTGAAAAGGACGAGTGAGGGCAAGAAAAAAAGGAGAAGTCACTACCAGTGGGATTATGAAGACGCCAAACATCCTGAAGATGGGTAAGAGAACACATATTAGTCATTTGTTTGTGTGCTTTAGGGGGACGAAAGTTAAAGGCAGAATTCCTATCCAAGATAGGGTCCATTGGCAAGTTAAAGTCACCACCTACAATAAGATTGCCAGAGTGAGGGGTATCCTCGAGCTTTTTGGTGATAGCATTCCAAAAGGACGGGTCATCCTTGTTGGGGGCATAAATATTCATGACAAATAAGTCAGCATTACCATTGGACACCTTAGCTAATAACCAACGACCCTCTGTATCCTGTTCAGAGGAAACGATAGATAACCCAGAGTGTTTAGAAACTAAGGTAATTACCCCATTCCTTTTACCACAAGCATCCGAACAAGCAACATCAAAGACCCACTCTTTCTTCAGAAACAACGCCTCCTTGGCAGAGAGCTTTGTCTCCTGAAAAAGGACGAGGTCCGAAGAAAGAGACTTACAGTAATCCAAAATCTTTGACCTTTTTACTGGATGATTTAACCCTTTAACATTAAGGGAAAGTATATTTAGTCCAGACATAGAACCAATATCAGGAAAAAAAGATATTCCATATGTGGCAAATGAAGCGCAACAACCAGGAGAGCTAACAAGCAGACATCAACAGCCAACACAAAACAGGGTGAGACCAAAGAGGAAATCCGAAGAGAAAAAAGGAAAGAAGAGGAAAAAGACAGCAAGAGAATACACAGAAAGAGAGAGAGAAGGGCCCATCCGGCAGGTCTGAAAAAGACCAAATTCATACAAGGGGGGACATGGGAAAAAGAGCGAGGGCCAACAGGAGGAATAACAACAACAGCATAAAAAGCCCCAGAACAGTGCATAGCTGATTATACATTGAAAAGAAAAACTATCTAAAAGCTAAGAACTGGAATTAATGATAGCTATTTAGAAAACAAAGCGAAATGAGAGACTATAAAGGCAACACGTTTGACCAAATTAATATATAAATAACAACTAAAATGAATCATAGAGAACGGTAAGAGCAGGAAAGAGAGAGAAAGAAAGCACTTTCAGGCAATAAGAGCTGGTGGAAAGTGAACTAAAAGATAACATTATTATAGGTAGAACCATACCAAAGCAGACTCCATCAAGAGAAAAAGGAACATAATGAAGAGAAAAGAAGAAATACAAACTACAGCATACTATATGATACAATATGAGAAAAATAAGTGAAACATAATAAAAAACGGTATATAGCCTCCTATCAATATAACATTCAATGAATCCCTATGGCAGTTAAATAAGAGACCTAATACTATATATAAATGTGTAAAATCTATATGCAATCTTATAGATAACTGACCATGAGTAAATAAAGCCATATACACACAAACTAGCAGAATAAATATGCTTGCCTAAGTAAGTGAACATGTAGATAAGAGAGGCATAAATCTATCAAGTACAAAGCATCTATAAAAAACTAACCTACTCGAAAAAGACAATTAATAACACAATGTAATCAAATCACTCAATGAAAAAATCAATAAAGTAGGTATAACTAGCAACTATATGAACATCACATATTGACTCTAAATATAGCCATAAATAAACACCTAGTAAACATATATGATTAAAACACCTAGACACACCATACAACAACACGTTGATAACGCAAAGGAAAAAACAATGACCTACTCCATAAAATACGGAATAACAAGAAACAAACATGAAGCAAAAAGACCGACCACAAAAGGATAAGATAAACCAACTTTACCACAAAAATCGACGCACATACCGAAGACATGCAACGGGAAAGGAAAAGGACCATGACCTAATACGTCGAGAGACAAACTGGGGAGGCAAGGAGTAACAAGACGACACGCGAGCAGGAGTGAAGTCAAGCCAACAAGAGAAGCTACCACAAAAAATTAAAAGGTTTATACAATAAAACTAACAACACTAAAGACCAACACATCATACCGATAATAGGGAAGCACCAAGAGACGACAAAAATACGTCAAAACCAATGGACATAAAGACCACCGCGCAGACCTAAAAGCAGCTAGACTTAATAGATCTGACAAAGACAAAAAACAACGCAATATGTATAGCCGCATCAGGTGCCAGAAGAACCAGGAACATGTGAAGCCCCCGTTTGAAGATCCATCTGCAACTCCATTTGATTATCCAAAAACGAGGCCAAATCCGCAGGTTCGTCAAAAATTCTGACACGACCTTTGAAAGTAATGCGGAAGTTTGAGGGACCAGCAAAGGAGAAGGGGATATTCATCTCAGACAAACGCTTCCGGAGATTAAGAAAGCCCTTTCTCCTTATCACCGTGTCCCTGGCAAAGTCTTGAGAAATTGAGATACGATGGCCATTCCAAGAGACAGCTCTAACCTTCCGCATATGAGCCAAAATCTGCTCTGTATGTTGATGACGCAGCGGTTTAAAAATTATCGCTCTTGGTTGCGTAGCAGACTTGGGGCGAAAGGAGGGGACACGGTGTGCCCGTTCCAGTTAAAAATCTTTATGGAAAGAAATTTGTAGTGTAGATGGAATCCATTGATACAGAAACTCAATCATGGAAGATGAATCTTTCTCAACCTCCTCTGGAAGACCAAAAATACGCAGGTTGGATCTACGATTACGATCCTCTTGTTCAGTGAGGTCTTTCCTCAATGCTGCCATGGAACGCTCTATCTGCGTGAGAGATCTAGAGTGCTTTTGCATGGTATCCTCTGCGCCACTAATCCGTGCTTCTGTACCTGAAACACGAAGGGAAAGGGCCTTGAAATCATTCCTGATGGCTAATACCTCCACCTGCAGTAAATCTGTATTAGTCTTAGTAGACTGCGCAATTTCATAGACCTCATTAAGGCGCGTCAGGATGGACTCAAGAGTCGAGTTAGTGTCTTTAGGAGCAGACTCAGGAGTTGGGGATACCTGTTTGGACCTCTTAAGAGATGCTTTAGAGTCCTTAACGTCTTTAGCATTCGGTGAAGGGGCCATATTCTCAGCCATAGGGCAAACCACCTCCACAGGAACAAAATACACCTCCTCAGATAGAGCGAGAGCAAGAAATGTCAGGGGCTGTAAAACACTCAATGTGCGAGAGGAAAAATGAGCAGGAAGGAATAATGTACTTGCATCAAAAGAGCCGAGCAGAGAATATGGCAGGCGATCCCCGTCAGAAAAAAACACCTCACAAAAAAAAACTCACGTGCTGCAGGCGCCAGTAGGCACACACCGACACCTGAAAACAACCAAAATCAGGCCAAGAGCAAAGAAGCCTCACATAGGGAAGTGGCAGTGCGTCTGACGAATAATATAGTAGCAGAAACCACAAAAAGATCACGCAGTGGGCAGCACTGCAATAGGCGGCAGAAAAAAAAAGTGAAATAAACTCAAGAAAAGTGAAAAAACTTCACCAGCTCCTGTAAGCCTCCATTCCTGACAGGACAGTCCAGTAGCGTCGTCGTGTAGAGGTGATAGTAAAAACTCCCTCACAGAAGAAACAAAATGGCGGCCGCTCGTGCAAACATGAAGCACCACCTCAAAATGCCGATATATGGACTCTAGCCACTCTCCATCACCAGAAAAGTCCCTCGTGGCGTACACGGCAGTTTCCCAGGCAGGATGTCATCCTCTGCGCTGAACAGGGCATTCCTCAGCGGCAGAAATGTCACCGTCGGCCCCTGCTCTTTACGGAGCTCAAGCGCGATCCGCCATCTCGCAGCGGCGCGCAAGCCACGCCCCAGTTTCTAATCTTTTTAAGAGCTGTTGAGTTAAGTGTGGCCCGTTCTCACAATAATCCACCTTGACCTCCTCTTTCCCACATTGCTTTTAACTATTATATCTTTCCACTATTCAAAATCACAGACACATACAGTGCTCACTGCCTCTAAAATGCAGATAACCATAAGAGCTGTATTTGAATTTCTACCACAGCGATTGCTAGTTTAGATTGATAGTGTTTTGGCAGCATGACTCAGGAATAAAGAACATCTGGCTCAGTGTCAGTGATGCTAAGCTTTCAGCCAGCTCCCATGGAGTACCTTTGGTCATGCATAGTGAGGGGTGGCCACATGATGACCAAGGCTCACTGTGCAGGGCCTTTGGAACTTCAAAGCCAGGCTCTTTCTCCACCTCCCATGAAGCAGCCAACCCCCAACTCTGAGTTAGGTTGTGCACTGTGGACGTTGGCTGTAGGGCATTTGAGAATACATGCCGTAATCGTGTAGCACTCTGTAAATACTGTATTCAACTCTGCAGCCACACTACATTTACTATAACTCTACACTCTGCCATGCACTGTGCTCTACAAAACGATGTGGTTTGCAATGTCATAAGTATTATTGTAAATGCTATTATTTTACATGCTATAAGTGATATAATTTAATAGTGTATAAGCAGTGCATGGAGAAAGTGTGGGTTCCAATTAATGTAGTGTGGCTACTGAGTTGAATACATTGTGTATGGTGATGTTGCGATTTATAATAATTTGAAGGTGTTGTGTAAGTTATAAATTAAAGGTACAACTATAACTTTAGAATTTCTAATTTTTAAGTAGTTTAAGTTTGGTTTCGTACCTAATAGGATAAATAAAGTTATAGTTAAGTGGTGTGTAAGTTATACATTTATTTAATAAATATAACTTGAGAATTTCTAAACTTTTTGCAGTTTATGTAAGTTGTGTTTATATAGAAAGAATAAATAAAGTTTTCCTAGCTATACCTTATCCTTAACCCTTGGATTTTTCATTGAAAATGTATCCACAGCAAACTGTGACTTCTAAAGATAGTCTTTTGTTGCCACAAAAGAAAGTAAGAGAATATATTTAGAATCTCTGTTCTATTTAAATGGTCATGTTTATCCATCAGCATTTTCTGCTTTAAGCCCTTGCCTGCTCTTGACGGAACCACTCCGTCATGAGCCACGGGCGGCGTGTGCTCATGACGGAGTGGTTCCGTCATGCTGCGGCCGTTGGCGGCCGCTCCGCCCACGCTGCACTGATTCCCCGCCTGTGTGGGCGAACAATGCAAGTGGGCGGAGTTGTGACGGAACCACTCCATCATGAGCACAGCTCGCCCGTGACTCATGACGGCGTGGTTCCGTCACGAGCATGGCGGTGCCGCGCTGACCCCGAACCCCCCCAGCGCCGTGGCGGAATTCGTGCCGCGGCGAAGGGGTTAAGTTAAAGTGGCTCTCAATAACTGCATGAAACCTGTGCTCATTAAATGTAATGTAAATAGGAAATCTGGTACAGATTTCGAAAGCCATTCTTCATGGAAGAGATCCCTCTCATACGTTTTTGAATCTGTCTTATGTGGATAACCGTTGGGCTAGATCTAACAGGCTCATAATTTGCAGCAAATTATATCCTCCGAACAACAAAAAATTGAACACCAAGTCCATTATGAAGGGTTTGTCCAAGCACTGTAATTGACTCTATATTGTTATGCTTTAGTCTATTGGCCCATTAGTCCACAGGAAAGGTTTTGCTTCAGTTACAGCTTTGTCCCTTTTGACAAATCTGCTTTAAACTTTAAAAAAAATTTAGTTTGTTCACATCTGATACTTTAAAGTTTTTTGTTTATTAGTCAAGCTGGAGGAATGTTACCGGGCGTCCCAACTGTTGCATTGCTCTTTCAAATTCCAATGGGCAAGATCCTGTTCAGTGTAGAGCAAAAATAGGTTCAGTGGCTTTGTGTTAAAATTTGACTGGATAGAGAGCTTAAACTGAGATAGTGCCTTTTGAGGTTTCTTGTAAATCTGTCCCAACTTTTAAAGAAATCTAAACATTTAAGTGTATGTTGACATTTGGCACTAGAGGATTCCTCAGTCCAATAAAACAATAATAATCTGAGTTTGGAATTTTATTGTCTGCAAAGAGTTGATCTTTATGCTCTACAGAGCTCATGTGAAAAATATTACAGTGGACAAGGGGCATATTGTGAAGACCCCTCTCCCCCAGCGGGTCAAACGCATACTCCAGAGGATTACAACATGTACTTTTGTAACAGAAATCTTGAAAGTTAACTGTGGATCAATGTGCAGTGAAATAAGCAGATTGTAAGCCACCTTACAGGCCTAGAATGTGCCCATGAGTATGGGAACTAAATTGCAGGTTCACAGGCTGAAGTAAAACACAAGGGCATGGAGACTGGTCACAGGGCAATACAGAGGCCATCTACTCCACTGAGGGCCTTCATCGTATGACCAGGACAGTCAGGGTATGGGACATGTCATAGTTGATGGCCATGCCCTGTATCCAGTGATCATGATGTTGATATTGAGGACACAAGTACTGCATGCAGTGCTTTCCCTATAGGAATTATGTGCAGCCAACAAAGTAATTCATTATAAAAGCAATATATTCACTGAAAAACATGATGAAATGTTCTGTGCTAAAATCACACTCTGCTGCATTCAGCCGGTCATTGCCAGCATGAGTGTATGTCAGAAACTATATTGTTACACAAAAACATCCTGGCCTAAATATCGACTTCAAAAATTATGTGAAGGTAGAAATATGAAGGTAAGTACACATTTACTTTTCTAATCTCCACATCCATATACCTTGTAGATGTATATATCATGAAGATACATAACGTTAGGTAATGTAAGCCTATGCATACTTATATATTCTTACCTCAACACTAATATTTGGGCCACAATGTTTCGTATTATAATACTCTACCTACCATATACTGATAGAGCATCTACTAGGACTGCATGTCCCAATAATTTTCTCAAGTGCAACAAATTATACAAGCTAAGAGCCTCAGAGGGCGGGTGTGACCATTTTTCAAGGCCCTTTATAAGAGCCCTCTCCTTCCCTCAAACAAGCTATTTATTTTTGGCCCCGGGAAAGGGACATCCTCCTCCTCACTTTTGGTATCTTCTGCATTTTTTTTCTAGTCTGTTCATCCCTTACACATGTCTTTAAAGTGCACTTGCACGCTTCCCACATTCTCTTGAAACATAAAGGTAAGAGGGTGTTTACAAGTATGAAATGACATACATAGACACATATGTGAATTTGGGCCATTGAAGCCCTCAAATGTCCTTGATTAAAGAAAAGAAAATAGTCAAGTTTTCCCTTTAGAAATTGTTAATACCTTACAGCGGGTTTTAAAAGCAGAACTCATTTTAACATCTAGCAGGTAACACCAAACGAACAAGCAGTCTCTGCAGACACTCTTACTTGCTAACACCCAGAGATGACATTAAGAGAACGCTTTTATCAGCTGCAAGGCTGCTAAAACAGTATGAGGTGTGAAGAAGGTTCTGTGAGCATGTATGCAAATACGTCAATTGATACTTGAATACGATTCAGAAGTTTACCTTTTCCTTTAGTTTTTCTTTACTTTGCTTGCATTACCTGGATTGTAAGAGGATTCTAATACACATTTGATTGCACCAGCCAACTCTCCTGTGATAGTTTCTTCAAGTCATTACATATGCCCTATTACTTACCGGTAATGTTCAATACTCCTGGTCCCGGTGTCCTCGTCCCATTCATGACAAGTGGAGATAATCCTCTCCAGATAGAAAAAATAACAGAGGAATGCTGGGACCCTAACCCCAACCCCTCCCACTGGGAGTACATAAGCAGTACTTATCCAGCATTCTGCCTGAACTACGAAGCCCCCAACAGGAAGATCAGCCATCCAGAAGGAGGGCAGAACGTAATGAATGGGATGAGGACAATGGGACCAGGAGTAATGAAATTACTGGTAAGTAATGGAGCATTACCCCCAGGTCCCTCCTGTCCTCGTCCCATTCATGACACAAGTGGAGAATACCAAAGCCAGAAACCCTGCCTTCCAAAACCCTCAAGCACACCCAGGAAACCACACCAAAGGCAGTAACCCAAGGGAAGCAAAAGGCAGAACCGCAGAAAACAGGCAGAGCGCCCAGTCAGGAAAGTACCCCACCAAAAGGCAGGGGCACACCCACCCAAAACAAGCAGGAAACAACCAAGACGAAGAAGAGGATAACCCACAGAAGAATACAACACGCACCTGGACCCCCCCCCCGAGCCAACAAGGAAGTAGGAGAACCCATAAAAAAAACACCAGAGGCCACCAACAACAAGGACAGCGAGGAGGCCACTAATGAAAGAAGACCCCAAGCGGCAAAACCGACCAGCAAGCCAGAAACAGGCCAACAGGGACACAACCAAGGACCTTAAACCGGGACCATGGAAAACAGAAGGTGACAGTGACACCAAGGAGGCAGCCAACCAGAGAAACGAGAAACAGAGGACCCAGGCCCCAACAAAAGGCAAACCCTAAACCGCCAAGCGGAAGGGAGCACGGGAGCACGCCACAAAGGCGACCAGGCCAAGAAACCAAAGCCAAAAAGGAGGCACCCCACAGAAACCCCAAAGGCAAAGCCCCAGAAGGGAAACAGGGTCCAAAGCAACCAACACCACCGGAACCCAGTGGACCAGAGAAGACGAAGCCCCAACAGGACACGAAAAGCCCACAAGGGCACCCACCTGACAAAAGGCCGAGAAGCCCAGCACCACCAGGCAGCCAAACTGACTTGGCAGTAGCACAGACATAGAGCGAGCCCTAGCAAGAACAGAAGGGAACCCCGACAGCCAAACGGACACACAAGCAACCCCTAAGAAAGACGAGGGAAAGAAAGAAAGACCCCACAGCCCCCGTCACAACTAGGCACAAAGGGCGAAAGGACCAACCACTGCGCAAACCCCAACACCACCGGGCAGTCCCACTGGAGACCAGCCCAAAAAAGAAAGATGATAGGGCCAGCCAACAGGGCAAAGGCACATACCCAAAGGACCAACCAAGGGCAGGACCACCCAGACCAAACCAGGAAGGGGGGAGCACCGGACAGGCACCAGCCCCCCCCCAACCAGAACGACCCGGCCCCTAGAGAGGCTAGAGGACAACGCCACTGAAACCCCACAGAGGAGGACCAGAGATGAACGTCCAGCACCAACCACCAGAGCTGACACAGGACAACCGCCAAGCACCCAGCTTAGGAGACGGAGCCAGAGCCCAGGGACAAGCCAACAGGCAAAGGCCAAGGCACTCACAAGAAAGACGGGGAACTTCGAACACAACCCCGGGAACGCCGCCCCACAAGGCCCTTAGAGCCAGAAGGGAGCAGACTTGAGCACCCAAAAGAAAACCAGCCTCTGAAAGAGCGAAAGACCAACCAGGAGAACCAGACAGCCAGACCCCAACCCCAACCTACCGGAAAGGACAGGAGAGGAGCAAGAGACCAGAACTCAGTGAGGCCAAACACCCCACAAGAAATAAGGACAGCAACAGAGCCCTACCAAAGGAAAGGCAAAAGGGCAGAAAGCACCCGACCCAGACGGAACCAGGGCCAGACACGAAAGGCCAGATCAGCAAGGGCAGGCGAGGCAAACCCCCAAGGCCACCTAAACCAGGGCAATCCAAAGAACAAAGGGGAACAACAGGGAAGACTCCGCCCCAAACAACAGAGCCCCAGGAGGACAACCCAACCGCAAACCCGAGGGAAAGAAGACAGAGCAGGAAACCACAGCCCCGGAGAAGGCACACACCGACCACCGAAGAAGAGATAAAATGGGCCCTCCTAACTGAACAGCCAGCCAACCAAGCGACCCGAGTAATGACAGAAAGAGCAATCCAGGCAGAGATGCCCCAAAGGGACCAAGCAGCCAGCAGACTGAACCACAGACAGGCCAGCAAAGACCGGAGGCCACTAACATGGAATCCACACAGGCCCGGAAGGAGCAGGACAGGGCCAACAGCCCCAACCACCAAGAGGAGAGGAAAAAAAACAAAAAACAGCCAAGCCACAGAAGCAACAGGAGCCAGGGCAGAGGCCAAGCAGACCGCACAGGCACACAAACTTCAGGGCCTAGGACACACTAAGGGAGGGCAGGAGCAGGGAGAAAACTTCCAGGGCAGAAGACAAGGAAACAAGCCATGCATCCCGCCAGGGGCAGGAGGACCCGGCCGCCCAACCCGCACCCGGGTATTGACCATCAGAGCACAGGCAAAAGCAAAGGGCAGGGAGGCCAGCTGAGACCCCCGGCACAGAACCAGACCACGCAGAACCGAAACATAAACAAGGCACAAGCCAATGGCCCAGGCCAGCGAGGGCCGAGAATAGAACAGCCCGGCCTAAAACAAAACAGAACCAGTCGGACACAAAAGAGGGACAGCACCAAAACCGCAACCCAAAGCAGGAAGAGCCTGAAACACTGACCCAGAAAACAGAGCCACCGGCAGAGGGGCAACAGGCCAGGAACAGGAGGGAGTAGAGAATCCAGAGGCACAGGACCCCGCCCAAACCACAGTGCCTAGCCCCTAGACAACCAGCAGCAAGGTGGGCAGGCACCCAAAGTGGCAAGACAAACACCACGAGACCGCACACCTGACGGGGGAGACGAGGGCACGCCGCCGACTGACACTCCCATCGGGAGCAGGTCCATGGGGGACACGCAGGGAAGACAGGAGCAGGCGGACTGGCAAAGATCAGCCCAGCCAGAACCATGGGCTGAGGCCACAAATGGCAGGACCACCCCACCCCCCAAGAACCGAGACCCAACTGCAGAGGGACCAGCAACCAATCATGCTGAGCCCACGCAAGCCAGAGACCACAGGACACCCCCCACCACCACAGGACCGGGCAGAACATATATACCACAAAAAAGGGGTGGGGACGGCAGGCAGAACACACTCCAGAGCCGGCACAAACCCCACAACCCAGCCAGCCCTAAACACAGCCCCATCAGGCAGCCCAGGAGCGCTCCAAGCGAGCTCCTGGGCAACACAGACCACACAGGACCCAGAAGCCCAGGCGGACACCCAACCAGGCAGCAACCATGCCCGAACCGGCTGATCCACAGAGAGCAGAAGAGAGACGGCGGCACCAAGGTGGCACGACCGGAGGCCAAGCCGAACCACCCGCAAACTGGCCCACCAGGGGCAACTGGAGAACAGCCTCCAGACCTTCAACCACACAAGGGCCAAAGAAAGAAGAACACTCAGAGTGGAGCATAGCAGTGGGAATCAAAACCAGGCAAATGAGGGGCCCGGTACCCCAACAGCCACAGGACCACACCACAGATCAACTGCCCCAGGCAGCCAGAGCACAAAATGGGAAAGGACAGCAAGAAGCACATAGCACCAGGCAGTCCCAGGCAGGCCCCCACATAGGCACGAACAAGGCCTGACCCAGCACAACTCCCGAGAGGAGACAAGACCAGGGGCAAATAGGGTGGCATGGCCACAGGTCACAAAGAAGGGCCAAGAAAGAAGGAGTGTACGGCAATAGGGGAAAGACACCCAACTTCTGCAGCCCAACACCTGTAAAAGAAAAAACCCACCAGCCCAGGGCAGTCAGAGGCAGTCTCCCAAACAGGGACTTTAAAGACTACAGCACCTGGTAGTCTCAGGCAAACTCCCATCCATGTAGAAACCAAGCCCGACTCTGCATATCTCCTGGGAGCAGACGATAACAGGAGCTTACATTCGGTAAGGCCATAGGCAGCGCATACACACTCCACAGCACCAGGATCCCAGGTGGAATCCCAATCAGGTAGAACCGTAGAGAACGGAGGAGACCAGGCGCCAACAGCCAGCTTACAGCACTGGGAAAATCCAGCAGGGAGGAAGGAAACAGGCAAACCGCTACACCCCAAAATTAAAGAAGCCCTCCCCCCTCCAGCCAGCCCAAGGCATACCACCAGCATCAATGCCAGGGTAGGAGGAAAGTAACCAGCACGGTCGCCAGTCACTCCAGGGGCATCAAAGTCCTACCTTCCTGCAGCAACGGGCATCCCGAGGCGGTCTCATAGCCAGGAACAATGCAGGTCCAACCACGTCCAACTGCAGAGAACAGACAAGAGGCAGTAAGGCATGGGAACCAGCGACCTCGGTGCGTCTTGCACCTGGCCAGGCCTTAGAAAGACATGCCCTCCAACCCGGAACCAGGCCGGGAGGCCAGCGCACCAGCCACAAAGACCTCTAGCAAGCCCGGCAGGCTGGGAGGCAGCACAGAAGACACCCCGTTCAGAACAGCCAAGCAGCCAGACGGGGACCGAAGAGGAATGCCACTCCAGCCCAGCAGAAACAGCATCAGCACCTCGTCCAATTCCTGTTGACACAGAAAAAAAGAACTGACAGAATGGTGGGTTAGTACAGCTTCTGTACTCCCAGTAGGAGGGGTTGGGGTTCCAGCATTCCTCTGTTCTTTTTTTCTGTCTGGATATGATTATCTCCACTTGTCATAAATGGGTCGAGGACAGGAGGGACCTGGGGGTAATGTATTATTCTTCCTGATGCACCCTACTTAATGAATGTCCTTTGATAATTTTGTGTACGAGACAGAATATACATTTTAAATACATATTAAAGAAATTTCAGGGTGGATACACTACATTCATAGTACAATTAAATATCAAGAACAATAGATAAATACAATTTATCAAAGGAAATCATTTGTAATATATCTTTTTTATCTCTTTTCTTACATACAATCCTACGGTCAAAACATAACCACTTATATTGCAACAGCAAGTGTTGGAAATTGGGTTACTGGCTGAAGGGGAGTGAAACCCCACTCAAGCAGCAACAGCAATTCTTGTCAGGGTGAAACATAAGCAAACCGCAAATTACCTGTGCTTAATCCTCTGGTAGCTTGGCTCAAACGTGATCAGGCTTAACTTTGATGTAATGTGTAAAGTATTTATGCAGCACTTCAAACAGTAATAAAGTGAAACACTACACAAGAGAAATCCCGCATCAATTTAGAAAAATAGAGTTACATTTAATAAATTATTTGAGAGCAAAATGACAAAACCCAAGCCAATAGAATGGAGATATGCAAAAGACCAGGACAAAGTCACAAGTTCCGGCTGGCCATGGAGGAGTGTCGGCCAGATACAGGGACCAAGTTATGCCCGCTGAACAAAGTAACTTAAATCCTGGTTTGTGGAGCATTGCAAGATCCTGCATCAAGGATTCGACGTACAGCAGTAGTTCTGAAGAAGCTACGGAGCTGTGATGCGGGGTCCTGCATTGTCATCGAGGATGCAAAGTCTGCATTGAGGATGTGTTGTTCAGAGGCGGTTCCAAAGAAGCTGCGGGGATGCGATGCAAAGTACTGCATCAGCATAGAGGGTAACGTCAACGAGGAGCTTTTGATGCCAAGCCTGCATCGAGGTTGCAGGGGTTCCGATGAGATTGCGGGCTGCAATGCGTAATTCAGCGCCAGGGATGCATCGTGCTGTGGCAGTTCTTTAGCAGAGAAGATGCGTTGTGCTGTGACGGTTCGGCCCACAAGACCACAGCTGATTGGCTGGCCGAGCACTTTCTGGCAGACTTCCAGCTGTCCAGGACTGGGGTGGCAGGACTCACAGCAGATAGAATCCAGGTGCTGGGTTCAAGGTGGTTGGAGCCTTTTCTGGCCCTGAGGCTCTGATCAGGAGGCCAGCCAACCAGCCCTTGCAGTCCTGGGTTCAAGATGCAGGTCCAGTCATTTTCACTCAGGCAGAAGAGCAAAGCAACAACAGGGTAGCAAGACAGCAGAGTAGCAGTCCTTCTTGCAGAGCAGCACAGCAGTCCTTCTGAGTCTTCCACAGGCTCAGAAGTATAATGAAATGTTGGGTCTAAGGGTCCATTATTTATACCTGTGCACACTCTGAAGTAGGAGAAGGTTCTGGAGGGTTCCACCCCCCAAAGGTGTTTTGAATTGCCTGCCTTCCTGCTCTGGCCTCAGCTGGTCTGGGGACACAAAAGACTAGTGTCCAGCCCTTTGTGCGTGTGCTCAGGCAGAGGCTTTTAATGTGCAAGTGTGGTAGGTGACAGCTCCTCCCCCTCATCAAGTAATAGATGGGCCATCCTGCCAACACTTATTCCCTTTTGTCTTACTGTCTGGGAGCAAAACACAAAGACCAACTGCCAGTTACATCTAGTCATGTGCCCCAGGATACAGGCTGCAGGCATCAAACGGTTAGGACAAGAAAATGCCAACTTTCTAAAAGTGTCATTTTCAGAATTATGACTTAAAATCCGACTTAACCATTAAACAGGGTTTTAAATTGCAATTCTTTAGACACCAAACTCTCACTTCCTATCTGCTCCTAATTAAAAGTTATCACTTATTAAATGTAATAAGGTAACCCAATGTTCTTCTGTTGGAGAAGTAGGCCTTGCAGTAGCGAAAAACAGATTAAAGAATTGTTCACTACCAGGACATGCAAAAGTTCAAAGTACATGTCCAATATTTTCAATACACTGCACTCTGAGCTATTTCGGGCCTACCCTAGGGGTGACTTATGTATATTAAAAAGGAAGGTTTAGGCCTGGAAAAAGGTTTATTTTGCCAGGTTGAAATGGCGGTTTAGAACCCCCCACTCAGACTGCAATGGCTGGCCTGAGGCATGTTTGATAGGCTACTTAAGTGGGTGGAACAATCAGTGCTGCAGGCCCACTAGTAGCATTTTTTTTTACAGACCTGGGGTAGATGGAGTACCACTTTACTACAGACTTGCAAGTAAATTAATGTGCCAATTGAGTGTAAGCCAATTTTACCATGTTTAGAGGAGAGAGCACAAACACTTTAGCACTGGTTAACAGTGGTAAAGTGCACAGAGTTCTAAGGCCAACACAAACGAGATCAGTAAAAATAGAAAAGTAAGGCAAAACGCATGGGGGAATGCCACCCTATGTCTGTCAAGCCTAACAAAGAATCCATATCAAAATCCATTTGATGATATTTGTACTGAATATTACATAGTACAATCCTCAAGTTTTGATATTAAAAGCCAATTGTGATGTCTAGCAGACACTTTAAATGAATTGTTGGCTGCAGTGCCTACCTACAACTTGCAAATAATATCCTCCTCACATTATAGAGCCGCAGTCTTTCACTTTTTTTCAATCAAACACGGTTCACAAGTGAGCTGTTCCTACCATTTTCACTGTGCAATGTGTGTACATTTTGCTGAATAATTGTTGAATATTACGTTTTAAGTCTGGAATGCAACTCGCATAACAAACAGGAGACATTATATCTGGCAAGTTTGACTAAATGATTGAACAGAAGATACTAAACCCTCAACCTTTGAATGTAAGCAACAACTGCTGAAATGTTTTTTTTTTCAATTAAGAAGTGAAACATCACCTGTAGAAGCAACAAATGAGCCATAAGGAAACACAATAGATCTTTCAAAGAATTTGGAGACATAATTTTGGAAGCATGGAGGTACTTCTCTTTCTTGTGGCAGCACATCTAGGGCATATGGACCATGTAACTGCATTAATGGAGACCTTAAGTGCATGTACTGAAGATATTTGGAATATTTCAATGATGTGTGGTTTTTAAAACCTCTAATGCACAAAACACCCCTTGCCTTTAGCCAGGTATTTAAAGAACCTGAAATGTGGTCAAATTTGAATTAAAACGCACTTATTCTGCATTCAGCCATTTTACAGCTGTGCATTGTCTGTTTCCATTGATAAATCTTATTGTGACAGCAAGTGTTACTCTGGGCATATGGGGTAGGTGAGCACACTCCTAAACGGGGGACATAACAATTCCACTCTCACAAAAATTAAACATTGAGACGTGTTTTGTGAATCAGCAGTTATTGATGGGAAGCGGCGTTTACTTTGCATGCGTTTCTTCGCATGCCGTTAGTACGCGGTCGTTAGTACGACCGCGTTGTTAGTTAGCATACCGTTTGTACGCAATTCGGAAATACGAATTGCAGTAAGGGGGGGAAGGTGTTGGATTTAAAATCCAACACCTTCCCTAGTGTCCGCATAGACTGGAGTTGGAATAGTAAATTAAACTATTCCAACATCCAGCACCCCCTTACTGCAATTCGTAGTTCCGAATTGTGTACAAACGGTATGCTAAATAACAACGCGGTCGTACTAACGACCGCGTAGCAACGGCATGCGAAGTAAACGCATGCGAAAAAAAGTTATATATTCGTTATTGATGGTTTGTGAACAATCCCTCCTGTTTCAAGAAACCTTTTCTGTTAACAAAATGCTGTGGCCATATGTTGGCAAGGGAAGCCCGCCCAATCCCCAGAGGTTAAAGGAGGTACAGAACAGATATCAGAGTCAGTCACATTTTCAAACTGATGGAGTTATACACACTGAAAATTGTGTTAAAACCTTGTGGTGACAGATTTAAAACATGTAAAGTTAGCTCATTCTCAAAGGATGAAACAAATGGCACTAATGAATATATATTGACTTTTTTTAAGTCTTAAAATCCACGAATCATTTTTGAATGAAACCTAATACCCGAAAATAATTTTCTTTTCAATGGGTGGTGTGCCTCTAATAACGTTTGCAAAGACAGTCTATGCTATGTCAACAGCACTCTCTCTGTTGTGCAGCTAATAGCAACTCAACATCTGTATCTCCATCAAGGAGAAGGTCAATTGAAAACCTTCTTTCGTGACCTGGATTAGAGCAACACTTCACCCGCTTTATTTGTAGACCTTCACCCCTCAACAATGAAATTACTATGATAACAGTTAATGTTCCTTGGTCTATGAAGAAAGGGTTTAATTGTCCTTCCGATGTTTAAATTAATCCAGGATCAATTCTCAGGCAAGGTGTAATGTTCACCAGCACTGAGAAGTCCACAGCTGCAATGCTTCACCAAATTGATGATGTCAAATACTGGAGATTTTTTTAGTTGGGCTGGAAGTTAGCTATTACAAATAGTAAGCAGTAATATATCAGCCTCCAAAAAATATAAAATCAATAATGAGATGATCTTTCTTTCGCATGGTATCCCCTAATAGGAAATTATTCCTGAAGTTTATGGCTTGGCTGTGTACCAAAAGGGAAACAAATTACAATAAATATAGCCAGTCAGGTATAAAAGACTTCTGGGTTGGACTCTTGTGCTGGTTTCCACTCTGTACATATCTTCTCACTTAAGGCCTTAGTAATAGTTGCTGAAGTAGCGGAGAGGACTGAAGACACACCTCTGCTGCTCTCCCTCTGTACAGGAGCAAATCTCTTCTGCTGAGTGTTTTCCAATACAATAGCCACTCGTCTGACTCTTAGGCACTTCAACAGAGCTTTGTCAATCCAGTGTGATGCCTAAGGTTCGGCCTGCCATTCTTGTGTTTGACTTTATTGGTCCTCACAGAGATTTTTCAATCTTCTTCACAGTGGCATTGAGATTTTAAAGATAGCTATGAGTAAAGCTGATCACTGCTACTTCTCATGATACTTTTAGTGATTCCATCTAAAGCGCTATAAGTTTGCTACGAGTTGCATGATGCACATTAGTAATCTATATAAATAACTTTAAAATACTCTTGCTGCATGCACTCCTTCCAACTTATGTATGTAACATGCTGAACCTAAAAGGTTTGAATAATCAAATAAACAACATCTGATCTCCATTCCTGTGAGACATATTAGTCTCACAGCTGGCTCAGTGGAAACAGTAGTCTTCTTACCACTTCATAGTTTACTAGAATGCTACATAAACAGTTTTGATTAACAGGTTTGAGAGTGTATGTCTGAATATTCATTTATACAGTTATTTTGTATGTGTTATATAGTATCAACCATGTTCTCACTCTGTGCAAAAAAATATATGGGGTCCCCAGGCAATATGGGAAATTAACTAACTAAAATGGGACACTTTAGTGATTCACCAACACAAACATTGGTGGCTCATGCATAACGGAGTCCGCTATGGAGATGAATAAGTACCAGTTCCAACGCTTCATTATGTTGAATATGATGTTGGGGCAGCACTGGAAGCCATAAAGTGACAGTGTAGAAAAATACAACATGCAAAAGGAGCTCATAATCGAGCTGCAACTGCTGCACTGAGACATAAATCATAGAACCATAACTGACCCACCTAATGTTTACTAAAGAACAAGGTAAAAATCCCTTACTCCTCAAATCAATATCCTGTCTGTGTCATCTCAGAAAAGGCACAACTTGTTGAAACCTTTGCATCCATAAAGTAAAAATAGAAAAGCAGTTCCATTGGTTTTGTTATGCTGAAGGGAAAACTGAACTAATGATGCCTAATTTTTCATGAAATGCAGTAGAAATACAATATATATCTCCTGGTCATCGTGGATAGATGCATAAAACCATTGCATTTTTAGCATTAGTAAAATTTTACAGAATGCAGTTATCATCGCAACTGAAATATTTATTGGTTAGGGATTAAATGCACCTCAAGTTGTGAATGATCTAGATCACAGCACACATTTACATTTACAAATATAAAATATCTAGTTAAACTGTTTGTGTTCAATATCATGGCATTACATATTTTTTGTATCTAATTACATTTTCAGATGAGTGGGGCCTAAGATATGATGACCACGCATTTTTTAGTTCACTAACAAATCTGATTACATTGTTCCTCAGAGAGGAACTTTCCACTGACAAAAAACATTAAGACCCTAAAAGTGTGCATAAATGACTACTCTTGTTGAACAGACAATCCCCGCAGTCTATGTAATATATAAGGGGCTAGATAATATCACATTTATTAACAGTACAATTCTTCCATTTGAGCAGCTACTTATTATCTCCCACTGGAATCCAACTATTGATCACATAAGTGGCCAATTGCATACAGCGAACTGCTATGTATACTCCTCTTTGTCAAGGATACTAAGTGCAGTTGAAAAGGTTGAATGCATCTCATTTATTGACATGATGTCTGGTTAAGGGACAGAAATATTGGGCTACTCTATCACCCAAAGGAGTGGTCATGTTAATATTAACACAAAAAGAGGCCATGTAAGTAACAAAATTAGGCAGAAGGTGGAAATATTGTGTAGGGCTCCTCAATGGGTACTCTAACGAGTTGCAAAAGAGACTGCAGATAATGTTGAGTATAACATTCAATTCAGTCGGTGAGAGCTACGAGCACGGTGCTATCTCTGCAGTACCTTTATCTGGGAACAAGCGGTGTCCCTCTTCATTTTTTGTACTTGTGATTTCTCTTAGTAACAGTGCAGCTGTGGCCATTAGTCCCGATGAAGACTCTGTATAAATTGATCTTTCTGTGAGTTTGAAGTGCTAACATGTTTGAGAATTTTGAGCTATTCTTGCCATAACTGACTTGGCTGAGGTTATTAACCTCTTGGACACACTTCTTTGAAATGGTATTTGTCCTACTCAATTATTTACTCTAGCAGTCAAAAGTAGCTTGTTGGACTTTGTTATTGATTTTATAATTCATGACTGCATGTGGCATCTGATACTCCGAGCCCCTCACAGTCTTTTATCGTAGATGGACACCCAGCTACTGCTTGATTATTGTTCTAGTATGTGATAGTTTATATGATTAGTTTGTTCTGCAAATAACAATTGCATATCGCTGAATGGCTTTGTTGTTTGAATTAGACATGCATAACTTTGTCTTCTTCAGTCTGTTATGGAGCATAGCAAGGTACTCACAGTGTTGCTAGTTTTTATTTAAATATTTCCCTTGCATGATCCCTTTTGTGCAAATACTGATTTTTGGTGGGAGCAGGCAGGGTCAGATGAAGAACATTGAGGGCTGTGTTTCATAACATCCATAGAAATTGACGTATATATGAGATTGGTCCTGTGAGATCCTATATGATAAATAAACTTCATAATACTTGATAACAGTATAGGGTTCCCAACAAACGAATAATACAATGACCAGTTATGTAAAGCAAAGTTTTAATGGAAAACCTGGGGTTAACCTGTAGTATCAAAGCAGCAGGCTTTCCCCTAACAAATGCCTATAAACTATTTAAGTAATGTGAGAAATTGCCATGTTGGTTGAAAGGAGGGGTGACCCCTATTCAAACAACAGCCACAATCCCCATCAGGGTAAACTACAAAATTCACTAAATTTAACCTGTGTTGACCGTCTGGTAGCTGGCACAAAAGTACTTGGGTTTAACTTAGTAAAAGCTAGTACCTAAAGATCAAAGCACCAACCGCGGACATCTTGTCATGTGATACCGGGTCAAAAGAAAAAGAATATGGCCGACCGCGATGAAGCTCGGGGTAAATACAAGAAGTGGATGGGCCTGGTAGGTGCTTACATTCGGACTCAGAAGAAATTTCGAAGAAAATGTTCTGAGAAGGTAAAGTTCAGCGGGACAGTTCTACGGGTGGTGCCTGAGGAGGGAGCATTGTCGTCAGGGAGCCGCTGATCGAAGTCTCAATTAATATTTTTAAGTTCGTACTTAGGGCCTTATTCAGACTTTGACAGTGCAGGAGCGGGACCGCCCCGTTCCTGCACCGCCAAACCCATGTAGGATCTGCCCACCAGATAAGGAGTTTTCTCCTATCTAGTAGGCGGTTCTGTGGCGTTCCCAGGGTGGTGCCTATGAGATAGGCACCACAATGGGAACCTCAAAGGCAGTAAGTACCTGCATGGCATGGACTGCTGCCATGCAGGTACTGGTGTGCATGCACGCAGGGGCACATGTTGTGCCCCCCTGTGTGCATTCACAGGGAGTGAGGAACCAGGGGGCCCTGTAGGGCCCTCTTTTTTTCCTCACCACCACACTTTTCATGGCAGTCACTCCGCCATGAAAAGTGTGGCTGTGAGGAAACTCGTAATATGCTGCAGCCAGGCCAAGCATATTGCAGCCTTAGGACCATCAGGCAACCGCCAGGGAACAGCAGTTGCAGCGGATGCAGTGGTTCCATGGCACGCCGACTGCCCTAGTTGTAATAGGGTGGTCAGGAGACTGCCATCATGAGTCTGGCGGTCCGTGGATCGCCACCGACGTAATAAGACCCTTACTCTTTTTTTTAGGAAGTCAAAATTCCCCAGTGGGATGATGCAGGAGGCTATAGCCGAGAAGAGTACCAGGAGGTCAGAGACCCCTTTAGCGAAGGACCACAGAGCAGGATTTGCTGCTCGGAGAACAATTTAAAGGGATCACAGTGGGTGGATAGATAGCAGGTTGATCCCTGTCTTCCCTCAGTTCTCAGAGCAGTTTTTAACCAAACTTGGTGGGGTTCAGGGCTTACTCTGGCTGGGTCCAGGTGAGGGTTCTTGATGGTCAGAGCCTGTTAGGTCCCTGTGGCTCTAAGCAGAAGGCCAGCAACGTAGAGTCACTCTGGTTGTCCTGGGCTCAAGTGATGAAGCAGTGCTCAAGCAGCAAGGCCACCCCCCAAGGGTTTAGGGCAGGCCTCTGAGGGTTCAAGGCAGGCTCCAGGCAGCAAATCAGTCCTTCCAGGTGCAGCAAAGCATTCTTGTAAATTACATAGCAGGCCACAGCAGCAGGTTGTCCTCTTAGAGTCCTTCCCCAGGTTCAGAAAGGGACCTAGAGAGTGGGTTTGGGGGTTTTATACATGGTGCCTTCTTTAAAGTAGACGTTTTCCTTTGAAGTGTGTGGAATTTCCTGACTCCCCTGCCCTGGCTCCAAGCTCGCTGCAGGGACAATGCAGTGACAACAGTCCTTTGTGTGAAGGCAGGGCACAGTCTATTCCTTTGCAAGTGGGGCTGTGCTCCGCTCCACACCCCATACTACCAGTTGATGGCCCATTCAGGCACATAAATCCCTCCATTGTGTGATTGTCTGGGAGAAATAAAGAAAGTCCAACTGCCATCTACAACACTCATGTGATCTGGGACAGACTGCAGGCACCAAATAGCAAGAGCAGGAAAACACCAACTTTCGAATAATGGAATTTTCAAAATTGTAATTTAAAATCTGACTTTACCATTGAAAAGGATTTTAATTACAATTTTATAGATACCAAACACGAACAGCTTATATGTCCCCAATCACAATTTAGCACTTATTAAATATAATAAGGCAACCCAATGTTATTCTATAGGATAGGTAGGCCTCACAGTAGAGTTTTTCACTACCAGGACATATAAAACTTAAAAGTACGAGTCCAGCCTTTTAATTACAATGCACACTGTACTATGGGCTACCTAGGGCCTACCCTAGGGATGACCTATATGATATAAAAGGGGGGTTTGAGGCTTGGCAAATGGGTTATATTGCCAAGTTAAATTAGCAGTTCAAAACTTCATTCATGCTGCAGTGGCAGGCCTGGGACGTGTTCTAAGGTGCTACTTAAATGGGTGGCACAATAAGTGCTGCATGCCCACGAGTACCATTTAAAATGATTTATCACTCTTCAAGAGACTTACAAGTAAATTAAATATACCAATTAGGTGTAAGCCAATTTTGCCATGTTTAGGAGAGTGAGAACAAGCACTTTAGAACAGATTAGCAGTGGTAAAGTGTACAGAGTCCTAGATCAACAAAAAATTAATTTCAGTAAAAAATGGAGGGAAAAAGGCAAAAGGTTTGAGGGAAGACCACCCTAAGGCTTCCAGGTTTGACACGCAGCATCAAAACAACTATCAAGTGAAAATTCAAAACGATAAATAGTTATTTTTCATTTAGATACATTCAGATGCCTCCAACTTCTCACTGTTCTTCTTGGAGACTCAAGCAGCAGATCGATAGGGAAGATAGACACTTCTATCCCGGTCTTCTTTCTTAGGTCTATGCCAAATTCCAGTCCCTCTGACCTGCTGAGCCCTTCTTTAAAGATGCCCTTTTTCTCCAAGTAAAATCCTATTTTTCTCCCTCCTTCTTGCTGAGGGTTACAGACAGCAGTCCCAATTTCTTCAGATGCTGGATGCCTTGTGGTTAGTTCTACATTTTGCAGACTGCTACAGATAGTTCACAGAGGACCAGCAACAGATAACAGTGGGCGGTAGGCTCAACCACTCTCTCCAGCCAGAAGAACCACAGCACAGTAGAGTCTACTGATCAGCTCATTCTTCAATCAGATGCCCTTATTGCCCTTTAAGTCCCTGGGACTAGATGAGGCGAGTAGGCCTGACACTTAAGAAGCGCTTTCAAATCTTGGCTACATGGCGGAGCAAGATTCAAGGTCCAAGTCCTTCCTCATTTCTGTATGGAATGCTCAACTTGATGAATCCAGACTGCTCACAATACCTACTGTTGTTTGTCAGTATTCAAGGTTTACTGGGAGAGTTGAGCACGAACATACAGATGGGCAGGAGGCATGTGTATGCGTTTGTATGTGGGGTGCAAGAGACCTAGACATAGCGTCCACAAGCTGGTGGGCATTAACAGCCCTTCCTCTGTTATGCACCCTCACCTTCGGCTTAGGTCTGTAACTGCATGGCAGGCTAATAACAGCTGGTAATGCCCTGAGAGAGGGCATTAGACACTGTAAACCGATAAGATATGGGCCGATTGACTTAACAAAGTAGCTGCTCAGCACCCACAGAAAACTAGACAAAATAAGCTCAATGAGAGGAACAAAGCGCCATTGTTCAATGAGCAATTAATCCTGGTAAAAAAATCCTGTAAAAAAATGGAAAGACTGTGGGGAAAAAACTATGATCACGCCATCAAAAGCCAATATAAATTGGAGATGATTCAGGCTCAGACCAAATACTTTGAAGATAAAATTAATGGGGCGCATAATAGTTCAAAATAACTAATCAAAGTAGTGCACTCCTTAACAGCCACCAATCAAGAAATTAATCTCCAATCTTCATCGAAAGAAAGATGCAATCGGTTGGCTACATTTTTTTGAAAACAAGGTGGAAATACTGTATGAGAATTTGCACCAAAATAGAAACACCTTGAAAGTTGATTCTTACCCCAACATGAATGAAAGCCAGAGTATTGATATAGAAAGGAGACCAGATCATTTTAAGACGGTACAGGTAGATGACCTCACCTTTATTCTGCAAAAGATCAAGTCTGGCTCTCCCCAAGATCCAATCACACCAGATATCTTATTACAGGCTGGCACAATAGCAAAAGCAACCACAGCAGCCTTGGTATCACTTTCCTTGTCCCAAGGCCTGATCCCAAAATCATGGAAACCCGTGATCATATGACCATTACTAAAGAAACCACAGTTGGATCCAGCGGAACCTGGAAATTACCGTCCCAATTCACTTCTACCACTGCTAGGCAACATTTCCGAAAAAAGCGTGAATCAGACTCTGTCCCGTTATCTAGAGGACAATCAAAGGCTTCACAATAAACAAATGGGATTCTCACCCCAACATAGCACTGAGGCAGCTCTGTTGGTGGTAACTGAGGAATTGAAGAAAGTCCTAGATCAGGGGTGTACAGCGGCTATCCTGCTCCTGGATTTGAGCGCCGCATTTGACACGGTAGAACACTGCCCATTGATCAATAGGTTAAAGGAAACAGGTATCACAGGTACGGCAATAAAGTGACTAACCTAATTTCTGGAAGACAGGTCCTTCCAACTGTTGGAAGGGGAGCATCTCTCAGACACCCTCCAACTATCATGCGGAGTCCCACAGGGCTCCGCACTAGGCCCTACACTTTCCAATGTGTACATGCAAACATTGGGGGAGATAGTACAAGAATTTGGCCTGTCCATTGTGTCGTACGCTGACGATACACAACTAGTGTTATCAGTGACGAACGACCCCCACTCCCTACACAATAACCTAGGTCCTTGTATGTCAAGAATAGCTGATTGGATGTGTAAATGCTCCCTGAAACTTAATGGGGATAAAACGGAGCTTATGTTCCTGGGAAACCAAACAGTACCCAGGAACATCATCAGCTGGCCAACTCAGTTGGGAGAATCCCCAACCCCCAAAACGGCCATTAAAAACCTGGGAATCTGGCTAGATGAAAATCTAAGTATGGAGACCCAAGCAAAGAAACTTTCAGGCAAATGCTTTGGATTACTCCCTATGCTCCGAAAAATCCTCCCTATTCTACCTGTACAATCCCGCAGAACTGTGGTCCAAGCTTTGATTATGTTGCAGTTGAATTACGGGAATTCTCTGTAACTTGGCACACCCAAATATGTCATTAACCGGCTGCAGGTAGTACAAAATGCCGCAGCAGGGACCCTGCTCCAAATTCTGAGAAAGCAATCAGCCAAGGCAGCCCTGAAGACACTACACTGGTTCCCAGTTCAGGCAAGGATCATATTTAAGGCAGTCTGTATCGCCCACAGAGCCATGAATGATAGAGGACCTGCCTTAATAAAAAAACTGGTTGCCCCCTATATCCTAAGCAGGGATTTAAGATCCTCTACAGATCTTCTCATGCAACAGGGCAGAATAAAAAGAGCAAGATGGGGTGGAAGGGCTTTCATGCACCTGATTCTCAAAATCTGGAACTCACTGCCCAAAGATGTGCACATGTTAACCAACGAACTAGCTTTCAAGAAGAGACTCAAAACATTGCTTTTTCCCTAAAACCCCCCGCCCTCCCCCCCCCCCCCCCCTTGGTGGTCCGACTAAGTTGTCATGGTTCTCCTAGCTCTGGAAGCCTACAGGCAGCTACGTGCTCTTTAAATCCGTAAACATAAACATAAACAACCTGAACATTAGCACTCGTTTGTCTATGCAACATTGGCTGGGAAGATTGGATTATCAGAAATTAATTGAAGAAATATTTAGATACAATATCCTAAAAAAAAAAAAGACACTATTCCAATTTAAAAAGTCATAAATATGTCTCTACTTAAGAGTAACTGGTGAAGCAAAGGAGGTACACATAGTCACACAAATGCACAGGATAAAGAACTGAGAACGTTTCTTAGAGGATAAGGAATCCAGGGCAGGCACACCATTGTCTAGGGGGTATTAAGGCCATCACTGATGAAGATAAGCCTTGGAACAAATGTATTTTAAAAGTGTCATTATCATAACAGGCTGAATAAGTGCGGTTGACAAAGGAATGGCAGAAATATTTTCTGAGCTCCAACTCTCTGCCTAAACTAGAGCTACATTTTAAACAAAAATGCATATCTTCCTTAATTTTCCGAGTTGAACCTGCATCCAGCGCCTAGAGACAGCTGATATTTTTAGAGCAACTTGAAATGTTCCGGGTGTGATTGCTTCCTTCATTCGTCACTTTAAGTTAAATGCCATTAAACTGAAACATTCGATTCCAAATGTGACATGATGACACATTCGTTTAGTTATCTTAAACAAAATGCAAAAAAATCTTATTTGCATTTCTAGTCAAAGCAATATAAGGCGATGTCTTCTAACGTCGACAGGACATTGCAAAACAGAATGTGCCAGCAATCGTTGAATAAAAAATGACGCATTGTGTCTATGCCACCAGTCCTCCATATTCATTTTTGATATGTCCTCTCTCGCTCTCTCCCCCCAGGGATTCTTCAGGAGGAGTCAACAGAATAATGCCTCCTACTCCTGCCCCCGGCAGAGAAACTGTTTAATTGACAGAACGAACAGGAACCGATGCCAGCACTGCCGGCTGCAGAAGTGTCTTGCCTTGGGAATGTCTCGAGATGGTAAGGTGTACACGGGCCCTCGGCAAGGGCGCCGGGGCGCGCGCTCTGAGCCGGCTGCTGCCGAGGAAAAAACATAACCGCGCCATGACTGATTTCAAAGCAAGAATGTGTGTGTGTGTTAAACTCTACGCAGCGTGATTGGAAGTTGAACTATCGCTAAACAACCCCGCAGCAAAATTAATCTAATGCTGTCCTTTTGGAAAGTTCTGAAACCAGTCACGGTATTTCTGGTCAGATGCACAAAGCCACGACGCTAAACCCTGCAAACACGGGAGGTGCGACTACAGGATGGGTTTTTGGTGTGTTTGAACCCCATTTTGTGAGTCGGTAAAGCATTTCTGATGCTCAAAATGAGTTTACAGACCCATATTGAAAAACAATTAGAAAGGGGTGTGAAAGGGGCGGTCCTTCCTAATTGCGGTTCGGTTTTGTATTTATTAATGGTGTGCTACCGGAATTTCTGTTGCAAACCATTGCTCAGTTAAATGAAATTGGTGGTAACTGATTTGCAAAAGAAAAGGTGCATCCTTGGGACACCTTTCACTTTTCTAATGGTGTTGGGAGCCTGGACAAGTAGGCAGTTGTCCAAGAGACCACTGCCCGTTGCCCTCATACTTTTCCTTAATGGAAAATCTTTTTTTTTTTTTACAAACCAGCACTGGTTCCTTTAAGGAACAAGGCTTGCTTGAAAAAACAGTTTGACATTTGGGAGTATTAACACTGGGATGGTAGCCTTCTGTTCCTTTCATAGCACCATGTAGGTGTCTGCAGCCAATCACAGGGGGTCGCAAATAGTGATCTGTCTAATTTATAATAATTAGGCTGCTCGTTCTGTGACAAACCCCCAACTGGACATTTAGCGATGGCACTTAACACAAAGGTTGCATCGCAAAACTATGCAGTTTGCAGTCTTTTTTTCCGCACAGTCTTTTGCTACATCTGGCCATTCCTCCTTTTCAACCAAAAAGGACCCCCAGTTCTTCAACAGCCGCATCCCATAATGGCCAGAGTGTTAAGGATGCAGTTCGAGGTATAGTCAGGCTGGCAACATTCAGAAAAAGCTTATCCTGCACCCCAGGACAAAGTATTTGTTATACCTTTAGCAGTCCTTTTAAAAAAAAAATATTATGGTGCACTAGGGCGTTGCTATATGCAAAGTGCACATCGGTGATAAGAACATGGGGCCATATGTACAAAATGTAGCAATTGCGATATTCCATGTGTGATTCTTACTGAATCACAATTTGGAAACCGCAATTCATAATGTACCAAAGCGTACACCTCTTAAATAACGATTCCTAATGAATCGCAAATCAACCTTTCTAATGAATATTAACGAGGTAGGTTGCAGTTTGCGACCCATTAGGAATTGCAGTCATCACAGGGATGGTGGCCTGCTGGGGTCAACAGACCACCATGTCTGTGATTGCTTTTTCATAAATCAATCTTTTTGTAATTTTTTTTATGGAGCTTGTTTTTCTAAAAGGACAACAGGATGTCTTCCCCCCAAAAATGAAATGTTTAAGTTTAATTTTTTGAAAGGAGGCAGTGCTCCGTGAGACCACTGCCTGATCTTCAAAAATATATTTGTCAACATTCACAAAGGGACCTTTGACCACCTCCTTTGAGGTGTCAATAAAATATAAATTTTTTGTGACTGTAATTCAGTCACAAAACATTCATGCATACCACTGCGATTCTGTATTTGGAAGAAACGCCATAAGCACGCCTCTTCCAAATCCTGATTCGCTAAACCAATTGTTATTGGATAGCAAGTTACTGAATCGCAATCCGGTACATGTACATTAGAAATTGCTTTTTTGTGGTCACCAATGGTCCAAGTGGGCCCATTTCCGACCCCACATTGCTTTTGTACATGTTCAACATGGTGACGGACATTGGCAAGTGGCCTCAAACATTGATTTTAAATGGTGATCTTTGTCAGGTTTTCATTACTCATAACAAGAGCATTTTTTATTTATTTATTGATAGTTGTTAGCTCATGGTGTACTTTTAAAAAGTAGTGACAATGACAGCCTGATCATAGTTTTAAATATCCATAATATGCTGCTGGAAGGTGGGGGGGCCTGGTCACTCCTTATTTTGAGCACGTTGTTGTGTAATTTTCTGAAATGATGTGAGATACCTCGACTTAACATATAGCGCATAGTCATCGCAGGTGCTTCACCACTTATAAAGAAAAATATCTAAAACTGCTTAATATTATTCGTTTTCCATGTTTAGAAATGTGTACAGAGCTCTCAGAACTAAAGTTTTCTATAATCTAATTCATAACCATGTTAAGTGCATTTTCTAAAAACTATCAATGTAGATTATCACTTTATTAATTAAACATTATTTCCCCCTTCAGCTGTAAAGTTTGGAAGGATGTCCAAAAAGCAAAGAGACAGCCTCTATGCAGAAGTGCAGAAGCACCAGCAACGGTTGCAGGAGCAGCGGCAACAGCAGACGGGTGAAGCCGAGGCGCTTGCCAGGGTGTACAGCAGCAGCATCACCAACGGCTTGAGCAACCTCAATAGCGAAACGGGGGCCACCTACTCCAATGGGCATGTCATTGACCTGCCCAAGTCTGAGGGCTACTACAGTGTGGATTCCTCGCAGCCTTCACCAGATCAGTCTGGAATGGACTTGACTGGGCTCAAACAGATAAAACAGGAACCAATCTATGACCTTACGTCTGTACCGAACTTATTTACCTATAGTTCCTTCAATAATGGACAATTAGCAGCTGGAATAAGCATGACGGAAATAGGTAAGTGTGACACATACTGTACCCTCTAGACTGTGCAGTCCACTTAAGTTAGATGACCTATAATGGGAAGCATAGTATTTGTAAGTCAATCCTACCCACTCATTTAAGCTTGAGGGTGTTTTTTTTTAAGTGGGCTGGGGTGTGCTGGAGAATGATCCTGGCCCCAAGGAGTGGAAGAGCACTCTCCTAAGAAAACCTTATTGTATTTGGAGTACCTTGAATATTAGGTGCTGTACTCTGAACAGTAACGGGTGCAGGGTTCAATTTATATTATGGACCTGATCAGGGTTTTGAGTGTGATGAAAAAACTGGGGGGTTTCTCGTAGGGGGGTGGACATTGTAATTATGGGTGTGGCTTAAAACTCTTATGCTAAAAATCTGTACTTAGCATAGTGTGCCGCCCGACGGGTGTTGTGCTTCTTCTGTCATTTCCTCCAGATATATAATACAAGTGACATCACACCTACAAGAGGCCAGGACTATTGGCTCTGTCAATGGTTGTAAATTGCATGAGATAAATAAGAGCCAACTATGTTTTCATTGTGTATAATAGTGAAATTGGTGCAATTTTTGAGGCTACAGCTGCCGACTTTCGAGCTCAGGAAGCAGGTTCAACCCTGACGTCAACTCAACATCCGGTGATTCAAAACATGAATATGTCCTTGTGTTATGTAACTGGTGCTCATGTAAAGCCCTCCAAGTTTGCACTATATAAAACTGAAAAACGAGTCTCATAGAAGTTACATCAAAAGCAGTGACCGGTGCTGCTTTTGCAGAGTTACGTTTTTTTTTTCTCCCACCCCGAGGGTAAAAATAGAGAGCCCGATAGGGACCCGTTTCTGCACCTGCTTTTAAGAACTGGCAGTGCTGAGCACCAGCAAGACCTGGCTTACTTAAAGCCTTGGACCTGATACATCAAAGTTTTACTATTCAGTGTCTATGGAGAAGTGTGTTGATACATAAGGGCCTAGATCACAGAACCAGAATGTAATAGAGTGTGGCAACAAAAAGCTATGTGGTACAACAGTGAACTGCACAGTGTGCAATTGTATTTTATACATTGCATGACTAATATTTACAAAGTTTTATATTTACTAGGTCAATCATAGGGAGAGGAAGTGATTAGCCCAGAATCACACAATTTGTTTGGCCCAGTGCTGCAAATGAGATAAGAACCCAGGTTACCAGAATCGAAAGCAATGAATTTTGCCACTGGAATACATACGATTTTACTATAAGCAAAATTCTTGACGCAGTACTAAAACACCCAGAAATCTAGATACCACAGTGTGTTGTATATTTTTAGCACAATATTACCTACCACATGAGTACAAAGATGTACCCTTAGGAATGGAGAATTAGCTTGGAAATTGGTGTTTCTGCACTGATTTTCACGTTTTGTACACCCCTTGGTATTTTTTCACATACGTATTTCTCCAGGTTTTACCTGAGGAAATATGGCTTAGTTAATAATAATAATAATAATAGGGTTTTGTAGAGCGCATAGTAACCCGTAAGTGTCCCAGCGCTAAGACCAGGACAGTCGAGAGGGTGAAGTGTGAGGGAGAGAAGAGAAAAAAAAAACGGGGATCAGGGGAATAGGTGTGTTTTCAGAAGTTTTCTGAACCGGAGGTAGTCTGGTTCCATCCTAAGATTGCGGGGGAGGGCGTTCCACAATCGGGCTGCGTTCACAGAAAAACGCCGTCCGCCAGTGCGTGCCTTCTTCACTCTGAGAATAGTGATAAGGTGTTCATGGTCAGAGCGAAGGGATCTTGTGGCTTTGTGGGACCTGATGAATTTTTTGAGAATGGGGGGGCCTTTGTCCAGCAGGAGTTTATGGGACAGACAGAGAGCCTTAAATTTGACTCGCTCTCTCACTGGGAGCCAGTGAAGGTGCTTCAGAGCTGGTTTGGCCGAGGATCTAGCCGGAGTGTTAGTAAGAAGCCGGGCTGCGGCGTTCTGTATCCTTTGCAGTTTGTTGAAGGTTGCTTCGGGGGCACCCAGATAGATGGCGTTGCTATAGTCCAGCCTCGAAAGGATGAGGCCTTGGATGAGCAATTTCTGGGAGACGAGAGGGAGCAGGGGCAGAATTTTCCTGATAGATTTAAGGAGCCCGAAGCAAGTCCCAGCGATTTTTTTTTGGCTTGGGTCTTGAAGGACAGGTCTTTTTCTAGCCAGATTCCCAGGCTCTTGATCTCGGTCTTGGGGACCGGGGGTTCACCCAGACAAGAGGGCCAGATGTTAGGGGGAAGGGAGAGCCCCTTTTGACCCAGGAGTAGGATATCTGTCTTGGATCCGTTGAGTTTCAGCGACGAACTATTCATCCATCCCTGAATTTCGGAAAGGCAGCTATGGAGGTTAGATGGTTCGTGGTTGGGATGAGATAGAGACACCACTAACTGAGTGTCATCGGCGTAGCTGATGATTTTCAATCCGAATGGGATAACCACCTCCTCCAATGGGGACATGTAGACATTAAATAATGTCGGGCTTAATGAGGAGCCCTGGGGCACTCCACATTGGAGGGGGGTAGCAGGGGAGCGGGTGTCGTTCTCCCAGACCTGGAAGGAGCGATAGTCTAGAAATGATGCAAACCCTAAGGTTACGGTTTTGCACAGTTCGGAATCGCGATTTGATTGGAAATTCCCCATATGTCCAAATTGTGATTACTAAGGTACTCCTAATGAAGACCATACTGTCTGTTTTCAGCTCTATTTCTTTCTCACAGGTTTTGGGCTAAAGATTTGGCAGTTCTAATGGCACACAATGCATCAACAGTCAATGTTAATAGTGGAGGTTAGAGCTGCAAGGCTAGTTCGGTACAGGCATTTCATTGTAACATGGCCAGTATTTTAAAAGGCCAATATAAGTAAATATGACCATCACATAGTAATAGTGTATGCATTGTTGAAAATGAAAAACACCAAAAGGTGTAAGTGGGCAGAGTCTATAGAACTTGATGCACATGTATTATTTACAAAACTCTTCTTGTAGGTGAAGACATTCACATTGAAATGAAACATTTCATTGTGTGGTCCACAAACAATGCCTAGAAATGATAGGCCATAACTTCTGAGCACTGATTTGCTTGCTTTCCGACGTGGTTATGCCATGTGGCCAGGCATGCAGTGTTTTCTTTGCGTAAGACAGAATTTATTGTAGAATTGCTCTTTAAAGCGTGCTGAAGGTTGCAACAGTGGATAGTGTACAAAAAAGAATATATTTAGAGTACTTTAGAAGTACTTCAGGAAGACCCTTTCCTCTTCTATCTCTCCACTGTTCCTTTTCAATCCATGTAGCAGACTAGCATGTCCACCGCTCAAATTGATTTCGTAGTTCCCTATACTAATTCTCCACTCATCCTGTTTGGGTTCCGGATTGGCGGGCTGCCCTCCCGGGCAACGGTTTAGTGCCTCGTCTGGAGTGGCGGGCACTATATAAATGCAAACCCTTCCCTCTTCCATGCCTCCACTACCCTTTTCAATCCAAATAACAGACTAACATGTCCACCACTCAAATTAATTTCACATTTCCCTAGACTAATTCACCACTAATCCTTTTTTGGTTCCAGAGTAGTGTGCTTCTCGCCTAATAGCGCTTCAACACCTCATCAGTGCCAGATTAATGAAAACCTTTTCCCTCTTCTATCCCTACACTATCCTTCTCAATCCAAATAACAGACTAACATATCCACCACTCAAATTACTTTCATATTTCACTACGCTAATTTCACCAGTAATCCGTTATAGGTTGCGAAGTAGCATGCTATTTGCCGAAAAAAAGCTTCAACGCCTCGTCAGGGTTAATAAGCACTATATAAATGCAATTACAATACACCCTGGGGATGTAACCTTGATTTAAGTTGATTTGGTTTCATTGACGGAGTAGAAGTGAGATCCAGGACTGATAATGAATCACTATAGCGCACTACGTTATTTATTGTACACAGCTGAGCTAAAAAGTGCTGCCCTACATTTGCATGATGAAAGGATATAATCATTGTAGTGTAGTAATTGTCATCTAGCACTTGGTTGTGCATGTTCAGAACGTGAAGTCATGTTTACTCAATTTTTCTGCATGTTCAGAATGAAGTCATGTTTACGTCTGCAATTCAATCCTATTCTGATCAGTAACGCACTACATATTCCACTAAAAAATCCTTATTTGTATCATAATTGAAACTCAGTCCACGTTCTCCAAATAGTTTGCCAAGTTCTTGGGAGTTAAGCGAGTGAACAGCTGAAAATGATAAATCTTTTTCCATGAGTAGCTTTGTCCTACGCCTACCTTGGGTGTGCCGTCTTCTCCCTGAAATCCATATCTAAATCACACCTCATCAGTGGTTTGAGAATCAGGCCAGACATTAAAGATTAAATATATCTAAGACAACAGCAAGACATATATACACACAGTCAAAGGTTTGTGAACAGGATGTGTGCCTACAGACTTATCCGGTGTCACACCCGTAATGTTAGTAAGAGTGCAGAATGGTTACCTTTAGCTGGGCTGGGCTGGCCTGATATTACAGGAGACAGGAACAAGCCCCTGCAGACAGGAGGGACACAGATCGGTTTGCAAACACATCCGATCCATCCACTTTCGAGGAGACAGCTCACCCTTTTCTAGCAGACTCAAACTTGATTTTCAGCAGCGGAGAAGCATCCTCCTATATTCGTTGCCCAGCCTGAAGTACTGGTCAGTGTCACGAGTTTCTCTTCATGGTCTCATCTAAACCCTACAAGTTTATATTCAAAGTATTTGGTAAGTCATGCTATAAAATTGCAATTTTTCCGAAAACGTTCTTTAGGGACAACTAGCATATCATCAAACCCCCGTGACAGGGTCGATTGTGTTTGCCACTCTTGCTCTCACAGGGAAATGTAAGGCTGGTACTAAAACATTTTCGATGGCTGCTTCTCTCCCTCACTTCCCTTGAAATGCGAATATGTAAGTATTACCTGGGAACGGAAACGATCACTTTCAGCAAGCATGCCTCTAAGCGTTCTGCATTAATAAATGTGAATGCAGTTGGTGAAAACGCAAATATATAGAAGAGATAAGGAAAACGTATTTTCTTGCATGCCATATCGGAAAGATAAACTGAGATATTGTCAAGGAGTTTTTTGTTACAGACACTGCCATTTGTAATGCATCTGTCACAACAGATACCTGGATGAGCAGATGGTTCACTTGGTTAAAAAAAATTCAGTGTTAAAAGTCACAAAAAGTTCTTGGAGGCCATGTGGAACTCCTGACTCACCAGGAGGGAGCACACAAGATATTTTACCTTTTTTCTTTCAGCATGATTGAAACTTGCTATTATCAGGAGTGGGTGGCGTAATAATGCAGAGCTCTTAACAATACTTCTTATGTTTTAATTAGCATATGTCCAATTAATATTCTGTTTGCTTTACCCAGCTAGCAGCGTGGGCATATTCAACAACAGAGACACCTTTCAATTCTGCCATGCCGTGTTGTTGCTTTCCCATTCAGCATTACTTTCATAGATACTAAACCGCAATCTTACACCTGATAAATTAAAAACAATTTTAATGCCACCCTTAAATATTGTTCCAAATTGCATGTGGCTTCTATCATAATGATATTGTGGTTTAGGGTCTGGGGTCACCAGTGTTGCCTTAGGACAACCTCCTGTCTGTGGAAAAACAGGTATAAGCCTAAAAGGTCCATAACAGCATTTGTGGAATAAAACCCTACCCGGCCAGCATTGCTTTCTTCGAGTTTGAGCAACAGGAAAAAACAACTGCTTTGATGAATGGCAACAGTGTTACACGCCCGAGGATTCACAGGTCAAGATATCTGCTTTGGTAACACAGTTATCTCTGTTATTAAGATATTTAAACAAATACCAGAGCTGAAAAACTAAGCACATTTGTTTCACATTCGCAATTGCAAACAGGTTCAGCAACACCCTTTACAATGCTTAATACTGATTAACTGTAATTGAACATAAAAGGAACGTGACCAGTAATGTGTTCCAGTTTCTGAATTGTAAGATGGCTGAATTGAATTGAAAAGTATTTGTAAGGAGTGACATTGGACTGTGTCTTCTCTTGGCATTTGTATTTCCCATGCTTATAACTGGCCTGGCAGCTTTTGACATTTCACAGTTTTAACAATGTTTTTACTTGGATTCTGTTAGACCACGCATCTTTTGGCATGATTTCCCCTGTCTTTTGCTTCTGACCTCTTGTTTTTCACTGTGTGCGCATTTCGTTTTTGCTCGTTCTAGGACTCTAGGCACTTTACGACTGCTGAGTAGTGCTAAAGTACATATGCTGGCTGTCTAAATTGTGTTGGTGATTGGTTTATCCATGACTGGCATATTTTGATTCACTAATAAGTCCCTAGTAATAAAGTGCACCAGGTGTTCCCATGGCCTGTAAATCAAATGCTACTCGTGGGACTGCAGCACTGATTGTGCCACCCACATGAGTAGTCCTGCAAACGTGTCCCAGTCCTGCCACTGCAGTGTCTGGGAGTGCAGTTTTAAACTGCCATTTCGACCTGGCATGTGCACCCACTTGTAAGGCCCAGATCTTCCCTTTTACTGTATGTACATCACTCCAGAGGTAGACCAAAGGCATCCCCGTGGGTGGGTGCAGCATATTTAAAAGGTAAGACATGTACTAGTGTGTTTTGCATGTCCTAATAGTGAAATACTGCTAATTTCGTTTTTCACTGCTGCAAGGACTATCTCTCCCATAGGGTAACATGGGGATTGCCTTGAAGTATCTTTTAAGTGTAATTTCCCATTGGGAGCAGGTAGAGATTTGGAGTTTTTGGGTCTCTGAACTCACAATTTAAAAATATATCTTTTGGTGAACTTGGTTTTTCAACTGCATGTTTGAAAATGGCACTTTTAGAAAGTGGGCCTTTTCTTGCTTAACCCTCTGCCTGTCTGTAGAATACACCTCTAGGTTGCTTGAACTCTTGTGCATTGACTCTAGACAGTCACACAAATGGAGCTGAGCTTGCATATCCTGGGCCATCAGCAGGCTTATGGGCTTTCCTGAGCTAGTGTGGTGGGAGGAGTTGGTGTACGTGTCCTCACACAAAGCCATCTCCACACCATTGTAGTGTGTCTGGAGCCAGGTCAAGGGAAGGCAGGGCTTGTGCATTACAAAGTTCTACCTTTGAAGTTTGCCTACTTTAAAGGCAGAAAGGGATATAAGTATTGGATATCCAGCACCCCAAAATCAGAACACTTCTGGGTTGAAGAAAGTCTGCCAGGAAGTAGAGCTGGATGTTGTAGGAGGGACTGCCATCCTGCCTGTTACTCTGTTGTGCTGGCCTACTGCTAGCTGCTTCTGTCCTGGGAGTGGAAGGACTGGACTTAGCTTTCTGTATTCTGCTTCCAAGGTTCTCCAAGGGCTTGTGTGTGCTTGCCTCCTGTTAAGAAGTCTCAGGGTCATCAAAGACTTCACCTACCAGTGCCTGAGCTCTTCTGCTTAGAGTCCTGACTTGCCAAGTTGTACCAAATCCAGTTCCTGGGCCCTTGGAAGTAGAATCTGGTGATGTTCAGGAGAAATTCCATGCAATGACTCCCAGTACCTGTTTTATCGACGCATCGCTGCACAAGATCGATGCATCGCCACTGCCTGCCCTGAAACGTGGTTCCTGATCGATGCATCGACCACAGCTTTCACTGCAGGCTCCAGCTCGCTTTTGCAGTACATCAGAAAATTCGCTGCAGTGTGTGTCACGTGCACCGGCTTACCAACGTCCGTGGCAACTTCTCAAATTCCAACACAGCACCTGTTTGTGGCTGGAAAATCAAAGCAGTGTCTGCTTCGCTGGTGTCACAACGACACAGCGTGGCTGGATTTTCGATACATCGTCCCTCGACACCGATTCTTCATCGACACTGCACTGCAGTAAGGAACCAAGGCCGCATGTCCAGAAACTGACACATCACCCCCCTTCCAGTAAGGAACTGAAACATCACCTCCCCTGACAGTAAGGAACCTACTCATCACCTCCTCTGCCTAGCATTAAGGAACCAACGCATCACCTCCCCTGGCCGTAAGGAATGAGGAACCACCTTCTCTGTGTAGTAAGGAACCGATACATCACTTTGCTTTTCCAGCGCCTCACCTCCCCTGCGTCCTGTACCATCTTTGATTTTTGATGCATTTAAGGTACCTTGTGCTAAAACTAGCGCATCCATTGATTTCTATGGACTAAACTTGCTTAATCTTTAAAAGTGATATTTTGACTTGTGCATGTTGGATTTTTGTCGTTTTGGTCTTGTTTTATTCAGATAAATATTGGCTCATTTTCTAAACTGGTGTGGACTCTGTATGTTGTGTTTTCACTGTGTTACTGTGTGTGTATGTACAAATGCTTTACATATTGCCTCTGACGGAAGCTTGACTGCTTGCGACAAGCTACCAATGGAGTGAGCAGGGATTTTCTTAGCTTTGTGACTCCCTTACCCTGACTAGAGTGAGGGTCCCTACTTGAACAGGGTGCAAGCCCCTGCCAACTAGAGGCCCCATTTCTAACAGATTCCTTAAGCATATTGTGGCTGCATAGTTTGTGTCGGAGTCCAGTTAGCCTGAAATCCCATTGGGATGTCTTGGAAGAGCATTCATCTTATGCGTAATTCAGCCTATGTTGACCATTACAGTAGAGTGAGTTCTCCCGGGGTACTTGGAATTGTTCTCTAGCTGGCGTGATGCCAAATATGTTTTCATTTTTTTGTGGTGTAAGGCAATATTAAATATGTTGTTTTTTCTAGTTTAGTTGCTTCTCTTGGGACTGGAGATGCTGAAAAAATATTAATTCGTTCTTATTCATGCTTGGTTTGAGCTATCATAAGAGACTGTAGTTGAACAAACCTAGGCGCGTCATGTCCATATTTTGAGAAATTTTCTTTTCTTGTGTGTTGTACAGAAATTCATAGAATTAGACTAGAGAATCATTTCCACAAGCCTCCAGGACAACTGACAGTGAGCTACAATTGTTGTCTGTCTTCTTTGTCTATAGAGGTCAATCTCTTGTGGAATGTGGAAATGGCTGAGGAGATTTAAATAGAGTTACACTGGCCCCACTCAACAATAGAAGTAGTTTCCCCATATCAAACATTCCTTTCTCAGACAATGTGTAGGGTGATATAGCCTATTGGTCTTTCAGTTATTACATTGTATGAATGCTGGTTTATTGTATATCACAGACCATCCACTAGAAGCTTTTGATAAGAAACATTTGGCAGTTCTGACACTCCTTGACGCCTTCAAAGTTTTTTTGACCTGTTTTAGCACAAAGGGTAGGCTGAATTTGCTAGATTTCATTTGTATTTTGAGGGTAAACGTTGCCACCTAAAACTGAATACCTCTTAGTCCACTGCAGATCTTAAATGATGTACATTATATCAGAACTGGGCACTTTCTCCTTTTCTATTCTTTGCCTATATACACCCATTTGCCAAAGTAACCCAAGGCATTGGCCACAGTTCCAGATGTATGGGAACTTCACATATCTAGTGTGCATCTGCAAAGAGACCTCAGAACCAAGTAAAACAAGTCACCAGCATCCACCCAGGCCTGTTTGGCAGCATCCAGATGTGAGGAAAGAGAACAGCCATGATTTGAAGGAAACAAATAGCGGGATTGCTCCTTGTGGCTCTGTCTTGACACAATCATCATTTCTTAGCCAGGAAAGCCAAAGAAATGTATTCAGTTGAATAAAATTATAAATAACCATAAAAGTATTCAGGGCATTCAATTATTACGTGACTTTTGAGTCACAAGTGAGTCAAGTGGCTAAGGCATATCAACATAAACTTACACAAAATGCTACTCTGTAATTGTCCTTTCAGCGTAATTCTATCTTGATTTTGGTTATTGTTGTGCTATGAACAGTGGCAAACAAAAAAATTGTAGGTCGCACCTACATGTATTTTATATAGGTGCTTCCTTTAATGTATTAATTCTAGTAATTTTAATTTACTCAAGAGTGAGCTTTATGACTGTGTATTTCGTTTGATAGGTCAACAGGCCAATGGACCAGACAGCCTCTGCTAAAATTGATGATAGAAGAGCCAACCATAGATTTCCTATTCAAATAAAGTTAATTTATGGTCTTAAATCAATCTAAAAACAACAGTCCAAGAGGTTGTGGCTTAGTGATCTGGTACCTGGCCCATGTGATGCCTCAGGCATGGACATTTGGTCAACCAGGACGCATTCACAAAGGTTTTCGTGCATGCAAGTTGAGGAAAAATATTTCTGGATCCTAATTAAACGAATCAGGGTACTTGGATCTCTTGTAGACTGATGAACCTAATGATGCAGACAACCATTAGTGTGGCACAGTTACTGCAACCTTAATTGTAAGAGCTGTGGTGAGAAATCAGCTTTTGTAAGGTATTAACCAAATAATATGGTGAGCAACAACAAGCGTATAGTTTATCCACATTCTTATTATTATTCTGATTATTATTAGGATGATTATTCTTATTATTAGGGGATTAGTAATCTCGAAAGATATGTACAAATCATGAGTGTAAGCATAGAAGGTGTAAAGGTTTGCATGTTTTAAAGATTAGGGTCTTAATGGTCAAAACTCAGTAGGATGTTGCTATTTCAAATAGCTTTGGAGGTACAGTACTCATTATCCGCCCTGGGCCCCAATCACAGCGATATATTTAATTATTATGCACTTTGAGCCCCAGTCACAAAATATTAGAAATGCCTAAATTAAATTTACGCATGTAAAAAATGCGAACCACAGCATGCGAATCTGTCAGATAAATTGGAAGTTAATATATCATAACTCTTTTGAAACCAAAGGTTCAGCAGGGCCGGCTCGAGTCCCCTACTGAATGTATATGTACCTCGAGGTACTCCAATATCTCCTCCACATTATGCAAATTAAAGATTTTCATATAATGTTGGCAAGCACATGTCTCACCATCTTACTTCTCTTTTGCCACGTTCTTACCTTTTTCCTACCGTCTTAAACATGCGACTTCTATAATGGGCATGGCACTTGAGGCTAGGCCACGACGGATACACATGAAGTGCTCAAATTATGTATTTCTTCTGCTGTTTATGTCCCTACATAATTTGACATCGACAGGAAAAAAATATTAGACCTTCTTCAGTGCTCTGTGGCCACGTTGTGGGTTGTCATGGCTATTGCAATCAGATTTTAGTTGTGGTATTAGTTTAGTAACTTTTTTGCTGTGTCTATCACTTTTCTGGAATCATCCTCAGGGCACGACAAACTGCCTTAAAAAGTACCAAAGGATACTACGCAAGTATCTTCCAAAAATATAAACAATGGAGTTCAGCAATAGGCAGCCTGTCTTATCACTTTGAATTCCTTGTTTTGTTCATTTCACAACTACACCTTACATTTAGAGGCATAAGAGGATCTTTCTAGCCGCCAGTTCTTCCAAAGAGAGGGAGATTGAAGTCTCAATCTGAAAACTCATACTAATCTTGCTGGCCTCTTCTGCCTTGTCACTACAGCCAACATTGACCCAAAGATTGCCTTACTTGTTGCCGGTGTTTCATTTGTAAATGAATATGTGCCGTGGTCCGAGGTTTGCCTCAGATGCGCTTTCAAATGTCGGGGCGCCGAACCCCAGTCTTGATTCCACCTCATGCATCTTTGATGCACCGATAGACACTTCCTTCCACTTTATCTCACTCTTGTAGGTTCTTTTCATTCCTGCTTTGTTCCTTTCTCAGGTGTTTTCGGCATTTGTGCTCCTCCTTGTTTCCAGCTTGTGTATTTTTCCTTCTCTTGCTCTAGGTCAAAGAAAAAGTAAGTCTAAGTCCCCAAAATTGAATGCGGTGTGTCCCACCTGCAACCACTGGCTCAAATTCAGCACTGCTTATTGTTTTAGGTATGACATAAGCAGATCCTTGATGAAAGTTGCCTTTTACATTGCTTCAGGTGTCTCAGCAATTAATAGTGCAGAAGGAGCAGGGGCACCGGGCTGTGGGTTGTGATGTGTCCACTTCTCCCCAATAAAGGCCTGTTTTTTTTTCTGCCAATTTGGGTACGTGGGCCAAAAATCCATGCTTCCATTTAAGATCTTGGCGCCTTTCCTACAGCACTGCATCCTTTCCCATGATCAACAACAGCTCAGGAGTGGCCAGTCCTAAAGGACACATCACCATGCACTGCAAACGTCCCAGAGTAATGACGATTTACCTCAGTCTGAGTCACCACGAAAGAACACTGGGTAGGCGATACCAGGCGGTACTAGTCAGTTAGCATTTTTATGTATCTCTCCTCTAGGCAGAGGGATGCCCTGTGCTGAGAACCTGAACAGCGTATGATGTCTCCATAGAGCTTTCAGGAAGAAATCAGTAGAAACACGTCGTCGCCACTCTCCCTTTACTAAAAGGTAGCACATTCTCAGAGAACCTGAGAGCACCTAAGAGTGGGCACAGTAATGCACACTATTGTATTTCTCTCTAGCTTCCAGACTTCTCCCTTTGATATTTTTTCAGTTGAGTGCGCTTCACGGGCACTTAGAAATAGCATCTGCAGTTTTGGATTGACTAAGACACTGTCATGGAAAAATCTACTTTTTCACACTCTAGGCCCTGATTACGAGTCGGGAAAAGGTGGTGTAAACATGTACCCCTTTGTGATCCAAAATTAAGATTTGTAGTAGACCGGCCAACCCTGCAATGTGCCCCTAATGCATTTCGGCAGGACTAACCTGCCAAAATCTACCACGTGTAAACGTGTCGGCGATTCTCATACATGTGGAGATTTGTGTGAAAACACCATATTCAACATGTAATTTCACATTTTCTGCAGTAAAGCTCAGTATAGGAGATATTCGTCAAACGCAGTGAGTGTTGTAAAAACCCCAGCCTCTCCGCTCTCACTTTTTTTCAGGGTATTACTGTTCAATTTCACTATTTTTCACCATTCCCTGGATTTTTTTAACGGTTAAAAAAAATGTGTGCACAATGTATTCTAAACACTCAGAGCACTAGAAAATGAACTTTCCTTCAGGAAGAAACTTGAGAGATGGCTGTTTCCCTGTCAGTTTACCAGAGGCCCTACTCTCAGCACAGTACTCACCAGCGCGGGAAAGCGTTCAGGTAGTTATGCGCTTTACAAAACGTAAACATAAACACATAAACAGGGGTGTAGCACAGGCCCCTGTGGCACGGGGGCCCAAATCTTTAACGGCCCCCGAAACCCTTCAGAGGGGCCCCTTTCTGCCCTAGGCCAATGAATACCTGTGAGATATGGAAGACTCAGGCACCCCCTTCACGTTCTGTTGGGTGGGGGCATCATTTTAGGTTATGCCACTGATTCTAAAATCTAAATCTACAGTACAATTAAATATCTGTGCCCTACTGCTTAGATAGGAACGATCTGATTGAATGAAGTTTTACAGTATATTGAATATTTATTGCTGTTTCTGTTGATGGAGTTTAACCCTACCATACTCTGTTAGAAAAACAGGAGCGCTCCAGTCAGATAATGTTTTACACTGAAAAGACACATATTTGGCTTTGTGAAGGATAAGTTACGGATATTTATAAATATTTTTCTAGCATACTTCAGTAAGGTCTTTAGGTCCAGCTTTGCTGTAAAGGCACAAATCACACATTTTTGAAGGCACTCAAATATCACATAGGTCAGCTAAAATTAAAAGAAACAGAGTTTGCAGATTTATATCAGCAGAAATTCAGCTTGCAACTGTAAGAAAACTGCCGTCATATAGCAAATTTTCTGGAACCGTAAGTGTAGGTAGTTCTTAAAATGTAAAATAAAATAAGTGCAGGAGCCCAATTTTGTTTCCTAGATCCTGCTGCTACAAAAGACAGGACAGCTGAATTTCAAGGTTGCCTTGCCTTGATCCTACCACCGCCTAACAATTCCGGTTGCTTCATCCTAGTGTTGCACATTCCTTTTCATCCCCAGTCCCACATTGTCACTGTTTTCTTACCCTCTCCCTTTCTTCCCTTTCACCTTTCTCTTGCTGTGGGCCGAAGCCTGTTGATGTATAATGAACGTGTCCTCGTGCTCACCACTTTCAGCCACCGGCTCAAACTAAGTATTGAGTGTTCGGATATGGATGAGCACAGGAATGTTTGCAGGGTAAGAGCATGGGTTTTCATTGGGAAACCACTGCAGCATTTTGAGCCAGATGTATCAAGCAGTTTACTGGTCAGAAAACAGCCCGATTCGCAGAATCAGGCTATTTGCGACTGAAAAAATCCATGTTTGTATGTATCACTCCCAAATTGCGCTTCAGTAACATGTTACCGAATCGCAGTATGGAATTTCGAATACATACCAATTATTCGGTATTAGGAAGGGGTGCGCTTAGGGCATCCCTCCCTAATACCAAATTGCAGTGGTATGTCTGAATGTTAAGTGACTGAAAGGCAGTCACTAAACATTTACATTTTACCATCTCCAAGTAGCTGGAAGGGGTTCCCAAGGTACCCCTTCACTTTTGCAAATGTTCCTAAAAATGTTTTTTAAGAGCAGGCAGTCGTCCCACGGGCTTTCATGTTCGGTGCAGGTGATTTCTGGTGAGCCCCCCAAAATGTCAGAAATCAATACATATGATGTCTGTCTAATTTGTTCCTTTAGATCGTTTGTCTGAAACTTTCCCTGTTGTATGGCGAGAGGGTATTCGACCCTCCTTATGATTTGGGGTGGATGGCCAGATTCGTTTTGCACCAGTAGGGCTGTGTTAACAAATATCGAAATACAGAAATATTCGTTGCACTAGTTTACACATCAGTGCCATAATAATCCTCTTTTTATTGCATTCATCAATTTAATTGGGAGGGGGAAAAAACCTCTTAAAATAGTTATGAGGGTAATGGGCCTTATGAAGACACAACCCACGACACTTTACCATCTTTGGTGACATGGAGGTTAAAATGTATGATTTGCCATTTCACTTTCAGTTTATAGTGCATGTTATTACAAGATGAAATTAAAAAACTGCAGCAAAGTTTCACAACAAAATGCATTTAGCTCATCTGGTCACAAACTTGTATGAATGCAGTAAAATGGGGACTGATTTTCAGAATGAAAACTATTCATGGGTCTTTTCTGTAAATTCTCAAACATCCCACCTTACTCCCCCTAAATCAGCATCATAGAGAATTTTTAATAGGTTAGATGTGCATGCAATAATGTCTGGCATGTAAGAAAAAGGTGGTCAGACCAGAAGTTGAGTGGCTTCAGTGGCCCTTGGAGGAGTAGTTTGTCGCCATGTGGAGTCTGGGGTCTGAGGCACAATTTTACTTTTATAGAGAGATTTGAGGATGTTTCCATAGCAAGGTGAGATTTGTTTAGCTTGTTGCCAAATTGCAGTTGGGTGGGACGAAGAAGGAAGGAAAAGAACTAGTGTCTCTTGTAGACATGTTTTCATTTGTAGTCCATTTTCAAAGGGTTTACATTTTGGGATGTGTTCTGAGTTCTAAAGTATGTGTAGAGATGTTTTACTGTTTCTCATTTCAAATAGAATGCCCATGTTTGACATCTAGGATGTACAGGAATTTGTAAATGTACAGGAATTTATATAGCGCAAATCACCAAGCGGTCTCTAAGCGCTTGCTTAGGGAACCCGTCCTGGTATCCCCCTGTGAGATAACCCGGCAGGGCATCCGCAAGGTGAAAGCCAGGCATCCCACCGCGAGGGGCCGTTGTGGAGATTAAGCAAGCTATTGCCCAGAGTTGCAGAGTGTGAACCCATGAATTGAGTATCACAATGAGGTAATTGTTCCTCCAACCTCTGAGCAGTGAGAAGTTTACCAACGAAGATTTGTGTATGAAGTCGGTTCTAACTATCCATGCACACTATTCTTTCACCAAAAATCCTGCATCAATTTACTGAATAAGGCCTTGTCTTGCAGCTCATGGACCAGAAGACGATACCTGTGTGAATGTTATTAGAATGGTGCAGACCCCTTTCTCTGATGGACACTTCTGAATCATGGGGAAGGCACCCCAGAGAGCTGATGCTGATCGGAAGCCATAATAATGGAAGACTGTACATTAACACATGTTTCTAATATTACATTCTATGTGAACCCCAACTTAGTTTAATATATATATTTACCTTCATCTTCTGGAATTTAAAATCAGTTTGGATCAAACCCTCATCTTCTTTTAATCTCTAGTCTCATCTGCTGACATGTGTTCACATTTTTGGATGAAACTTGGCTGGTGCCTGGGAATAGGACAGAGTAATCCCCTAAAACCTACTCTTTGTCCGATCAGAAACTAGTCATGTGTGCACTATGAATCAATTCAGCCCTTAATGAAACAATCTCTTTGAGATTTTGAAGTGTACTTTAGAATTCCCTCTTACATACCCTCATGCATGGGGATCTCATTCAGAAAACACATTTGCACTCATTCCCATCTCATACTGTAGCTATGTTGTCAGTCTGGTGTGTATTCGCTATGACTACTGGAACACAGCTGACGGCTGAAGCACAGCTGACCCAAACCCCAGAATTTAGGGCCAGCAGTACAAATCTTTCCTGGAGGTTACAAATGGCCAGATTTGCAGAATCAGGGATTTGTGACAGCAAAGAGGCATTTTGAAATGTTCCAAAGCCAAATTGTGATTCTCATTCATGGTTATAATAATTTTGCCCCGTTAGAATTGAGAAACATATTTTTGATTTTGAAACCATAGGTATTTATTTTTTTATGATCCGTATTTCTTTGGAGCTGGAAATTCTCAAAAAGAAAACAATTCCTCTTTTTTAACCAAAAATCGCCTCTTCATAGTCGGCAGCAACAACAGTAGAACACTTTCTTGTGAACAGGTCACTTCTGTTGACACTGATTGAGGCAGGTTTACACGGATAGTGGAGGTGGAAGCTTCCTTCCCTCCATTTTCTTTCAGAGTGTTTTTCTGATTAATGAGTGTATAAGGGCAAAACATGCAACTTGCCTGTTATGTTTCTGCCATCCCCGAAAAAGGGTGCTAGATATTCAGTTTCAAATTTTTAATTAACCCTGTAAAGACAAATAATTCCAAGAAGTGAAACAAATGATCAGTCAGGTGCACTATTACATTGAGGTATGGGAGGCTCGTTTTTCATTTTTAAATAGTATTTTAAGTATAACAGAATGTCCGACAGATGCACACACCATTGCAAACCAGTTTGCACCTGACCTGATGGGGGACAATGGACCTCTGGGGGGGGGGGGCGCTGTGTTTAGAAATAACTTACAATTTAAAAGCACCTGCTACACAGTTCCTCCTCTGGCCAGCTTTCAGGCAGCAATAAAAATGCCAAGATAACTCTTGGGATTAATGTTCCTGCTAGAGAGAGAAAATAGAGTTTTGTCTAGTGGCAGTTTTGACTCGCCATAAAGTAGTGAAAGGGTTAATGTGACTGCTGCAAAGAACAGATCTATAGTATATTTAGAGAACTGAGTGGATTAGTGAAACCAGCCTTTACCAGCGCTTTAAAACAAATGAAATGTATGTGAGAGAGGGACTATAGAGAGATGAGGGGCACTTTCGCCAGCTGGTAGTGAGGGAACGAGGAATATGAATACCGAACGCCACCGGCACTAAAGCCTGGCCTGATCGATGTTAAATACATAGTGGATAATTTTTTATTTCCTACTGACTCAGACCTAGTTTTATACAGTCTAAGTTTTATCCTTAAATTACTATATTTGTTTTCTCATGACTGTGTCACATGTGTGGTTAGGAGAATCCCATCAAATGTGGTGTGGTGAACACCCACTTCTAGCTCAGTAATTAGCACACCTTCCAGTACTTTAAGTTACACTCGAAAGATCCACTTATAACTATAGTAGGGTGTAAGAAAATGCACAGTTTACTCCAATTTCACATCTTGTATGAAACATCAATACAACTATGACTATAAATTAATTCAGGTTTTAATTGAACCTGAGAAAAAGAGAACAGCATTAGGGAAAATAATTGAAAATTGTTAGGAAAGAATAGAATAAAATTATTTTAGATTTCCAAACGCCAGAGTTCACCTATAATGATGGAGAAAAAGGGTATAAGTTAATTTTATTGTGAATATTTCTCACTTGTACCAGTTTATCCAACTTGGTAAGCTATGAATACGTCAACAGAACGTTTTTGTGAAAAAAGCCTTGCAGGTGTAATTTACATCCACGAGAAGATGCGCCATACCATTTCAAAATGTTTATCTGTTTCATTAATTATCACAAGCATATATCTGTGTATATTACTACAAAACGATCTATGGATTATGCCAGATTTTAAGAAACGTTTGATAACATACATGGGCATGTTTACTTATCAGTTTATTTTCTGTATTTTGTACCCCATGTACACTATCAATAGTTGTAATTCATGTAAAGTCCCTGCACTGACAGAGACATATGTAAAGTTTCAGAAAAATCTGATGGTTATTCCAATTGGGAGAACTTGAATCATGCACAAACAGTGTTGCTTAATGGGTGAAGCCTCGTGTAGAGATGAGTGTGCCCCCTTAAGGTTCAATTTTGGAATCGCAGCATGGGAGACTCACGCTTCATCTTTCCAAAACAAAGTAACTTTAAATGTACTCTACATCTTGTATTGAGACCATATGGCCTCAGTGACCCAGGGCCCCTGCAGTAACACACTCCTACATGGAGACTAGTGACAAAGTTAATTAGCTCTTAAATGACTGTATAGTCAATTTGCTCACTGACACCAACCACCTCTTTCTCCTCCCACACCAATATACCGCCCCCCAACTGGATATAAACTCTCCCAGCCATCTTTTCAGCTATCTTTAATGCTCTCTATTCATAAGATGTGCCCATTCCTCATTGCTTCCATACCTACTTGCTTCCTGACTACAGTCAGGTTTTCTGGTATGAGGGTAAAGTCACAACACCTAGTCCATGTCTTTCCTTGTTCCTCAGTGTGTTAAACTTTAGAGCCGATATAAGCAATTTGTATAAACAAACAGTGAACCATATACCAGTCTTTTGTAGACACTTGCATTACTTATTATGCTATTGAAAGCAGTTATATTATCAAGCCATACCACTCCTTAATCTGTAGTTGATACTCTGTACTCTGCCTAGAATAGTTGGTGATATGTGTGAGAAGTTTCGAAAAATGAAAATAAAGACAGCTTGAACAAAAAGTTTGAAATCTTTCATTTAACTTCAAAAAGACAATTCAGATAGTAGCATGCTGTAAGAAATCGAGGTATTTATGGGGGTGAAACCCTTACTCAAGCAACAACCACAATTCTTTTCAGGGTGAACTACAAAACGTCATATAATTAACCTGTGCGAAACCCTTTGGTAGCTTAGCACAAAAGCAGCTAGGCGCGACTTAGATGCACTGTGCAAAGTATTTCTGCAGCACACAAAAAGTAATAAAGTGAGAACAGATCACAAGCTAAAACCCCAAACAAATGTAGAAAAATAGTGTACATTTTAATAAATAATAGGAGACCAAAACAACAAACATCTAATCAGTAGAACCAGAGATATACAATTAGACTTTTTTAGGTAGGTATAGCAACTAAAAGTACAAAGCACCACTTCCAGTCATCTGGTCATGCTAGACTGAAGGAAAATCATAATTTCAGGCCAACTGCGATGGAGCATTGGCAAGATACCGGGACCAGGTTAGTCCCGCTGAAAAAGTTACCTTCTCAAAGTCTGGGACGAAGAGTCGACAACTTCAGGATTTCTTTTTTGGTAGAGGAGTGTACTCTGGTGCCAGCTGAGGGTACAGGACATGGGAAGACAGGGTCTCACTCTAGCAGAGGCCAACAGGGAATCTGTCAGGCCCAGTCACAGCACATCATCTGGGCAGTTGCAGGGAGGTCTCTGGATCTTGTGTTCCTATGGCTGAGAACAGGATGGTCAGCAAACCGACCCTTGAAGTCACTCAGGTACACTCGAATGAAGAGAGCAGGTCCAGTTTTCCTTTGCAGAGGGCTCTGTATGCCTCAATATGCAGGGCAATCCTCTGAAGAACAAGGCAGAACTCAAGCAGTAGGACAGTACTCTTGAGGAACAAGGCAAGCCTCTAGCAGCACGGCAGTCTATCTGGAAAGAGCAGGACAGTCTTCTGAAGAACAAGGTAGGCCTCAAGCAGCAGGGCAATTGTCTGAGAAACAAAACTGGCCTCAAGCAGCAGGTTATTCCTCTGAAATACAAGGCAAGCCTCAAGCCACAGGCGGTCTTCTGATCACAGTAGGGCAGTCCTCTGAGGATCAAGGTAGGCTTCAAACAACAGGGCAGTCCTCTGGGGAACAAGGCAGGCCTCAAGCAACAGGGCCGTTCTCTGTGGAACAAAATAGTCCTTCTTCTGCAATAGCCACAGCCTCAGAAGTGTTCTAAAGAGCTGGTCCTGAAGGTCCAAAATGTATGCCTGGTGTCAGCCTTTGAAGTGGGGAAAATGTCTAGGCTATCCCCACATATGATTCTGGAGAGTTCTTCCCTTCCCCTGTCAAGGCTCTAAGAAGTCTGGGGTGACAAAAGACCAGTTTCAGGTCCATTTGTGTCTTTGCTCCAGGCAGCCGTTTGAAATGTTAGTGGTGCAGCGAACAGCTTCACCCCAGCAATCAAGGCAGGTTGGCTCATCCTGCCTACACCTAGTCCCCGTTGTCTCAATGTATGGGAGCAATACACAAACCCCAACAGTAGAACCTTTAACAGTAATGCAACCCAGGACATTGCCAGAGTCACAAAACTGGTTAGGGCAGCAAGATGGCAACTTTCTAAAGGTAACATTTCCAGAATTGTGACTTAAAATCCGACTTCACCGTTAAAGAGGATTTTATATTACAATTCATTTGAGTCTAAACATGACATTTCTACCTGCTCTTAAATCAAAAGATATCACTTATTAAATGTGAAAAGGTAACCCAAAAATATCCTATGGGAGAGGTAGGCCTTACTGCAGTAAAAACAAAATTAGGAGATTTTCACTACCAGGATATGTAAAGCATATGTTCTACATTTTAAATACAATTCACAGTGCCCTATGGGCTGCTTAGGGCCTACCTTAGTGTTGCCTTATGTGCATTAAAAAGGAAGTCTTAGGCCTGGCAAAAAGTTTATTATGCAGTTCAAAGCTGCACTGCACTACAGGCTGCAAAGGCAGGCATGAGGCCTGCTTTAAAATACTATTTTAGTGGGTGGCAGATTGAGTACTGCAGCCCACCCATAACATTTTATTTGCAGGCCCTGGGTACTATGTAGGTCCATATACTAGGTACTTAAAAGTAAATTGAATGTGCCAATCAGGTGTTGACCAATTTTACCATGTGTAAGTGACCGAACACAACCACTTTAGCAGTGGCAAAGTGCACTGAGTCCTAATGCCAACAAAAATGAATTCAGAAAACAGGTGGGGGTGAAGGCAAAAGGTTGGGGGTGACCCTGGTGAGAGGGCCAAGTCCAACATGCGCAATAGGAAATTGTCAATATATGTATCAGTGCCACACATTTTTGTCTCTAAAAGCTAATGTAATTTTGGACAATATTAAATGAAAATGTGGGTTTGCATATTTTAAATACAAAATAAAGTTTTACGGCTTCCATTGCAAGCACATCACAGTAAATCCAGAGTTAAATGCTGCATTAATTAAAAGATGCAGTGTGTTCCATGGACCATATTTAATCACATCTCTGTTTCTCTTGTACTAACTAATAGTATCAATATGCTGTAAGATCATGCTGCAGATAAATAGGTTCACATATATACATTAAAAGTGTTTGAAACGTGATGCATGAATAATGTATAGCTAACATACAATTTCGAAGAAGGCATCACTGACAGTTCCTGGTGATATTTCAAGCAAAGTTGAATCATACCAGATTAATGCTATTTTAGTTTAGTATTCATTATGAAGTTCACAAATTCTACATGTACATTTATTATCACATCCTCTTCATGATCACACCCTTCTAACAACTCCATGTGATCATTCTAAGTCTTTCTCTGCATCCAATAAAATAAAAAAAACAGTGCCTGTGTCTCATGGTAGGTCAAATGTACTTTATTATTCTTGTTTTGTGAACTATGATTAATTTGAGCAGCAGTACGTTGGCATTAAAATAATGCAGTCACGATGGCACAGAGTTTAATAAAATATTTAAACAATTTTATCAACTAAGCCTTGCTTAATATCAACATATCAATCCATGTTGGGCCACATGCAAGGCATGAGTTAAAAAATTTGAATAACAGTTGTGTGTCCTGGTGTACAAAATGCACAAATAAAGTATTGCAAACTGATAAGCTATGTGTTTTTTATTAATAGAATGCCATCATCTATGTCATCAAAATAGAGTACGTTTATAAGATACACCAACATGATAAGGATAATCATTGCACGATTATGTTGCTTTGTTATAAAATCAGTCTTAATTAATATTGATAAGTCTAAGCTGTGGACTCTGCATTTCTGTAACCCTGTAATGTCCTTTAAATTGGTTGGTTTATAATGTTCCTATTTATCCTAGTGTGCGGCTCTTTTGACATGTGCTCTTTATTAGTTTAGAAATATGGTTTAAACATTCCTAAATCATATTTCAAAGTCAACATTTTATTCAGGTACAACATTCGATAAGTGTCATGAGTCTATGACTAACATTAACATTGATGTGATCACAATAAACTCCAAAATGAATATAAAAGAAAAGTCTGAACATAAGTGAAATGAGGCAAAATAAATAGGCCAAAAAGGGTACACAAAATATACCCTTTCAGCTTAGGGTTTTGTGAAGCATTATAATAGCTTTTTATTATCTGTTGAGTATGGCATGCTCAAATCGTGACTCTAACACACTCTACCACCCATCACTGAAGTGAATTAAAAGCCCTGAAAAAACCTTAATATTATACAAAACTTTCTCCATTTGAGGCAGCCGAGTTCAGTAATCAGTTTCTCATGCAAGTGAACTGAATATACCCTCATAAAGACAGATTCACAATACATTTTGGTTATGACTGCAACATTTCCAATCAAAATTCCTAAATCTAGATTTGCAGAGATTTTCAATTGCACCTTCCACTTCCTACTGAGTGTAGCCAACCCATATAATAGTTTTTCAGCAGTCATAAGTGTTAAAAAAGATAAAGGTTTAACATGCATGCATAGTTGTCCCACATCCATTTTTTAAAGATTATTCATAATGAGATCGACAACCAGTAGTGAATGGAAGTGCAGTGGACTTCATTTAATTCTTCTGTTTGTACAGATTTGAATGCATACCAGGCTTTTTTTTCAATCTTTAATTAAGTAAACCTATGAAAATCTTAAAGATTTTGAAGCACATAATTACATGCTTTTGATATTAGGATTATAGTGTACACATTCGCATAATACCACGAAACAAATCTGATGAATGCAGATATTTGTGTTATGTCACTCATTGTATATGCACACTTTGAACATTACACTTTTGATACACAACAAAAGAGCTAGATATGCTGACCTCAATATGAAATACATGCTTGTTCTCAAATATGCTTTTAATTGGTTTTTACAAAAGGTTTTCCATCAAACCCCACATCTCAATATAGAGATGTGTTTTGCCTTGATGGCAACAATTAAATGCTTTATTCTTAACCTATGTGATCTACAGCCACTGAAATTCTGCCTCTCGAGAGAAAGAATGTTCTGCAGTCTTCAGTTATTTGATTGTAATGTGTAAATATATGAATCCTAGAAGTGCATAGACCTTTCTGCGTGGGTTTTCATTCCCAGTATAAGAAAAACCCATACTTTCCTTTGCCTCTAACCATCCCATCACCTCCTTGTACCTCTTTATAGCCTTGAATTCCCAAAAACCCTTCCCACCCTTACCTCTACCCTCTCTGAAGCCTAAAAAACAAATCTTAACTTCCTTTACCTCCACTCTCCCTGAACCTTAAACCCCCTACCTTCGTTAACCACTACTCACCGTTGGACCTTTATCTCTACCCACCCATGAACACTAACAAACCCTATATCCTCTTTACCTCTATTCACCCATGAACCATAAAAACCCTTACCTCTCTTTAACCTAACCGACTCTAAAGCTCAAAGAACATTATGTCCTATTACCTCTACCCACACTTGCGCACTAAACAAACCACTCAGCCTAAAAACCCTTATTTTCCTTTATCTTTACACACCACTGAACCCTAAAATACCCATTCCCCTCTTTACCTGTACTCATGTTGAACCCTAAAGAAACCTTACCTCCATTTATCCTTGCCCACACCTGAATCCTACTAAAAGTCTTATCGCCCTTTACTTCTACCCACCTCTGAGCCCTGAAAAACCCTTACCTCCTGATACCTTTACCCACCCCTGAACCCTTAAAAAATTACCTTACCCTATTACCTATATGCAGCCCTTGATCTTTGTGATCTTTTCAGCCGCTCACCCACTGCTGTTGTTTACCTACCCTGGCTCTCCTGGTCGGGTGACTGTCCCATAGTCCATGAGTCCATGGTTCGATCCTGTTGTGGGGACCTTGCCTGGACCATGAAACCTATTTACTTTACTGATTTTCTCCTTATTTGCTTCTTTGTCTTATTATTTAGTTTATCTGTTTTAATGTTTTATTTTTTACCCTATTTGTTTTATTGTGTCGCTGCTTCAGACTTTTTACTTGGTTGGCCCTTTAGCGGCGTAGTGACTTGGGGGTCTTCTGGTTTGCAGGAGTTCCCTATTGTTTGTAGTTATTTTGCCACTGATCCTCCCACCAGTTTTTCTGATACTGCTCCCACCATCCCGCCTCCCTGCCGGCCCCTCCTAAGACTACTTATGAAGGCCACTGCTTGCAGTGGGCGTGTAGCGGGAGCACCAATGCCAAGCCCGTCTGGACCGAACCCAGGTTCTGGACCCCTGGCTCTTCCAGTCCACGAAGCTACAACGCCGCAGACATCTGAGCCCTGGACCTCAGGCGCACCAATAACGACTGCTGCTGCACACATATACTTCCAGAGGACTGTTCTGTTACCGACACTGCTGTCTCACCCTCAGCACCGCAGCAACCAACAACACGAGAGACACCGCAACCAAACTACCTGCTAAACTCCAGTGCATCCTAATCAATGCACAATCACTCGGCAGAAACTCCACAGAGATCTGGTATATGATCTCATCCCTCACCCTGGACGAAATATTCCTCACAGAGACCTGGCTGAACACCGCCTCCGCACCTGATATCGCCATACCCGAAGGCTACAAGACAACACACCCGGAATTAACAGACAAACAAGGAGGAGGAATCGCCATGATCTACAACGACACCATCCGCTGCACGACATCTCAAGATGACCTGTCCTGATAATGTAACACCTCAACTTCCACCTCCACACAGACGGGAAAAGGACCATCAGAGGCACCCTTGCCTATAGACCACCAGGACCACGCCCCAGGTTCTGCAACGCCTTCCAGGACGTCATCACCCCAATCACAAATGATTCCGAGCGCTACATCTTCCTAGGGACAAAGCTCAACACGAAGGGGAGGTGTAAGGCACAAAATCCTGCACCAGGAAATATACCTTATCTAGGATATATTTCTTATTTTAAGATTGGTGCAAAGGGACTGGGACATGACCTCCATATTTCCCAAAGAAAATGACATGCAAGTCACTTAGACAAATTGAACAATGAATGGCCCTGCACTCAAACAAGTAAATTATAAGTAGAAATTGCTAATAAACCATAATCACAATGCAAGAAAAAGCAGTCTGTCAAGATCTTCTAAAACAAACACTGGTGGATTTTGATTGAAGGTGCAATAGAGTTCTTATTCTTTATTCATAGACAAATTCTTAAAATTCAAGATCGCCGACACTTTTCGTCCTCATTCGGACTTCTCCAGGGCTTGCTATATTAAAGAATTTCTTGAGATGAAGTGTTTATAAATGTGATCTGGTCGAATTGCAGAACTAGTCAATAAACAATAGTTCTAACAGATTACGGGCATCAGGATCAACCCCGAGATCTGAGGGCACCAGAATAGCAGGTATAGTTCTTTAACAGCAGTAATGTGGGAAATGTATCTCCCGTACTTCCATGAGCTCATCTGGTTCAAAAGAATCTTTTGCACCTACAATCAAAATCCACCAGTGTGTTTTTTAGGAAGATCTTGACGGATTGCTTTCTCTTGCATTGTGATTATGGTTTATTAGCAGTCTCTACTTATAATTTACTTGTTTGAGTGCAGGGTCATCCATTGTTCAATCTTCCTAGGGACCTCAATTTCCACCTTGATGACCTCCGCGAGGGCAACACCACAGACTTCCTGGATAGCATGAGCAACATGGGCCTTTTACAACAGGTCAATGACCCTACCCACAACGCAGGGCACACAGCCATTTTAACTCCAGCAACCGAGTTAAGTACAACCACACCGCACAACTCACCTGGTGCAACCACTACAGTGTCCATTTCACGACCTACCAATGTCGTCACCATGCCCCACAGATCAACGTGCAGAGACTGGAAAAAGATTTCAGAAGACTAAAGGAACATCTCCCTCTGCTCCCACCTCTCCAACTCCACACCCGACCCAGAACAGGCATCAGAAAACCTCTCCTAGTGGATCACATAATGCGCCAACACAGTCACCCCTGCCAAGATAGCCAAGACCAGAGGACCAACCAAAAGAGCCAGCTGGTTCACTGAGGAACTGTAGTCCACCAAGTGCAACTGCTGGCAATTGTAAAGGAAGTGGTGCATCAGCAAAAAGATGGAAGACCGCACCGGCTTTAAAGAAGCCTTCAACCAGTACCACTGTATCCTGAAAGAAACTCAGAAGAATGCCCTAGCAGACCCCATCAAAGCTAGCACAAACCACAGCAAGGAACTTTTCGGCATTGCCAAGGAGTTCTACAACCCCACTGCCATCGAGACCAACATTACACACCCACAGGAACTGTGAGACAACCTTGCTGACTTCTTCTTCAACAAGATCATGGCCATCTACGAAAACGTAGAATGACTACCTGCTGTCGCTGACCGCATCAAACTACTTACTCCCACGGACACTAACGCTATACACCTGCTCACCCACTCGGACCTTCCCACACCTTATCCATCATAAATTTGATACTTGTATAGCGCACTACTCACCCGCAAGGGTCTCAAGGCGCTTGTACGAATACCGCTGTGGAACCCATCCTGGCTTTCCCTGTGAGGCGTCCACTCCTGGGCACCCCCAAGGTGGAGGCCAGGCATCCTTAGCGTTGTGGGGGCCGTTGTGGAGATTAAGCAAGCTATTGCCCAGAGTTGCAGAGTGGGACTCCATGATTGGAATAGGCACCGAGGCGAGAATTATCAGGTCCGTGGAACTTTTGAGCCCAAGACCCGCCGAGGCGGGGAATTGAACCCTGGTCCCAGGCTAGACCTCTGCATCAGGGTCTGCCGCTCTAATCATTGAGCCACACTTCTCCACTTGAACTTGAACATGAACTCCGTACACTTGGGAGCACCAGTGGACCTCTGCCCCCACTATGTCTTCACTCTTGGGTGGAAAACTATCAGCGACCTCTCACTTGACACTGTATGTTGGTGTAATTTGCTTTTATTATGATAACGTTCTATCATTTTATGTTACGCATTAGGTATTTGTTGCTATAATGATGGAATGTATCTATTATACTCTTATGGCAAATGGGGCGAATAAAGTTTTATTGACTGACTACCTGACCTCTGCCTCCTTCCCGAAGAACTGGAAATATGCTGAAGTGAGGCCCCTCATGAAAAAATCTTCTGCCACCTCATCTGAACCAAAGAACTACCCTAAATCTCCCTGCTCCCCTACCCAGCTATGGTCCTCGAGAAAGCAATCAACCAGCAACTTATCCAGCACCTAGAAGATCATAACTGCCTGGATCCCTCGAAATGTGGTTTCGAGGCAACCACACACTGAGACAGCCCTTATTGCATCCATCCACAATATCAGGGCCCTTCTGGACCACAGAGAATTAGAAGCTTTCATCCTCCTGGCCCTGTGAGCTGCGTTTAACACAATCTCCCATCACATCCTGATCAACAAACTCCACCACACTGGTATCCAGGGAGACGCCCTCAAGTGGATCACCTCATAACTCACTGGTAGAACCCAGAGGATCAGTCTCCCTCTATTTACCTTGGCACCCAAAAAGATCATCTGCGGAGTCTCTCAATAATCATCCCTCAGCCCCACCTTCTTCCACACCTACATGACTCCCTTGGCTGACACCGTCAGATCCCCCAGACTCAACATCATCTCCCATGCCAATGACACCCAGCTCATCCTCTCACTGTCCGAAGACCCCTCTACCACTAGAGCCAACTTCAACAGATGAATGGTGAGTGTGGCTGACTGTATCAATAAATCAATCATTTGTAAAGCGCACTACATACCCGCGAGGATCTCAAGGCGCTGGGGGGGCTGCTACTGATCGTACAGCCAGGTCTTGAGTATCCTCCTGAAGGTCAGCAGGTCTTGGGTCTGTCGTAGGCTCAGTGGGAGGGTGTTCCATGTGGCGGCGAGGTGGGAGAAGGATCTTCCGCCGGTGGTTGTTCTGCGGATGCGCGGGACGGTGGCGCATGAGAGGTCGGCGGTGCGTAGCTGGCGGTTGGGGATGTAGAAGGAGAGCCGTCTGTTGAGGTAGGCTGGGCCGGTCTTGAGGAGTGCTTTGTGTGCGTGGATGAGGAGCTTGAAGGATATCCTCTTGTTGACGGGGAGCCAGTGCAGGTTTCTCAAGTGGGGGGGTGATGTGGTCGTGTCGTGGCACGTTGACGATCAGTCGTGCAGAGGCGTTTTGGATGTGTTGTAGTCGTTTGATGAGCTTGGTCGGGGCTCCCGCGTAGAGGGCGTTTCCGTAGTCGAGTCTTCTGCTGACGAGGGCCTGGCTTACTGTCTTTCTTGTATCTGTCGGGATCCATCTGTAGATCTTGCAGAGCATGCGGAGTGTGTTGAAGCAGGAGGAGGAGACGGCATTGGCTTGCTTGGTCATTGAGAGCGTTGAGTCGAGGATGATTCCCGGGTTGCGTGCGTGGTCGTGGGTGTCGGGACTGCCCCCCGTGCCATCGGCCACCAGGAGTCGTCCCAGGCTGAAGGGTTGGAGCCGAGGATGAGGACCTCCGTCTTGTCCGAGTTCAGCTTCAGACGGCTGATCTTCATCCAGTCGGCGACGGCCTTCATTCCTTCGTGGAGGTTGGCTTTGGCAGTGATGGGGTCCTTGGTGAGGGAGAGGAAAGTTGAGTGTCGTTGGCGTAGGAGATTATGTTGAGGTCGTGCTGCCGGGCGACGTGTGCGAGCGAGGCCATGTAAATGTTGAACAGTGTTGGGCTGAGGGAGGATCCCCGGGGTACGCGGCAGATGATCTCGGAGGCTTTGGAACGGAATGGGGGAGGCAGACGCTCTGGGGGAGGAGGAAGGAGATGGTCCATTCCAGAGCCTTTATTTCGGATCCCTGCGGCGTGGAGACGTGCGCGTAGTGTGCGGTGGCAGACGGTGTCAAAGGCGGCGAGAGGTCTAGGAGGATGAGTGCTGCGGTCTCACCGTTGTCCAGCAGGGTCCTGATGTCGTCGGTGGCGGCGATGAGGGCAGTCTCGGTGCTGTGGTTGCTGCGGAACCCTGACTGGGAAGGGTCCAGGATTCTGTTTTCTTCGAGGTATCGGGTTAGCTGTCTGTTGACGATTTTCTCGATGACCTTGGCCGGGAAGGGGAGCAGAGAGATGGGCCGGAAGTTCTTGAGGTCTTTTGGGTCTGCCTTAGGTTTTTTGAGAAGGGCGTTTATCTTGGCGTGTTTCCAGCTCTCTGGGAAGGTCGCAGTGTCGAGGGACAGATTGATGACATTGCGCAGGTGGGGTGCGATGGAGCTGCTTGCGTTTTTGAAGACGTGGTGCAGGAATGGGTCTGACAGAGAGCCGGAGTGGATTGTACTCATGGTCTTGATTGTGTTATCGACGCTCACGCTGGCCCAAGCTAGCAGGGGGTCGTGGTCGATGGTGTGCGGAGAGTCTGTTGTGTTGCTGTCTGTTAGGGCTGTCGGGGTTTTGAAGCTGTCGTGGATGTCTGTCTTGCAGTGGAAGAAGGTGGCAAGGGAGCCGCACAGGGCTTGCGATGGCGGGATGTCGTTTGTGTTGGAGCTGGGGTTGGAGAGTTCCTTCACGATGTTGAAGAGCTCCTTGCTATTGTGTGCGTTGTTGTTGAGGCGGTCTTTGAAGGAGGTCCTTTTGGCCGCCCTGGTGAGGTGGTGGTGTTTGCGGATGGCATCCTTGTGTGCTGCGTGGCTGTCCGGAGTTTGTTCACTGTGTCATTCCTTCTCTTGTTTCCGGCAGGCTTGCTTGGAGGCAAGGAGTTCTGGGTCGAACCAGCTGGCCCTCTTGCTGGTGTCTCTGTGGGGGGGGTTCTTCAGCGGGGTGAGGGTGTTGGCGAAGTCCTCGATCCAGCGTCTGAGGCTGTGGGCAGCATCGTCGGTGTTGGAGGGTTCGGTGGGTGGGCTGAGAGCGAGGTTCGCATGTAGTTGGTCTTCGGTGATTTTGCTCCAGCAGCGGCGGGGGATCTGTTGGGTGCGGTGGTGTGTGGTGGGTTTCTGGAAGGCGAAGTGGATGCAGCGGTGGTCGGTCCAGAGGAGTTCGGTGGTGTGGCTGACAGCTGTATGAAAAACAACTGTCAAAGTCAACACGAAATAGACAGAGCCCCTAATCTTTGGGAATAACACCTTGCCATAGAACGATGCCTGGTGGCCCGTGCAGCAGACCATGCTCGCAACCTCAGCAACATCCTGGACCTGGAAGCTATTGATAAATAGTCAACGCAGCCTCTTTAGCCTGCTTCCACACCCTTTGCATGCTACGCAAGATTTTTTGGTGGCTCCCAGTCAGACAGGCCCTCATCACCAGCATACTGGACAACAGAAACACACTCTATGTAGGAAAGACAGCACGCCTTCTGAAGAGACTCCAGACAATACAAAAATCAGCAGCATACTCATTCTCGACCTCCCTAGAAGGACCCACATGATGCCCCTCCTCGAAAAATTTCACTGGCTCCCAATCCAGAAGAGATGCCAATTCAAAATGCTGACTCACGCTGACAACAAAGGAACAGTATACATCAACAAATGACTGACCTTCCACCAGACACCTTCGATCTGCTTCCCGCGTCGACACCCCTCCGATCTGCTGAACCCGTATCAGAGTGTGCTCATTCTTGCACCTTGTGGCCAAGGCATGGAACAACCTTCCCCTTGACCTCAGGACTACACCATCGCTCCAGCAGTTCAGGAGAGAACTCAAGACCTGGATGTTCCAATGAGCAATAGCGCAGGAACCAACTTTTCTAGCACCTCAAGACCCTCATGGGTGATTTTCAGCTCTTCATTAATGTCTGTTTGATTGATTAATAGAGACCTTATCCTGCACTGTAAAGGCTTGTGTTGTTAAGGCATCTGGTGTAAAGTTCAGGCATTGTAAACGATTTGTCTTGACGGTAGGTTGTTGTAAAAAAGGTGTTGTAAAATGAAATACCCAGTCTTAAGTCTATAAAACCAAGGTTAAGAATATATTGTTTGCGGCCTTCAATTGATAAGTCTGTAATGCACTTATTGAGGAATTATGTGAATTGTACTATTAGTGTTGTCTTAAAATTGTGTAGCGGTCTTTAGTAGCCACTGATGGTCCAAGTCAATCATAGGTGAAATTGATTTTAAATAGAGCATGGCCATTCACATTGGAGACAGAATCAAAAATACTTTTAAAGGAGTTTCTTTCCAGCTAGTCTCAGGTATATTTTTTGAAAGAGTGAGTACTCACAAGAGGGTGGCGTTTCTTCAGGAGGTTTTTGCAATGGAATGTACTCCAGAGGAAATTGCAGCAGACAAAGGTATTCACCTACATCTGCAGATTTTTTTTTAATCTTGTTTCTTTGCAGTTGTATGTAGCTCAAACTCGACCTGAAAGTATTGTAGTGCTGTACATGAGCACCATTTACATTACAAAAGTACTCATTCATATTTTGTAGGCACAGGAAGGTTATGTGATTTGTACATAATCACAGGATGTTGAACCAACGCCAAGGCTCAAACCTGGTTCCCTAGTTCCAGAGTCAGCAGCTCTGACTGTTATGCCACATCTGCTCATTCCTACGTGGTTGGAGTGTTGAATAAGGTAGAACTTCATTTTGTCATCTGAGTAGTTATGGGATGAGCCATAATCAAGAAAGTGGTGAAAAATAATGGACAGTGGTCTTTGGTGAATGGTGCAAACTGTAATACTGGATTGAGGGAGTTGTTATGGGTTTACATACTATACCAAATGCTGGTCTGCGTGTGTCACAGTACATGTTGCTGTAGTGACGGGTTCCAGGATTTAAATTGATTTGATTTATTCTTTCTAACATTCAATGTTAAATGTATCATAGCACTAACGGTTAATGTTCTGTAAACACTCCATTGTAAACGTGACGATATCCCGTTCACCAAATTACAATTCCATTTTATCCTATGAAACTTGTAATGTGGCTAACGGAATATTCATCACGTTTGTGATGGAATATCCCATCTGCCAAGTTCGTAATCAGGCCCTGACTGTTCACAGAAGCGGTATATATATAAAGCTACGCGGAACCAAGGTTATGAGCAGAATGCCCTGGTTTTAAGTAACGTTCAAACTGAAAAAAAAGTATTGCAATTGGAAGGTTATTCAAGGCCTAGGGCCCAAGGAAGCCTATGGATTAGCTATTAGCTCAAGCATAATGGATTCCTAGGGCTGGAAGAACGATTTAGGAGGCTGTGAGAACACACTAACCTGAAAACTGGGATCCAACAGGAGTGAGGATATTTACACACTTCACCAAACCTACAGCCAACTCTACAATTCTATTTCGTAGTAATACAGTAGACCTGCGAAAGGGCAATGGGACAAAACAAAGAAAATGAGACACCGGATGCTTCCCATGCCTGACTGCAAAGGTGGGATTAATCTTCAGTGAAGGAGTGTTGATATCTAAGCAAATTAGAGATTTAGTACGGCTTTAGTTTGAACATTGATGTATTAGCTCAAAGTGTTGCTAATAACATGCCTGCTAACACTCTCAGTATTTTTGTTTTCTAATATAGTTATAAATTCTGCTCTTCTTCTGAGATTGTGCTATTGTATCTGAAAAACAATCAGGATTACAAAAAACATGTTCACCAACAAGAACTACCCTCAGAATTAGGACAGAACTTTTTTGTGGTTGGTTTGGATATGAGGTGACCATTGGATAACTGTAACATGAAAGCATTCATTAGTTTTGCATGAATTGTTGCAAACTCTAGTCATATACATACTGCTTATCTTTGATCTCTGCATATCATACAACAGCACTTCTGTGCTACTATATTTCCATTAGGGGCTGCATTAATTCAAATAGATTTCATATCCTATGGATGATTCTTGTGGAACATACAAGTGCTATGAGTTTGTAATTCCTGTAGATGACTTCTTTAGAAAAAAGCGTGTTCTATAGAGTTCATAATTCTTATAGATGACTATTTGTGAAATAAGCACATATTACAGAGTTTGCTGCCAGATACTTTTCCTCTCCAGATAGCTTTGTTGACTTCAAAGAGAGATAATGGGATTCCAAAAGTTCCCTGCTGCAGCACCTATATATCACAATTGCCTAGCATGCTATAGACCACAAAGAATATATGCTCTCTGGATGGCCACCACTTTGGACATTTTCAGAAGAGTCCTACCGCCTCAAGGGACAGATAGTCCTTCTCTTTACTCAGGTGTTTCGTGAAATGCGTCCTTCTAAGATGCAGCGCTTCTGTCCGGACAGACCCAAGATCCTGAATACCATTCCATCCTACACCATTCCTGAAGACATACACGCTCACAGGCATCGAGTAGTGCATTGTGCTGGGCCATCACGCAGTGGTAAATGCATTTTACACTGCATCCTGAGAGCGTCCCTCCAAGAAACGACGTCCTGGCTACTGGGCTCATGATTTATGTTGGTATAGTGTCTAGAATTCTTTAGTCAACGAGGTGTATGAACATTTGCGGCTGGCTCCTATGACAGTTTCTAGGCACCAAACGTCTTCTAACCAACCAAAAACTTTAACTGCCTCCTGCCAACTCCTGTACCCAAAAACGTATGTATTCCATACTCTTTTTCAACATTAACTTGCATTAGTGCAGTATTTTGGAGCAAAGTTGCATGTTTACCACAAGAGGTTTCTAACAAGGAGATATGAAATACAGGGCACGTTTTCATAGACGGTGCAACTTAAAACGTTCAGCCACTGGTTTTACAAAATATCAATCGATATGCAAACATTAGCTGCAACTTGGAAACTTTCTTTAATTTTTAGTGAGTAACCAAAGCTTATCACCCACTATTTATTCAGGAATGCTTTTCTTAGCAGCTTAGATATTATAACTAGCCTTAGCCTTCTTTATTGACTACTATGCAGCTTTCTGAATTTTCTGCAGTTTATGTAAATGTTCTTGAACCGAAGCAACCTGTATAGACAACGGTAAATTGAGTGGTAAGATTCTAGTTTTTTAAGTGTTGCAGTTTTATGTAGCGCAAACTCGACTCAAAATTATCAGAGTGCTTTAAATGAGCACCAGTTGCATTACAGAGGGACACATTCATTTTTGGTAGGCACAGGGAGATCAAGTGATTTGCCCAGAATCACAGGACGCCGTTCTCCAAACATCTTCCTTTACAAATGCCTGATACCTCAAATATTACTTGATTCAAAGGTTCTGTCTGAAGGTGATAACTGATTGACAACCAAAATATAATTTCAAATGTTTTACAAAAAGCATACCTGAATGGATGTAAACTGAAACCTCTATCAGTGATCAAAACCTGTGGAATCTATAGCAAACAAATAGAGATTTGGAAAAAGCTGTGCCACTTCCTTAGAAGAAGTCAACTCAGTTACACAATCAAATGATCAGCAAAACAGTGTCACTGTACAATTTAGACTTGGGTAATTCTACAATAAAACCCATTGATACTATATGTCAAGATTTAGGTGGAACAGGCAAAGGTCTCAAAACTCCCACAGGCTTACTAGCAAATACCACATGTCTCCGAATATCGATTACTATCAGTAAACTAAGTTAGACTCCAGAAATATGTTTTTACTGCAGTCAAGATTTTAGACATTCCAGGATTTCCTGCAGTTTTATAAGCATGAACTCATGCCTATTCTAACTGTGCAATGACAAATACAGAGTCTCTCCTTGATACAATAAGTCATCTTTCTTTCTTTTATCTTCATTTTCTGAAAGCTATTTTACCTTATTAATAGACTGTATCTCTCTACAAATGTCTGTTAAGAAGGTACCCACATTAATTGATCCTATAAAATGAAGATGTTGTACTCAGTATGACAATATCGAAGGAGATTCACTAATGCCTGTATTTTCAATTCCAGGTTGATTTTGTTGAGATAAGGAATCTGTCTTTCAATTATTTGGACTACGTTTAAAAAATCATAATCAGAACAGAACAATGTCAATCTGAGCTGCATAGGAGTTAACACCCTTGTTGATTCCAGAAACTGTACATTTCCATGGTCTGTGTTGATCTCTACTGTATGTTTGCTTCAAATGGATAACGTGTCCACTCTTCAAAAGATATCTTGATTGCCAACAGTTGTTTGTCAATGATGGTATAGTTTAATTCGATAACATCTGAGGAAAGTAAGCTACGGTATAGAACTGTCCTATTAGATGTTTTCCCTGTGGCAACACTCTTCCTATGGCATGATTTGATGCATCGGTTTCTTAAATAACTAAGAGTTCTACATTTGGATGATGTAAAATAGGAACACTTGAAAAACATTCTCCATCAAACAAAAAGCCTGATCAGCCTGTTTTGAACATACAAAATAGTTGCTACTAAAGAAGTTTAGAAATAGGTCTAATAATCTCTTAAATTTGGTAAATGGATCTTGTTCAAAACTAGGCAAAGCTAGGAAATTTTGCACAGATCTAACAGACATAGGTGTAGGCCATTCAAGTATTGTGGACACATTTTTCTCATCTATTTGGATACCATGTGGGCTGATAACTAACTCAAAAATTCTATAACAGTGGTGTGAAATGCCTATCCATTTTTTACAAACATTTGATGTGATCTTAACCTCAGCCGGACTGCCTAAACATGTAGTACATGAATTTTCAAAGCATCAGAATGTCATTTAATTAGACTATACAAATAATCCAACAACTCTCTTAGCACTTCATCAGATAAATATTGAAATTGTACTGTGGTGTTACTGAGTCAGAAGCGCATGACCTGAAACTCATCCAAACAAAACGTAGTATGAAATGCAGTTTTCCGCTCATTACCATCACAAGCTCTGACCAAATGACAGGCTCCTCGAAGATCCAGGTTAGTAAAAATCTTTACATGTTTGATTTTATGTAGAAGGACTGATATCTTTTGTAACAGAAACTTATTTTTATAGTAATTTTGTTGAGTACACTGTAATCAATCCATGTTCTCAATTCACCCCAGTCCCCCCACCCCCAGGTATAGAATCAGATTTGAAGAAGTGAGGGAATGTGATGGCTTATTAAACCCAGTGGCCAGTCATCAAAATGCTGCCTGATATATTCGGCCTCAGACTGTAAGTACATACACCCCACTATAGTGTATCGCAGTTCCAGGTTCTAAATCACTCTTCCAATCAATCCGCTTTCTTTCTTCTTAACAATGTCATCATGAACATTATTGTCATGGTCTGGTAAAAAGGTTGACATGAGATGTAAGATGATTCTTTATCAGGCAAGCAATAAGTGTTACAATAATCAGAATTTAGTCAAGGTTCTAGCTTACCAATAAACATGAGGTTTATGCAGGGTCAATCAATAAATCAATCAGGGTTTGTGAAGCGCACTACTCACCTGTGAGGGTCTTAAGGCACTGGGTGTTGGGGGGATTCGAGCAGCTCCGTTTCATCCAAAGAGCCAGGTCTTGAGGCTCTTCCTGAATGCTTGCAGTGTGGGGGTTCATCTGATGCTGAGGGGGAGTTTGTTCTAGGCCTTGGCCACGATGTAGGAGAAGGCTCTTCCTCCCGTTCTGGATCTCCAGATGCATGTGATTTCGGCCAGGTCAAGGTCGGCGAAGCGGAGGTTTCTCTTGGGTGCTTAGAAGGAGATTCTTTAGTTGAGGTATTGGGGTCCGGTGTTGTGGAGGGATTTGTAGGTGTGAGTGAGCAGCTTGAAGGTCACTCTCTTTTCGACAGGGAGCCAGTGGAGGTCTCGTAGGTGCTGGGTAATGTGGTCTTGTCGTGACAATCATGACATGCCTAAGGTCATTTTACATTTGGGTGTAGCAATACAATTTAAGAGGCCCTGAAGATAACACTGAGGCATCAACTGTGTTTACATGTTCCAGAACCTTTTGCTTAATCAGGAGTAATTACAAGGACAGAACACATTTTATCTTCATGTAATTTTCTGAAGCTCCTTAATCGAAAAGTTCTAAAAAACTCTTTTCCTGTCCATCTGGCAAAATAATTTTCATAGGAACTATCATAAGAGCAGGCAAACACTGCATTGTATTAACTATACAATTTGAAACTGAATTAATTATTTTCTCCCGACAAGGCAACTACTTTCAATGTCAAGGGCTGCCAGTTTTCTAACGGCAGACCTTTCCTAACTGTGAAGTTGCTACTTTTGTATTTTTGAAAGTCTTTAGTTTACTTTGGCAATCTTTTACAAAATATTCAGGTTGACTACAATACCAACATATCTTTTGAAGATGTCTTCTTTCCTTTTCTTATTTTGTAAGCAGACCCATGGCATGACACTATCTAGTTGCATGGGTTCTGAAGCTTCAGTGTTTCTATTTTAGAAAATACTACAAACATTTTACTATCATTGTTATTTTTCTCTGAATATCACTTATCAAAATGATGATCTAGCTGTTCCACCAAGTCTAGAAGCTGTTCACAATTCATTAAAGGATTAACCACTTGTGCCAGTTTGTGCTTAGCTTGTGTTCAAGGTGACTAGTGAATAAATGTAACATACAAGCTTTTGCTAGTACTGCATGTGTAGTTTTTGAACCAGGTCATATATATTAACTATCCTTGCTCTCATCATATCTTAAAACAAAACATCTGTGCTACTTATTTCCAGTGGAGTTTGTCATATTTCAAATAGGGTTCATATCCTGTGGATGAGTCCTTGTTATACAAACAACTTCTAAGGTTTCCAAATTCCTATGGGTGACTCATTGTGAAACAAACAAGTGCTGTAGAATGTGTTGCATGATAAACATCTCTGATTCCAGCTCTCTAGGTTTACTTCACAGAATGACATCTAACAGGATTCTAACAGCAAGCCCCAGCTGAACTAGCATTTTATCACGATTGCAGATGAATAATAGAATAGATCAGGAGGAACTTGCGCTCGGTGTTTCAGGATGGCCGCCATCTTTGGCAAGTCTTGTGAGAGTCCAGTGGCCTCCTGGGACATGGTATCCTTGTCTTTACTCAGGTGTTTAACTAAACACCTCCTAGGATATGAGGCACCGGTCCAAGCAGTAACCCCACCCTCCTATACTTCACCATTTGTGAAGACCTGAATGCTCATGAGCTTCAAACTAGCATGGATCTAGAGCACAATAATAATTTCTATTGGTGCATCCTGATGTTGACTGAACACAAGCAACCAGAAGCCTTCAAGGGAGTGAAAAACGTCTGCACAATTGTCTTCACATCCAAAAAAGACCTTGTACATTAGGTACAGGACTTTGAAGCAGGTCCTCTGATGCACTGGCAGGCAGTGTAAAGGTCTGAATGCTTCTATAATGAGATCCTATTTCCTTTGGCGTGCAAACGTCTGTGCTGTGAAGTTCTGAATTTGAAGGGGCTCTGGTACACCTAGGTATAGGCAGGTGCAATAGGCGTCTGGTGAAAGATCACAACTAGTCACTACCTTGAAGAGTAGTTATGAGAGACAGAATGGAAGTATCTTACCGACAAGGTGGACAGAAGGTAAATGGGCTCTTGAAATTGCATTGATCTGTGCTTTAAATAAAGTGCCCCTCTCCAGGGGAGCAAACAAAGATTTCACCTTCTTCTAAGACCCCAAATGATGAATGCCATTGTGAGCTGTATCACCACTTACTAAAACTATCGACTAGCAGAACTCTGTTATGTTAGCATTTAGTTTTAGAAAGTTCGTGGTTAACCTTTTCTGGATGCCTATCAAACATTTCATAAAATTAGTAGTAGACCTAGATGCCAGATGAAACAGCCGGGAAATTAGCTGAGTCGTCCAACTACAAAACTGCCTATCAACCAAAGTACTCGAAGAGCGGGACCAGTGGTCTTACATAGATAATAGAAAAAACTTGTGATAAAGTGGATCATTTTTTTATTTTGGTGTCAGGGCCTGTTTTATGCTTTCTGTTTTCTTCCTGATTGCAAGGCCCTTTGGGAGTGGGTTACCTATAGGCTGCACTCGGTTATCCAGTGGAACCCCTGGGAGTGCTTGAGGGCACCGGATTTCTACATCCAACTAATCGGTTTATGGTCCAAAGGAGTTTTCTTGAGCAGTACGTTTACTCCATCCTGCAGCAAAGCTAGAGCAAGACTATTGAAGTGGTTCACTATTCCGTGTATTACTTGGGTATGTGTCAGCTGCAGGTACCTGTATCTTATTTCTGTGGATCCTGTCAAATTTGCTAGGTTACTGCTTCCACATCTTGATGAATTGTCACGCTGTATTTTTTATTTATTTTGTGACACGTTTTAGAAGCAATCCCTTAATATATTTGGTAGTAGTAGACTGCACAACACATACAATAAGAAATCCTATGAAAAACATAAACACTGCCATTGACAAATCAGTAATTCCATTTAAATAGTTTATTTCGAAGTGCAAGTCCTTAAAATCATAGCACACTTAGTACTATACATCAGCATAGATATCTAATACAATAGAATTTTACATAAGAGGCCCTCATCTTACATGTTTTACAATATCCTTTAAAATGTCGTCAATATCACAGTAATACATCAAAAAAACAATTTCCAAATAATTCATTAAAGTGCTTGTGCAAAATTCCGCAATCAAAATTTCATGAATCATCTCCTAATGCCTCACCTACAGGTATTCGAGGAAAGAGTAAAAGGTACGCTAAACGAATTGTGATTTAATTCTTCCGATTAGCCATCATAGTTATACATTAATTATCAGACAGTATTAATAAAATCATATTATATCCTATTTATGGCCTCAAACCTCGCAGAATAAGCAAATATTATGCAATTTAATGTACTAGAGGTCAAGTTCTTGCCCGTGGCTCTTGCATTAATAAACTGTTTTGGTGCCTTCAATAATAAAGAGCTTAGGATGTAACAAGACTAATCACCCTGATAATATGGGGAAGGCCCGCCCCTAACATCTTATCTTTTAGAAAGACACATGGATTGGGTGAGGTCCACTCTTGGTTAATGAAGTTATCATAGTTTCAAACCACACTTCCTCAGCAGGAGCCCTACTGAGAACAGAAACCTTCTTAGACAAGTCAGTACCAAAATAGAGGTATCACTCAGCAAAACCCTGAGGGAAATTTGGTAGTGCTGTATACCTAAGTTGAGATATAAGGGAGGAATCCAGTTGTTCCTATGCCTCTTCCAGTCAGGGCAACAAAACAATGCATGTTCCACATTTTCTTTAGCCTTTAAGTTACACAGAGTGCAGTAACCATGTCCAGGTTCCCGATACTCTTTTCCACTTCATTAGATGTACACCAATATGCCATAGCGGAATTTTAGAAAAACATTTTGGGCTAACTTCTAGCATGATACTTTCATAGACAATGGAACAAAAAATTGTATGGATAATCTCCCTAATGTTGAGTTTTGATGTAGGGTACTCAGAGTGTGGTCCCAATAGACTTGTTTCATTTGTTTTTTGAGGACATAGATAAGGACTCAGGGCTAGTCCAAAAGGAACTTAGAGCTAGCTTAGATAGTCATGCATCAACAAAATGGTACCATGGAAAGATATGATTGGTATCAATCCTTAGGAGTTTCCTTAAGCCCTCTCTAAGATGCAAGCTCGGACACAGTCCATAACCTCACCCAATAGAGTAGAGGTCTTAATCTCACAAGATGCTTGATTCTTCTGAGAGCTACATCCTGAAATAATGGGACTAGTGGTGTTCTTTTGAGGAGATGTAATAGAGACCTTATAAAATAGTTTTCACAAATTATCAATTTGTCCATGTTGTCTATGCCTCAAAGTTCAGCTCCATACAGAGCTGCTGCCTGTGCTTTATACCTATGCACCTCAATGGCCGGGGAGATGGCTTTGAATGTTGTGGCCTGCTTTTTTTTAGTACAAATTCTGCAATATGTTGGAGCACAACTCTACGCTTCTGTATGTGTGAGGACCATGATAGCTTACTGTCAAGCATTATGCCTAGATATTCAAAATTTGCAACTTGCTCAGTTCTTTTCTACTGTAAATATAGGTTCCCATTGTAAGACTTATGAGGACTGATCGCCATATATTTCGTTTTTTTCATTAATTTCCAGGCCTTTGTCTACACAGTATTACATTTGTTACGAAGTTTCTGCAGGCCCTTTGAGGTTTGAGAAATTAGCAAGGTATCTTCTGCAAATATTAAGGCGGCACATGTCTAATTTTGAAGAGTCACTAATGCATTCTGAAAGGGCAGCTATAACAATCATATACAATGTGAATAATGTAGGCAGTCCTGTCTGACCCCCCTGTTTATTTTTATACATCAGTTAATTCCCGCTCTGGCCCCCACCGTACTTGAGCATAGTTGTCAGTTTATAAACCTATCAGTAAATCTAATAGCCCCGGGGGTACACTTTGCTTACTTACAGTTCCAGAGCTTCCCTCTAGGCACGAGGTCGAAGCCGACCTCAGATCTCCAATCTGCTGTTACTCAGCTTTGTATATTTCTACATTATAAGGGTTAATCTAAACACCTGGTCTACTGTGCTTACTTTTGCCTTAAAACCAGCTTGGTAGGGTGTCATGATCTTATTGTCTGTCATCCATTTGCCTGGCATAGATTTTCTGTATATTATCCAGGAGAATGGTCGCTCTGTAATTTGCAGCATTGTGTTGGTTACCTTTTTTAAAAAATAAGGATGCTATCATCTCCCTTCCATGAATCAGGAACCTGGGCACCTGCTGCTGTAGAATTACTTACCAGGTTCACATAAGGGGCCCAGATTGACAAATTGTACCTGAAAGGATTCCCCAGAATCTTGTCCGGTCCAGAGGCTTTACCATGTTTAAGAGGATTGATGCCCCATTAGTGTTTCATCCTTGCTGAATGGAATTAAGTTTGGCTTGATTTCGACCATGGAAACAGTCTGCGGGAGAGGCAACAGGACATCTGCTTCGTCAGCCTCAGTGCATAAAGTGTTTGTGAAACGCACAACACAATCACAGGGATAGAGGCAACATTATTGGTCAACTGCATGATTTCTACTCTCCTTAGCAATTATTTTCCAGAATGTAGTGTTGTTCCCGTCCTTAACGACCTCTATCAAATCCTGCCAGTTACAATCATCCCAGTTTTTCTTGCCTGTGATCAAATCTTTGTTATATTAAGTACGCGCCACTCAGACCTCTGAAGGCAATTTTAATTTTAAGGCCTAGATCAAGGACTTGTTTGCTAACCAACAGTTCTTGGAATATCAAGGATTTTTTATACCGATGTTACTTAATACTTTGGCCAATGTTTTGGCTGGTGCTTTAGTTAGATGCTGCCCTATTTTCTTAACTAAGGCATACCGTATGTCCACTATACGTATCTCGAGAAGGGGTAGATCTGCAAAAGGACTCAGGACTTCTGGGTAACCATCATAGATTTCCATCATTAGTTCTGTGTTATCCACTATCTTTAGGACTGTAAGCATAAAAGGTCATTGCTTATCAATTGGGAGAAACTCTGGGGTCCCACATAGGGAGCCAAATGCTCGGCCCCAAAAAAGTCAATGCTAAGTGTAATGGATAGTGGTCACTTTCTTCTCTCCTATCAATCTTAAAATCAATCAGACTTTCCCACGGCGTAACTCCTAAGACAATGTAATCAACTAGTAAGGCCTCTTTTAAAAGTATGGAGGCTAGGGGTATTCATTTGGACCTACCGTTGCAGGCTTGTACAGCATGTTCAACAATAAAAAGGTCCATCTGCATAGCAGCCTACGAACACGGGACCATGTGATTTGGTTGAATCAGTGGTATTTCCCCCATGTCATCCTCCTTCTCTGTGACCAAATCTAATCCAAAGATGGGCTCTTAAGTATTGTGTTGGGGTCCCATGTGTCTGAGTGCAGATGCAGCATCATTTTGGATGCCAGTGATGCATTAAAATGTGCATTCTATAACTATGTGAGTCCCACGTCACTTCTGCTTTGTCCCTAAGCTCTGAGTTTTCCCCAGAGAGATTTTGTGTACACCAACTATCTCTGGGGAAATTATGAAATCTCCAGCAGTTTTTCTAATTGCGAAGAGAAGCCAGCCAAATATGCCAGTCACATCTGAAACACAGTGGAGCCTTACACTTTACAAGTTGTCCTCTAAAAGGATGAACCACGGACATCTACAAAAGTGTTCTACTTTTTCAAGCCTTCTGAAAACGCGATATTTTCAAAGAAAAGGTGCTGGCAAAGTAGTCCCATTCGCAAAAAGTCTCAGATCTACTCATCATAGATGATACCTATGACTGCCCGAGACTTCAGACACTTTAAGGACTCACAAAAATATCCATCGCTGTGCACAAAAATCTACAGATTAAATCGATATCTCTGTGTATTCCTCCTTCACTGAGCTTGTCTGCCAATTGTGTGAAGGGTGGACAAGTCAAAGGAGTAAATCTGACCGAATTTGTACTTGTGCATAAAACTGATTTAACTTTTTTTGGATATCTTTTCATTTCCCTTCTGTTTCCAGGGTGAGAAATGCCAGGCAGAAATCCTTTTGAGTACAGACAGACCTGAGAGCTTGGTTGTGTGGTGCGCATTTTGTTTGGTGAACATGCCATCCCTCCCCCTTTCCCAATAGTGAATACGTCAGTACCAGCAGATTGTTCACTGTACAAAGGCCCATTTATAGCTTGTGCACTTTTGGCATCTTATACCATCTGCATTGACAGTGCACGTGTCTTTATGATTCCTGAAGAGCTTTCCATATGTAGCATTCTGGCGTGGTTGATGTACGTGTGTATGCCCTGAGTAGATTGTTACCGTGTAGACGAGCTGGTTTGTGCCCACTTGCCTGACTTTCATTTCTACCTTTCTCTCTTTTATCGTGGTGTTGCCTTTGTACAAGTACTATAGTAGTCTGAAACTGAGTCTTTAAAATTCACTGACTTTTGTCGACCGGTAGCTGCCACCCCCCTCAGCGCTTTGAGACCCTCACGGGTGAGTAGTGCGCTTTACAAAAGCTTGATTGATTGATTGATTGAAAGTTGCACGATTCATTATGCTACAATTTGTGTTGCAAATGGGTACATAAGCTTTATGATTCACATGCAGGTTTCCAAAACCTGCTCCTAATAAAAGCAAAGAATGCACTTTTCTTTTATATTCTAATAAGCAAAGTCAAAGTTCTCAATGTCATTTTTAATTATCTCAGTTTCTTGGTGTCAGGAACATGTCCCATGATTGCACTGCTCAGCCTTTCTAAAGATTCCATGCTTCCTTTGCTAAGATCTTACCAAGAGGTGCGTGTCTGCACCTCATCAAAACTAGACAGCAGAACTCGTTATGTCCCGGACTGTCTCGCTACTTCAGGGCGGCTCTCAAAGACAGAAAAAGAACAGTCAAGTGTCCAGGCAAGATTGTGTCACTCAGAGTTTGCACAACGGGCCTCCAGCAGGCGAAACTTGCAAGACTTTGCATCATCAAGTCAGCTTTCTGTGAGCTCTTGACTTGATTTATTGGAAGATAGACTTTCTGTTCTGTCTCTACGTGCACCGCTCCTAGAATTCCACCTGTTCAGTTGTAGAAAACTGGAACATTTCCAAAACAAAAGTAATATATTTCCCTCTGCTGAATCTTCTTAAACTCCTGCATGGTGAACCTAGAATAATTATTACGTGTTTGTTTATCACAGGGTATTGGTGACATTTCCTAAACTAGCTTTAGTTTCTTCTTTGCTGAGCAAAGTAGACTATTTTTCTTCACAGTGCTGTGAAATGTACAATTATATTTTTGTTGATTAATCTTACTACTTTATGGAATATAAAGGACAAAGATAGCAGGTGTAACATTAAAAAAGATTGCTCTAAAATTAATCTATGGGCAATCCTTTCTTGTTTCATGAATTCATGATACCCAAATGCATTGCCAAAATGTTATAACTTAGTTTTGTTAATACTTGCCAGTAAATTAAAAGCATGATAATTCCGAATTATTTCGATTTTTAAGCATGCTAGATTTATTAGTTAGCTAGTACTCACAGGAAAGACCAATCTTGTTACGTGCTCGCTATTGAAATGTGTAGGAAGGGTAAATTCACAAATCAAATAAACTTTATTCGGTTTCATGTAATAAAAACCATAAAAGCACAAGATAAATAAAGTACATACAGTCCACACGGGAACATACCTGGTTTAAACATAGTATGTACAAGTTAAAAAATAATATTGTTTACCAAAACTCCACAAACAAAGTTAGTTCCCAAAAATTGTGCACTTCTAAGTAAGTTTCAACTTAAAAATACTCCTTTATTCTTTTCAAATAACATTATGTTACATGAAAATTAGTTTTTCCTCCCTAAACTTACAGCACTGCGTACAAGTATTTATTTATTCATGGAAATGTGTGAAAGTGCAAAAATACCCTTGTTTTAAGCAGATCTGGTGAAAATTACTACCACAGAAATATATCTTCTTTGTCAAGGGAAACCGTAGAGGTATTTCTACCACTTCAAGAAATTTCTAACATTAAACCTTCAAAATTTCCACAAGGCAGACATGCACACAATATGCAGTCGTATTTTTTTATTTTTTTTATTTAAGTGTCCACCAGAAAGAGTATGGAAATTGTAATTTTGACTGGAGTATTCCTAAGGCCTGTGCAAATTAGGCATTAGTTGTTCTTTGCATTCTCAGGCTGTGATTTACAATGTCTTAATTGCTCTCTCAACTCCAACTCATATGAATAAATGTCAATTTTTTGCTAATCCGCAATGATTTCCTTTGCACATCATTGAAAAAGACAAAACTTACCTCAGCCATACCAAATGCATACAGAAAGATTGAGCTATTACAATATTTTATTTGTATTATGCGTCATTCTTCCTTTCTCCAATAAAACGGGTTCCAACTGCTTTCTGCCCTTTTTTGTAGGAATTTCGAATAGGTTGGTGCTGTACACCCCACCCTGCACCCACCTATGGTATACCAATATAGTTGCAAAACGTTTGTGACTACCTCTACAGACTGCTATGTTTCACCATCCAAGAACAATTCACCCTCTGGCACTCCTCTTTTGTCCTGATTACATCAAGTGGAATTTCCACAACTTTACACTACACCCTACTCGCAGCTTTGTTTGGTAATCTCATACATAACTTGGAAGCTTCTGGATTTCTGAATGGCATCTTAATGCCACTTGCTGAAAGATATGTGTTATCTCAGGGGTGTGTCACACATAGGGACAGAAAAAGCTTTAACAATCTCTTTGAAACGTTTTATATTTACAAAGGGCCAATTTCACATAGAGCACCGTGAAAGGAAATTAGAAATGTCACTGCAGATTTACTTCATCTCTTGCAAGAAATGTTAGCATCAGAGGAGTTCTCCAAGAAATCTGAATCAGTCAGACGTTTCCGTACTGTGGTACCTAAGAATAAGACATAGAACTTTCTGCATGAGGAATTGACACCGGTTTGCACTGTACATATAATTTTCTTTTCTCCATCAGATAAATATTTTTGCCATGGAAACAAACTTCCACTGGACCACTTCACATATGTGAGTGGAGGGTTCTCTCCCAAAATCATACACTGGTAAGACACCAGCTTCTACCTTAAACAGACTGATATTTCTGTATGTCTCCTGTATGGGAAACTATCTGCAAGGGATACATAAATACGCACATATGTTTTAGTCTTAGCTGATTCCGAGCACAAGTAAAACCTAGGTCTTATTTACAGTTTGGCCGATGGGATACACCGTCACAATTGAGACAGATATTCTGTCTGTCGTCAGGGGCATAGCTTCATTTGGTGCAGCAGATGCAGTGGCACTGGGGCTCAGAGGACTGAGGGGCCACTAATCCTTGGTTGTAATTTGCAATTCAAATAGTGGCCAGCGGGCCAATTTTCTTTCTTGCACTAGGGCCCATGACACACTGGCTACGCCACTGTCCTCCGTATTACAAGTTCCATAGTATACAATGCAATTGCAATGGCACCACACCGATGATCCCGTGAGCATCACAGTGAGGCGGGTTGATCGACCGATCGAGAGGAGCCGCGAGCCGTAAAGAACTCCAAGCGGCCAGACCGATTCACATAGCAGGAGCAAGGTAAGAATTTTAGAGACTCCGGGGAGAGCACCGACGCAAGTGTCTAGGCGGCCGCCATCTTGCTTTCGCCTCATGTAATACCGCAGATGGGATATTCAACTCTTTTTTGTGGAGAATCCCATTGTCCAAACTCTAAATCAGGCCCGAAGTTTAATTGTTATTCTTATATGCTGTTTTATGGAATAACGATTTGCAGAATTTTCAAACTGCAAAATCCACCTACTCCCCCAGAAAATCCACTAAACTGGAGGCATTTTACGTTTAATAAAGTTAGGGAATAGTAAATATTCCCATGATAATCATCATTGGGTATTTATTTACATTTGCAATTACTTTACCTACGCTTCTGGTGCGCCTGACTTTAGCATTGGAAAAGGCTTGAAAAAGTGTGCAGATAGGATGGGAAAGTACCACAAACATCAACATATTTTCAGAGTGTGTTGTGGAGTTGTTTCTCATCCAGGGAAATTGTTCTCTGTTAACTGATAAAACTGAATCAAAGTAAAATATGGAAATGCACTTTTTCACCATAATTAATCTTGTGTGTTGTCCGCACCATGGACAACCCACAGAAATCGCTATAGATGAGCAGAAGAACAACTGCAAGTTGGCAACTTAAACAGATTTATTTCACATACTCTTAAGGATTGTTTGAATACGGAAAAATAAGGACATCTGTGTAATTAAGTTGTGAAAGTGCCCACATTTTAGCATGGCTCAGGTCCTGAACCAACACATAAAAACAGGTGACTCGCAAACTCAGTTTGATACGAATAGGTGTCCCTTATACGTGCTGAAATTTGTCTCTGCTGACTGAATTTTGGCATTCACACGTGATGCCTTACTAAAAATGTATGGGCATAGCCAGTGGCATCCCAAGGCGGGACTAGGAAAATTCAATGCAAATAAGGCAATCATCAACACTATGGTAATTCTGTAGATAATCATTAATACTCAATATACATTGAAAGCACTTTCAGACCTACAATCTGCACAGAAAAACCTATATAATGCCAGTAAAATCCACTATAATCTGGAAAGCTTTCCAAAGATTAACTGCAATTCTAAAGTGTAGATGGTTCAGTAATGTTGAGAAAAGGCTCCAAAGCTCCCCGTGTTCATGCTGGTTTGAGGAACTAAAGATGTTACATAGAAGATCACTGTCCACAAACCATTAGAGGAATTCGTTTAAAATAAGCCATAAAAAGTAACATTGTTAATGTATTTACTTCTCTATCCCTGTGCTTAAGAATTTATTTAATGTACAAACTCTAGACATGTAGGGTACGAAATAGATGCATGACATAAACACGCAAAGAGATTTCAATCACCTCCAAGTAACCCGTGTAATTAGAGACTTTTTACATAACTAAGTCCAACTCCCAAATATAAATATTTCTGGAACAGCCAAAAATGTAACTTATAAAAAAGATTTTAATGGACAGTTTGTGAGTGACCGAGACCTTGGTTGCTCTCTGCACTGACTTGACATATTGTCTAGAGCAAATCTGTTGGCCTTCTGAAATAATGTAGGGATGTATTTCCCTTCACCCACTTTCTAGAAGGACGTAGTGGATATTCAGCCTGTGGTTTTTTGGTTCATTGAGGCTCATCACTCACTCATCATTGTCTTTGATATGGAAAGGGAAACAGATATTTGAAATAGGTAGGCATTAACTTTAGCATTGGAGACAAAGTATCTGATTCATACATTTTACATATGTAAGTTACGTGTACACCTGTAAAATATTATAATGCGTACTTTTGAAAAATGCCTCTTTTTGCATGAACAGTGCCATTTTTTAAACTGATGCTGCTGGTTTTTTAATATGTGCACAAGGACTCTGCTAACCAGCTGCCAGTGCATGTGTGATCAGGCCCCTAAAACATGTCAAAATTGACTATACTTCTAATGGGCATATGTAACTTACCTATACATCACTAGTATATGTTACAAAGGGCACCCAGGACCTGTAAGTTAAATGTCACTAGTGGACTGCAGCACTGATTGTGCCACCACTAGAGTGACAGTGCAAAACATGACTGCAGGTCTACCATTGTAGCCTGTCTGTGCAGTTTTAAAATTGCAAATTCGAACTGTCAAGATAACCCCTTTTGAGACTCTAAACCCTCCTTTTAAATAATATCACGCTACCTCTAAGTAGGCCTTAAATGCCTATAAGGCAGGGTGCATGGTATATAAAAAGTAGGACATGGAACAGTTTAATGTTAAACATATCCTTACATTGACAAGGCCCTAAAATCTATTTTTACTATGGCAGGGTTAGTTGCTCCATAAAAGCATTAGGATACAATATTACGTTTTTAATAATGATATCGCCGCCTAGGAACAAGCAACATAGTTTATTCTTGGACATTAAATACTTACTGGGAGCATTTTATCGATACTTGACTATGGCAATGTCCTTTATTTGGGATTTGACAAAGCTTCCACAAGAAGGCTGCACGTGGTCCAGAATTCAGCTGCCAGACCACTCTACAGGCTTCTTAAAAATGTGTCATCTCCCTCACTTCTTCAGGCGCTGCATGGGCTCAGGTTGAGAACCTCATCCAATTTAAAGCCCTCAGCTTTGTGCACAGAGCTAGATCAGGTGTCGGTCTCTGATACATTCAGGAATTGGTGCTATCATATCAGCTAGCCCGCCTCTACGTTTCAGTGACCTTTCTCTGTGTATCACTCTCTGAGTCAAACGGACTTGCTTGGGAGGTCGCTCCTTTGCTTTTCCAGGGCCCCAAACTTTGGCATGCCCTTCTGCAATACTTAAGAAACTGTACCTTGCTTACATCTTTTCGGAAACAAAGCTCAATCTGAAATGTATTGGACCTGTGGAAGACAGTAGAAGGACTACACCTCCTGTTGAGACCTGTGAAGAGACCTGAAAGGCTGAACCTGCTCCCACTTATACTTAGAACAAAGAAGTGGACCCGAAGGTTCATTTGGCTAAAGCCCTGTCCAGCTACATGGACAACAAGCTGCTAGAAGCCCTTTTCCTGAAGAGCCCGCTGACCTATTCCAGCTGGACCTACCCTGACCCCTCCCCCCCTTCTGGGGGCTTCTGCTGGAGTGAGTCCAGAATCTCAAGTGCTGTTACTGAGGTCTTGGGACCCTTGGATGTGTCAAAGTGTACCCTTACTAATATTCTGAAAAACCTGTGACTTAGAATCTTTTTAGCTCCAAAGACCTCTGGAGGACCGGGGCAAAATTGTCATGTCAGTGCAACGAAGGTGTGTTGCTGCAGGGCCAAAAGTTGCTCCCCTTCAGAGTTTTTTCACAGCAGCACATCAGTTTCAGCAGGATACCTCAGAAAGACTATGCAGCTTCATGGAACCCTGTTCGGCTACAGCTTTCAGCTGTGTCCCGCAGAAGAAGCCCAAGCTCCCAAAAAATAACTATATTCGAAGGTAGGAATCTTCACCAGGCAAAGATGCCAAAAGTATCCAGCTGGAAAGCTTGTCTGCCAAAAGTCACTGCTTCACTTGGACATCATCTGATGGCTAACCAGCCTCGTGGAGCCCATCTCGTCCACAGCCTGCTGCCTTGCCTCCAGTTAGAATTTTTGGCTTCAACTTCGGAGACTAAGTTAAAAGGTAAAGCTTTTAACCGTGATGAACCTAGTTTCTGTATCTGACCTACACTCCATCGCAGTCGGCCGTAAATCGCACCTAGGTATGGATCAAGCGATACCAGATGGATCGTGCTGGAGCTTAAGGCTTTTTGGTGCTGTTCATATCTTAAGATTTAAAAATTCATATCACCAGTTCCCCATGTTTGATTTGTGTCATTTGGTGTCATTTGCGCAATAGATTATTCTCTATTTTCATAATTTTAAGTGGAATTTTGATTGTGTTGTGTTTCCAACGATTTGTTTTGCTACTTCTAAATGATTTACACATTTTCTTATGTAAAGCCGGTCTGCTCTGTGCTATTGCTACCAGGGGTTGAGCTCAGGTTTTTATTTCTGAAACCTTTACTGAACTTAACAAAAAAAGTGACTACCATCCACCCCCAACTAATAATCCACTTAATCACACGTTCACACATACATTACATACATTTCACAAAAGTATAACTTTTACATGTTAGTATGGCATATGTGTATGTATTATGCACACCTAAAATGCAACTGAACTTTAAGAAATAGATGTTACCACTGAAGTGTCAGACAAGTTGCCTAGGGGTATACAATGGGCATTTGGTGACCATTCACAAAGTCAAATTTCCATGTGAAATCTCACCACCTGCAGTGGTGGCTAGTATGTACTGAGGGTGGTGAGGCGGGTGACACGAAAAAAAAAATACACTTCCTGTGCAACCCAACGTCCTCCTCCTTCAGTCTCAAGGCAGTCTCCAACGCGGGATCCAGCCAATTCTAATGCTGCACTTGCCAGCATGAGAACAGCAACAGGATTGGAGGGAGTGACCTCACTCAGCGCTTTCAAGAGCACTGGAGGCCTGTGCTTTCTCTAACCCAGCTGTCTAAGACAGCTAGGTTAGAGAGGTTTAAAATGCGCAGGTCTGACTTGCTGCTGCAAGACGGCCACCTAAGAGACACGCGCATTTTAAACTTTAGCGCACAGCTCCCTGCTGCCACTTGGCAGCACTGGCCCGCCCCGCCCTGTCACTCAGTTTGAGGCGGGTTGGTTGCTGAAAAATAAAATTCAAATAAATAAATTTTATTGCCATTTTATTTTTCAGCTCTGGCCTGGGGCTTTTCTGTTTGGGTCGCCGCTCCTCCACTCAAACAGAGGAGCCACCATTGCCCACCTGAGCTACCCTACAAAACAGATTTTATATTAAGTGATCTGGCATTAATCGTGTGCAAAGCATGGTAAGTTCCCCAATCTGACCACAAATTTATAGATTGTTCGAAAGGGGTATCATATATGTTTCAAATATTATGACAAGAAAAACTATTGTCCTTGCCCTGTAGATAACTAGTGGACTCATTGAGTGCATACACCTACAAGTCGTGGAAAGGTATAAGCCATTACTGAAAGTGTAAACTATACAACAAGGCCCATACACTAGAAACATGCTTAGGAACAATCTTAAATTGCAGACTCTATTTATTTTTCAGGTGTTACAGAATCTTACAGTTAAAGCAGACCTAATTTTGGTGTTGAGATTACAAAGCTAAGATGATGATGTAGTGTTTTTGCGTCACTCCTATATTACCAAATACCTTATGGTAACCTGATACATGTCACACACAAATAAGTAGTTTGTATTTCGTCATACTCAGACTATGAACGAAACAGCGGCTTCATTAGTATTTGAACGTAGCATGCATGCATATATAGATAGATAGATAGATAGATAGATAGATAGATAGATAGATAGATAGATAATTTTATTGCACAATTAATTAAAACCATTGCAATAAGAGCACATATAAATATACAGTAGAAAAATAGTGTTCCCTTATTCTACAAAATAAAAAGACAGGTTGATTCAATCAATTATGCAAAAGTGAAGAAAATGAAAACCCCGTTTTGGTTACTATAAATATAAAAACCTTAAAGGGAGTGCTTAACATAGCGCTGCTTTACAAGTTAGAGTTCTATATGGTGGGGGAGTCCAGATAGGCCCTTATTGCCATCAAGTATTTCAGGCATCGGGCCGCCAGTTGCGCTGATTCACCTTTCATGCACTCAATTAAGGCGGCGTGACTTGTTCGAATATTTAAGGTACGCCAGATTGGACGGAGGCAGTATATTCTGCATGCATAGATCTCAACACCGCACGCCGAACTCAAAGAGCATTCCTCTTTGTCAGGGGGAGCGTGAAAAAACTTCCCATCAATAGCGAATTTTACAAATCAAAACCGAGATGCGAAGAGATGGGAATGGTGTGAGGAAGCAACAGGGCTCCAAGAGACAGCAGGTGACACAGCCATACTGTTAATCAGCTCTTGCCTGTCCCACAAGTTGAATAAAAAAATAGGTTGTGACAACCTCCGCGAGTACACACCTGGCACCTGCTTCATTATTGGAAATCAGTTTTTGAATGAATTCTTCAACTTCTGGACGCAACACATGAAATCCTCAGGTGGGGAGAACATTTCAATCATGGTGTATGATGTTTCATAGTGAGAAAGGTAAAGGCTGTTGTGCAGTTGGGTGGAGGTACGAAATATGGAGTTGGGAATATCCAGTTACCACAATATTGTAGACAAAATATCTAGGAATAAAATATTGAGAGGTAAATACATGTAATTATAGATTTCCTACACTTAACTCCACATATAAGTACCTTAATATTATATATGAATTCAAGGTACCTAGATGTGGAGTTAAGAATAATTATCAATATATCCTATCCGTACTTACCTCCTCAATATTTTGGTCTTCTGTTTTTCGCTATATTCCTTACTCCATATTTCTGGCTACAGCCCTGCATTTAGAGTGACGCTCCCATTTCTGCTTAACAGCTCCAATGTTTCATACAAGATTTAGGAAAGCAGACGCAGACCTAACGAGACTCTCCCAGCATATGTACTGTATAAAGACAACATAATTGGGTGTTGTCTGTCCAGTGGCGGCTAGGCTATTGCGGAGGCGCTTCGCCCCACTGCTTTTAGGAAGAGGAAACATAAAATGAAAACAACTTTGAGGTGCTATCATTTTATGTATCCAGGAGAGTGGGCGGGGCTGCCCTGCTCTTGGTGCAGTGCAGGGGAGGAGTGGTGTGCCCACTCGTAAAGTGCGCAATGACTGTTTGGTCGGCCCTTTCAGACCACCTAAAACAGTCATGTACACCTTTCCTGTTCTCCGTGCAGGCTGCATTACAGCCTGCGTGGAGAACATGCCCAGGCCACCATTGCCTGGCTGAGCGTCCAACCAGGACGCTCAGACCAATCACAACGCTGCACTGCAGCATTGTGATTGGTCTGGGGGGCCTGTGTGCCTACCAATCAGTCAGTGGGGCCTGGCTGTGCTTTCTGTTCCTCGAGAACAGCAGGAACAGAGATGTCGGGACCCAACAGGAAGGTAAGTTATTTGTATTATTTTTTAAATTTATTATGTGCATCCTTGCACGACCCACCACCACCCTCCGCCTCGCCACCCACAAGCCATGCCAACCGCCACTGATTAGCAGGAGTGCACATAGATCGATTCTCCTGTGAGCAGGGGATCTTGTTATGACATGTCCCATGGCCTCTTTTGTGATTCATGCACATGCTCATTTTACATAATTTTCCACAATTTAGTGCCCATTTTATGAGGTTACTCCTAACAGGGAAGGTGACAAAACGCACGTATTGCTTGTATTTACCATGAAAAGTGCACCAAGTGATGAGAAATGTTATCCGAGTATCTGCTCTAATCAGACGGCGCTCAAATCATAGAACGCGTTTCCACCTTACAATTGGAGGTTCACCAAACAAGCTTTTCACATGCGCACATTGTTTGTGATACGCCCCGTATATTTATAATGTAATGTAATATAAAACAATAGGGATCATCACTGCAATTACCGCTGCACAGACATTTGCAAACAACATGTAATCCGAGCCAGCATGTAGGAAACTCAATCTAAACACCTGTAGCTGCTCTCTGCTTAGGAGGAGGCAGAAATGTACGTTCAATGTTTATCTTTGAATAACAGACTGCACTCTCGTACTACAGCATGTATACGTTATATGATACCCCTGTTTGTAACTGTAAATCATCACAGGTGAAATAAATTCTAGTCGAGGGAATTCTAAATTGCGGCCTCTAGATTTGAAGTGAACACACACAGTAGGTGAACCAGATCTGTTATCTTTTCCTGCGCCAGCTCAAGCTGTGGTTATTTAATATCTGCCGATGCTGCAGCGCTTTGTGTCCAGCTGCGCAGGCACTTCAAATTAATACATCGGAGCCATGGCCCGTGTTTTTTGTTTGTTTTACTTGTGTTCAAATGATCAATTTGTACATATCTTTTCATTGGTCCTCAGCCTCTGTCAGTTGGAGAGAGGTGTTGGTGCAGAAAATGATTTAGGAAGAAATCAAAAAAGGATTCTGGATTAATATGTGTGTGGTGGGGAAGTATGTTAAATTGGGATAAAAAGCTAGCTGAATATGCGTAAGAATGAAATATGTCGTAGAATCCGCCTCATGTATCATGCTACCTCAAATAACTTAGACTGCACCTTAGCGCCCTGCGTCACACATATGCAAGGTGATTGAAATTGGACAGCGACCACAAATGAAACCAGGTCCACTAAAAAAATATGGTGGATGTTTATTGCACTACTCTGCTGATGAGCAGGCACTAAGTTTCTGGAAGCTTTAACCCTATTACTGGGGCCAAAGGCTCAACAGTGTGGAAAACGAGAAGCTAGCAAGCTGATACACCGTGTCATCACAGGCATCCAAACGGATGACACTAGGCCTGCGCAACCGTTGCGCAGTATAGAATGCAAAGTGGAAATTTCCACTCATTAAGTTAACTCGGAGCGCAATAAGAGGTGTCCCTTCATCACCATTAGATATACCTGGCGTATGAGCTTCAAGATCCTACCCTGTACGTACCATATACCATCCTCCAGCATAGCAGATAGCCTTCTGCCTGAGATGTATACGCTTGAGATACAACTCTTACCTTTGATCCTGCTTGAGGTATTACAAGGACCTTCAGGTTAGAGCTCCCTTTGGGTCAATCCTGGTCTATGTAAAGTTCAGAACAAGGATGCATGGCGGACAGAGAGGAGCCAGAGCCACAATCCCTGGTGTATTACTGGAAAGTGATTCAAAGTTAATTACTAGAGAAAAACCTCACATTGAACTCATGAATTCACCTCTTAGATAGTTACTTAATAACGCAGTAAACAGTGGCGTAACAAAACTTGAGGGGCCCCCCTGCAAAGTACATGGAGGGGGCTGGCTCCGACCACACTCAGGAGCTCTCAGGCCATGGCGCTGTGCTGAAGCTGCAGCACGGCCCCCTGCACCGTGGGGGCTGCGGGGGACTTTGTTACGCCACTGGCAGTAAACAGACAGATGTTTAGCAATGGTTCGATCTAATGACATTGGACCACAATATGGTTTTGAAAAGTCAGAAACTCTTGCATCAGTGGTTTAAATCTACACATTTTGCAGATTTATGACATTTTGGGGATTCAAAAATCAGCTTTATTGTCCATGGAAATGGCTGTGAGTCATTGTTCTCCAAACACACCCCCTGCTTCTGCCTATGTACTCTACTGGATTGTCTGCAAGGGGATCATTCTGCCTAACCACTAGTGGGGAAAGATTGATTCCCCTTTTTTATTTCCTCCACAGGTAAAGTGTGTCTAAGTAGTGTACAAAGGGAGCCAACAATACAAAGCAAAGCATTTAATGGAAAAAGAAAGTCACATTAATGACAGACAGGTTCCACGAAAAAATGCGCTCAGAGATTTTCACTCCCATAGTTTAACACAGTCCAGGGACACACAAACTTCCCAGAAATTGACTGGACTGCTGCACCACTCACAACTTTCCAGGCATAGTCCAAGAAAAGTCATATGATGACCATTTCGCTCATTTTTAGACGTTGGCATTTCCTTAGTCCAGTATTGTATGCACAACAGATTCTGGGAAACCAACACTTTTGTATAAAGGCGCATTATTTTCTTTTCGTTTTTTCTCTACGCAGAGAAATAATTTTTCTAAGCGGAATAATCTCTTACTAATACCCCCATAAAGTCTGGGTTCATTTCTCCCTTTCCCTCTCTGGAAAGGGATTTAACCCTGCCCTTGCCAGGAGTAAAACTCTGACCATTACCAGGCTTTGAATGTGCTGGAGAAGAGTTTGTGATTGCCACAACCTCACCCAATTATGGCCGTTCACAAACTTAGAAACCTAACCATGCCTTAAATGGCCCACTGTACTCCCCTTGCGTCGGATTTACTGTGTTCTAGTATTATACGATTGTAGAATAATGTTACGAGGTGCTAAATTTACAGATGCATGTATTGTCCCCTTTTGGGGTTGTGGCACTGCCATATAACATGGTGGGATGCCCCTATCCCTTTGTTTATTTTTAGAATTTCCCTAGTGTCTACTGGGTTTTCTTTTCCATGGGGGTGGGGGGGGGGGAGGTTGCGCTCAAAGACTGAAAAATGAGGGAGGACAGGCCCTTGTCCAAGAAACCACTCCACCATAAAAAAAAACCCTTAAGTCTAGTCAAAGCCCCAGGCGATCACATCCCACAGTGATCACCATCCAACACTTTGCAGTGTAAGAGAGTTTCTCACCTTTCTAGCGATACCTCTTTTTGTGCCCAATTTCCCTGTGAACGAGAGAATGGGGCTGTTTTCACCACCCTCCACGCTTGCAGGAAAAACAGGAAGCTATTTCCGGGGTACCATTCCTGCAAATTGTCATTGCATCATTGACGCAATTGCGTCATTTGCAGGAACGTCACAACCCACTGGGCCGGAGTGGGAAAGTCTATCACTCCAACCCATAGGGGCTGTGACAGAAGGGGCACGGGAGGGGCACACAACAGCTCCAGCTCCGGTGCCAGGCACTTTACTGCCACATCCAGAGCGCTCTGGACTGGCGGTTACATCCATGGCACCCAAGGAGTTATTATCTTTGCATCCCTGTATTTCATAACTTTTTTTGCATGATTCGTTTACATTTTGTATTTTAAACTAACTTGGCGTGGGCTCTTTAAGTTATCCATTTCCTAACTCTGTTCTTACTTGTCTAGTTGGTTCCACATTGACCACATGCATATTCTCTCCTTTGCTGTTTGTGTAATGGATTCATAATCATAATAAATTCATCTTTGTGGGTCAAATTGCCTTAGCATTGTGGAAGTCCATAGAGGGGCACACATCAAGAAAGTAGCCTCTCTCGCCCATCGCCTAACCCTCAAGTTCCCTACAAAGAATGTTTCAGAATGTCAAGATAGTACGGGAATGTATAAATCTAGCTGAATGTATAAACTCTGGACGAATCCCTTTGAAGACTGAACTACATAGTCCTACACATACTCTTAGCAGAAAATATATGCAGCATATTTGAATATTTAGACGTTATGTTTAAATTAATATGAAGATTACACTTTGTGCACATGAAATTATTCACTTTTCTTTGGAGACATTTGAGAGGTGTTGTGGCCTTCTGTGGCGGACTAGTTAGTGTGATAGCACATTCGTCGGATAAAACCGAACCACTGAAAATCTCTAATTTGCAGTTTGTATTTTTTGATCATACCTTCGTTATAAGGCACCTCAGGTCGATGAAAGTTTTTTTTTTCTGTATTTTGTTGATAATGAAGGGATTACGAAATAATTCACGATCTTTGGTACATTCACCTTCCAAGTTTTGTTCTTGCTTTTGTTCCTTCTGCCTGTCCTCTTTCAATTGTCTCAGTCTCACTTCCTGTCCCGCATAATGCTTACATAATGATCCTTCAATGAAGACATGCCAAAGAGAAGGTTTGATACCAGAATATGGTCTCACATTAATATTTTGTCTTAAATGTAAATCACCAATATATTACCCCATTGGAGATAAAAATGGAAAATCTGCATCGAGTGGAACGATATTTTTGTAAACAATATTTAACACAAAATGTTTATGTCAAACAATATTTCAGTGTGCAATTTTCTGGCGTAAAACCCAAAGAGAAAGAACCATCGCAAGTGAGATACGCCATAAATGAACCGCAAGCCGTTTAAAAACTTTTAATGTCATGGCGAGGCGTTCTGTGAGATTGTCTGCGTTAAAATAGATACAATTTTGGATGGGTAGTAGTTTTTAATGAGGATACATTTAACTTAGAGGTCATAAGTGACATTATTGACAACAAGAGCGAAGTTTAAGTTTTTTATGTTACTGTGTCATACAGGAGATCATGGTGGGAAACAAACTCTTGTTGATGCCATACAGTGTACCATTTTATGTCATGCATGGCTCATATATCACACATCCTCCCCACACCCTAAGCAGTTCTCAGGGAGAAGGAAAGGAAGTGGTATGAAGAAGTGTTCTGGGGTATTTATATGTTACATATAGGAGTAGCTGACTTCTGTGGTGGGGGAAATTGACTGCGATGGGGGGTGGTTTGACATCGGCATCCCATTTCCCAGTTACCATGGATCTGTGGCATACCGGAGTAGTCAGTGGAAAGTTGCTGCAGGTTCTATACTATAATACCAAGGTACAATGCATATGGTTGAAAATTGATGCAGTTGTTAACAACTTCCAGATTAATCTGTGTGGAGGAAGCTCAGTCAATGGATGCAATATAGAACTTCTCGACGTTTCTTGGCCTTCACTGGGTGTCCTGCCCCCACTGCTCTTCCTTTTGATTTTTTTAGCCAACCATTAATACCCTGTCACCACTGTGTGCTTCTTTACACTTGTGTAATGGTAGGAAGGAAAGTAATGAACATCTTTTTAAAAAAGGAAGTAAAAGTATGACAAGGTATATTCATATATTTGTATCTTGAACAAATACTGTCATATACAGTAATCATATATGAACAAAGAACAATGGTTATGACTAATGTTCATTCATGGGTATACTCTATATATGTAGCTCATCAACAACTCTGCAAAATATTGCGTTAGTACCAGTGACGGCCATCACAAAACTAAAAGTGGGGAGGGCAGGGGACAGGCGGGGGAGGGACGGGGAATTTAGGGGAAAATAATGATAAAAAAACATAGCTTTCGCTGCCTCCGACACCAATGGCCGCCTCTATCCTTCAATCCCAGTAGTCTCTGGGAAGGCACAGGCTCCCCAGTCAATCCTGACGCTACCCTCATGTTATCACAGCAGCGCCAGGATTGGTCGGAGCGGCTTGGTCTGCCACTCAAACACTGCCTGGGAGCCTGCTGCTTTTCTCCAACCCAGCTGTGAACAGACCTGGGTTGGAGAAATAGAAATGCACGTTTGTTTGGCCAGCCTAAGATGGCCGGCCAAACTTATACATGCACTTCTAAGTGCCCACCACTCCTCCCTTTCATGCCCCGGCCCCTCCCCGCCCTACACAGGCATCCCAGCCAGTCACAGAAAAAGAAAATTATACTGTTGATAAAAAAAAAAATCGAGACTGATGAGTGGGGCTGCGCTCCTCCGCCATTACAGATGAGCCACCCCTGGTTAGTTCTTTAATTATGAACCAATGTATGTGCTGTGGAAACACAGGAAGAAGCAGAAAGCTCTAGTCAACACAGATAACAGATGTCTTCTCTTTTCAGCGTAGAAACTCAAATTCCTTTAAGGCATACATTTTCATGCAATCTATAAATGATTTTTATGATATTCTGAAACACATTATGCTTAAATTGTCGAAGTAGACGACTTAGAACAAGTTTCTGGGCCCTGTAGGGCCCTGCCCATGAAGATTTAATTTTAAAAGGAAGCTTTTACCACCATCTTGTAAAGAGTCTAATTTCCTAGAGAACAAAATCTTTGCACTTTATCTATTTGCTGTGTGTTCATGAGCACTTTCTATGCTGGTATCAAAATATGCTTTTGTCTTCCTCCACTTATTGTATAGATCGGATTGCACAGAACATCATTAAGTCCCATTTGGAGACATGTCAGTACACGATGGAGGAATTGCACCAGCTGGCATGGCAGACTCACACCTATGAAGAAATTAAAGTCTACCAGAACAAGGTACTATTCGAGTGCGCTCTACGGTCCCACCCCCAAAGACCAAGGTTTCCCATAGAAATAAGATAAGAGCTGTTTATATGTTTAGATTTGTATATGAAGATTCGGTTCTTGTATATGTAACGACCACAAAACAGAGTGGGAACTAAGTGAATCGAGGTTCTAGGATGCCCAACTTCATACGGCTCTTGACTTGACTATGGAACCACAAATAACATATCTTCATTGATTGCACCACATGTCTGTCGCTTAATACTTGGATTCATAGCATAGAGTATGACATTTGCAGAGGTGCCACTGATTGTTTCTAATGCAGCTCAGAGTGGGGTTCAAGCACACACAGCCTGTCCCATAGCATATGATTCATTTGGCATCCCCAACTTAACACAAAGAAAACTGAGCTGAAATTAGAACACTGATCGGAATTCTTACACTGGACCCATAAAATAGATGTAAATGTTATGTCTTTGACCCTCCTTTTTATCTTCTGCCTCTCCTTCCCACACCTTTCTCAGCCACTGACATTTTGGAATCCAACTGGAATCTGACATAATATACTGTAGGCCAGAAGGGTGGAAGTCCCTAACAACCTCTGCAATTGATGTTGCCACCATTTTATTATTTTGTACCTGAAGCGCTACCCTTCAAATTGTAATATTTTGCAACAGATTGAAAGGCATCTAAATCACATGGAGTCAATCCTGCAGATTCAGGACTGCAGGTGTCATCATATGGATGAGCCATGATAGTACAGACTTCCATTGATCGCCCAACTTTTAGTCCTAAGCAGATATCAACCAAACAGTTTCTTGACGTCATATAGTCATACTTGGAATACCCTTTTGCAAACACTAGTTTGTGTTATTATGATGAAAGGCCGTGTTAACATTAGCAGTACACCAAATTTAGGGTTACACATAGAAACATTTGCAAACATTTATCTTAATCTAAGAATGGTGATTGCAATATGGAGGATGAATGATTCCCACAGACGTTAATCCCAAAGCCCATGTCTTGCAGTGGTGGCAACCCATGAGTGGTCGGAACAGGTAAGAGCAGTCAGGTGGGGCGGGGGGGGGAGTCGACAGATGACGGGATAGGTAAAATGAAATAAAACAATGAATGAAACCACTTACATTGCACTCGCCGCATTGCCGACTCTACGATGCGGCGAGTGCAAGGTATGTGTGTTTTTTAAAAAATTTAATTTTACCTATCCCATTGTCTGTCGACTTCCCCGCCCTGCCCAGTCCCATCGTTCTTACGTGTGCCAGCCGTGCCTGTGGCTACCGTTTAAAAAATATGGTGGGTCAGGATGGTACCAAGCTCATTATATATATGCCGCGCTTCTCTCAAGCGTTCTACTAGCAGGAGTGGAAGGACTTCCTTCCTGCTCAGTGGAACACAAATCTAACCAATCCTGGAGCTGCTTTCACCTGTGTGACAGCAGCTCCAGGATTGGTGAGAGCAGGCTTACTCAGCGCTCATTGAGGCTGTGGGCCTGTGCCAGCAATCCCCTGGTTGTTTGATAGCATGGGGATTGCTGGGTTTACAGTGCGCATGTCGGGTTGGCCGTAGATAGCCAGCTGGTCAACCCAACATGCGCACTGAAAGGGGCAGCAGAAAATCCTGCAATAGTAGGATTCAGCCCCGCCCCACGTTCGTGCTGTACACAGCGTGAGCTGGTGGCAAAATAAAATGCCATTATTATGCCAGCTGATGTATAGTCCTTTCTTTGTTTCAGTTTCTAAAGCACACGTTATACTTCAGGGGTGTCCCAAGACGCACTGCTTTCAATGATTGCCTCAATCCAGGTTTTTGAATATAGTCCCAATTACAACATCTTTAAATCTTTCGAAGCCTGGATGATTACACTTGTCCTGGTGTTGCCACTTTAAGTTTGACACATTTTTCAAATAGCGATGTATAACTTATCGATAAAAGTAATTTTCTGTTTTGCTTTTTACCTTAGTAGAAAGTCTATTCAAAGATTGAAAATGCTGAATATATATTAAACTCATAATGAGTGCAGTCTGGGTTTTTAAAGTCACTGACACCTATAATAATAAATGAGGCTGGGAAATGTGGGAGGGGAGATGCGTGCTATTGTTGTAGTCAGTGAAGACCCCCTTGCTGGAGTTAATTTTTCAATGAATGCATTGTTTCTTATAGACAAGAGAATCATTGTGGCAGCAATGTGCCATCCAGATCACTCATGCCATCCAGTACGTGGTGGAGTATGCCAAGAGGATAACCGGCTTCATGGAGCTCTGTCAGAATGATCAAATATTACTCCTTAAATCAGGTGAGATCGGGTCTCTCACACAAGAGCTGTTATATATTCATTTCAAATTTATACTTCACTCCTTGGTTTGGAATGAATAATGTGATTTCAAGTACCCTGAGTTAATGGAGGTATTGCACTTTAATCTAAACAGGTATGAGCGTCCACAATTCATGGGTATCTAATGTATTATGGCCATCTTAAAGATACGTCTATGAAGTTCAGTATATAGTATATATGCATATGTGCAGAGCGTATTATGTCATTTATTATCACTTTGGAGTGTGAGGAGGGACCATTAATGATAAGAGGTGAAGCCTCAAGTGTGTCATGATGGTGTTATTGCTCAACAATGGTAATAAAAAGCAGACTACACATCTGCATATACTTTTTTGCTCTGGCATTTTAACATATGCATTCCTTTTAACACAAGGTATTTAAGCAAGACCAGGAGGTAAGGGCTTGAATGTGGTTACTGAGGCAAAATCACACTAACAAGGCCTTAACTTATTAGTAGAGTTGTTTCTCTATACAAATCCATTGTAATATGCACTGTGTGAAGACAGTGTTTTTTCTCTTATTTTACATTCCAATTTCAGTGTATTGTGGTAGTAACAAGTATCTGACCCTTGCAGTGTCTGTATGTGTGTGTAGTGAGGTCAGATTTTCGCAGGAAAGGCTTTTTTTTCTTTATAATTTTGTCATTCCTCGATGAAGTTACACAACACTTTCCCACTTCTAGGGGGCATTTTTTGTGCAGATCTGTCAACCAGTGGCCACGAAAAGAATGAGGGCGGGGGGAGGGGGCACAAGTGCCACTTCCCAATTAAATTCACATAGGATTCTTTGCTCTTCATACAGAAAAAATAGGCATACAAAATTACACCAAATTCTGTAGAAGGTAGAGCTTTACTCAAAAAACTTACTTTTCTGTGGTCTAAATCTGTTCAGTAGTTAATGAGAAATTAACGTGTATACCACATAGCATGTGTATTTTTAAAGCGCATGTTCACCCAGAAGGATATCTTGGTGCTGAATAATAGATGTTTATTGTTACTCAATGGTATTCATTTTATCAACCTCAGAAGGATGAAAGGCTGAGTGGGACCTGTGATCATGAGGTCAAACACGATCCCCTAGAGTGGACACATTTATCCACTAAGCCACTAGACATAGGTATCTAAGGGACACAGGTTGCACATGAAGAGGTTACGTTTCAGAGCTATCTGGACTACTAATTCACAGATGATCCACATTACCGGTAACCTCCGCGGCTCCAAAATTAAAAAAAGAATACTCCGATCTGATTAGGCCGATGGAGCGTTTTCTATAGCACAAATTAGAAAATGGATCTGTGGTGCTTGAATGATCTAATTGGCTGGCCGCAACATTGGGGGAAACTGTTGCAACCACCATTACAACTAAAAAAGAAAGGGTACATAAGGGCTCAAGGTGAGGAGACGGGGACCCTCTTCTAGCAAAATTTGAAAACAAAACAGATTATTTAGGGTGAGATTTACAGATTCTCCGCCGCTCCCAGTGAGACCTTATGGTGCTGCTGCAGAACCTTTCTGGCAACGTGAAACCAGGGCTTTATCCACAGACACCTATTAGGCTAATGTAAGATCTGTAGCTCTGGTTCCAGAGTCGAGGACCCTGTATATATTGACACCTTATTACTGATGTCATTTAGCCTATCATGGTTAATGTAAAATGTGAGATCAGAAGTAGTGCATAACAGGGTTGTAAGTTTATTGACCTATAACTGGCAAATTTGAGTGGTTTTTAGAATTTGTCTTGTAACAATAACTGCACTTTAAATGTGATTTTTTTCAATGAATTTCAGTGGCTTTTTAAACATACGTTATGGTGTAATAAGGAAAGGTAATCACAATGTCCCTTTAGCCCTTAGTTTGTTTAGTGAATATATATGTGTGTATGTCTGTACACACTGTTTTCTGTAAAATAAATCCAAGTAAAAAAAAATCATGCTGTTTTTAGAATTAAATCAGTTTATATTCGCGGAGTACTTAATGAAAAGCAATACCCAGCAAGCCACCTACAGCCCAAATGGGCCGGCCGCGCCGAAGATAACAAAAGAAAAAGATACAATCTGCAATGTAAATGCGATATACTGAAGGGGGAGTACACAGCAAGCCGCCTACAACCCATCCAGGGCCGGCCGCGACGTAAGGGGAACAAGGGGAGTTACTCTATAGTCCAGATGCTTTCAAAAACCAGTAAAATCACAAAAGCATATATACTGTCAGCAGAAAGTGCTCACATCTCAGCTGAGCTTCTGAATCGTATAACATGCCATTTTCCAAAAATGAAAACAACAATTGATGCCCCGATTCATGCTGTTTTTAAATCGTTCAGCAGCACTCACTGCATGATCAAACCATAGGTTAAAATTACCTAAAAACTATCAAACTTTTACTTTCACAGGTATCAATGCCAATTATGCCTCATGAAATTAAAATGATGGTCAATCGTGATTTAAATGGAATGGATTATGTCATAGATTAACTAAAATCTGGTGTGGCGATTCTCATTATTTTGTGCCTTGTGAAACAGACTGATGAATTAGTAGACTCATCATCATCATTTAGTCTTAAATCAGTTAAAACCTATAAACGTATTACAAACATCTCAAACATCAACATAGGAAAAATGCAATAGAAATGAAGGTATCACAGTATATATAAAATTATTATATCCTGTATCTTAAGTGCAGCAGACAGAAAATGACTTACATTAAAACATATTAAATTACTATAAACCGTCTGTAAATAAAATAAACCTGGCCTACATTGAACAAAATGTGTGTCTTTAAGAACACTGACAAGAAACCGGTATCAAGCAGCCAAATAAAATCTACAAAAATGCATTGCAGTTTGTAAAGAAACATTATCACAGGGCAAAGAGTCTGATTCTTGAGACCACCCAACACTTGGAAAATGAAAGCGAATGATGGACAATTCCCATTCTAAAACAGACTAACAAATAATAGTCCTAAATTACATGGATGATTTAGAAGTATGGTTGCATAACTTATATTGTTTTCAACATAATGAAAGATTTAACAGAATGCATTATAACTTTGTATTCTCTTTTTTGTCTAATAAATTGGAAGAAAGAAATCTTGGCCCAGATTTTGTCCCTTTTGTTTTGCTTTCCGGTGCGTCAATATACCAAGCCTGCCCAACTCAAGACATAAGGATTTTATAAAACTTAATAATTTTAAGATGTGGCGGTGATCTAATGATGAACAGTAATTTATGAGTTCCTGGATATTGGTGTGTTTACATATCACAAAGTCAAAATAAAGATCTTTGCATAATTGGTACTAAGATCCCTAAAAGACACAACTCCATCAAGGAGGGTTTCAAGCCATTAGTTCTTAGAGCATTATAACCATGTTATCAGCATAATGCAGCATAATAATAAATGTGTGCCCTACTTGGGGCAAGTCCTGGCTCACAGCTATCAGAACCAATTCTAGATTATTAATGTATACTATAACTAAAGTAGGAGCCACATCGCTTCCCTGCTGAACATCCCTAGATAACTTAAAGGACACTGTACATACCCTTAGTTCCAAAATGCACCCTTTTAGAAAGATCTATGTGAAGATGTTGTAAAATGGAAATTACACCTCTATCTATTCCCATAAAAGCAAAAAGGGACCATAATATTTCCCTGCGTATTCAAAGGCTGAGCTGAGATCTATCAAACTAAGTGTAGGGAACCCTTTTTAAAAGAAGTATATTTATCAATGAGGAGATGAAGATTAAGCCATTGCTGTATTATATTAAGATCAATCCTAAAACCATATTGAGAGGCTGAGAAAATGTTTATCCTCAGCTCAATACAAAATCCTTTCCATAGTTACTTTGACAGCTATCTTTACCACAGAATCAATTATGGAAATCAGGTGGTGACAACAATGATCATCCCTTTTGCCTTTCTTAAAGACTGGAATAATGAAAGAACAGGACCGTGCTAGTGGAATAGTACAATTGCTAGCTGCATTAAGACTGCGGTGTCACATTTGAATCATCAGAGGTACTATTATTACAATTTGACAAGCCAACCTCACTATAAAGGCTACCAAAATGATTGGCCCAAGTATCGGACACAATGGGTGCATCTAGTGGAATTTAAAGTATAATTGAAAAAAATAATTTATAATTCCCAGCAATGACTATTGTCCCTTTATGAACTGGCAGAAGAATGTAATTTCAGGCTTTGCCCCTGAGTTCACTTTTTCTTATTGAAAACGCATTTTTGGTAATGAGGCCCACATTGCACAGTTTCATCCCTATCACTAGGAGATCTACTAAGAGCACATCTGTGCTTCTGGTTGGCTTGTGAACATGATTTATCAATCCATCTATTTGATCAATTGTTTAAGTGTGTAATGTGTATGTTTCTGTGTATGATGACTGCATCACTTTTAAAGTGTCTTTCAATGTTGTGAGTCTGATTCACAAAGGTAAACTTACACTTAGGTGTAAGTCTACCCTTTTTTGATATTCACAAACTATGAATTAATACTAACTTTACGACCGTGGGGACTCCTCAGTAGAGGTGGACAAATTCACACAAAAAAAGATAGGACAAAAGTGTCAGTCAACCTTTGAGAATTAGGCTCTGTATGTCTGTTTGAAGATATAAGCTCTTCTGGTGAGATTCAGCCTTGTGGTTTATACCCTAAATCCTAAGATGGCAATATAATATGCACCCATATTGCACATGTTACTTGTTAGGTATTTTTTATATAACATTATAATTTAATTGATTAGCACTGTTTAGAAATAATTGGAGCGTTTAACTATCAACCACTTAGTATTCATTGTTTTCCTGAGACTGCATATTTGTCTGTCAGTGTTTTAAGGAATATGAGTTTTTGTTGGGGGTAGTACGAAATTTTGGGTTAGTAGTTGCAAAGGAGGTGGGTCTTTAACAAGTAATAAGTCTGCAACTTTCTTTCTGGTAACTAAGTACCCCATTGTAGCACATGACTCTCTCTGGGCAGTTAATCAGAGCTGTTGAATGCCTACTCAGGGGAGCTGATGTGGGCTAGTACCCCCCGCAACAACCCTTCATATAGCCGTATCCAGTCAGTGCATTCTCTTACAAAAAAAGAAAGATACTTTATTACACATACCTACACTACTCTTTAATTACAAATATATGTACAATTAGGTAGATGGTAATACATTTTGTGACACCCCATGACACCTTGGCCCGGACCCCTATAATGACAATACATCCACCTATAGTAGACACAATATAAGGAGGTGTTGTTGACCAAATGGTAGGTCTACATTGATAAAAGTATACTTATAGCATAATAAACACATGTAAGAAAACTGAATTCAATAGCGATGGTACCATCCTTCTATATCACTCTGTAAACCATACAGTCTTTCTTTGGCAATCGTGTTATGGTCAAAATGTGTTACACATTGAAAAAAATGTGTGCACTTTTAGGGACCAATGAACAGGACTTCCCATAAAATATCTTCTAGGAGGCTGAGGTGGGGCGGTTCATTCCTGGCAGCCCCTCAAACACTTCATTAATCATGGCTGGTGCCCCTGCCTTTCCTAGGAAACCACAAAACTGCTTATGCAAATTTTGAGCCCCGCATGGGGGCTTATTGAGGGCACCTTGACCTGATGCTGCTAATAGTAGATCAGTGGCTTGGGTACTCTTCTTGGTATTTCTTATTTTTATTACTGGTGCCCCAGTCCCACCCGGGGCTCCAACAAGCCTTTTTTGATAAGAGCTGTGAAGGGAGCTTCAAGGCTCCCCCATCCCCTGCCGGCTCCCCTGCTGACTCGCCCAAAACCATCCGCCTCAATCAAGCTGGCGCTGGAGCTGGCAGTTCTTTTTTCCCACCAGTCACATGGAGCACAGGCAGCAACAGCTGACTGGGTGTGCCCGTCCCACTCCTGAGGCAAATACAGGGTGCAGGAGAGTACCGAGGTCTGCCTTACATGGGAGCCCTTTCTTAGTCCCCAAGGAGAAGGGGGCCCAGGGACCCTAAATCTTTAGCGCTTCAGCACTTTCCCTTCTTTGCATCAGCCCTCTAGGATGGGGTCCCTCGGGATAATGTTTCCTCTGGACCCCACGCACACCTTACTTTGCTGACCCCATGGACTTGGCCCACCTCAGGGGAATGTTGGAATTTGTAGTGATGTGCCACATGCAGGGGACTAGGCTTTACAGGCCAGTTTCTCTGGCCCCGTAGCGCCGATTGCTCCATCTTGCTTTTGCTTTGCTCCTGCATGCTAGCTATGAGGCCTTAGGAGCATTTTTATCATTCCTGTTGGTCTCAAACCATGCTTTTTGCTGGGAAGCCTATTTTATGGCCCCCTTCATTAGAACTGTAGGGCACCTGTCTGCCCACAGCAGAGTCAGTGGCTAGTCCATTGAAGTCCCAGGGCAACCCTCCAGGGTTGTCCTGCAGGTTAATTCTCCCCACTGTTCCTCGGGATACATAAGGGGGGCAGTGCACTTGGCCATGCACTGCACAGTTTCAGCATACTTTGACCTAGAGATACTGACCAATTATCAATTTTAGGGTAAACATGTTTACCAAGTGCAGATCCACTGTCACTTCTGTGATTACTATACTACTTATTGTACTTGACAAATTATTATATTTCCCTGGCTCGGCCAGTATAAGAATTCAGACGTTTGTCTTCTCTTCTGGGCCAAATTAATTAATCTGCTGGCCAGCTGGAGGATGAAAGGTGTCCCCATACATTATAGACATTTAACAGTGCTTGGCCCAAATCCTGGGGAAAGAAAGAACTGGCGAGGCAATTTGCATCTGATAATTAATGGACATACTACACCTGGCCTGAACAAACCAAAGCCGATGGAAATTAAGGAGGAAGGCCAGACCTCTGGCACCAAGCACAGAAGGGGTCTCACCTTTGAAGTTTTGCTGGAAAATAATTAACCAGCTGCACCAACTGGTGACGGGCCTGAGGTGCCCAGGTAATGTCTTTTCATAGATATAGACTACTTGAAGTTGCATATTTAAATGTTCCAGAATGCTATGCAGAAGGGTTGGAGCAGGGGTTGAATTATGATGTGACACTAAGATTGGGCAAGAAGTGCCTAACTTCCAGTACTTTACACCCCCTCCTAAACACCCCTGCATGAAGAGGCACTTGGGAAAACACTGGACCTGGGGTTGCGAACCTGGAATAATGTCCACATAGAACAAACCTCTACGAGGATGGACTTTGTAACTCAAACTTCAGCCGGCACCCAGGATTTGGATGGGTCTCTCCTAATCAGATGAGGTCTGTTCCCTCTGTTAGGGCCAAGAACAGTTCTTCCTCTGCTGGGACCAGAGTCAAGTAGGGTTCTAGACCTAAATGAATGGAAGCAGATCTTTTCAACCCCATTTGACTTTTAACTCCAGCCACATATATGGTTTTGGCCTCGCGTGGTTAAATGTGTGGCAAAACAGGCTCTCAGCCAATTTGTTAAAGGCAACTTAAAGTATATTTTTATATTGTTATTTTTCCACTAAAGATCACCTTTATATTAGATTTGTTTAAACTAAATATGAATTAGCTTTGAATAGTTTTGCTTACATTTTCCCAAGTGCTGATATAAATAAATGGTTTTAATTATACCTGGGCCAGTTCTTGGAGATTCTAGCTAAATATGTACAGTTAAACAGCTTTTGGCTACTGAGTTACCTATAAGTCACACTGTTTCTAATATGAAGTGTGCACGTTTTTATATATTAGGCACCCAGAATTCGGGACGTACAAAGCACACTTTAAGGGGCACTTATTAATGTATAAAATAAAGTTCCTACATAGCAAAGGCACTTCCCCTTTTTGTGTGTCACTCAAGTTTTTTTTCTATTGCAGCCCAGCCACATGAAAGCGGTCACCTGGCAGCCATTTTTCCTTGTCATTTATGTTGATTCTGTAAATACACACCGCATGACATATATGTCAATTAACTTCCATGCCATGGTGTAAATTCTGAATTATATACCATGGCAATATAGGAAAGTTAATAAGACACTGAGACCAATTCTGATACCATTTTAGGGTCAAAGCACACAGACTGCGGCAATGAATAGAAGGATCACGGAGCACAGCTGTAATACCATTAAAAATAGTGTCCAGAAAAAGGTGCAAAATCTGATATTGCCATGCAGCGACAGCAAATGTGCTACACCTGGATTTCAGCCAACCCCTGCTACTTATAGCTGAAATTTGAGTGCAGCTGCTATGCACATGCTAGAGGTTAGGACTCCATGCCACATCTGTGTGGTCATGAATACATCATGTCTGTTTTGCAGGGTTAAGTTATAGAATATGGTCCATTGTTTTTTTCCTTAGCACTTACTAAAAGCACAGTGAATTTGACCAATGGTTCTCATTATTTTTGTTGATGTTTCCTGGATTCTGAAAATGCCTAGGGTTTGGCATCAAAGATGTTAGTGCACATAGAGTCTGTGATGAAGTCTTGTGATGCCTGTTGTAATGCTTCTGAACTCAATTCACAAAGCTTTTCAGATACGTAAGTGTGATATATACACAGCTCCATGTCCTCTAATAGTGCTGTAATCTTCACAATCATAAGTAACGCCTACACAAGAAAAAGTGGGGATTCCCACGAGCATGTCAAGAATATACAATGGAGACGAAGTGCACGCCTAGCAAATTTTGGTTAGCCTCAACCATAATCACAAATAAAGGGTCAATATTTTCTTGGGAAAATATATTTCCAAGAAAAGATAAAAAGGAAAATAATATATCTTTAAAGGTTTGCTATTTTCCCTGCATTCAGAGTATCCTCAAACCAGAGACTCAATACATGCACAGTTAGAGAAACAGCTGGATGCTAGGATGTGTGTGTGAATTACATGTATTACATTGTGCAAGTTCTAATAGCGGCAGCTAGGTTACATGTATGCCTGGGTGAATCATTAGGGTAGTCATAAAATCTCTGCAAGGTGTAGGCATGCCCCAGGAACACTGTTTTTTCAAAAATATTATATGAATAGCGCACTCTCTCTGTTTCGACTAATAATTTGAGAAAAGTCAATTTGAGATAAACCCTGGCAACCTGACAGGGTCAGACTAGGACAAACATTAGGCCTGGGCACTAAAATAAAAGTGGCCCGGTTAGCGGACCTGATGGCTAACCAAGTGACCCACATTTTCAAATCAAGCCAGTTTTGTACTTGTAAAGAGACACTGAAGTTAGTTTTTTTGCATGGCATGGGAGGCTGCATGCCTTTGTGTTTGCCGCAGGCAATGTTTGCAGGGAAATCAACAGTAAAAACCGTCGTAACTGGCCATATATAATAGGCCCTAAGACTGCTAAAAAATTGGGCCCACACACTGATCTGTCAAACCAGCCCATCAGGCACTGCCTGATTGCCCTATAGACCAGTCAGACCTTGCAGCCGGAGTATGTAGTTCACCTGTTTTGTTATATAGTTATGGAAATTCAGTTGAATCTTTCATGACGTAAGAAAAGATAGAAACACTATTAAATCCCAAGTCTTAACAACACTCTGGATGTAAGATTTAAAGAGAAAATGTTAATATAATGTGTTAAGTATTAAGTCCATGGTGTGATATGTATATACAGTACCTGCTCCTGGAGGGAGTTCTGTGGGGGTGGTGAGGCGGGTTGGGGGAGGGGAGGGGCAGGGTGGAGGGGTAGTAAACTCCGGATTAAGGCCGAACGAAGTACAGAAACAAAATAAATAAATAGAACAAATTACATTGCGCGCTGCAACGCCGGTTTGGCGTTGCAGCGTGCGCAATGTAATTTGTTTTATTTATTTATTTCGTTTCTGTACTCCATTCGGCCTTAATCCGGAGTTTACTACCCCCCACACTGCCCCTTCCCCGCCCACCGCTCGGCAGCACTCCCTCCAGGAGCCGCTACTGTATGTATAACAAGTCACTTAGTGGGGAATATTTGAAAAAGTCAGCCTCTGTGGCAATATAAAGGTTTATGTTCCATGATGCACAGTGCTTGGCATATCTAACTGCTCATTATTAGCAGAGTCCATTGTACACGTCTCAGTGAAACACATTCCAGAAACAAACATCAGTTAACACAACACAAATGTTTTTACAGTCTAATGGACATCTGTTGTTTGCAATTAATATGTGGCTATTTGCTCCCTGAAGTGACAGTGATGCTTGGGAGCGGGAGGAAAATGCATATTTTCTAGCTGTAACATGGAGCAAAGCCTTGGGACAGCAATAAATTTTACTTCATCGCATATCCATCTATCTATCTATCAAACTATCTATATATATGTATATATATATATGTATGTATATATTATCTACTGGCGGTCGCCAGTAGATAGTTATAGTTTATATATATATATATATATATATATATTCACTGAAAAAACCATAGGTTTCACAAATGTTATAGTTAGCGGAAAGTTTACTGATAAAAAACCAATGAAATTCCCCCGTTATAGTTAGTGCAGGAAACTATAACTCACGCGACCGCAATCCTGTGCTGATGCTAATACTGTATTTAGACACTTATTTGCCCATGTCTTCTTCCATAAATTTTTAGCTATACATATATTACAAATAGTTTTTTTTTCATAAAGACACATATGTCATCAGCAGAAGATTGCGGTCGCGTGAGTTATAGTTTCCTGCACTAACTATAACGGGGGAATTTCATTGGTTTTTTATCAGTAAAATTTCCGCTAACTATAACATGTGTGAAACCTATGGTTTTTTCAGTGAATTTGCAAGGTTTTTTAAATGCTAATTCCTAACTATAACGTGTGTGAAACCTATGGTTTTTTCAGTGAATTTGTACGGTTTTTTAAATGCTAAGTTACTTTACGCCATTCGTGGCGTGCGCGCCCACTTAACGCAGTTCGTTCCGTGTGCGCACGGTGCGCTTCGCGCACCGTGCGCGCACAATGAGCATGCGGTGCGCTTCGCGCACCGCGAGCCCACTTTACGCAGTTAGTGCCGTGCACGCACGGTGGGCACGCGGTGCGCTACGCGCACCGTGTGCCCACGTTACGCTAGATGGGCCATGTACGCACGATGCGCTTCGCGCACCGTGCGCACATGGAGGACATATTATGCGCTTCCTTGTGATAGGTAATCTGTTGAAATTTTTTGGGGAAATGCTGTGCTCTTATATGCCATGCACAAATGGTGGCCTTCGGCCACCATTTGCACACAGGGTGGAGAGAGTGGGTTTTTTTTTTTTTAATAATTTTTTACCGTACGCATACGGTAAGCGTACGGTAAGCGTAATCGGCGAAATTTTCGAAAAATAAAAAATTACCGTTTTTTGCCTTGGGGGATCTTTGAAGACTCAACTAACATGGTTATGTGCATGGGCGCTGTCTAAACAGCCCCTTTATATGTTTTTGGCATTTGTTTATCAGCTCCCCCCTCAGAGTGCGAGAGAGAAAATGGCGGCCGCCGCTTCCTGGTTTCGACCGATTCGAATGTTTACTAAGATCTAAGGGCCAATCAGAATCGCGCTCGCGCACGCCACCGTACGCGTACGGTAAGCGTACCGTAAGCGCACCGTAAGCTGGCTCAGATATATATATTGATTTAAAGGCTATTTTCTCAGAATCTACTAAACAGATTTACACCAAACCTACAAAAGGCACTTCCTTGACCTGAGGACTACCTCTCTGCCAAATTTCAAGTAATTCTGTTCAGCCGTTCGGGCTGTAGCTGTGTCTAAAGGTCCTATGGAAAAATGCATGGGAAAAACGCGTTTTGGGACCCCCCTTTTATCTCAGCCCCCGCTTGACGAATCCCCCCGAGACTTTCAGGGTAGGAGCGGAGCGTAGCGCCCCACCTATTTTGAAAAATTCGCGAGGATTCGTCGACCGGCGCCAGAGTTATTCAAAATAGAATGTTGCGGATTTCCTATGGAAACGTGGTCCTAACTATAACTACCTACTGGCGACCGCCAGTAGGTAATATATATATATATATATATATATATATATATATATATATATATATACATATATATACATATAAAATCGCAAAAAAATATAAAGGTTAAACATGTTTTAGTTAGGGAAATTTTCTTTAGGTTTGGTATACAAACGCAAATTTAAGCTGGACAGACATTAGAAATTCTACAGTATAGTTATCTCTTATTATTTATAGACCACTTACACACTTATTTGTAACGTATTTCTGCAAAACAGACCTTACACTGCACAACCATAACAAATTCATAACTTAGACTTATCTGTTGAAATGATCATTTACGCACCACTTTCATATTACTGTAAGTCATACTTATCACTCACATCTATACTTACGCACAAACTATGAATTACTATCACTTGCGCACTTACGTACACAGTCTTTTCACCTCACTCGCCATACTACATTAACTATAACTCGCCCCTTATCCATGCACTACCTACCCTTGGATATTGCACTACCTATACCCTTGAATATTAAGTAAGTAACGGGCTGTCAATTTATTGCAGTAAATAAAACACTTATGATATGAGAAATTATATTATTAGCTAGAACACAGTGCATGGTATAGTGGAGATTTATAGTTAATGTAGTGCAGCGAGTGAGGTGGCAAGACTGTGTATCAAAGTGTTATTAATTGAAAAGTGGTGCATAAGTATAAATGTCAGTAAAGTTGATTGAGTCCTGTAAATAGTTTATTTGTGTATACTGTAGTGGCGTAGAGCGCAGTGCTAACCTTTGAATGTTGTATAATTTAAAGGCCTATATTGGAATATCATGTACAGAAATAGCATACAGGGGAGTGGCGTTCAATGGAGTAATAGAGTGGAGTGGCGTAACTGAAATAGCATACACTGGACTGGTGGTAAAATGAGTGGCAAAACAGGTTCTCAGCCAATTTAGAAAAGGCAACTCAAAGTACATTTAATGTAGTTACTTTTCCACTAAATATCACCTTTAAATCAGAATTTTGAAACTAAATGTGAATTAGCTTTCAATCATTTTGCTAACATTTCCCCAAGTGCTGATATAAATTAAAGGTTTTATTTATATCCAGGCCTGTTCTTGGAGAATCTAGCTAAAGCTGTACAGTTAAACAGCTTTTTGCTATTTAGTTACTTCAAAGACACACTGTTTCCAATATGTAGTGTGCAGGATTTTGTATATTAATCGCTCAGACTTCTGGGCTTACAAGAACTTAACTCTCTACTTGAAAGAAAACACCTTAAGTTGACATGTGTCTCATGGCCCAATTTGCTCACTGCTTTCTCACATCTGCTTCGACAGTGCTCATTAATAAACTGTGTCTGACCCTAAAATGTTTGAAACTCACCTCTTTCTACCTTAATTAAATTAAAAGATGACATTCTACATCCATGTGCTAAATTAAACATTCATTAGTTGAAGGGAAGTACTGCAATGATTACAAAGCTGTTGAGTAGTTCTGAATATATATGCTGAAGTTTTACTTTTAAATTGCATGATGTTTCCTTTGTCAAATATATGCAGAGTTCATAGTACTTTCTATGAATTTGGCTTTTCTGATTGTGAGAAACATCTGTCTCTTGAAAAGAACATCTATCTCCATATGTTGTTGTTACTTTGCAGTGATGTTGTGGTCCATTGCTATCTGTTTAATTAGGAAGTGTGCAAAGCTATTCTCTCTCTATCATCCTGTAATTTTCCTGAGTACTACGATTACCACCCATTGTTCTTGAGTGTTTTTTCATGAGGGTTTTCAGGTTAAAATTAGGACTTTTGCATTTCAAGTTAATTTTTCTTTTACAGGTCTAAAGTTAACTTACGAGTATAGAGCACATCCACATTCAGCAGCAAACAATAGTTACAATGAATTATTAACACTTTGAAGGAAAAATACACTTTATAATGTGAATGTAGAAAAAGCAGAATAGTCTGTGAACTATGGGTAAGCCAATAATTGGGCTGTGAGCAGGGCCCCACACGCAGAAAATTGCAAAAAGATAGGACAGGCCTAATTTTAAAGGGCAGAGTTCTCTGCCCCAACTGCGGAGTCTCCACAGTAGTAAAGTTACTACTAAGGGGCCTTCTGTCGGAGACTTTCTGACCCCATCGCCGGTTTCAATTCTAACCGGCTGATTATGTATCCGCCGGTCAGAATTTAAACCAGCCGGTCATTCTGGCTGGCTTCCGACAGGTTCAAGGAGCCCTTCAGCCTGTCGGTACCGACTAGTAATCCCAAAGAGCAGGCCTTTCCGCCCTTGGGATTACGGTGCACGGTTTCCAGCATAGTTTCCATGCCGGCCTGTCCGACATGAGATTGTGTTTGGAGGCTCCCAGCAGGGCCCCCTTGTGTGTGCGGCCTTCGGCTGGGGCCCGAGGGGACATCTATGGTGCCTCCCAGTTGATCCCTGCACCCCGTGGCAGGCACCTTATGGTGTCTGCCACTGGGTGCAAGGATCAACAACACCTCCCATTTCCCTATGGGAGCATGTATTACGGCCAGGAAATGGCAGAATGAGACCAAACAGTGTTCAGTCGCATCCATTATGAGGTAGGCTGGACCGCCGACTAGGTGTTGGTCGGTCCGGTTTACAAGTCTGTGTCGGGCGTAAGCAATTCCGCCTGACATCAAAATCGGCCCCTAAATCTTTTGTTTGTGAATACCAAAAAAGAGTAGACTGACACCGAAGTGTAAGTTTACCTTTGTGAATCAAGCCCTGTGATACTGTGGGACCTATTCACAACTGTAGTACAACAGTACTACTCAAGTACTACAAACTGAAATTTACTAGCCTGGCCAGAAGGTCTCTGCTTCTCCTATTGTTTCTATGTGTTTGTCTCTGCACTGACTTGAAAGGTCTCTGCACATATACGCTTCATTTTAGCATTTAATTTAGAAGGGACCGGGAGTTGCTGCAAAATTAGGAAATACATGCTCCTAAATGGGAGGAGTTATGGGAGAAGTAAGGAGGGTTTAAGTGAGGACTAGGAAGGAGTTTAGGGAGCGACTTGCACCCACGCACAAAGAAGTAAACCCATTTCTACTTACAAACTGCACTTCTATACTTACTACTAAAAAAAAGGGCAAAACGGTAACAAATGCACTTTAGCTCAGAGCTGGACTAAGTCCAGCACCATACATGGCCACCCACTGGTACTGCAACACCTTCCCATTGAAAATAGTGGCCGCAGGGACTTAAAATATCAACCCATGAGAGATAAGGTTAAAATTAATTAATTAATTCTGACCTCTTATAAATCTAGATATAAATTTAATTCAATGTTAAAAAGTTTATAAATAGAAAAAAATATTTGATTTTAAAATATTTTAATAACCTTTTAATTAGAACAATAAATGTCATTTTATTAAAAAATGAAATTAATTTAAATGTTTTCTATACTTTGGGCCAGATTCACAAAGGTCAACTTAGACTTTGTGTAAGTTTACTCTTGCTGTAGTACTATATTTTTTGTATTCCCAAACTACAAGTGTAATTTTGCTACTAGTAGTTTTGCTACAAGTAAAATTAAACTTCTAATTTGTAATTACCTAACAAGTGGTAAAGTCACTAGTAATTTTACTAGTAGTAAAATTACATTCTGAGTTTGTGAATAGCAAAAAGTAGTAAAGTTACTACAGCAGGTGTAAACATACACAAAGTGTACTTTGCCTTTATGAATCAGGCATATAATGTATAAATAATTTTTTATATGGGTTAAATAAATAAAAGATTGGATGTTTTGTAAAATAAATCTTCAGACAAATATTTAAGTTTAATAAATTTAAATTATTAAATATGTAATAAAACATTAAGTTGATAGTGCTGTAGCGTTTTATTTTATTTATGTCTACATTTAAAATAAATATATAAAAGTAATTTACATTTATATTCATCATAAAATGTTAGCTTACCTTAAGTTTAACAAACATTTCCCTTTTTCTTATAGTTTGCCATAGGGATATCTCTGCCCCCGTGGAAGAGATTTCCACCTACGTGTGAAACGTTACGAATAGCAACTTTACGCTTGTAAATTAGGCCTCCAGTTGTTAAATCTTCGATGTCCTGCATTAAATATTAAGGGAATTGGAGGGAATATGACAAAAGATGGTAATCCTTACAAGGGTCTACCTAAGTCCTCAATCATCTTTCTCTCTTGAATATAAGGCTTAACTCACGCACAAAACTTATTGGATAGATCTGAAGGTCAATCTTAAGAGTCATGCTTTTAAAAAAGCTCATCAGGGTACACTAAAAGACTTCTGAGCCACTTTTAAAGATTGTTTACTCTCGTAAAGTGTCTTTTACTGCAACTCAGGAATGACCTTAATCAGGTTCACAATTGTAGAACCATATCTTTACCTGAGTGTATGTAACTAGTCCTGCAGTTGCATATCCAGTCCAATTTATGGAATGATTATTCTTGTGCCTCTAGATAGGTACTACTCCAGTCACAAAGATAAAGTGACCAATACACTCACAACTATACTAAATATTATTTTCCACCAGGTCAAAGCATCACATACAATATCGAAAGTACTACAAGGTGGGGTAACTGAATTAGTCCAAAAGAGACCATTCCACCAGAACCTGGTATGCTTAGGTAGAAGCATATCCACACAGCAGACACACTAGAAAAAGAATACATTAAAACCCAGCTAAAAAGGTCCTTTTCTGAATTATTCATTTTCACAGTTCCTCTGTTCATTGTCTGGACCTACAGATTGAGAAGGAAGAGATAGTAAGGCGTTATATATTTATTCACCCAGGAGCCTGACACCAATGCACCTACAATGGGGCACCGCATTTAATGGTATAATGAACCATACAATTTTCAACAAAGCAGCATCCTTCTGATGTGGATCCTCTCTGGGGACATGGGAAGGGGATGAGTCCGAATCTTACATAATACGCCATCAGTAAGTTAACTCACCATATTCTGTGCTTTCATCATCATACACTTCTAGAGAGATACTTTGTATGGCTGACATAGTAATGATCAGCCTTGAGTCTGATACTTGTGATTCTGTTCATGAAGGACAAGGAGCCTACTATTTCTTTATTTTGGTCAATGCAACGCTAATGGTGTGTTATATCTTATCTGGATAAGATTCATACATTTTTGTTGGTGAAAGTGGGACACTTTTTCACAACATAGACATGTTATAGTTTTAGGTTCTTAATTCTATACATCAGATGTCTTTACATTATCTGAAAGATATATGAAGCTATCACTGATGAAACATGTATGTGGTTATGTGCCTTCAACCCTGCCAACTGTACCTACCGAAATGCCTTTGTGTTTAACCTATGGTGCTTTGCATTTAACATGCATTCTTGCCTAGAACATTCCTTCATGTCACAACATTGAATTATTTATAATGGGCGCTTTCTTTGCTCAACAGGCTGTTTAGAAGTGGTTCTGGTGAGGATGTGTCGTGCCTTCAATCCCTTAAATAACACAGTGCTCTTTGAAGGAAAGTATGGAGGTATGCAGATGTTCAAAGCCCTAGGTAAGTCTATTTTACCTTCTGTGTGTTTTTTATTATGTTATTTTGCACAAATGGTCATCGACATAATTATTGTGATCTGTAATTTGTGATATGATTTCCTGTGAATGTTTTTTAAATGCAATTTAAATACTATGAGTTCAAATGAAACTTACGTGCCACTTGGTCCTTGACTCTTTGGTTTAATAGGACACCGAAACTGTCTAATGGCCAATCACAATAGGCGATTATATCCTAGCTCTGTAGACAGACAGGCAGACTGATGGCAAGGACAGATTTGGATGCAGAATAGTGGACCTCTATAGGAGATCAATTCAATGAGGCCCCTATGTGGCTGCTGTAAGAGGATGGGTGTTAGAAGGCGACCTCAGAGGAGCCCGGAGGGGGCCCTGACTGTCCGGAGACCCACCCTCAAAGTATCGTAGCCGGGCACTGGTGGGAGATTCCGCAGGGGAGGAATCTCGTTTCTAGGATCGTACACTTGGCACCACACGACAAAGGGACACCACACCGAGGGTTCTTAGGATTCAAGCTTTATCAAATCGAAGTGGTAGGATCTTTATGATCAGCAAGGCAGATATTTACAAGTAGAGCGTGGGCTCACAGAGTCTTGGCGGGGGTAGGAGGTAGCGGGACAGTCTTTGGGGGGATATGGATCAAATGCAGGAGCGTACCGGGCGCACAGCTCACAATCCTCGAGCTGGGGGATACGCTGTCGTCGTGGGGTCCGGCGGGACCAAAGAGAGTCTGGGGGAGCCGCGAGTCACTCAGCAGGCTCAAGCACAAGTTCGGAGGTCTTACGATCTTCAGGGAGCCGCGAGTCACTCAGCAGGGCTCAAGCACAAGTTCGGAGGTCTTACGATCTTCAGGGAGCCGCGAGTCACTCAGCAGGGCTCAAGCACAAGTTCGGAGGTCTTACGCTCTTCGGGGAGCCGCGAGTCACTCAGCAGGCTCAGGTACCAGTTCGGAGGTTTTAGGATCTTCGGGGAGCCGCGAGTCACTCAGCAGGGCTCAGATGTTCCAAGGCGAATCTGCCGGACAGTCCCAGAGCACCCCTTGTTATAGGTCGACCCCTCTTTGATGTCCGGGGTCTGTGCAGGCAGGGGTCTTGTCACCTGGGGGTCGCTTGTCGAGGTTTCCTGCCATTGTCTTTTGATCCTTTCAGGGCCGGGTCGGGAGGAGTCCCAGACACCCAGCAGGCGTGGAGCCAGCCCTCAGGGAGGCCGGAGGGCCGATCGAAACCCATCGTCCCAGGGGAGTTCAGAGGTGCGATAGAAACTGCTCCTCCCTCTCTCATCCCCTGGAAGCGTGATGTCCTCCAGCCGGAGTGGCGCCTCTAGGCCCGGGTTGTGCTGGGGCCGGGCGGCCATCTTGGTGCACGAAGTGGGCACGCGTGCCCGGGGTGGCCGAAAGGAGAGAGGCCATGGACGGGGAGGCCCGGGTCGCGTGTGTGTGTTCTGGTGGGGAAGGATCGGCTGGGCCGTGTGCTTGGGGTCCCTGGTACCAGGTTAGGTAGTGCGAGGACAGGAAGAGCCATGCTACGAGGCCAGGTCTAACACGCGTCCCCCCCAGCTGAAAGCCGGAGAGAACTACCCATCATCTTGGGGGGTTCTCTTCGCTGAGGCGGAAGAACCGGGAGAGGCCGTCAGCGTTGGCGTGGTCCGTACCAGGGCGATGTTCTACGGTGAAATCCATCCCCTGGAGGGAGATTGACCACCGCAGTAGCTTGGGGTTTTCTCCTCGCATCTGCATGAGCCATCGCAAGGGCTGATGGTCGGTTTGTACTTTGAAATGGGTGCCAAACAGGTAAGGGCGCAGCTTTTTGAGGGCCCAGACTACGGCAAATGCTTCGCGCTCAATGGTGCTCCACCTCTGTTCTCTGGGCAACAGCCGCCGGCTGAGGAAGGCGATGGGCTGGTCTAGGCCTTGGTCATTCACCTGGGACAGGACGGCTCCAATGCCATGCTCGGAGGCGTCGGTCTGGACTACAAACTCCTTGGAGTAGTCGGGAGCCTGGAGGACGGGGGCCGTGCACATGGCCTTCTTTAGGGCATCGAACGCTTCCTGGCAGGCAGTCGTCCACTGCACCCTCTTGGGCTGTTTTTTTGATGTGAGTTCGGTGAGGGGGCCAACCAGGCTGCCATACCCCCGGATGAATCTTCGGTAGTAGCCAGTGAGGCCCAGGAAGGCTCGGACCTCCGTTTGGGTGGTGGGTGGTTCCCAGGCCAGGATGGCGTCGATCTTTGGCTGTAGAGAGGCGACCTGACCGCTCCCGACCTGGTGCCCCAGGTAGACTACTGATCCTTGCCCAATCTGGCACTTGCTGGCTTTTACTGTGAGGCCTGCCTGGCGCAGGGCGGTTAGCACTCTCCGGAGGTGCTGGAGGTGCTCACTCCATCCGGAACTGAAAACGGCGATGTCGTCTAGATAGGCCGCACTGAACTGTTCCATCCCGGCCAGGACCCTATTCACCAGTCGCTGGAAGGTGGCCGGGGCATTTTTCATTCTGAAGGGCATTACGAGGAAGCGATAATGCCCATCTGGGGTGGAGAAGGCGGACCGCTCCTTGGCTTCCTCTGTGAGCGCAATCTGCCAATATCCGCAGGTGAGGTCGAATGTGCTGAGGAACCGGGCCGCCCCGAGTCGGTCAATGAGCTCGTCGGCTCGGGGGATGGGGTGGGCATCGGCCCGGGTGACGTCATTGAGCCCCCGGTAGTCCACGCACAATCGGAGCTCTGGGGCGACACCGGGGGCCGCTGCCTTCGGAACTAGGACCACGGGGCTGGCCCAGGGACTATCGGATGGCTCGATCACCCCTAGGGTCAACATCTTCGAGACTTCAGCTTGAATGCAGGACCGGACTCGGTCAGGGACTCGGTAGGCTCGGTGTCTTACTGGCGGGCTGTCCCCGGTGTCCACGTCATGGACACACCAGTCGGTGACTCGGGGGATCAGGGAGAAGAGGTCGGAGAATTGTCCTAGGAGCTGGCGACAGTCCGCTTGTTGCTGGTCAGTGAGGGATGGGGAGAGGTTCACTCCTTCCACGGAGCCATCCTTCTCCTTGACACACAGGAGGTCCGGGAGGGGACCGGACTCATCTTCGGCCCCGTCATCGGGGGCCAGCAGGAGGCTCAGTTCTGTCCGTACGAAGTGAGGCTTGAGGCGGTTCACGTGTAGGACCCGCAGGGGATCCCGGGGTGACTGGACGTCCACCAAGTACGTGACTGGACTCTTCTGCTCAATCACTTTGAAGGGCCCGGTCCACTTGTCCTGGAGGGCGCCAGGCTTCACGGGGGCCATGACCCATACCTGCTGGCCCGGCTGGAACTCGACCAGAGTGGCATTCTGGTCGTACCAGCGCTTCATCTCTTCTTGGCTTGCCTCCAGGTTGGCCTCGGCCAGCTCTCGGAACTTCCTGGTCTGGTTCCGGAGGGCCAGAACGTATTGGAACACATCTCGTGGGGTGGACTGGGGTGCTGCCTCCCACCCTTCCTTATCCAAGCTGAGGGGACCTCGGACGGGGTGTCCATATAGTAATTCAAACGGGCTGAACCCCAAGGACTTCTTTGGGACTTCCCGGTAAGCGAACAGGAGGCAGGGGAGCAGGACGTCCCACTTACGCCGGAGGGGTTCTTCTAGGCCGTTGATCATCCCTTTCAGAGTCCGGTTAAACCTTTCTACTAGGCCGTTCCCTTGGGGATGGTACGGGGTGGTGAACTTATAGGACACCCCACATTGTTGCCACAGGGACGTCATGTATTTTGAAATAAAATTAGTGCCGCGATCGCTCACGACCTCGCGGGGAAAACCCACCCGGGAAAAGATCCCCATCAGGGCTCGGCCCACCACGGGAGCCGTGACGGTGCGTAGGGGGATCGCCTCAGGGTATCGGGTGGCGTGATCCACTAGGACCAGAATGAAACGGTGACCTTGGGAGGTGGGGGGATCCAGGGGCCCCACGATGTCGATTCCGACTCTTTCGAATGGGGTACTGACGACCGGGAAGGGTTGGAGGGGAGTCTTGCGCTTCCCCCCACTCTTCCCACTAGCCTGGCACGTGGGACAGGACTTGCAGTGGGCTTCTACAGCTACTCTCATCCTAGGCCAGTAAAAGTGAGTCACGAGACGGCTGTAGGTTTTGTCTTGACCCAGGTGGCCGGCGAGGGGGACGTCGTGGGCCAAGCCCAGGAGGAAGTCTCGGAAGCGTAGGGGTACCACCAGCACCCGGCCGGATCCTAGCTCCACCGACTTCTGCTCACTGTACAAGCGGTTATTCTCCCAATAGACTCGGTGCGTTCCGGTTTGGTCGCCTGCGGCTTGGCCCTCGGCCTGGTGCCGCAGTCCGACCAGGGAAGGACAGGTGGCTTGCTCCCGGCAGAACTCCTCCCGGGTGGGCCCGCCCTCGTGGCGCCACGGGGCCAATTCGGCCAGATCGCCTAACTCGGGGACCGGGGTGGTGTCGGACGGTGAGGGTTCGTCGCTGGCGACTGACCCTCCCGATGGGGGGACGGGAGGACCCTCGGCGGGGACTGCTCTGACTCCCTCGGTCGGGGGGTCCTCGACTTCCCCCAGGGGGGTGAGTCGGGCGGACATAGATCGGGTGGTGGCGCACACCCACTCGGGGAGTCCCATCATCCCTAGGTGGGCCTTGCGCTCGACGTACTTCCAGGGAGAGCTCTCCAGGTCGTTCCCTAAGAGGCAGTCGACTGGCTGGGAGGTTCTTACGGCAACCCTCAGTTTACCTATCACCCCTCCCCACTCAAACGGCACCAGGGCTACCTGACACATACTCTCTCTATTATCTGCGGAAATTACGGGGCAAAAGACGTTGGGTAGGATCTGCTCCTCGGGGACTAAGTGCCTGAGGACACCGGTGATGCTGGCCCCGGTGTCTCGCAGGGCTTCTATTTGGTGGCCATTGATCTTGACGAGCTGCCCGTACTTCTTCGTGTTGGAGGGCAGGAGGCTACCAGGGACCATCTCTCTATCTCCCAGGGATACTAGGGCCATAGCTGCGGGTTCCCACTCCCCGGTGTCCTCAGCCTTCTCCCCCAGGGCTACGTTGGCGATCTGTCTAGCAGGGTTTGCAGCAGGGGGGACCTGGGGGGCCATGGGGCACTCCGGGTCATTGGCGTAGTGCCCGGGCCTCTGACAACGGAAACAAGTGATGGTTACCCGGTGCCCCCGTCTCCCGGGGGGTCCGGAGACTGGTGGGGGGGGCGCCGGGAAAGGTGGAGGTTGGGCCTTCGGGAGACTCGACTGGGACTCTCTCTGCCCTCCCTGGTTCCCTCCCCCTCTCTGGCGGGGTGGTCCCTGACTGGCTCGGTGGTATTCTCCTACAATGCTCCGGGGGACCCGGGTGTTGGTCCAGCGGTCTGCTTCCACAGCCAGCTTCCGGGGATCGGTGAGTTTGCTGTCGAGCAGATGCTGGCGTAGTTCCACAAAGCAGTTCGCCGCCAGGTGTTCCCACAACATGAGGTCGGTGAGTTCCTCGAGGGTGGTGACCTTGCTGCCCTTGATCCACCCATCGAAGGCCCGACTGAAAAAGTTTACATACTCCACCCAGGTGGTGCCCGGGATCTTCCTGCAGTCCCGGAATCGCTGACGGTACATCACTGGGGTGAGGCCGTACCTAGTGAGGAGGGCCTCTTTCATGTGGCTGTAGGAGGTCTGCAGAGAGAGGGGTAGGTCGAGCAGGGTGTCCCTTCCTTCGCTCAGAAACCGTCCCCACAGCCCTGCCCCCCAGTCCTTCTGCGGGACCCGATGAGAGGTCATGGCGACCTCGTAGGCCCTGAACCATTGTTGAATGACATCATTTTTATAATATTCTTTGACCACGTCCTTGGGGATGTGGATCTTCCGTTCCGCCGGGGAGGCCGCCTCTCGGTTCCCCGGGGGCCTCCCTTCCTCGTTTCTGGCTTTGAGCTCGATCTCCTTCAAGCTGCGTTCGTGTTCTAGTTGGAGCTTCCTTCCTTCGTGCTCCCGTTGGAGCTTCTTCTCTTCCAATTCGCCTTGTACGCGCAGTTGTTCTACTGCTAGCTTTTTTTCCGCTAATTTCAGTTCGCCTTCGATTTTGAGTTTGGCTAACTCGAGTTCGTGATTGCGACTTCTCTCTCTGTCTGCGAGCTCTTCCGGGGAAAGGCCCCCGTCTGGCACGAAGCCTCGCACCTGATTGCTGCTGCTTTCGCCTTGGGTGGGTTCTGTTTCGTCGTGTCGCTCCCCCATGCCTTCTGGGCGGGAGGCCCCGGCATCCACCCAAGCTTTCAGTGCTTTCTGCAAATCTTCTTTGGTGTTGAGACCGGTGGTAGCGATTTTAAGTTCTTTGCAGAATTGCTTCAGTTCTTTGTGCGTGTATTCTTCTAGTTGTTCCACCTGGAACACCCTGTTGGTGCTGGTTTCTGCGGGGCTCATGGCGCTTCCTTCTGCCATCTTTGTCGGTAGTGTGTCAGTCGTTCACGGTACGATCTCTAGGTTATGGGCTCTAATCCCACCGCTGCCACCAATGTTAGAAGGCGACCTCAGAGGAGCCCGGAGGGGGCCCTGACTGTCCGGAGACCCACCCTCAAAGTATCGTAGCCGGGCACTGGCGGGAGATTCCGCAGGGGAGGAATCTCGTTTCTAGGATCGTACACTTGGCACCACACGACAAAGGGACACCACACCGAGGGTTCTTAGGATTCAAGCTTTATCAAATCGAAGTGGTAGGATCTTTATGATCAGCAAGGCAGATATTTACAAGTAGAGCGTGGGCTCACAGAGTCTTGGCGGGGGTAGGAGGTAGCGGGACAGTCTTTGGGGGGATATGGATCAAATGCAGGAGCGTACCGGGCGCACAGCTCACAATCCTCGAGCTGGGGGATACGCTGTCGTCGTGGGGTCCGGCGGGACCAAAGAGAGTCTGGGGGAGCCGCGAGTCACTCAGCAGGCTCAAGCACAAGTTCGGAGGTCTTACGATCTTCAGGGAGCCGCGAGTCACTCAGCAGGGCTCAAGCACAAGTTCGGAGGTCTTACGTTCTTCGGGGAGCCGCGAGTCACTCAGCAGGCTCAGGTACCAGTTCTGAGGTTTTACGATCTTCGGGGAGCCGCGAGTCACTCAGCAGGGCTCAGATGTTCCAAGGCGAATCTGCCGGACAGTCCCAGAGCACCCCTTGTTATAGGTCGACCCCTCTTTGATGTCCGGGGTCTGTGCAGGCAGGGGTCTTGTCAACTGGGGGTCGCTTGTCGAGGTTTCCTGCCATTGTCTTTTGATCCTTTCAGGGCCAGGTCGGGAGGAGTCCCAGACACCCAGCAGGCGTGGAGCCAGCCCTCAGGGTGGCCGGAGGGCCGATCGAAACCCATCGTCCCAGGGAAGTTCAGAGGTGCGATAGAAACTGCTCCTCCCTCTCTCATCCCCTGGAAGCGTGATGTCCTCCAGCCGGAGTGGCGCCTCTAGGCCCGGGTTGTGCTGGGGCCGGGCGGCCATCTTGGTGCACGAAGTGGGCACGCGTGCCCGGGGTGGCCGAAAGGAGAGAGGCCATGGACGGGGAGGCCCGGGTTGCGTGTGTGTGTTCTGGTGGGAAGGATCGGCTGGGCCGTGTGCTTGGGGTCCCTGGTACCAGGTTAGGTAGTGCGAGGACAGGAAGAGCCATGCTACGAGGCCGGGTCTAACAATGGGTTGCAACATACAGGACACAGTGTATAGTAAAAGAGAGTACATGTTTCAGTGTCAAATTTTAAAAAACGCATTTACAATTGTTAAAGGTGGTTTGAATTTAGACTGAGCCAAACAGTGGTAAATGGTGACTCTAAATTAATTGTTAAAGTAAGCTAAGATTTTTCCAATCCCTAGAAAATAAAATCAGTGCTTTCAAAATGTTGTCTGTGACAGTTGTCCAAGTTTATTTGTTGCTTTTATGTTATTTATGACATTGTGTATCTATTTAAAGCATAGTATATGTTTTTCATTATATAGATAAAAATACAAAAAAGACTGTTAATTAAAAAAGTTCCTACATTAAGTCCCAGTTTTACCAACACTTTGCACAGGTTTGCATTACTTTCGTAGTGCAAACCGGTGCATAGTTTTGTGGTGGTATTTACTTTCCAACGTGAATAAGGATTTGCTTTGGAAAGTAGTACAATGAGAAAAGGTCTCAGTGTGCAATTACTAGGAACACTAAAAATGTTAACCAAATTAAACAAAATAACACTAATGCATTGAAGAATATTTGGTTCAATGTTATTTAATCACATTGAACAATCCAAAGTGCTTGTCAGTCAGCATACAATTCAAAACACTTTACACAAGTGCCCCACAGCAGTGGGAGAAAGGAAAGTGAAGGTAAAAGTGCATTAAGTGAGGGTAGTAAAGGTGTAAGGGAAAGGTGGTGACATCGTCATCATCACAAAATTAATTGCAGTGGAAGTGGCTTGTTTTAGCCGCAAAATATCATGATCACTTTTAACGTTGCCATGATAGAAAATATACAATATCACAATTACAAATCTCTGTTGATAGTGGCTGGCATAGAGCAATAACACAGTCGACGTTTCGACCCCTAATAAAGTGTAGGCTATTATGATCCTTACAGCGGGGTCTTCCTCAGGACTAGGACAAAGGGGGCACCATAAGCCGCCCTTGACTGGGGGTGGTAGAGTTGAGATGGGGCCCGTAGGTTCACTTGGACAGAGAGCGGAGGGTTGGCACTATAAATTAGGTAGAAGCTGCAAATGATTGTTCAATTGTAATCGGCATGGACCCAAATGTTCACATACTCTGTTGGAATAGTCAGACTTAATGTCAAATCACCTCTCGAATAAGCCCACGCGTTCTTGAAACCTCAGATCTGCCTCGGCAGTCCGTCTCCATGTAGGGGTGTTGCTTTGGAAAGTAGGCAAGAATAACTAAAATTAGCGCTATGCTTTACTTTTCGTTACTTTTCACCAATGTGGTGTTCCATGGGTGGGAAAAAGTGACGTCCCTTTGGCGTAAGGGGCTTGAAAATAAGCCTCTTAGTTAAAAGGAAAAAAATGCAATCATTAAAAAACAAAAAAATAGAATCTAACTTAAGTAGGGTCCAGGAGATATTTAAAAAAGACTTTATATTTTATTTTTTAATTTAAGCTGTTTGGAGAAGTGAAATTTTAAATCAACCAACCGATCTGGCTGTTCTAACAAAAATTACCATTGGGAGCAGCAGTCCAGTCATTTTAGGTCACTGAAAGAAAACTGCGCTCCCCAGTTTAAAAGTGAATTGTTCCTGAAAAGTATGTCTGTTTGAAACACAAGTTCATTTACATGCAGGAGGGTTCCATGTTTCTAAATGGCAAAAATATCCAACCTTTCAACAAAAAGTCCCTACTTTCAGAACTTTCAGCAAAATCTTTCTAACCTCTGTTCTGGTGCTTCGTACATCTCCCAGACTTCACTGTGTGCTTATTGGATATCAGTCCATTGGTTGAATTATTAACATCCCACTTCCTTCAGAACCACTGAAAAAAACTCAGTTCCAAATTCTCTTACTATTTTTCTCTACAAGTGTGTTCCATGGTTGCTCTACTCTTTCCAGGCTTAGGGAATGTTAGTCCGCATTATTATACACAACTTAAAAAGTCCTGGTTGCCCTTTCACCGTGTGGGATTAAAAAAAGACAAGACTTCTAGGTCCTCAGAGCCACCTTTTTAAGTCAGTAATTTTAAAATATTCTGGATCCGTCCTCATTCCTTCATTGGATAGACTTAAGTTCTTTCCTGGAGTCTGCACTTCTGAACAGATAAAGACCTGTGGCTCATTTACAACGTAATTTTACAATTTCTTGATTTATGGCTGATGATTTTACTAAAGTTACTGTTTTCTTGGAATTCAGAAACATCTCAGAGCTTGCACTTTGGAATCTATGAAAATGTAAGATTTCCATGTGTAGGGTTTACACTAGATAGGTGACATTTCTTTGGATAGGCAATCCACAGGTTTAGAGTTAAGTTGTTAGTGCACTTTAATAGCTTCAGTCTCTTTCGTACCAACTGGAATGCATTTAACACGAGTAAAAAGATCTCTCAGCTAGACCATCTTTGCCGCGTGAACCACAGTTATTAGTTGACAGCCTACATTTGTGTATAAAACAAAGTTGTAAATTAAATAAGCATTTTATTTGATCAGTTGAAATATTCTGTAAAATCACACAGTCTTAAAACCCTTAAACATTTCCAAGTCAACACCTTTTAATATCATGTGCCAATTTTCCTCAATCAATCAATCAAGTGGTGCTTAAATAGCGCGACTTGTTACCAGAGAGGTATCCAGGCACATTGCAGCTGGTATCCGTCAAACAGCCAGGCTTTGAATCCCTTCCTGTAGTGTGTCAACAAGGGTAAAGTGCGGAGGGGGAGGGTGTTCCAGGACTTGGCGGTGAGGTGGGAGAAGAAGCAGCCTCCTGAGTGGCGGATGCATGGTATCTATGCGAGGTGAGCGGAGGTTCCCGGTAGGTTGGTTGAAATTCAGGCTGTGGTTCATGTAAGCGGGTCCTTGGTCATGGAAGGAATTGTAGGCGTGGGTCAGAAACTTGAATTGGCATCTCTTCTGGATAGGGAGACAGTGGACATCCTTCAGATGCTGGGTGATATGGGTCTTTTTGGGTAGGTTGAGGATCAGTCTGGCTACTGCGTTCTGGATTGTCTGGAGTTTTTTCATGAGTTCGGTGGTGGTGCCTGTGTAGAGTGCATTGACGTTGTCCAGCCGGCTGGTTAGAAGGGACTGCATCATGTTTTCCTGGTGATGCTGGGCAGCCACTTGAAGACTTTGTGGAGCATGCGGAGAGTGTGGAAACAGGCTGAGTAGACGGCATTGACCTGATGTTTCATGGAGAGTTTGTTGTCCAGGATGATGGCAAGTTTGCGGACATGGTCTTTCAGAGTTGGGAATGGGTCCGAGTTCCGGTGTCCACAAGGAGTCATTCCAGAGTGCGGTCTGTCTGCCAAAGATCAGGACTTCGATTTTGTCTGTGTTGAGCTTCAGGCAGTTGTTCTGCCACTTTTTCTCATTATTGCTGTATATAGAAACAAATGGTTGATAATGCTACGCATAGTAACATGTAATAGGCATGGATTATGTGTGGTTAGAGAGTCCCATCACAGTTGTGCTTCTTTTAAATGATGTGACTGATTGTCCTACTTTTTAAGCTGACAAAGTGGCATAACACTTTCAATGCCGTTTTGGGTGTGCTAAATCTATAATTTTCCAGCTCTTCATTATGTACTGAACGATACTATATCCTGCGGGAGGGCTGGTGGTAAGAGCTCCCACCGGCTGCACAGTAGAGAATTTTCCTCTCTAATGGAGGTCCTTATTTGCATGATTCATTACCCTTCCAAATAGGGCCTTTCTCTCCTGACACTGTAATCCTTCACAGGGTTACACAGCTGGTAGAGGCAGGGCCAAAACCACCAATGCTAAAACCAGTCTTTTTCATGGAATATTTTAGGCTTGTAAAGTAGGTGTCGGGCGGGGCATCTTCTTTAGACCTTCCTGGAAATGGAAGGTCACAAGGGGCACAGGAATACCCACTGAAGATCACATTACTGGGGATTATGGTGTCCCTTATCACACTGGCTCCATTAGACCCTTCAGTGTGGGTGAGCAGCAGACACACAGACATCCATGTTACAACCTGTTCAGGTAGACAGGTATTACATTATGAGCATAGCCCTTAGGTAGAATAAAGTGCAGAGCAGGCCATACTTTTAGGTAATGATGGTCTAACTGTTGGCTGTTCATGTTCAGTTTATGAACATCGATGCATTTTTCTAACCTCTTCATTAATGTTGTTCTCTTTGTCTTGTAGGTTCTGATGACCTGGTGAATGAGGCCTTTGACTTTGCAAAGAGTTTATGTTCTCTGCAACTCACGGAGGAAGAAATTGCCTTGTTTTCTGCTGCTGTGCTGATCTCGCCAGGTAATTATAAAACAAATTCAAGAATATATTGTTTCACTGATTTATTTTTCTGGAATTTCCTATTAAATAAAAGAAATTGTCATGATAGCTCACATTGATCTCAAATTCTGACATATCCTGAAGGCCAGTTTTAAGTAACTTCGAATTGTACTCCACACCCCCCCATGAATTATGCAAATTATCTTAATCACCTGATTTATCCAGAGCCACTGCAACTCACTAGGACTGGAGTAATCTGAATATTTTTGGGCACTGTTTTTGCTTTCCAGTCTTGAATCCACTCGAGTGACTACCCTTCTCTCCGTGATCGATTCCAATTGCATGGTCAACTTCCACAATATAATCACTTGAATCAAGCTGAATCTTTGGGAGAAGTAAGAAGTAAAGGAAAAGAATTGCATTTTGCTCATTCTATTTGGAAATGACTCTTTATCCCCTAATAAATATTCTGCATCACTGAGAGGTTGTGGGCAAAGTGCACCTCCAATAATTTTACTGTTGAGGCTGTGCTGATCCCACCACTCCAGACCAGGACAATGATCCACTCAGTCTTTGAGCCCTAACTTGCTCTCCATCATCCATCTCAAGATGGCATATCGCAATAGTGGGTCTTTTCAGTCTCCCTAATGAGTTACATCGCTGGCGGGATGCCATGAGCATACATCTGTTATTCGGTCTTCTCTGATACCTATCGGCTTTAGCATGAAGGGAGCAAAGTGGAATCCTGAAGGGCTCTGCATCTGGACTTCTGGTCTGTGAGAGGAATAAATAAAAGCTGATCTTCTGGAGCAATATGAAATGAAGAAGACCAGCTAGATGTCCATTTCATCCTTTCCCTTAATGCAAGATGATGATCAAATTGTTCCAACAGGGCATGATACTCCACCTTAATAAAGGCGTCCAACTGCAGAGTGACCTTTTTAGTTTCCTCATATTAGCTTCTTTAATGTATCCGTGATGGCACAGCTGAAAATAATCCTGAAAGATACCACCAGGCTAACTGTAGGACCATCATTATTCACAAACTGCACTTACACAATTACTAAAGCGCTAAAGATGTCAAAACAGGAGTAAATGTATACTCCAAGATAGCCTTGGAGTAAGTGGAGTGCCGCACAAGACTACTTTCAGGTACTCTACAAATGATGTTCATTGAAATGATGTTGATTTTTTTTGTACGCACACATTCTCAGTAGATCTAAGTAGATAAACTGCACAAATATTTTGGTTTTAGGATTGTTATTTTTTAGCCTCCCTCTTCAAACAACTTAGTGCATCTTATACTGGGAGTGCCGGCCCCTACATCTATGCAGACTTGATATTTTGTGTTATGGTGAGCACACATTTCAGGGTGGTTAACCGTTAGTTTCATCTCTTACAAAAAAACAAATCGAAGACAAAAAAAACGAATTGAAAACAAAGCTAGAAAGGTCATGTGTAGTAAGGCCCAGGAAGACGTTGATACTTCAACAGAGGAAAATACAAAGGTGTCCACAAAAGCAAACATTTTACAGGAATATTTTTAATTTATTGAGCCAGTAAAAAGGTTATCTAATTTACTTCACCCTGCAACAGTATACAGCGCTGTTATTTTTACAGCTATTCATTTGGTTGTCTTAATACGACCGTCTATTTTAGCTTCTCATGTCATCTGCCTGAGGTTTCAAGCAGAGTATCTGCTTCATTTATGTAAAACATGGTAGGGTCTTGTTTACAAGATTTAGAAATCCATTGGCCAACAGAATCAGTTTTGGAGCTAATGTCACGTTTGGGGCGTGCTCTGTTCCTCTCTGTAAGTTCCTGTCCTTGTTTCTGTTTCCTAAGTATCCCATAGGTGTTTATTGATTTGCCTCCCTCAAACCTGAAACGCAGCATGCTGTCTGTATCTCTTTATGAAAACCAGTGTCAGCCTCATCTGGGGAACACCTGGTTGTGCAATAATTTAAACAACACTTGTTTTATTGGCAAGTTGGCTTATCTCATGATCAGTAGTGCATGGATATGTCCTCCTTGTTTTATTTTCTTAGCGCTGGTAATGGTTTATTAATGGTTATCCTAACCCCTCTACTGCCTCTTGATCTTAAGGTCGAAGAGATGGCCAGGAATGCAAGATTCCAGTTGAACCTTCTCTTTAGGCACCAACCCCACCTTCCAAAGCCAGACCTGGAGATGACAACCAGGGTCTGAGACATTTCAGATGGAGACCATGCTAATGCTCTAATGACTGTCCTGCCTATCTGTCGCCAAGCTTGTCACTACAGGGCGGCTCGGCTGGTCTTCAGGTTTTCAGAGGTCTGTGCCTTGGTTTTCCCGGTAAAGTCACTCAGCGAGCTGAACAGCACCTGGATACCTGTCAAGAAAACTTCAGATTTTGCACCGAAATATAATCTTAAAAAGAGGGTGTGTGTGTGTTATGTGTGTGTGTGTATTCTTTTTAGTCCTCTGCTGCTGCCCAGATGAAGCCTACTCTTGCTTTTTAGCATCTTTGTCAGTAAACATAGCATGGCATGTGACATTAGAGTCAGAAATGCTGCATGATAATGTGAGTGAGTGAATTATAGAGACACTAAGCAGAGCCCACCGCAGGCCCTAAACTTCGTTTTATTCGGTCTAGTTTTCGTCCTTACTGTGCCGTGCATAATAATAGCTGCACGGAGCTGCACCTGCATCCTGCCTGCAACAGTACATGGGGAAGCCATTGGGAAAGAAGTCAAAATAAAATAGACAGTATGATGCACACAATGATGGGCTACAAGGGCGAAGAAAAAAAAGCAAATTGGAGTAAAGGGTGAGGGAATGCAATGCACGGCTAAACAAAAAAGTATTAGGAGAGCAGAGCAGGTGTGTTTATGGCTTAAAATGATTATAGTTATTATATTCCCTCCGCCCAAGTGCCCTTATATTTCCATCTTTTATTACATTGCAAATAAGGTGACTCGTCCACATCCTAATGAGCTGTTCTGCTCGGCTGCCCAGATCGCGCCGCTGGAGCATGAAGAGAGCGCAAACAGCTGTGTCTGAAAGCTCCCAGAGACCCAGGCCCTGATCTCGGCTGCCACACTGTTTTTAAATGTAAATATTGCAGTGTAATCGAATATTTGACTCTCAACAATGCAAGCCAAGACGCCCAATAAAAATGTCGCATGAACTCCAGCGTTTGTTTTCCTTATTAGATTGTTAAAAACGTGTAAAAAGCCACCCCACTACCCATTCGGGATCTTTGCTGTGACGTCTGGTAGCTGTAATATTCTAACAGTATGCTTCCGTGTTCCCTAAAATATGTACGGTAAGCATGAATATGCATGGGAAAGCTTTAGAACACTTCCTGTTTGTTACTTTTGATCCTAAGTGTCAAGTCGTGAAATGTGTTTGATTTCGTAGGATTATTTCCTCATCGTAAAGCGGTTCTGTTAACATTATGTGCAAATAAATTCCACTCTGTTCACACGGAGGATCTTGCGGCCTTCGTGCCTAAAGCAATATATCAGAAAGTAACTTGGAGGAAGAAGGTTGCATTCGACATAATACGAAACAAGCATTGGCAATTGACAGTTTTTTTAAAAATGAAAGCGCCTCTTCATTGGCTGGCAGTTTTGTATGTGGTATTGTATATTGGTGGGTGAGTAAATGTGAGAATGAGTCAAAGGGTGTGTAAATGGATGGATGAGTGAGCCCATAGCTGAATGAATGAGTGACTGAGTGCACAGATGAATAAATAGGTGAGAAAGGTGATGAATGAGAACGTGGATTGGTGGCAGAGGGATACTCTTCCTTCCAGCCGCTGCTGGTCACTCATTCATTCATTTCTTCATGCATGTATCTCTTTGTCATTCTTCTATTCATGCATTCACTCAAACATCAATGAATCTACCCGTTTGTTCATTCTGCATTCACCCATTCACCCAATCACACACACAAAGCTGCCAGTCGTTGAAGAGGCATTTTTTTTTTAAACAGGGCGGGGTCAGGGTGGCAACCTGAGCAGATGGGCTTTCTTTCTGCTCTGCTCCCAGATCTGGCATTTTTTAATGAATCCGGCCCAGTCGAAGCCCAAGCTTTGTCCAGATTTGGTGCTCTATTGTGAGATTGTGAAAGGCGGATGGTTCTGACACCTTGGATAACTGGGGAGCTGCTTATGGATAAGCAATCCGCTTCAGAGGTGCGCCAGGCCTAAACAGCCTCTGGGCAAGATAGCGCCCATGTACTGAAGGCGTTGCAATGCGGCCAGGGCCTAAGTCATGATGGGAGTCTGTGAGTGAGAGGCCTTCAGTGCGGTGGCACCGCTAGTTGGCGATCTGCAAAACTGTGGCGTGGTGAGAGCCACATTTTCTGATGGAGCCACTTCCTGGGAGGCTAAATCAGATGAAGTCAATGCAGTGGATCAAGTAGTATCTTTGGGAGTGGTCTGGCACTCTACAGAGTCGACCCCGCCAGTGTCATGGTTGATGAATTCCTCTCAAGAAAAGTGTCCAAATATGGATAGGAAGGCGACTGGTCAAGGTGCTTTTCCCCTGGCGGCTCGGGCTGCCCTGGGACACCAGAGGGAAAGGGGGAATCCTTACTGGCCAAGTGGAGGTTGAAAGGGACGAGAGTGCCTGGAACATCTGCAGAATACAGAGCGTAACTATGCAGGCCATGAGAGAGATTGTGACGCCTTTCTACTGGGGGGGCATAGATTCTCAACAACACCTATTAAGTGCAAGACACTGGTATGGATTAAAGATGTGGCTGAGCAGCTGGCCCCACCGGACTGTCCCCTAATTCAGTGTTGTTGAGGGAACTCTGGTGAGTACCTTGACCCCTTGGATGTTCAGGGTTATCCCTCAGACTGATTGCTGGCGAAGCTGGTCTGCTGCTCTCCGGCCAGCACAAGTGCTGTTACCAGCATGGTGAAAGATAGGGCAACCAAACTTGCTCAGTCAAGCAAAATCATGAACTATGCTCACACCATCCATCCGGGTGGTCCAGTCAGAGACGAAACGGTGAAAGGCCTGGAAGAAGGAGTTGGAGAGATGGTGAGCTCAGCCCAGTCTCTTGCGGATCTGCTGTTGGCTATCCAGAGCTACCGGGATGAGATGGTCAATAAAATCCACTCAGTCGCAAATGAAGTCGATCTGCTTCGGGCAGACTTATTGATGATGCCGGACTGTGTGACCGCAGTGGAACAACATGTGGACACCCTACAACGGGAGGTCCATACCCTAAGTGATACAGTTTCTTACCTTCAGGAGCTGACGGCCCAACTGGATGAACAAATAGAAGTTTCTGAAGGTCGCTCCCAGAGAAACAGTCTGAGATTTGTGGGGTTGTCAGAGAGGTTGGAGGGGCTATCAGTGGAACTGTTCTTAAAAGAATCGATTACTATCGCCCTTCTTCCTAAGAGTCAATCCATGTTTTTCATGATTGAAAGAGCTCACAGGGCACTAGGCCCCCCTGCTGAAATCTGGGGCATCACCAAGAGCCATAATCACCTGTCTGTTCAACTTTCGTGACCGGGTCGCCATTCTTTAATGTGTTCGGATACTGGGCCCACCGCTGTTTGAAGGGAAACCCATCTCAATATTCCCCTACTACACGCAAAAAGTTCAGGAACAGTGGAAAACTCTTATATCCATCAAGAAACGCATGAGAGACTTAAATATGAAATACAGTCTGATTGTCCCTGCAAAGCTGTGTGTCTTACATGAGGGAAAGTTGTTGTTCTTTTTTAGTACAGTAGAGGCTAGTGACTGTTAGACACTTTGCAGAGGAGCACTAGCCAAAATAAAGGACAGCAGGGCTCGACCCTGTTTAGCACACAAACACAATCTGGCTACCTTCGGAGATGGAAAGGGCAGAGAAGGAGTCTTGACGATCAATTACGAGTGGAGAACATTGTGGTCTGCCCGGATGGTACTCTTCAAGCCATTGATGTAGTGCCAAGCTCGAGAGACTAGTTCCTGATACGTCAGAGTGTCCCTGGCACAACCAGTGATCGTAAACACACACTAGGAGGTAGAGCAACAAAAAAGCGGCCTATATATGTTAGCAAGTCTGGAGTATTTTTGTAAATTTACTCTTCCAATAGGAACAGAGTTTATTAAGCAAGTCGCTAGAAATGGCACTGGAGTAGAGAGCGACCCTCTGTAGTCACACATTCGTCAAGAGTGGTAGGCTGCCTGCGAAATACGTCTTTCCTGGTGCCGTGTATTTCCAGACTTACAGGTGGAGTATAACCCACTATAGTGGGTAGTGAGAGGGGTTTTGGAAAAAGGGCATAGGGATCCAACTTGTCCTGAGGAATGCCGGAGATTAGGCTTTGAACCGGCAGAAACATGTTGACCGCTATGCAGAATGGAGGGGTGGTGAGCACTTAATTTACTCACTCCACCACTATCCATTAGGTATATATTCCTTTATATACCTTTTTAATCCTGACTAGGGAATCCATGAATAAAATTATTATAGAGATATCCCTGAGCCAGTTTTAAAACTCACGATTTATCTGCACTTTTGGATCCTGTCTTTTCCGTTTGTCTTTATCACTGTTGTATTGTTTACCCCTCCCTATTGCTCCGCCTCTAGCGTTGGGTTTGCGCAGAGGCGTAAGTAGCAGCCCTATCATGAAGCATGCCACAACGTGTTGTGGGTGAGGGCAGTTTTTACAAAGTGTGTGTGCTCTTTTAAATCCATTACAATTGCTAACATATATAGGCCGCTTTTTTGTTGCTCTACCTCCTAGTGTGTGTTTACGTACTTTTCGAGGAGGATGAGGTAGGGTTTGTGCCTCCTCCCCCCTTCTCTTTGTTGTGGGTACAACCAGTGATCGCACAGACCTGGAGTGATCCCTGTGCTATGTCTGCCTGACTGTCAGTATTGATACACCCCATGGAGAGAGTGCCTAATAGAGATACTGCTAAACCTACCTGGTTGAGCTGGAGACAGTGCCAACACTGCCTGAACTATAGACTGGCCTGTGATGGGTGCTCTGGCCTGACTTGTTTTTGGGTGTGGGAGGGTGTTGGCATGCTAAGACATCTCGTGATTAAATCTACTGTATCAAAAACTGCTGGCAGGAGAGCAATGGGGAGAGGCAAGTAGACATAGAGAGGTTAATTGAGCACTTTGGCCTTGCACCTTCTTCTGAGACCTGGCCTCTAGCGAAGCACAAAGTTTCTATTAGAACTGAAAGTTTTTTATTTTGGTATAAGGTTGTGGGAATGGCTGTCGGCAGAACCCCCAAGGTATGTAGACTGGCTCAGAGATATTTCCGCATGGGTGATTGCTCAAGAGGTTCCGATGACGCATGTCTGCAGAGATGAAAATCTGGAGGATGATTTAAGAGCTTGGACAGCCATGTTGTCTGACTTAAAGGAACCACCAGTGGATGTGTCACCTGGGGAATCAGCTGTGTGATGTACTTGACGGCCACAAGGTTACTGGGGAGAAGGGGTGGATTCTGGGTCCGATGTGGTAACGTAGTGTGACACCAAAGACTGCTCAATACTAAACTGATGCGATTACCTGTAGACTGACCTTGGGGCCATCTACGAAAGCAGGGGAGGGAGGGAGGGTAGTGGGGCTTTGTTTAGCTGGTCTTAATGAGGATCATCCACTGATGTCGAAAGGCAAATTTGCTGATTTATTGCTGATGCAAATTGTATCCTATGAAACTTTAATAAACATCATTTGAAAAAAAAGGGAACATATTCCTCACCTCAATATTCAATTCCCTAGTGCTCCGAGCTTTGATTATAAATATCTCATTCAACCTGGTTATGATCAGGACACTGGTGACCACTGTAAAAGCTCCACTACTCAGGTCTGAAAATAGTTGTAGTGCATCATGGTAAAGGCCATGGTCCAGCAGAGGGTCAATATACATGTGCTCTTTCCATGTAGCTATCGTACATTAGTGAGTCAAGTTCCAGTAGGTGTCTGCCTCTTCGCATTTGAAAATGAATCACTGCGGGTGTAGTTGCCAGTCTTACTTTACTCTTGGTCCCATAAGGCTCATGAAGATTGCCTTGGCAAAACCTCGTTTGAAGAGGGAACATTTTGCTGGACTGTTTTTCAGTAATGCAAATGCAGATTACTATGACATTGTTTATTATCCTTAACTAAAGTTGTTGAGAATACCATCCACATATATCTGATCCGATCCACAAATATCTGATCCCATCCACATATATCTGATTCCATCCATATATATCAGATCCCATCCACATATATCTGATGCTGGGATAGGTCCAATCAGTGGCGTAGCATGGTATGGCAGCACCCGGGGAAAGGCAAGTATTGCGCCCCCTAACCCGTGGATCATTAGCGCTTCCTGGGTTTCTTCCACCCGTCCAGTACCTAGATACAGAAAACAGAGGCGCAGTAGGTGGAGATTTTCAATTTTGACTCTGATATAGTGGAACTCTCTACCTTAATTCAAAAAAGTTATCCTCTCTACTGAAAGTAAATGATCAAGGAAAAAGAGGAAAGAAGATATACTTCCACCGCACTCAGAGGTGGGAAGAGGAAAAACCTCCTTTTTTAAATACAACCCTCACCCACTCTTGTAGTGTCATGCTTCATCATTGGGTTCACCCTGACTCCTAAAGGTCAGGATGGGCTCAACCGTATTTCAAGGAGCACTTTGGAGACAACCTGCTTTTGTTTTTTTGTTTTTCTTGTTTTTTTTACAATTAGATAAAAAGCCTTGACTCACCCCAGGTATCTCTTTATTAACAGGGTGAGCGGGGATAAGGATATTGTAGTCCTATGACCCTAATATAAAAGTGCCAACTTGTTTCTGCCCTACTCTACTGGCCTGTGTGGGTTCAGGGCATTCGTCTCTTGATGTAGAGGTTAATAAAGTTGGGGGTCAAAGGTCCTCCTCATTAGACATGGCCTGCACACCAAATAACAGTGGTTACTGTAAATAGAGTGTACCCAGAATAAGATCGGGCAAACTACAAATCCCAGAATGCATCCCATTGACTGTAAAACTGAACCTACGGGGATTGTGGCACCTGACCTATGTTCACCTGGTAACAGCGATGTAAAGATGCCACCTACCCGGACTAACTCGGCACCCAAGCGCATGTAGTAAGTGCATGTATTAAAAAAAGCAGGGACTCACAGGCAGTACCCTGCACGTACCCTGTGCCCCAGCAGCACACACTTGCGCCACCGCACTCCTGGCCGGGCTTAGGAAGAACATCTTTAGGTGTATCCGCTTAGTCCTGAGGTCGCCAACTGTGTATGTGCAGTCCGTATGCCTGCGCAAAAGGAACATCCTGGACCGCTGCCAGCGGTGTAGTCCAGACCTCGGCCTCGGGAGGGAAGCACAGCAGCATTTCTCACCTAACCAGAGGACAGGTTCCAGACAAGGGCTTCCAGGGCAAGGCATGCAGTCTACAGCTTCAAAACACACGTCTAGGGGGTTCATATGTTGCAGCGACCACATCATCCTGAGCGAATCACTTTATATTTGGAAAGCAGTCTTGCACTTCTCAGATCCCGACTCTGGTCGGGACAACAGTCTTGCATACATGGAATATTATTGAGGTGGTTACTATTTAATGTATGTACTAACCTGCAAGCGTTGAGTTCGAATCCAGTTAGGGATAACTTGGCCTTCAGTCTCTCTTAACTGGCCAAAACAAAGCTCATTCAGCTGGGTGATTATAGCCCCTACATTTAACCCCTTTCGCCGTGGGGGAAATTCCCCCACGGCGCGGGGGGGCATGCGTGGCATCGCGTTGCTCGTGACGAGCCCAGCTCGTCATGAGGCACAGTGGAGCTGTGCTCATGACGAGCTGAGCTCGTCACGACCCCGCCCACTGATTGATTCTCCCGCACAGGTGGGGAATCAATCACGCGTGGGCTGGCCGCGGCCGTTATGACGAGCCCAGCTCGTCATGAGCACAGCTCCACTGTGCCTCATGATGAGCTAGGCTTGTCATGAGCACGCAAGCAGTTAAAACGCACACAGGCGATTCTGTTTATCTGGCATTCAACCTGTAGCTTACCAAAAAATAAGAGATGTTAATATCATCCAATTGAAGGGCGGCACTCATATATTCAACATTGGAATGATGAAGGTCTGAGCTGCCCTTACCCATATATGCACCTATAACACCCAGGGGCATATTTACAAGCCCCTATCACCTTTCACCACAGGAACATCACTTTTAGTGACGTTCCTGTGGCGATATCTGCTTTGCCTTATTTACAAGGCAGCATTAAGCCATTTCACGTGGCTTAACGCTGCCTTGTAAATAAGGCACCCTTTCACGCTGTACTTAGCGTGAAAGAGGAGGGCAATGGGTGTTGCGGTGGGTGTTCCACAGCAACACCCATTAATTTTGCCACTGCACCCTATTTACAAGGGCAGCATAAATATGGGGCAGCGCCAAAATTAACACCAGGGAAAACCTGGTCTTAAACAGGCGAAACAAGGAGAAATGCTTTATTTCTCCTTGTTTTTGCTGTTTCCATGTGTGCAGTGTTGTGCAGCACACATAGAAACAGCAAATGGCCATTGTTTGTTTATGTGCAGGAAGGTGACCCTTCCTGCACATAAACAATCTTTAAAAAAAATAACATTTTGTAACTTCTGTCTGTGCTGCATTAAGCAGCACACATAGAAGTGACAAAATGCCATTTAAAGATTGTTTATGTCCCCTCAACATAGATACCCTTTCACCATGGAGCAAGGGTGCCTGCGTTGGCGCTAGGCTGCTAAATTTAGCGCCAGCGCAGGGGGAAACGCAGAGTTGCACCATACAGTTGTAAATATGGTGCAGCCCTGCATTTCAGAGGTGATGGTTAATCCCAGGAGTCAAACGCCACATTCCGCCACTTTGTTGTAAATATGCCCCCCAGTTTGCAGAACAGTTACCCTTTGCAGGTGCATCAACCCATAATGGGGTGTTCTTTAGACGGTATAAAAAACTTTTCTACTTTTGTAACCTGCTGACTCGTTTTCTTTTCAAACCATTTTATTGCATTCTTATATCTCCAAAATATTGGGAAAATCTCATAGGCAACATTTATTATCTTAAGTAGACAATTTGAACTTGCCTAACAGATAAAATGTTAGCAGCCATTCCCAAGGTTTTAACAACTCTTAAATAGCTCTAACAGAGGTATGTACGCAGCCATGCAACCTACTGATTTATGTTTTACAAAAATAATGAGAATTTAAATTCTAGTACCTAGATAAGTGCCGAGGGTTTGATTTACAAATCTTTTTCTGTTATTAGTTTGATAAGATTATAATTCAACAGCTTACCTGACTCGAAAAAATGACTTACCTCAAATGCCCGCGGGCAAACATGAAGTTGGTAATTGTTTTGCAAACTGACAGGAAGAAACAGCACACCATGAGAAAAGCATGGTGCATTCATACTATTACCAGAAGTTAACCCCCTGTTTTTGTCTTCAATCAGATCGGCCATGGCTGCTAGAACCGAGGAAGGTCCAAAAACTCCAAGAAAAGATTTATTTTGCACTTCAGCATGTGATTCAGAAGAACCACCTTGATGATGAGACATTGGCCAAGGTGAGTTCTCCAAATGCTCCAAAATCACAAGTTTGGGAAGGAACATGAGCCAGATTTGTGTGCATAGTCAGTTGTAGCATGGAAATCCAATGGGCAAATGAGTCTCAGTGAAGGAGCCATTGTAATCCAGGGGTCAGCACAGGGTAGGTATGAGAGCTGGGGTTCAGTGGTTTTAATTTCACCCCATACCACTGGCCAGAACGCAACAGAAGCCTTCCTTAAGACCAGGAAATGTGGAAGGCTCTCTGTGGCTATATAAGCAGTTAGCAACTTTTTTTACACTGCAATTGGCAACAATACAACAGAAATGATCTGACCCGGAGTCGTGCTTATTACCTACCATGACCGGTAGAGAGGGGTAGGTCATGAGTGCGAGGACAATCCCTTGCACTTCGAGCCCATCGTCACTTGGTTCCCCAGCTGGGGATTTTCGTACTTGCCCTTGTCCATGGCATGACAGCACATGGATACTGCTGGGATGGGCCCTTTCAGATGCTCGTGAAGTTTTGCACCTTTGCGGGGGTTTGGGAATCATGCAATACTCTTCTTTGTCTCAGGCATTCTCGTGTGCTCGGCTACTTGTGTGGTGCATAGAAGCCGTCACCTCATTGAACTAGGAGATGTTGCTAGTAACCTGTCACTCACCTTGTTGCACAGTGACCATAGTTCCATCAGTCTTGACCATTTCCCTGACTTCCGTCTCGTATGGTGTCCGAAACTTCCTCCCGGGATGTTTGTCCTTCATGATGATGGATGCTCCGACTTGCAGAGTGGGATCCTGTGCTCGCCGACAATGGCTGGCTTTGTTATTGGTGGTTCTACTGTGCAGCTGTGTGGCTTCAACATCCATGCCAGCCATATCCCATTCAGTGTCTTTGGAACGCTGTCCTGTGTTGACCTCTGAAACAGTAGATTGGCAGCAGCTGAGTTGGTCTTGCTGTGAAGAGTTTGCCTATATGCCCATAGAAGCTTGAATAGGCAGCATTCAGCATCTTCTCCAAGGTCCACGGCAATCCTCAGAGCTCAGTTGCTGGTTCTCATAAACCTTCCCACCTCCCCATTAGCCTGTGGCCACCGGGGGGTGATCTTCCAGTGACGAATGGCCAGAGCCTCCAAGTATTCTTGAAAATCACGTCCCTGGAAAGGTGGCACTTTGTCCGACTTCACCTCGTCAGGAAGGCCCATCATCGCAAACGTCTTCACCAGGATGTGCTTGTTGTGGGATGAACGCTTTTGATGGCACCACCTCCGACCACTAAGAATTTGGAATACAAATCAATTGCCACTACGGTGATCCATCCATCTGGAAAGGTTTGAAAATCGATGCTGACCTTTGACCAAGGTCAAATTTTGACCCGGGTCAAAGGCTGGGTTCTCCTGTCAAGACTGGTGCAGGTGTGGGATCTCCGCTCGTGATGGCACACGAGTGGCAGTTGTGTACTTTGTCATCGACCATAGCATCTATGCCCGGGAACCGTACCTTGTTGCGCAGGCGGGACTTCGTCTTCGGTGTCCCTGGTTTGCCAAGTCAGCCACACGGGCCCAGAGGCTCTTGGGCATCATGATCGGCTGTCCACACAACAGCAGGCCATTCTGGCTTTTGTTGAGTTCACTCCTTACCCACCATATTTGCTGCCTGGACGCTCACTCATTCGGTGTCAGGGTTCGAACCACTTTGAGGAAACGTTGCCATGGTCTGTTGGCCAGCGCCTCATTTGCCCTTGTCAGGCTTTCGTCATTCTTGGTGGCCTCACATATTTCCTGAAGAGGTAGAGCCATGGGGCAAGCATCACTCATGATCATCCTGATTAAGTCATCAGTTCCTTCCTCTTCAGCCGTCGGGCTCCTCGCCTCCTGAGGTGATCGGTGCCGTGGCAGGCAATACACAGGGATAATGACCCCAGAACAATAGAGCACCTCAAATGCATAGGGTTGTAGTTGAGCAGCCCATCTTTCGAACAATGGAGGGACCAATTGGGTTGGGCCTGCTAACAGCCGAAGAAGTGGTTTGTGGCCAGTGGCAACCTAGAACTCATGGCCCCAGAGGTATAAATGAAAATGTTGACACGACCACTTAATGGCCAGAACTTCACACTCAATCTGAGCATAACGAGTTTCTATCTCGGACAATACCGACTGGCATTCGCCATTGGGACTCATTGACGGTTCGACCCTTGCTGCATGAGGACAGTGCCCAGACCCACAGGGCTGGCATCCACTATGGCATCCACTATTAGCTCTGTCTTCCTCTAAGGGAGAAAGTGGTGACCTTGTCGAGGAGGCCTTGATGATCCTGAAGGCCTTGCAGCTGTGGGAGTCCAATCCCATGGGACTGTGGTGCGAGTAAGGGTCCTGAGCCGCTCTGACACTGTTGCAAGATTCAGGATAAACTTCCCTTGTATGTAGCCATTCCCAGGAAGCTGCGAACCTCCATGGAGTTCTGCAGCACTGGTGCTTCTGAATCACAGCTGCCTTTTGAGGATCATCTTTGAGTCCATCTTGAGAGAAGCTGTTGTCAAAATAGTCTACAATATTTTGATAAAAGGAAACAATTTTTGTGCAATGTCAGGCTGTTTTTGGCTAGGCGTTGAAGGGTGGCCCTCAAAGGGACATAGTGTTTCTCTAGGCTCTCTGAATGTAGGATGTCATCACTTAAGTTAATGATCCCCAGCAGACCAGGGAGGGTTTCCTTGATGGCATTCTGAAATACCTCTGCCATGGATGGCTCACCACAGTTCAGCCGCTTGTAGCATCGAAGGCTGACTTGCATGGAAAAGGTCATAACGTAGCGACTCTCAGGGCCAGCACCAGTTGGTGGTAACCAGAGTTTAAGTTCAGCTTCAAGAACCATTTTGCCACAATGAGGTCTGCTAAGATATCGTCTATCGTTAATGTTATGTGACACTCCTGTCTGATTACTGGATTCGGGAGAATCATGTCGACGCAGAGGTGTATCGCACTTGGCTGCTTTGCTCAGGGCCAGTGCCCAGACAGCTGCATCAAAATCGGAGTCACCCCCAGTATTTGGTAATCTCAAAGAGGTCATATACACGATACCTAAACAGGGATGCACATTATTTAGCCATTGAGATAGGTAAAAATGCACAAAAAACAAGATGGAGAAGTTGTATTAAATATATTCAGGTACAAAGGAGATCAATATTTGTAACTAATCACGGTTAATTTGACATAATAATGACATGCGCAGATGCAAATTATATAAGAATTTAAAATATATACATGCATATTTGATTCGTCGTCTTCATAATTTTTTCAAGCCTCAAAGCAGAGGCACATACAACGTCCAATTTACGTATTTTATATTTCAAAGAAGTTGTTGAAGCAATTGTGCAAGTAAAAAATAAGACGCAACTCATATCATACAAGACAACACATACCATATGCATAGTCGAACATACAAAAAAAGGCTTTTGTTAGGCCTATAGAATTATTTCAGCCACTAGCTATACAAGCCCAGCTGACTTTAGGCATTGATCATAAGGGATGTCCATTAGCACTAGTATCAGGCCATGGCATTTTGGCATATGTGAACTACTTAATAAAGTAGTTCTCATACATATTGCTGTAAATCCTGTTTTAATGCTTTTTCATGGAGGGCATCACACTCTACCTGCACGCATAACCCACACAGACCTCACAGCTCAACCGTTGTCCCCCGCTACCCCTCACTCATCCCTGTTTTATTAACCACTTCAAAAATATATTTTTTGTTACTAGTTTTTTTTCCCGAGGCCCCAGCAGCTGCAAAGTGCTATCTGACTGCTCACTTTAGTTTTTCCACACTTGCACGTATTTTACTGTTTTAAAATAGCCACGGCCCCTTGGGAATGTTAAAGTTAAAAAAAATGGTCATCAGTGCATCAAGATGATTGCATGGCAACGCATTTAGATATAAGCATCACAACGCATGTTCATGCATTCAAGCATACAGAAGCCATCATAGAATTATGCTAGTCCAAATAATTTGTTAGGTGCTCGCAAGCATGTGCATGCATTGTGATGCACTGGTGGCCATTTTTTTTTTTTTTTTTTTATTATTGGCAAGTTTAAACTGGTAAAATAAAAACATAGGCAAAACTTATACATTGGTACTCGCCTCTTTAAAGCTAAATGATTTGGCTTGGCAATGTTTATTACAAATGGGTGCATACCGTTTTGCAGAGGTGACATATATGAGCTGCAACAGACAGTGAGGTTGAAGCTCTACCTACTAATTCCATAAATGCTCCTTCAACACATTTCAGCATGCTCCAATTTTTGAGTGAATAGCATCTCGAAAACCAGTGATCCAGAAGGGCAAAGTACTTCACCAGAATGGGCTCAATAAGTGAAAGCTTTCTACCACAGGTGGCTCTTCTTCCCTTCAGTGTTGGCATCTATTTAACGGGGTGGCAGGGGGTGGGGGTGTGTAAATGAAAAAAACATTCGACTTACCTGCATGCCGACTGCGGTCTCTCGGTCCTCTTCATCACTCCGGGAGCAGGAAGGAAGCAGGAAGCACCCAGACTCCCTGTCTCTCCTGGCCAATCACGACGCTGCATCACAGCAGCATTGTAATTGATCTGAGTGCCGCGATTCAGCGCTCAGAGAGGGACTAGGGGCATGGGCATTTTCTCCACTCAGGCTGTGCAATAGAGCCTGTGGAGAACAAGAAAAGTGCACATGCCTGTTTGGCCGGCCCAAGACGGCCAGCCAAACCATCATGCGCCACCACTCTTCCCCCTGTTCCTGTGAAGTCCAACCCTGCCCCATCCCTAACAACCTGGAACAATAAAATCATAATAGCGTTCGTTATTATCATTTTATTTTTCCTTTTTCAACTGCTCACAGAGCAGTGGGGCGATGCTCTTCTGAATTAGCGGAGGAGCCGCCCCCGCTTCCCTTCCTTTTTACTCGCAGTTCAGTTGCCTCGTGGACATAGGAATATGGGGCATTGTGCTGCAGCAGATTCAACGAATACCAATCTCTCACCTCACTTTGCAGTGGAATCTCATGGAACAGGGTAGATAGCTGGGAATACTGAATTTTCTTGGTCACAGAGGGGGAAGCATCCAAGACCCCAAATACTTCATTTTTTTTATATATTACTCAGCATTCCCTTTGCATTTTCGGCCTTTTTTTATATGAAAAAGTCCCTCCCACGTTTTATTACTTTTACTCATCCTTCCTGCAAATTGTTTTTGTGCTTTATTCCTTTTCCCACCCATTTTTTCAATGCTTTATATGGGCAGTAGTGTCCTCTATTGAGTACTTGCACTTCTTTAATTTGAAAGGGAGAGGACCTGCCCTTCTCAGCAATGGTGTGATGCATTTAATAGGAGAGTCCCAGCACTTCTCAGGAGCAAACCGGTACTCTAAATAGTGAGTAGCGGCACTTTCACATTTCCATGTAAAGCCCTGCATTTACTGCTTTACCTTGACCTTCTGCTGACTGCCTGGTCCTCTGCCCTGTAGACCGACACGTGTGTGGCAGGGCAGCAAAGGCCACTTTGGCAATGATCGGTCTGTCCTGCTGATCACAGAATATGCATACATGTTATTTCTTTGGTTGAGCGTATTCAAGGAATAGGCTGGCTCCACAACCCTCCTATTGATTGACAACCTTCAAACAGAGCACTTAACATTTGTTAACTCTTTTCTACAAAGCACCTCAGAGTTGTGCTCATTGCTAGAGGTAACACTCTTGTCAGATAAATTGTTCATTGCGCTAAAAATACACAAAACGTGAAGAGAAATAATCTTTGGTTTTTACTCTGTTTCTTTTGTGCCCACAGTTGATAACCAAGATACCGAACATAACTGCACTTTGCAACCTGCATGGGGAGAAATTGCAGGTGTTTAAGCAATCTCATCCGGAAATAGTCAACACACTGTTCCCTCCGCTGTACAAGGAGCTCTTTAATCCAGATGTGACTACTGGCTGCAAGTGAAGGCAGAGCAGGGAGACTTCTCATTTGTTCCCGACATGCATTGCTACTGAGACAAAACTAATGTGGTCAAGCGGACTTCAGAAGTTACCACTACAACACTAGGAATGTGCTGCACTTAATAGAATAATATTTCACCGCTACAGTTTGACGAATGTAAATATGCACCTCTGAGTGGGCGTCTCTCTCTCTTTTTCTCTGTGTCTTTTTGTTGTTGTTTTGGAACTGACCATAAATGTAAAAATATAGAACACTGGGTGTTTTTTTTACTTCATTGGGGTAAAATTTAAAAAGCAAATGTTCATAGAATTGTACTGTAGATATTAATGCGAAACGAGAAACACTTTTCAGTGTTACTCTTTTTCCCTATTGTTTAATTATAAATTAAAAAAATTATACATGTTAGACATACCTATTTCTATGTTTTAGATAGTTAATGCATGTGAAAATTTGTTTAAAAAAACGCTGTAGATATATTTATATATATGTATCTGTAGGTACATGCAATACATGTGTTTGTGTTTGTATGTGCATTGATATATGCATATACACACACTCATACACAAACAAGCATGTATACATATGTGTGTGGATATGTTTCTTTGTGTGCCCATGTGTGCGCACACATACCACACACACACACTAACACACATATATATTGAATAACTCATTCAAGTTTTCTTGAGTAGTATCCTCTTTATAAGTATGTTTTGTTATTTATCATTCAATTACTGCATCTGAGTATGGTTGAACAGCTAATTCTTCCCACCGAAACATGGTTCTCAATTGCCAATGTACTTGATGTGTCATTAATAGTCTGCCTGTGTATGTGAGTGTGGGGAACATACACTGATGGGGTAGAGAAGCCTTGTCTGGATGGTGCCAGAAGCAGAAGAATTTTAATTGTGACTTCTGATGCTTAGGAAGTGATGTGCACAGGTTAAACCTATAGGAGTCTGATACGCCAAGATCACGTTCATGTGTAGGATACATTGTATTCTTTAAAACATGATTGTTTTCTTCCATTTCCCACATGAAGTGCACCTTTATTCACTGGATTGGGAAAATACCCAATTGTGATCTTAAACAAAAGGGATATAGTTCACGTTTAGGCCAAGTCCCCTCAACTTTACATGATATTATGCCGCTTGACATTATGTGCTATCTGATGCCAGCAAGCAGGTGTTCACTCAGATAAATCATTAATTAGTTTGGTAAAATTGTATTTGCTTTTGGCCGCTATTTCCATCCATGGTTCAATTCCCTCTCAACATAGTACACAGTCATGATCCTTCTGAAGAGCAGTTCAGTGGTCGCTTCTGGAGAAACACGCTCCCTAAATTCAATGTGTGATTCAAATGTGAGCCAATGCCATCCTGCCTATCGATGAACAGAGGGAGTGACTCTGAATTATCTCACATGTTGTATGGATGAAATGAAAGTACCCTTCTGGCCAGATATTTTCAAGGTACATATTGAAAACGAATAAGGAGAGCAGCCATTTTCTTTTTGAAAAAAACAATTTGCTTAGGCTAGAGCTCAACCTGCCCCTTGTATATTGATATTTTCACCCCTCCACTGCAGGCCATACTTTCTAGGAAGCTTTTGTTTAATATCTTGTTTTATGTAGCACTTAAAGTCTTGTGTAAGCCAGCACTGCATCAACAGATGACGCTATCACCCAACTCGTTGGCAAGACTTTTATCAGCATGAGAAAGATACAATGCTAGGTTAGCCCTGTTGTGATTTACACTTGCTGGCTACACATCAGTTCTTGGGGTTAGTTTTCAGGGACTCCCAGTTATTTGTGATGTGAATGTAAGACTCACATAAAGCGAAAGAGATGACAAGCGAGGGGTCAAGAGTTGTGTTTTTTGCAGCACTTAAAATAATCATTAGCCGTCATAGCCGTGCATTAGGGCTAATTGGGGCAGGATTAGCTGCCACCATTCGGTGTAATGGTCAGAATGTTGTTACTGAAAAAGAAAACATTTGGCAATGATGTTATCTTGTTCCTCTTGCAGGTCAAAATATGAGTACACTGCTCAGCGACAAGTACAGCATAACCAACTGTGCTGAAGTAAATTACATTTAGTGTCTTGGCGGACAGATGTAGACAGCATGTTAGAAGACAGCAGCGACTTAATCCTGGCGGTGTAAATGTCACTCCTGCTGGCTTTTTGTATTAAGAATTAATTCAGAGAGTCGCGTTTCTTCTAATGGAAAGATTACTTTACTGATTGCCAGGAAGAAAACGGTAACACAGAGACACTGAAACCAAGCAGCTAGTAAATGCACTCTAGAGATTGGGTGTGCGGTTGGTACAGGGCCGTGGACTGTTTGTGGGCCTTGTTTATATTTCCATTAGCAGTTTCTGGCTCACGGGCTACTGTTATATCAGTGGATGAATAGCTTAATGTCGGTCCTATGTTGGTGGTGACCATGAGAAGGGTTCAGATACGCGTGGAATGCCTCCTGCCCTAAGTTATTTTGTGCTGCTTTGTACAGTTTGTCTAATCCCACCCGAATGAAACATCTAGCTAGAACATTTTAATACCAGTTTAAATTGTAAGGTACATTTTTAAAGTCATTTAATAAAGTTACTGCATATCCCTGAAATGATAAGACCATCTCTCCTGCCACACATCTATCTCATCCTGCAAAAGCACTGCCGCAAAATGTGGACTACCACCTACGGGGAAGCAGTTGGATTTGTCATTAACACCACCATGCACTTGAAAACAAAGTGGCTGATATCTGTTAAACAGTGCCCAGACCTCCACATGTTGCATGAGCGCATGACCACTTTTACCCCCTCCTCCACCCTCCAGCTTCAACTGTGTCTACCACTGCCACACAGGCTGCTGCTTCATAGAATACCCATCTAGGAGTTAGAGTTGTATAACAGAATGGGAAAGTATAGTAAAGAACTTTCTTAGGAGCCTTCCCAAATCAGGCCTCTGAATGTGACACTTGTAAAGCGCTCTACTATCCGGAGGTGTCTAAATGTATATCTGGTATGAATGGAAATGATGATATGACTTCTGTTAGCCTTGATCTCTTGGTATTTGCTGCTTTGTAGTGACAATATGTGTTAGTACAAAAGGTGCCATACACGCACACACATCACTCTACCTTTAGCCGCCTGGTTGTTATGAGGGAACAAACCTTCTTCGTCTTCTCTTACTACGGGCTTATGAATGGCATGCCACACAACTTACGTTAGGACTATTCTGTAACATCATGGGTCAATACAATACCATGTTACAGGCCCTGTGGTACAGCTCTGACTCCATACTTTAACATATGATGGTACTGTGTGTATTACTGTAACTCAAGGCACCTGGTTTCACTCCGTCCCCTATGTTCCTTTGTAACTGACAATCACTGCATGATGCAGATGTTGCACTGTATGTCACTCAGGGGCGATTTTTATAGGAATTAAAAGAAGGAAAAGGAAGTTTATTACCTTTGGACGTTTTTAAATAAAAGCACATGCTCAAATTTTAGAATTAAGCAAACCCAGGCAAGGCTTAAAACCAGCAATTACAAGCACAATTCATTTTGTAAAAACTGAATTCACTGTCATGGTTATTCTTTATTAAGTTGTTCTTTGACATTTAGTCTAGCAAGGGTACGGGTTGTATTATTGTTTAAAGTATTATCTGATGATATCACAGTTACTTCAGATAAATATCTACAATCCTCATACTTGCCAATCTTACAAAGCACACATCTGTACAGCCTCCAAACCCATTAGTAGAATTAAATACAAATACTATGTTTAACAGCCATTAAAATGTACTCTCATTCACTTGCACGAAAGCATATTTCTTCAGTTTGAAAAAATACTCTATATTACCACTAAAGGAACATTTTCTAAAGCCATGAGTTATTGAGCAGATGGACTGTCATTTCCTTGGAAATATTATGTTTATTTCTATCCCATAATCAAAAATAAAAATTGCACTTTAATACTTACTTTGATAGAATTTTAATACTTTTGTGCAATGCCACACAGCATATATTTGCATATATCTCCTGTGAATAGTTATTTTCAGATTCTTTCAGTACACAACTTGCAGACTTATAAAACGTAGACAACAGAGTCTGAGCATTGTTACAAGAGCCCTATGAAGTTCTGGTATGGGTGGTAACTCCCGTATACACACATCCACACAACATATATGACAACTTCATAATGACTTACTAATTTCTCATCGCACAGTTTTCACAGCAATACAGCTTCATACAACACAGTAGTATCTGCTGTCTTTTAACCTAGAATCTCAGAAAGATTCATCCTCTCCAATAGCACTTTTATACAGCTTCTCGGTCCCTCATCCTCCAAACCAGAAATAATCTCACTCTTTATCCAAAAAGACCAGCAAATATGTTTAAAATGCTCTTTGTGATACAGAATGTGTTATGATATTGCCTCGCCCCACTTCTGTGGTGCCTTCAATGACTTCCTGCCATTACGTATGTACTAACATGGAAACTATTTGACTGCGTAATTGGAAAGTACAATTATCTGGAAGTTTAAAAAACTGTATATAGATATGAAATAAGTAATTACATACAAAATAATTGTACCCAACGATATAAATCATACAACAAGCTGACTGCGGTACGGGACATATTAGTCACCTATACACAGATCGTATTGTTTCAGCTACCTTTGGGAACTAAATCAGTTGGCTCAGACAAGTAAATATAATTAATACTGAAATTCTGTTAAAATCTAAATGACACAGAATAATGATAAAAAATCCACACAGCTCACGTTCCTCCATGCAATGCATATTCTCATACACCACATGTCACCTTTTCCTGTGATAACTTCTGTGCATATCCTATTCACCGTCACAAAGAATGTATGTCCACACTTGCAATATAGAATGAATGCACATGTATTAGACATAGCCCTCCATTGTGCAGATGCACACAGTGACATGCATACTTGCTTCACATGTACAACTAATGCATACAATATTATACACAAAAACAAAAGAAAAATTATTATGACTGCTTGCTAGTTTAACCTAGCAAGAACTGTATTGACAAGCACTTCTATTAAGTCTGTTAGAACCTTTTAATGCCAACAAGAGTGAAACAACTAGTGCAATTAAAAGCCAGGAAGTGAAAGGCAACCATTGATTCCAGTATGGTTAAAGCTTCTCTTCCAGATGTAGAACCTGGCATTATCTTTAAACTGGCTGACGGACATTTTCTCTTCCCTTAAATACCTCCCTGAGATGATGTGTGAGTTATTGTCGAATTGCAACTGCACAGCTGGTACACCATGTGTTATTATATGGTCTATGTACTCTATCATACTCCGAAGTTAGATTTTAGCAACCAAGGTATTATTTTATCCAGTGTCCAAAATAGAGGAATTTTTCCTGCCACCTACTTAAATTATTCGCTTCCATGTATGGCTCACATCCACAATTTTAAGCATGGAAGAATTTTGACTTGTATGGCTTACACAAATTGTATTACTTCCGCTTATCAACGTTATTGAATAACTTATATTGACTGCAAGCTGAATACAGCACATGCTGTTTCTTCTTATTTATTCCCAATCACACAAGGATGAGTATAAAAATTTTAATCTGGACATTTTTAAATTTTTGACAATTATGCTGAAGTTCAAAATAACAGCTAGTCTAAGTTATCCTAACTGTAAATATTAAAGTATAAAATCATAAATGTAAGATACCCATCACAGGTTTAATAGTTATACTAAAACGTTTTATAGAGCATAAAAACATCTGGAACAAAGACAGGTTGTTTTAATCATTCACTTATATGTAAAAATGCATATAAATTCTTCATCATTATTTTCAGATTTAAAAAATATACAAATACATATACGAACATTTACACCACTCTGTACAGAAACATCTACTAATGACAGTGAATTCAGACATTTATATGAACAATTAATATATTAAACTACAACACCTTTATGTGTAGAGAAACAGAAATTGTTAGGTACAGCAGCAATAACTTTTTTGTTTTTATATGATATGTACTTTTGTGTGCTGAAACTGTGCATGCTGTATGGTGTACAATAAAAAGAGACAATGGAATGCACCAGGAGCAATAGAGTTTTGTACACATGTTCACCTTGTGAAACCTGTTTTTCATGATCAAAGCGACCATTAGCATTTGTGTTTTGCTCATCCGGTACAGAGGCAACATTATCAGATTCAGTAGCAAAATGCAATTGACAGTGGACACTTTATTTGATGTCACCAACATGTTTCTTCCTCAAACTCTCCCCCATTGTAGCTGCTAGCTCCTTAAGTAGTGACCTTCAAAAGGATTATGGAGCAAGCCAGGGCAGGAGAACAGACTTTCCCTTGAAGGTTGTTCTGCTTAAAAAGCAGCTCATGAAAAATACTTCAATCTGTCTTGATTAGATTCTAAGCTCAGCAAATCAGAAGCAGAGGGGATTATTCTGTCAGACTCTTCGGGGAATCAAATGCAGCTGGATCTTTCTTCTTTCAATAAAACCATAGCTCTGTCTAAGGTTCAAATAAGCACATTTTGCTTTGACAGACAAAAAAAATGTATATTATTCGTACCTTCAAGGTTTTCTATTTGGCCATGCATCCCTATGCAGCAAATGCGATTTTTTTAAATAGGAAATGTGTTTTTATTAAAAAATATAAAACGTTATTGGTTATTATGAGAAATTATGGCAATACATGTATCTGTAATTCCTGCTCTGAGGCATACAGATTACCAAGGTAGAAGTGAGGTCAGACTATTGACCATACATAATGCACAACAAATAATTCTAATGACGTTCCTTATCCTCATCTCACTGAAATGTGTTTATGCATGTATGTCATACTCTTACAGGTGTTGTAAGGCATTTCAACAGTAAATGATCTTATCTTGTAAAGACAGTACAGTAACTGCATCGAAAATATGTGAATATCTGCAACATCCGGCTATTAACTCTGCATAGTCTGCCTCATCTGATTTCCACTGGATAAAATAATGAAAACAAACTACTATGTATTGTAGAAAGTGTAGAAGACAAATACAATATTTTTGCAGATGTAACTACTTTTAATATATGCTAGTTGGAAGTCTCAAACAGTTGTATGCCGTCTGTGTAATATTTCTGTTGTACATAACTTGAGGGAGTGCATACACTGATGTTTTCTATGTCTGTTTAAATTGAAAACTTTGTACTTGTTTTTTAAAAGGACAAAAACAATTGAAGAGCAAGCAACGTACTTCCTTCCTTTTGAGTGTTGAGGACACTTCAGTTTGTACAGAAAACTGATTGTAAGAATACAAACTAGCCTTTTGACCTGCCTACATGTTTCAGCATACACTCTTGCTTGCGATTCTCAACGCTATGAGGCTTCTGCAGACACCCTGCCCCAAAGATTCTTGCAGTCACCAGTTTGGACTCACAACTTCAACTGGAAACCATGTATTGCAACAAGATGATTCAATGACACGTGGGACATTGAACACGCATTAATTTTTCAAATGTTTCCTATATGGAGGACTTTGGAAACAAAGGACCCCACTAAATGGCTTCAGCTAGCCCTTACTTTATAGTGTTTTGGGGCAACATGGTAAAACAGGACCCTATTTAACAAAGAACCAAAACTAAGGTGTAATTTAAAGCCATACTTCCTTTTGAATAAATACATGTTGCAAAGAATCAAGGCAAAAATCAATAACAATGTTTTTCCGCCCGTGTCTGCAAGAACTGTTGTACCACTAGGACACACGTAAGGGCATATTTATGTGGTTAAAGGTCTCCCCTTACAATCAAACCATGACAGTGAATGATGTTTTGGAGACCAATTTATATGAAAGAGATGTTTTAGATTTAAAAGAAAAACATTTTTCAATCTTTGAATATTTTTGGAGAAAATAAAACTCAAATACTTCCTGGTTTTAATAGAATTGTGCATAAAAATACAGTTTTGTTATATTTCCAATTTTCAGAGGATGTATTACATTTTATTTTGGCTATCATGGTCACAGTCAACCAAAGGCTGAATGACTGAAGGCGTCATAACAAAAGGGAAGGTCACAAATAGTACACCCTCCACCCAGATTGCAAAGACTCTGGCTTATTTGGTGCTTGGCTGTAGTATTTAGGAATTGCTGTCCTATTGTTGGTGTAGTTTGCTACTGTTGATAAGCATGCTCACCACTGTTGGTAACCCACTGAACCCGCATTGCCTGACAAGTGTGTAATTATATTATTCACTCCTAAATCATAGCAAGAAAGTACTTTCAAAGAAATAAAACTCAATTGCCTTGTACAGCCACCACGGTTTATTTCATTTTTGCCTAAGTGTATGATAACGTTTTTGTTTCAATGTCCTATGTCTAAAAAAGGGCAAGATCACAAAGGTTTTTAACTATGGCATTTGAAGGTGTCTGTCTCTCCCCTGTCCCTGTTTACTACACAAGCCCTAACATGTTATGTACTGCAAGTAAAACTACAGCCTGATTCATTACATTTTAAAGGTCATCAAAAGTTTTCCATGTATCTCATAGGACCACACTACGACATCCCCGGTCAAAATGTTTTCTCTTAATTTAGAATGTAATAGGATTGGTCCTATTTTATGTTGTTTAAATTATTAGTTATGTACTGTTAGCATTCCATTAAAATGCACATATGATTTATAAATGTTTTCTGTAAATGACAATCAATGTTGATGAAGTTACTTTCTTTAATGCTGGAGAAAATAAAAAAGTATACAATATTGAAGCTGTTGATGGACTTTTTTTTACCAATGGATGAATGTCATGGAACTTCTTTATGAGAGGGAAGCCTTTGTCTGTATTTCTCATAGTTACATGAAATGAATACACAGTACTGTGCATAATAGTTCTAACATCTTCATGCACAATAGACTGCTGCAGGAGATCTGCAAATCCATGGTCCCACTGTCCAGATTACTCATATTAAGCAAGCATTTGCAATGCAATAGGTCTCGCATTTACGAGAGTTTAAGCTATTGCCACTGTAAATGACAATGCCTTTTATTTATGTGTTTTGAAAACCAACACATAATAAAAGGCATTGTCAATTATATTGGCAAAAGCTCAAACTATCGCAAATGTGAGACCAGTTTGATGGTGGCCGTGCCACTTTCTTTAGACGCTGCTTGTCGTATTCAGCTTACAGCGAGCCTCGTCTAAGGAAAGAGGCGTGGCCACCATCAAACTAAAAGCATGGCATGGGGCACATTTACAAAAAAAATCTGTATTCAGATTACAGAGAGCAGCGTCTAAAGAAAGGGGCGCGGCCATCATTAAAGTGAAGGCACAGCATGGGGAGCTCTTACAAAAAAACCCTTTGTGAAACAAATGGGTTTGTTTTGTAAGCGCGCCCTATGCCGTGCTATCACTTTAATGGTGGCTGCGGAGCTTTCTTTAGACGCTGCTCGCTGTAAGATGAATACAGCAAGCATCGTCTAAAGAAAGTGGCGTGGCCACTATTAAAGTGAAAGCACGGTACGGGGCACTTTCCCCAAAAATAAAAACAAAGGTCCCTGAACGCGGCGCTGTAGTTAAAGTGGACCGCGCTGGCAAATAAAATAAATAAAGATGCTGGCCGCAATAGTTAAAGCAGACCACCCGCAATTACTAAGAAAAATATAAAAGCGGGTGGCATGCTATGTTGTAGGAAAGCACATCGTGTGTGGAATAGGGGAAAATCATCAAAGAAAATAGTGCTCACAGACTGTAAATAAAACAGACCATGTAACAACACAAGTAAAAAGTCCAGTCCTCATGGGAGGCTACAAATGCAGACAAGGCGGTACTAAGGAGGGACTACGAAGCCTATTCATGAATCAAAAGCAACAATTTAGAAAGGACATTAACAGGAGCCAATTGAAAACATGGACAGAAAATGGGTGGAGCTTCAAGTCTCTATCTGAATACAGCATGCCTCGCAGCGCATACGCTGCCGAGGCTTGACCTAAAAATATATGAATGCAACCAACTAAGTTCTGACACGTCGCCTCTGTGCAGCACAATCCATCTGATTTCCAGTTCCCTCCTGGCACTAATATCAGTGATCCAAAATTCACAGGACTAGTCCGGGGCATGTAAACAAACCAATGAAGTTACCCTTTGACCGAAACTCCTTTTTCCCTAAAATAGTAAAATTGTGCCATGGTTGAGAAAAAAAAACGTAAATGAGCGTGGGAAGCTGTTTGAAACCAAAAGGTTTTCCTTTGAGCAAAACTCTACAATCTTCTTAAAAAAAAAAATACAAAAAACGAAGTAGAAACCTGACATCTGCAGTACATTAAACAGAACTTATAAAAAAAGTATGCATCTAGAGTGCAAAGTAAATAACAATGGTATGATATTGGGCAAACTTGGAATTTTAAAGCTAATGTTAAAAGTAGGGGGGTGGGCAGAGCACTACAAAATCTGCAATCCCCCAAGCGACGACGTAAAGGAATAATGAAACGTTACCTGCTTCATTATGTATGCCGAAGTGTTGCTAAGACATATCTGTCCTGTCCACATTTCTGCGCACACAGCCGTAACCGAAAGCATTGTTCACATAACAGTCCATTTCCCTTCTCCAGGGAGACTTTTGAAGGCCATCTTGGCATGCAGGTAAATGCTTTAACAAGCCAACCTTTTGTCCTCAAAATACCAAAACGAACTACGCTAGGTATGCATGTTTTTGGCAAAGGAATGTCAGACACTTATATCAGCCCAGACGAAAGCATCAGTTCGGTGTGTTACGCAAAAATGTACCAATGTCATGCATTTCCATCAGAGGTTTCTGTGCGAGACTCGCGCTCTGGGATGCGTTAGGCGCACCCACTGCAACGTTTGTGACCATAAGCTAGGGTGCAAGACTGCCACATGTTACATTTGTTTACATTTCAGATGAGAGGCAGAATCGTATTTCTCTATGGTATTGTTATGTTGCAAGTTGTGAACAACCAAAGTATACAATAGAATATCGTCTTTTAATTGTCTGAGTTACAGTCCCGGCTGGTATTTTTGTTGGACCATTCAGTCACCACAGATAAGACAGTATGGTGTCTAACCGCAAGCACATTTACTCAATCTACCCGATTTTTTCAATACCTCGATTGTTCACTGTCATGCAGGACACACTAAAACAGCCTTCGCACATTCGCAATTAAGTTACTTCAATCCAAATGCACTGTTTCATCTTTTCAACATAACACCACACACGTGAAACCTCTTGCAAACTCTATTTTTCACAGAATGGACTCTCTCAAGACAGAACCCCTTAGCTACATGAATAACCATCAGTCCAATCACGACAGACCCGCACAAACAACCACCAGTCTATAAAACTCCTGAAAAGCACAAATACGATCTCGTATACACCACACATTTATAATACAAGTTAGCAAACTGCCCCATATGCAACCACAACTCACCTGTTGCCCCATAACCAACGTCAATCCGCATCTCTTGCCATAAACACACTTGTTGCACTGATAACACTTTGATTCTGGCCAAATTTAACATTTCTGTCCTTGGATTTTCTTCGCTGCCAAAATACAAAGTACTACCAAACAGGCAACAGGGTAAGCTCCAGTACTAACTAGCAATATTAAAAAGAGGCCACCATTGGTCATGCGCAGAGTCCTGCGAGTGGTGTGTGCGGCCGCCACTGCGGCAAAGGGTGCTGGGCTACTTGAAAAAAAAAATACCACGGAGGTAGAGGGCAGCGCTGAGACGAGAAAGAAACTATTTTTTTTTAAAACAACACCTTAAGTGCTTAGGGTTGGAGATGCTGGGCACATACCGGGCTGCAAAAAACAACAAAGAAAGTTCCACTCAAAAACACATAAAACACAAAAGCGGACTAAAACAGTAGTTAGGCGCTGCTGCTTCCGGACTAAACGGAAGTGAGTATCGGATAAACAGCCAGTAAAAAGCCAGCTAACAAGACCAATGCCAACGTTAAACGGGTGGCAAGAAGCAGGAGAAATTACCCTGAATTTCACCCAACATACCGATTACTTGATGTCTCGGAGAGAAAGTGCATGCACGCTGCCTAGGCGAGACCTAAAAAGCAAAGGGCCAGCGTCACTCCCAACACCTTCATCTGGAAGGCAGCATAACATTTTCAAAATCAATAAACAAAAATAATAATAGAAAACTCAAAAGTTATGGCATGCTTATGACATCCAAATGCAAAAAATGTACAAATTTCGAAGAGTGAAATCATGTACGTGCAAAACAAAATCCACTTGATAAAATAGCAGTTACTCCCCATGAGTGAATATATAGGCTTGAAAGTAATAACCAAATACACATTATAGCCTAATCCTAGCCAATTAGTGCATAGGTGTTTTCCCACCAGTCTTTTATGGGCAATGATAGCACACCTGGAATGCATTATCTACAGTTCAAGCTTCCCAATGCACAACATATCCAAAAAGAGATTTCCAAGTTTTGAATGCTAAATTCTACTTGATCTATCCTGTCATTAACAATCTTCACTTGTCTGAGATAGCCGAATGCTTTTTTTAAAAATGTACTCCAAGCATGTACTGTTTCCAATTTACAAAGAACTTGCACACTGGCTTGGCTAGTGCAGTAGGAAAAAGGGTGCATTTAGCACATATTCAAATTCACAAATGAATTTGCTCAAAATGTGATAGGTGTACACAGATCATGCTGCACAAACCTACTTCTTCCAGTGCAAAATGGTGGTGGCAAGCATGGATATGTGCATTCTTCTTTCAAACAGTGATGCACACAGATGTACAGCTGTGGGAGTCCTGGCAGGGCGCAAAACTACAGCAATGGAATCACAATAAAAGTAACGGACAAATGTGTCCTTTTCAGACTCTGATCACCCATGCTCATCCTGGCCAAGAGTACTAGTGTGAAACATTAGATTCACACCTCTAAATTAGGGGCAGACTTGCAGTGTTTTGAAATTTCCCATACACGCTCTTTCAGACCCCTGTTGATGTTCAGCTCCATAACATCCATATTTGGAGGACCAATTAGCAGTTTCAAATTATTATTATCATTTGGAAGGAGTCAGCCATTCCAAGTAAATTGACATATAAATGTGGGAAAATACAAAGCTATGAAAGGTAAAATGATATTCATATGGGGGACATGGCAAAGCCTTAAAATAGCATACAATAATGTGACATGTGGACAAGCCTTCGTAGATAGCAGGTTTTATAGGTTGGGAACATGCTGGCACATGCATCAACGTAGGCTTTTGCGATTCCTTAATTGCGATTATTAAGGAATCGCAATTAAGGAATTGCAAAAGCCTATGCATGTAGGAATCGCTATGAAAATAGCGATTCCTACACATTCCTTAATTGTGACTCGCAAATTGCGAGTCGCAATTAAGGAATGCCATCCCATTCATTCCTATGGGCCTCCAGGCCCATAGGAATGAATTGGAGATTGCATGAGCAATTTGCGAGTACCAGTAGGTACTCGCAAATTGCTCATGCAATTTCAAGGGTGCAAGGGTGTCAAAATGACACCCTGTTGCACCCCTGAAATTGATCTGTGCACATATGTTGCACACACATATGCTCTAAGGGCATGTGTGTGCGCAACATGAAACTTTGAAAAATGCACAAAAGTGAATTTTTCAAAGTTTTAGCAAATTACCATGAAGTTGAACTTCATGGTAATTTGCTCCCCCTATTAGCGAAATCGCTAATTGTTTTACTTTAATGCATTGCATTTAAGGAATCTCAATTTGGGATTCCTTAAATGCAATCGCAATTTAAGTAATCGCAATTTAGAGATTCCTTAAATTGCGATTTTTGCATTTGGGATGATGCATCCCAAATGCAAAAATACCGGTCGCAAAGGGGCAGATTCTCATCTGCCCGTTTGCGACCGGTTTTTCCTTTGATGCATGTGCCTGATGGTATGCTAAAGAACTGTCTAAGAAAAGGTAATCTAGTCCTGAAGGAGGCAGGTGGTTTTAAGTGGACTATCGTGAAATATTCTATTATTGGCAATCACAAGTCTCAGAAACTATTTCTTTCTTATTTTGTGTACGACCACATACTTCTTCAGTGAAAGTATCACAGTGCAGCTACTTCCAGGGGGGTTCATACAACTAAGCCCCCAAGTGTTCATAATTATCCTTGGCAGAGCTTTTCAAGCTTTCATCTGACACTTTCTGTGCCCCGAATTACAAGTTCAAACTCATCATTGAATGATCCTCACTGGCCATATGTAAGGCTATCTATGATCAGTTTAAAGAGCCTAGGTACCATGCCAAATAAATGAAAACAGAAATCTGGGCAGTGCAAGGGTCTTCAGTACAAAACTTAATTGTAGGCCTGATTAAGGTTGAATTAAGGTTCATTGATACTGGTCACAAAATAAAAGTTCATAAGAGACCCAAGAATTTGTAACAACACCCACTTGTCTGATTGGAGAGAATCCATGCCAGGGCTTTATTCATTAAGGTATTTCTAGGTTCATTCCAAAGACATGTATCTACATTGTGTTCATAACATTTTCATTTTCGCAGATACGATCATTTACAATAGGCTACACTGCCACAGACATTTCTACTTTTGTCTTCTGAAGAACCATCTTCATAGAAGAGTTTGGGATACTCCTGATCCCCTTCTTTCGGACTCTAATTGTGTCCCTGTTTGTTGGGCTCTTACACCTCACTCGGGTTGAGTGGGTTTGGAAATAAGTTAATTCAGAAGGAATCACCTTTAATAAATGCTGCTGACTACTTCGGGGGACTCTGTATGGATCGTCTTCTCTCTCCCACTAAATCCTAGTAGCAGATACAAACATTTGTGTCTGCTTTTTCATGTCTTGGAAAAATGCCTTATACTTGACCTGTTCTTCCAAAGTGGAAATTCTCTGTAGCTCCCATGGTGGGATTATATAATATATTCTTTTATTTGGTAACATGTTCAGTCTTCTCCTCCTGCTGCAGTTATGAATTTTCATTTACACCTTAGTTACCTTAGCCTGCCTGTTTGCACAGGTTCAGTCATCAGCTGTCTGTATTTCCTGGGCTGTCTGTGCACTGCTCCAGCTTACTACTGAGTTTGAGCCTGCTCCTGCACATCCTGACCTCTTAGAAGAACTATTTCCAGATTCAGGGGCATGTTTATCAAGGATTTTGTGTTGCCCTTGCATCACGCAAGGGTGCACAGGGTGATGCAAAACTTATAATGAGATGTACCAAGCCACGCAAGGCCTGTCTGGATCAGTACATATGGAGTAATGCAAGGAATTGCTAGTCACTGCTTTGCATTACTCTGCCCAAGGGAGGAGTTCTATGGGTGGTGTGTGGGTGTTACCATGCATCCACCCATGGATACTGGTAGACCTGGGAATACATCAGAATGTTATGCCTTCCCAGCAGAGACACAACAAAGAGAACTATCTTTATTTCTCCTCATTGCTTCCTCTTTTTACTTGTGCTGTAGAAAGAGGAAAAACCTTGGAGGCTTTTTTTTGTAGCAGAAAGGTTTCCTTTCTGCACAAAACAATCTTGCCTGTAAGGCAGGCACCCTTGCACCATGGTGCAGAGTTTCCTGCATTGTCACTAGGTAGCAGTTACTGCACCACCGCAAGCAGCAGGAATGATAGATATGGTGCATTCCTGCCCTTTCACGCAGTGCAGCAAGGTGTCTTGCTGCGTTGCGTGAAATAATTATACATATGGCCCTTAATTTTTCTCTGGACAGATACCCTGCTCTTCCTCTGCATGCTCATATTTAACACTGATTGGTCAAGAGAGGACCTCTGTTACACAGTCTCGTCCTACAGATTTCAGTAGTCTGTCCTACAAGATATCGGAGACCTTCTCAGAATATGTAGGGTCAACCCTGTCAAAGAAACGTAGGGCTATAGAAGGCCACTGAGCATGGGGGTATTTCAGTGGCACTGGACATTGAATTCGATTTCTCTGCTCTGTCAGGCAGACACCTGGCTTTAGCTTTAGATTCTACCATTGTCAGTAATTTCTCCAGGATTGGCTCACAACAGCTTGATCTCAGCCTTTCCAGTCCTGTCACTTCCCTCCAGCTAGAGCTGTGAGCCGCAGCAACTACAGCCAAAGAAATGGAGAGGGTGGGGGATAGGTGGGTCAAAGTGAACTGCTCTAACACTGACAATATTAAGGAAATTAGCGAGAGGTGGATAAAAGGTAAGGAGCTGCCATCGAGTGCTTACAAGCACATTGCACATAAGACTGTCAAAAGCTTGTTGTTCTGTGAACTCGCCAGGCAGCCATGAAAGAACACCCCCTGCCACTCATACCTTACATCCTTCCAAAGCAGGCAGATGGCATATTTAGATGCCAGCGTTTGTCTGGTTATAAGAAACTGGCAGTGACTGCTCTTTATGCAACAAGATTAATTGCAAGTTCTTTCAACGTCATATATGCACCTGCCTGCACTGTATGCACTTATGGCTATATGTACCCTACAAATATAACGATCCGTAGACAATCACAGGGCAATAACCATAATGGGCCCGATTCACAGAAGTAATCTGAGACAAAATCCTAAACTTACTACTTTTGGTATTCAATTAAGGCATTTAGTAGTAGTAAAGTTAGGATTTTGTCTTAAGTCTCTCTTAAGTCTGTCTTAAGTCAAACTTAATGCAAAATCCTAACTTTACTTCTACTAAATGCCTTCTGTGAATACTAAAAGTGGTAAGTTTAGGATTTTCTCTCAGATTAGTTCTGTGAATCGGCCCCACTGTCTTCAAACAGACCCAGTCACGTGCCATTATGCCTCCCACGCATGGAAGCACGTGCGCCCTTTACAACTAAATCTGCAGTGGCAAGCACGTGGCATGCTTGAGCTGACCGCAACAAGGTTCATCCCTTTCTCTTATTAACTTGCTATTACCCAATCCTACCCAATAGTATTAATATGTTACCTAGACCGATCACTAAAAAAGAGCTGGCAGTGCTACCCTCCATATAAAGGCATCTCTCCTGTCAAACCATAAAGACCCAAACATTCTCTTTCCTCCGACGTCTTTACATCAACGTTACCTTAACCCAAAAATATCCGCCAGAAACATTATCTACCAATCACTGGGATTTAATAACTCTTGCATCCTGGAGCAAACTAAATATATGTCGTCAGTCACTTGCCCTGTGAACATATTTTTGTGGGGGATTGTATTAGTCACTCAGCTAAACCCAGCGGCAATGTATCTTGTCTATCACAGGCTTGTCTTGTAAGTAGACATCTTAAGAAATATTATTATAGATCTCAGGACTGCCCTGGAGAATCTATACAAGCCTCAGAGTCAATCACAGTTGATTGGTGATACTACTATTTTCCGTTCCTGGGCCACACAAGTCTCTCTGTTTTGTAATTGCAAGCCAAGGAAATGAAGACAGTAAATAGATGTCTAACACTGATAAAACACTATTCCTTGAGCTAATTTTGTAAATGGCAATTTCCAGAACCATATTGGTGGTACATCTTTACTACTCTCTGAGGTATATTCACAAGAACATGCGATAACTACCGCAAGAGTAGCCTAATGCAACTCTCAACATCGCAGCCCATCGCGGGAAAATTACGCCGTGCCAGCCAAGTATTCACAATGCGGTGGTAACATGCGATAGTCACCAGATAACGCGTCAAATGGCCGTGCAAAATCCAACGCCACGCCACAAAAATGCGAAACGCGAACGCAAAAACCATGCGATGAGGCCAATCGCGGTACAAAAAGTAGCAAAAACCAGCCACAGACCTGCAAATACCACCCGTCTGGTGGGAAAATGCACCATAAGAACCACAGAAACAACACACCAGAAAAAAGCCAAAGCACTTAGCAACATGGATGAACCCTGACCCAGCGCAGAGGCCAACGCGAACCCCACAACCCCCACAGACCACCAGCAAGGAACAACAGGGTCGAGGGAAGGCCAATGAGAAGAGGGAGAGGAAGACGGGGTGCAGACCACAGGAAAACAAGACCAGCGTCACAGAGGTGACAGAACACTACTAGCAACTGACCCATAAGCATTCCACCTGGAATGCAGTCGGAGTACCGAGGAGGCCAAGAGGCGCCGGCATAACGTGACAACCTAAACCAGGCACAAACCCTCTGCCAACAGGAAGGAAGCAACGGCGACAGGAGGTGGGATTCCTGCGCCACAGGAGGACCTGGAGGAAACCGAGGCCACACTCATCAGTGTGGAGACGGTGCAAGGAGTAGGGAGTACGGACACAGCTTGAGAGGACCTGACACAACATCACCGGGGAGAGTAACCAACAGGGACTGGGGGACGGGGGAGATGGGCACAATGGCACACATGCACAATGAGGCGTGGCACACTGCACACCCACAATTACCCAGGATCATGTCCCTGATCCCCTTGGCACACTGAAGCACACACACATAGCAAGAACAGCACACCCACATTGACGACAAAGTGGTACAATGCGCATAGTCGACACTGCAGAACAGAGGACACAACTGGCTCCGCACACGCACAGAAACATGCCTACTACATCTGACAGACCAGGAAACTGTGAAATGGAAATGTACGCGTACGACCTCACATCCGCCATGTAGTCCAAATGTACACTGTCCTGCAGCAGAATTCAGCACCTCACAAACAGTCACAATGTACATTGTCATACAGTCTGCATGAAGACCAGAACAATGCGCATACTTACATGTCAACACAATGTCAACATGCATCTCCCCTTCACATTGCAGAGGGGCACACAACACCTCCAGCAGAGCACAGAAGACAACACATCTGTGATGCCGGAGAGGACCACCACACCTTCGACAATGATATCCTACAACAGACCATTGACATCCCACGCTACCCACCACCAGGACCCGGGCAGCCAAGCTACTCAGCGGAAGACACAGAGCCTACAACAGACCACACAGAATGAAGAACCCGCAAGCACAGCTGGCTCACAAAACTTCACCCACCCCCACATGGCACCCCATTGCCATGTGTCAGCACGCCAAAAGGAGGTGGCCGAACAGGCATGGGTGGGGTCCGAACCCATGGAGGGCGAACTAGATCACATACGTTGGTGTCCATTACACTTCAGAGACCACCCACACCCCACAAAGGAGACCCACACAGCCATAGAGACACATGCAGATTCACATTCACAGTACAGAACCACGCACAGGGGAATGCAAATAGCAGTCACACACCCACGTTGGCTCTGCCTACGATGGCCCAGCCCACTCCCTTTAGGAATTGAGTGGGTGATGACAAAACTACATGTCCAAGCTCCAACCCGCTGGCTGTGGTGACATGTGACACAGCACAATGTAATGTTGTAGGGCCCAGGTCCCTCATGCATACAACAAGCCCACAGGGACACACGCAGACATCATGTTGAACAGGCTACAGGCACGTGCGCCCGGCCCCTTTATGTGCAGGGCCACATGTACAATGACGCCTGTGCTGGTTGTGTGTGGGGTGAGTGTAAGCCAGCATGCACAGAGTGCTTGGTGCTGGCAACCACTTGAACAGTGGACACCAGTGCAATGGGAACTGGAAACACCTGCATGACAAAGTCAACTGCTGAGCAACATGGAGGGAGCCGGAGAAAGTCCAGAGAACACACAACATGCAAACAGAAGTGTCCGTCAGTTGCAGTGCATTGTGGTTGGGGCACTAGAGATGAGCGCGCTCATGTAAAGAAAAAGTCTTGGATGGTGTCCCTTCGAGATATTCCTGATGCAGATGCAGTGGGGTGTGTTAGACCTGCATCAGCTTCCTCAACAACGTCCCAGGTCTCCCACACTGCTTGAGATGACATTGCTGCGCAGCCTCTCCACAGCACAAAACACAATGAGTAACGGACGATGGCTTGTGGTGCACTGAGTTAGTGGCACCTGGAGTGCTGAGCAGCATTTCTGTAGTAGGGGATCTCTGTGTATAGTCATAATCATGTGAATAGTCCCGCCCATGTGCGTGGACCCCGGAGCACTTCAATAGATATATAGTCTCTTAAGGTGTCTTCCATTGCAGTCCTGCATAGACACTTAAGAGATAATAAAAGACAATAATGCAGCCTGAAAACACCAGGCTACTCTGGCCATTACTTCATCCTGAATTGAGAAGGATGGCCAGGTAACAGTCAAATTCAACTATTTCACTAAGTTTCACACATAGAGAAACTCCCCTCCACAAAAATCCCTTTTTCATGATAGAGATGAAGGGTTGGACAGACAAGCCCCATAGGCTGCCATTATATGTCTGCAAATGGATACCGTGCCTTTAAGGAGCCTTCCAAAGACCCTCTGTATCCCATGATGCACAGCCAAAGGCCAGTTACATTCAGTTCTTTTTTCCGGCTCCTGCTAGCAGGACCCTGGAGCATTAGCTCTTCATTTTTTGAGCATTTTATTCACTTTTAGTGATTATTTCTGGATTTTTGCAGTTTCACTCGACGTCTTTGGCCTTTATCTACATTCTGCTGTGGTTTTTTGGCAGAAGTTCTGCAGTTTTCTTGTCTGACGAGTGCTTTGACTGCAGTTGAAATAAAGGCCAAAGCTGAAGCTCACAGAGTTTGTATTCTGTTCTTGCCTGTGTCTTATGTCTTTGACACCTGTCTTCTCTGTAAAATCTTTTCCAGGCACCCTGCGGACAGGGAGAAGATTTGGCTCCCAGGGTTGGAGCAGGGAAGATTGAAGGCATCTTCTTCAGCCTCTGGGTAAGGAGAGGGTAGGTCCTCTACCAAGTCCCATGCTGTGACCTCTGGGGTTCTCCCCAGTAGAAACGCGTCTCAAAAACAACGCGGTTCCGGTCAGCGTCGAGGACGGCGACGTCGAGAGCAGGTATGGCACCGATATGCTCTCCGTCGACCCAGGACTCCGGTCGACGCGACGTCAAAAGCCGACGTCTAAAAGTAGACCTGGAGGACCTCGATGTCGTGTAGATGATCGACGTCGAAGTGAGGATCGACGTCGAAGTGAAGTGGTGCTCGACGTCGAAGTGGAGAAATGCTCGACGTCGAGGTGCACTAGTGCTCGACCTCGAAGTGGACTAATGGTCGACGTCGAAGTGGACTAATGCTCGACGTCGAAGTGGACTCAACGTCGAAGTATGGTGATGCTCGATGTTGAAGTATGGTAATGCTCGACGTTGAAGTATAGTGATGCTTGACGTCGAAGTATAGTGATGCTCGACGTCAAATTATAGTGATGCTTGACGTCGACGTCGAAGTGCTGCTAGATGTCGAAGTGAAGGTCGAAGTCGGGGTGAAGTGGTGTTCTTTACCGCTGTGACGTTGACGTCGTAGTGATGGTGACGTTGCAGTGATGGTGACGTCGTAGTGATGGTGATGTCGCAGTGATGGTGACGTCATAGTGATGTCGACGTCATGAGTGTATCGAAAAAATCAAAAATAAATTGACGCCAAGGGGTCATTACAGGCGCTCGACATCTAGGTCCCGTTCCGGGCCTCGCTCCGTGGTGAGCCTATCATCGTCGGCGGGGACCTCGTGTTCCCGGCAACATCGACTCTCGACGCCGAGCAGTGGATCGACGTCGAGGAACCCTTCTGATGGGGAGTCTGGGGCTACTTACACGTGGTTCGCTCGTAAGCGGGGGACATTGGTCCCTTTGCTTAGTTTTGGGTATTTGCGTACCTACTCACCATCTAGGCCGCCTCCTGCTCCGCCCCTACTGGTGATACCACCGGGGATGCCTCAGAATTCTTTCCGGCTCCTCTCCCACCCACCGTCTCAGGGGCCTGTGGCTCCTCAGCCTTGCGACCCCCCGTGGAAACTTGATGACCTAGAACAAGGTCTCATTTTGGGGCATCGGTCATATGGGCTACGCTGTCTTCCATAAGATCCCATCGTCACTGTTATGGAAGGTCTCGGTTCAGCCATGCCAGGGATGCATTTTCCACGAGTATGGGGAGGTGCTCTCCTACTCTTACGTATTTCCCCCATAACGGGTTGTTCACTGGTTGGCGGTACTTAACGTTCATCCACTGCCACCTGCCAGGAGGTTCTGGCTTCAACGCTCCCTGTACAGTCGACATCAGTGATGGTTAAGACTCTACAGATGAAACATACAAAAAAAAGAAAACAAAAGAAAGAATGAAATTTAAAAAAAAACATTTCGTCCACTGCTTCTGTTGGTGCCGGGTTTGGCAGAACCGGCGGTAGTACTGTTTAATTTTTTCCGGAGTTGGACCCATCCTTCCTCCGGTTGGACCCTACTCCTGACTTTGTCACAGTGGTGGCGGCATGCAAACAGCATGCTGTGGCTCACTCTTACTGGGCCGTTGTGATAGATCCCTGTGTGAGTTCCTTCACCAATTTGTGGATATCCTGCCCAGAGACAGGAGGTAAGCCTTACAGGAGATAGTCTATAGGGCCTGATGGTTTCGGATCTAATCATCGGTGCTGCAGTGGATATTTCCCTCCTGGCGACCCCCGGGTATACCATGGTTCTGTTCTACGGCGACAGACTTGTATTCGTCTGACATCTCTGAAGCATGCGGCACAGCAGTGTGTTTCTAATCTCCCGTTCTCTGGCGCAACTCTTTTGCTCCCATCCGGATAGCGAGGTGGCCCGCATGAAGTCCGAAGCGGAGACTTTGAAGGCTGTAGGTTTGGAGAGCATGGAGAACGGCTTAAGGCCTTCCGCCCTTTCCAGCGGCGTTATTCCTCCCAGATTTTTTCTGTGGTCTCGGGCCGCCATTGAATAATTCAGGACAAGTAGGTGCTGAATATTGTGCGCAGTGGATACGCGACTTTACCAGTTCTCTCCATCAATCCCTCCAACTCGATCATACATACGCGAGTTGTAGAAGGAGGCCAACACCCTCTTCCAGTAAAGGAAGATAGAATCAGCTCCTCTGGGACAGAAAGGAACTGGATGGTACTCACTGTTCCTTCTAGTGTGCAAGAGAGACATGACCGAGTTTAGACCGTGTTCAACTTGCGACAAGCCGACACGTGGGTTCAAAGTGTAAAAATTCCGGTGGTTGTCCCTGCATTAGATTTCCCCTCAACTTCATCAGGGAGGCTGACTATGCGCATTAGATCTGCAAGATGCAGATTCTCACGTACCCATAGCGGGGAAAATATCACAAGTTCCTGCTTTTCACAGTGGGCAACAACCATTATCATTACTTCGTGGCACCTTTCGGCCTGAAGTCAACACCTCGGAATTTTCCATACGCAAGGACGTAGTAGCTGCGCATCGGAGATGGAACAGTGTCTTCGTCTATCCATATCTGGACGACTGGTTGGTCAAGGCAGCTACTTTCAGGTAGCGTGCCTGCATTTCAATCGGACTTCCAATCGCTTACTTCGTTTGGGTCTCCGCATCAACCTCACAAGGTCTGTCTCGGCTACTGTACCCTGTCTACAGCACCTCTGAGCCACTATCGACGCACGCACATCAAATGTGTGTCCTTCGGAGGAGAGACGCTCTTCGATCCTTCGGAAGGCTGAAGCTCTCATGATCATGCCCTCCCCAACGGTGGGGCTGGTCTCGTCTCTCCTGGGCTTTATAGCTCTATGTGTCTTCCCCTCTCCAATGCACGCCTCCATATGAGACCGCTGCAGGGATGTCTGGAGGCTCAGTGGACCAGACACTGGGGGTTTGAGAAGACTGGATTCAGCTGTCACGAAAAGCTCTACAGTCTATCCGCTGGTGGTGTTCTCCACAAAATCCCTTCTGGGGGATTCCCTTCCGCAAAGAGATGCCCATGCAACCCGTAGTGCTGGTTGCTTCTCTACATGGCTGGGGTGCGCATTCTGACCGTCTTCGGATACAGGGATCATGGTCCTCTAATGAGACCTGGTTCCACATCGTCTTCATGGAGCTTCGAGCAGTCCGGATGGTGCTAACGCCGTCCAGCCATCGTTTTCACACCTGCTTTCTGCTTGTCCAGATGGTCAATACGACGACACTGTTCTGCCCCAACAAGCTGAGGGGATCCAGTTCTCGAGTGTTGTCTCGGGGATCTCAGACAATCTGGCTTTGGCTGTTAGCCATGAGCCTGACCAGCATGGCAATTCTCCTTCCCTGTATTCACAATGCTCAGGCAGGCACTCTCGACAGACTCATTCACATCAACCACACATGGGTCTTGCACGACAAAATGGTGCATGACATATTCGAAGGATGGGATACTACGGGAGTCGTTCGGTTCTCTGCCGCAGGAAACAGCAGATGCCGCGACTTTGCCTTCAGGTTCTGCCACCCAGGGACTCTGGGGTAGGCTCTATAGTTTGATTGGTCAGGCGGTTTTTCTCTACGCTTGTCCGCCAATTTTCCTGATTCAGACGGGGCTGATCAAGTTCTCTCTCTTATGGGCCTAGATGGTCCCCGTGGCTCTTGGTGGTTCACAGACGCACTCCACCGGTCTCTTCTGCCATTTTCTCCGTCTTTGGTGCAGGCCGGACCTTCTAAAGTAGTTTGGCGGACAGAGGGTGCACTCCGTCCTCTTGTCGTTGCATTTAGCGGCAGGGCTCCTGAGCTCATACAGTGCGGACATTTGAATCTCCATCAGGCCTGTATGGAGATTTTATTAAAAAAAAAAAAAAAGGATGAAGGTCAAGCTTCCATCTACACCCATGTCCTATGCGCATAAGAGACGAGATTTTACATCTGTTGTGTTTTTAAGGACTTGGATCCTGCCTCCTGTAAGGAAGATGTCCTCCTTCCTTACTTACTGCTCTTGGCTCGATCTGGTTTTCATTGTCATTCCATAGTAGTTCATCTGGCAGTTTTGACTGCTTATAGGAAATGTCCTTCACAAAATTTTGTTTGAAAATCCCAGTCATCGGAGATTTTCTTGAAGGATTGACGGAACTGTTTCCTCCCATTCGGCGCCCTTCGCCTTCCTGGGAATTGCATGTAGTCCTGTCACAACTGATGAAGGAACCCTTTGAACCCTTCCGTAGGGTTTTTTCTTTAGCATCTGTCCTGGACGCCGGCTTTCATTGCGGCCGTAACTTCTGCCCGCAGGGTCAGTGTGCTTCAAGCTTATGTTGTACAGAACCTTATACGGTTTTCATTCCTCTAGGGTAGTTATGAGGACTCAATCTTAGTTCCTTCCTACAGTTGTGTCAGAGTTTTATGTAAAAAGTACTATTACACTGCCTGCAAATTGTTTTTGTCATAATCCCTCTTCTCCTGCTGAAAGAGCTTGCTTCCCTGATGTTAGGAGGGTCTTGTAATTCTATTTTTGGACAAGAATTACGATATCCGTACCAGCTATCTGTCATCTATGGCTCGGTCTGAACTGGTATAGCTACCTCCGAACTATCTGTTTCTGGGTTGCTTGTTTTCCTGTATTCAGCTGTGTTATCAGAAAGCTGACAACCCTTTGCTTAGTGAGCCTAGGGCTCATTTTTCCTGAGGTAAAGCAGCTGCTGCGCCTTTACTTCATAGTGTACCTATTTTGGAATGCTGTAAGGCTGTAAGGCTGCCACTTGGAAGTCAGTCCATACCTTTGCTAAACACTACTGCCTGGACTCTGATGCCAGGGCAGATGCCCAGGTTGGGCAGGCTTCGCTGCGGATTCTATTTGCACCTTAGAGGGTGTGTTTGTTTCTTCCACCGCTGGGGTTGTTTTTTGGCATGGGCTTGCCATTCTATTCACATGATTATGACTATACACAGAGATCGCCCACTACAGAAGGAGTAGTTTCTTACCTGTAGTAGGGGTATCTCTGTGATAGTCAAAAGCAACCCGCCCTCCTCCCCGATGGATGACACAGTGATATCCTGATGCTCCAGGCCTTTCTTTATACGCCTTCAAAAAGAACTGAAAGTAACTGGCCTTTTGCTGTGCATCATGGGATACCGAGGGTCTCTGGAAGGATCCTTAAAGGCACGGTATCCATTTGCAGACATATAATGGCAGGCTATGGGGCTTGTCTGTCCTACCCTTCATCTCTATCACGAAAAGGGGATTTCTGTGAAGGGGAGTTTCTCTATGTGTGAACCTTAGTGAAATAGTTGAATTTAACTGTTACCTGGATATCCTTCTCAATTCAGGATGAAGTAATGGCCAGAGTAGCCTGGTGTTTTCAGGCTGCATTATTGTATTTTATTATCTCTTAAGTGTCTATGCAGGACTGCAATGGAAGACACCTTAAGAGACTATATATCTATTGAAGTGCTCCGGGGTCCACGCACATGGGCGGTACTATTCACATGATTATGACTATCACAGAGATACCCCTACTACAGAACTGGAGTTACACGTAAGAAACTACTCCATCTGTCTGATGATGGCATCCACGACAGGTGTTTTGCAACTCCGTAGGTCTGTCAAGACCACCGTTTTGACTCTGGCAGATGGCGGTTGGAGGTTGTCCTGGCGGAGGTGGCGTGTGCCTCCTGCAGTGATGCGAATTCCGGGCCGGTCAGGAGTCAATTTCATGTGTGAGCCTTGGTGGACCGCAGTTGAGGCTGGAGGCAGTGGTCAGTGCAGAGGCCACAGACACATGGCGTTGATGACACTGGCATGGCGTTGATGACACAGAGGCCATCCAATACCCCAGAAGAAGGGGTCCCGGACATGACCAGCACAGAGTTAGTGGCCCCGGATGCACAGCGGCCAGCACAGGCACCCTGCCACGGGACGGTGACTTGCGGTGCACTCAGAAGGGCCATGCGGCCTGAGCGGGTCCTCATCAATGTCCGAGGTGTATGTTACGGAGTGTTGCGGAGGATAGTGGAAGGTGTCCTCCAGGGCATGAAGCGAAAGGTCTGATGTTATCCAGAAGCAGCAAATGGTGGAGTGGAATGCCACGGCCTCGTTTTCGCCACAAAGTCAGTATCACCGCCATGATGGCAACGACAACCCCAAGTCTATGGGGTCAGTTGCCCCCAAAGTCCAACCAGAAAGTGACCATGGGTCTCGGGGAATAGACATCTTGGCACCGGGGCTGAAAGGGGATGCAGTCTGCGATGAGGCCTGTACAAAGACATATAGTCTTCCAGAAATAAATCGAGGCTGAATTTAAAGTGTGTGTGACCTATTTGACCGCAGTGTAGGCCGGGGGCAGCGGTCAGCAAGGGCCCACAGCCACTTGTCGCTGGTATGCAAAGCACATGTTTGCTGCCACCTGACCAAAGGGAGTACAGTGAAGTGGAATCTTCCTTCTCATGCGTACACGGACAATGTATGATCAAGACTCAGTTCCAAATGTGTGACCTACCTGTCCGTAGTGTAGGCCGAAGGCAGTAGTCAGCAGGGGACCACACACACCTGTAGTTGGCTCGCGATGCACAGAGATAGTGGCAACAGGGCAGTAGGTAGTGTTCAATCACCTCTGTCAGGATGATCCTTTTCCCTCCGGACTGCAATGCATCATCCTCTCACGCCTCTCCTTGCGTGCAAAGATATGTAATCTGCCTTTGAAAAATCGATGTTCGATTCCAATTCTGTGACCTACTCATGCGCAGCGTAGGCTGAGGGCAATGGTCCGCGTAGGCCCACAGACACGTGTGGTTGTAATGCTATGCACAGAGTTGGTGGCACCACGTCGAAGGGATTATACTGATGTAAACTCTGCAATGAACATATGTACTCTGCCATCGTGTAATCAAGACTCAGTCCCAAATGTGTGGCCTGCATAACCGTTGTGTAGGCCAGAGGCGGCAGTAGAATTCGTCAACATGAAAGGACTGCAGCGGGCCTGTGTCGTGGAGGCCGTGATGGTCTGAGAGGCTGCCAAGGACGCGGCCCTCGGGCTTGGACCTTGCGCAGGCACGTGGTGGGCCCTCCTTGACACACGCTGGTGTTGGAAGGTGATCAGTGTGGCCTGGTTGCGCAGGAGCTGGCCTGACGGCTTCGGGGTCCAGCGGGCTGGGGTACCGCAGGTGCACAGTATCACAGGCAACTCCACTCAAGAGGACGGCGTCGGACTCGTGGCATGGTGAGAGGCACCGCCCTGGCAGAGACGTTGGGCTTTCTGGAAGAGGACCACGCCCAGGGCTACGTGCTTTTTATTCACACCCCTATGCTGGCCTGGCGTACGCCGAGCCATCCCACTCCGCTCACGCTTACAGGGGGGATGTAACAGGCAACATTTCCGCGAACTCCCCTACTGTCTGGGGTGACATGGTTGGGTCCACTGTCCGGTACACTCCATACACCATCGGTGTATGTCGCCATGGATATGGGTGTGTTCTGCATCCTGCCGTCTGTCCAGCACATCTCCGTCACTCTTGGCATTGTGTACTTTCCACATCATGGTTCTCCTGCCTCCTTCACACATTCCTGGTTGCCACCTCTCTCCACATTCGGCTATTGTGTGGCTGAGGTGCCATGCCATTGATGGCTCATGCTCATGGCTTGCCCAGGTTACCGTTGTGAGTTGTTCTGTCATGTCTGGTGGGTGGGCATGTTGTTTTGCATGTTGGTTGTGATTTTGTGTTGTGTGCACTGCCAGTGTTGTGAGTTGCATGGTTGTGGAGTTGAGGTGAGTGGGGTGTTCATTTTGTACTTGCCAAGGGACAGTGCATATCCCTTGGTGCCATCCTGGGAACTCTGGGTGCTGATGGACTGACAGAGGATGAAGGTATCATGCACACTGGCGGGGAATTTGGAGGCGACATTGGTGGAGGTTCCACGGTGTTCGGTTGTTGCCTGCACATTGATGTGAGACGTGTGCTTTCTGTAGTGGCCAATGACATTTTCAGGTGTTGGGTATGTGAGGCTGGTGAGTTTCCTGGGGGTCCGCTGTCTTTGTCTGTGCTGCCTCCGTGGTGGTCCGGGGGGGGGGGTTCCAGGTGCTGTATGGGGTCCAGGGGTGGTGGCGGTGGGTGTTGTGGCTCTCTTGGGTGTCCGGGTCGCATGACCAGTGGCTCCACGGCTTCTGTTGCCCCTCCAATGTTGCTGTAGGCTGGGCTCCCTTTTGTGGTGCAGGCTGTGGTCCGACTTAGCACCAGCTCGAAGCAGGTGTTATTTTCCTGGTACTAATGCGCCTTAACGCCTGTTATGTGTTCCTACCACAGTTCTGGCTGTTCGTTGTGAATGTTGTGGAGTGGTGTTCTCGTGGCTTTTGGCACAGGAAAGCCTACTCTGCATCTCATTAGCGATAGTTGCGGGGGTCATCTGTTGCAATGTTTTTTGCTTGTGATTGGGATGATACATTTATCACAAATTTGACTGCGATAAAGTGCAGTTAAGTTGGCGATAGATCCTTGTGAATATGGCCCTCTGTTTGCAACAAGGTTCTAGCCCGCATCCATGATAATTTAGCTCTTCCCACAACAAACCTCATGCCAATAAATAGATGTACTCGTTATTCAGCTGTTCCCTCAACAACCAGACAAACTCACTCAAAGCCATTGAAATAAGGTAGCATAAAACCCATACAACGCACTGACATCAGATACACACATTCATTAGAAAACTCCTGTATGGAAATGCCTCTTTTTTCTATGAACCACACCCAAGTTTTGGATTGATGCTGCTAGTTTTTCAACTCAGAGTACACTGAGGCCTGCTAAACAGACCTGAGTGTCAGTGTTCTTACCCCCTACAAAATGTATGTTGAATTGGCTACCTCCAATTGGCATAAGCAGACTTATTTAAAAGTCCCTCATATATGGTACCAAGGGTACACAAAGCATGTAAGTTATTTGTGTCATCCTGTGTGTGACAAATTACAGACATGGCCATCAGCCTGCCACAGCATCCTGAGCTGTTTTAAACTACTAGTGGGATTTTTCTGTTCACATCAATGGCAAAGCCCCCACAATATATATAAGCCTTCCTAAAGGAAGGCCTATCGAGCTCAAAGGCAGGTAGCTGTATATTAGTAAGTGGGATGTATATTTTAATAAGTCCTAGAATTCAAACATCCAAATTGTCATTTTACTATGAAAAATCTATTAGCCCCATTGGCTAGTACAGTGATACACACTGACATCTTAGCCCTGCTAACTTCTGAATGGGACTACTAAAATGGGTACTTTGGGGAATCAAATTAATTTTGTCACTTAACTGACTTAATGCCCAAGTTGAATTTAATGTCACTTTTAAGAAGAGCATCTTTTAGAAAGTTGCCTAGTTTATCCGGTGTCCTTTTCTCAGTTGTTGGGAACCAGACATCCTTCTGCTCTCCTGTGAACTACTCAAAGGCTCAGGAACAGTAGAGGCCTGCCACAGAGGGAAGTGTTAGCTTCTCCTTCAAGGAAGCGAAACAGGGTTTTGGCCCAGGAGAAGCTGCCTTAGTGGGCAAATGTCCATCTCTCTTGAGTAGGGCTGGTGCTTTGTTCAGTAGGCAGCCGGGCGGCGGAATCATAGAGAGGAACCCAATTGCCAAACCGTTTTTTTCATCGACGTGTAGCCCATATTTAGCCACACCTCTAGGTTGGGCCACCAATCTCCCCACATCCAAGGAAGGGTTCAGACATCTTGGACAGAGTAGTGCACTCCTGGAGTGGTAGATGCCACATATAGCATCATCATTTGATCTTTATTTCGACATTTTTTCAGTCATAAAAGAGTACAGTTAAAACGATTAAAACATGTATAAGACCACAGAAGATAAAAAAAACGTTACATAAAATCAGATTATCAAGCAGGGAATGCAGTCATAGTATGCAATCACCCCCGGGTGCCGCTATGATGAGAGAACATCTCTTGGACCACATAGCTAGCAGGAACTTTGAGAGTGCGAAAACTATGTGCGGTGAAGTGTCAGTTTTAAAGACTCTCATAGCAACAAAACATTTATCAAAGCCCATGTTCTTGCACAAGGGTACCAACCAGTACTTTCTGGCTTTTCTGTAATCAGGGCAAAAAAAGAGGATGTGCAGTTCACCCTCCTTATTCGCACCGCATCCAGGGCAAGAGTGGCCTGTTGGTGTAGACCACTTGCTTGTGAATGTCCTTAATGGTAGTGTTGCGTATCTCCATTGGATGTATAACTTCCTAGCTCCAACTGGGTAAATGAAATTCAAAAACTCCTCAAAGGCATATGAATGTTTAAATGTTAAGAAAGTTGTCAGAGGGCCAGCTTTGGAGTCATGCCACCATATATTTTGTCTGTAGTCCATAAAGGACTTCGCAAGCGTTTTGCATGAAACCCCCCTACATGCCTGTTCTGGCTCATACCAGAGGTCCGATAGTCCCATTTTCCCCAATTCCTTTTTCACAAATACAAGCCAGGGGATTTTCGCTGCACTACCATGGTTCAACACATCCTTTAATTCAAGCCTATAACTGGACAGTTCTGGAGTTATCCATAGCCTGCGCCAAAACCTAAGCGGTTTCAGAGCTAGCTCATCCTGAATAAAACTCAGTCCTAAGTCCAGTCTCAGCGGAAGGAGGGGTGTGCTTTGGGGGAGTGCAAGTAGCTGCCTCATGAACTTGTTCTCCACGTTAAGAATTTCGGGCCTACAGGTGTACCCCCAGAGTTCCCCACCATAGAGAGCCGATGCCCTCGCCTTCACTTTGTAAACCTCCAGTGCGGGGCTCACTGGCTTGATTGTAGATGTATTAGACATTTTGAGGATGCCGCCCACTAATTGGGAGAGTTTAAGTTGTGATTTCGCCTGTTGGGGGCCCCAGGAAAGGTTTTCATTGATCGTAACCCCTAGATATTGGAAAATATGTACCCTCTCCAGTCTAACCGAACCCAAGATCGGTGTTGGGCGGGTCGATGCCGGGGGGCCGAAATTCATAAATTTTGTTTTATCAGCATTGATTTCCAGTCCGCGGCATCGGCAAAAGTCTGTAAAGCCGCCCAACACTCGTTGAATCCCCATAGGGGACTTGGAAAGCAGGAGGGTGTCATCGGCAAACATTATCGCCGGCACCCTCCTGCCTGCCAATCTGGGTGCATCGTTATTGGGAACCGCGTCCAGATGCGATATAACTCCATTCACATAGAGGCAGAACAGGGTTGGTGCCAGGACACACCCCTGCCTGACCCCCCTGCAAACTGGAAACCGGGACGACAGCACCCCCTCCCTCCCACATCTGACCTGTGCGTAGTTTTGTAGATGCAGCCTGATCAGCACCGTCAGTATTGCGTTGGGAACTCCCATTTCCAAGAGCACCGCCCACAGTTTGGCCCTGGGTACTAAGTCGAACGCGGACCGGAGGTCCACAAAGACTATGTAGAGGCTGCCACCCTCTAGAGTTACCGTCTTCCAGAATAACATTGTAAGACGGAAAATCTGGTCCAAGGTCGATGTGTTCCTCCTAAATCCGGCCTGATAAGGACTGAGGATATCAAACTCCTCGATCCACTCCTGTAAGCGGTCCAGGATCAGACGGTAGAAGATTTTTTGGGGAGCGTCAATGAGGCTAATGGGCCTGTAGTTGGTTGGAAGCAGAGGAGAGCCCTTCTTGAAGATTGGGACAATCTCTGCTCCCAACCAAGTAACCGGTATCTCCATTCCTCGCAGGATTGCGTTGAAAAGGGCACATAGGTAAGGGGCCCAGATCGCCGGTTGATCCCTAAATAAATCACCAGGGAGTCTATCTAAACCGGGAGCCTTACCCATGGCCAACTTCCTTATGGCAATGTAGACCTCCTCCACTGTACACTCATGGTCATCTTGTGCCCCCAGTCTAGGTGTGTGTGCCAGTGGCCTTTCTAGACCTGGAACTGCCGCATATAAGGTCTTGAAATGGAGCTCCCAGACCCCCGCCTCAATATTGGGTTCTATTGCAGATCTAGGCTCTCCTGACCCCGTGCTAACTATTGCCCAAAATCTGCGTGCATCTCTCAAATCCAATGAGGAGGAGAGATTTGACCATTTCTCCATATCCCACTCTTCCCTAGCGAGGTTCATTGTTTCTTTGTATTGTGATCTTAGGGTACGAATTTTTGATTTGTCTCTCCCATCTTTAAGGGCCACAATAAGCTCTGATTTTGCCTTCCTGCATGAGGCATTATACCATGTGGATGCAGGCACCCTATGCCTCCTATTAGACCCAAGGGGGTTAAAAAATTCCGCTAAACAGGTTACTAGGTCCTGATGCACACACTGCATGTTATCATTAAAATCTAATGCCAGAGGCTGGGAGATTAAAAAGCCCACCTTCATAGAATAGGGTAAAATTGCGCTATATAATTTGGGCAGTGCGTCACGTAATACCAGCAGTTTCTCCCACTTGACTCTCCGTCTATTATTCGTTATAGTCAGCCCTTCGGCCACCTCCGGGCCAAATTCCTTTTCATTTGCTCTAGGCCGTGGGCACTCTATCCTCAGGCTTAGTGCATTATGGTCGCTGTCCACCCTAGGCAGTACCTCGAAGTCAACAACCTTCGACCATAAGCATGTCTCCACCATAATATAGTCTAGTCTTGATTCATGTCCCCTCTTGTTGAAGGTACACTTTCACGGGGTATCAGATGGCGTCCGACCATTACAGGCCCTGATAGAGTTATTCAAAGTTAGGGTCGTAATCTGGATGGTCAGTGGGGACCAGGACTTTGGATGTGGGGAGTGGCATGGCGGGATTCCCCAATGTTCATCCTCGCCCGTCAGGACTCCCTCATTTAGGCCACAAAGTGTCTCATAGTGACAGTTTAGGTCCCCTGCGACCAAATAATGTATATCCCTGCTAAGGGAGCCGAGGAAGGATGACAACTCTTCAATTGTTTTGGACTCATTTGACACACTTGTCGGCCGTGAGTAGACATTCACGATGGCAAGTTTGTAGGGGGTTGGCCAGGACAAGAGAACGCACTGAATGTCATCAGAATAAGTCGGGATGATCTCGCCCGAGCAGCCCAGATGTAGCCCAACCCAGATTGTAAGGCACCCTGATGGGCGTCCCTTTCCTCCCCACCGTGCGGCGATATTAAATGCCGCAACGCCCACTCTATGTTGGTCCTCCCTGGCCCAGGTTTCTTGGAATACACATATATCGCTATTGTCCACAAAAGTACCCCACTCCGGACAAGCTAATTTGTTTGGTAAGCCTGCCACATTCCATGACAATATGGACATGCATTTTGTGTTTCCCACACTAGGACATATACTGTCGGGCAAAATATCATCTCTCCCTAGGGGATTGTCGTTACTGGTGGTGGCTAAGGATGATACTGGTAGGTAATCATCAACTACCCCGCCCAAGGGAGGTGTAACACCACTCCTAATGCTACCTATTAGGGGGTTCTGAGGTCCTGGCGGCTCGCATACCTGGTCTCTGTCCACCACAACCGGGCCATCCCCGGCAGCCTCATCATGAGTCAGGACCTCATCCTGCGTATCCTACCCAGCCAAAGTCAGTCAGTCGACCTGATCCAGGACGCTGAATCTATTGTAACATGGGATCTGATTCTGGGCAGGTGGGTGGTGGCCATGCTAGTTCACCCCTCCCCTCCCCACTCGACGGTGAGATTCGAGCGACCAGTCGTCATCTGGGTCTCTCAGTTGATTGCTAGGATAGAAAAAGGAAAGAGATCTAACTTCAATTTTTGTACCTATGCTAACTGAGCTCCATTTACATATATGGTCTACGATATTTTGGTCCCTAAAATTGACCAATACACAATCACCAGTTAAAGTTTTGGGTGTGTGCCCTACCCATCCCACCCTTCGGACCATAGATATTTCAGTAGTCATGTGTGGGAGAAGGGGTCTATGCACGTTAAGCCAATGTATGGCTTTATTTTTTAGAGAAGTGTAAGATTCAGCATTCGGCATACTAATTTCTGGGACCCCTGTTAAAACAATTAGGTAAGGACTCACATCTGGTGGCAATTCCACTGTGGGCTCAATTCTAAGTCTCTTACTTGTACCTGTATCTATACCTATATCTACAGTGGCCCGCCCTTCGTGTGAGGTAGTGCTGAACTGTGCCCTTCCTGCACTGCTGGACACTGTATGCTGGGCAGCCCTGCGTCCCATTCCCAGTTTATAAGACAATACATTTGTTCCCCCCATGGATGCAATGTGATTAGCAACAACTTGTTGTGTCACAGAGGTAGCAGGATTGTCGTGCATCACAGCCCCCCCAGCTGGAATCGGCAAGTTCGATTAGCCCTGAGCCAATGCATTATTAGCTACTTTTACTAGTTCAAAATTTGACAGTTGGCTTTCAATATTGGCAAGTCTCTCTTCTAATGGACGAAGTGTGGCACTCAGAAGTGCGGTGATTTTCATGCATAAGTAGTCCTCCCATGTCGGTAGTTCTTCCCTGGATAGACCTGCGCCTGACAGAATATCATCTCCAGAGCTTCCCAAATGCAGGGGTAATTCCGGTGCAGCAACTGACATTTGTGCCTCAGCATCCTCTGGGCTTGAGCTTGAGCTAGGTTTTGGGCTTGGTGGAATTACGTTTTTGCTGTGGCCTTTGGCTGAGTTGGCTGATTTAACTGCCCTAACTCCCGCCTTATTTGCAGTTGGCTGTTTCTTCTTAGGAATAAGACCCGTACAATTACCCTGATGCTGGCGGGTATTGGGTCTTAGTGGGGTTTTAATCGAGGTGGGGGCATCCAACTGCACTGATAAGTCCTGCACTGATAAATCCTGCTGGATCGAATGAATAAGGGGGGAAGTTTCAACCGGACCCTGAGTAGGTGATTGGGTTTGGACAGTCAATAGGGCGTTGTCGATATTCACATCCCTTGCAACCTCGGGTGTGCGAGCGTTCGCAAAATGCCCCAGTGAGGATCTTTTGGCCATGGCAAGATCCTGCGACACCCTACGTTCCGTTAGCACAATACCCTGATCAATCACTGAATTGGCTCTCAAAATAAAATTGTGCAAAGTTCCTGTAAGTTTGTTGTTGTGGGCTTTGCTTCTAGACTCCTGTGTGGCCATATTACAAACGTACTTTAAAATATAAAAACTGTTTTCCCCCACTCAGGGTACTTACTGATAGCTACAGCTGGTTCTAGGGATGGCAAAAAGAGAGGTGGCCCGACCCGATCTCACCAGGCTACAACTTTGCCCAGCGTGCAGGGTAGCCCCAGTAGTGTAGAATAGTGGGGAGTGGGAGGGAAGAGGACACAACGTTACCGCGCGGGCTGCTGGTCCTCGCAGTCCTGCCGATGTCTCAGTACCAGTGCCTTGTCCCACAGAACCCTCCTTCCTCCTTAGCCCGCAAAGTCTCCTGCCACCTTGCCTCCGAGCGGTTATGCACTTCCCTCCTCGGGCCCCGCTCTCTGCCCAGGGTCCCTCCACTCCACTCCAGGACTCAACGGACGGTGAAGCCGTGCAGAGCCCCTCGGCCTCCTCCGGGGCTTGGCTGCTCAAAGAGACGCCGCTGCTCTGCGCAGCTCCCAGGATGCACCGCGTTGTCTGCTGGGCGGGTCCTCACACAATTCAATAGCCCCATGTGTTTCAGCTGCTGATAGGCACTTTTCTAGCTGACACCATTTTGAGTCCCTCTCTCTCTTTGAATCCTCTTGTTCTTAGTCGTTCTTTGTATTCCAATTGCCTGCAGTCATTAGGACATTTCGGCTTCTGTTGGTGAGATTTACTTTCAAGGTTTTCTGCATATCGGTCATAGAGCTCGCCAGTCTTCACTTGGGCAGCCTTCACCTATAGCAGATGTCATCACAGGGTGGGAGGGATCCTGGTAGCCCATTGGCTAGTGAACGCATCATTTCCCAGGGCAATTTCTGCACATAATTATGGCACCCTTGTCACCCTGAACCTCAGATCATATCTGGGCTGGGGAAAGGACCAACGAAGGACTGCCCTGATTATGCCTGGACCTGGCAAGAAAAGCTGCACCAACCGCTGAACTGTAGCTTCTGCTTCTTGAGCTAGTGAAGAGAGGACTGCACCTGTGGTGCCTGGTTCATGGAAAAGTAGTTCCCAAACCCCAGACCAAAGTAGTGACTCCAAGGTTAGTCAGCTGACACCCCGGTCTAGCACCAGGGGCATAAAAAACAGAATTTGCCCAGCATAGCTAGTCAGTAGTCACTCACAAGTAATCCCTTCTGACCACTGACGTGCAGCCCAAAAGACCTCCACTCTGGACTCAAAAGTTCCACCTGTGTCTGCCGGACCCAGGAGAGTCAACAGAGTGTGAAATTGTCACCAAAGACAGACTCTAGCCCTCGCCAAAGGATACCGCTGGACCTGCTGTGACAGGAGGTCGGTAGCCCAGCCGCTGCTGGACTTCTACCGGCTCAAAAAAGACTTTCAGGGACATTGACCCCTGTGGCCAAAGTTACCCCACCTTAACCGTGAACCAAGGAATAATTCCAGGAAGGCCCCCATTCACCGCACAGCCCGGAGAGCATCTTTCAGAATCTTCAGCATCCTGTATCCTCAGCATTAGGACCACACCATTGAAGTCTATGGTGGTTTTGATGTAAAGTGTGGAATTGGACTCAAGACTGCTTTGGTGACTAGGTAACTGTCCAAATCCTCCTTACTGGCCTCCCTGACCTTCTCCTTGTCAGAATTAGTCACCCATTCCGGGTCAGAGCAACTTTTTCAAAAGTTTCAAAAGTTTACAAACGTTATGGTCACCAATACTTGTTTGCGCTTTGGACAAAAATTCTAAGATTTACGTTATACTTAAAAATCAATATCTCCGGAGCCCTCTGGTGGATCTTGCTCATCTTAATGTCTAAAATTCATAAAAATATAATCTGCTTTTATAAATTGGTGTTGGATTTCTTTCGTTTTGTGTGACTTTCTCATTTTGTTGTATGGCGCTTCTAAATGCTTTACTCTGGTTCCTTTGTTTAAGCCTTGCTGCTCAAAGCCACAGTCACCCAGGGTTGAGCATGAGGTTTTATAAACGAGGCTGACTGGACTGAAGATCGTTTTATGAGTGTATTACATGGTGAGGTCACACAACCACTCCATATAATACACCACAATCCTCGCAACTCCTTAAAACACAAACTTTGCCCATAAGAACTCTTCAGTCATCTAAACAGACAAACATTTGAGCATCACCATCATACACTCCATAACACAAGGAGTGTCAAATTCATCAACTATTTCTCTTTAAGGATTTTTGAACAGGTGGAAGATGTAGACACACTATCCTCCACATCCACTAATGTGAATCCAAGTTTTGATAGGTTGTGCCATGAATTATGGAATTCTTACAACACTGTCAATGGTCACTTCAAAAATCAACCCCTTAAAACACTGTGTTCCCTCAAAACTGCCCATATCTGGTCATTGCTCAAAAAGCCAGATGCTTATCCCCAACTAACTATAAAACCTTAGGTCCAGCAAAGAACTAAAGTTTCTGTCAAAATATATACAAAACTATTTAGCTAAAAAATGAAATGAGTTCACCTACCTCAAAAATATTAATTACTAGTCAATTTCCACAGAAGGCCATTCAATGAAACAATGCCCCCCAGGATATGTAGAGAATCAGTTTTCTTTATTGTTACTAGGCTTTTATTCAGTCATCCCAGTAATTAAACACGACATTTTCCTAAATCTATTTAAAAAACAAATTATTGAATGCACTGACACCTTGTGCATATTACACAAATGCAATTCAAACTGAATCCTCAAACAATTTAACTCATTCCACTTACTAAAAATATACCCTTCCCACAGAATGCAACGGCCGCATAACTAGTATATGTCAAGTTTTTATCAGACAAACAGTTTCCCTAGTACTGTTTAAGAAAAGCCTTAACATTTTTTGCTTATATTGCACACACCAACTTACTGAATTCTGATATCCCATTGTATTGAGTCCTCAGGTTATGATGATAGTTCTCTTGATCCATTTCTGAGAATCATCTCACTGAAATATATTTTTCTTTCCCTAAACTGTATATCGCTACTAAAGCTATCCCATTGCTCCTATACCTTAGTCTTATCCTTCCCCTCATATGATATTTTATGCTTGAGATGCTAAAGTGATGTAAACATATGTAAACCATTTTGTAGCAACATTTGGGACTATTTCATGCTATATAGAAACTGTGGAAAAACAAATTCACTTTCACTACTTCACCCCCACTGCAGGCTCTCCTTCCTGCCTGATGACATCATCAGGTTACCTACCTTTGCCCCCACGCCTCATAGCCAATGCAAAGCAAAGATGCAGGCACTCAGTGCTGTGCTAACCTCAGTAGGTTAGAACCAAGTTTAATAACACTATCATGTAAGGATTCAGAGTTTTTACACGTTTCCTCCAACTTTTTGCTGCAATTTGTACTACTAGCTGCTAGTTTTTCGACACTGATTGGGCACTGAGGCCTCCTAACCAGACGCCAGTATCACTGTTCTAACCACTTACAAAGGGGATGTCGAATTGGCTACCCCAAATTGGCAGAAGCTGACTTACTTATAATCCCTTAGAATATGGTACACAGGGCATGCAAGGCAGAGTGGACATTCAGGGCTGCAGTACAGATTGTGCCACCATTGGAGTGATAAGGTACAAAATGAGTCCCAGCCTGCCGCTACAGACTGGAAGGGCAGTGGTAACACTGCTAGTTCGACTTTGCCGTTTCAAATAATGGCAAAGTCCCCACTTCCCGTAACAACACATCTAAGTCTCCCCTAAGGAAGGTCTATCGAGCCCTAAGGCAGGAAGCTATATATTATTAAGTAGGTTATGTATTTTATATATATGTCCTGATAGCAACACCAAATTGTTGTTTTTTACTGTAGATGAGTTAGTAGCCATTGGCTAACACAGGGCTACTGGCTGAGCCCTCAGCCTGGCTAACTTCTGAATGGGACTACTGATATGGGTACTGTAAGGTATCAAATTGATTGTAGCTTTAAACCCGAATTGTTGCCCTAGTCGAATTTAATGTCACTATTAAAGAAATGTAACTTTTAGAAAGTTGCTGCTCTGTGACCCAGTTTGTCCAGTGGCCTCACAATGTCACTGGCCACCAGACAGCTTTCTGCCCTCCTATGGAGGTGTAAATGACTCCCAGGCTTAGGAACAATAACAGCATGCTACAGGCTGAGGTGTTAGCCCCCCTTCGTAGGAAGTCACACAGGGTGTTAGTCCAAAAGGCGAGCTTAAATGGTGAAGTTGCCTTTTGAGCAAATGGCAACCTCATTTAGTGAGGGGCTGCCCTTTGTTCAGGTAGATGGGGTGGCAACGGGAACAGAGGGGAGACCAGTGCCCAAACCGTTTTTCCCTTGGGCATGTACCCCCACAGACAGCCACACCTCTAGGGTGGGCTAACAAGCTCCTAACATCTGAGGATAGGTCCTAACTCTGGGATTGCTAGTTGCCACATATAGCTGTAATGTTGTCACCAAGAGGAAAGGGGCATGGAGACCCATTGTCTAGTGACCACCTCATCTCCCCAGGGAACTTTCTGGGAATTAATATGGCACCCTGAACCTCAGATCACATCAGAACTAGAGCAAGGACCAATGAAGGACTGCCCTGCTGACCTCTGGACCTGGCAAAGAGAGGCTGCACCATCTGCTGAAGTGCATCTGCTGAACTAGCTAGCGAAGAGAGGACTGTGCATGTTGCTCCTGGCTTGGGGAAATGTCATGCCCCAGACCAAAGAAGTGTCATGTATACAAAACAAGGGCAACCCTACTCACAAGGAACCAGGGAAATTAACACATATTAAAGAGACAGCACTTCATGTGGACAATGTACAGGATACTTAATATTGTTGGTGTACATTGACAGTTACCATTGGCATTCAGATGTCGGAGCAGAAGGCCAGTATCACAGAATGCAATACACAGGCCTATAATAGTGCAAATAGTATATTTGTATTGTTGTACTGTAGAAACAAAAGGGGTTGGTGTCCCAAGTGAACTAAAACCTATATTACCAGAGTGACAATTTAGAACATATATTGAGGTTTCACAATCAACAAAAAAGACCTTTTGTTCAACACAGAGTCATTGATCATCGCCTTCTACCACAAAAAAGAGGGCTATCGATTGGTGTGTTTAAATATGTATTGATGGCATTTTTATACCACTTCCAGTAAGGGGTCTCATCAGGACCTAACAGTGAGGGACACCTGAGAGATAATGAAAAAAAGGGGGGGCTAAACAAATAACCCACAAAATTCTAAAATGGCATCCATCTAGGAATGTTCTGCATGTATAGAATGTTACCTGAAATTAGATGGATAATAAATAGTCAGATAATTGTGCACACCAATCATGTGAGTGAAAAGAAATTAGGTGACCATTCACAAGAGGCCCATCTGGACACTTTTAGAAGTATGGGAAGAAAAAGAAGAAGGGCAAACTTGAAAAGAATGGCTCTATCTTTATCATTTATGCTGTAGTTGTATTGAACACAAATGAGCTACTTACCCCAGTGAGGGACACCCTGACAATTTCTATGGCTTGTAATGCAATTGTACATTGCCACTACCATAGAAGTGTCACGAAGGATCAATCGACTGACCCCCTGTAACCAGCACCAGGGACACCAAAGATGAAGTAGCTCCATAATCAGGTGACTTGTAAAACGTGACTTCTCACCTGTAAGGGTCTCAAGGCCCGGGAGGGTTGAAGGTGGGCTGCTGATCTGCCAAAGGCACTGTGGTTGAGTCGAAGAGCCAGCCCTTGAGGTCCTTCCTGAATTGAGGCAGTGATTGTGATTGCCTGATGTGGAGAGGCATGGTGTTCCAGGTCTTTGCTGCAAGGAAGGAAAAGGACCTTCCTCCAGCCTTGTCTTGCAGATATGTGGGACGGTGGCCAAGGCCAGTTTGGCAGAGTGGAGGTCTCCGTGGGTGCGGGCAGTGAGAGGCAGTGGTTGAAATCCGCAGGTCCTGCATTGTGTAGGGTTTTGTAGGCGTGTGTGTGTGTGGAGCTTGAAGGTGATTCTTTTGTTGACTGGGAGCTAGTGGAGGTCTCTCAGGTGGCTGGTGATAGGGCTGTGGTGGGGAATATTGAGGATGAGTCTGGCAGAGGCGTTTTGAATGTTGTGCAGTTTCTTGAGGAGTTTCTGAGTGATGCCGGCATACAGCGCTTTGCCATAGTCAAGCCTGCTTTTGATGAGTGCATGGGTGACTGTCTTTCTGGACTTGGTGGGGATCCACTTGAAGGTCTTTTGGAGCAGGCATAGCATGTGGAAGCAACATGATCAGACGGCGTTGATCTGGCAGTTCATGGTGAGTGAGAAGTCCAGAATGATTCTGAGGTTTGGTGCATGGTCTGTGGGTGGGGGGGATCCAAGATCTGAGGGCCACCAGGAGTCATCCCAGGCAGAGGGGGTGGAGACCAGGATGAGGAATTCGGTCTTCTCCGAGTTGAGCTTTAGGCAGCTGTCCTTCATCAAGATAGCGACAGCTTTCATCCTGTTGTGGAAGTTGTTCTTGCTTACTGTGGTTCCTCTCAATGTCTTCGAGAGGAGCCATGTAGATGTTGAAGAGAGTGGGGCTCAGGGAGGAGCCCTGAGGCAATCCACAGCTGATCTCTGTGAGTTCAGAGTGGAACGGAGGTAGTCTGACTCTCTGTGTTTGGCCAGTGAGGAAGGAAAGGATCCTTTCCAGGGCTTTGTCATGCATGACGGCATTGTGGAATCTTGTGCATAGGGTACGGTGGGAGACAATGGCAAAGCCCAATCAGGATTGTTTTTCTTGTACTTTCTGTGTATTCTTGCTTTATTCACAGAACGTCTTGGTTCTGAATTTGTATTGTGTTGTAATCTTCTATAACTCCGTGGACCGACTGATTTGAATCATTCGTTTTAGCATTTATATACATTCCAAAGGATTGAATTTGAAATAGTGTGTTGTTTCAGAACGTATCTGACATTCCTAGTAAGGGGAGATGCCTCCTCATAATATTGTGCCCTTTTTTTCTTGTTCACCACTGAGGTTTCTAATCTGTAGTATCTTTATAACGCTATGGGTATCATTTGCCCCTTTTCGATGATGGTTCGACATTAGCAACATTACAATTTTTGCTCTATTTAAAAGCTTTGGGTCACTGTTACAAGATCAATGATCTCCTGTCTATTCTCTGTCTTTACTCATTAAATCTTACGCATCGAGGTGTATTCAAACTTTGGTACTTCGGTCTTTTGTGTCTAGACTTTTCTATGGTGGCACAGATATTTTTCACTCAACGTCTGTCTATGTATCACGATTAAGCCTAAGGGTTTTTCCCTGTGGTAACGCCGTTTCCTCCCACCTCACAACTATCTATTTTATCACCATTTTTGCCCCCTTTTGACCAATTGTATGGTATTACGTCTTTATTTGTTAATGTGGTGTGTACAATTTGGTTTGTTTTTGTTGTTCCTTGCTGATTTGTCTGTTTCAATTTTGTATTGGTCCTGGGTCGTTTTCAATATTCAACTTTTCATTGTTTTCTTTTTCAAGGTGTTGTATTGTTTATAATGTTGTTCATTGTATATTTTTAATATATATATATATATATGTATATTTATGTGAAAATTTTCTTTGATAAATTGTTACAGCCCTGATGAAGTTCCCGCGGCACTAGGGAATGAAACGCGTTGGCTGTGTGCCGATTTTAGTCAAACAAATCTGAATAAAAAGAAGAACTTTCTTGGACTACAAGTGTGTTTCCTGTTTGACTCCAATTAGAAGTGCACCTTCCTTTCTTGTGGACTTTCTTACCAATTTGGCATCTTCCGACAGCGGATGCCGGGAGTTTTTGCACTTGTCTGTTGACATATGTAACTAGTGGAATTGAGGTGCTTGACCTTGGTCAGCTGTTGTGTGCTTTATTGTTCTTGAAAAAATGTTACAGGTAGGAACACTAGAAAGGTAATTCAGAGCACACCAGGAAAATTACAGCAACTTGTCTTCCTTCTGCTGAGCTGTGGGGAGAGTAGTTGTGCAGGCAAACCTGATGAAAGAGGACAACATCCTTTTTATCCAAGATGGAGCTTAATGTAAAAATGTGGCACAACTGAATCATGTTAATAAACACACTTCAATAGGTTGTATTAAATTAGTTTCAACTGTAATCATATTAATTTAGCATTTGGGTATTGGATGTCACATAAAAGTCGTAACTCACAATGATTATTTTTCAAAACAAATATAAAACCAGAAAAACGTTACTACTATAACACTGTATGCAGCTGTCTAACTCCAAGAATCTCTCAGCACCAAGGAAAGTACTTATTTAGGCCAATTCAAGAAATGGCATTGAAACCAATTCATAAAAACATAAGACAATCAAGCCCATCTGAAAGCATGACTTTAAATGTGTGATAAAAACACAATCATGAGTTATAAATGTAATAATGCTCAAATGGTCAAGTTTCATGCGTTTTGGGCATCCGACAAATTACAGACTCAGCTCTCAAAGAAGGGATGAGCGGATTGGATACATGTGGGTCTTCAATTTCCAGAGTTCTGCCTCAGTGCTTCATTCTCTTGAACTGTTCTTTGATTGATCAAATGGACAGGCTCTGGCTAAAGTAGAAACCCTGCTGTGCATTTTAGCTTGAACCTCTACTAGGTAGTCAGACAGACACCTTCCACCAATCTGTCTTCACAAGTTATGTTCAAGTGTTATGGCTTTACCTCTAATCATAATAAGAAATGGCCAAAACAAACACACAATGGAATAGGAGTTCCTATGACACCATATGTAGAGAGTCCATATAGGTTCAGTGCAGGCTGACATAATTCCCACTTGTCCTTATTAAGGATTACATTTGCATCAGCTAAAACACTGAAAACTTTGACAAGTTTCTCATCAAAATCACCTTGCGATTTTCCAATTTCCATGATATCATTGCTGTAAAGATCGCCTTTTGTAGGCTTTTAGGCTTATGCGGGGGCAAACATGGTGATGTAGCACAATGTCTCTTCAACTTTCGCCGATGGCATCATTTATTCACGTCTACTTTTCAGAATATTCCTGGGCCGTTCAGCTGACGTAGTATGTCTTGGAGAAAAATACTTTCCATTTGTTTAGCCATCGATGTTTGTGCATAGTTGGATCTGTCCCCCTGATTGTCTATTGGGCACTGGGACTATTGGGGGTAATTCGTGGAGTGGTACCTGTCCCTTTCACGGGTTCAATAATGCCTTTGCTGAAGCAGAATCTTTATTTGCATTCAAGGTTGTTTTTAGATGTGTAACAGACTGCCCCTTAAGTCTTGTGTCACTGGTTTCATGTTTTCATCAATGTACAGGTTCTTCATTTTTCCTTTAGGCAAGTGAATATGTAGGTTCTCCATTTTTCCTTTATGCAGGTGAATATTTAGGTTCTCCATTTTTCCTTAGTCTTGAAATGGCTGCAGGAATTGTCAAGATTGGAAGGATCGAATAATGAGTTTTATTTATCAGTAGGGAGAGGGCAGGAAGGTGCTATGTCTATCAAGATAGGTCTCATTCCTGCTCTCTACCTGCACTGGTGCACAAACTGCTGCCTAGCACCAACGCAAGCACCATTGCACACTGGTGCAAGGTCGCCTGCGTTACAGGCAGGTTTGTTTTTGTACAGCAAGGGACACCTTCTTGCACAAACACAATCCTCTATGGCTTTTTTCTATTTTAAGCCTCCCCGGAAAAGCATAACATTCTGATGCATTTCCAGGTCTACCAGTATTGGTAAATCTAGAAATGCTTCTGAATCCATTGGTGGATGCATGGGAACATGCCTCCCTGGGGCAGAGTAACACCAGGCAGCGACCTGTGCTACCTTGCATTACTCCCAATACGCCAAGCCACGCAGGGCCACACAAGGTGGCCTTGCGTGGCTTGATAAATCTAAATATAGGTTTTGCGTCACCCTGCACCCCCTTGCAAGGTGCAAGGACAATGCAAAACACTTGATGCATATACCCCTTCGTCATTAGAAGTGGCCATACTGTGTTTAACTAACAGCGCTTTGTTAATGTATATTTGTTGTATTTGTATGGGTATGAAGTGGACTTGTGTTAGGGTGAGTGTTTTGTGTTACAGGGAATGCTGTCTTTGAAGGATGGAAGCAGTGACGGCCGGCACAGGTAAGAGCAGTGGGGCGGGCGGGGTGAGGTGGGGTGGGGGTCAGGTAAGTCGACATATGACGGGATAAGTAAAATTAAATATATAAAAAAATAAAACCACTTACCTTGTGCTCACCGCATCGCCGACTCGGTTAGTGTATGGGCGTGGCAAGGCTTTGATAAATGGTAATGTGAGGGAGCATTTCTCGCTTTGTGTCAAAGTTACTGTGTGCTAGGAAAAGACGTGCTGCTTAAGAAACTCATTTTCTGTGTGCCAATATAAAGCTACTGTTTGGGAAGGTGTAGCTTTATTCAAATACATCTTTAGCTTGAGTTATGTTCTTCGATTGTAGATAGAGTCCAGGATGTTTTGTCAATACCTTAGTACTTCAGGCAGTAGGAAATATTTTTTAAAAACACATTGGGGTATATTAACTAAGATTTAGCACCATGGTTGCTTTCAAAAAGTGCTGTGAATCGATGAAAAATCTTTTTTTACTTATTTAATTTCCTACGAAAAATGTTTTTGCGCTGAAAAATCGCTTGAAAGTAGCGCAGAGCATAGTGCTGCTTTGCAAAACTTAGCACCAAGGGGGCGTTTCATGGGTGGTGCATGGGCATGCCCAGACGTGGGTCCCTTGCTCTCTTTGCCACTGGATTCAAGCTAGCCTGGCTGATGAAGGGTGTTTGCCCAGAAACCGGTCCCAGGATGCTTGTTTCCTGTTCAGGGAAGACCTGGCTTGGCAGTTCGGGCTGGACTGTTCCCATGAGGAACAGGGTCAAGAATGATTTGCGTATAGCTGGGTCTGAACTGAAGTGGCAAAGTGAGCTAAAGAATGATGATGGATTCAACCCAGATCTGTGACTGGGGGTGAGTGTCTGAAAAGTTTCAGCGCTCCCTCCATCATCTCCTTGTGTTTGCTTGGTGCATGGGCATTCCCATACACCCACCCAAGGTTTTTGACACACACTCGATTTACTAGAAAAAGTAGACAGGGTTTTGCATCAAAAAATAGCGCCCACTTCAATGAGGCACGATCACGGTGAAATGCTTTTATTTCTCCTTTCTTTTCTGACTTTGCATATGTGCTGCACTGTACAGCACACATACAAGATGGAAAAAGTTTTAAAGTTAGTCTAAGCCTAATATTTTGTACTGGAAGAGTATCGGGCATATCATCAAGGGCCGGCGATAATTATCGCTAAGCGCACTTACCGCTAGGATGATTATCTCCGGGTAACGTGGAATTTTATCGCTGAGAGAGCATGAGATTATCACAGGAAATGCAGCGATAATCTCACAAAGTTTGGCGATAGCTTGTTGATAGGGCAGGGCAGACTTAGCCATGATATCCACCATACATTGGATATAATGGCTAAGTCAAACTAAAAGCAGGCGTAAGGAAAGTAGCGATAACCAAGGTTAGCGCTACTTTTCTTATCACTATGCCTGTTAGCGTGCCCATTGATAATTGGAGAAATGTCGGTTAGCGACATTTCTCCAATTATTTTGGGACGGAACGCCCACTTTGCATCTCATTAGAGATGCAAAGGTGGGCGTTACGGGAAAGGGAGCTAATGCAAGGATTCACGCGATAGCGTGACCTTGCTGATAAGGCGAGTGCAGATAAGGCGATAAAATTTCGCAAAAGCAGCGATAATTTTATATCGCCTCCTTGATGATATGCCCCATCATTCCTGTACAAACCCTATGCTAGACTCACACAGACACCCTTGCACTTTGGTGCACAGGTGTGTGCGTTGGGCACTACAGCACATTTCTGCATTGGAGCAAGGGAGAGGGGAGGAGAGTCCAATATTTCAGTAAATATAGTGCTCTCCTGCTCCCTCCTTCTCATGCAGTGCAGCGCAGCAGTTGCGACTGCTGCACTGCGCTGCATGATAATTTAGCGTATTTTATCATACAACACTAGCATGCACTATATTTTGGTAGCGCAAGGCCTAAGGCAAAATGCAGCAACAAAAAAAAAACGTGTGTTACAATTTACTATGGGGCAGATATGCTTAGGGTCTGTGTCACCCTTGTGGCAAGCAAGGCAATGCAGGCCCTTAATTGGGATTAACTAAGCCATGCAAAGCCAACTTGCATGGCTCTGCGTGGCTTAGCAAATCCAAAGTAACACAATGCAGCTCAAATAGTTGCCTTGTATTACTCTGCATTGAGAAGTCGTTCCATGGGTGGAGCATGGGCAGTGCCATGCATCCACCCATCTATTTTGATGCAATCCCAGACTTACTAAGACCAGGGTACCTGAGATTGCGTCAAAATGGCACACCATCCCAAGTGAGATGTAGCAAGGAAAAATATCTTCATTTAACTTTGTTATTTTCTCTTCCCATGTGTGCAAATCCTGCCTGTAATGCTGGCACCCTTGCACCATGATACAAGGGTGCCTGCGTGGGTGCTAGGCAGCACTCAGTGCACCAGCACAGGAAGAGAACAGAAATGTGTCATATCTTAGTATGGTGCATTTCTGCTCTCACCCTGTAATGCAACGCAGGGCAGCAAGTTGTCTTGCTGTGTTGCATTGCCTGACTTCTCAGTAAATCTGCCTCTATATCTTGTGCCGCACAACTTGATTTTTTGTGCTTCAGAATCCCAGACAGTCTGATTAACTGTCCAATTGAACTTACTTTTAAAGAAAGATCTACTATTTTTAAAAGCAATAGCTTTGATCCACCTCTGCGTCTGTGTGTGACTAGTCTGTTAAACTGCAACTGTTGAAGAGATCAGAGTACAAAGTGAGTAACTTGGTTTTCCAATGTGACTACAGAGAACAAGAGTATGTGGAACAAATGTGGAAAACGGCTGTACCCACTATTGTCACTACCTACCATTTCTAAGTTTCATTTAATTATGACTGCACCATTCATGACACAAAGTATAGACTAACAGATTGGTTTATAGATATGCTTTGGTATTGGATGAGTCTCTGCTTAACTAGTGGTGAATAAAGTATGGCACAAGCAACAGACCATTCACCAGAGAAAGGTCTGCTAAATCCAAGCATTACCAAACACATCAATGTTAAAATTACAACATATTAAAATCCCCAAACCAATCTGGAAATATCAACTGTGGCATCTGGCACAGGTAAGAGCGGTGGGGCGGGGTGGGACAAGGTGGGGGTAGTCGACAGAGGATGGGATAGGTAATATGCAATGCGGCGAGCACAAGATAAGTGGTTTTATTGATTTCTTTAATTTAATATTGCCTATCCCGTCGTCTGTTGACTTCCTCCTCACCCCGCCCCGCTTCACCACTCTTACCTGTGCTGGATGCCACTGAATATCAAGGAAAGTTAAATAAGCAAAACTAATCAAAAATGGTTATAACTGGATAATGCTAATTGGAGAGACATAATATTAAAGTTGTAGGCAAGTTGGCCTAATAAATGCCATAGGAACAGTAGAAATGTACATGTCCCGTTCAATAGTTGTGCAATATCCAATAAACAGCCCCCAAAACACTCTTATGCTAGAAACAAAAAAAAGAAAAAATTACTGGAAAACTGTTCTTCCTCACAGAGTGAAAGAGGTCAGGTACAGAGTCAGTAACCTTCCAATCCAGTATACTTCAAATGATTTTAGTCTTTCTGATACTCTTCTGAGAACTCTAGTCACATCTCCAAAGCACGGCCAGACAAGTGAACCAAAAGGAGCAGGTGTGGGTGGCTACGCAGAGTGCAAATTGGAGGTGTTATGAACTAAAAGTACCTTTTGGTGGAACTTCACTATTTTATTTTGTTCTCAAGTGTAAGAATTTAAAACTCATATTCACAGCCCCGGTCTTTCTACCCAGGGAACCTCAAGTTGGGAACTCAATCAACATTAGCGAGCATGAACAATGTGTTGTACCCTGCACACAGAGACGCTGGTAGCCTTGTAGTATTATTCAAAGTCTTCTCTATTGGTTCCAGTTCAGGGTAGTATCAATCTCAGTTCAGCCTTGTACCAGCTCCTACATCTCCTACACCAGCCCCACCAGGAGAAGCCTGCCTAGCTGCTCAGCCCATCTCCAACTGTCACCACTCATCCACACAGGCACCCAGGCATTCCATTAATCACAGTCACACCAACATTCCATAACCAACTCTCACTCTGGCTGAGCAGCTAGGAGGACCTAGGCTGATTACAAGTATATGTAATGGTTAGAATATAACATTATCCCTTTCCTTTTAAAATGAAAACAAAAAATACAATTTTACGAAGAAAACTGTACACAAGAAAGCGATAATGTTCCTAACTCAGGGAAACAAACAAAAAAGTAAAACATCACTAAAGAGAGAACAATTCCAATGAAGAAAAGATGGGCAAAATACGACACATGAAATGTGCACCAATATCCCCCATCCTCCCTCATGAACATTTTTAAGACATTTAATTATTAAATCACAAACCATGTTAAAACGCAGAGAAGAAAAGTAACACAGCGTACTTTTGGGAAGGATAAATACCAAGCAATAATAAATATCAAACTAACAATAACCCCATCCTTCACAAAAAAACATTAGAAAGTAATGTAGTAAGGGGTGAGTACACCCCACGACTAACACCCAAGGCCAAAACAGACAACAAGGGTGAACCAACACTAAAATACAGGTGTACCACAATATGGACCACATAGAGGGTACACACACAGTGAGGCACAGGCCGACTTACACACGACCACATCTGAAACGCGGGGCGACTTACACAGGACACCATGTGACGCGGAGGGCGACTTACACACAACAACACCTGAAGCGCAGGGCGACTTACACAAGACAACACGTGAGGCGCAGGGCGACTTACACACAACAACATCTGAAGCGCAGGGCGACTTACACAGGACAACACGTGAGGCGCAGGGCGACTTACACACATACAAACGGACAAGACGTGCAGTGCAAAGCGACTTACCAACACATCAAACCAATCGTGCAGACCAAACGTGCAACGCAAGACGACTTACACACATTGATCACAACACAAAAACTCAATTGTGATGTCAAGACAATACATAGAGGTGGGAAACCACCCACCAAGACCAGAACCACCCTCATGTAAGGGAGAAACTGTGATGTCAACCCACCCGGAGACTAGGACGTCCCAAGCTATAAATAGTGTGCTATCACAAAATATTAAACTTTTGATATTATTAATACCATTCCACATACTGTAGAACACTAGTGACCTGTGCCCCATGCCGGTGAGCAACCACTCACCCGAGTTGTGCTATGACCACACTTCCCCTGCGTAAGGGAACAAAATGCACCACAACACAACCAAGATGCTATAAAAAAAACATGAGCTATAGCATAAAAATACACTCTCCTTTAGTCATGTGTAGATATTCTTAATATAATAGGAACTCTATCCCAAAAACAACACCAGTGTGCGAAGTCACACCAATCATCTGCAGAAAAAAATGGCATCAAAGAGTCACAGGCAACCGCAGTACCCATACTTTAGAAAATTAAAGTCAGTCAAACCGTGTGCACCAAAAATGGATCTTCACCAAAGCGACACCTAGACAGTGTATAAACGTCACCAAAGAGCTTAGCAGGGCCTGTGGTCTTCAAAAACACAAAGCAGATAATTTGCTACGGTGCGAAATGAGGAGAACCAAAAATGACATCCCAAAGAAAAGAAAATCAACTACGACATAGATGAAACGGAGCAAGCAACCAGAAAGCAATCCCTCATGGTAGACTCCTCAAAATATTCAGCCGAATCGTACATGGACGATTCTTCACTAGATCTGTCCAAACGAACCGCACATTGTCCCGGACTTCAAGTTGACAAGAAAAATAGAATGTAAGGTCTTTCAATCCGGAAACAACGTGGCTGGAAACACGAAAGTAGATAACCTGCAGAGTGTGCCAGCCCCAAGATGGCGGCTCGTTTTCGGCATTATGTCGGGTGGCTCGTGGCTCGCCTGGGCGCTAAAAACGACCGAAGCCAGTACGAAGAGCTGAAAAAAACAGGAACGTCACTGCTGAGAGTTCCAAAATCGTGAAAGGAAGATGTCACTGAAGAGTCAACGCACGGCACGCATGAAGGTGAGTGTGCTCGCGCATTCATTTTTTAATAACATACAGTTGCGGTTAAACAGTTATTTTTGCCACCTATGAGTGAAATAGAAACTCAGTAAAAACCGCTAAAAAGTATGTTCTTCGTATTAAAAAAGCATGCCCTTTAACCAGCTCGTACCTCAATTTAAGTTCCAGACAATGGGCAGCAGTTCCATGAAGCTCAGAATAGACAAGACATTTGATACATTAAAAAAACACCAAAAAAACATTAGTCTCTTCTTGATGTACCGCACTTGTCAAAAACAGCATGGCAAGCCCGCAGAAAATGTCCACAATTGCTTGGCGAGCAAGACATGCAGAGTGGGTCTGTGAGAAAAATACTACCCGCTGTACAGCAGCTCCACGTAGTAGGAACATCACAATCCAGGACAGTAGCAAAGGATGAAAGAGACTTGTTAGCAGGCTAGACATATGTAATTGTTAATCCTCCACTAGATGACCATATCTTTCACTGTGCTAGTGGATTTCATGGGGTCATATAACAATAGTCTGATGTGAACAGATCCCCAGGCACATTACTTCCACAGTGTTCACTGACAATACTATAACTTCCTATGTGCCAACAAAACAGCAATCTCAGAAGAACCACACCGCTCCTGTGTGGCACCAGTGAATTTCCTTCACTGAATTAGTCCATAACTCTAATCCGTGCAGCCACATTTCCTTTATGCAGTAGATACATCCATACAGCAGATACAAAAGGCAGTGTTAGGGTGAAAGTTAAACCAAGCATACCCTAACAAACAGACCATACCTGTGGTCAAAACCATGGAGTAAGTTCAGGCTGGACACACACAGTGGTTGGGGCCGTCCAATGACATGGACACTGGTGGGGCTGGCTTGCCTGTTACTACATTCTGGTTCATGTAGTAGCTTAATGTTCTCGTAGTTTCGCTGATAACTGGATTTCTTTAATAGACTCTTAGTTTCTGTTCTGTCCTTAAGCACACTTGGGTCCAGGTCCGCTCGTCACCTAATAAAATGTTGTACCCTGCACACAGAGACGCTGGTAGCCTTGTAGTATTATTTAAACTCTTCTTTATTAGTTCCAGTTCAGGGTAGTATCAATCTCAGTTCAGCCTTGTACCAGCTCCTACATCTCCTACATCAGCCCCACCAGGAGCAGCCTGCCTAGCTGTTCAGTCCATCTCCAACTGTCACCCTCATCCACACAGGCACCCAGGCATTCCATTCATCACAGTCACACCAACATTCCATAACCAACTCTCACTCTGGCTGAGCAGCTAGGAGGACTTAGGCTGATTACAAGTATATGTAATAGTTAGGATATCACACAATGGTGGAACCTTACGACATCCTCTTGGTCCATCGGTTGTACTTTTATTTCCTTTTTTCTTTGACCTTGCTTTCCATACTTATTATGTAAGCAGAGTTATGATTTTACCACCCTGACGAATATCCCAACACCTGATAAAGTGTAAAAAAGGACAGAAACATGTTAACCATTCTTTTAATATGGGGTTAAAGCTCTTCCCCATCTATTGATATATTGTGACGTAACATTATAAAGAGTGTCATTTTAAGTAAGGCAGACCTAATGACTTTATCAAAGTGTCAGAACATCAAAATATAAAAAGCTGGGCACTTTGGCTATATCAAAGGGTCAGCACATCAACATATATAAAGCAGACCTATTGTCTTTGTCAAAAAGTCACCAATAATTCTAATCAAATGTATATTTTATAAATTGACACATTCCGATCTTTAATAAAAGTGATTGTCATAAAATATTTTCAGTAATGCCTTACTATAAAAAAAGACATCAACATGTCTTTCAGTCTTCTTTTTAACGCTTTTCAGGCCAAAAAATGCAACCTTAGCACTTACCACAAAGGGTCCGTCCCTGTGCTCCAGCAATAGAGCATACACCTCCAAATTAGGGTGCTTTAAAAATATGGTAGGCTCTCATGGAATCATGGATATAATGACTTAGGAATCTTGGAGCCTGATTATGAGCAGAGGCATTATTTACCAACTCTGATGAATAACAATACCACGGGTGAGTTATTTATTGGGGGCGATAAATAACACCTAGGGGTCTATTATGATGTAGGGTGGATCGCCACCGCCCGCATGGCGGTGGCGATCCGCCCTACATCATACCCCGCCCGCCACCCATTTCCCCCCGCAATAATAGTATGGCGGGGGGACCACGGCGGATGGAAAAACCGTCTGCCGGTTTTCCGCCGTTCAACCAGTCGACTGGGTGGGAAAGGGTCTGGATATGGTCATCCATATTAGCATGGGAGCAGGAAGCAAACTTTCCATGGTGGCAACACATGCAGATTTTGCTTTTGGGGGCCCGTTGGGGGCCCGTTGTCGGCCCCCAGGGTATTGAGGGGGTGGGGGGTGCACATGAGGGGTACCTATGGTACCCCCCACATTGTCACAGACAAGGTGGCAGGCACCGCGCGGTGCCTGTCATCTTGTGCATGACAATGCACAAAGAACTATTGATGGACAGAATGCAGAACAATGTCATACATTCACCCCAGTACAGAGATCTGGGCCTAAATCCATCATTCTTTTGCTCACCATGCCATTCCAGTTTGGACCCAGCCATATGCAAATCAGTCTTGACCCTGTGCCCTATGGGAACAGTCCAGCCCGAACTGCCAGGCCAGGTCCTCCCTGGACTGGAAACAAGCATCCTAGGACTTGTTTCACACCTCTTCAGCCAGGATGGCTTGATTCCAGTGGCATGGAGAGCATGGGACTCACGTCTGAGCATACCCGTCTCACTCGGGGTGACAAATGCAAAAAGAACTATTGATGGACAGAATGCATAACAATGTCATACATTCACGCAAGTGCAGAGATCTGGGCCAAAAACCATCGTTTTTTTGCTCACCATGCCATTCCACAATGCATGCATGCATTCCCAGCATTGTGGCGGGCAGTGCTGTGAGCACCACCCGCCACAATGCTGGCAATAGAGGATGCCACCGCCATGTTGGCATCCTAATTGCCGGTGCGGGACCGCCGCACCATTGGTGGCCGGTCCCTGCACCGCTAGGGTGGCAGGCAGACGAAAGTCCGCCCGCGATCCTAATAGACCCCTAGTATGAGTTTATGGAGCATAACGTGGATTTTTGTGTTTCATGCACTAAAATCTGTATGATACTGCAATTACTGTATGTTTTCCCCAGTTACATTCCGGCTGGTTTGTCCTGCGAAACGTAACATATGTTCTATTTGAGGTAGCTGGGGTTTCTATATCTCAATCTTTGGGTGTAATGATTAAATAACCCTCATTACTGGTCGTATGAACCTTTGCTCGTTGGCAAGGAAAAGTAAGGAACAATCATCTACATAGCAATAAATCATAAAGGACATTTAGTTTAGTTAATACAGAGAATTAGCATGAATGAAGGGGTTTTATTTTCAAGTCTTCCATCTGTCTATCGATTAGGTATTTATCTTCTGATTTCATCATTAAAAGTTATTATAATTCATCAACCAATATTTGATTATAAAATAGAACAAAATGTTTCTTAAAATCACAGTTGATATAGGAATAATGCAGCAAGCATGTTCTGTACATGAAAATTCCCTATTCTAAATTAAGTTGAAATAATGAGAGAAAAATGAAAGGAGTCAGTTCAGATACCCAATGAAGAGCTCTGATGAAAGAATCAAAGTGCAAGCATGAAGCATTTGCATCTCAGACTGAAAAATATTCAGTCAGCAGACACAAGAGGAATAGGCTAAATAACCTCTCATGTAGAGAAGTCTTAGAAGCTCAGAGATGAAATTACAGCCGAAGATCGGGGGGCAAGAATCCTGAATCTAGCAATCTAGCTGCTACTATACTCATTAATATAAACACACATATTCTATGTTGCAACATTATTTATTCCGTCTTCTTCATCCTCCAATAGGATTTCAGTAAATTCCTGGGAATAGGCAAACTCCCCAAGTTGCACAATAGACGTTCTGACATAAAACCTTGAAAAGTTACATTGTTGATATTTTGAGGTCCAGACAGCTCTTCCCATGAATCATCCTTCTGGTCACCTCCTCTCCTCCCGGTGAGAACTCACTATCAGCTGTCTAATACAAAACAAAACAAGTGTCTATTCACTAAGGGCCAGATGTATGACCATTTTTAGCGGTCACAAACGGGAAACCTGCCCATTTGTGACCACTAAAAAGGGTTGTAGCATGTACTAAACATATTTGGCAAGTCAGTAACCTGTTACCAACTCGCAAAATTTCATTTTACGAGTCACTATTAGGAAGCGGCGTCCCTTCCAAATAGCGAGTCGCAGGGGGATGTAAGATAGTTTTACGATCGGCAAATGTGGTCGCAAAACAATTGCATTTACCACCAATTTCAAATTGGTGGTAAGCCAGTCACAAACAGGGATGGGTCCCCAGGGGACCCCTTCGCCTATGTGATTGTCAGCGAAAATGTTTTTAGGTCAAGCTAGACAGCGCATGCGCTTTCTCTTCGAGACCTGCTATAATCAGTCTGTGGGCTTCAAGTCATCCCCTTTCTTGCCATTGCTTTTCATTTGTCTATGTCAGTTGTCCTTTAAAAATCCTTGCTTGCTAGTGGGCAGTCCCGCCTCTTTGTCCCTCCTTTCTCTCTTATGTTCCTCCCACAGAGCAGGGACTTAGTAGTGTCTCATTCTGCTATTGTTCTTTATCTGTTCTTTGGGGGACTTTTTTTTTCTTGGTTTCCTGCTTTGTTACGGTTAGTCTGTGTTCAGATTCAGCACCCTAGCTTCTTGTATTTAAATATAGCATTCCTCCTTCCACTGCCTCTTAATGCCACAGTTGTGTTGCTGCCGCCTACTTCCCCATTGCTTATATAATTTTTTGCCTTTTTGTGTCATTTTGGATGTCGACAGTAAGTTAGGCTTCTTTTAGTAAGATGTTTGGTTGGTTTTGGGCTTCAGTTTATGGGGGCATGGGATTGTTCTTAGAAAGTTAACTCCCATGGAGTACCCATGGGAACGAGCAGTGATATGCATGCTGCTTCTGTTCCTTTTTCTTGTTTATCTAAACTATTCCCCGAGATCGCATTTCTTTGTTGGGGGTGTGGCATGATTGTTTTGTTGCCCGTCGGAACAACTTCATGCTTCCTCCTGGTCCTAACACAGCTTTGATGACCCCTCCGTCTGTGCATTGCAGCCTCAGGGTTCCTTATGGCTGTCCATCTGTTCCTTTAATTAAAAAATGTGATATGCTTATAGTGCCGTGGCTTCTTCCATGTGTTAATGTTATGGAACTGGAACTACCTGTAATGTGAGGGAGGGTGCAGGGACAGAATATCGAGTTGAAAAAATATCATGTTGCATAAATATCGAGACATTAATATCGTGGGTCTGAAATATCCACAGTAAGAATATCGTGGTCAAGAATATCGACTTAAGGTAAGTAATATCGATTTTAAAAATATCGAAGTGTTTAATATCGTTTGCAAAAATATAGCTGTTAAAAATATCAGTTTTTTATTGATGTCTTATTTTTAATTTATATTTTATATATATGTGATGTATGGGATTTTTTTGTATAAGAACTGTTTTCATTTTTAATATATGTGTTAAGTTTTTAGTAGTTATAAATTATTTTTTTATTTGAATTTTGCGTTTTTAGATCCGTATCAGGTTTTAGGTTTATAGGGGAATAGGGTGGGAAGTAATTTAATTATATTAAATGAATTGATTATTTTGTATTTATTAATATGTGTTTCATTGAGATGATATAGTGTTAAATGTGTAAAGTAATTTATTATTAATTCATTATTAATAGGTTGTTAATTAATTTTAATTAATTAATTGGTAATTAATTATGGTCATTGTGTAGTTAATTATAGGTGTGTGTTGTGGTGTTTATAGGTGTAAAGGGTGGAAAGTAATTTCTTTTAATTGATGAATTAATAATTTGTTAATTAATTTTAATTAATTGGTAATTAATTATGGTAGTTGTGTAATTAATTTTAGGTGTGTGCTGTTGTGTTTATAGGTGTAAAGGGTGGGAAGTTATTTATTTTTAATTGATGAATTAATAATTGGTTTAATTTTAATTAATTAATTGGTAATATGGTCATTGTGTAATTAACGTTATGTGTGTGCTGTGGTGTTTATAGGAGTAAAGGGTGGGAGGTAATTTGTTTTTAATTAATATATAGTTGTTAATTATTGTTAATCATTTGATATTTATTTTGGGTAATTGTTTATTTTTTTGTTTGTTTTTAATTTTAAATGGGTAAAGTGTGGGTATTAAATACATTTTAATTATTTAAATATTAGTTGTTAATAGTTTTAGTTTTTGATTTAAAAATAAGTTTTAATTGTGTTTTATTATTTTATAGCTCAATGTAGGTGTGTGTTGTGGATATTATAGTGTTATAGTGTGTGTAGTCAATTAATGTTTATTCAATTTTTTGATATTAATAATGATTTCATTGATTATTAATTATGTTATTTATAAAATACATTTAATTAAAAATCTTGAAGTGTTTTGTTATTGATGTGGGGGTCAGGGTAGGAGATACATTCAATACATTTATGTTTAAAATAATTTTTTTGTTTGTTTCTAGTTTCCAAGAATGATTTGTTTAGAAATTTATTTTTTATTTTATATAATATTTGTAGGTTTTTGTTATATGCAATTAATATTATAATGTGTTCTTTTATATGTTTGATAAATTAGATTTTTGAATGTTTTTTACTTTTTAATATTTTTAATATTTTAAAATGTTTGTGTGTGAATAGTAATTTTGTTTCTCCGTTATACAACACTTTCCCTAATGTTGCACTCACTGGAGTGGGAATAGTAATTTTTATCTCTCCGCTATCCAGCACTTTTCAAACTGTTGAATTCACTGGAGTTGTAATAGTAATTTTTATCTCTCTGCTATCCAGCACTTTCCCAGATGTGGCATTCACTGGAGTGGGAATAGTATAGTAATTTTTACCCCTCGCGTATTCAGCACTTTCCCTACTGTTGCACTCATTGGAGTGGGATTATTAATTTTTACGTCTCCCCTATCCAACACTTTCCCTACTGTTTCACTCACAGGAGTTGTAATAGTAATTTTAAACTCTCCGCTATCCAACACTTTCCCTACTTTTGCACTCACTGGAGTGGGAGTAAAAAATGTTACTCCTCCGCTATTCAACGCTTATCCTACTGTTGCATCCAGTGGAGTGGGAATAGTAATTTTTACCACTCCGCTATCCAACACTTTCCCTCCTGTTGCTCTCTTTGGAGTGGGAATAGTAATTTTTGCCCCTCCGCTATCCAACATTTTCCCTACGTTTCCACTCATTGGAGTTGGAATAGTAATTTTTACCTTTCCACTATCCAACACTTTTCCTACTTTTGCACTGTCTGGAATGGGAATACTAATTTTTATTCCTCCACTATCCAACACTTTCCCTACTGTTGCACTCACTGGAGTTGGAATAACATGTTTTACCCCTCCATTATCCAACACTTATCCTACTGTTGCATTTAGTGGAGTGGGAATAGTAATTTTTACCACTCCACTATCCAGCACTTTCCCTGCTGTTGCACTCACTGGAGTGGACCCCTGATCTGGATCCATGTCAGATTATAAGGATAGCAGCACAGGATACATTTATGCACAGTTAGCGCCAAATGAATATATTTATATAGGGGATGGTTATCTGAGACTGTGGCATTTGCTCTTCTTCTCATTCTCCGTCTTTTTGCTTCACGCTACTCTTCTCCTCACTCTCCTTCCTTGTGCCTCATACTGCTCTTCTCCTCACTGTCCGTTGTTCTGCCTAATGCTGCTCTTCTCCTCCTCACTCACACTCCGTGTGCCTCATGAGACTCTTCTCCTCACTCTTCTTCCTTGTGCCTCATGCTGCTCTTCTCCTCATTATTCTCCATTGTGCCTCATGCTGCTCTTCTCCTCATTACTCTCGTCCTTGTCCCTCATGCTGCTCTTCTCCTCCTCACACTCCTCCCTTGTGCCTCACGCCGCTCTTCTTCTCCTCACTCCCGACCTGTGCCTCATGCTGCTCTTCTCCTCCTCACTCTGTTCTTGTGACTCACCCTGCTCCTCTTCTTCTCACTCTCTATCCTTGTGGCTCATGCTGCTCTTCTCCTCCTCACTGTCCTTCCTTGTGCCTCAAACTGCTCTTCTCCTCCTCACTCTTCTTCCTTCTGCTTCATTCTGCTCTTCTCCTCACTCTCCTTCTTTCTGCTTCACGCTGCTCTTCTCCGCCTAACTCTCCTTACTTATGCTTCATGCTGCTCCACAACTAAAAATTACAATCCAGCACATATAATTCCACTACACACCACAGACATTAACTCCATTACAACTTGGGTAAAAGACAATGCCATTTACAACGCCAAAAGCTCTAACGCAAACAAATGTGAAACCTATTGCATTTCCAATGCTTGTTTTAAAAGCAGGCAGTGGTCCCACGGACCACTGCCTGCTCTTAAAAAACATGAAACTGAAATGTTTCATTGTTATTTTTTAAGTGCAACCCATTATCTTTTAAGGAACGCGGGCTGCAGTTATAAAACACTGCTTTATTGAAAATGAAGTCTGCTGATCTCAGCAGGCCAGTTAGTAGAATATCTCAAAAGGAGTGGGGGTCTAAGGGATGTAGTTTAAGGACTCAAACAGTTTATAATCCCCAATTCAACATATGTATACAAAAAGAAAAACTGTGAGTCAAAAAAAGGTTTTGTGACCGTAACATAACCACTCAGTATGAACTGATTTAAAGTAAACTGCTGTCAACAAGGTGCCAAATGTGTCAATAGGTGTGTGTATGCATGAGAAAGATTCCCATCACCCACAACAAGTGGCTCGCTTCATCATTTGGGAACCTGGGAACTTCACCAAAGAACCATCCTCTACCAGATGGACGTAGATACTGGTTCAATGTGTGTCCCAAATGTATCTGTTGGTATATTTTCTGAATCGATGGAACCACAATAGTAATGATAAGGAGTGATGTATGCAGTGCACGTGGTAAGAAAGTGATGTTTAAAATTGGTTACCAAGGTACAAATGTGTATTTATTGAAGTGCTACCTTGATACCAAGATAAAATAAAACAGTGCTATAACAGTTTGAACAAATAACTGTGTTGGAAAAAGACTGGTCTACATGTTTCAGCTCTTGGATAAATTATATCCCAGCTTTCGTCAGGACCAGAAAGCTACTGCAAGATTATGGTGTAATTAATACAAAAACTCGAAAAACATACAACCTGGACCTTGTTCTCGGTACAGGGGAAATACCTGTGAAGATAACAGCAGTAATCAATTAAGACAGTCAAATAAAGTGGTAAGGTGTTACAGTTTGGTCAAAAACCGCAAGGATATTAAGTCTATCAGTTTTGCGAAGGTACCATTTAGTGTACTAAAACAACTATAAAGCCATCACCTCAAGTGAAAAAAAATTTAAATTGTAACTCACCCGAATAGTTCTGGGTATGTGCCTCACCCCACCTGGCAACTGCTCAGGTTAGGAGGCACCGCTCTGGGGAATAATATAAGTGTGAAACATTATATCACCTGACCATGGTTTTTGAAATGTTAAACACTTAAACTAATGCGCAAATTTAAAAACAAAGCGGATAAGTCGCACGGGAGTCTGGTATAGGCGTCTAGTAGGACGAAACCCTTGAGAAGAAAAAAGACCCGCAGCCAAGGCTGCTCAAACAAGTTAGTAGAATATCTCAAAAGGAGTGGGGGTCTAAGGGATGTAGTTTAAGGACTCAAACAGTTTATAATCCCCAATTCAACATATGTATACAAAAAGAAAAACTGTGAGTCAAAAAAAGGTTTTGTGACCGTAACATAACCACTCAGTATGAACTGATTTAAAGTAAACTGCTGTCAACAAGGTGCCAAATGTGTCAATAGGTGTGTGTATGCATGAGAAAGATTCCCATCACCCACAACAAGTGGCTCGCTTCATCATTTGGGAACCTGGGAACTTCACCAAAGAACCATCCTCTACCAGATGGACGTAGATACTGGTTCAATGTGTGTCCCAAATGTATCTGTTGGTATATTTTCTGAATCGATGGAACCACAATAGTAATGATAAGGAGTGATGTATGCAGTGCACGTGGTAAGAAAGTGATGTTTAAAATTGGTTACCAAGGTACAAATGTGTATTTATTGAAGTGCTACCTTGATACCAAGATAAAATAAAACAGTGCTATAACAGTTTGAACAAATAACTGTGTTGGAAAAAGACTGGTCTACATGTTTCAGCTCTTGGATAACTTATATCCCAGCTTTCGTCAGGACCAGAAAGCTACTGCAAGATTATGGTGTAATTAATACAAAAACTCGAAAAACATACAACCTGGACCTTGTTCTCGGTACAGGGGAAATACCTGTGAAGATAACAGCAGTAATCAATTAAGACAGTCAAATAAAGTGGTAAGGTGTTACAGTTTGGTCAAAAACCGCAAGGATATTAAGTCTATCAGTTTTGCGAAGGTACCATTTAGTGTACTAAAACAACTATAAAGCCATCACCTCAAGTGAAATTTTTTTTAAATTGTAACTCACCCGAATAGTTCTGGGTATGTGCCTCACCCCACCTGGCAGCTGCTCAGGTTAGGAGGCACCGCTCTGGGGAATAATATTAGTGTGAAACATTATATCACCTGACCATGGTTTTTGAAATGTTAAACACTTAAACTAATGCGCAAATTTAAAAACAAAGCGGATAAGTCGCACGGGAGTCTGGACATCGAGAAAGCTTGTATACAATCGTGTCTCATTCTATAGAACAAAGTTCCCTAAAGGCAGATACAGATTGCTCGAGCTGCATTTTATACTGGTCATCAATCTACTAGAATTTTAGAAGCACATTTTCTAAGTTTGAATTATGTTGTTTGCAAGCGACTAATGTCGCTTTGTGTTCCGTAGTGGAATTGCCGCATAATGAGGGTGACACTCGCGCTGAGGTTGAGGCTGTGACTTAGAAAGGCGTGTGTTGCGGTAGCCAGACAACTTGTTTGTAAAAGTTGTTGGTTCGTTGTACCTTACCGCGCAAAGTCCCTCTAGTCAGAATAACTAACTAATGCAAACCCAAGGAAGTCGTGACCCCATATTGTAACTGCGAAGGTATAACAATAAGGCCAATTTGAGAAGCAGTATAATCGTGGGCACCTTACCTCTCCGTCGGTACCTCTCGCGGTTTCTGAGCGAGAAGGGGAGGTGTACATAGATGTTGGGGAATCCTATTTGAAGACCCGTGGGGCGTCTCGGCCGTCATGTGCGTGATCTGCGTAAAAACCTGGCGCAGGCTGATGACGCATTGGCGTTTTGACGTGCCGTGCATATTTCGGGAATTGTAGTCTTTATAAGTGTTTGTAGTCTTTTTGTCCTGAGCTTGGTGCAAACGTGACAGTATGATCACGAATAATATCTTGCCCTGCCTATTGCATTAGGTTGTGGCAGTGGCGATGAGTTTATATTGTGAAGAAAATACAGATAGAAATTGCAATCTCTAGTTTGGTTGTCGTTATTGTTTGTATCGTTTTGGCCCACTAGGGATCCAGTTTCAATAAAAGGCACTCCAAGTGTGTTATGTTTATGGAGAGTCAGATAATAACATGCAAGATGCCTGATCATGATGCCATAGATGACTGTTCTATGAGAGACCTATATATAAAGGAAGATAGTGATAAGCACTGATCTTCAGTAAGTCTCTTAGAGCGATGTCCATGGTATCTGATCGTTCAATCCTAAACAGTCACTGTGCAATTTGTAAACCCATTTTTGCTCCTTGGTGAAAAGGAATTTATGGATATCTGTAATGTGAGATGGAATAAAGGGTTGTTCTAAGATGAGCCATCTCAAATCTTCTGGTTTGTGGTTGAGGGAAAGGAAATGACTGGTTAGTCTTGTGGCTTGTTTTTTGCGCCTGATGGTGCTTTTATGTTCACTGATACGGACCTTGATCTTACGTGTTGTCATTCCTATGTATCTGAGTGAACACGGACATGTGATCTGGTAAATTACCTTTTCTGAGTTACAGTTGGTATGTCGCCGTAGAATCCATGGTTTTGCTAGCCCTAAATCAACAGATTTGGTTGGCTGTGTCTGTGGGCAAGCTGAACACAAGCCACATGGGTAGTGGCCCTGTACTGGTGGTAGATCCCATAGTGTTAATGTTTTTTCTTTTTCTTTCGCCCTCGGTCTGGTATGCACAAGGTTGTCGCGCAAGCTTGTTCCTCTTTTGAAGGAGAACAAAGGTAGTGGGATATTTTCATTCCCCACATTCAGAATGCGCCAATGTTTCCGTACTGATTTTTGGACACTATTAGATAGTGTGCTAAAGGTGGTGACAAAAGTCATTCTTGTCAGTGGTGCCTTAGCCACCGGGGGTTCTAAAAGGGCGTCCCTGTTGTTGTTAGAAGCCCGTTTACAGGCTTGTCTCACCAAATGTGCTGGATATTTCCTGACTTTAAGTTGCTTGGAGAGTGCCTCAGCATGGAGTTGAAAGCTATCCATAGTGGAACAGTTCCTGCGGATGCGTAGGAACTGTCCTACTGGAAGATTGTGTCGGAGAGACTTGGGATGATGACTATGAAAACTAAGAAGGGAGTTCTTAGTCTGAGGCTTCTTATGCAGTTCACTTCCCAACACTCCTGATGTAGGATAGATCATAATATCCAAGAAGGGAAGTCTGGCTTTGTCATGTGTGACTGTAAATTTTAGAAAGTTGTTTTGATCATTTAGCCAAGAGTGAAAGTCCAGCAGAGTGGCAACTGGACCGTGCCAGACCACGAGGATATCATCTATATATCTCTTCCAGCACGCAATTTGTGCACGAAAGGGATTCTGGTCAGTTAACACACAATTTTGTTCAAAAAGATGAACATAAAGATTGGCCAGACTGGGAGCGAAAATACTCCCCATAGATGTTCCGGAGACTTGAAGGAACAGAGTCTCTTCAAATTGGAAGAAGTTCTCCATCATCGCCAGTCTGGCACATTCCATAATAAAGTGTGTTGGTGTTGTAGTATCTCGGTCTCTATTATCTAGAAGACCCCTGATCGCTTCAAGTGTCTCCTCTTGTGGAATGCAAGTATAGAGTGATTCCACATCAAAGCTGACCAGCAGGTCAGTCTCAGTGTTGAAAGCAATCTCTGGCAAAAGACGCAAGACATCCTTGGTGTCTTGGAGAAAGGTGGGCATTTCTCTAACCATTGGCCGTAGGAAGAAGTCAACAAAAGTAGACAATGGTTCTAAAAGAGACCCAATCCCTGATATAATAGGGTGACCAGGTGGCGGTCTTGTTGGCTTGTGTATTTTTGGGAGTATGTAGAAATACGACATCACTGGAAATTTGGTAATGAGGAATTCTGATTCCTGCGAACTAATCCAGCCTGATTCCTTCGCTTCATTGACAAGATCGTGGATTTCAATGGACAATCTTGTGGTGGGATCTTCTGAGAGAGGTCGGTATGACTTAATGTCACTCAGTTGTCTGAGGCATTCTTGCCGGTAAGCGAAAGTGTCCATAATGACAATGGCTCCGCCTTTATCGGCGGGCTTGATGGTAATTTGCTCTTCGTTCTGGAGTTCTTTCAAAGCCTGTTTTTCGATTCCCGATAGGTTCTGGTATGCTCTATCGCTCTTAGAGTCAAGTAAATTGATGTCATGTATTACAGCTTTTTCAAAGACTTTTACCTGGTCTGGTGTAAGATGAGCAGGTGGATTAAAAGTCGAGGGAGGCTTCAAGCCAGTATTTGAGCGATGCATGTCATCAGATTCATTGGTAGCCACAAGGTCCTTATCTTTAAAGAAAAAGTGTAGGCGTATTTTCCTAAAAAACTTTTCGAGTTCATGTCTCAACTGAAAGGGGTCGCCTACATTTGTTGGTACAAATCCTAATCCTTTGTTCAAGACATTCAGTTCTACTGTGGTAAGTGTTCTCTGACTCAAATTGACTACTAGGTCGTTGTGTCCGTGTTCTGTGCTACCGGTGGTGCCCCCCTCTTGTTGCGAGTGTTCTGTAGGGTTTGTTCTGATTGCCAATGTACCTGTGGTGTTGTCATACCTCTTCTTCTACCTCTGCTGCGTCCCCGGCCCTGTCCTAAAAAATGTTGCTGACCGAAGGATGGGGATGGTTGGTACGGGAAGGGAGGCATAGGTTGTGCAAAAGGTGAAGGCTGATAACCCCATGGAGATGGGGGCCACCAAGAACTCTGTTGTTCATAGTAATTTTGTGTGCCTCGTCTGCGATTAGGGTGAGAGCAAGGATTGTAAGTTCTATTCGGTGGAATTGATGTGTTGGAGCTGTCTGAATCAGTGGAGTGAATATCTGATCCTGACGAAGAGTAATTAGAACCGTATCTTTTGCCTTTCTTATTAAATTCTGGAGGTGTATAACTCTCGCTTGTGTAGGGATATGCTTTTTCAAACAAGAAACATGCTAGGTCCTTCTTGAATTTCTCAATTTTGGTCAAGAGGATAGTATCTTTATGTTCCTTATTGGAGTTGTTGGTTTCTTCCAAATTCCTCTTGTATAAGGCACTCGTAATGGATGCCTTAATTTGACCTTCCAAAGTCTGTATCTCTACAAGTATCACATCTGCTGCTTTCTTGGCAGTACTAATGATTAGGATTAGCCAATCGCGGGTGCACCGCCACGCGATCATTGACCAATCTTTGAGGAACATCTTGTCTGTGAGGAAAAGGCGAGGGGCGTTGGTTACTATCAAGCCCATTGGAGCACTGTTGTTCCTCAGATATTCCGTCATTATAGCTCCATGTATGAAAGTACGGGAGTGAGCCTTTTTCAAATTGAGTAGGACTTGCCAGTCGTCTTGTGTGCTACTGGTGACTGTTGGTAAACTCTCTAGAATACTAGGATTGGTGCTCAGGATAGATTGTAGCATGTCTTCATCGAAAGACAGCCCCGTGAATTCCGCCATGGTTTATAAAAAATGCGCGTGTCCCCTAAGAGTAATAAAGGGTATAGGCGTCTAGTAGGACGAAACCCTTGAGAAGAAAAAAGACCCGCAGCCAAGGCTGCTCAAACAAGTTAGTAGAATATCTCAAAAGGAGTGGGGGTCTAAGGGATGTAGTTTAAGGACTCAAACAGTTTATAATCCCCAATTCAACATATGTATACAAAAAGAAAAACTGTGAGTCAAAAAAAGGTTTTGTGACCGTAACATAACCACTCAGTATGAACTGATTTAAAGTAAACTGCTGTCAACAAGGTGCCAAATGTGTCAATAGGTGTGTGTATGCATGAGAAAGATTCCCATCACCCACAACAAGTGGCTCGCTTCATCATTTGGGAACCTGGGAACTTCACCAAAGAACCATCCTCTACCAGATGGACGTAGATACTGGTTCAATGTGTGTCCCAAATGTATCTGTTGGTATATTTTCTGAATCGATGGAACCACAATAGTAATGATAAGGAGTGATGTATGCAGTGCACGTGGTAAGAAAGTGATGGTTAAAATTGGTTACCAAGGTACAAATGTGTATTTATTGAAGTGCTACCTTGATACCAAGATAAAATAAAACAGTGCTATAACAGTTTGAACAAATAACTGTGTTGGAAAAAGACTGGTCTACATGTTTCAGCTCTTGGATAAATTATATCCCAGCTTTCGTCAGGACCAGAAAGCTACTGCAAGATTATGGTGTAATTAATACAAAAACTCGAAAAACATACAACCTGGACCTTGTTCTCGGTACAGGGGAAATACCTGTGAAGATAACAGTAGTAATCAATTAAGACAGTCAAATAAAGTGGTAAGGTGTTCCAGTTTGGTCAAAAACCGCAAGGATATTAAGTCTATCAGTTTTGCGAAGGTACCATTTAGTGTACTAAAACAACTATAAAGCCATCACCTCAAGTGAAAAAAAATTTAAATTGTAACTCACCCGAATAGTTCTGGGTATGTGCCTCACCCCACCTGGCAACTGCTCAGGTTAGGAGGCACCGCTCTGGGGAATAATATAAGTGTGAAACATTATATCACCTGACCATGGTTTTTGAAATGTTAAACACTTAAACTAATGCGCAAATTTAAAAACAAAGCGGATAAGTCGCACGGGAGTCTGGTCATCGAGAAAGCTTGTATACAATCGTGTCTCATTCTATAGAACAAAGTGCCCTAAAGGCAGATACAGATTGCTCGAGCTGCATTTTATACTGGTCATCAATCTACTAGAATTTTAGAAGCACATTTTCTAAGTTTGAATTATGTTGTTTGCAAGCGACTAATGTAGCTTTGTGTTCCGTAGTGGAATTGCCGCATAATGAGGGTGACACTCGCGCTGAGGTTGAGGCTGTAACTTAGAAAGGCGTGTGTTGCGGTAGCCAGACAACTTGTTTGTAAAAGTTGTTGGTTCGTTGTACCTTACCGCGCAAAGTCCCTCTAGTCAGAATAACTAACTAATGCAAACCCAAGGAAGTCGTGACCCCATATTGTAACTGCGAAGGTATAACAATAAGGCCAATTTGAGAAGCAGTATAATCGTGGGCACCTTACCTCTCCGTCGGTACCTCTCGCGGTTTCTGAGCGAGAAGGGGAGGTGTACATAGATGTTGGGGAATCCTATTTGAAGACCCGTGGGGCGTCTCGGCCGTCATGTGCGTGATCTGCGTCAAAACCTGGCGCAGGCTGATGACGCATTGGCGTTTTGACGTGCCGTGCATATTTCGGGAATTGTAGTCTTTATAAGTGTTTGTAGTCTTTTTGTCCTGAGCTTGGTGCAAACGTGACAGTATGATCACGAATAATATCTTGCCCTGCCTATTGCATTAGGTTGTGGCAGTGGCGATGAGTTTATATTGTGAAGAAAATACAGATAGAAATTGCAATCTCTAGTTTGGTTGTCGTTATTGTTTGTATCGTTTTGGCCCACTAGGGATCCAGTTTCAATAAAAGGCACTCCAAGTGTGTTATGTTTATGGAGAGTCAGATAATAACATGCAAGATGCCTGATCATGATGCCATAGATGACTGTTCTATGAGAGACCTATATATAAAGGAAGATAGTGATAAGCACTGATCTTCAGTAAGTCTCTTAGAGCGATGTCCATGGTATCTGATCGTTCAATCCTAAACAGTCACTGTGCAATTTGTAAACCCATTTTTGCTCCTTGGTGAAAAGGAATTTATGGATATCTGTAATGTGAGATGGAATAAAGGGTTGTTCTAAGATGAGCCATCTCAAATCTTCTGGTTTGTGGTTGAGGGAAAGGAAATGACTGGTTAGTCTTGTGGCTTGTTTTTTGCGCCTGATGGTGCTTTTATGTTCACTGATACGGACCTTGATCTTACGTGTTGTCATTCCTATGTATCTGAGTGAACACGGACATGTGATCTGGTAAATTACCTTTTCTGAGTTACAGTTGGTATGTCGCCGTAGAATCCATGGTTTTGCTAGCCCTAAATCAACAGATTTGGTTGGCTGTGTCTGTGGGCAAGCTGAACACCAGCCACATGGGTAGTGGCCCTGTACTGGTGGTAGATCCCATAGTGTTAATGTTTTTTCTTTTTCTTTCGCCCTCGGTCTGGTATGCACAAGGTTGTCGCGCAAGCTTGTTCCTCTTTTGAAGGAGAACAAAGGTAGTGGGATATTTTCATTCCCCACATTCAGAATGCGCCAATGTTTCCGTACTGATTTTTGGACACTATTAGATAGTGTGCTAAAGGTGGTGACAAAAGTCATTCTTGTCAGTGGTGCCTTAGCCACCGGGGGTTCTAAAAGGGCGTCCCTGTTGTTGTTAGAAGCCCGTTTACAGGCTTGTCTCACCAAATGTGCTGGATATTTCCTGACTTTAAGTTGCTTGGAGAGTGCCTCAGCATGGAGTTGAAAGCTATCCATAGTGGAACAGTTCCTGCGGATGCGTAGGAACTGTCCTACTGGAAGATTGTGTCGGAGAGACTTGGGATGATGACTATGAAAACTAAGAAGGGAGTTCTTAGTCTGAGGCTTCTTATGCAGTTCACTTCCCAACACTCCTGATGTAGGATAGATCATAATATCCAAGAAGGGAAGTCTGGCTTTGTCATGTGTGACTGTAAATTTTAGAAAGTTGTTTTGATCATTTAGCCAAGAGTGAAAGTCCAGCAGAGTGGCAACTGGACCGTGCCAGACCACGAGGATATCATCTATATATCTCTTCCAGCACGCAATTTGTGCACGAAAGGGATTCTGGTCAGTTAACACACAATTTTGTTCAAAAAGATGAACATAAAGATTGGCCAGACTGGGAGCGAAAATACTCCCCATAGATGTTCCGGAGACTTGAAGGAACAGAGTCTCTTCAAATTGGAAGAAGTTCTCCATCATCGCCAGTCTGGCACATTCCATAATAAAGTGTGTTGGTGTTGTAGTATCTCGGTCTCTATTATCTAGAAGACCCCTGATCGCTTCAAGTGTCTCCTCTTGTGGAATGCAAGTATAGAGTGATTCCACATCAAAGCTGACCAGCAGGTCAGTCTCAGTGTTGAAAGCAATCTCTGGCAAAAGACGCAAGACATCCTTGGTGTCTTGGAGAAAGGTGGGCATTTCTCTAACCATTGGCCGTAGGAAGAAGTCAACAAAAGTAGACAATGGTTCTAAAAGAGACCCAATCCCTGATATAATAGGGTGACCAGGTGGCGGTCTTGTTGGCTTGTGTATTTTTGGGAGTATGTAGAAATACGACATCACTGGAAATTTGGTAATGAGGAATTCTGATTCCTGCGAACTAATCCAGCCTGATTCCTTCGCTTCATTGACAAGATCGTGGATTTCAATGGACAATCTTGTGGTGGGATCTTCTGAGAGAGGTCGGTATGACTTAATGTCACTCAGTTGTCTGAGGCATTCTTGCCGGTAAGCGAAAGTGTCCATAATGACAATGGCTCCGCCTTTATCGGCGGGCTTGATGGTAATTTGCTCTTCGTTCTGGAGTTCTTTCAAAGCCTGTTTTTCGATTCCCGATAGGTTCTGGTATGCTCTATCGCTCTTAGAGTCAAGTAAATTGATGTCATGTATTACAGCTTTTTCAAAGACTTTTACCTGGTCTGGTGTAAGATGAGCAGGTGGATTAAAAGTCGAGGGAGGCTTCAAGCCAGTGTTTGAGCGATGCATGTCATCAGATTCATTGGTAGCCACAAGGTCCTTATCTTTAAAGAAAAAGTGTAGGCGTATTTTCCTAAAAAACTTTTCGAGTTCATGTCTCAACTGAAAGGGGTCGCCTACATTTGTTGGTACAAATCCTAATCCTTTGTTCAAGACATTCAGTTCTACTGTGGTAAGTGTTCTCTGACTCAAATTGACTACTAGGTCGTTTTGTCCGTGTTCTGTGCTACCGGTGGTGCCCCCCTCTTGTTGCGAGTGTTCTGTAGGGTTTGTTCTGATTGCCAATGTACCTGTGGTGTTGTCATACCTCTTCTTCTACCTCTGCTGCGTCCCCGGCCCTGTCCTAAAAAATGTTGCTGACCGAAGGATGGGGATGGTTGGTACGGGAAGGGAGGCATAGGTTGTGCAAAAGGTGAAGGCTGATAACCCCATGGAGATGGGGGCCACCAAGAACTCTGTTGTTCATAGTAATTTTGTGTGCCTCGTCTGCGATTAGGGTGAGAGCAAGGATTGTAAGTTCTATTCGGTGGAATTGATGTGTTGGAGCTGTCTGAATCAGTGGAGTGAATATCTGATCCTGACGAAGAGTAATTAGAACCGTATCTTTTGCCTTTCTTATTAAATTCTGGAGGTGTATAACTCTCGCTTGTGTAGGGATATGCTTTTTCAAACAAGAAACATGCTAGGTCCTTCTTGAATTTCTCAATTTTGGTCAAGAGGGTAGTAACTTTATGTTCCTTATTGGACTTGTTGGTTTCTTCCAAATTCCTCTTGTATAAGGCACTCGTAATGGATGCCTTAATTTGACCTTCCAAAGTCTGTATCTCTACAAGTATCACATCTGCTGCTTTCTTGGCAGTACTAATGATTAGGATTAGCCAATCGCGGGTGCACCGCCACGCGATCATTGACCAATCTTTGAGGAACATCTTGTCTGTGAGGAAAAGGCGAGGGGCGTTGGTTACTATCAAGCCCATTGGAGCACTGTTGTTCCTCAGATATTCCGTCATTATAGCTCCATGTATGAAAGTACGGGAGTGAGCCTTTTTCAAATTGAGTAGGACTTGCCAGTCGTCTTGTGTGCTACTGGTGACTGTTGGTAAACTCTCTAGAATACTAGGATTGGTGCTCAGGATAGATTGTAGCATGTCTTCATCGAAAGACAGCCCCGTGAATTCCGCCATGGTTTATAAAAAATGCGCGTGTCCCCTAAGAGTAATAAAGGGTATAGGCGTCTAGTAGGACGAAACCCTTGAGAAGAAAAAAGACCCGCAGCCAAGGCTGCTCAAACAAGTTAGTAGAATATCTCAAAAGGAGTGGGGGTCTAAGGGATGTAGTTTAAGGACTCAAACAGTTTATAATCCCCAATTCAACATATGTATACAAAAAGAAAAACTGTGAGTCAAAAAAAGGTTTTGTGACCGTAACATAACCACTCAGTATGAACTGATTTAAAGTAAACTGCTGTCAACAAGGTGCCAAATGTGTCAATAGGTGTGTGTATGCATGAGAAAGATTCCCATCACCCACAACAAGTGGCTCGCTTCATCATTTGGGAACCTGGGAACTTCACCAAAGAACCATCCTCTACCAGATGGACGTAGATACTGGTTCAATGTGTGTCCCAAATGTATCTGTTGGTATATTTTCTGAATCGATGGAACCACAATAGTAATGATAAGGAGTGATGTATGCAGTGCACGTGGTAAGAAAGTGATGGTTAAAATTGGTTACCAAGGTACAAATGTGTATTTATTGAAGTGCTACCTTGATACCAAGATAAAATAAAACAGTGCTATAACAGTTTGAACAAATAACTGTGTTGGAAAAAGACTGGTCTACATGTTTCAGCTCTTGGATAAATTATATCCCAGCTTTCGTCAGGACCAGAAAGCTACTGCAAGATTATGGTGTAATTAATACAAAAACTCGAAAAACATACAACCTGGACCTTGTTCTCGGTACAGGGGAAATACCTGTGAAGATAACAGTAGTAATCAATTAAGACAGTCAAATAAAGTGGTAAGGTGTTCCAGTTTGGTCAAAAACCGCAAGGATATTAAGTCTATCAGTTTTGCGAAGGTACCATTTAGTGTACTAAAACAACTATAAAGCCATCACCTCAAGTGAAAAAAAATTTAAATTGTAACTCACCCGAATAGTTCTGGGTATGTGCCTCACCCCACCTGGCAACTGCTCAGGTTAGGAGGCACCGCTCTGGGGAATAATATAAGTGTGAAACATTATATCACCTGACCATGGTTTTTGAAATGTTAAACACTTAAACGAATGCGCAAATTTAAAAACAAAGCGGATAAGTCGCACGGGAGTCTGGTCATCGAGAAAGCTTGTATACAATCGTGTCTCATTCTATAGAACAAAGTGCCCTAAAGGCAGATACAGATTGCTCGAGCTGCATTTTATACTGGTCATCAATGTACTAGAATTTTAGAAGCACATTTTCTAAGTTTGAATTATGTTGTTTGCAAGCGACTAATGTAGCTTTGTGTTCCGTAGTGGAATTGCCGCATAATGAGGGTGACACTCGCGCTGAGGTTGAGGCTGTAACTTAGAAAGGCGTGTGTTGCGGTAGCCAGACAACTTGTTTGTAAAAGTTGTTGGTTCGTTGTACCTTACCGCGCAAAGTCCCTCTAGTCAGAATAACTAACTAATGCAAACCCAAGGAAGTCGTGACCCCTTATTGTAACTGCGAAGGTATAACAATAAGGCCAATTTGAGAAGCAGTATAATCGTGGGCACCTTACCTCTCCATCGGTACCTCTCGCGGTTTCTGAGCGAGAAGGGGAGGTGTACATAGATGTTGGGGAATCCTATTTGAAGACCCGTGGGGCGTCTCGGCCGTCATGTGCGTGATCTGCGTCAAAACCTGGCGCAGGCTGATGACGCATTGGCGTTTTGATGTGCCGTGCATATTTCGGGAATTGTAGTCTTTATAAGTGTTTGTAGTCTTTTTGTCCTGAGCTTGGTGCAAACGTGACAGTATGATCACGAATAATATCTTGCCCTGCCTATTGCATTAGGTTGTGGCAGTGGCGATGAGTTTATATCGTGAAGAAAATACAGATAGAAATTGCAATCTCTAGTTTGGTTGTCGTTATTGTTTGTATCGTTTTGGCCCACTAGGGATCCAGTTTCAATAAAAGGCACTCCAAGTGTGTTATGTTTATGGAGAGTCAGATAATAACATGCAAGATGCCTGATCATGATGCCATAGATGACTGTTCTATGAGAGACCTATATATAAAGGAAGATAGTGTATAAGCACTGATCTTCAGTAAGTCTCTTAGAGCGATGTCCATGGTATCTGATCGTTCAATCCTAAACAGTCACTGTGCAATTTGTAAACCCATTTTTGCTCCTTGGTGAAAAGGAATTTATGGATATCTGTAATGTGAGATGGAATAAAGGGTTGTTCTAAGATGAGCCATCTCAAATCTTCTGGTTTGTGGTTGAGGGAAAGGAAATGACTGGTTAGTCTTGTGGCTTGTTTTTTGCGCCTGATGGTGCTTTTATGTTCACTGATACGGACCTTGATCTTACGTGTTGTCATTCCTATGTATCTGAGTGAACACGGACATGTGATCTGGTAAATTACCTTTTCTGAGTTACAGTTGGTATGTCGCCGTAGAATCCATGGTTTTGCTAGCCCTAAATCAACAGATTTGGTTGGCTGTGTCTGTGGGCAAGCTGAACACGAGCCACATGGGTAGTGGCCCTGTACTGGTGGTAGATCCCATAGTGTTAATGTTTTTTCTTTTTCTTTCGCCCTCGGTCTGGTATGCACAAGGTTGTCGCGCAAGCTTGTTCCTCTTTTGAAGGAGAACAAAGGTAGTGGGATATTTTCATTCCCCACATTCAGAATGCGCCAATGTTTCCGTACTGATTTTTGGACACTATTAGATAGTGTGCTAAAGGTGGTGACAAAAGTCATTCTTGTCAGTGGTGCCTTAGCCACCGGGGGTTCTAAAAGGGCGTCCCTGTTGTTGTTAGAAGCCCGTTTACAGGCTTGTCTCACCAAATGTGCTGGATATTTCCTGACTTTAAGTTGCTTGGAGAGTGCCTCAGCATGGAGTTGAAAGCTATCCATAGTGGAACAGTTCCTGCGGATGCGTAGGAACTGTCCTACTGGAAGATTGTGTCGGAGAGACTTATTATTACTCTTAGGGGACACGCGCATTTTTTATAAACCATGGCGGAATTCACGGGGCTGTCTTTCGATGAAGACATGCTACAATCTATCCTGAGCACCAATCCTAGTATTCTAGAGAGTTTACCAACAGTCACCAGTAGCACACAAGACGACTGGCAAGTCCTACTCAATTTGAAAAAGGCTCACTCCCGTACTTTCATACATGGAGCTATAATGACGGAATATCTGAGGAACAACAGTGCTCCAATGGGCTTGATAGTAACCAACGCCCCTCGCCTTTTCCTCACAGAGAAGATGTTCCTCAAAGATTGGTCAATGATCGCGTGGCGGTGCACCCGCGATTGGCTAATCCTAATCATTAGTACTGCCAAGAAAGCAGCGGATGTGATACTTGTAGAGATACAGACTTTGGAAGGTCAAATTAAGGCATCCATTACGAGTGCCTTATACAAGAGGAATTTGGAAGAAACCAACAACTCCAATAAGGAACATAAAGATACTATCCTCTTGACCAAAATTGAGAAATTCAAGAAGGACCTAGCACGTTTCTCGTTTGAAAAAGTATATCCCTACACAAGCGAGAGTTATACACCTCCAGAATTTAATAAGAAAGGCAAAAGATACGGTTCTAATTACTCTTCGTCAGGATCAGATATTCACTCCACTGATTCAGACAGCTCCAACACATCAATTCCACCGAATAGAACTTACAATCCTCGCTCTCGCCCTAATCGCAGACGAGGCACACAAAATTACTATGAACAACAGAGTTCTTGGTGGCCCCCATCTCCATGGGGTTATCAGCCTTCACCTTTTGCACAACCTATGCCTCCCTTCCCGTACCAACCATCCCCATCCTTCGGTCAGCAACCTTTTTTAGGACAGGGCCGGGGACGCAGCAGAGGCAGAAGAAGAGGTATGACAACACCACAGGTACATTGGCAATCAGACCAAACCCCACAGAACACTCGCAACAAGAGGGGGGCACCACCGGTAGCACAGAACACGGACACGACGACCTAGTAGTCAATTTGAGTCAGAGAACACTTACCACAGTAGAACTGAATGTCTTGAACAAAGGATTAGGATTTGTACCAACAAATGTAGGCGACCCCTTTCAGTTGAGAGATGAACTCGAAAAGTTTTTTAGGAAAATACGCCTACACTTTTTCTTTAAAGATAAGGACCTTGTGGCTACCAATGAATCTGATGACATGCATCGCTCAAACACTGGCTTGAAGCCTCCCTCGACTTTTAATCCACCTGCTCATCTTACACCAGACCAGGTAAAAGTCTTTGAAAAAGCTGTAATACATGACATCAATTTACTTGACTCTAAGAGCGATAGAGCATACCAGAACCTATCGGGAATCGAAAAACAGGCTTTGAAAGAACTCCAGAACGAAGAGCAAATTACCATCAAGCCCGCCGATAAAGGCGGAGCCATTGTCATTATGGACACTTTCGCTTACCGGCAAGAATGCCTCAGACAACTGAGTGACATTAAGTCATTCCGACCTCTCACAGAAGATCCCACCACAAGATTGTCCATTGAAATCCACGATCTTGTCAATGAAGCGAAGGAATCAGGCTGGATTAGTTCGCAGGAATCAGAATTCCTCATTACCAAATTTCCAGTGATGCCGTATTTCTACATACTCCCAAAAATACACAAGCCAACAAGACCGCCACCTGGTCGCCCTATTATATCAGGGATTGGGTCTCTTTTAGAACCATTGTCTACTTTTGTTGACTTCTTCCTACGGCCAATGGTTAGAGAAATGCCCACCTTTCTCCAAGACACCAAGGATGTCTTGCGTCTTTTGCCAGAGATTGCTTTCAACACTGAGACTGACCTGCTGGTCAGCTTTGATGTGGAATCACTCTATACTTGCATTCCACAAGAGGAGACACATGAAGCGATCAGGGGTCTTCTAGATAATAGAGACCGAGATACTACAACACCAACACACTTTATTATGGAATGTGCCAGACTGGCGATGATGGAGAACTTCTTCCAATTTGAAGAGACTCTGTTCCTTCAAGTCTCCGGAACATCTATGGGGAGTATTTTCGCTCCCAGTCTGGCCAATCTTTATGTTCATCTTTTTGAACAAAATTGTGTGTTAACTGACCAGAATCCCTTTCGTGCACAAATTGCGTGCTGGAAGAGATATATAGATGATATCCTCGTGGTCTCGCACGGTCCAGTTGCCACTCTGCTGGACTTTCACTCTTGGCTAAATGATCAAAACAACTTTCTAAAATTTACAGTCACACATGACAAAGCCAGACTTCCCTTCTTGGATATTATGATCTATCCTACATCAGGAGTGTTGGGCAGTGAACTGTATAAGAAGCCTCAGACTAAGAACTCCCTTCTTAGTTTTCATAGTCATCATCCCAAGTCTCTCCGACACAATCTTCCAGTAGGACAGTTCCTACGCATCCGCAGGAACTGTTCCACTATGGATAGCTTTCAACTCCATGCTGAGGCACTCTCCAAGCAACTTAAAGTCAGGAAATATCCAGCACATTTGGTGAGACAAGCCAGTAAACGGGCTTCTAACAACAACAGGGACGCCCTTTTAGATCCCCCGGTGGCTAAGGCACCACTGACAAGAATGACTTTTGTCACCACCTTTAGCACACTATCTAATAGTGTCCTAAAATCACTACGGAAACATTGGCGCATTCTGAATGTGGGGAATGAAAATATCCCACTACCTTTGTTCTCCTTCAAAAGAGGAACAAGCTTGCGCGACAACCTTGTGCATACCAGACCGAGGGCGAAAGAAAAAGAAAAAACATTAACACTATGGGATCTACCACCAGTACAGGGCCACTACCCATGTGGCTCGTGTTCAGCTTGCCCACAGACACAGCCAACCAAATCTGTTGATTTAGGGCTAGCAAAACCATGGATTCTACGGCGACATACCAACTGTAACTCAGAAAAGGTAATTTACCAGATCACATGTCCGTGTTCACTCAGATACATAAGAATGACAACACGTAAGATCAAGGTCCGTATCAGTGAACATAAAAGCACCATCAGGCGCAAAAAACAAGCCACAAGACTAACCAGTCATTTCCTTTCCCTCAACCACAAACCAGATTTGAGATGGCTCATCTTAGAACAACCCTTTATTCCATCTCACATTACAGATATCCATAAATTCCTTTTCACCAAGGAGCAAAAATGGGTTTACAAATTGCACAGTGACTGTTTAGGATTGAACGATCAGATACCATGGACATCGCTCTAAGAGACTTACTGAAGATCAGTGCTTATACACTATCTTCCTTTATATATAGGTCTCTCATAGAACAGTCATCTATGGCATCATGATCAGGCATCTTGCATGTTATTATCTGACTCTCCATAAACATAACACACTTGGAGTGCCTTTTATTGAAACTGGATCCCTAGTGGGCCAAAACGATACAAACAATAACGACAACCAAACTAGAGATTGCAATTTCTATCTGTATTTTCTTCACGATATAAACTCATCGCCACTGCCACAACCTAATGCAATAGGCAGGGCAAGATATTATTTGTGATCATACTGTCACGTTTGCACCAAGCTCAGGACAAAAAGACTACAAACACTTATAAAGACTACAATTCCCGAAATATGCACGGCACGTCAAAACGCCAATGCGTCATCAGCCTGCGCCAGGTTTTGACGCAGATCACGCACATGACGGCCGAGACGCCCCACGGGTCTTCAAATAGGATTCCCCAACATCTATGTACACCTCCCCTTCTCGCTCAGAAACCACGAGAGGTAACGACGGAGAGGTAAGGTGCCCACGATTATACTGCTTCTCAAATTGGCCTTATTGTTATACCTTCGCAGTTACAATATGGGGTCACGACTTCCTTGGGTTTGCATTAGTTAGTTATTCTGACTAGAGGGACTTTGCGCGGTAAGGTACAACGAACCAACAACTTTTACAAACAAGTTGTCTGGCTACCGCAACACACGCCTTTCTAAGTTACAGCCTCAACCTCAGCGCGAGTGTCACCCTCATTATGCGGCAATTCCACTACGGAACACAAAGCTACATTAGTCGCTTGCAAACAACATAATTCAAACTTAGAAAATGTGCTTCTAAAATTCTAGTACATTGATGACCAGTATAAAATGCAGCTCGAGCAATCTGTATCTGCCTTTAGGGCACTTTGTTCTATAGAATGAGACACGATTGTATACAAGCTTTCTCGATGACCAGACTCCCGTGCGACTTATCCGCTTTGTTTTTAAATTTGCGCATTCGTTTAAGTGTTTAACATTTCAAAAACCATGGTCAGGTGATATAATGTTTCACACTTATATTATTCCCCAGAGCGGTGCCTCCTAACCTGAGCAGTTGCCAGGTGGGGTGAGGCACATACCCAGAACTATTCGGGTGAGTTACAATTTAAAAAATTTTTCACTTGAGGTGATGGCTTTATAGTTGTTTTAGTACACTAAATGGTACCTTCGCAAAACTGATAGACTTAATATCCTTGCGGTTTTTGACCAAACTGTAACACCTTACCACTTTATTTGACTGTCTTAATTGATTACTGCTGTTATCTTCACAGGTATTTCCCCTGTACCGAGAACAAGGTCCAGGTTGTATGTTTTTCGAGTTTTTGTATTAATTACACCATAATCTTGCAGTAGCTTTCTGGTCCTGACGAAAGCTGGGATATACTTTATCCAAGAGCTGAAACATGTAGACCAGTCTTTTTCCAACACAGTTATTTGTTCAAACTGTTATAGCACTGTTTTATTGTATCTTGGTATCAAGGTAGCACTTCAATAAATACACATTTGTACCTTGGTATCCAATTTTAACCATCACTTTCTTACCACGTGCACTGCATACATCACTCCTTATCATTACTATTGTGGTTCCAGCGATTCAGAAAATATACCAACAGATACATTTGGGACACACATTGAACCAGTATCTACGTCCATCTGGTAGAGGATGGTTCTTTGGTGAAGTTCCCAGGTTCCCAAATGATGAAGCGAGCCACTTGTTGTGGGTGATGGGAATCTTTCTCATGCATACACACACCTATTGACACATTTGGCACCTTGTTGACAGCAGTTTACTTTAAATCAGTTCATACTGAGTGGTTATGTTACGGTCACAAAAACTTTTTTTGATCTCAGCAGGCCACCATCCCTGTGAGTGCCGGGCCTTTCCCAATGGGTCAAAACTGCGACCTTTCTCCTGAATATTAATGAAGCAGGTCCTCTTCGACCCATTTGGGAATCACAAACAGTGTCTCAGACACTGTTGAAAATCAGTATTTGCAATTCGCAATTTGCAAGTCACAAACAAATGCATATTGCGAGGCCCTTACACAAGGATTGTACATCTGGCCCTAACTAACAGTATGTATTTTTTTGTAATTTCTTGGGTTCCCGGGTGCCTACCCGGGGCACCCATACTTTTTCCGTATTTTGTGTTTGTAAGTTGGGGGCTGCGGGGGAGCCCCAGGCCAACACAGCCAAAGCTGGCTCCCCAGCCCATCCATATTGGGTGCCTGAGGAGCCGGCAATTTATTTTAAAGAGGGTGCCCTGGTGCCCACCCGGGCCACCCATAATTTCCTAAATAGTTGGGGCAGCGGAGAGAGCCCCAATTCCGCTGCAGCCCCAGCTGGTTCCCCAGCCAGCACCTATAGTGCTGCCGATGGGAGCGGGCTCTTTTAGTTTGCTCCCGTCCTGGCAAGAGCAGCTTCTTTCTCTGCTTCCACCTGGGCAGGAGCAAAGATGTCTTCTAAGCCAGGGAGAGTGCAGGCAGGGAATAAAGATTATATTCCCTGCCTGCCTCTCCCAGGACTGGAACACAGCAGTGTCTTGGGGGATGGGGTACCCAAGACACCACATTCATTGGGCCCCAAGCAATGGGTTTCCCGGGGCTAATCTACAGCTTGGGAAGGTGGGCTGCACTCCCCTTACCCAGAATTGATGTCCTGGCCCTGGGGGATGGAGTTCCTGTAGCCTCCATGAGGCTAGGGTAGGGAGTCTCACGCCCCTCTCCCCTAAAATGGCCACAACGTATATGGATCCAAGGCCTAAGAAAGGGTCGGGAAGGGGTGTATATGCCCCCTCCCAATTTAATGCAAAGTGCTGAAGGGGATGGGGTACATGGGGCCTAAAAATGTTCAAAACTGGTTTGCCATTCATGACAGCTGTTTTCTGGAACGTTTCAGGGTGATTCGTCAAGGAGGGGTTGAGAAAAATGGAGGGTCCCAAAAGGTGTTTTCCCCATGCAATTTCCCATAGGTATTTTAGACATGACCACACCCCGAACCACTGAATGGAATTACATCAAATTTGGCAGAAAGCTAGATCTTGGTCCAGAAAGGTTACAGAAAAAAATGTATGTATATATCCATAGATGTGCATCCACCGCCGTGAATCAGCAGACCCACGAGCCAAAAGCAATTTTGTGGCTGGGGACTCCATTCTCAGAGGGGAAAGTAAAATGTAAATAGGATAGAAGTGGTCAGGCTAGAGGTAACCTGACCCCATCGGACTGATGGAGGAGTCTGTGAGGGACGCCTTATGGCGAAGAAAAAACATTTATTGGGGTTGTGCGAGGATCCACAGATCCACCATGTAGCTTAGAGCAGCCCTTGTGAATCTGCGGTGGATCCACAGTTCCAGATCCCAATTTTAAAAACATACACCCACTTACAGACCCATTCATACACTCTCTCACACCCCCACGAAACCACTCACACACCCATACAGTTACTCACACACATTCTCACACACCCACTCACACACCCATAGAGTCACTCACACACCCTCTCACACACCCATACAGTCACTGATACATCTACTCACAGACCCAGAGAACGACTCATACACCCACTCACAGACCCACACAGAAACTCATACACCCATGTGTGAATTCACAGCAGATCTGCAGAGCCAGATTCTAATTTAACACCTCACACAGCCATACAGTCACTGAAACATCCACTCACAGACCCAGATAACCATTCACACACCTACTCTCAGATCCATACAGGTACTCACACTCTCACTCACACAGCTATGTACACAGGCATACAGCCACTAATACACTCACTCACAGAACCAAACAGCCACTTACACACCCACCCACATACATTCAGCAAAACCACTGACACATCTGCTCATACACCCATACAGCCACTCATATACCACTCAGAGAGCCACACAGCCACTCACCCACCCAATCATACACCTACCCATCACACCCTCACATACCCAGTTACACACCCACATAACCACTCACACACCCACTACAACACCAATATAGCTACTCACACACTCACTCACACACGTGTACAGACACTCACACCCAGTAACATATCCATACAGCCACTCACACACCGCTACTGACAAATCCACTCAGAGACTCAGAGAACCTCTGACACACCCACTTACAGACACACACAGGTACTCACACACCCACTTACACATCCATGCAACCACTCACATGCTCACTCATGCACCCATAAAGACGCCCACACACTCATTCACACACCCACTATATTAAATCTGTTGTTCTTTTCTATTGAATTTCTGCTTTGGTTTTGACTAGATCTGTGGATCTGTTGCAAATCCTCTTGCAGCATTGCCAGCAGACCCCTTATTTGGCCTAGGATCTACAGCGGATCCGTGGATCTGAATGAGAACTTAGAAAAAGGATTTGAAAACAAAAATAACCAGTGTTGGGAAAAAGGTTTGACTCTGAAAAGAGCCTTTGTGTTTATGGTGTGTGGATGATAACTACACATAGAATAGGATGCAGTCTGTTAAGTTGTTGAGGAACACCCTGTTGCCTGTGTCTGTGAAATAGGCTCCATCTTTTCGATAAATTCCATCCATTCCTAATTGTTGTAGCTCATGTTGTGGTCTCAGAGAGATGTAGAAAGAGATTTATTGACATGTTTCCTGGTCTTCTCTGTCTGCAGGCAAAATTGGGTTGACCACTGTCACTTTTGTCTTAGGTAAATGTTGGAGAACACCAAGGCAGAATGTGGGGAAAGTGTCATTTATTTACCAAAGGTATCCTTCATTGGGATTTCCAGTCTTACCCCAGTAATTGTGTTTAGGTTATTACCACCACAGTGCACAACCATGAGGTCTGGATGTAAACAGAAATGCTTTCAACCAAAGGCAGCAGTTGATGCCACTTTAACCCACTCTGGCTAACCCACAGAATGTCTACATTAAATAAACTAGGTCCTTGTAAATGCCACTCTTTCTAGCACTCTCTCTGGCCCAAAACACAAAACTATGGCCCACAATCCAGACTCTGACATTTTGGAGACAGTCAGGAGTAGCACACAGAAAACGGCTGCAGCAGAATGAGGCAGTGTGGAAGATGAAAGGCAGCTAAAATGGAGGACAGGAATTAAAAGATAAAAGAACATATATGTTGGAGATGTGCAGGAAACTAAAATTTGGTATTGATTTTAAGAAAAAATTATCTAACTCTGTGATTGGATTTGGAAACATTTTAAAATGTTTTTTTGTTTGGGATAGGCTTGGAATTGCAAACAGTCAACCACACCTGCTCCAGTGAATGTGAACCTAGTACGCTGTTGAGAGAAAGTCCTGTAAACTTTTGACCAACTGATAGGCAGAGACTATTGGAAATGGAACAAAAGAGACTGCAGTGTAGAACGATTGCACAGTAGGGCGTGTATGTCTTGTAATTGACAATATTTTACAAAATGAACTATAATGAAAAGCATTAGCGGCAGATTGTTGGATGCTTTTAAGGGCTTCCATGTGGATCTGCAGTGGATCCACAAAAAAACAACTAAATTGAGCTTCTGTGCAGGAAACATGGAAAGGGTTAAAAAACAGTGACCTTTTATAAGTGGTACCTTCGAAATTAAATCCGGACATTCTGTTCTGTGGGGGAAAGTCCGCTGGCACCCTTACTGACCTGCTGTCCCGTTGCTGCTCCTGGGTTAACCAACACCGTGTCTCCCCTGCTGCCGCTTCACCATCGTGCGGCCGAAGAGCGGGGAGACTACATTCCCCAGGCGCCCTAGCGCCCGCCTCACGCAAAGCACGCGCCCGGAGGCGCTCAAAAGGACGTGGCTCCCTCTGGGGAGCGGGAAACCTTTGAAATTAAATCCGGACATTCTGTTCTGTGGGGGAAAGTCCGCTGGCACCCTTACTGACCTGCTGTCCCGTTGCTGCTCCTGGGTTAACCAACACCGTGTCTCCCCTGCTGCCGCTTCACCATCGTGCGGCCGAAGAGCGGGGAGACTACATTCCCAGGCGCCCTAGTGCCCGCCTCACGCAAAGCACGCGCCCGGAGGCGCTCAAAAGGACGTGGCTCCCTCTGGGGAGCGTGAAACCTTCGAAATTAAATCCGGACATTCTGTTCTGTGGGGGAAAGTCCGCTGGCACCCTTACTGACCTGCTGTCCCGTTGCTGCTCCTGGGTTAACCAACACCGTGTCTCCCCTGCTGCCGCTTCACCATCGTGCGGCCGAAGAGCGGGGAGACTACATTCCCCAGGCGCCCTAGCGCCCGCCTCACGCAAAGCACGCGCCCGGAGGCGCTCAAAAGGACGTGGCTCCCTCTGGGGAGCGGGAAACCTTCGAAATTAAATCCGGACATTCTGTTCTGTGGGGGAAAGTCCGCTGGCACCCTTACTGACCTGCTGTCCCGTTGCTGCTCCTGGGTTAACCAACACCGTGTCTCCCCTGCTGCCGCTTCACCATCGTGCGGCCGAAGAGCGGGGAGACTACATTCCCCAGGCGCCCTAGCGCCCGCCTCACGCAAAGCACGCGCCCGGAGGCGCTCAAAAGGACGTGGCTCCCTCTGGGGAGCGGGAAACCTTCGAAATTAAATCCGGACATTCTGTTCTGTGGGGGAAAGTCCGCTGGCACCCTTACTGACCTGCTGTCCCGTTGCTGCTCCTGGGTTAACCAACACCGTGTCTCCCCTGCTGCCGCTTCACCATCGTGCGGCCGAAGAGCGGGGAGACTACATTCCCCAGGCGCCCTAGCGCCCGCCTCACGCAAAGCACGCGCCCGGAGGCGCTCAAAAGGACGTGGCTCCCTCTGGGGAGCGGGAAACCTTCGAAATTAAATCCGGACATTCTGTTCTGTGGGGGAAAGTCCGCTGGCACCCTTACTGACCTGCTGTCCCGTTGCTGCTCCTGGGTTAACCAACACCGTGTCTCCCCTGCTGCCGCTTCACCATCGTGCGGCCGAAGAGCGGGGAGACTACATTCCCCAGGCGCCCTAGCACCCGCCTCACGCAAAGCACGCGCCCGGAGGTGCTCAAAAGGACGTGGCTCCCTCTGGGGAGCGGGAAACCTTCGAAATTAAATCCGGACATTCTGTTCTGTGGGGGAAAGTCCGCTGGCACCCTTACTGACCTGCTGTCCCGTTGCTGCTCCTGGGTTAACCAACACCGTGTCTCCCCTGCTGCCACTTCACCATCGTGCGGCCGAAGCGCGGGGAGACTACATTCCCCAGGCGCCCTAGCGCCCGCCTCACGCAAAGCACGCGCCCGGAGGCGCTCAAAAGGACGTGGCTCCCTCTGGGGAGCGGGAAACCTTCGAAATTAAATCCGGACATTCTGTTCTGTGGGGGAAAGTCCGCTGGCACCCTTACTGACCTGCTGTCCCGTTGCTGCTCCTGGGTTAACCAACACCGTGTCTCCCCTGCTGCCACTTCACCATCGTGCGGCCGAAGCGCGGGGAGACTACATTCCCCAGGCGCCCTAGCGCCCGCCTCACGCAAAGCACGCGCCCGGAGGCGCTCAAAAGGACGTGGCTCCCCCCGCGTCACGGGACGCGCGCGGGCGTCGCCGGGCTGAGCCCGGGCAGAGGGCGGGCCGTCTGTGGCCGTCCGAGGTCGGACTAGGTTGGGTTGGGCCAGGGACTCTGCCTGAAATTCCTTTTGTACTATTTATGTCCCCACGAACAGTGCGGTCTATACAGGGTAATTATAACATCTATTTGTATCCTGTGCTCTAAGTGTATTGATTATCTTAGCCACCTTATTGGTTTTACTCATGCCTGGGAAAAAACAAACCCCAGCAAATAATACTTTAGATAACTACCTGATCCAAGTTGTGGCTAAAATCAACAGTGACAGGAGATCCTCATTGGGATTAGATTCATCTAACCAATCCCATATGGCCGATAAAGAGTATGGGGATTCTTTGGCTTTACACAATAGTAGTGCATCCTGTGTGGCTCATGTCCCTCTATTCGATACAGACCCCATCCTGCCTGGTGGTGTAGTCACTCTTATTGAAGCCAACAGCGATAGTGAAGGGGTGTCAGTGATATCCACCAACATCGAGTCCCCTCCTTCTATTATCCCTGTACCAGCTCCGAGGGTTACTCGGGGTAAAAGCAAGGTTATCCAAAAAAGAGGGGGGTCTAAGATCAGGCAGAAATAAAATAGCAACCCCTTCGAGGAAAATATCAGAGGACGAGGAGGAGGAGGTTGATCTGCTCAGTGAAGCTCATGTTACCCTTTCTAACGCTCAATTTACTAAACTATGGAGTATGATGGATTCAAAAATTAAAGGTATAGTCAAACCCCTGGTTAGTAAAATTGATAAATTAACCGCCGAGGTCAACAGACTAGGTGGTTTATTAGAGAAAACTTTGGTGAAGGAAATACTACTGAAGTTGTTGTAGAGCCAGTATTGAGCAAAACAACACTTGCTGAGAATAGGGGATCTGTCTCCAATCCTGTACCACTGCCTAATGTACCTAGTGGTGCCTTTGTTGATCCACCCCCTGTCGCTCCCACTAATAATTCTAATATGGGGAAAGGGTCTTCCGAGCTTGTAGTTGAAGCCTCTCCATTAGTTCTTGTTCTTGCAAATGTCCCCCCTTTGGCTTCTGGGGAGGTCGAATCTGCCCCTTCTCTATTAAACAAATCTTTATCATGGCTTACTAATAACATGATAATAACACCTTGGGGGAAGCAACAATTAGCTGTTGAACTTGCTAATGCCAGAAGGGTTGAGTGGATTGGTAACAGCGTCAAGAGGTTCAGAGGGGATTGTGTTATTTTAACCTTCACTGACCCTGAGGTTTTATCAAATATCTTACCTAACATCTTGCCTCCACAGCGAAGGTCAACTTCAATTGTACCACTGACCCTGGACTTTTTCTATTCTCGGAAAGGAAGAGGTACGAACCCTAATATTCTAAGAACTAAATGGAATGTTGTGACCAATAGGAGTAGTAATGATGTTGGTTTTCGTGAATGGGGTCTATGTGTGGAAAATAGGTTTTCTGCCCTGTCAAACCTGGATGCTTGTGATTGACAACCATCCCTCCGTTCATCTGAATCACCCTGTACTGATGAGCTGGGCCAACGAGAAGGTTCTCGTCCTGAGATTGTTAACTCGGAGGCCATAGCTGGTTTAATAACTGAAAATCTAATATATAATGGTTTAAATGACAACGTGATGAGTGTATTTACTCTTAGCCCCAAACTTGTAATGGCACATGATTCTGGGAACTTATTATCCTGGAATGTGGCCGGGCTAGGCTCAAAGCTGGGTTGCGGTGATTGGTTTAATTTTGTTAGTAATTTTGACGTTTGTATCTTTCAGGAAACATGGGCTTGTGACCCCGTTTTCGCTTTGGGGTACTTAAATTTCTATGTACCAGCTTCTAAGGGCCCCAAAGGGCGTCCGATGGGGGGCCTTACTATATGGGTCAAACAATCTTTAAAGGCCGTTGTAAAAAACGTAGAGACTGGCCAGAAAGATATTCAGCTCATTAGACTCATGAGTGATTTATCCTTATCCATCGATATTTACAACATTTATGCCAGAGGTGGAAACGTAGGAAAATCTGTGGTTCTTCTTGCCCTGTATAATCTCCTTGAGACACATTCAGGTGGTAAAAACATAATAATTGCTGGGGATTTAAACTGTACGTTTGAACCTCTAGATACAGGCGAAGCCTTTCTAGGTGCAGAGGAAGACAAACAATGGGACATCCCCCCATTAGATACCATCCCAGTAACTCGTTGGTCAGAGGATATTCTGGGTTTTCCCTTTGGCCTACTGTTAGAGACATGGTTGTAACAGAAATGTCAGAGAGTGACCATAATCCGTTATGTGTCACCCATAAATGGTGGCTGTCTGAATCCAACGCCTCTACTTCTCTGGATGATTGCCTACCCCCGCTCATTGTCCCAACAAATGATATGCGTAGGCTAAGATGGACAAGTGTTAGGACAGACCAGCAAGCTATAGACAATATAGGAGCTGCGACCGACAAGGCCATTATGGCCCTAGACGGCGAAGCAGGGATTACTACAAGTCAAGTTAATACTATTGAAGTACATGAGTCCCTTTTCCAAGAAATCAAAAGCTACTTCCTGAAACCAGTAAACCCTAAGGTGACCCGTGTTCACAGAGTAGCCAAATGGTATAATCATGCTTGCAAGGTGGCACGAACTTCTTTGGGAGCTGCAATTAAGAGCAAAAACCTGGGGGCTATCCGCTCTGCAAGAAAGTCATATAAAACTTGCATTGCTAAAGCAAAAAAAGATTGGGATGAAGCCCATTGGGAAAAGCTGAAGTGTGCTAGTGATCGAAAAGATTCTAGATTATTTTGGCATATTGTCAAATGGGGGCAAGAAAGGCCTGAAGAGGCTTGCAATAATTATGTCCCGCAGGAAGCCTGGGTAAACTTTTTTAGTGATCAATATGCTAACAGGGTCCAGATTGTAAATAACATCAGCCCTATCTATATAACTTCTGAGGACAATGTCTTTACGACGGGTGAAATTCTGTCGGCCCTCAAAACTGTACACAGTGGACGTGCTCCTGACATTGATGGAGTCCCAGCGGACGTTTTTTTAAACGACACTGATAGGTGGTGTAAATATATTCACTTACTAATAAACCACATAGCGAGGGGAGCAGCTATCCCGGCATCATGGCGGGGTGCTGTTATCATCCCTGTGTACAAAAAAGGTGACCGTTCCCAGCCTTGTAATTACCGCCCGATTAGCCTAATCGACACAGTGCAAAAAATCGTCGGCGAGTGATTGTTAATCGATTGCTCGATTGGGCGGAAGAATTCAATATTCTATCTCCATTTCAGGCTGGGTTTCGTAAGGCCACTAGTACTGTGGACCAAGTTTTTCGGTTCCAGCTGATCCAGTGGAGGACTGTGGTGCTAGGCGGGGGCAGTCTTTATGCGGCTTTTGTCGACTTGAGGGCTGCCTTCGACCTGGTACCAAGGGCGAAACTGTGGGAAGTACTTGCGGCCTTGGGGGTCCCAGGAGTCCTGTTGACTATGATCATGAGATTACATGAAGGCACCTATGCTAAAATTCAATGGGGTGGATACGGTAAAGACACTGCCGAATTTCCTGTTGAGCGTGGGGTTCGGCAGGGGTGCTCAATGGCACCTACTCTGTTCACCCTTTTTATTAATGGCATAGTCCCCTGTATCCAATCACAGGCAGTTGATGCTCCTTCTCTTGCAGATGTAAAAGTTCCGATTTTAATGTTTGCCGATGACACGTTAATTTTATCTAAAACTCCAAGTGGATTGCAAAAAGCATTGGATATTTTCGATAAGTTCTGCGGGGATCACGGTCTGGAGGTGAACGCGTCTAAAACAAAACTCATGGTTTTTAATCCGTATCGTAATTTTAAATCCAACATTACCATGAGTGGACGCACTCTTGAGGTCGTATCATCATTCACATACCTGGGAATCCTTATTTCTAATGATAATAAGTGGAACCAGCATCTAAATATTGCAACTTTGAGGCACAAGCAATTAGCTGGAACCATTATAAAGGAGCATAGGAAATCATTGACTAAACCGATCAAACCACCCCTGATCATATATGAGGCAAAAGCAATTGGGTCGGCATTATATGGGGCTGAGTTATGGGGACATGATAACCTACAGGAGTTGCAAACTTCAGAGAATAAATTTCTTAGGAAACTAACGGGTACTCCTCAGAGTAGTCCGTTATTGCCTCTGAGATACGAGCTTGGAAGAAAAGAAATCTCGGAAATGGCCAAACTATGACCAATTCTATACTGGCGTAGGTTATGGACCACACCTGAGCTCACTCATTATGCATCCGGGTTCACTGATGTTATTAGAGCAGATTGCTTTAACAAAATCAGATGGTTCAAATTATTAAAACTAGCACTATTTGAACTAGGCCTGAATGCACTATGGTCCGACCCAGTTGGGGCATCATTCCCTAATAAGACAACCCTAAAAAATATTTTTTGGGATAATGTCGCTAATAAAAGTCTCCCCAGTATCAATTGTGGGGCCATGACTGCTAGTTTTCTCGAGGTTAAACTGTACCCCATGTATGAACTGTATTGGGATTATATATCCAAACCTTTGGATAGGAAATTGCTTTTTCAATTAAGGGCGGGCTCTCTTCCTCTTCGTTACCTAACATCTAAATGGAGGGAAGGAGGCCCTGCTATATGCCCAGCTTGTGGGGAAGGTAATGAAACACTTGGTCACTTTTTGTTTTCCTGCAAACCATACTCTACTCCAAGGCGTGTTTGGTTGGCACCTATGTGTAGGAACCTGGGTACCAAAAGTAGTATGGTGGCTTTGCGCATAGTAAGATCGACTACTTTAACTTGGATTATAATTGCCACCGCCAAGTATTTGGGGTGGGCATGGTCAATCAGGCAGAGATTGCTAGTCCGGTGATTACTCTCTGCCTAGATGAACAGAGACTGCTAGAGTATTGTCTATTCTCTGTTTAGTGTAATTTATCGTGTCATCTGGAAAAAACAATTTTAAATGATTCTTTTTAGAACAAAGATTTTATAAAATTATTCTTAATTGTATTAACGACATTAATGAACTTTACACCTGTGAAATGTATGTCTAAATGGCTCGCTGATTAGCACAAAGATTATATAAACTGTACATAATTGCATTATCTATAATAATGAATTTTATTATTGTGATTAATTTTATTTCATCTTTGAATAATTTGTATCTTTTTAAGAACTGTGCATTTGTCTATATGAAAACTCTCAGATTTAATTGTTTTTTATTATATGTTTGTATGTCTGCTTTTATGAGTAATTCTCGAATAAAGCACTTTTTGAATTGAATTGAAGTGGTATAGCAAAAATAAAAGATAAAAGGTAGTTTGTGATTTACAGGAGTATAAGTGAGAGTACATTGGGGAGGGTATACATTTTAGATACTTTTCTACTGAGAGTGGGGGAGGAATGCCATATTTCTGACTTGAGATTTGCAGCGGAAAACAAATGTTAACAGATGTTAAAATAAAAGTTGGAAAACAGCAAGGAGATTTTGCAGGTATGTTAATTAGGTTGTACTAGAAAAAAAACATATTTAAAAAAACTGTGAGTGTATATAGGCTGAAAGAAAATGTGTAGCTTCTAGACACTACAGTAAAAGGGAAAATAGAAGGGAGCTTAGATGAGAACATTATCTAAAAATATAGAGTCATATTTATGGGCAAGTCACGCAGTGCAGCAAGCCACCTTGCTGCGCTGCACTGCGTGACAGGGAAAGGGTAGGAATGTGCTGTATTTAAGCCAATACAGCACATTCCTGCCTTTCGTCTGCACAGGCACCCTTTTGGCTGCCTAGCGCCAAAGTAGGCACCCATGCACCATGGTGCAAGGTTGCCTGCATTGTAAGGAAGATTGTTTTTGTGCAGGAAGGGACACCTTCCTGCATAAAAACAATCCCCTGATGTTTTCTCCTTGTTCTATGTGTGCTGCAGAATGCAGCACATATAGAAAGAGGAAAAAACAAGGAGAAATTAAGATATTTCTCCACGTTACACCTCACCTGGGGAGGCGTAGGTTTTTGGCTCATTCCCATGTCTAATGCTTCTGATAACTCCGGGAAAGCATCAAAATCCATGAATGTTGGGTGGAAACACCCACACAACACCCATGGAAATGCCTCCCAGATGCAAAATAATGCAACACAGTGATATACGCTGCATTGCATTATTCAAGATGTTTGAAGCCTCATAGGGCCACGCAAGGGGGCCTTGTGTGGCTTCATAAATCTCATTTTGAAGTTGCGTCAGTCATTGTTTGGTGCAAGAGAGATGCAAAGGGGCTTCTAAATATGCCCACAGTGTGCAGCAAAGGAGGCAGGGGAATTGCGATACTGAAAATATAGTTATTTTAATAGGCCTGGATGAATGAATGTGTTTGTAATTAGATGTGGGTTGTTGCTTATAGTATGTCATTTAATTTGCACCCACTCACACAGTCAGGCAGGCACTTACACACCCAGTTGCACTTCCACAAAAGCACTTATGTATCTACCAATCATATAGCTAGTGACTGACACACTCAGTCGCACACCCATAAAAGCATCCACACACTGATTTACTCACCTATACATCCACTTACACAGTCATTCACACACTTGTACAGGCACTGTCACACCCATTCACACACCTATTCAGGCATTAATGCACCCAGCACTCAGAAAGTCAGTTACACACTAACTTACACACCCATACACCCAGTTATACACCGAGTCACCCACCCGTATAGCCACTCACATACCTATTTATAAAACCATAAAGCCACTGACACACCCAGTCAGACAACAGAGGTACTTACACATCCACTCACACACCCACACAGCACTTATGTATCCATCACTAACACAGCCACTTGCACACACAGTTATACACCCAAACACCCACTAACACAGCCAGTTTCTAATCCACACAGCCACTTATATACCCACTTATACACCTACTAACATACCTAGTCACACACCCACACAGCTACTTACATATCCAGTAACACACCCACAGGGGCATTGATACACTCACTCACATATCCAGTCAGCCACTCACGTACCCAGTCACCCACTGTACAACCACTCATATACCCATTTATACACCCATACTCAGACACTTAAACAGCCTTTTCTATACTGACATAACCACCTATGTAGCTACTCACTTGTTTATAGTATGTAATCTAAGAGTATGTAATCTCAAGTTACATGCATTCTATATTTGCTTTTCAAATATCTACTAGTGCTTAAAGAGGAATGGAAGATGAAATGATGAGATAAAAAAATAAGAATGATGCTTCTTGACAGCATCCACAAACTGGACAGATGACATATTTAGTGCAACTGGCATATGCCATTTGCCACAATGAGTGACCATGTCTTGCAGGTTTGGTGAAACAGTGGGATGGTGAGTATCTGGTCAGGTGGTAATGGTCCCACAGATGATCCAACTGCTGATGATGATACACCTCCCCAGTCCGGTTTTGGCCCCAGAGACCCCAACCCCTGGGGGCCTGGTGTAATGTTCATGGGGAGGGGGTACACATACCCCCTCCCTGGGCTGTCTTTAGCCCTGGGACCCTATCCCCTTGACCCAGTGTAAATTGTAGGGGGAAGTGTGAATGCGGCCCCTTTCCCTGAGTGGATTTTGGCTCCGGGGTCCCCATCCCCCTTATCCCACCTTCTTAAAGGCGGGTGCTCTAGTGCCCACCAAGGGCACCCACCATAGTCTTGTTTGAGGGCCATGGAGGGAGCCCCAAGACCACCACGGCCCCAGCTGGCCCCCCACATATAGCATGATCCTGCTTGGAGGGAGTTTTGAAAATGCTCTCGCCACATTAGAACAAACACAGGTTTTCCCTGTCCATGCAGCTGCAGGCAGGGAAACCTCTATGTCCCATGGTTGGACTCCCCAGGACATAGCCTGAGACCCAGCCCCAGGTGATGATGTCCCCAGGGTTATTAATGACTCAGGGAGGGGTGGTTCTTTGCCACCTCCCTTAAAGTAAATGGCCCCGGAGGTGGGCTCCCTGGGACCTAATGAGGCTCAGGGAGGGGAGCCCTTTTTCTAAAGTTTTGGCATGAGGGGTGGGCTTCTCGGGCCTGACCTCAAATCGAGGGGGGGGGTCATGTGGCCCCCTCCCCATGCAAAGTATATTTGGCCCCAGGGTGGTCCCCCTCCCCATACAGAATATGTTCAGCCCCTGGGACTTCTGATGGCTCACAGATGGGGGAGGGTGCCCCCTACCCAATATATTCAGCCTTGAAGTGAGCTCCCTGAGGCCTCTGATGGCTCGGGAGGTGGCCGAGAGTCTCTCTTCCCCATAAACAATTTATTTGGCCTCGGGTGGGCTACCTGGGGCTTCTAGAGGCTCAGGGAGGGGGTCATGCATCCCCTTCCCCATTAGGAATACAGCCCTAGAGATGGCTTTCTGGGGCTTATAATTTATAAATGTGGCCTGGCTGCTATTTTTGTTTTTTTGGATGCAGCATTTTTTGCCAATCTGTTTTGGTCCCAAGGGGGTCCCTCTGGGTCCCCTCCATGGGGCCTAGTGGTCAGGATATTCCTACCCTACCCCTATATATCTTTATTTTTTTATATCTTCAGGACAGGGTACTATGCTCCAGAGTCCTATAATGGCTGCCAACAACATTTTTCCCATGTTGCTGGCAGCCAATCAGAGCCCTTGCTCTCATAGGAGTCTGACTCTTTCAGGAGCAAGATGGCCCAAGGGAAATAAAACTCCCTGGGCCAGTCAGAATGCTCAGTTTTTAAATTGTGCTCCTGCGAGACAACTGCCTAAATATACAAACACTTTTTACTGTAAATTTCTCAATAACTACTGCACAGATTTGCATCAAATCACAAAAAAAACCATCATGGGACCAAATTTGGTGTAATTCTGTTCAGCAGTTTTTGCTGTAGTCTTGTCTGAAGAATTCTATAGTAATTGCAAAAGGATTTTGTGTTTTGGGGCACCCCCTTTTTTCTCACTTCCCCCGTTTGACAGATAACCCAAAAGCTTTCCAGGATGGAGCTGAAGTAAATGAACTTATTTTGGGGAAGTTTTGTGAATATTCGTCAAACAGGGCCAACTAAAAAATGCTCTTTCTGTGGAAAAGCAGACCTAACTATAAATACCTACTGGTGACTGCCACTAAGTAATATATATATATCTATATATTACCGACTGGCGTTTACCAGTTGGTGGTAATAATTAGGACCTGGTTTCTATGGGAAAAGCGTTTTTTGTTCTGCCAACAACTTTGCCAATGTTTGATGAATCCTCACGAAAACAAGTTTGCCATGCACTTCAGCTGCTGTGCTGTCAAAAAAAAAAGGGGGAACCGAAAACGCATATTCCCAATGCAATTTCCGATGGAGATTTTAGAGAAGACTAGAGCCCGAACCACTGAACAGAGTTACATTAAATTTGACAGAAAGTTAGCTCTTGGTCCCGAAAGAACCCTTTTTGTGATATGGTCTGAATCCATTTAGTTATTTTTGAGACAATCCTAAGCTCTACTTTGTGAATCCACGTGCCAACAGCAATGCCTTGATTGGCTGACAGCAACCTGAGTAGAAAGTTGCGGGCGCCACTTTATATAATTGGACCCGGTCCCGGGGGGCTGCCAATAAATCTGCAAAGTAATAGAAGGGGTCAGGGTAGAGGTACCATGACCCCATGTGTGTAATATAGGGGTCTCTGAAGGACCCCTTACGGGCAAAAAAATGCCCCAAAATGTCTTTTTCCATGTGCAGGAGTTCATGAATCTGCTGTGATGATCAGCACATCCCCTGGAACCACTGCAGCAGGTTAGCAAATTCAGTAAAACAAAAATTGAAATGTATTCTAACACACTCGGACAGTAATGCACCCACTCACAAACCTAGACACTCTCACCCCCTCTGACAGACCCGCTCAGACACTCATGCACCCACCAGGAGATCCACTGAGATGATCATCCATCCACTCAGTGACCCATGCAGACACTCATGCACTCACTGGGGACTCACTCAGTCTCTCATGCATCTACTCAGAAATCCACTCAGACACTTGCATACCCACTCACAGACCCACTCAGATACTCGCACACCCACTCACAGACCTACACAGATACTCACACACCTACTCACGGACCCCCTCTGACACACACACACCAAGTGACAGACCTACTCAGAAACACACACACTCAAAGACCCACAGACATGTAACACCCACTCACAGACTCACTCAGGCACTCACACACCCGATCAAGGATCCACACAGACACTTATGTATCCACTCACAGACCCACCCAGACACTCATGCACCAACTCACAGACCTACTCAGACACTCTCACACCCACTCACAGACCCACACAGACACCTATGCACTCACTCACAGACCCACCCAGACACATATGCACCCACTCAAGACCCACTCAGACACTCTAACACCCACTCACTACTGAGACACTGATGCACCCAATCACATACCCACTCAGACACTAACACACTCACTCAGGCACTGATGCAGCCACTCTTATATCCACTGTGACACTCAGACACCCATTTAGTCAGCCATACATCCACTGACATACCCAGTCACACATACAGACACTCACTCAGGAACTCACTGACTCATACACTCACTCACACATCCAGGCACATACAGTTTTTATTTTTTTAAACCAAAAAAGGTGATTCTAACAAGAACCTTTGTTTTGTTTTTTTACTTTTTTAACATTTTATTTTTTTAACTCAGAATAACAACTGGAAAGAATGAACTTTTGAAAGAAAAAACTAGAGTAACAAGGGCCATCATAAAAAAAAAAATTAACACATGCTTCTAGAACAGCGTCAACAGACTCTTCACTTACAGTCAAAACCTTTTCCAATCAGGTCAAAATGTACCACTTTTTGTAGTTCTGGCACTCTTTCTGGGAGTCATTGTTCTACGTCTGCTGGAAGGGAGTCACCAGGTGCAATTGGCATCACAGATGAAGTGGAAGGGTGTGATGTATGACACTGACTCTCCGCCCTTGCCAGGTGTATACCATGTATCATTTTTACATTTTACAGCATGCTTGTTGTTCCATGTGAATATTATTTTTACATTCCTCTGGAGAGGATCTTATCACCGAGGTTGCATTTTACATTTCTGGTGACTCCCTTCTTCTCTATAGAGGGGATGCTGAAAATCTCTCAAGCTATTGACTGCTTCTTTACAGAGCTTTCCTCCACTGAATAACTTGCATTCCTCTCCTCCTGGTGCTATTTTGCATTTACTCCAGATGCCATTTTAAAGTAAAAAAGGTGAAAAATATTGAAGAAAGTAATTTTTACACCAAAATTGGAGCGCCAGCAAAAATGAATTCCAATTTTAGCAATGTTAGTAAAAAGAGAACTGGGTGGGGATTTCCTTTCCAGCATCATGAAAAGTGTTTTATCCAATTAAATCTCTTTATTCCGAAGTCACGTAGGATTCACAAACACTGATGTAATCACGATTTTTGTAAAATGTAATAAAACAGTCATTTAACATAAATGTAGTTATTTAAATCTAAGGGCCTCCTTTATGAGGACCCTTGTGGCACTTTTGTGCTGCCAGAACGTGACTTTTTTGACGTTCCGGTGACCCAATGTGCCCCGGCATATTTACAAGGCCACATAACAGAACTTTAAATGGCTTTTCATGGCCCTGTAAATATATGCCAATAAACGCAGAAACCTGTGTGAAAGGGGCGTTCCATGGGTGTTGCTGGGGGGTGTTTCAATGCAACACCCATGGAAGCTGAAGAGTTCCAATATTTACGAGAAATCGTAAACCTGGGAATGCCTCAGAATCTAACGCCACCCCAGGGGTGGCGTTAGGGAGGTGCAACGAGGAGAAATGTTTTCATTTCGCCTCGTTTTTTCCTTTTTCGATATGTGCTGCATTCTGCAACACACATAGAATGAGGAAATCAGCTGAATTGATTGATTTTGTGAAGGAAGGTGTCCCTTTCTGCACAAATTCAATCAGCCCCACAATACAGGCACCTTTGCACCATAGTGCAAGGGTGCCTGCGTTATCGCATGGCAGCCCATTGTGCACCAGCCCAGGGGAGAAGGGCAGGAATGAGAAGTATCTTATAGATAGGGTGCATTCCTGCCCTTTTCATATGATACAGGGCAGTGCAGCAAGATTCCTTGTACACTGCTCTGCAGCAAAACCTCATAAATGAGGCCCTACATTTTTATGTCATGTTACTAAAGCACTGCCCTCAAACAATAATTTTAGAACATATATATATGTTTTTGAGTATTCTTAAAAATCACTCCGATTTCACAAATGTCCTTTTTACCACAGAGTACGTTTCACAACTGTTCTCAACAACTTTGTGAATTTTTTCCAAAAAAGCTTCTGGACTCATCTACATTTCGCAGCACCAAAGTAGAGGGCAGGAATACATAGAGGGATGTAACAAGGGTCAGACAGAGGCCTACCAAAAGGTATTGTTCAGTAGCATAGCAATGATGCCTTGGGCCATGTTGCAAGAAAGGAAAATGAAGAAATTGCCTGTTGTTGGGGAAGAAAATAATGGGTCAATGGGCCCCGGTGCATCTGCACCTGCTGCACCAATGGTAGTGCTGTTGTCATTCGGGAATATTTAATTTATTTTGTCACGCTCTTTATCACAGCACAATGCAATTCTTTGGTGTGATTCACACATATTTGCTTGCACATTTTATGCCTCATGCAATTGCCATATGGGGCACATCATAGTGTTTTTGAATCATCACAACATTCACATTTTATGACCGAGTCATATGTGCAAAATATACCCGCCCTACGGCCACTATTTCGTCATAAAATGCACCCGTCCGATCTCATCACTGAAATGTGATCTGTGTGGGAATCTGGCCGAGGAACATGTATGTGATGGCAACATTAGATTGTGACAGGCCTTCAGTAAAGGTAGCACAGCTCTGCAAGCAGTGCTACTATAAGGGAATCAACAATAAAGCTTATCCTGGGAATCATCCCGTAAAAAATTAGTGATACCCTTCAAGAAGCACTGTGGTGTCAGCTGGTTGCTGATTCAAACTTAAATACAAAGACCAAGAGCTTTGTTCTGAGCTGTTGCACTATCAGCAATTCTATTGTTGCAGAATAGGGCAAGGGCGTAATTGGCATTGTTATGCAAAAATGCCCACTTACAGTATTACCTGGATGTTATAGAACAGACCAAAAGGCTTAAAACGTAAGCATTTTCTTTGTGAGTTGCTCACTAACGTCTGTAGTCTAACATTACCTTTTTGGGATTTTTGAAGCCTCATTTTCATACTATCTGAGTACAAAATGTATTTCTGCATTTATTTGTTTATTCATTTATTTATGTTTTATTTTTTTGTTTGTTCTGTTGACAATTATCAGGGGTTTTTGCAGATGTATACTAAAAAATAATGAGTGCTATCTGAAAGGTATAAAAAAAGACACACATTGCCAATAACATTTACCCAAATGTATAAACTCTGAGCTCCTTCTTCCCATAATCCTAGGCATTTTAGATTTCTCTTTGCAGAAATCTAAGAACTGAATTCAGAAAATGAAGCATTTTAGAATTGGGAATTATTTATTACAAACAACACTTATTTAAGTTTCATTTGACCTACTCACAGAACCACAAAGACACTCAGATACTCACTCACAGACCCATACAGCCACTCACACACATACTCACTGACCCATACAGTCGCTCCCTCACACATCCACACAACCACAAAACCACACACACACCATACAGCCACCCACACACAGAAACATACAGTCACTCACACATCCACTCAGAGAACCATACAGCCACTCACATACCCACTCTCAAAAGTTACAGGTTAAAGTTAGGAAATATAGTTTTTTAAAAACTTAGAAATTCACTAAAAACAAAGGTTATAGGGCTGTTATAAATAGAAAATAACATTAAAAAACGTTAGAAATTTACTGAAAAAACAAAGGTTAAAGAGACGCAGGAGTGACCTGTGAAGGTAAGAGCAGTGGGGCAGGGTGGGGTGTATTCAACCGGCAACATTGAGGGAAAATTAAATAAATAATTGATTTTCCCTCTTCGTCGGCTGTCGAATCCTCCCACCCCGCCCCACCGCTCTTACCTGCATGGGCCGCTCCTGCAGGGACGTTATAGTAAGGTTTATATTTCACATGTATCAAACCATAGAAATTCTGCAGTTATAGTTACCTGAGCTAACTGTAACTTTCGCCCCCACACAATGCACTGTTTGTGACCTCAAATATTACATCACTCATGACATGGTAAGTGACATCACCGATGACATCTCAAATTACATCACTGATGATATCACTAATGACATCATCTACAGAACCACTCACACACCCATATATTCTCATATAAGCCCCATCAGATACCCACATAACCATTCACATACTCATTGACAGACCCATACAACACCCACTCATAAACATTGTAAATGCCGAACCCTGGCAGCAAAAAGTTACAAATATCCCCATTGCACTTTATTTTCTTTATTTATATATTTCTTATCAACCCCTTGCATGCTGAGGATGGCTCTGTGCTGTCCTCTGCATAAGTCCTCATTTGCTGAGGGTGGCTCAGTATGGTCCGCACACCAGAGGCAGGAAATCCTTCTGGCGCACACACAAGAGGGATTTCCTCTTATTTTCTTAGCCTCAGGAGCTGAGAAGAACTTCCCTGGCAGCCCAAAGCATTTTTTTCCAATGTAACGATGATCGGCTTGCATGCCGTGCTGACGTCATTTCATTGAAAGTGAAAGTCAAAGTTTGAGGTTTGCAAGGGATTCTGAGTAAATCAACCTGGTGATAGTCAAACAAGTCGCCCCATCCTGTATTCCTCTATGTGTTACTTTTCAAAAATGTACAGTTTAGCTAGGTTTCCCTAGGTGCTGGCTGAGTTAGGGCCCAAGTTCCATAGCTACCCACTTAAAAAAAAAAACAGTTCAGTTTTAATAGGAAAAATTTTATGTTTCCATGTTGCGTTTTGGCCTGTTTCCTGTCATGAGCACTAGGCCTACCCACACAAGTGAGGTACCATTTTTATCAGAAGACTAAGTGGAATGCTGGGTGGAAGGGTGTTTGTGACTCCCCACAGATTCCAGAACTTTCCATCTCAAAAATGTGAGGAAAATATGTATTTGTTTGTCAAAGTTTGAGGTTTGCAAGGGATTCTGGGTAAAACAACCTGGTGAGAGCGGCGCACGTCACTCAATTCTGGATTCCCATTCCCCTAAGTGTCTAATTTTAAAAAATGTACAGGTTTCCTAGGTTTCTCTAGGTGTCTACTGAGCTAGTGCCCAAAGTCCACAGCTAGCCACTTTGCAAAAAACGGGCCAGTTTTGAGTGGAAATATGTGATGTAGCCATGTTTCATTTTAGGCAGTTTCCTGTCTTAAGCACTTGACCTACCCGCACAAGTGAGGTACCATTTTTAGTAGAAGACAGGTGAGAGCATAGAACAGTAATTTATTTATAATTGCCAATGTTTTTCACTTAATTTGTGCCCTCTAAATGTAAGCCAGGGTGTAAAAAAGAAGACATTTAAAAAAATATGCAACAAATCATATGCCCGTATGGGTACCCACAAATTCAGAGATGTACAAATAACCACTGCTCCTAAACTCCATATCTTTTGCTATTTCAGAAATGCATAGGTTACCTTGATACCTATTTTTCACTCTGCATATTTCACCATATGAATTGGTCTATACTCAGTACACAATGAAAAACCATTGAGGTAAATTTACAAACATTGTGGTTGGGTTACCGTCACAAAAGTGATGCTAACCTGCACCATTTTTTCATTTTGTAATTACTTTCCAGTGCAAAACTGGTTTTGTACCCTAAAAGTAATGCAAAACAGCGCAAAGCACTGCTTTGCGTTACTTAACACCAAGGGGGCGCTACATAGATACTACCATGCAACCACCCATGCCTTTTGACACAAAACTCTCTGGACAAACAACTGTAGAAAGGGTTTGGCGCTAAAAGTTAACGCTACTTCAAAGGAGGCGTTAACAGGAGAAATGTTTTTATTTCGCCTTTCTTTTATGACTTTGCATGTGTGCTGCACTGTGCAGCAGACAAACAAAGTGGGAAAAGTGTTTAAACTTGTCTAGGCATAGTATTTTGCAGAAGAAAGGTACCCTTCCTGTACAAAACATATGCTATACTCAGGCACGCACCCTAGCGCTATGGCACTACGGTGTGTGCCTGGTACACTGCAGCTGAAATCAGTGGCAGCACTAGGGAAAGGGCAGGAAAGTGCAACTTCTCTGCTAATATGGCGATCTCCTGCTCCCTCCTTGTCACGCAACGCAGCGCTGCCTCTTTGAGTGCTGCACTGCCTTGGAAAACTTTTGTTGAAAATCTGGCCCATTGTACAGTGCAGCTCAGTTGTTGGCTCTGGGTACCTCGGGTTCTTGGAGAACCTACAAACTCTATATATCCCCACAACCAAAAGGGTCTACTGAACGTAATAGTGCATTGCCTTTGTGAATCGACCATTGTAACAAAAAGTTACAGATGAAAACATTATTACAAAGGGCTGTTTTATTCTACTTGTTTTCAATATTTCTTAATTTCAACAGTTAGGTTTGGGAAAATCATGGGGGATCTACACATATGACACCTTGCTAAATTCCGAATTTTGTCTACTTTTCAGAAATAAATAGGTTTCCTGGCTCACCCATGGGTTTCACACTAATGTGCACCACAAACTGGAAGTAGGTTGAAAGCACAAAAAATATGAAAAATGGGCTACCTCTTGGAAGAATGCTAAAACTGTAGTAATAAATTTAGTGGCATATTTACAACGAAATGTTGGAGCATAGAGCTGTACCAAATTTGCAGCACTGCGCGCCGACATTTCCAAAATGCAGGGATGCACCGTATTTACAGCAATGCGGTGCACCCCTGTGTTTTCACTAGCATTAAAATTAGCTGCCTAGCGCCAACGCTGGCACCCTTGCACCATAGTGCAAGGTTGCCTGTGTTGCGGAGAATGATTGTTTATGTGCAGGAAGGTGTCCCTCCCTGCAAATAAACAATCCATAATGGTGATTTGTTACTTCTATGTGTGCAGCTGAATGCAGCAAACATAGAAGTAGTAAATCCTCATTATGTAATAATTGTTTATGTGTAGGAAGGGAAACCTGCCTGCACATGAACAATCATTAATGGTGTTTTGCTTTTTCTATGTGTGCTCCAGAATGCAGCACATTTAGAAAAAGCAAAACCAAAGAGAAATAAAAGTATTTCTCCGCGTTTTGCTATTCTAACTCCTGCTCTTGCATGGGGTTAGATTTGGCACTGCCTCAGATTTACACTTCCATGTAAATCTGGGGCAGCGTCAACAAGCAATGGGTGTTGCAGTGGAATGCCCACAGCAACACGCATTGCATGCCCCTTTCACACATAGGGGTCGATTCCGATGTCGCCAAAAATGCCTTCCCAAAGCCATTCGTAGGCATAACTGACGACCGACTCGTATCCGGAGCTTTTCCCTACAAACCAGCAAGTACGATGCGTGTAACAGGCAAATTTCCGAGCGAATCGTCCGCTCCGATTCGTGCACTATGTTAGTAGCGAACAGGCTCAGGAAACACGGAAATCGAGTCGTACGGAGGCTCATCCTGACCAATTTCCAGATACGCAAGTACAATGCGTACACAATACGCGTCATACAGGGTGCCGCTTCCAGCAAGTCCGAGCATTCGGATGAGGCGTATGAAAGCTCAGAATCACGCCAGAACACAATCAACGGGTACGAGACGGAGCAGCCATGTATCCAATCGTGCATGTCTTCCCTATACTGTACGCACATTGCCACCGACGCGCACAACGCAGAAGGTAAGTCAGACACCTACCACAAATCATATTTTCACGAGTACACGAAAGGAAACACCACCATAGGGGCGTGGATGCCCATCACCCCCAGTATTGTCCACTCCATAGGGGGGTAGATGCCTATCACCCACAGTATTGTCCACTTCATAGGGGGTGGATGCCTAACACCCACCGCATATCCCACCCATAAGGGGGTGGACGCCCATCACACCCAGTATTGTCCACCCCATAGGGAGGTGGATGCCTATCACCCACAGCATATCCCACCCATAGGGAGGTGGATGGCCATCAACCCCATTATTGTCCACCCCATAGGGGGGTGGATGTCTATCACCCCCAGTATCCCATTGTCCACCCCATAGGTGGGTGGATGCCTATCACCCACAGCATATCCCACCCATAGGGAGGTGGATGGCCATCACCCCCAGTATTGTCCACCACCATAGGGGTTTGGATGCCCATCACCCCAGTATTGTCCACCCCATAGGGGGGTAGATGCCTATCACCCACAGTATTGTCCACCCCATAGGGGGGTGGATGTCTATCACCCAGAGCATATCCTACCCATAGGGGGGTGGATGCCCATCACACCCACTATTGTCCACCCCATAGGGGGGTGGATGCCTATCACCCACAGCATATCCCACCCATAGGGGGGTGGATGCCCATCACCCCCAGTATTGTCCACCCCATAGGGGGTGGATGTCTATCACTCCCAGTATTGTCCACCCCATAGGTGGGTGGATGCCTATCACCCACAGCATATCCCACCCATAGGGAGGTGGATGGCCATCACCCCCAGTATTGTCCACCCCATAGGGGGGTGGATGTCTATCACCCCCAGTATTGCCTACCCCATAGGGGGGTGGATGCCTATCACCCACAGCATATCCCACCCATAGGGGTGGATGCTCATCACACCCAGTATTGTCCACCCCATAGGGGGAGGATGCCTATCACCCACAGCATATCCCACCCATAGGTGGGTGGATGCCCATCATCCACAGTATTGTCCACCCCATAGGGGGGTAGATGCCTTTCACCCGCAGTATTGTCCACCCATAGGGGGTGGATGCCTATCACCAACAGCATATCCCACCCATAGGGGGGTGGATGCCCATCACACCCAGTATTGTCCACCCCATAGGGGGTGGATGCCTATCACCCACAGCATATCCCGTCCACAGGGGGGTGGATGCTCATCACCCCCAGTATTGTCCACCCCATAGGGGGGTGCATGCCTATCACTCCCAGTATTGTCCACCCCATAGGGAGGTGGATGTCCATCACCCCCAGTATTGTCCACTCCCTAGGGAGGTGGATGCCTATCACTTCCAGTATTGTCCACCCCATAGGGGGGAGGATGCCTATCACCCACAGCATATCCCACCCATAGGGGGGTTGATGCCCATCACACCCAGTATTGTCCACCCCATAGGGGGGTGGCTGCCTATCACCCACAGCATATCCCACCCAGAGGGTGGTGGATGCCCATCACCCCCAGTATTGTCCACCCCATAGGGGGGTGGATGCCCATCACCCACAGCATATCCCACCCATAGGGTGGTGGATGCTCAATCAAAATGGCCATCACCAGTAATAGGTGGCAGGATACACACACATCGGGTGACTCAGCAAACCACCCCCCTACCACCTTAGCAACATTGCATGTTTGCATGTAATAAATGCTCACAACACAGATTGTGGCAGTGAACATACAATCTGACTCACAACACATGTGTGCCCTAAATGCCAATGTGTGTCACTAATACCCTGCATCTGATGATCATTGTTTTAATGGGCTCTAACCCCCCATCCCCCCCCACCACAGTGACCAAAAGCTGATTGTGGGGTTCACAAATCATGCATTTTAGGGCCATTGTGGTAATGGGGTATAAACCCCCTGTGACCACAGTGACCAAAATGTGATTGTGGGGTTCACAAATCATGCATTGTAGGGCCATTGTGGTAATGGGGTCTAAACCCCCCATCACCACAGTGACCAAAATGTGATTGTGGGGTTCACAAATCATGCATTGTAGGACCATTGTGGTTATGGGGTCTAAACCCCCCATCACCACAGTGAGCAAAAGGTGATTGTGTACATGAAAATAGCAGCATCTTCAAAGCAGCATGCATGATACCGTGTCCAAATTGCACAAGCAATGTGGTGGCAATGTAGTTGATGTGTCACATTCGCACATATAAACATTAGATGCAAATATTGCTGTGTATCACAAGAACACCCTCTGCCATGTGCAGACAAGCAATGGCCATGATCCCTGACAATGACTCCAGTGTAAGGTTAGACAATGCGCAAAGTGAGCACCATGATGTATACACACATATCTACACCAACAGACACACATACTAAGGAATCCTTTGGAGACTGTAGATGTCCGATGAAAAAGTTCCATACCATGTCAGCAATGGGAGACCCAAAACATGATGAATGTGCAGGCTGATGATCCAGGAGACGCAGGAACCCTAGGCTAAAAGTTAAACTAAACATACTGCCAATGGCCCTGGAAAATACATAACATTGCAGTGGTGCAGATGCACAAATACACACACCATCACAACAGCAAGTTCATGAAACACTTCATCAACATCATGTACATTAGATGCAACACCACTGGATAACAAAAATTGGCTTTATTCAGCACTTAACTTTTTTAGATATTTACATGCCACGAGGCAAGAAGGCCAATGGCCAGTCCTCTGAAAAGTCATTGCAGGGTGAGGGGTGACAACCAGTCCCCCGTTGATTGCCTGCACTGTTTTTGACCAGGGACATCTCAGCACTTGGAGGGACATGCATACTGGCAGGCCAAGCACTGCGTGGACAGGATCAGGGGACAGGAGAATGGGGCAGGGGAGGTGAGGTGGGTGCAGGAGTGACGCCAGCAACTGCAGTGGAGAGGTCTGATACAGTAAGCTCAATCACTACTGCTGGGCACAAGTCCGACGGGGGGATGTGCCTCCTACTGCAGTGCCAACCTCAAGGGGAGTGAAATGGGGTTCAGAAGAGGTGGGCAGGACAGAGGGGTGATACACGACCTTCACACCAGTGGCACAAACAGGCTGAGCATGTGAGGTGGGGTGGAAGTGCATGTGGAAGGGGGGAAGGGCCTAAGCATCTTGGGGATGTGGTATGAGTGTGTGGATGAACCGGGTGCAGGGAATGGCTGTAGAACCTGTGTTTGTGTGTCTGGGGGGCTGCCAGATGGAGAGTGTGAGGTGGAAGTATGACCTTTTGGTGGTGTCTTCCCCTTCCTGGCCTGGGGAGACTTGCGGGTGGGGGTCTCAGTGTCTGTGCGCCTGGAGGAGGGTGTCCGCTTAGCAGGGGAAGTCCCCTCCGTCTGTGGTGACTTCCTCTTTCCCTTGTAAGTTGGAGCAGATGGGTCTGTGGGGAAGAGGCCAAGGTCACAGAGGAAGAGTTGCTTGGGAGTGGGGGTAGTAGGTGAGGCAAGGGAAGGTGTTTTGGAGGGAGAGGCATCTGAGGAATGTGGAGTGCTTGTGCATGCCTTCATGTGTGTCTGTGACCCATCCCCTGTGTGTGTCTCATCAGTACCCGGAGTGTGCGTGCTTGTGGTTCTCGACTTTGGCTTGCGTGTTTGTGTGCTGCTATGTACCAATGTGGTGCATGCATGTGCTGGTGTGTGTGTCTGTTGGACAGGCAGGGGAGTGGGGACTGTGGATGTGGCAGAGGTAGCAGGACTGAGGGCCTGTTGGAGGAGGGACACTGCTACAGTCTGTGTGGAGGCCATGGACTGAATGGTCCGATGTAGGGCTGACATGTTAGCTGAGATGCCCTCCATGTAGGACACCAGTTGGGTCAACAGACTGGTGTGAGAATGGATGACACTCAGCATTGATGTCTGCTCTACATGGATTTGTGTGAGTAAATCCACAGACTCCACACTCAGGGCAGCAGTATAGACAGGGGCAGGGGGTGCAGTGCCTGGCACAAAGGAAACATGCTCCCTTACACGGGAGCCTCCACGGACATCTGGGATGGGAGCAGATGGGAGGGTGGAGATGGTGGTGGTGCTGGGGCCAGACTTGACAGCTCCTGCCATGGGTCTGCTGACACCCGCATCCACAAGGGAGTCAACACCGGTGCCACTGTGTTCCTCATCCAAGGTGGTGGTAGCTGCGGTCTCCTCAGTGTGGCTCACCTCACCCTCCGTGCCACTGGGTCCCCCCAAATCCTCGGAAGTGGACCCTATCTGGCTCTGCTGATCCTCATGGTTTGTGGAGCTGTCTGTAGATGTAACTGCAAATCAACAGGGTAAACAGATAAACATCAGTCACACGTTTGATATCACACATCACAGTCAGTACAGCACATTACAGCGCACTTTCGTGCATCATTTGCATTAAAATCTTCGAAGTGCTTACACATATTTGTAAAACTCACATGACAGTCTGCCAGTAAACCATGTCCCTCATATCCCACATGTCCATGGAGACATCATTCTGGTGCATGTAGCCAGACACTACTCATATGTGCACACATGCACTACATTGACAGTCTAGGCTGCAGGAATTGTCAGTACACACATATACCATCTCCTGCCACTGACTTTGTACATGTGTCAGGATAGGGCTTGCCCAAAGTCATTGTCAGTAATATGGATATGCCTCCTTCAACACACACCATGATGTGCTCATGTATTGCGGGACGATGCCACGCTTGAGTGCATGCAGGACAACTGACATCACTGCAGGATACACTATAAGAAATGAAACAACATGCTACAGGGCAGTCTTGGTAATCAGTTCTTGTTGCCTGCTGTCACTGAGGCAGTGCATCACAAAACTGACAGTCAGCACCTTTTCTCAATAATGTATTTGGGGTGAATATAAGCCCTGCATCTGTCAAGTGCACATATTGCCCCACTGCTACCCACATGTCAGGACTACTGATGAACCAACGTCATACAAATGCCACAATAGAGTAACAGCAAGCACAATTCTGTCAACATGATCACAGTACAGCCTGATGACAATGAAGTGTAGCCGCCTTCACTTAAAATCTGGATACACCATTAGGCACAGTCATGTGTTTACACTCCTAGGTCTGACCCCATTGTGAAGATCCACCAGCCACATGTCAGATGGCTGCCCACTACGAAATATTGGACACCCCAGGTGTCTAAAAAGCTACCACACTCCACAATGAGACAGAGGCTGACACCTGAGTGCACATTGCACAATACATCAAAATTAGTTTGACACACATGATTAGGAGAAGTGAGTGTACATCATGCCTGTAGTAGGCATACCTGACTTGGTCCATGTGCAACATGGGAGTAGCCTGAACAGTAGGCATGTGTCCATGCATGTGTAATACACATGATGGACAAACGTCAGTGCCCACAATATTGTCCCACCTGCTGCATGTGTGTCTGAGAAACACCCCAGACACATATGGCGATTCAGAGCATCAACTAGGATATGTATCAATGTCCCACACAAAGTGCATGTCATAAACCTGTCCATGTGCAGATACATGTCACTAACTTTCCTCACTCATGAAGGCAAATACTCAGACGGTAGCAGAAGTGGTCCCCCAGCATCAACCTTGGACAACAGCTGCCCCCCCCCCCCCCAAACATATCACTGACGGAAAGGGACACACCTGTGTCTCAGATGAGGAAGGGCCATTACTGAATTAATGAACATTATTCTAGTACAAGCCAACAGATGAACTGGGGTTGCACAACCAGGCTGAAGGGAAGCAAATATCATGTTAGACACAGTTCACAGACAAGGCATGCACTTACCCCCTCCTTGCTGCTGTCTGGCCTTCAACAGCCCATCCAGGTCAGGGAAGACCACTGGCAGAATCCGGTGGATGTGGGGGGTCAGGGTCCGGTGTCCGACCCTACTGCGAGGAGGCGACAGCTTCTGCTGGACTCTAGCAATGTGTCTGGTCCAGCACGTAGGTCCTGCCACCTCTTCGGGCAGTTGCAGATGCGACGCCTGTGGACCCCCACAGATCGAACTGCCCGGGCAATGGTCAGCCTGATCTCCTGTTTCTGATGGGCATCAACCTGTGAGGATGACAAAGTAAAAGGGCCCTTAACACACATGCTACATGTTTGTGCATCACACAGTTGGATTAACATGTTCTTTTCAAAAGGGCATCTGCTGAACAGAGGTAGTGCAACTATGGGGAGGGACACTTGTCCTGCATCACCTACATGGAAACATTCCCTGGGTAGTATGACCGTCTCAAAAAGCACTCTCACAGCACAGTACCTGTTCACTGCAGTCACCTACACACTTTGGGTGTGACAACTACTGAGTAAACATGCTAGCCAGAGCTTAACACAATATCATTAGTGCTAGTCAGACAAGATGCACAATGAGAGAGGATGTGGACTGCACACTCACCTGCTCCCCAGGTTTCCCATACAGCTTGCTGTACTGTGGTAGGAGGCTGTCCAGCAGGGCCTGGTTCTCCTCCTCAGTGAAGGCTGAGGCCCTCTCCACAGTATGTACCATTCTTGGAGCCAGAGGATACAAAGACAGCAGCCGTGGTAGCAGAGATGTCAATAATGGTCATTTAGTGCAGGCAAGTGAGCTCTCAGGGCAAGACAGCCTTATATCTGTCTTGCAGAGGCAGATTCGGTCCCATGCGTCCAAAAGGATAGGTCCGACTCGTTCGCATCCTATGAATTAGTCCAATTCATGCGATAGTACGCATCGGTCAAGCCTACCGCCGCCACTTTCAAAATCTCTGCATCATGACAGTTTAGATTTTGATACATTTGTGTAAAAAAGAAACCGAATCGAATCCTACGTGAATCGTGCACGATGCAAAATGCGCGTCTGTCACGATGACGTCCAACTGGAAATCAGTGCGTCCGGATCGGTCGGTATGTGGCAGACGCGTATTTTGAAAAATCACACGCGTCAAACTGCATTGAATCCAGCATGCAATCTGTCATTCCAGCTCGGTTGTGATGTGTCAGACGCGTATATTGAAAAATCCCACGCGTCGAACTGCATTGAATCCAGCATGCAATCTGTCAGTCCGGCTCGGTCCGGATGTGTCAGACGCGTATATTAAAAAATCCCACGCGTCGAACTGCATTGAATCCAGCATGCAATCTGTCAGTCTGGCTCGGTCGGGATGTGTCAGATGCTTTTATTGAGAAATCCCACGCATCAAACTGCATTGAATCCAGCTTGCAATCTGTCAGTCCGGCTCGGTCGGGATGTGTCAGACGCATATATTGAAAAATCCCACGCGTTGAACTACATTGAATCCAGCATGCAATCTGTCATTCCGGCTCCATCACGATTTGGCACACGCGTAAATGCACTGCCCACTCATCAAGTCAGACAATGTGTGTATGAATGATGGCATGCAGCATGCCCTGTGTGGATGGACTTCAGCACATGTCATATGGTGCATAGACAAAAGATAAAAGTACTCACATTAGGATCCTTCCTTACAGTGCAACTATAGCAGTGTTTGTGATGTACATGACTAGTGTGAATGTACACTTCACAAATCATCCTCCTATGCTTGGACATTGTCCGAGGGGATCATTGTGTTTACACAGTAAACATCCACACGTATTCACAGCATCATCTGATCATGATTAAGGTACAAAGTGTAAACTCCTTTCTACTTTGTCCACAGTATGTGAGACTTGTATGACGCAAGGTCTTACTGCTGATACTTATCACAGTAAGGTTGAATTATCTCATCTTGTATTTGGCATGTGAATTGCTGTAGTGTCCATGCGTCATTGAATTGCATGTATGCATGTCAAATACATATGTGCTACACATCATCAATGTCCTGTTTCTGTGACAGGACATGTAGGTCATACATCATATCCTGACACTGTCCACACCATGACAGTGTTGTGCATGTTCACAAGCTGTCTGTATGTAGTGTTGTTGCTAGGTTGTTGTACCTTGTCCAAGTCTGTGCACATTACATTCATGTGCTAGTTGACCTCCAAATCTATGGATGAGACTTAATTGTGTGTGTGTCGTGTATGTTACAATAGATCACATGGAGAGTGACAGACAACAGTGAGTAGTCACAGTACAACATTGTATTATTTGGTGATACATGACATAATTGTGTGTATGTTCATGCTCACATTCCCATAATTTAGGGATTAGATCAACCTCAGACATCTGACTTCACGGTGTCATCTATGTAAGTGTAAAGCATTCTGTAGAGTTGTTATTAGTTGATGTTTAATCAGAGACTGATATATGTACATACTCTGGCAAGTGTTCCGCAGGGCACCAAATGTCCACAGACCATTCCCGGATCTTGCAACCATGGTGGAGTGTGAGAGCATGAGGAAGTACCGGTTCACGAGGGCATTAATTGTGGAATTGACAGACCAGTTGACACCACACTTGCTACCTGAACGCACATATCCCTCTGCCATGACCCCCAGGGTGAAGGTGATGGCGGCACTGCATTTGTATATATATTTTCCTACACCATCACAGTTCCGTGGCATTAAGGATGAATTTTATGCCCTGGGACACATGCCACATGTGATAGGTTCAATTGATGGGACACATGTGGGTTTGGTAGCACCGCGAGCCCATGAACAGGTTTACCGTAACCGTAAACACTATCATTCTATCAATGCCCTTGTGGTATGTCTGGCGGACCACACCATCTCACATGTATGTGTGTGTTTCCCTGGATCCGCCCACGACGCATACATTATGAGGATGAGTCGGATACCCCAGCTGATGTCCCAGCTCAGGAATGAGCGCGCCTGGCTTGTTGGTGAGTCATGTTGTCAGTGTCAGTTGTGTGTTCAGTTTCTGTCATGTTGGACTCTGTTTTTGCTCTAATGCTCATTTATATTTGTTAAATTTAGGGGACTCTGGATACCCCAACCTGCCCTGGTTGCTGACACTACTCAGGAACCCGGTCACACCTGCTGATCACTGTTACAATGTAGCACATGGGCGGACCAGGCGTGTGATTGAACGCACATTTGGCCTGCTGAAGACCAGATTCCGCTGCCTGGATCAGACAGGAGGTGCCCTGCAATATTCCCCAGAGAAGGTGTGCAAAATCATTATAGTGTGCTGCATACTTCACAACAAGGCTGTGAGGAATAGGCTACCACTCATCCAGGATGACAGAGACCAACGGCCTCCATCATGGGAGGATCCTGGCCTGGGGCAAGTTGCCAGTGAGGAGGAGGATGAGGAAGAGGAGGTGGATGTCAGGAGACGGCTCATTAACAACTTTTTTACTTGAGTGTAAGTATGCAAAGATATTTGATAACCCTTTCCTAAGTGTGGTGTGGGTATGTAGGACAATCATTTGTGATCTGTGTGTGGCTATGCTAATTTAATGCTCATTTTTATTTGTCCAGGGTATGTGAAGTTAGGATGGTCACCACTACATTGTTGAAACTACTCCTAGCTTGTGCTCATAACTTACAATGGACGATAGTGATTCAATGATTGGATATGTCTTCATGGCAAGTTGTATTTAAGACTGTCTTATGTCTCTCCTTCACAGGCTCCTTTGGCTGTTGTGTGGTTACACACAATGCTGTTCCATGATGGATTTTCAATTTGGAGCAGTACTCTCTCTGACAGACAATCTTTTTGGTCAGATCTTTCATTTATTTTATTTGTTTGTATACTTTGAACAGTGATCTGTTTGCTTTTGTTTGGAGCAGAACGTCTGCCTGTGTAATACGCCTGTTACACACATTGTTTGCCTTTTCCCTTTTGAGAGATGCTACAGTCATTTATATCATGTTTTTATTCCATGGTGTACATTTCATTGGCCAATGCTCTTTGTTTGTGCAGTTCCATGGTTGAATTTGACAACAGTGTGTGAAATGTTTAAATGTTGCATGTGCCATGTGTGTTGTAGTGACCTTGCGTGTCCATCTCTGGTATGTGTCATGTGACATTCCCGCATGAGACGGTAGATGAAAATTAATCGTATCCCTAGGATCATGCTGTACCATGCTGAACTGACTGGAGCCAAGGTTACATCATATCTTTGTGTGTGACATGTTGGCACACATTCTTTCTATGATTGTTGTGCAAGATGCCTTTGAGTCCACATTAGATCATTTTGGTACTGTTGAAGTGCTGCGCCACAAGGTTGAAAACCAAAGAGTCTTTGTAATGAAAGATCTAGTCAGCACATATAGTTTAGCCATGAAATGCTACACTTTTTAACACATAAGTGGAATACTTGCATTATATTGACGCACAGGGCAATAATCTACACAGATGGAAGATTTACATCTACGCACCAGTGCTTTGCTGTGCATATGCTGTAACCAGTACTTTCTGACGTGAGCGGTTAACCCGTATTGCCACAGAGTTATTCAATGGTTAGATGGATATGTCACCATCATAGGGTGGGTGGTGCTTTCCATGCTGAGAATGTAAACACATGTCACCTATAGTATTATCTGTTTTTGGGTAAATGTATATAGTTTGAGATTCATGTATTCTGCTGCTGGAGCTCGCTCGTATACTGCATTGTAGGACAACAGTCAGAGATTGTTCTTTCTCAAATGTAAATTTAAGACATTTACACACACTCTGATTCCTGATGTGGTGGACAAGCATGGTTGAGTGAGCGTGAATGTGTGCATTGCTACCTTGACTCAAAGATGTTGTTAGTACTGGCTAGTGGGTGGTACAATCATTGTGTATCTCCTGTATGATATGCTGAGCTAATGAGACACTAGAGCTTGTGTTTCGTTGGATTACATGTTCTGATGTGCATTTAATGGCCAACCATCCTTCACCAACACCCTATTTTGCCATGCATACTTAAGTATGAGAAGAATCCCTACCATAGACCTCAGGCACCTCATTGGGAGACAGTGCCAGGTGATACTGAACTTGATTTCATGAGTGGGTACAGTGTATAATTCACAGATGACACATGGATTTTGTGAACATTATTTTATTAAGGTGCATGTGAAGAAATCTTACAGTGAAAGGTGATAGCATTCCCTAATTTGAATACCACAGTTCATAGGAGAGTCCGAAGTGTTGTCCGATGAAAAGTCTACAGTATATTTGGCATATATCCCAACTCAAGTGCTCCATCCCATGTGGGAGAGTCCAGGGACTGTCAACAAAGTGAATGATTTGCACACAATGGAGGATATCCCGAGCATTTCTTTAGTTCCGGGGGGGGGGGGGGTGCACGTCCACAGGTCTCTCACTTGCCATCCTTCCTTGGACGGCCCCTCCTCTTCTTTGATGGGGGGGGACCCTCAGTATCAGGCTGCTGCGGTACAGGGGACTCCTCACCAGATTCCTCATCCCTCCCTGTGGCAGTTGCCGATGTTGAGTCAACAGGTGTGGAGTGCACACGGGGAGGTGGGGGTGATGTTGGCTGTTAACTGGCATAGGCATGTGAGTATGTCCCTATGCACCACAGTCAGATCGTCAAGGTTTGACCAATTGGTTTGCATGCGGTCCATGTGTCACTCCACACGGTCCATGTGTTGCTCCACACGGTCCATGTGTTGCTCCACACGGTCCATGTGTTGCTCCACACGGTCCATGTGTTGCTCACCACAGTCCACATGGTCATCCATCCGGTCGAAATGTGCAGCCTGATGATGTTTCATGTCCCTGAGGATCCCGACAACCTGGCCAAAGTCTCCGGTGCATTCCCGATACACATAAAAAATGCATTGTAACTGTGGGTCAGCTTGATCTCCGACACCAGCTGTGTGACGTGGCCTACCACCACGCACCCTCACACCACTCCTTACCCTACCTGCACGGACATTGCCTGGCGTTGCCCGCACTGGCAGCTCCTGTCCTCCTTCATCATTGTCAGGGATGGAATCTCCTGCCACATCCAGAGTTGTCTGTCTGGGTGTGCTACCAGGGGTTTGTTGGCTGGGCGTGTCCGTGGGTATCCTGGGCATCTGGGTGTTTAAGGATGTTGCAGGAGTGGTTGCAGGGGCTGCTGGTCATACTGGTGCCGCATGCTGACCCACACCGGCGGTGCCAGGTTCGTTCCCATCACCAGAGGAGGTGTGAGAGTCATTCCCACTGGAGCTCTCAGTGTCCGATGTTGTGCTAAAGCTGCTGCTGGACTCTGAATCTTCTCCAGAATCTGCCCTCTGTTCCGGAGTGCCTGTGGGTAGTAGAGAGACACAATGTTATTTGTGTATTTTTAGAAGTTCCGGTGTCATGCACAGACAAATGTGTAGATGTTGTGGATAAAGTAGCGTTCACTTCTTAATTCTACTCATCAATCATCACAGACACTGAGATATTAGCTAATCGGACATTGTGATTTTGGAGACATGTGCTTTGCTGAGCATGTCCAGCTCTGTGCATCAACATGCATGTATTGTAATCCTTGTCTGTTCGTATTTATACTTTGTCAATTGTCACATTGTGCATGAGCCAGGTGAATACTTGTTGCACACATCTGAGTTTTCACAATGACAAACATACTGTGAAAATTCTGAAGTTTAGCAGGAATTGTGCATCTGTGCTTGGCTATGTGGATGTTTGTCACTCTTACATTGCTGAGATTACATGCAATCTCACTCTCCTGAATATGTATCAGCATTTGAAGATTTTGCTTGGATGTATGTGTTGTGGAGAACAATCGATGACATCACATGTGTAACATCAGATGCTATAGCAACGCGTTTCTTCTTACAAAAACATTGTTACATGTCAGTCCTTGGAACACCGGACATTACATTGATATGCAGTGGGGGAGTCACAAACGTGAGTTGTTGTATTATGTGATAGTGGGATGATCTCACATACCATGATTTTGGCCACAATGGACTTGTGATGGTGAATAGTATGAGTTTGTACTCCTGCACAGAGCATACAGCAAACTTGTGTGATGTTGGGCATTGTGCTGTTCTGCTATGTCACAACATGGCTATTGTCATGCCTGTGTTGTTTTTGCATTGTTTGTGAACATGTGCAATGTGATGAGACATATCTCTGTAGTAATTTCTCATCAGTTTGCACACATGGTTATATCTTGCTGTGGTACATTTTGTTGCGACATACTTTGGCACATGATCACTTCATGTACATTCTACTTGTTCTACATGGACAGATAAGTCATACAGGGATGGTCTTTTGCCTTTACATGGTCAGGGCTGTGAGGTGCAGTGTGTTTGGTGCTTGAGTTAGACTGTGTTGACTTCTAGCCCACTTTCCAATTGTGAACAGACCAGCTCACTCATCATTGTCATAGGATAAATGAGAGGGAGGGTGGTAGTTTTCAAGTATGCTGACACCGCTGACTGATGTTGAATTACAATGCTGAACAGAAGTATGGCTTGTGCACATGGAAAAACACATAAGTGTCAGCCATCTTGCATTACACCTCACATCTACTGTCTGCGGGAACTGTCCCAAATGTGTGTTCATCTGTGTGTGTTTTGTGTTATGTGGTTTGATAGCTGATTTAAGTGTGTCCTGTCCTCCACACACATTTCTAGCATTCATAGCATACACATTGTAGGCACATGTGACTGATCTTGACCTGTCAGTGTGTGTCATGTACAGTTGAGGTATAGTCTGTAGTTGTGTGAGTAGGCCTTGAACTGGCAGAGTAATTTTAGAATTTAGTACATATGTGCCTCTTTAGCCATCTTGACAGGGCATTTGCATTCACTCTCAGGGACAGCATAGTGACAGGTGTGTTCTTGTGGGACTGGTGGGGGGTGTGTGTGACTAGTGTGTGCTGGTGGCAGTATTCATTGCTTCCACTCCTCCTCACACCCCTGACAAATGGGCCTGCATATTCCAGGGTCACATGACAGTGAGTACATAGTTACATCCAAGATATCTTGCTGAGATGTCTGTGGATGTGTATTTGAGCTAATTTTAGACTATTTGTACATGTACTTACCAGGTTCTGGAATTCCAGTTAATCCAGTTATGGACTCTGTGGGAGGAGGTCCCGCACCTTCAGCCCCCAGGTTGTGAAACGCACCTGTTTATGACATCCACCGCCAGTCTTCTTACTCAGGGCATGTTCTCTGGCAATGAGCTTCTTTACCCTCCTGCGAACATCATAATATCAGTTCCGGATATCCTCCATTGTGAGCAAGATAGGTGAATGGGCATTCACCTTGTTGACAATCCGATCCCACAATTTGGTTTTCTGGGCCTGGGAGGTCTGCTGGGCCAAGGTGCCAAATAACTGTGGCTCAACTTGGATGAGTTAATCTACCAACACTTCCAACTCATGAGCTAAGAACTTAGGATTCTTCCTTAGGGGCATGGTGATGGGTGGTGGTGGTGATGTATGTGTGTGTGAAGGTGAGGGTGAGTGTGTGTGTGTGTGTAGGTGTGTTTCAGTGGTGCTAGTTGTGTGGAGGTTGTGTGGTGGATGAGTTATGTGTGTTTGTAGTGGGTGGATGAGTTGTCTGAGTAGTAGTGCGGTCTGCTTGCATGTGTGTAGGTACATTTCTGCTCACTTTATATAGGTAGATTTGTGGGTTTACATTTATTATTTGATTGAGATGACAATGCTTTTTGGTGTAGTCCTTTTTCTGTTTCAATGTTTATTTTTTTTAATTATGTAAGTTGTTTTGTCAGCAGATGATGCCTGTTCTTGTGTAATTTGTTTTGGACCACTCGGTTCAATTCATGCTAGGTTATGTGGCGTTGTTCGCGTCTGAGTCGGTCGGGTCGTGTTGATGCTTGCCTATGTTTGTGCTTGTGTATGTGGCTTCAGTCGCGTCCGAGTCAGTAGGCTCGTGTTGATGCTTGCCTATGTTTGTGCTTGTGTATGTGGCGTCATTCGCGTCCGAGTCGGCCGAGTCATGTTGATGCTTGCCTATGTTTGTGCTTGTGTTTGTGGCGTCATTCACGTCCGAGTCGGTCGGGTCGTGTTGATGCTTGCCTATGTTTGTGCTTGTCTATGTGGCTTCGGTCGCGTCCGAGTCGGTCGGGTCATGTTGATGCTTGCCTATGTTTGTGCTTGTCTATGTGGCGTAGTTCGCGGCCGAGTCGGTCGGGTCGTGTTGATGTTTGGCTATGTTAATGCTTGTCGTGTTAATGTTTGGCTATGTGGCATTCTTCGCGTCTGACTCGGCCGTGTCGTGTTAATGTTTGGCTATGTTGCATCGTTCGCATCCGACTCGGTCGGGTCGTGTTAATGTTGGGATATGTGGCATCGTTCGCGTCCGACTCGGTCGTGTCGTGTTCATGTTTGGCTATGTGGCATCGTTCGCGTCCGACTCGGTCGGGTCGTGTTAATGTTTGGCTATGTGGCATCGTTCGTGTCCTACTCGGTCGGGTCGTGTTGATGCTTGGCTATGTGGCATCGTTCGCGTACGTTTCTGTTGCGTCGGGTTGATGCTTGGCTAGGCCGAATCTTGAGCGTCCAAGTCTATCCTGTCAGGCTCCTTTCCTGCCAACTCGGCCGTAGGATTAAGTTTCCGGACGAATCAGTTGTAAATTTCAGGCATCGCATCGTACTCAGCTATTTGGAAGGCGTGTGTACGGTTCAGTCAGAAAAATTGACGGGTCCGTGTTGGGTAGTACGTTTTCCGGCCGAAATAGGAATCGACCCCTAAGTGTTGCATGTAAAGGGGCCATATTTACAAGGCATCGATGGGCCACAAAAGTGGCTCAATGCTGCTTTATAAGTATGGAGAGGGGCATACCGCCACCAGAAACATCCCTAAAAAAGACGTTCTGGTAGCGCTAACCCCTTGTAAATATACCCCTTGATTTTTTGGTTTAGCTCTGCATGTTCCTGAAAGATGGGAAGATTGTGACTTTAGCACATCAAACCGTTCATTGATGCCATTTTTATTTTTAAAAAACAGACACTTTTATCCAAAGCATTTTTTACCTATTTTCCCCCAAAAACTTAAAATGTTGATATGTTTTGGCTATTTTCTCTTTCCCCTCCAGAAGAATCGACAAACCCTGAGTACCTTTAGAATTTCCAAGATGCTGGAAAAAAGGACGCAAATTCAGAGTGGATAGCCTATTTAAACAAAAAGATAAGGAGGCCTAAGTGCGAACTACCCCAAATAGATTAAAAAAAGGCTTAGCACAGTTGGTGAAAAGGTTTAGCTGCAAAGGGTTTAAACCTACTCTATAGTACCAACATACAACATAAAAAAGCATGTTTTTATTCCCTTACAAAGCACTTTGGGGCATTATAAGAGCTTTGCGTTATGCCTGCACCGCGCAACATGGTACATGCATGATGTAAAGCTCTAAGTCATATTTATGATGCCACACAAAGTCACTTTGTGTGGCTTTGAATGGCTTAAAAAATATGACGTAATGCAATGCAGCGCGAATTGCTGAGTTACATTACTCTGCAAAAGGTAGGCGGTCTATGGGTGTTGTGGTGGCTGTTGCCATGCAAATCCCATGGTGTTTGACGCATACCCAGATTTCTCAAACCTAGTGGGACTGAGCCAAAAAGATACGCCTCCCCAGGTGAGGCATCACAAGGAGAATCTTTATTTCTCTTAGTTTTTTCCTCTTTCTATGTGTGCTGCACACATAGAAAGAGGAAAACGCCTCTATGCATTGTTTTTTTGCAGGAAGGTGTCCCTTCTTGCACAAAAACAATCCTGTCTACAACACAGGTACCCTTGCACCATGGTGCAAGGATGCTTGCATTGGTGCTAGGCTGCCAAATAAGCGCCAGCGCAGGGGGAAAGGTCAGGAATACACTGCATTGGATACATACAGCACATACCTGCCCTTTTCCTGTAAAGCAGGGCAGTGCAGCAAGGTAACTTGCTGCGCTGCTCTGCGCCACAAATCTTGTAAATATGCCCCTTCAAATTCAGAAATTGATGTATAGTATCGCACATCGTTGCACACAACACATTTTAAATATTAACATATTATCCCCAACAAAAACACATATTTCTCAAAACAGACAGGCATTTCTGCAGAGAGGCAAACAATGAAGACTAAATGGCTAACTTTCAGGTACTAAAATCAATTCATCAATCATGTTATATAAAAAAATATATAATAAGTAACGTGTAGTGTGGTCCTATATTGCCGTCTCAAAGTTCGGTTGATATTTATAAACCACTAGCCTTTGGTCTTGTGGTTACTAAATGTCACCAGAACTCCTCGATGGCAACGTAAGTCTGTATTACAACTTTTTTTTATTGTTTTAACAAAATGAATTGACATTACAGGCCATGGAGCAGCACAATGTTACATATTACAGTGGCCAATGAGGCCTGGTGGGACCGATATTAGACCTAAAGTAGAACAAGTTGAAGATACAACGCTTGTGTCCATTGCAAAGTAGGTGACATATAAAGCAAGTTTGTCTGCTTCGCACACATATTTAGAGACAGTTAGATTGACAACTAGGCAACAGTTAACAATGACAGCCATAACATGGGCTTTGAAGTGAGCGTGCAATTTGTAAAATAGTTTGACAGATCTATTACAGCTAGGTTAGTACATCATATTAATAGGGCCCCCGCAGGCAGAGGCGTATGATGTAGCAGCTGGTGCCACCGTAACAGTGGCTATGTTTCTGTGGCGGACCCAGGAGTTTCCGACATTAGCGCGTCTTCCTCCCTGATCCATGCCACAAATGGCTCCCAAATGTTTTTGGGGCGGGACGCCATGGGCATAGGATCCCAAAATTGGGCTAATTGTTCTTGACAGTATGTGATGTTGTGTACCCATGTATCTATTTTAGGGCCCCTTAAAGCTCCCCAGTGCATGGCCAGCCTAAGCTTGGCAAGCAGCAGCATCATAGCTGTGAGTCAACTCATCACAGGGGAAACCTCCCCCACGTGCCCCAGTAGGGCAATCAGTGGCGTGCATTGCAGCGTGACACCTGTGACCTCATGTATAATCTCGTAGACTCTTTCCCAGAAGCAGGCAATGGGGGGGTGGGTAGGTCCACGCAACATGCAGGAATGATGCCTTCACTTGTTTACATTTCCAGCAGTTCGCATTTGGGCGTAGCCCCATTTTATGTAGCTGTAGGGGGGTGCCTTATAACCTATGTATGAATTTAAATGGATAGGTGATAGTGATAGGTGCCTGAGCTGGGGGCAGCAATAAGACCACTGTTCGTCTGTAGGTGATTCACCTAGATCTGCCCGCTATGGCTTTAGTGCACTGGGGGCGACAAAGGGAGTGTTTGATTGTGTTAGGTTGTATAGACTAGTAACTAGCTTACGGGTAGATGGGGTAATAAGTACGTGTTCCAGTGGTAGCAGTGTAGCTGGGGCCTCTGTAAAAGAACTGTGTAATGTTCTGCATGTGGCTCTAAGTCAGTAATATAGAAGCAATTCTAGAACAGGCCCTGGAGTCTCCCCTTGATTGTGCGGCCTCTCTAGAAACGTACCCTGCGGGTAGAGATCCCCTAATGTACTCAGGCCCATTGCACGGGTGCGACTAATAGCCCCTTTGTCTTGTAAAGAAAGGATAAGTGGGTTGTGCCCAAGTGGAGTGGAGAATGCAAGGCCTAGCACAGCGTCTCAACCATATTCACCTCCCCGCTAGTTTGGTGCTAAGGTTTGTATAGGGCAACATGTAATGAAGTGGGTTCCGCTACATCCATTTCAATCTCCACGTGTGGCTGGAATGGGATTGGGTGAACCCAGAAAAGGAGTCATTGGGCTTGTGCACATAATGCATATAGTTTGTAGTCAGGAGCACCCAGCCCTCCACTCGAGAGTGGTCGTGTCAGTAGTTCCCACCACGCACACGGCTGCTTCCCAGCCCATACAAGGGCGATCACAATGGAGCGGAGGGATTTAAAAAACGCTTGTGTGAGGGGGATGGGTATATTCGCGAATAAACATGAGCTTGAGGAGGACTATCATTTTGGTTATGGCTATTCTGTCAGCCAGGGACGGCGGCAGAGCTGACCAGTTTGATGACTTGTGCTCTAGGCACTCAAGCAGACGACCAAAGTTCATATGCCAGACTTTTTGTGTATCTCTACTGACCCATATTCCTAAGTATTTCACCAAACCATCTGCCCATGTGAGCGGGACCTCCAGCTCTGCTTCGATTGGGGCTTCGGTCAAGGGCAGGAGAGATGACTTGGACCAGCTAGCTTTCACTCCAGACATACCACCAAACTGGAGACCCTCCCGCAGCACTGGATTCAGATTTTTGTCCGGTTTGCGGATGTACAACGTGATGTCATCAGCATACATTGATATTATTAAGCTTCCGTCTGTGAAACCAAGCCCTCGAAATGTGTGGTTTTGGCGTATTCTGGCAGCTAGGGGTTCCATGGCTACCACAAATAGCAGCGGTGAGTGGGGGCAGCCCTGTATGGTACGCCGTGTTATTGGGAATGGCTCCGACAACAACCCATTTGTTTTCAGTCGTGCCGTGGGCTCAGTGTAGAGTAGGCGAATTAGATTGATAAAATTGGGACTGAACCCCAACCTGGGTAAGATAGTAAACAAGTATGGCCATTCCAGTGAGTCAAACGCTTTTGTAGCATCTAGTAAGGCAGCGATTGGCTGGCAGCTGTGGATCTATCTGGTGTACTGCAGCAAAGAAGGTGCGCAAATTGTAAGCTGTGGACCCGCCAGAAATAAATCCGGACTGGTCCAGTCTAGCTATAAGCGGCAGGGGTGGCTGCAACCTGTTGGTGATTAACTTGGCGAGAATTTTGGAATTGACGTTAATTAAAGAGAGTGGGCAATACGAATCACATAGATTAGCTGCCTTGTCTGGTTTCAAGAGTGAAATGATCACGGCCTCTTTCATTGTTGGTGGTAGAGTGCCACAGTCTAAAAACTCTTGATAAACTGCAGGGAGGTGAGGAGCAAGCTCGATGGCGTAGGTTTTGTAAAATGAATTCAATAGCCCGTCTAGACCTGGGGCCTTCTCGCCTGGCAAGCTACTGATTACCTGCACAATATCTTCCATGGAGAATGGCACATCAAGATAGGCCCGGTGGACCTCGCTGAGCCATACCAGTTCAATGGAGTCTAAGTATGCTTGTAGCTCAGGGTGAGGGGCAATCTGCATATCAGTGTATAGTGAGGATTAAAAATTGGTGAGACGCAAATGTGTGGCCTGTTGACCCCTGAGGGGGGTCGAGTCCTCGTCTAGTAGTTCAGCTATTTATGTCGAGGATATATGGTGTCTGAGTGTGTTTGCCAGAGCTCTTCCTGGCCTGTCGCCTTCGCTGTAGCTTCGGGCTCTGGCGTTTTTGCCCAGGAAGCGAGTCTCTCTGTCTGCCTCTTCCCCAAACTCTGAACTTTTACCTCTCAGTGTTGCAAGAAGTACAGGAGCACCTGATTGGTAGAATAGGAGTTCAGTGTCGCGGATATCTTGTTCCAGTCGTGGCAATGTTTGTCTGATTGATTTTAAAACCCCAGATTGCTTGGCAATACATGCACCTCTCATAACTGCCTTGAAGGAGATTCAACAGAGCCTTCATTAATGGAGAAGTATTAGGTATGTTCACTACGAATCTCCTCTCTAAACATTGTGTCGAGTAGGGTGTGCGGGGGAAGTCGCCAGCTGAATGCACGAGGTAGAGCTTGTGGAACGTTCCTGCGTAGCTCCACCGGAGCGTGGTCAGAGACCGTGTGCAGTAGGTGCTTAGTGTCTGTGGTCCAAGATGCAATGTCTCCTGTGACCAGCCAATAGTCCAATCTGGACCAGGCATTGTGATGTGATGTTATACATGTACCCTCTCTAGTATCTGGATGCCAAATGTCTATTAGACCGTGGTCTTGTATGATGGAAAGCATTTGCTGGGTGGCTCTGGGATGTAGTCTGCGGGCAGCACCCACTCTGTCCACTGTGTCTTGTAAGGTAGTATTGAAGTCCCCACCCCAGAAAACTGTATCCCCACACAGCAGCATCGCCTTTGTCCAAACGGTGAGAAAGAAATTGGGATAGTCTAAGTTTGGACCGTATATGGCAACCAAGGTCACCTGCGGACTCTGAAGTCTTCAGCAACACAGGAGGTGGGTTTCTGAAGGTCTCAGAGGTTGAGCTGCCCTCTCACTGAGTTTGAGACGGATATCCCTCGTGGGGACCATACACCTGTACTCCTGTTCACCACGTTCATTTGCAACTGCACATGCTTGTTGTCGTGCAACAATTCAGTGCATTGGGCCATTTGTAGCCCTGATCCCAGCGCATCTTTTCTGAGAAGGACTCTGGCATCCTCACACTCTGTGCCCTGCTAGCTGTTATCCTGTGGAAGGGCCTGAGGTCCCCTCACGACTCCCGTGCCTTCGGCCTGTGGGTCCTCTTGAGGGTCAACTTTGCTTTATTTGGGCCCCCCTGGTTGCTCCAGGCCTGCCCTGACTCCCCTTGCTGTGGTGAGTCCCCTGGTCCTTGCTGGGCCAGATCGACACCCAAATTGACCATCTACGTTGTTTACCGCTGCCAAGGCTTCTTGGTGCTCCTGCCGGACACTGACCCCTCAGCACTCGACATCCTTCAAAGACAGTTTGCCTCTGACTCCTGGTCAACCTAGACATCTTCGGGTTCTCGCAGCTGAAGAGTCAAGATCACGGTCAACACAACTGAAGCACCCGACATCGGTGGGCATTAGTCTACCGAGCCCCTGGTCACTCCAAAGTGACCCAGACTCTGTCCCCTCTGCTTTCAGGTTCTTCTCTTCTAGAATCCACATTTGGATTCCACCGGACACTTTTCATACTTCCAGCAGCAGCATTACTTTGTCGACATCCATAGAAAACGACAAGGGTTTCCGATGCCACTTCGTACCTATGCACCTGGCTCCTCTGGGATAGGTAACTCTGGTACCAAGGTATCCACGGGTGGGGTGGCTCTTCAAACTCTAAAGTTCCAAAGGTTGTCTTCATTATCTGCTTGGAAGGGTCCTTAATCTCTAATTTTCCAACCGCGACTTTCCCATTAAATTGTACGGAGCACACTGTCGTGTTCTCACTCTGCACCCGTCCTCCGCGGGGTCCCGATTCACTCACCTTGGGGGGTTTCTTGGGGTCCCAGCAATTCTACACCTCCTATACTAAGTCTAGTCTCGAGTCATGGTTCTTATACCACTTATTTAGTATATGGTTTGTCTCCCCCTGGAGCCCACTGTGTATTGTGCTACTTACGTTTGATTCTTTGCAATTGTATTATTTGATTTGTGTCCTATCCTCGTGTAGAGAATACTAGAGAGTGTTATAGATAATGAATACATATTTTTATAACTAATGTGTGGTTTCCCTTTCATTTAACCAATACTATAAGATTGCATTCTGGTAAAACAAGGCGCTTAACATTCCTTCAAGACTTAGCCTGAAGGCTGCTCTCCATAGCTACCACTAGGATAGCTTTCCATAAAGGTTATCTTTGACCTAATCACCATACGGGTCATTTGGACTGGTACAAGGTGCCCACTTTAACTAGTGGACAGCATATACCAGGCCAACTTCTCACAGGCTCCCCCCATAGAGTTCAATGGGAGTCTGAGTGAACCGAGCCCGTTAGCATATGGCGGCATCATACTTGTTCATTCGGACTCTCGGAGCACGTCTTGCTTGGAAAGCCCTCCGGATCCGAGTCATACGGAGGGCTTTTCTAGCAAGATCGGAATTGGACCCTTAGTTTTATGCGCTATAAGATTAGCCATAAAGCACAGGAACCTGTTAACGTCACATGGTAAGCTATTGCATGGAGCGGGAGTACCGCCTGAGGAAAGTACCTTGTGGTCTGTCTTACAACCTTACTATTATATATTCCCTCTCTCTCTCAAATATGATGATAAATAGCATACTACATTCTGAGCATTGCACATATGGATTATGCCATGGCACTTTCTCACGTCTGTTTAAAAAATAGATATCTAACTGAAACCAGGATGCAAGAAGTTAAACTGTTACAGTAAGGTTAAATCACACCCAACAGATAAAACTACTATTAGGAGAGTTACTTTCATGTATAAATAAATGTTTTCCATGCCAAAGAAAATAATTGTGGTGGCATAACACATAATTTGTAACAACTGTACTAATAAAAACACTTTCACAAAGGTAGTGCGGCCTTTCGGCTGGCGGTAAATGCCCCTTTTTTTACTGCCCCTAATAAACCGTCAATAGAGGTTGTGATCGATGAAAAGCAATGGGTGGATTTCTTTTCCAATGTCTATAATTCTTACCCAGATGAAGTAATTTTATTGTCTCCTTGTAGCCAGCAGGGAACTAGTTCCTATGAAACACTTTCTTTAGACCTTGATTTTACACATGATGAGGTCATTGGTGCTATCAACGAGAGCAAGGGCGGTAAGGCTCCTGGCCCAGATGGTGTGCCGATTGACCTTTTTGAATCAAATCTGCCCCTTTGGGCTCCTTTATTGACACGGGTACTGCATCCTTGCTGCTCGGAGGGTTTCATTAAGACCTGGTCCGAATCTATTATAGTACCCATCTTTAAGAAAGGCGACCGGCAGAACCCAGCCTGCTATCGCTCAATATCCTTGTTGGACTCTTTGGTGAAGGTACCAGGACGGATTGTTTTAAACCGGCTTCAAGATTGGGCAGAGGAAAAAAGTATTTTATCAGATGTATAACATGGTTTTTGGCAGGGGTTGGGCACTATAGAGCAAGCGCTTAATCTTAGTATTTTAACTGGGAAATATACTCAGGCCAAAACAGCGAGATTTTACCTAGCATTTGTTGGCCTTACAGCCGCCTTCGACTGTGTTATACATAGTAAACTCTGGGCAATTTGAACTGATATGGGGGTGGACCCCCCGTTGGTATTGTTCCTGAGGCTGCTGTATAGCGGGGCGGCAGCTAAGGTCCGATATGGAACCAGGGGAGAATGCACTGTACCGTTTATTGTAGAAAGGTGGGACAGACAGGGCTGTGTCCTGGCATCGTTCTTGTTCACTTTATACACAATGCACTGGAACAAGGGATGGAGGAAAAGGTGAAGGACACGCCACATTTTAATCAACACCCAATAGCTTCCCTTCTGTATGCGGACGATGCAGTGTTGATGGCCCGTACACAGGTAGGCCTACAAAAGGCACTTTCCATCTATACTGCATTCATGGACAACCTTGGCCTAAAATTGAACCCCACAAAAACTTACATAGTGATGTGTGGGAAGGGAAGCTTGAAATGCAGGAGCATGTTCATAGGGTTTATCATGGTAAAATCCACTAAGACATTTTCATATCTAGGCATTTTATTTGATTCAAATGGATCCTGGCTCCAGGCTGTCAAAAGTAGGAGTCTACTTTTTATGAAATCGACGACTGCTGTGGCCAATTCCGCAAGAAAACTTGGTAAAAGGCCACCAGCTCTGCTCCTACAGATTTATCAAGCCAAATGTGTGAGCATAGCCACTTATGGAGCGGGCGTGTGGGGGTTCCAAAACTCCCAACCCATTCAGAGAGTTGAAAATGCCTTTTTAAGTTTCTTCTGGCGGTCCCAGCTATTACTTCTGTTTACAATTGCTATAGTGAGTTAAGCGTCCCATACATGTCAGATATTATTAAAGCTCAGCCTGCTCAATTATGGTATAGAATTTGGACTTCTACCACAACTGGTCTTAACCAAGATATTTTTAAAGATAGCATGAAGCTAGACCAGGCCACTAAGATCGCCTGGTTAAAATATGTAAAAAAACTTCATGTACGACCTTGGGCACCCTGACTATTATACATTTCCCGAATACATAAACTCTGTCTCCAGGAAGGAGTTTAACCCCTTCTATGCCCATGACGAGATAGTCTCGTCATGGAGCGCGGTTGCGCTGTGCCCATGACGAGACTATCTCATCATGGACCCCGCCCGCTAATGAAAGGCCCGGCACAGGAGGAGGAAAGGGCGGGGCACTCAAGGGGTTAAAAGAATTTGTATGACTCACCTGGAGGCAAATAGATTCATTTTAGAAGCAAATAAACCAACAGTACAACATCACCAATTGGTGTTAACTACCCACACTATACAGACATATATACTATATCATTTAAGTGGGTATGATAGATACGTTTTGACCCGATTTAGATTTGGTAATTTTTACCGTCTGATAAGTTTTCCCAAAATAAATAACTGGTGAAAAGATTTATGCTGTTGTCCGTGCGATAATCAGTCTTTGCAATCATCATTGCATGCGGTTTTATTTTGCAAATTTTATAAAAAAACAAAGAAAGAGGTGGATTCTGCCAATTTTAAGGTTAGGAGGGTGGACCCAATGCCGACCGGCATTTTTATTTCTGCAATTTTTAGACAATTAGGGCCATATGTAGATCGCGAAATACCGGTCGGTAACGGCCGAAAATCGGTAATTTTCCCGTTACCGACCGGTATTTAGCCCTTTCCAATGTAGGAGGCAGGTTTTAAGGATTCGGTAATTTACCGAATAGGTATTTTAAGAAATCGGTAAAATACCGATTTGGTAAATTACCGAATCCTCAAATCCTATGTAGGGAGCACTCAAGTGAGTGCTTTTCTGTTTCAAGGATTCGTTATTTACCACCAACTACAGGTTGGTGGTAAATACTGAATTCCTGTTAAAAAGCACTTTTGTGCTTATCTAGAAATGCCATGTGGCAGACATACATGCCCTTAGGGCATGTATGTGCGCCACATGTGCACACATGCACGATTCAGGGGTGCAACAGTGTGTCAATGTGACACCCTGCCACCCTTGAATCTGCTCCCCCTATTACCGAATCGGTATTTACCGAATCGGTAATAGTGAATGGCTTCCCATTCATTCCTATGGGCCTCCAGGCCCATAGGAATGAATAGGAAGGCATTCCTTATTACCGATTCGGTTAATACCGAATCAGTAATACCGAATATTACCGATTTGGTAACATTTACCGATTTTTTACCTACATTATATTTACCGATTCATAAATACCGAATCGGTAAAATTCGGTATTTAAGAATCGGTAAATATAATTTACATACATATGGCCCTTAATGTTTTACTAGTGCAATTGCCTGTTTTTTAAAGAGTATATTGAGAACCAGAAAGACTATTACTTTTTTAATTTGGCAAGGACATTGGTTTCTGATATTTTGTGATGGACTAAATTCTGCGAGACATTGTTTTTCTTTTGTGATATCTTTTGTTTGTCTGTGTGGTATGTTCATAACCAAGTGCTTATAAAAGATGATTTGTTTTTATTTGCTGTGTCTGCTTTTGTGATTTTACTTGCATAAAATCAAATAAAGCTTGTCTGATTCACACTTTCACCCATTTTTTCCTGTAGTGCAAACGTCAAATTCCTTATTATTACAAGAGAGTGTAACTAATTAGAGAAGAAAGCTTATTATCTCGATTCCATCTAGAATCAGTTGAGAGAAGGAAAAACCTTAGATCTCAAATACAAAGCTTTCTTATTGTAATTTTTCCCACTGCACACATATAAACCCTTACGTTTTATATATTGGTGCATTTATAACTGCTGCATCTGCACTTGAATAAAACAGTATGCATAAACCATACATTCAGGCACGCAATCTTATATGCTCTTTTTTTTTTTTGTATATTCTTTTTTTATTAAACATCTTGCACAGCATGACAACAATATTACTTCTATGCAACCTTCGAACTGAGGCGTTACGGCATCAACATTAGCATTGCAGTGCATCTATCTCGCCCTCCTTCCCGTTCCATCTTTGGTAGTCATACGGTCTTATCATCCTCACCCTCTACATGTGTGCCCCCCCTAGGCTGTCGATTATATGCTCTTTTTAAACCATTATTGAGGGAGGGTTGGGGAATCACTACTCACTCGAGGCTGATCCTCTCGTGTGTCATAACCCCTCCTCACCCACAACAAAGGTAATAAATAACATATTACACTCTTCACATTTGCATATATACAAACCCTAGAATGCTGTTGCTTCCTGCGTATTGCTTTGTACCTGTCCTATCCATTAGGGAGACTTGTCCTACTCCTGGCCATTGGTAGTAGTGTTTTCCTTTTCAGGAAAATGGAACCGCACAATCATTAATCAACTCTTGATAATCTTTTTGAGTGTGACAATAATATGTCTCTGTATTTTTATTTATATTTGTATCTTTATCGGACAGAATAATGAGCACGTAACTGAACACGGACGCTGTTGATTATATTCTCGAAATTCAACGTATCAAGGTTGATTAATTGGTTGTTTGGAATTCAACTTGGTTCTCCAAATATGTTTTAAAGATTTGTGAGGAATATTCTGGCGACAATGTGAGCAAACTTTTACATTTGCCGTAAGGGATGCACTATTTGGTCATAAAACAGTTCGTTTTTTGCCTTGACAAAGTCTAAGGGGAGACGAAACACGTGTTGGCAGTTCTGTTTTGGATGTATCATCAAAGAAAAATAAAAAGAAATACATTTGTGAAGACAAGCCAATGATGTGGAGTCTGCTGTTTTGAGTAGCATTGAAGGATTTGTAAATGCACTACTTTTCACTAACAAATGTGTGAACATTGGTTTGGTATCAAAGAAGCCATCAGATTGCTTATACTTCGATTTGATTTGTTTTGATAATTTTAAGGGTGGGCTGCATATTTCTTTCAATTGTTATAATTCTACTCCTGTCCATGTTAGGGATGTGTTGTGTGGTAAACAATCTAGGGGGGGGGAGGGTTGCGGGGGGGGGGGGGGGGGGGGGGTTCAACGTGCAGAAGCCGAAAACGATTTGCTTTGCCAAAGCCTCTTTTAAGAAATTAAAAAACAAATCGTGTGTTTAGTTGCATGCCCAAATACCCCAAATAAATGGCTCAGATGGGTCTTTTAATAACTGTCCGCGTGAAGCACCCAAAAACCATCTGTGTTGCATGGCTTATGATGATAGCCGTAGACAGTGCGTGGGTCTCTATGGAAGGAATGAAACAAGTAGGGAATCGTTCTGAAGGACAACATGCTCTGAACAAAACATTAAAACCGGAAAAATGCATCTTGTATGCCCTAAGAGAGAAGCTCCTCTTTACGAATTGCGACAAATTCTCTTTAATATGATCAGCCTGTTGGGGCAAAAAAAATAAAGCTAATGGAACAGTTCTGCTCTGAGAAACGCCCTGAAGGGAAGCCGAGTAATTTCAAATGAATGTGTACTTGCATATGTAGGCTCGACAGTTGACTTCCCTCTACCCCCTTGCAAAAACATCCGACTGGAATGTCTGCCCTACTTGAGATGGTAATGTGCATTCCCACCAGTGAGAGGGAGCGCTTCAGCGTGACATTAAACGGCCCCTCCCCGCCCCCCGAATGCATTATATCTCAGGTTAAATGCAATAACGCGCCAGGAGTGGCGAAGTCAATTCAGTTCAATTGTCTGACTGCTCGCGCTCGTGAAATGGAAAGGATGGCGGGGGTCCAGGAATCTCGGGGTTCCACTTTGCGATAATTCATTGCCCTCTGCAGAGGCTTTGATCCGGGTATCCGGAGTGGTCATAGCCGCGGTGGCTCCAGACATCCAGCTCTTCGCTGGAGTGCAGCAGATCGCCAGCTGCTCGGCCAGATGTCAAAGGTGCAGTAATGGCTGCCAGGTCTGCGCGCGCCCGTTCTGGAGAAGCCCGATGAAATTTGGCTGTTAGCGCTACAATAAAATGTGATTGTGATTAACGAAGCAGTGCCACCTAATAAAGGAAGTTGACTGGCGCTTCCCCCTGGTAGGCATTCTAAATGTCCACTAAACAGTGTTTTTACCTACCAGCGGGGACGCGTAAAAAGCTAATCACCGTCTGTGGGCCATTAGAGAAGTTGTCTGCACTTTCTCAAGTTGAAACCAAAGGGGAAAAGATAATAGGTTTGGTTAACAGAGCTGTTCGGAGAGGGGAGGCATACAGAGAAGAGGGCTGATGAAGCCAGCGTGGTACAGTAGCTGGGCGCACACATCCCTGAGTGCTCTTGTTGACTGTACTGTGAGTCCAAATCCTGGCCAGCGATGGAAGCTCGTGGCATTGGCGAGAGGACTTCTTTGGGCCCCGAGTCGTCCACTTGACCACTTTTGCCTGGGGTCCAGAATGACAAGAATACAGTCAGACATTGTTTATTGCGGGTGCGACAATCTTTGTTGGCGTCTGTAGGAAGATGGAGTATTATGTGGTGATGCTGGTAAGGCTTCACCATGTAATACTCTCACAATACCCCAAAGAGGGTCCTTGGATTCACAATAATAAAGCCTTAGCTCAGTCCTGGTAGACTGGGAAAGAGCAGTCAGGCTTTACTAGAGGAACATGTGTTAAGCATTTCAAAGTACCAACATGGACAATAAGTAATTGACATGACGCAAAGAAATCCGACACCAACTTATAAAAAGTAAACATATTTTTACAGAATTTTAGACACCAAAAGGAAGTACATCAGATAAGTATAACCGGAGTTATGGATTTTAGAAGCAATATTAACCCCTTCGACGCTTGTGACGGAGCGGTTCCGTCACGTGCGTCGGTTGCGCTGTGCGCATGACGGAACCGCTCCGTCATGGCCCCGCCCGCGCACGGAATCTTCAGCGCGGCGCGGAAATCCGCGCCGCGCTGAACGGGTTAAATTAGTGCAAATCAATGCTGCAAAATGTTATCATTGCGGTCAAAGGGAAAAATCATTAGTGAAAATTGTTCACTTGCAGGTCGAGTTGCGTGAATCTCAAGGAAGGTAAAGGTGATACAGGGTGCAAGGACCAAGCGACAACAGTAAGTTCTAGTTTACATGGCTCGAGAAGCCTGGGTGAAGATTTGCCTTGGCTGGCCTTGGTGCTGATGCGGTAGCCGCAGGAGAGCTGTCCTTACCACTTCCGTGATGCTGGTGGGGAACAGGGTGAAAAAAGTCAACTGCAAAGCCACTGCTGACATCAAATGAAGGTTTTGCGGAGTTCTCTCAAGATGAAACATCAAGTAAAGGGGGTGGTTGCTGGCCTGGTGACCAACAAGCTTTGGCAGTGGTAAGCACATTAGAAAGTTCCCCTACCCTGCACACGTTCAAAAAGGACCTCGAGACCTGGCTCTTCGACTGATCCGGAGCTTGACCCCCCCCCCCCCCCCAGCGCCTTGAGACCCTCACAGGTGTGTAGCGTGCTTTATAAGCCCCTGATTGATTGGTTGATTGATTGATTGAAAGTTATTTTGACATCCAGAGGGAGCAAAGTAGCTGCCAGAAACTTCGCAGAGGCCAGGACTATGTTTCCCACAATGCACTGGATCATCTACTTCTTTGTGATCCCTTGAAGAGCCTGAGAGCCAGCGATTCTTTTGTTCTGGGATGTTGTTATTGCCTGAAGTGTGCAGGGGACTAATTCCTCTAGTCTGGAAGCATCAGGTGATGCCTTTGGCTCTCAAAGGGGTCCCTCTGTATGGGGGAACCGAACTTTGGTCCAGGGTGAGTTGGAGTTGTGCAGTTCCAGGAAGGTTGCCACAGGTGCATCTGTTGGTTTGTGCAGCTTCTGTTGTTGCAGACTCAGGTCTCTTCTTGTATCCTTTGTTGTAATTCAGAACTGGGGTTCAGGTGTCAGGGGTAGCCATTAAATCCTGGATTCAGAATCATTACGGTGTGGATTCAAGTGGCCAATGGGCTACTATCCCCAAAGGCTTATCTGCCCCTGAGGTGACCACATCCGGGGATGTAGGTCACCTGTTCTACCTCTATTCTACCACTTTTAAAAATGGCAGAAGTCGTCTTAGCTGTATAGACAGGTAGCCCACCCTGGAGGTGTGGCTAGCCTTGTCTGGGTTTATACCTCTTCAATACTTTATTTTCCTTCCTACCTGGGTGCAAATGTGCCTGGGAGCAGGGGGAGGGCTGGTTCCTCCTTGGGGAGGAAACATGGTTGCATATCACAGGGGGTGCAGCCCTTCAAGCTCACTACCTAGATGTGCCACGTCACTAGCCATCCTGTCAGGGAGGGAGGTGTGACTTCCTTCCTGTCCAGGCCATTGTTTCTGACTCCTGGGAGGGTTCATACCTCCTGGCAGGGGGTTAGATTCCTATCTTGGTGGCAGCTGTGGGCTGGAAGCCAGAGCACAGGGAAAGCTGGGGCAACCTCATGGGAAACATCTAAGGTAGCCCCCTGGGTGCATGCCACATTGTCCTCGACACAAGATGCATGTCAGGGGTGATGAGGCACGTTGTTTTACACCTAACATGACATATTTAGGCAGTACCATAATGGAGCTGCCGACCTCGGGTTTAAGTGAGCGCCTGCCCATGTTATTGTATGGACTGTCTATCACACATAGTAGCCTTTAGTGGTAAAGGCCACTATAGGGACATATAAGCTTGCACTTACGTGTCCACACCTTTAATATAATGCACAGGGGCAGCTCCTCCACTAAGGTGGAGGAGGTTCACCCCACTGCTCGCAGAGCAGAAAAAGAAAATGAGAATAACCTGGTTATTTCATTTTATTTTTCTTTGTTACGAGGCTGGGTTAGGGCGAGGCCAGACTGGGGTCAAAGGGGGCAGAGTGGTCAGCACACTCCAAGTGGGCATGAATGTTTGGCTGGCTACCTTTCCCAGTCTGAGCGCGGAACCACGTGCTCAGACCAATCACAGTGCTGCATTGCAGCTCTGTGATTGGCTATTGGAAGCCAATCACAATGCTGCATTGCAGCATTGTGAGTGGCTGTGGGGAGCCTGGGTGCTTCCTGGGTCGGACCTCGCCAAGAAGAGCAACAACGCGACGGAGAGACGGTTGCCGTTTAAAAGGTAAGTGTTTTTTTTTTCTTTTCTTCTTTTTTTTGTAAACTCCCCCCCACCCTGCCACCCCAGTTCCCTGGCAGCTGCCACTGATAATGCACCCTACCTCCTGGGCTCAGAAGGCCTTCCTTAGGGGTGACTGGCATATATTAAAAATAGTGCATTGACTTTGCCACACATGGTGAGGGCAAAGTCGAGCTCGAGCAGTTAGCACTACCCCTGCAGTCTGCAATGGTAGGCCTGTTTTTAGAAGTTTCCTTGGGTCACTTAGGGTGGCACAAACAGTGCTTCAGGGCCTTGTGACCTCATTAATAACACCAATGCCCTGGGTACCACTGGTACCATATACTAGGGACTTATAGGGGGGTTAAAGTCCGTGCCAGTTTGTGTTACCAATGCACACATATCAATTTTAGGGAGAGTGCACTGACACTGGGGTCTGGGCAGCAGGCTCCAGTGCACTTTCGGAGTCACAACGATCAGCATTTGAGCAAAAAGTGTGGGGTGGGGTGAACATACAAAAAGGGCACTTTCCTACAGTGTGCCACCAATATCCTTCTCCTCCACTGATTCCTTCACTACCACCCTCCAAAAGTACCCCTCATCTCTCCATAGCTCCCCTCACATTTATTTAATTTCTTTTATAGCCCTTCCCATCCCAATGTATACTGTAAGAATGCTTTACAATAGACACACACAAGAGACAATAAATCAAAAAAGTGTATAAACAATCTATAGAAAAGGTTCATAGGACAATGAGGGATTTAAAGGGCAAAAGTAACATACCATTGCAAAGTTTTATTGCTTGAAATCAGCCGAATAAAGATCTTTGACTGACTGACTGACATACCATCCTTACTAGTAGGCATTATATGTTACAACTACTTGCTCTGGAGAAACACAAAGTCATTATTTAAAATGCAACACTGGTTGTGTTCACTAAAAAGCATATATTACACGTTGTGCTTTGCAACAGGCACTTCGAGCCTCTACACTACGTTATGATAAGTCAAAACTGCAACTAGACAACACTCAGATTTTTCCTGCAAATACATTAATCTCCAGCATCATCTCCACACTTTTATTACTGCTTGAAAATTGTTAAAGCACAAAGAACTCAGCAGCAGGTGCTGTTAAGCCTGAAAGAGATTTTAAAATACTGTGCCCCCCTCTGAGCTTGGCTCTTAGTGCGGTGGCACCAGTCACCCTACCCTGAAGCCAGCACTGTTTGCCACTGAGATCTTTGAATGTGTGCTGGTTTGTCCTAGACTTTGACAGTGTGGTGATGGCTCCCTTCAAATTCAAGGAATGAGATGCAGCTGCCAAACCCGATCTGTGTGGCCATGGATGCACAGTTATGATCTGTATAAGTGAAACTGACTGGTCTTTGGAAGGGAGCTAGAGCACAGTGATGCCATCAGAACTGGATGGTCTTTAGGATTCTCTGCGATCAATTCTACATATTGATGTGTGCTGGGATGTATGACGTTACAACGCATGCTGTTACAACGCATGCTGTTACAACGAAAGTTTTACAACGCGAGTGCATTGACAACGCAGGACATTACAACGCAAGTCTTTACATCGACTTGCACTAGATGGCGTGCTAACATTAAAAAAGTGTAATTTACTATTCCAACTCCAGTCCACGTAACAGTAGGGAAGGTGTTGGGATAGTAAACTACACTATTTTTAATATTAGCACGCCATCTAGTGCAAGTCGATGTAAAGACTTGCGTTGTAATGTCCTGCGTTGTCAATGCACTCGCGTTGTAACAGTTTCGTTGTAATGGTAGTGCGTTGTAAAAGTTGCGTTGTAAAGGTTGTTCCCCGTGTGCTGCAATGTGCAGCACACATAGCACACATCAATATGGGGAGTGCTTTAGAATTTGTCTAGGCATTGGATTTTGTACTGGAAGGTTATGCTTCAAATTAAAATCCTACACTAGACATCACAGACACCCCTCTGCACCATTGTGCAAAGGTTGAGGATGGCACTAGGAAGCCTATTGTTCACCAGCGCAGGGTATGAGAGCAGCAGTAGGCCATTTTCAGGTTGAACATACTGGACAGCAGATGCGCTGTCTGTTGCAAGGCATATTGTCACTTACCAAGAGCAAAAGGGTGCTTGGAGGCTGCCCATCACTTTCTATTGGTTGGCTTTCTTTGTTACTTTCATTTGCCTGCTCTTATTCATGACTCAGCTTATCAATCTTGTGTTTGTTCTTCCCACTGAGCATTGGCACTTTACAGTCTCTTTGATTGGCTTGCGTTGCTGCTTCCACTGCTTGCTTTTCACTTCATGTGTGTGTGTTTTAGAGCCATCTTCCTTGTGTACGTCTCTTTCCCTGTACTTTGTGTTTCTCTCTGTTGCCGACTGCTATTCCCTGCTCCCAACTTGCACTTACCCATGTTCTTCGCCTCATTGCTTCCCCCACCTGTTCTCGCTGTGTTGCTTTCTCTGAGTGCCTGTGTTGCATTTTCCCCTGCCTTCTCAGTAGATATTGCTTCCCGTCCAGCTCTCATCCCCTGTTGCTTTCGCTTACCCTCCCATCTTGCTTCAACATTGCCCCCACTCTCTATTGTATTGTTTCACCATTTGCCCCATCTCTCATTCTTTTAGCTTCTGCTCCCACCACCAGCTTAAAAAAATAAATCTACTGCGCATTTTCTATTCTTTTTATTTACCTATCCAACTCGGATTAGCAGTGGCGTAGCTAAAGCTTTTACCGCTTGGGCGATCCCTGGGTTTGCCTCCTAGTGACGGTCGCTGCAGGTAAGAGGAGTGGGGTGGAGGCGACAGCCGACTTGGAGTGGGAAGAGGCAACAGGCAACAATGAGGGAGAATAAAATGTATTTAAAAAAAAGAAAAATTACCTTGCGCGCTGCCACCCCAAAATAGTGCCGCCCGGCGCTAAAAAGAAAAAAAAGTGCCTGTGTCATTTTGTTGGTGTATGCATGAGTAATCCGGGCACCTACAAAATGAAGCAGGCAGTTGCATCAAGGCTTTTTTTAACTATAGCTGCATTGCGTGGTATAGCAGATGCTGTGTGGCGTGGCAAAAACTATTGACAAAGGTGAGATCTTTTGGCTTTGCCAATGCATGTTAATAAATATGGTTGTGCCCTGCTTACTTCACCCTTGCACAATGCAGCAAAATGAAATAATAAATCTGCCCAATATTTATAATAGCTAAGTTACCTTTACTTTAAGTTTCTAGCCCCAGATACACACCACTCTGTAAATGATCTTCAATTCTTCACCCTGACATAAATTTATCACTGCCTGACTAAGCTCTCCCATCTTACTTAAAAACAGGGTTCATTGCTTTTTGGGTGCAGAGTCGGTGCTCTATAAATACTCCATATAACATTACATGATGTTTCCACACAGAGACTATACAGTGAATTACATATTTACTATAAGTGACTAAAGTGTCCTTTCCAACGTTATTCTGCATTTCTGCCTCTTAGGAGACTGCTGTCTTCTGATGTCAGATTAGGAGGGAGCACAAGACCGCATATACAGAGAAGTAAACTTCCGAATTTTGGTTTTCATTCAATCAATCAATCAATATTGTCTGGTTCCTGCGGGACCTCCACAGAGACACAAAGGCTGAGGTTCGATACACTCAAGATTTTAAGGTTACACGCAAGTTTTCAATACAACTTGGAGTCTGACAAGAGTGTATTTTGGCCCCTTTTTTGTTTAACATATATATATCAATAACTTGGAGATGGTTTTAGTGGGATCTAAGGCGGATTATCCCCAGGTGGGTCGCCGTGGTCTGCCTGTACTACTGTACGCAGACGGTGCAGTCCTTATGTGCCGGACCACACGAGGGCTGAAAACGCTGCTTAATTCATTTGCCCGGAGGAACAGGACTTGTTGATAAATAATTCAAAATCCTATGTGATACAGGTGGGACCTCGTACAAGAAAGCTTTATCCCTCTCATGTTGGATCTGTTCAGGTCCCACATACAGATATTTTTTCCTATCTGAGGGTCCTGTTAGATGACAAGATGAAATGGGAGCCATTAAAATATAGAAAGAAAGGAGATTTAGTGCAAGCCAATGCCGCCATCTTGAACTTTGCCCAGAGACTAGGAAAGAGACCGATCGGGACTTTCTCGCAGATATCCTATGGCAGTGAAATCTGGTAATACATCGCCCATGAGGAATTACAAGTAGTTGAAAATAGCTTTTTGAGACATCTTTTAAGTGTGCCTCAGAGAGCCTCAACACTAGCTGTACATGAAGAGTTGGGTGTGGCTTACCTTTCTGACCTGCTGGCCTTTCGCCCAATTTTCCTATGGTTAAACATCTGGCTTAGTCAGGGGACAACTCTAAATACATTGATTTTGAAGGACTATATGGCCCTTGACCATGCTCACCATATCCCCAGGCTAAATTATATCAAGGGATGTTTTTCGAGTTTGGGAAGAGGGGACTTATTTTCTAACCCAGAATCGGTGAACAAGAAGGACCTGGGGTTGGCAAAGGAGTCCTTCTTTAGACAGCGGACCTTAGATAGGGAAGACTGGGAGCTAAGGAACCCTAGTGTACGCAGATTTGTCACCTGGAAAACTGTGCAAACCAGCGAACCGTATGTTCTGGGGTCTTTAAGTGGTTACGATTGATTTTTTATTGACCAGGTTTCATTTCAATCTTTTTTTATCTTCTGCTGACGCTGCCACGTGGGTGTAGTAGGGCTCAGAGCTTAATGTCCTGTGGCTGCGACGGTAAGTCTCCAGAGGACATGCTACATTTTATAATGTTCTGTAGTTATTATGAGTTAAGTTCATGCAGGTGCACCCTGCTTTTACCTTTTTACAAATGTTATCTGGAAATATTGTTTTTTATGTTCTTAGCTTTTTAAAATCTGCTGTTAGGCTCCGAGCCAGTTGCGATTAGCTGTCTGAGGGATATAAGGGGTGGCTGAGATGTGATCCTGGAAGTATCGCTACCTTATACTTAGTCTTTGTATGGACTGTTTATTCCTTTTTTTTAAAACATATATTATACACTCACTTCATAATACCATAATATATTTTGGTGCACCGCATCTGATGTTATTTGGTAGACTCTTTTAATGATAGACTTCTTTGTATATACTGTTTTATTTGACTTTTATGGTTTTATGCAAAAACGGAATAAAGGGAATTGATTGATTGATTGGTTTTCATTCAAAGTGCACTTTCATGCAAGAAGCTGGCTTATGTATAAAAACAGTGGTGCAGATGCAACTTCGTCCTCTGGCTCTAGGCCAGATTGAATATGACAATTGGTTTTCATAAATATTTGAGGCCTAGATTTACTAAAGTTCATGCAGCGCTGTCTGAAAATCTGCACCACTGTGCACTTTGTATAAAATTGTACAGCTTCACATTTATACAGTTGCGCAGCAATGGTGTCATTGCTTCACGTGAGATAAAAATGCAGCTTTACCACCATGCAGTGAAGCAGCAGTTCCTCGTTTGCGGTATCTACTCGAGGTACACCTTCTAGTACAAATTTCAATGTGAAGAAAACTGGCCAAGTTTAAGTTACGGAAAATGTGCAATTTCCCATAAATTGCCCGTTATTCATAGAAATATCACTCAATAATCTATTGCCCTTACCTCACCCTTGTTTACACCTAGGGGCTTATTTACAAGCCCCTTGTGCCGCCGGTACGTCACTTTTAACATGGGAAAAAGTGACGTACGGGCGGCGCAAGGGGCTTGTATATAAGCCCCCTAGTTTCAATTGGGCTAGGATTTCACACAAAGCAAGGTCATGATATTTTAGTAGATCTGACTTTGCGTGGAATGGTATGGGTGTGTTTTGTGACAAGTCAATTGAGCCAGATGTGCATTGATTACAGTGGGGTTGGCAACCTGCGATGCAAAGCGTTTACTCAACTTTCACTTTAAAATATCTTTTGCATAAGAAAGTTGACTGCCACTGGCATTTGCATTAAGGGATATTCTCCAAAACTGTTCTTGATATTCTGTGCTGTTCTTCCATCAACACATTCCTTCTGTCTGTGTAGTCATTTTTGCGTTGCCTCGTTCTCTCAGACATCCCTGCATTTTGTTGTGTTCATCCTCATGGTAACATGCCCACACCAGGCATCTTTATATTCGCACATCAGTGTCACCTCTACCCTCTCAAGAAACAATTCCAAGACATTTAAACATAATTAGGTAGGTCTCTAGATTTCTTTTTTCTTAAAAGCATTTTCACATTCCTTACTCTGCTGCCAAACAATGGCTTGCATACGATCTCATATTGATAGATTCTTCACATATGTGGCACAATATGGATTCCATACCATATTCCAAAAAAACACTTCCCCAGTTATAATATTTGTTTCTACTTCAGGTACCCTAGAAATAGAGAATGGATTTTTCAAATATATTTTTATTTGAAGGATGATATTAAGTGCTAATGGGCATGAGACCATATGTATACACAAAATTAATTAGCAATACACTGATCGCGTAAATGGTTTAGAGAATAGTTGCTGTAACCTATTGTTGTTGTTGGTGCATCTTCCTCATTACTGTCCTGTCCCTTGCTGCTCAGCCATGAGTGATGTCACTTAGAATGTTGAGTGTGTGAGACTGGAGGAGTTGGCAGTTGGTAGAGATGGGCTGAGCAGCAGGGAGGCTGCTCCTGGTGGGGCTCATATAGGGACTTAGCAGAGGCCTTACAGGAGTTTTACTTGGACTTTGTTACTTAAGGAATAAACCTATAACCTGTTCTAAGTGACCTGTCTACGAGACATCCTTCATCATTACACTAGTTTATATAGTGATAGAAATAAAAAAGACTTTTGAGAAAAAAATCAGTGAAGGAATTTGTGGCCATCTCCGGAATCATGGAATACATAGGCCCAGAATTATCAAGCCATTGTGTTGCCCTTGCGTCACACAAGGTGATGCAAAGATAATGCAAAGGCTTCAGTAATATTTACAAAGTCGCGCAAGGGACGATTTGCGCCGACTTGCAAAGCTTTGTAAAGAAATGTAACAACGCAGCAGTTTGCACAGTGTTTTGTTACATTTCAAGCTGGGAGGCACTCTATAGGTGAAGATGGACATTCTCATGCATCTACCCATGAATTTTGGTGCATTCCCAGATTTGCTTAAGCTATTAAACTTAGGAATACGTCAAAATGCTAATACTTCTCCAGTGAGGCGTACCGAGGAGAAGTATGTTTATGTCTCCTTGTTTCTTCCTCTTTTTATGCATGATCCATTCCGCAACACACATAGAAAGAGGAAAACACCTCTTTCACTTTTTCCCTTTCACTTCTAAGGATTGTTTTTGTGCAGGAAGTTGTCCCTTTCTGCACAAAAATATACTACCTGTGACACAAGCACCCGTGCACTAAGGTGCAAGGGTGCCTGTACTGGTGCTAAGCAGCACGCATTGCACCTGCGCAAGGATGGAGCTGAAATGCCCCATATCTTTGTAAATAAGGGGCATTTCTGCTCTCTCCCTTTCAAGCAACACAGTGCAGCAACTTTGCCCATTGTCCTGCGTTGTGTGAAAGATTAGTAAAAATGCCCCATTGTGTCTATGGCAGACCACTTTCTAGAGTGCCATGTAACATTTATCTGTAGTGAATATTTGTTCGGTCTACAAGTAGGAGAGCCAATATGGTTGGTCTGGATGGCTTCTTCCTTTAAGTACTAGGATGGATAAATTGAGAGCAAATGCAATAAAGAGTGAACTCTGGAAAACAATAGCTCAACTTGGCATGCTCATTAAAGGCCCTGCTCTCATGTAAGGCAAAATAAATATCAGGGAAGAACTCAAAAGTTCAGGAAGATTAAACGAGAGGAGTCTAAAAATATGGAATTGAAATCATCTTGTCTAGGCTTACCTGAGAGACATAAACTACATGTAAGAAAGAGTATGTGTAGGTTTCCCTGTTGCCTATGGTATTACATTTGAGGGGTTACAAAATAAGGGAGAAGCCTGCTGTGATACTGCAAGAGAAAATGGCATACTAGTTGCAGCCAAGGTTGCAACATCAGCCTGATCCGAAGATTGTGTAATTCTAGCCGTGTGGAGAGTCAGAGAATAATTAAAAAAGACAAACCTCTGCATAGAAGTTTGTGGAAAATAATTATTTTTGGCCACCTCTAGGGTGTTATGGCTCATGCAACTTCAAAGGTTTCTCCAAAGGTTGATATTTGTCAATGGAACCTTCAATACATTTTCAACTCTACTTTACAACATAAATTATTATTCTTAAATAATATTTGTAGACTAGCAAATCTTCTTTATTGCCTTAGTGAGGCAGAAACACCAGTTGTTTTGTTACTTCTTATGAAACTGAGTTGCATCTCATGTTATTTGAAAGAGCAGATGAAGGGGTAGATATAATCCACACCGTTTCTGAGAATCCATTTAACCACTTGGATGCTAAAGAAGTGACCACCACGTCAACAGCACTCCAAATCTACGTGGAGCTCAGGTCAAAGGGCCAAGGGCAGGGAACCCTCTGATGCTGCCACGAATAGAAGGATTTCATTTTTGTTTATTTTTCATGTCAGTCCTCTGGAGAAGAGCATTCTCAGCATCCTCGGGCTGGGTTTTTTAAAATTGTAATTAAGATCAGCACACATTGGGCACATATGTTATTACTGTAAAAGTAAAAGTAAAATGAGCTGATAGGCCCATTTTACTTTCATTTGCATCGATGCTCGAGGGATGTTTCATCCAAAGAGCACCAGTTTTGATGAGAGATTTTTCCCTTTCCAAAGTTATCTCTCCATAGTGGGTCCTCGCCTGGAGATTGCCCTCGGAGAGAGATCCCTAAGCAGGGATCCACATCACAGGACACCAGCCTTTGTTTGGGGGGGTAGCTGCCCTCTGGCCATTAGCTTTTACCCACCATGGACACAATCATTCTTTCTGCCTCCCCCTTTACCAGTGGGTGGATCGCCCTGTTTACACTCAATCTGCCCACTGGATGGGGGTGCGGCTGAAAGCTAATTAGCCATCTGGGAATTAAATTGAATGAAAGGGGTGGGTGTGGCCCACCCTGACATAGGGTCATGCCCCCAGCCCAAAAGGGGTACAATACCGTATTACCTCCCCCCATGCAAGGCAGATTTGGGTTTGTCACCAATCTTTCCTGGATGCATTTTCCAGGAACAGGCCTAGTTATGATCAAAATCTATATTACATATCTACACATGGGAAAATGCAGGGACAATTATTACATTTTTTATTGCATAGCATCAAAAATGTAATTCAATGGTGAAAGCAAATTTTTGATAACTTTAGTAGACAATTTGTGCTGCCTGGAAGAAAACAGGTTTAAAACTGGTTTACCTCTCAACCCTCATCCAGATCCTTGGCTGGCTTGCAAATCACCATATACACAACAGACTGTAGATTAGACGCTAGCAGCACAAAACCGAGGTGTTGTCAGCAAATGGGCACTTATAATGGATTAGCCACCTGGTGGAGGGAGCAGGTGACAAAGCAAAGGTCCGCTTTTACTGTTTTACTTTTGATTTGAAAACGCAAAATAGGGCTGGCAGGAACTGATACCATTCAATCAATCAATAGTTCTATATTCGGTGGTTAAAAACCATCATAAAAGAGTGCACATATATACAAATAAAACAGTATTAAATGATTATACAGAACATTGACTGAATCTATGTACATACAAATCGTTCATTCTTCGCAGAAAATCTATCTTAAAAACTTAGTCAAAATGACGAGTAGGGGGTCTACAGTGTTCGTGCTTAATACTGGCCTCTAGTTACCCTGAGTCTAAGTGCAAACTTCGGGAAGCTTATCACCGAACACAATGTTAGCGGGTCACTAGCCCTTTGTAGGAAGGTCAATGCCTCTTTGGCTCGAGTGAGCCTAGCCTTTTTTAATATATCTTTTAAAAATCTGCGTCTTGGGATTTCATATATGGGACATAAAAGTACAAAATGAAGGGTGTCCTGCGGAGACCTATTGTCGCAGCCGCAGGCACCCTTCTGCTCAATTGAGTGACTAAAACCAGCTGGATCAGTTAACAAATAAGGTAAAAAATTGAGCCTAAAACGTGACATTAAAAACCTTTCTTGAGCATTATACATGACACAAAGATATGGTTCCATCCCTTCAGTAGTTTCAAGCCTGCTATAAGTACTCACTGTTGGTTTGCTCCCTTCTATTGTAATTCTGCCCGATACTCTTAATTCCATAAAAGTTCTCTTCAGGTTAAGCTTATCCTGAGCAATAATCAATGAGGGATTTGAGTACAGCTCTTGGCGACCCATATTTTCCAGGCTAGTCTTAACATAATTGAGCCATGGAATATTCAGGCTTTTGTCTCTACCAAGGCAATCTTGTATGATCAGCCTGCTCAACGCGGCTTCCTGGTTCATCCATATTTTGAGCCAGGCCAGGATTGGTCTAAACTTAATTAAATCCTCTAAGTAAGGTCTTCCTACTTCTTTGTGGACTATTACAGCTGGTGTACAGTTAGGGACTTTCAATACTGAGCGAAATATTTTATTTTCCTCCCTTTGTAGACCATCAAGGGTTATAAATCCCCATACTTCTGAGCCGTACATGGTTTTGGGACAACACATTGAGCCATAAAGGTTCATTGTTTGTTCCGGACACCAGCGGCCAACTCTCCTCCCATAACCTGAAATGGCCCCAAATGATGCCACCAATTTGCCACACCTTTCCTGGGCCAGAGGTGCGAATTTCAGTGACTCATCAAAGAGCACACCTAAATACGAGAACGATTGCACCCTTTCTAATGTGTGGCTACCAATTCTGTAAATAAAACTGGTCCGTGGCTTGTGGCCTGCTGTCATTACATATGATTTTTTTAAATTGACAGACAAATCTAACGCCTCCATAAATTTTACGAACCCATCAATTAGGATCTGCAGGCTTTTGGGGGTTCGCGCCAGGAGAACCGCATCATCTGCGTACAGCAGCACCGGGATATTACGTGTCCCCACCCTTGGACAGTCTGTTTTTAGGTTGTTAAGGGATTGTTCCAAATTATTAATATATAACGAAAATAAGAAAGGAGCTAAAATACATCCCTGCCTCACGCCGCTAGTGCAACTGAAGGAATCAGTCAGCCCCCCGTCCTTGTTATAACGTACCCTGGCGGAGGTCTCTCTGTGCAATTCCCTCAGTGTGCAAATTATACCTGGGTCAATTCCAAGTTGGTTCATCATTGCCCAGAGTTTGTTCCTGTTGACATGGTCGACTGCAGCGGCCAAGTCCATGAACCCCAAATACATAGCTTCGTTGCTGGTTTTGGTGTACTTTGCAACCAGCATGTATAGGTTCAGGCATTGGTCGCTGGTAGACCTGCCGGTCCGAAAACCGTACTGGGCGTCTGAGATGATGTTATTATCCTCAGCCCACTCGGTCAATCGATTCAGGATTACTCTTCCCAGGATTTTAGCTGTAACATCTATCAAAGAAATAGGGCGGTAGCATTGGGGGTTATCTCTGTTACCTTTTTTAAAAATGGGTACTATAATGGCCGATGACCAAGACCGAGGCAGACCGACCATAATGGCCGCGTTTATTACTCTAGTTAGAATAGGGGCCCATAATTCCACGTTACTCAGGAACAAGTCCGGGGGGGTCCCATCTGGGCCTGGGGCTTTATTTTTGGTGAGTCCCTCAATACCCAGTCTCATTTCTTCTAGGGAGAATTCCAACATCTTTCCCTGCGTGTTCACCCCCCCCATCCTCTATCCTATCTTCCTCCCCATGGTTGTACAGGCCCTCAAAATGAGATATCCACTGTTCCGGGAGGATGTTTGTTGCGACCTCAGGGGCATTATTATCTTGAAAACAAGGGGAATTTATTAATCTCCAAAATTCTGTAATATCCCTTTTTTCAGAGGCCTCCCTCAGGGCCGCCCATGCTTCCCCCTGCAGTGTTACTTTCCTTCTTTTTAGCTCCTTCCTATATGTAGATCTGTATGTATTCACTTTTACTGAGTCCCTAGGTTTGCTGCTCAGGGCATTTTTTAAGTCCTTCAAAGCTCGTGTACAACCCCCGTCGAACCATCTCGGCAAATTAGGGTGGGTTATCTTTGGGGCCTTGGTCAACAATAACCCTTCCACCAAGCTGGTTATTTGTCCAAATGCATTTATTAAACGTGCCCCTGCCACAGAGAGGTCTAAACACTCATCAATGAGTGACTTGCCTCTTTCCATCAGGGACCGATAAAATCTGTCCCCATCTAATTTCGCTCACTTGAGTCTTCTGCCTTGGGCCGTCACACTTTCAAGGATGCCCTCAACTGGCTTGTTCTTTTGTTTAGTCTGATGCAAAAACTCCATAACCAAGGGGTTATGGTCGCTAAATGGGCTCCACTCAATTCCTACTTCGATGATCCGTTTTTTTAAACATCTAGAGACGAGTATGTAATCTATATAGGAAGAGCACCCTCTCCCTTTAAAGGTAGGGGGGAGTGTGCCATCCGGTCCCAGTGGGATCATATTGACTGTGTGTTCCAGATCGTGAGAGTGGATGAGCTTACCCAATTCTATACCACTTAGTGAGTGGCTGAAATGGGGACCTTTTTCTATTGGGCATTTTGACCAGTTCATATTGATCGGTAACAGCCGCGGGCATAAGTGGCAATTCAAATCACCCATTACTAGTGTTGATAGTGCCAGGGCACCATAGGCAGGTGCGAGTTCTTGATTCAACTTAGCATCTAGTTCCCTCAGAATCGAAGTATCATTATCAGGGAGGCCGGTATTATACACGTTAAACAACACACGCCCAAACCCTTTGTTCCTAAACCTCAGGGCCTGGATGTTCCATGCGAACCAGTCCACATTAGACCATTTGCCTTCTATGTTCAGATCTACATATATTATCAAACCGCCCTTAGCTCTACCTGAGGAGGTTTTTTGTGCTGGTGTGAAGAAACATTTATAGCCAGCCATATGGAGGTGGGTGTTGTCCGTTGCCCAGGTTTCTTGTAGGCAGATTATATGAAAGTGGGCCATATATTGACGCCAATCCTCATTATCGAATTTTCCTGCGATGCCTGCAATATTCCAAGAGATAATTTTCATGCTCACTTTCGCAATATTAACGGGCCCTACGCCTAACATACCTTGAGTGATATTAACCCGCCCCCCTTTATTCCTGGGAGATAGTTTCTGCAGATCCCTATCCTGCTGTATTGGATCTGGGGCTATAGTTCCCGTCCCTAGGGGTGTTTGTAAGCAACCCCTAGCGATGGGGTCTGACGCTTCTGAGATCCTTGCTGAAGTCCTACACCTGCCCAACCCTAATGATATGTGTCCATTCTCTTTGGTCAAGAGATGTATGGGTAGGGTTCCTCCTATCAATTTGTTCAGATCGGGTTTATTGTGATCCGTGTCAGCCTGCTCTACAGGGGAATGTGGGATGAGTAGTCAGTCAATCTCCTCTAGCGACCTTAATGGAGTAAACCTATTTGCCCAACATGGATGTCCTCCTTCCCAAATCCCTGTCACTTGTCGTATGCGATTTGGAGCCCAGTTTAAGCTGGGGTTTCGTCCCTCCACGCATCTCCATATATTGTGCTGTCCCTCATTTGATACCTGCTGCCTCAAATAGAAGTAGCTGAGTGACAAAGGCCTTATACCGCTCGTGCGTCCAGATGGTCCCTGTCTTAAAATGTGCTCAACCACCCCCCTGTCCCTGAAGTTAGCAATAATGCAATTTCCTTCAATGTTTTTAGGTCTAGTCCCTATCCAATTCACTCTTCTGACCACGAGAATTTCCCCATCCTGATTATTAGCTAATGGTCTATTTTGAGTCAGCCAATAGATGAGTTTATTTTTTAGCTCCTGGTGTGATTCTCTCTGATCGTCTTTTAATTCCGGAACCCCAGCAAACACTACGACCAACGGGCACGACTCTGGGGGAAGATTTATGGTAGGGAATCTCTTGGTATCGTGTGTTAAAATGGACCTATCTTCATGATTTGCAGCTTTTACTTTGGGGTCAACAGGGGGTTGGGATTGCTTGTCCAGTTGTTGTATACCTAGGCCATTATTAGAGTGCAGACTAATCTCGCTAGGGTTGTGATTCCTGAGCACTTGTCTGTGTGAAGCCGGGGCGTCGTGGATCTGTGCAGATGTTATTTGTGCATCCCTTGTGTTACTGGTGTTACTCTCCCTTTGGGTTGCTAAATTAGTGTCTTGGGTACTAGTGGAGTTACTTTGTACCCCTAATAAACCACCTTTTATCTCCCTGTTCTTAAGTTCGCTTAAGATCTTGTCCAACCTACTTGTCACCGGCTTCAACTGATTTATAATAAATGTTTCCATATGAGCCTGTATGTCTAACATGATTTTGGTTAACCAAATTGGGGGATCTGCTTGAGAGGTTGTCTGTATAGCTCGCTCTACCCCGCTAGTGTTTCTACTCACAGGATTAGGGGGGGTAAATGAGCTATTTATAATCTTACGCTTTTTTTGGCCGCATTTCTTTTTTTTTTGTGGGATGGCACGTTTAGTCGGGCCTGAATCCTCCTTGTGCCTGGTAGTAATTAGTTGGGCACTTGAAATATCCTTCTCCCTGATCTCTGCGGGACTAGGGGGTAAGATTAACACAACCTCCTGGTCCAGATCTTGAGTGGCTAAAAAAAGATCACCATCTGGGGTTAAAGACAAGCGCCTCGCTGTGCGCTCAATTTCGCTCGACACAGCCCCTAGCGCTCTTTGGAGCATACGGTCAATGGCTGTAGGCTGCGTCATGACGGGGAAAACAGAGCTGATGTCATCTTTGTGCGCCAGAGAAGCCTCGGTAGTACTGCGCTTTGCTCTTAACGAGCGTGTAACCGTTTTGCCTGTCATGCCTCCCCCCGCTACTGATCAGTACCTATACAACTATCTTGGGGATATTTAATCACCCCCACCAAGCCACACAATCACTACACCCCACGTGGGCCAGGAGCGTTTTTGACCCCTCCACCCCTTATCACGGCTTTCACAAGAAACAAACCCAGCATGAGTGTCTTGTCAGATGGTAAAGTCTCGAGTAGTTGGACTATACTATAGCCTTTATAAGCCCTGAGTCACAACCGACATTACTCACATACGGGTGTCCTGATGATACTGGCCAGAGGTAGGCCTGGCTCGGCCTCCGTCGGCCCCGGACGGCCCGCCCTTTGCCCCGGCTTAGCCCGGCGCCACCCGCGCGCCACCCGCGCGCGGTCCCGCGGTGCGGGGGGCGGAGATATTTTTAAAGCGCCTTCGGGCGCGAAACGCAGGGTGTCCGCCTCCGCCTCCGGAAGTAGCAGCAAGGGAGCCTGGGCACCGTAGTCCAGCAAAGCCTCCACACAGCGGTCGCCGCTAATCCCACAGCGACAGCGGGAGGGGAAACACAGCAATCAGGGTCTCGCCAGCCCCCTGGAAATAAATCAATTGGACATGAATGCAGAAACCTCTGGCAGGAGCGTGCCTGTGTAGATACAGGGGTCGTACCCCATTTCCCCCTCCGGCACCACGTACAAAAGCCCCAAAGTAAAGTAAAGCAAAGCAAAGCGTTGGGGTCGGATGCGGCCCACCTACTGCTCAGTTCAACGATTACTTCCGGTAGGTCCGGGAAGTCAGGCCCGAGCAACAGGACCATCAGTTCCGGAGGCGGGCCTTTTTTGGACCAATCGCTGGGGGCACCCAGCTGATACCATTCATTCCCCGAAGCACATCAGAGTTTTTGACTCCATCTCTAGCAGAAGAGAAAACCAGTTCCAAACCTGACAAACCGGAAAACACCTTATCTCAAGAGGGGATTGACTAGGAAAGAGCCAAAGCACCTCCAGGTGGAGGGGCCGACTTGGTTCAGGGACTTGAGAAGGTTTTTAATACACCAAGAGAGACTGAAAAGGGGTTGGGGATTTTGTGAGAAAATACTCATGATTTGGTGGAGAAAATTATCCAACTACTGGCTAGTACACAGGATAATAGTTGCACCTCAACAGCATGTCCCCAGAATGCTCGTGGACATAGGAAAGACATATCTTGGAAGAAGAAGACTATGTACTGAAGCTCGATGAAAGAAGACCCAGGGACTCCTGACTCTTACTAGCCTTCTGTTACCCGCTACAGAGACAAAGAAATACTTCAGACTCTACCAACACCTACTGACCACGAAGTACTGGACTTTGCCAGTGCCTTGACTGGAGACTTACCTGGTGCCTAGACACCTAACGATAGGACCTGCAGGCATGAGTACATGGAACTTTGCCAAAATCTTGAAAAAAGGGACAGTCATTTTTTCCACCTCAAGGGGACCAGGACAAACTTCTAAGGCTTGGCCACAGAGGTTGCACCCTTGACTCGTTTGTCAGAGCTTTATTTTCTGCACTCAAAACGTATTCAGTAGAGGTAGTCTGCTTCATGGAGGCCTGCCCAGCTAAGATTCCAACCTCACTATGCTCGTGAATTTTAAGAATCAAATAGGTGAATGAGTTCAAAGGTACAATCTTGGACTCAAGCAAAGCAGCAAATCTATGCTTGTAGCAAACTAATCACTGCATCTACACAATCCAGCTTTGTCCCACTCTGAGATTTTGGTGGGAATGTATCTGACTTAGCGAGACCCTCACTGCCTTTAGCTTCTGAACTTGCTACTGGAGAACAGGTAGCTCAAAAAAGCATACATTAAGACCAAGTCGAAAGGTAAAAACCAATGCAAGCCACTGGGTGTAGCCTAGGTCAGTCCATCTCAGTATGGCAGCAACCCCCCTTAGGTCACGATCAATTGCAAACTGATGCTTCAGATTGGCACTTTGTATTTTCTAAGTGCTTTTTGCCTTACGACTTTACAAATTTATATCTCTAGTTCCCCTACCCAAGCTTGTTACTTTGTCTTTTTATTTGCTTATTCATTTTTTCACACATTTTCGAAATTTGGTTATTTAGTGGTATTCCTAACTTTAAATTCACTCTGCTTGAACTTCACTACTTAATTCTAGGAAAATTGCTGCTGCTTACACAGCTGCCAGCAATTCAGCAAAGCTTGTCCTAGAACAATCTTGAGAATTAACACATGGGTGTGTTTATTAAGTTGGTAAAAGTTGTGCCTTTCCCAAATTAATTACCCACTTTGTCACTGTTTAGGGCCATAACCCCACTATTTCATGAAATCTGCCACGTACTGGTTTGTGATGTGACAGCATACTTAACTCACATATTCTTACTTGCTGGGTTACTTTATATTCACTGAGCTAGCTTTCTAGGACTAGCAGGGAAGTTTGTTGTGTGATGTTACTATAACACCACAACATCCACACAGACTAGCCAACGACTATTCAGATTTTAAATATTGGCTTTAAAAGACTGTGGTGTCCTTAACAAATTACCTCATTTTAATACAAATTACCTGAAAGTTTAGTAGGGAGTCTGAGATGGGACTTTATTCTTGATATAGCAGGTCTTCTGGAAGGTAGTGTATTTATTTAAGTATTTCAAGTACTACATACATGGCTGGTATTAGTGGGTGAATGTTGATTAAGAATTTAGCTTCCTTTTTATGGGCCGATACTTTTTTAACAGTTGAGTGTCCTGAGGAAGTTATCAATCATTTTAAAAGAGATTAATTCTAAGGCAGTGTCACTACTGCACAATCGAAAGCCATTCCTACCAGCATCCATGCTCGGTCTGCATTTGACTAGACTGGCAAAAGGCAAACAATGTTGGAAAAATATACCTTTGCATGGAAAAAGCTTGCCCATTATAGGTTCCACATTATGAAGCAAATGCAGGTGTAGTACAGTGTGCACACACATTTGCCCCCTACCATTACTGGCTACTGTCAGTGTAGCCAATGAGTCTTCTGTAAAAGGCCCTAGGTTCCCTGCAGCTAGATCTCCAGAATACAATGAGGGAAGATGCACTCTAAAAATGTCCATGGAGAAACAGAACAAAACTTCGGAGACAAGGAATTCACAGCAGACCTAGATGGACTGTGCCGAAACCTCTAAAAAATATATCAGGTGAAAAACTGCTACAAATAACACACTTATAAGTGAGCACACTATATGAAAGCTATTGGACCTGGCTCTCTCAGCATGGTCACCTCCAAAAATTTTGCTTTTACCCTCCACGTTTTGAAAAAATCATTTTTGTTGGTCTTAGGATTCTGTGCATTTTACCACTGCTTATCAGAGCTAAAGTGCTTGTGTTCTCTCCTTAAACCATGGTGAAATTGGCTTACACCCAATTGGCACATTTAATTTACTTATAAGTCCCTAGTAAAAAGGTACTATATGTACCAAAGACCTGTAAATTAAATGCTACTAGCTGGCCTGCAGCACTCCTTATGCCATCCACTTAAGCAGCCCATTACATCTGTCTAGGCCTGCCCTTGCAGTGTGTGGGTGCCTTTATAAAACTGCTATTTTGACCTGCCAAAATAAAACTTTCACTATGCTCATACGTTCCTTTTTAATCCATATAAGTCGCCCCTAGGGTAGGCGCCTAACAGCCCAGAGGGCAGGGTGGAGTGTATTTAAAGAGTTGGACATGTACTTAAGTTTTACATGTTCTGGCAGTGAAAAAGTCTCTCATTTGTTTTTTCACTACTGCGTGGCTGACCTCTCCCAAAGGATTACATTAGAGTTACCTTATTACATTTAATAAGCTGTAAATTCTAATTGAAAACAAGTAGACAGGTCGCATTTGGTGTCTACAGAATTGTAATTAAAAGCCATCTTTAATGGTGAAGTTGAATTTGTAATCACAATTCTAAAAATACCACTTTCAGAAAGTTGGCATTTTCTGTCCTAACCATTTGGTGCCTGCAGCCTCATCATGGGTCACATAACTAGGTGTAGCTTGCAGTTGGTATTTCTGTATTGCTCCCAGACAGTGTGACAAAGGGAAGCAAGTTGTTGGAAGGATGGGCTACTCTGAGTTAATGAGTGGGAGGAGCTGTCACCGACCACATTTGCACATCACAAAGGCTTTGCCTTAGCACTCTCACAAAGGGTTTGACACTGGTCTTTTGTGACCCCCAGACAAGCTGAGGCCAGGACAGGGAGGAAGGGGATGTCTGAAACCTCAGGGGTGGGGTGGAAACCTCTAGAAGCTTCCTCAAACACCAAAGTGGGTACCAGTATAAATATTGGACCCTTAGACACAACTCTTCAGTACACTTCTGGACCTGTGGGTCCTGCTGGGAAGGATGTGGGTTTACGAGTGGCTGTAGGAAAGATTGCATCGGGGTTTGAGTGGGTGTGTGAGAGGATCTGTGGCTGATGTCATTTGAGATTTCATCAATGATGTCATTGGTGATGCCACTGACCATGTCATTAGTGATGTAATACATGAGGTCATAAGCAGTGCATTGCAGGGGCGTAAGTTATAGTTAGCTCATTTAATTATAACTGCTGAATTTTAATGGTTGTATGAGTGAAATCTGAGACTAACTATAACATCCCTGTAACGTTTGTTTTTTCTGTGAAACCCCCCCTGCAATATACATATATATATATATATATATATATATATATATATATATATATATATATATATATATATATATATATATATATATATATATGATCTACTGGCGGTCGCCAGTAGATAGTTATAGTTAGGACCGTGTTTCCATAGGAAATCTCAAAATTCTATTTTGAATAACTTTGGCGCCGGTTGACGAATCTTCGCGAAATTTTCAAAATTAATGGGGCGCTCCGCTCAGCTCCTACCCTGAAAGTCTCGGGGGGATTCGTCAAGCATGGTCCGAGAAAAAAGGGGAGTCCCAAAATGCGTTTTCCCCATGCATTTTCCCATAGGACCTTTAGTCGAAGGTACAGCCCGAACGGCTGAACAGAATTACTTGAAATTTGGCAGAGAGGTAGTCCTCAGGTCAGGGATGTGCCTTTTGCATATATGGAGTCAATCTGTTCAGTAGTTCCTGAGAAAATTGCAGTTAAAAGCACATACATATCCATAGCCGCGCACCCTTACGTGCGCGAGCATAATTCTGATTGGTTGTTACATGTCAGTCAACGTTCGAATCGGTCGAAATCAGGAAGTGTCGGCCGTGATTTTGTTTGTTTTCAGTGCGAGAGTGGAAAAGGAAGGTGGCGAACGTGAAAAGGGGGCAGGGTAGAGAGTTCCTGACCCCCTAGCCTTGGTCAGGGGGTCCCTGAAGGCAGAAAAAAAATTTACATTTTTTTAAATCGCGGAGGTGCGCGCACCGTGCGCGCACGGTGAAAAACTATAAAAAAAAAAAAAAATTTTATACGTAGTTTATTGAAAAATAAATATATTAAAAAAATTATAATACATACATCACTTAGCATTTAAAAAAACGTACAAATTTGCTGAAAAAACCATAGGTTTCACACACGTTATAGTTGGGAATTAGCATTTAAAATACCTTGCAAATTCACTTAAAAAACCATAGGTTTCACACATGTTATAGTTAGGTGGATATTTCACTCGTAAAAAACCAATGAAATTCCCCCGTTATAGTTAGTTGAGATAACTATAACTCGCGCGACCGCCACTCTATCACAAGGATGATGTCATCAGTGATGTCAAGAGTGATGCCACTGACCATGTCATGAGTGATGTAATATGTGACATCATGAGCAGAGGATTGCGGGCGCGCGAGTTATAGTTATCTCAACTAACTATAACGGGGGAATTTCATTGTTTTTATACGAGTGAAATATCCACCTAACTATAACATGTGTGAAACCAATGGTTTTTTAAGTGAATATATATATATATATTCACTTAAAAAACCATAGGTTTCACACATGTTATAGTTAGCTGGACATTTCACTCGTAAAAAACCAATGAAATTCCCCCGTTATAGTTACTGCAGGCAACTATAACTCACGCGACCGCAATCCTCTGCTGATGACGTCAGATATTACATCACTGTATTTAGACACTTATTTACCCATGTCTTCTTCCATTAATCTTTAGCTATACATATATTACAAATATTTATTTTTCAGAAAGACACATATGTCATCAGTGATGTAATATCTGACGTCATCAGCAGAGGATTGCGGTCGCGTGAGTTATAGTTGCCTGCAGTAACCATAACGGGGGAATTTCATTGGTTTTTTACGAGTGAAATGTCCAGCTAACTATAACATGTGTGAAACCTATGGTTTTTTAAGTGAATTTGCAAGGTTTTTTAAATGCTAATTCGTAACTATAACGTGTGTGAAACCTATGGTTTCTTCAGAGAATTTGTACGGTTTTTTAAATGCTAAGTTATGTTTTTATTTTATTTTATTTTTTTCAGGTTTTACACCGTGCGCGCACCGTGCGCTTGGTGCACTTCGCGCACCGTGCGCGCTCTGTGGGCACTCGGTGCACTTCGCGCACCGAGCACCCACGGTTCGCAGTGCGCGCAGGGTACGCGCACCTCGCAATAAAAAAAAGAATAATAATAATTTTCTCCCTTGGGGGCCATTCTGTGACCCCCTGACCAAGGCTAGGGGGTCAGGAACTGTCCACTCTGCCCCCTTTTCACGTTCTCCACCTTTGTTTTTCACCCCCTCAGACTGCGAGAGACAAAATGGCGGCCGACACTTCCTGGTTTCGACCGATTCGAATGTTTACCGACATCTAACAACCAATCAGAATTGCGCTCGCGCACGGCAGCGTGCGCGCACAGTGCGTGCACGGTGCGCGCGTATAGATATTGATATGCTTTTAAATGCTATTTTCTCAGGAAATACAGAACAGATTTACACCAGACCGTCAAAAGGCACTTCATTGACCTTATGGCTACCTCTCTGCCAAATTTCACGTAATTCTGTTCAGCCGTTCGGGCTGTAGCTGCGACTAAAGGCCCTATGGAAAAATGCATGGGGAAAACACGTTTTGGGACCCCCCCTTTTTCTCGGCCCCTGCTTGACGAATCACCCCGAGACTTTCAGAGTAGGAGCTGAGCGGAGCGCCCCATTAGTTTTGAAAATTTCGCGAGGATTCGTCAACCGGCGCCAAAGTTATTCAAAATAGAATTTTGAGATTTCCTATGGAAACTAGGTTGTAACTATAACTATCTACTGGCGACCGCCAGTAGATGATATATATATATATATATATATATATATATATATATATATATATATATATATATATATATATATATATATATATATATATATATATATATATATATATCTTACCTACTGGCAGTCGCCAGTAGGTAGTTATAGTTAGGACCTATTTTCCATAGGAAATCCGCAACATTCTATTTGGAATAACGTTGGCGCCGATTGATGAATCTTCGCGAAACTTTCCAAACTTTTGGCCAGCTCCGGGCTGCTCCTATCCTGAAAATTTCACGGTGATTCATCAAGCGGGGGCCGAGAAAAAAGGGGGGTCCCAAAACGCATTTTCCCCATGCATTTTCCCATAGGACTTGTTGACGCAGCTACAGCCCGAACTGCTGAACGGTATTACACCAAATTTGGCAAAGAGGTAGTCCTCAGTTCAGACTTGTGCCTTTTGCTTAAATTGTGTAAATCCGGTCAGTATTTCTTGAGAAAATTAGAGTTAAAAATATAATATATCTGGGCGGAGCCTAACCACACATCTCATCGTGAGATCTGATTGGCTGTCAGTACTTCATCCAAGAAGTGTTGGCAGCCATCTTGGGACCAATATACATGATAGCACCTCATTAAAAAGCATTGCAGTTAATAGAAGGTTTTAAGACTTTAGTTACATTATAAATCATTTGTTGATGGTACCATACTCATTTTAGGAATTGTGGTGTGTTCTAAGGTGATTTTACCATGTGAAAAAGCCTTCTGCTGTGATATCATGAATCATGTTTGAGAGAAAACTATTTTCTCATGCTTTTCCCACAGAGGTTTGGAAGGTGATCTATAAGCTAAACTGAGAGCATATTTTCTGTAAATTCACATTATCTTTCTCAGTCATGTGAGAATGAAGTCTGACATTCTCAGTAAAACATGTACATCCAACAAGGGCAGAGACTATCAGTTGATTCCTTTGTGTTCTACTGCAGCTTCCCAGAGTGTTCTAAAGGACAACTAGAGCGCTAACAGTCCTACTTATGACAAACGTATTGAACACCTGAAGCCATCTTGATTGGAATAAAGTGGTAACTCTTAAAACATTTAATTTAAAAAGGAACAAAATGAGGGGGTTCATTTTGCCATAGAAAGTATGCTTAGTGCTGCAGAAAGAAAAATTAGGGCAAATTTTGAGTGACTTCTCAAATCCTCTTCTATTTCATAAAAAAATTCTGATATGCAGACTGAAACATGCACTTTTAATACCAGCAGTAGACTTCCGTGGTGAGCAGTAGCTTTATTAAAGTGATCTAATGAGCAACTAGAGTGCTAACATTCTGAATTCATGGCAAATGTGTGACACATCTGAATGCCTTCTTGATGGAACCAAAATAAAAAACTGAAAGTATTTCCTACTGGGGAGACTGCAGTAAATGAGGAAATAAAAAAACTTCATAACAAATAAATCTCCCAAGATGGCCACCAGAGACAAAAGAGCCCAAATGTAGCCCAAATATCACCCAGATGTAGCCCAAGTATAGCCCAATGACAGAATGTCCCAGAGTGTTCTTAAGAACAACTAGAGCGCTTACTGTCTTACTTATGACAAAAGGATGGCACACCTGAAGCCATCTTGATTGGAATAGACTGGTAACACTTAAAATATTTAATTTAAAAAGGAACACAATGAGGGCGTCCATTTTGCCATTGAAATTATGATTAGTGCTGAAGAAAGAAAAATTAGGGCACATTTTGAGTGACTTCTCAAATCCTCTTCTATTTCATTAAAAAATTCTGATATGCAGACTGAAACATGCACTTTTAATACCAGCAGTAGACTTCCGTGGTGAGCAGTAGCTTTATTAAAGTGATCTAATGAGCAACTAGAGTGCTAACATTTAGAATTTATGGCAAATGTGTGACATATCTGAATACCTTCTTGATGGAATCAAAGTGAAAAACTGAAAGCATTTCCTACTGAAGAGACTGCAGTAAATGAGGAAATTAGGAAACTTCATAACAAATAAATCTCCCAAGATGGCCACCAGAGACAAAAGAGCCCAAATGCAGCACAAATATCACCCAGATGTAGCCCACATGTAGCCCAATGACAGAAGTGCGTAAACACTTATTTTTTGTGTATTTGCAGTTTTATATAGTGCAGACCTGTCAGGTATTGGAGTGCTATACATGAGCATTGGTTACATCACACAAGATCAAATTCATTTTGGTTGTAGACATGGGGAGATTAAGTGATTTGACCAGAATCCCAGAATGTTGAGCTGAAGCAGAAACTCTAACCTGGTTCCCCAGTTGCAAAGTCTGCGGCTCTGGAAGTAACACCACATCCTCTCCCCTAGGTGCAACATTTAATCAAGTGGTCAACTGGAGAAAAAAACATAAAGATTACAAATAATTTAAAAGTTCTTTGTCGCTATTTGAAAACTCAGAAAATATGTCCTCATTTTAGTTTTTTAGAGCACTAACCATAATTTTGATGCAAATACGACCCTCTCATATATGTAATTTCTAAAGGAAATACTCTATGTATTACAGTTTTGATTACATCAAGATGACGTCAGGCGTTCCACATTTTTGTAATAAATATAGAATGTTAGCAATCTAGTTGTTCATTGGGATACCGTTGAGAGGCAGAGGCCAGGTGCACGGACTCTGAAAATTGAAGGCAGGTAGGAGAGTGTAGAGGCAACAATTTGACCACACTGGGCAGGCAGGAAGGGCAGTGGCAGCACAACAGCCTATGGAGGGCAGTGGAAAGGGGGGCAGGGGAAACAAACCAACAATACAGGACTGGCAAGAGAGGCTGTGGCAATATAATAGACCATTGTGGGCAGAAGGAAGAGGCAGTGGTAGTACAACCATACATGCCAACAGACCCGTTTCAGCCAGGAAACGTCCAATGTTTTTAAGCTCAAATGGGCTTTATTTGATCTGTCTCCTTTCTACAATCTCCTCTTTTTCAATGTAACTCAAAGGGGAAAATCAATACCCCAGTTTTTTTTCAAAATCTCCCTATTACCAAGTTCAAAATGTTCGCATGTATGGTACATTGGATCATGGTAGGCAGGAGGAATTGCGGTAGGGACATGGACTCGGATAACAGAAGACAGGAGGGACATGGAGAGGTGCATCAAACTGACCCTACAGGGCTGGCATCAGGGTTTGCACCAACAGAATACACCACACACGGCATGCGGGACGGGAGTGCAGCACAACAATCCATAGAAAGCAATAGGGAGGGGGCAGGACCATGCACATGGACAACAGAGAACAGAGGGGAAAGAGGCAATGGTAGCTAGCTGACCATAATGGACAGACAGGAGAGAAAGCTGCAGCATAACAGACCATAAAGGGCAGGAGGGACGGATCAGGGGCATTACAACGGAACAGACAAGCCAGGAGGGAGGGAATAGGGGTCTGCACATGGAAACAGAGGGCTGGGGCAAGGGAGCAGGGCAGGAGTAGCAAAATGACCATGGAGGTCAGGCAGGATGGGCACTAGAAACAAGACACACCATGGAGAGCAACAATGAGACTATGATGGCATACACACAGACCATGGAGGGAAGGTGGGAGGGGGTCAGGGGCAGCTAGCTGACCACACAGGGAAGGTGGGAGGGGCCATGGCAACACAGAAGACCATGCATGGCAAGCGGGAGGGTTAGTGGCAGCACAATGGCTATGATGGGCAAGAAGGAGGGTGCACAAAGGACCATGGAGGATAGAAGGGAGGGTCAGGACCTGGGCACAGACAAGAGAGTTCAGGAGAAGGGGCCTCACAACAGACCGCGCGGGGCAGGCAGGAGGAGCAGTTGCAGCACAACAGACCAGGGAGGGCAGAAGGGTGTGGCAGTAAAATGGACCATGGAGGACAGGAGGAAGGGGATAGGGGTATGGCATGTGGACAGGCAGGGTAGAGGTGGCAGGGACAGGTTACAGTCATCTGACAATGCTAGGCAGGTGGGAGGGGAGTGGCAGCTCAACAGAACACTCAGAGTAGATAGGAGTGGCAGGTCCATGGAACATGATGGGCAAAAACGATGGAGCAGGGGCATGCACAAAGACATCGGAGGGCAGGGGGAAGGAGAGCTAACTGTTCAGAGAAGGTGGGTATTAGGAATTTTATTGTTTTTAAAATTGTGTCTGTGCGAACTACTTAAAATATGAACAAGTATGCAGCATACTCTCACTTTTATTCAGGAAGAAGAGGACGTTTGTGACTGTGACTCCGGGCTCACTTGGCAGAAACACCCCCTGACCCTCCACCTCCCATCGCAAAATGTAATGCCCGTGAAAAAGGTAGGTAGACGCAGTTTAATATATAGAACATAGTCCTGAGAGCACGATTGAAAATGAAAACTAGATATAGTATATGATATAAACTATGCACCAAAAAGTGTGATATACGATGAACTGGGGCATAAAATATAATATGCCATACATTGTGTGCAATGACAGATTCATTGGAGAGCGCGAGATAGCACAGGCACTAGCGCGTGCTATGCGATATGCGCCTTGGAGTGTAATATGCACAGGGCAGTGTTGTGTAACCTGACTAGTCTCTAAAGTTGTAATATAAAATATGTGCTGGTGAGTGTAACGTTGCATATGCACTGTGACAAAGATATGGATCCCAGATTGTAATATGTATGGCATAGCGATGTGCGTTATAACATAGGCATCGAGGAAGGCATGTTAGATGGGGCAATATAACCCGTGCGAAGGCAAGTGTGGCATGACATATTCACGGGGTGGTGTTACAGTGCACATGGGCTAGAGAGTGTCATAGCATACGAACTAGCTGGTGGAATAAAACACAGAGGTGTGAGGCACTCAGCAGGTACTGGTGGGTGTAACACAGCATTGGGCTCAGCCAGGAGCACGCTGTGACTCTCAAGTGAGGTTCGTCTCCTTTCCAGAGAATAAAATAAAAAGTATTACACATCCGGCGGTGGATGTGTGTTTTATTAACCGTGAGGGGGGTTTCTTGCATAGTTTGGTCGAATTTTTGTCGAATCCCCTTTGAATGGCTTGGTGTGCGTGTGTATTAAATGTACCCGTCAATAGCTACCCATGTTTGTATAAATAAACGAGAAGGGTGTCTACTTGGAGAGTACCCACCGGCGGGGGCGCCGGGATTAGGCACAGTAGGGCGTCAGACACATCAGAGCTTCACTAGCGGTGTAAATACATTCCACGTGGATTAATTGTATGCAAAGTCGCCTTTTAATGAATATCACGCAAATCGTCATGGTGATAGGTACATACGGTTTGTCCAGCATGTCCTAGGTGTTTCTATAAATATATTTTTTTTTAAATAAAATGAAAAACAAAGGCCGGCCACGGGGGATGGGGTCCCTGGGGCCATAAGTGGCCTGAGGAGGGGGGCAACGCAGCCCCCTCCTAAAGAATTTTTTTTTAAAAAGCCCATGACCCGGGGGTTGGGGTCCCCGGGGCCGACTAAGGCCTTGGGAGGGCCAAATTAATTTTTTTAGGGTGCAGGCCCTGGGGGATGGGGTCCCCAGGGCCTGCAAATTAGAAAAAGAAAGGGGGCCACACAGCCCTCCTTCTTAAAAAAATAAAATAAATAAAAGACCGGCATCGCGCTGGAGGCCACGCCCCCTCCTTGCAGCACTCTGCAAACGTGCCCCCTGGCCAGTTGTAAGTTGGGGAATTAATTCCCCTTCAATACTGAGGGTCCTTGAGGGCAAACTAGCCCAACAGGTATCTCCAGTATGTGCCAGGGAGCTGCGTTGCAGACAGGTGTTCTGAGGCCACGCCCCTTTTTACACCTCTATGCAATGCAGCTCTGTGGCGCTTACTGGAGGTACCAAGTGGGCTAGTTTGACCCTAGGGACCCTTAGGATTAGAGGGGACTTAATCTCTCAACTTAGAACGGCCACAGGGCGTGTTTACACAGTGGTGAAGGGAGGGGACGGGGTCTGAGGTGACGTGTGCAAACACGCCCTATGGCGCGATTTAAGTTGGGGAAATAATTCCCCTTCAATCCTGAGGGACCCTGGGGGCCAACTAGCCCACCAGGTGCTTCCAGTAAGCGCCACTGCTCTGCGTTGCAGAGAGGTGGTGCAGGCCGTGCCCCTTTTTACACCTGTTTGCAATGGCGCTTACTGGGGTCCTTGAGGGCAAACTAGCCCAACAGGTATCTCCAGTATGTGCCAGGGAGCTGCGTTGCAGACAGGTGTTCTGAGGCCACGCCCCTTTTTACACCTCTATGCAATGCAGCTCTGTGGTGCTTACTGGACGTACCTAGTGGGCTATTTTGCCCCTAGGGACCCTCAGGATTCAAGGCGACTTAATCTCCCAACTTAAAAAACGGCCACAGGACGTGTTTACACAGTGGGGAAGGGAGGGGACGGGACCTAAGGTGACGTGTGCAAACACACCCTATGGCACGTTTTAAGTTGGGGAAATAATTCCCCTTCAATCCTGAGGGCCCCTGGGGGCTAACTAGCCCACCAGGTGCCTCCCACTGCCTAAGGACCTGCCAGGACGCTTTGCTGCCAGAAGGGGGAAGGCTGTTGTATCGCTCTGCTGCGGGACTGCGAGGACCACGGTGCTCAGCGCTCAGCTGATCGGACTCACCTGGTTCCTCTTCCCGCTCCTCCTCCACCAATCACGCAACGCGTCACGGCCCCCGCTTCGCGGGTGCCGCTCGTAGGGCTTGGATCGTATAAAAACTCGGCTGGTCTTCACTTTCTGTGTGCCTCCCACTGCCTAAGGACCTGCCAGGTCGCTTTGCTGCCAGAAGGGGGAAGGCTGTTGTATCGCTCTGCTGCGGGACTGCGAAGACCACGGTGCTCAGCGCTCAGCTGATCGGACTCACCTGGTTCCTCTTCCCGCTCCTCCTCCACCAATCACGCAACGCCTCGCGGCCCCCGCTTCGCGGGAGCCGCTCATAGGGCTTGGATCGTATAAAAACTCGGCTGGTCTTCACTTTCTGTGTGCCTCCCACTGCCTAAGGACCTGCCAGGACGCTTTGCTGCCAGAAGGGGGAAGGCTGTTGTATCGCTCTGCTGCGGGACTGCGAGGACCACGGTGCTCAGCGCTCAGCTGATCGGACTCACCTGGTTCCTCTTCCCGCTCCTCCTCCACCAATCACGCAACGCCTCGCGGCCCCCGCTTCGCGGGAGCCGCTCGTAGGGCTTGGATCGTATAAAAACTCGGCTGGTCTTCACTTTCTGTGTGCCTCCCACTGCCTAAGGACCTGCCAGGTCGCTTTGCTGCCAGAAGGGGGAAGGCTGTTGTATCGCTCTGCTGCGGGACTGCGAAGACCACGGTGCTCAGCGCTCAGCTGATCGGACTCACCTGGTTCCTCTTCCCGCTCCTCCTCCACCAATCACGCAACGCCTCGCGGCCCCCGCTTCGCGGGAGCCGCTCATAGGGCTTGGATCGTATAAAAACTCGGCTGGTCTTCACTTTCTGTGTGCCTCCCACTGCCGAAGGACCTGCCAGGACGCTTTGCTGCCAGAAGGGGGAAGGCTGTTGTATCGCTCTGCTGCGGGACTGCGAGGACCACGGTGCTCAGCGCTCAGCTGATCGGACTCACCTGGTTCCTCTTCCTGGCCCCGCCCCCTCTTGTCCTTCTGTTCTTTTGTTAAACCCCGCCAGAACGTGCTAGCGGTACGCGCGCGGGACGTAGCACGGGCAAAGAGCGGGCCGTTTGTGGCCGTTCGTGGACGGCTGTGGACGGGACGGGCCTATACCCATAGAGGTGTTACTGCCTATCTCACACGAACGGTTGTGCTAGTGGGAAATACTCTCATATTATTACTTGTGGATTGTTAGCCAGTCGCAGCAGTTGTTGTAATATCTTCACTGTTTACCAAGTGTTTTTAGATTCTCTCCCCTGCATTTTTTCCCCGGCTGCCCCCTGGTTTTGTGTGCTCTTTTTCTTTAAGAATGTCATCTCTTAGGTCTGGTAGAAAGTTCACACAGGACAGTACTATGCGTCGTGTTACAGGGACCCTGGACAATTTTATTACGAGAGCAACCAGGGTCCTTGAACAGGAAATCATCCTGACGGAAAAAAGATTGTCCTTAGAAATTTCTGCTAAGAGATCGTCTCTTGGTAATATTATGGAAGCTACTTCCCCTGATTTCAGGTCACCCCAAACACTCATCGACCAACCAGGCAACAACGAGCTTGGGTCAGTGGCCCCTCAAACCCTGAGTTCGTTGGATGGCTCCCCTGTCATCGCCAGTACCTCTGAACCCTGTGGTCAGCCTTCTAATACAAGTGATAACCACTCGCTGCTTATCAATAAGCAGCCCGGTGATGACACTACGATTCCGGGTGGCAAATTTCCGTCCATTAATAGGAATAGAAAATGTGGTGGAGTGCATCCTAGGGGTAAACGTGTTAAAGTGTCCAAATTTTCCAAATTTGTAAATCCTTGTCTTCCCCCTCCCCCCAATCTGTCTTGCGGCACCCTCACTACTGTTGGGTGTCCTACGCCATCCTATATTCCCCTGTCCCCTGGACATCTTGAACCTTTAGAGCAACTACTTAAATCTTTTTTCCTACCCCTTTACGAAAGAGTTAATCGTCTTTCTACTTCTTTAGAGAAGTTAGAGAGTATGGTGTTGTCTAATTCGTCCCTAATGGAGAAGATTATGGTAACACAATCTGTCCCCAAGATTTCATTAACCCCTGATACTGCTCTTGATGTAGGGGTTGTTTCTAGGGGCACCACCCCCCAGGTTAGGGCATCCTCTAATTTATCTGTTCCTAATGTACATGCTGTGGAAGTATCCCATTCTCCACCTACTCTCGCCACGACTGTCGAGCCAGCCAGCAATGCTGTTACTAACTCAAGCAACTCTGCAACTGGTCATTTTAACATTGACGACGACAGCCGTTTTCTTAAATTTCCCCGTATAAATCTTCCCCCAGAGTCGAATCCATATACAGTCATTATGGCGGGCGTTCCCAGGCTTCTGCAGGTCAAGACGGAATCTCATAGTGAGTTGAAGAATAAAGTAATTCATTGGTTAAATCGTTATAGGCCACTACCGGCTAGACTTTGTGCCGAAATTCTCACCGTCCGTAGGGTGTGTTGGTTGGGTAAGGGGGTTAAAAGTGTGGAGGGTGATTGTGTGATTATCAATTTTCGAGATCCTAAGGTGGTGACCCATATATGTTCCCATCCTAATACTACGAATGTCACTGGGATAATCACCCTGGATTTGTCGCATTTTTACCCTCTTGGCCAGCGTGTTATATCTGGTGACGTGGTACCTGGCTGGGAAAGGGTCAATAGGGGTTCTTTCCGCCACCCAGGTTTAGATTTCCACCTTCCATTGTTTAACTCCTTTGCCCCTTTGAATAACTTGGATGGGGTTGATTGACCATTCATAAATTGTCACAACCAGGGTAGTGTGCTCAAGGATTCAGTCGACTTTGCTTATCCTGGGTTTGTTAGTTGGGGTGGGCCTAGGAGGGCATCTTTGGGGCCGGGTGTTTTGCTTTCGGATTCTGTTTGCGACCCCGTTATAGCCCCCCCTAGCAATTTAGATCTTTACCCACCTGCCCTGGCGTGTCATGATAATTCTCCGCCCCCCAGTCACATAACTGGTAACATACAAAGAATTGAGCGGACACCTTGTGTGGGTGTGTCGCTTATTGCTAAACCAGCAACCACGTCCACTGTTTCTTGTGTTTTAGAGACTGATAGTATGGCACCTGATATTAGTGTTTCCTACCAAGCAGTCCCGCGGCCCCTACCCTCATTGTTGCCACCTGAAATCTCCAGCTCCCCCCCTTACCCTGGCTTCATGGAACATTGCCGGTCTCCGGAGCAAAATCTCTACGGAGGACTGGTCTGTTTGGGTAACCACCCACGATATCCTTGTTTTTCAGGAAACGTGGGCAGTGGATCCTATTTACTTACCTGGGTATGTGAACTTTTCCAAGGGGGCTTCTAGTGGCCCAAGGGGCCGTCCCTCGGGGGGACTTTGCACATGGGTTAGGCAAATCCTCAGGTATACCCTTACCGAATTGGCCATTGATAGCCCCGATTTACTGATCGTCTCCTTGCAACACAATAATGACCCCAAAATTTTGATTATAAATATATATAATAGGGGCCTTCCTGGTGGGCGTGGCTCAAACACCTTTTTACAACTGGATGGGTTTTTGGATACTGTCGATTCAAGCATAAACGTGGTGATAGTGGGTGACCTAAATTGTTGTTTTGAGCCAATGCACCCCGCTTGGGAATCACTCACTTTGGAAGTGGATACCATTTTGAACATCCCCTCTCTTGACCTCCCACCCATTAAGAGGTGGACTGAGTCCGCTGTTCAGTGGATGAGTCTTTGTATGGAACGTGGCTTTCGGGCTGCTAATGGACGCACTCCATCTGATAAAAATGGCAAGGTGACCTTCTCTGATGGCCGTGGTCGTAGTAGTAGAATCGACTACGCTTTAATTAAAGTGGAGTTCTGGTCCTCTCTATGCGATATGATGGTTTCAGACCGCGCGGAGAGTGACCATAATCCCTTAGTCTTGACACTCCTGTTCTGCCCAGACCACAGAAACCCACAAACTGAGTTAGTGACAGCTGACGTTCTCCTTGCCAATAACCAGCGGAGAGTGCGTTGGGAAAAAGTCGCCCTTGATAGTGCAGCGGTTTTTGAGATCAGCCAAAAAGTTTCCCGTGCGTTGGAAGATCTGCAGTCCCTTCGGGACCTGGAGGATGTTGTTGGTGAAACTACCAACATTCATGTAACCTTATTTTCAGGCCTCAAGTCACTTTTTTCAAAACCTTGCAAGGCCAAGGGATCTCTCACTCTAAAACCAAGCTCCTGGTATACCAAAGCTTGTCGGGTGTCTTATAGTAAACTGAAAATTGCCATTAATACTAAAAATCAGGCAACTATTAGATCTGCCAGGAAAGACTATAATAAGGCCAAAATACAAGCAAAGCAAGATTGGGACAATGATCACTGGAATGATCGTTTGGCGGCCAGTAAACATGGGAACTTAACAATGTTCTGGCATATTTTGAAGTGGGGCAACCACCCGAGTATGCAGACTCCCTCTAATAATGTACCCCCGGACATATGGGTGTCACACTATGAGTCTCAGTTTTCGGCCATTAATCAGGCTGAGGCCCCCATTCTTTAATTTAGTAGGGACTTGACCATTTCATCAAACTTTAAATTTGAGGATGAAGAGGTCAAGACTGCTCTTTCTAAGGTGCCTGGTGGCAGGGCTCCAGGAATTGATTGTGTCCCTGCGGACCTTTTTAAATCTGACCCGGGCATTTGGGTGCCTTACATTGCTTTCTTGGCTAATGCTATAGTCAAGGGGGCTGCCATTCCGGAATCTTGGAAGGGCGCCGAGATTCTACCTATTTTTAAAAAAGGCGATCGCTCCTGCCCGGGGAACTATCGTCCCATTAGTCTTATCGACTCAATCCAAAAAACAATTGCAAGAATGATCCTGGCAAGGATCCAGTCATGGATCGAGCAGGACGATATTATCTCGCCCCTGCAGGCCGGTTTTAGGTCCTGTACTAGTACCATAGACCAGGCATTCAAATTTCAACTAATTGTCTGGAAGACGGTATATCTCTGTGGTGGAACAATATATGCCGCTTTCGTAGATCTTCGGTCTGCTTTCGACCTAGTCAATAGGACCAAACTCTGGGAAGTATTAGCAGTGCTTGGGATGCCAGATGATCTTTTAAACATCATTATCAGACTGCACGAAAACAACTTCGCCCAAATTAGATGGGGAAACCAAGGCCAGGTCACAGATAGATTCAAAGTTAGTAGGGGTGTCAGGCAAGGGTGCGTCCTTGCGCCTACTCTATTTCTGCTTTTTATAAATAGAGTTGTGCAATATTTTTCTTCTATCTCTACGGACGCCCCCACGTTGGGTGGTTCCAAAATACCTCTCCTTATGTTTGCTGATGACACCCTACTTTTATCCCAGACTTTGTCTGGGTTGCAGACGGCTTTGAATGTGTTTGCTAATTTTTGTTCTGATTTTGACCTTCTAGTTAATGTTTCCAAAACCAAATATATGGTATTCAACAAAGGGAAGCATGTGAAAGGTCATGTGTTCATGAATAATGACACCCTGGAACGAACTAACATCATGACCTATTTGGGGGTAGTATTTGAAAACAAGCTTAATTGGAGGCCACAAATAGATGTTCTTTCCTTGAAATTTGTCCAACTTTCTGGTTGCTTGGTTAAAGATCAGAGACAGTCACAGATGAAATTGATAGGCCCCCCCATCAAAATCTATAATGCTAGGATAAACTCAGCCATTCTTTATGGTGCCGAACTCTGGGGCTTTGCCGATCTTTCTTCCTTGGTTAAGGCACAATATAAATTTTTTAGAAAACTTACGGCCCTCCCCTGTTCCACCCCATTGAAACCGCTCTTGTTGGACCTTGGATGTCATCCCTTTGATGACATCGCAAGGTTCAAACCCCTGGCTTTTTCGAGGAGACTTTGGACGACACCGGAATTAGGTCCCTATGCCAAGGCATTTTTAGATGTCCGCTCTATTTTGGGTTCAGATAACATTACATGGTTCAGGCAGGTTAGATTACTATTGGAATCCATGGGTTTAGGATTGCTTTGGACTGACCCAGGTGCCAACCCTTTTCCATCCAAGAAAGATTTTAAAAATCTCTATTGGTCAATGGTTTTACAAAAACAATCCTCCCTAGTCCCTGTAGAGTCTTTGTCCGGTAGGTTTTTTGAACATAAAACAGTTCCTTTCCTTGAAGCCTACTGGGACATCATCTCCAGGCCTAGTGATAGAAAACTTTATCACCAATTTAGGGTTGGTACTTTACCAACAAAATCATTCACTAAAAAATGGAAGGGCGGGTCTTCCGAGTTTTGTAGCTGGTGCCCAGATTGTGTTGATTCAGTAGGGCATATATTTTTTGCATGCCCGGCTTATGCTGCCCCCAGGGCCAAATGGCTTAAACCCATTTGCCGTAATCTGGGAACTAGACAGGGGTTTGCAGCTCTTAGCATCTTGAGATTTGATACTGGCGAATGTGTTGTTGTTGCAGTGGCCAAATTTTTAGGCTGGACATGGATAATCAGGACTAGGAGGCAATAGATTACTTGTGCGATGCTGTGTCTTTGAATGATCATTATCGTGTTTCCTTGGTTATGTTTTTAATATCTGTTTTCTGTATTTTTTTTTTAATGTATACAAATGTCTATTATGATGAAATTTTATCGATAATAAAGACAAAATGAAATGAATGAAATGCTTCCAGTAAGCGCCACTGAGCTGCGTTGCAGAGAGGTGGTCCAGGCCGTGCCACTTTTTACACCTCTCTGCAACGCAGCTCTGTGGCGCTTACTGGAGGTACCTAGTGGGCTAGTTGGACCCTAGGGACCCTCAGGATTCAAATGAACTTAATCTCCCAACTAAAAACAGCCACAGGGCATGTTTACACAGTGGTGAAGGGAGGGTACGGGGCCTGAGTTAACATGTGCAAACAAACCCTGTGGTGCGTTTTAAGTTGGGGAAATAATTCCCCTTCTATCCTGAGGGACCATGGGGGCCAACTAGCCCACCAGGTGCTTCCAGTAAGCGCCACTGCGCTGCATTGCAGAGAGGTGGTCTAGGCCGTTCCCCTTTTTACATCTCTCTGCAACGCAGCTCTGTGGCGCTTACTGAAGGTACCTAGTGGGCTAGTTGGACCCTAGGGACCCTCAGGATTCAAATGAACTTAATCTCCCAACTAAAAACAGCCACAGGGCATGTTTACACAGTGGTGAAGGGAGGGTACGGGGCCTGAGTTAACATGTGCAAACAAACCCTGTGGTGCGTTTTAAGTTGGGGAAATAATTCCCCTTCTATCCTGAGGGACCATGGGGGCCAACTAGCCCACCAGGTGCTTCCAGTAAGCGCCACTGCGCTGCATTGCAGAGAGGTGGTCTAGGCCGTGCCCCTTTTTACATCTCTCTGCAACGCAGCTCTGTGGCGCTTACTGGAGGTACCTAGTGGTCTAGTTGGACCCTAGGGACCCTCAGGATTCAAGGGGACTTAATCTCCCCACTTAAAACGGCCACAGGGCGTGTTTACACAGTGGGGAAGGGAGGGGACTGGGCCTGAGGTGACGTGTGCAAACACGCGCCTGAAACCTATGGTTTTTTCAGTGAATATATATATATATATATATATATATATATATATATATATATATATATATATATATATATATTACCTACTGGCGGTCGCCAGTAGGTAGTTATAGTTAGGACCGTGTTTCCATAGGAAATCTGCAACATTCTATGTGGAATAACTTTGGCGCCGGTTAACGAATCATCGCGAAATTATCAAAATAGGTGGGGCGCTCCGCTCCTTCCCTGAAAGTCTCGGGGGGATTCGTCAAGCGGGGGCTGAGAAAAAGGGGGGGTCCCAAAATGCGTTTTACCCATGCATTTTTCCATAGGACCTTTAGACACAGCTAACGGCTGAATAGAATTACTTGAAATTTGGCAGAGAGGTAGTCCCCAGGTCAAGGATGTGCCTTTTGTAGGTCTGGTGTCAATCTGTTCAGTAGTTCCTGAGAAAAAAGCATTTAAAGCAATATATATATCTGTAAGCGCGCTCCGTGCGCTTACGGTAAGCTTACCGTACGCGTACGGTGCCGTGCGCGAGCTCAAATCTGATTGGTTGTCACATGACCGTAAACATTCGAATCGGACGAAATCAGGAAGTGTCGGCCGCCATTTTGTGTGTTTCACACAGAAAAAAAGGGAGATAACGTGAAAAGGGGGCAAGGAAGAGAGTTATAGACCCCCTAACATTTGAAAGGGGGTCAAAGAAGGACACAAAAGTACGAAAAATACATTTATTAATTTTTAAAAAAAATCGCCGAGTGCGCGTACGGTAAGCTTACCGTACGCGTACGGCAGAAAAAAAAAATAAAAAAAGAAATTAAATTCAGAATTAAGTGTTTAGATATTAGGGGGCTCTAAAAAGAGCCGTTGTGTTTAAGAAGTGATTTTTTAGTGAAAGAGCCGTTGTGTTTATGAAGTGATTTTTTAGTGGTACCTACAAGTAAGTACCGATGCAGAGTCTAAGGTTCAAGAGGAAGACTCTGTTCCCTTCATCAGTGAAGTGTACACCATCTCCTCTATAAATGTCTTGCATGTTGTAACGCAAGTTGTTGTGTTGAATGGAACCCATACCATAGTCTCGGAGGAAAGCAGAAACAGATTTGTTGACGTGCTTTCTTGCTTTGTCAATCTGTGGACAAAATTGATTGGACCAGTTCCATTTTTGCCTTTGGCATATGTTAGAATACGCAAAGGCAGTTTTAGGGAAAAGTGAAAACAGTTGTGCAAAGGTCTCCTTCATAAGCATTTCCAGACCTACCCCAGTCAAAGTGCCTAGGTCATTGCCACCACAGTGCACTATTATGAGGTCAGGGTGTTGGATTTGCATGAAGGATTTCACCAATGGCATCAATTGGTGCCACTTTAACCCTCTCTGACCAATCCATTTAATGTCTACATTTGGCAAAGCAAGGTCTCTCACCATACCTGTTTTCTCTGCATACTTTTCACTCCAGAAGACATAGCTGTGCCCTACAATCCACACTGTGAACATCTTCTAAGGAGATCTGGATGCACTCAGGAGGTGTATTTCAGTAGAATGGGAAAATGAAATGAAAGACAGTTGGAAAATGGAGGCATACATATTTTTTTTAATAAAAAGAACTCATGGGCTGTTTCAAACCATTCTACACTAAAAACTAGGCTGCATGTGTACATTTTTAGAAGCATGTTTTGTATTGGTTCAGAAAATTGTGTTACCATTTTATTGGATTACCATTGGAATTTTCTAATAAAAAGATTTTTAAAATTACCATTTGGCCTAAAGGAAAGGTGACCAATTGTATTGTGGACTTATTTAATTTCTAATTAATCTTTCGCAAACCAAAATTTTAGAGAGAATTGGTAACATCTGTACAAATCAAATTTTGGAATTTTATTGGATTACCATTGGAAATTTAATCAAAAAAGAATTTAAAAATTACCATTTGGCCTAAAGGAAAGGTAACCAGATGTATTGTGGAGTTATTTGAGATATATTATTTTTGTGATTATGCTTCTGTAACAAAATTGTCAGACGGTATTTTTTAGAAATAGTTATTGTTATTAGATGATATTTTTATTGAATATTTTGCATTTCTATAATGTTATGTTTAAGTGAGAAGAGATTCTGGGCTTTTTTAAAACAATCTTTGAGATTGTTATTTTTTTTTTGCCCGCTGTTTAGTGATGAATGCAATTGCTTTCACGATTTATAGTGAAATGCAATATATTCTGAAAACAGCAAAAAAATGGCAAAAAATTGTTTTTGGAAAATATGTAAATACGTGTACTGTATTATAAAATGTTTTATTAAATATTAATACTTTTTTCTTTTTTTTTCAGATTGAGAAAGAACATTTTCGAAAAATAAAACCATTTTTCTAGCAATTTAAATAAAATTTCAATTGATATTTAATTTTTTGGGTGGGTCAGGTAAGTCACAAATTTCATGGTCCCTTTTTTCCACTTCTCCTCAATCAGATTTTCAGTTTTTAGTTATTAATCCCTCAAGGACCTTGTAATGTGGTAATTGTTTTTTAGTGTTTTTAAAAAAAAAAAATAAATACGCTACCGTACGCGTACGGTAAAAAAAAAGAAAAAAAAGTTTTAACATTTTTTTTTAAAAAAGTTGAAAGGTAAGGTTGGCTCTTAAAAGAGCCGTTGTGTTCATACAGGGACAGAGGAAAGAAAGAATGGGAATATTAGTTGGTAGGACAAATGTGCTGGTCTATTCTGTTGTTAATTAGGGGAACACTGGTATCCCCACGAACAATTAGACCATGACAATTAGAGCACCGCATTGTAACCCTCGCAAATCGAGGGTTAGTTTCCAGAGGACCAGAAAAAGGTGATTCTCCCACCACAGATGAAGGGCTCAGCTGAGCTGACGAAGATGTACTCGGCTGATCTGCTGTGGATGTGCTCGGTCGACTTACTGAAGGGTTTGCTCCAGTATGTCGAGCATTTGTCCTAGGGTGTACATCCTGAAGGTGTCTTAACATAGTGTGATTCCCGAAGGAATACTTCTTGTTAGGATTACCTCTAGAAAGTACACGCTGGCATAGCTTGCAAGTCACTAAAGGAGCATTTACCTTTTTCTTGCCCTCTGGAAACGTAAAATACTCCCATATAAAAGAGCTCTTTTGTTTCCTCCTTCTCTGCCTGATGGTGGTGCTGCTAGCCTCACTCGAAGAAGAGGACTGCTGGTCTGCCATTGTATCCCAAAGACAACTCAGCTCCTTCTCCTAAGGGATCACAAGCAGGAATGAGGGGAATGGGTGTGGTGTAGGAGAGTTCTAGAACTGAAAGTAGTTTAAACCAATCAAAAGTGTTGTTTCTTCATCACATGACCCACCGTGCGCGTACGTTACGCTTACGTTACGCTTACGGAGCGCTTACGGAGCGCTTACGGTAAAAGTACGCATGCGCGTATAAAAGACACACGCACGCGCGCATGCGCATGACAGGCACGCCCCAACACTTCCGCGTAACGTACGCGTGTAACGTATGCGCTTACGCGCCGCGTACGCAGTACGCACGTCTACGTAAATTACGTAACCATACGCAAACAGAGTAGAAATAATACGTACATAAAGCAAAACGTGCGCTTACGGTAAGCTTACCGTACGCGCACGTAAAAAAAAAAAAAAGAAAAAAAAAAATGGAAAAAAAGAATCACTATGTTATACTAATATATCTTACCTGTTTGGTTAAAAAAAAAAGGTGAAAAAAATATATATTGCACAATTTTTAAAATTTTACCATAGTCTTTAAAGAGAATATACAGTAAAAATAAAAAGATGTAAAAAACCTTGCAAAAAAAAAAAAAAATCACACACGTTAAATTTAAAAAACCATACAAATTCACTGAAAAAACCATGGGTTTCACACACGTTATAGTTAGGAATTAGCATTTAAAAAACCTTGCAAATTCAGTGAAAAAACCATAGGTTTCACAGACGTTATAGTTAGCTGGACATTTCACTCGTAAAAAACCAATGAAATTCCCCCGTTATAGTTAGTTAAGCTAACTATAACTCGCGCACCCGCAATCCACTGCTGATGACGTCACATATAACATCACTCATGACATGGTCACTGACATCACTCATGACATCACTGATGACATCTCAAATGACATCACTGATGACATCACTGATGACATCATCCTTGTGAAAAAGTGGCAGACCTCCTCTCACCCTAATATAACCTTTGATACACACAATAAAAAATAGAGACTAAAAAATAAAAAAAATTAATGGAAATTCCAATACCAGTTTCAACAAACTCTTCTGTAATTCTAAGAACCACATACACATCTACTCATTTACCAACAGTCCTATACAGTCACTCATACATGTACTCACTCATATGTACTCATACACCTGTACATCCTGTTACACAATGCCACTCATCCATAGAGTTACTCACACACATAGTCACTCATGCTAATAAAGAATCAAACATCCATTTACCTTCAAATACAGTTATACACACACCACCACACTTACTTCTACGGAAACTTACACATACTTGGTCTTTTAAACAATCACTTATAGAAACACATACTTATTGATACAGGAACTCTTCCAATCTCTCACTATCACATATACTCACTTATATACACCAATAGTCACATATACTAGTTTAAAACATAACTAGTTACTCATGGAGACACTATTGAGACAGTCATTCACTCACTAACACACCCATACACACACTCATCCACCCATACAGTCCTGCACACATGCTGTCTTCAACACATACAGTGAGTCACTCATTCATGCACCTATGCACTACGTAATTTCCCCCACCAAACCATGCAGACACTCATACTGATACTCAAAAAACCAACTAATAACCTATATAGACACCCATGTAGCTACTCACCAACCCATGCAGCCACTTATACACAAAGTGAGAGACTGATACAGATATTTACATATTAAAACATTACTCACTAAGCCATGTATTCACTTTGATACACTTTATCAGTCAGTTACAAAATATATTTCTCAAAAGAAATCATCCATTTAGACACTTATATACCCATTTATTCTTCCATCGACCTTGAGATATACATATTTAAAACATATGTAATTTTCAGAAAAACACACATTCACTGGATGATGTCATCAGTGATGTCATTTGAGATGTCATCAGTGATGTCATGAGTGATGTCAGTGACCATGTCATGAGTGATGTTATATGTGACGTCATCAGCAGTGGGCGAGTTATAGTTAGCTTAACTAACTATAACGGGGGAATTTCATTGGTTTTTTACGAGTGAAATGTCCAGCTAACTATAACGTCTGTGAAACCTATGGTTTTTTCACTGCATTTGCAAGGTTTTTTAAATGCTAATTCCTAACTATAACGTGTGTGAAACCCATGGTTTTTTCAGTGAATATATTACCTACTGGCGGTCGCCAGTAGGTAGTTATAGTTAGGACCACGTTTCCATAGGAAATCCGCAACATTCTATTTTGAATAACTTTGGCGCCGGTCGACGAATCCTCGCGAATTTTTCAAAATAGGTGGGGCGCTACGCTCCGCTCCTACCCTGAAAGTCTCGGGGGGATTCGTCAAGCGGGGGCTGAGATAAAAGGGGGGTCCCAAAACGCGTTTTTCCCATGCATTTTTCCATAGGACCTTTAGACACAGCTACAGCCCGAACGGCTGAACAGAATTACTTGAAATTTGGCAGAGAGGTAGTCCTCAGGTCAAGGAAGTGCCTTTTGTAGGTTTGGTGTAAATCTGTTCAGTAGATTCAGAGAAAATAGCCTTTAAATCAATATATATATCTGAGCCAGCTTACGGTGCGCTTACGGTGCGCTTACCGTACGCGTACGGTGGCGTGCGCGAGCGCGATTTTGATTGGCTGTTAGATCTTAGTAAACATTCGAATCGGTCGAAACCAGGAAGCGGCGGCCGCCATTTTCTTTCTCGCTCTCTGAGTTGGGCAGCAAAAACGATGCCAAAAAATGTCTAAAGAGGCAGTTTCTTGAGATCCTAACCACCCAGCATTGATATAGGGGTCCCCAAACAACCCCCAAGCCCAAATAAAAAATAAAAAAATTTCGGAAAATCGCCGATTACGCTTACCGTACGCGTACGGTAAATTTTTTTTTTTTTTTAAATTATCCACACCCTCCCCACCCCGTGTGCAAATGGTGCCCGAAGGGCACCATTTGTGCATGGCTTATTCCTGGTTAAGAAATAAACAAAGAATAAATTTCACAAAGATGCGCATAATATGTCCCCCATGTGCGCACGGTGCGCGAGGCGCATCGTGCGTACATGGCCCATCCCGCATAACGTGGGCACGCGGTGCGTGCAGCGCACCGCGTGACCACCGTGCGTGCACGGCACTAACTGCGTAAAGTGGGCGCGCGGTGCGCGAAGCGCACCCCGTGCTCACTGTGCACGGAACGAACTGCGTTAACTGGGCGCGCACGCCACGAATGGCGTAAAGTAACTTAGCATTTAAAAAACCGTACAAATTCACTGAAAAAACCATAGGTTTCACACACATTATAGTTAGGAATTAGCATTTAAAAAACCTTGCAAATTCACTGAAAAAACCATAGGTTTCACACATGTTATAGTTAGCTGTACATTTCACTCGTAAAAAACCAATGAAATTCCCCCGTTATAGTTAGTGCAGGCAACTATAACTCACGCGACCGCAATCTTCTGCTGATGACATATGTGTCTTTATGAAAAAAAAATATTTGTAATATATGTATAGCTAAAATTTAATGGAAGAAGACATGGGCAAATAAGTGTCTAAATACAGTATTAGCATCAGCAGAAGATTGCGGTCGCGTGAGTTATAGTTGCCTGCACTAACTATAACGGGGGAATTTCATTGGTTTTACGAGTGAAATGTACAGCTAACTATAACATGTGTGAAACCTATGGTTTTTTCAGTGAATATATATATATGTATATATATATATTATCTACTGGCAGTCGCCAGTAGACAGTTATAGTTACAACCTAGTTTCCATAGGAAATCTCAAAATTCTATTTTGAATAACTTTGGCGCCGGTTGAAGAATCCACGTGACATTTTCAAAACTAATGGGGCGCTCCGTTCAGCTCCTACCCTGAAAGTCTCGGGGTGATTCGTCAAGCAGGGGCCGAGAAAAAAGGGGGGTCCCAAAACGCGTTTTCCCCATGCATTTTTCCATAGGACCTTTAGACACAGCTACAGCCCGAACGGCTGAACAGAATTACTTGAAATTTGGCAGAGAGGTAGCCATAAGGTCAATGAAGTGCCTTTTGCAGGTCTGGTGTAAATCTGTTCAGTATTTCCTGAGAAAATAGCATTTAAAAGCATATATATATGTGGGCGGAGCCTAACCACACATCTCATCCTGAGATCTGATTGGTTGTCAGCACTTCATCCAAGAAGTGTTGGCAGCCATCTTGGGACCAATATTCATGATAGCACCTCATTAAAAAGCATTGCAGTTAATAGAAGGTTTTAAGACTTTAGTTACATTATAAATCATTTGTTGATGGTACCATACTCATTTTAGGAATTGTGGTATGTTCTAAGGTGATTTCACCATGTGAAAAAGCCTTCTGCTGGGATATCATGATTGAGAGAAAAATATTTTCTCATGCTTTTACCACAGAGGTTTGGAAGGTGATATATAAGCTAAACTGAGTGCTTATTTTCTGTAAATTCACATTATCTTTCTCAGTCATGTGAGAATGAAGTCTGACATTCCCAGTAAAACATGTACATCCAACAAGGGCAGAGACTGTCAGTTGATTCCTTTGTGTTCTACTGCAGCTTCCCAGAGTGTTCCAAAGAACTACTAGAGCGCTAACAGTCCTACTTATGATAAACGTATGGCACACCTGAAGCCATCTTGCTTGGATTAAAGTGGTAACTCTTAAAACATTTAATTTAAAAAGGAACAAAATGAGGGGGTTCATTTTTCCATAAAAAGTATGATTAGTGCTGCAGAAAGAAAAATTAGGGCACATTTTGAGTGACTTCTCAAATCCTCTTCTATTTCATTAAAAAATTCTGACATGCAGACTGAAACATGCACTTTCAATACCAGCAGCAGTTTTCCCTGGTGAGCAGTAGCTTTACTACAGTGATCTAATGAGCAAAAAGAGTGCTAACATTCTGAATTTATGGCAAATGTGTGACACATCTGAATGCCTTCTTGATGGAATCAAAGTAAAAAACTGAAAGTATTTCCTACTGAGGAGACAGCAGTAAATGAGGAAATTAGGAAACTTCATAACAAATAAGTCTCCCAAGATGGCCACCAGAGACAAAAGAGCCCAAATGTAGCCCAAATATCACCCAGATGTAGCCCAAGTATAGCCCAATGACAGAATGTCCCAGAATGTTCTTAAAAACAACTAGAGCGCTTACTGTCTTCATTATGACAAAAGTATGGCACACCTGAAGCCATCTTGATTGGAATAAACTGGTAACACTTAAAACATTTAATTTAAAAAGGAACACAATGAGGGGGTTCATTTTGCCATAGAAATTATGATTAATGCTGAAGAAAGAAAATGAGGGCACATTTTGAGTGACTTCTCAAATCCTCTTCTATTTCATTAAAAAATTCTGACATGCAGACTGAAACATGCACTTTTAATACCAGGAGCAGACTTCCATGGTGAACAGTAGTTTTACTACAGTGATCTAATGAGCAACTAGAGTGCTAACATTCAGAATTTATGGCACTTGTGTGACATATCTGAATACCTTCATGATGGAATCAAAGTAAAAAACTGAAAGCATTTCCTACTGAGGAGA